>NC_140036.1:2023717-3518717 GCF_963513975.1 Fringilla coelebs | reverse complement strand
AAAATAATTTAAATTACATTTAAAAAATTAAAAATAATTGAAATTAAATTAAAAATAAATTACATTAAAAATTAAAAATAATTGAAATTAAATTAAAAATAAATTACATTAAAAATAAAAATAATTTAAATTAAATTTAAAATAATTTAAATTACATTTAAAAAATTAAAAATAATTTAAATTAAATTAAAAATCATCTACATTTTAAAGAGCCAGCCCCTTCTGGCTGAGCGCCATGAGCATGCCGGTGTTGGTTGCTGTCCCAGGGATGTCGGTGGCTCGGTGCCTCCGGGGATGCTTTTCCCGGGGGCTCTCGGTGCCCGGCCCGGAGCGGCAGGAGATGGCAGCAGAGAGCCCGGCACAGCCCCGGTGCCTCGGAACGCGCACCTGAGAGGGGAAACCACCCTAAACGCTCCGAAAACAAAATTACCTGGCTCCGAAAGACACCGGCAGGCACCCCCGCCAGGATGCCAAGGCTCTTCTCTCTCCTGTTTCTTGTCCATCAGGAGAGAGGAGCTGCAGGAGTGACAGCAGTGAAATGTCCTGGCCCCGCTGAGCTGAGCTTCTCCCAGGTACAACATTTGCTGTCCTACCTAATCCTGCCCATTTCAGAGCGACTTCACTTAAAACTGTTCAACTGCTGCTGGAGAGAATCGCAGAATTGTTGATTTGGGTTGATGGAGATCTCTAAGATTATCAAGTTAACCCAGCACAGGCAGAGCTGGAAGTGGCCATGCAGAGGGAGTTTGGCAGAAAGAATCTCCTTGAAATCTTGGACAGAAATGATTTATCAAAATTATGGGTATTGATCTAGTACCGATATCCAACTGTGAGGGACAAAGACTCTCTAACAGTTTAAAGTTAGAAAGTGTGTGTTTATTGTGGGATGGCTCCCAAATACACACTGCCATTTACAGGTGATTACAGAGCCCTTTTATCTATACAAGTGTTGAATACCCAAAACACAAATGCATATTCATCACTTTGGTACATCCCATTCCAATGGTAATTAGTTCAAAAGCCATTTAGTTTATCCCTGGAAATGGGTGGGTGGTCCCTTTCATGGGGAGGGCTCCCAAAATGAGGAAGTAAATGAAGTCTTCCTCATTCTGACCTTTCTACCTTTTCAATGCAAATATGACAAATGAACCCTTGGTAGAACTCCCATTCCCTGTCCTCAGCTGGTTTTAGAACAGAGAAGGCCTAAAATTGTCTTATGTTCTTAAAGTTGTTTATCAGTGTCTATATTCTTCATTAGAAACCCAGCTAAGCATTATGCTGACAAGCAATCAAGTATTAAACTACTAATTCTTAACTTCATCAAGGCCTACCCCTTTATTTTGATTAACTCTAATAAAGTTATCTCTCTTATCTCTAACTAAAACCTCATCTCCTCTAAAATCCCTAAATTCCTTAAAGCTTATGTCTCAGAAAGAAGCTCCTTGAGCTTGGCAAGAGCCACCCTGCAGGTTTGTGACCCCAGTGCCACTGCCAACCCTGCAGGGACAGCTCCAGGGCGTGCCCTGAGCACTGGGGCAGCTTCCACATTCCCCTGCAGAGCTGAACTTCTACAGGAGAATGGAAAACTAAACAGAAAATTGGGATTTTCTTTCCAGACCACTTAACTGGTTTTTCATTTTGGTTCCATTTTGTCACCTACACACCCTCACACATGCATGGGTGTCATCTCTCTCTTTTTGTCCAGCTGTCACCATCCACTGCTGCAAGACACTGACCTTTGATTGCAGCTGAGTTCTGCCCTTCCAGGTTTACTGAATTTATTGACATGGTGGCACAGCCAACATAAATTGTCTCTTCTTCTGAGAGGATCCAGCAGCAGAGGGTTAATTCTGTCAAGCATCATTCCTGTGAATTGACAAGAGTGCAGCTTGTGGATGACAGCTCCAGAGGTTTCTGGGAGATGCAGATGAGGTGAATATTCCAGTTAAGATAGAGCCTCATAAATTCTTTTTTAACAAGTCTCCCCTTGGGAACTGCAACCCTATTTAGGCTTGTACAGTCTTGTCATCAAGTATGAGATTCTCAAGTCTAGTAAAAAAATTAGCCTGGAACTAATACCTCAAAGTCATGTGTGCAGAGTAATATAAAGTGAAGAGATGTGGAAATCAACCTATTATAATGCCAGGATAATTATCAATCCTTTCTGCAACTCCTTCAGCAAGCACAGCTGGTTTTGTCCTTTTTTTTTTTTTTTTTAATTACTATATTCAGTGACACTTTAATATCTTTGACTTGTCATCAAGTATCACATAAGTCACTGTTTGATTTATGAGGTTTAAAAAAGTCTTCATTAATGGCATTGTAGGGGTTTCCCACTAAATGTTCATGGTGCCTGGAATAAAAAAAAAACCAAACCTCATTCACCCTCCCAGGTGAGAGTTACCAACACATCAGATTGGGCAGAAGTGATGAATTCCTTTATTGAACAGGTGAATTGGGGGGGTCAAACCAATTAGCAGATAAGCTTTTATTGAAAGGGAGGTTTAAATGTTCCTGTGAAAGAGAAGATAAAGCTTTTTTCTGTCAGTAACTGCAGTCCCACCCTGAGGAACTGGGGCTGGGCAGGGTTCAGTTCAGTTCTGCTGCTGCTGCTGACATAAAATTGGATTTTTTCCTTCAAGTGGCTCTACTCCTAAAAGGGCCTGAGTGCCATGCAGCCTTGGGGTCCTGGTGATTGGACAGGGAAAAGTTGAAAAATCAAAACACAGCAATAGTTGGAAACTTAGAGATAGCCAGAAACACAAAATTCTCAATATAAAACCCCCACAAACCTCATCTTGTATGGAAACATCCACTGAAGGGAGTTTGTACACAATCCAATTAATGCTTCCTACCCAGGAAAGCATCCCTGGGAAAGGTACAAGGAGCAGAGCAGCAAAACCTTCTGGAGAAGCAGCTCACAAATTCCCACATCCTGTTTTAATGTGCTTTAGTTCACCTGATCTAGCTTGCTGTTTCTTAATGGATGGGCTTTGTTTGCTCTAATTGCTTCCACAAAGTGTCAAGGTGTTAAATATAATTTTTTAATCTGGTTTCCTGTCCAAATTACCTTGTCCAAAGGATTGTCCAGGAGGGATTTGCTTGTTTTTTTCCTCCTGAAAACCTCTTCTTGATTTATTCTGAAGAGCATTGATAGGAAAGCTAAAAAATACCTGCAAGGTAGTTAGCAAGAGAGTTTTAATTGTAATCAGGGCAGCAACAGATTTAGAATTGAAAATTCTCTAGCACATCAGGAGCCACGAAACTAAACTTGGAGAGTCCACAGTTACCAGCCTAGAGCACAAGTTGCAGTTTGCATGTTCTAATCCCCTTGAAAAGAGGGATTTAATAAGCTGTATTCCAGCTCAGTGACTTCAGAGTGACTTTCAAAGGGATTACATTGAAGAGCTGAACTATATTGAAGTGCTCGTAGCACCAGGTCACAAAATTCACTTTACTTCTTGTGTTTCTTCAGAGAGCTCAAGCTTTGGTTTCTAGAAGCTCTTTCCAGGCTTGCTTAGAATTATTATTATTTTCCCTGGATAAAATAGCTTGAGATTCACAGGATAATGTGCAACCATTAAGACAAAACCACGATGCCTACTGTATGTGATTTAATTTCAATTTTTTTTTGCTTACCAGCCTGTCCCATCTGTTTTGTGTAGGCATTCCCAGTTCCTCATGCAGACCCAATAAATAATGTAATTACTGTCTATAATAAATGTCTTCTTCTTACTGAGTGACCCAGAACAGAGGATTTGTGGTCAGCCAGAACCTGAGCAAGAAATTACACTGATTTCACTGTTTAGTAAATAACTATTTCAAAATTATTCCAATTGGATCTGGGTCTTTTTAGTCTTTTACTATCAAGGCTCTTAAACATGATGAGCAGGGAAGCAACACAGAGAAAAATCCAGTTGGTGTGGTACAGGTGTGCTCTTCTGATAGATTTTAAATTAAAACCCAAAAACCAACACTCTACAAATGCTCAACATTGAATATGGATGCATTTTCAGGTTGTGCCATCACATGCTCCATCTCAAATTTTGCAGTCCAGAGCGGGGGCTCCTTTGGAAAAAGAATAGAAAATCAGTGTAAAGCTGTTTGTAAACTAATGCTGTTACAAATAATCTGGGTTATTAAAGGTTTGCCTCTACATGCAATTCATTACAGGCAGCACTACTGACAAAGAAAACAGAATATTTAATTATAAAATAGTACCTCAGACCAGCTTAAGGCTACATACATCAATGCTCCAGCTTGTGACTGAACAGGATTGCTGGTTTTCACCATTTTACCCTTGAATTTTGTAGGAATTAGGATGAACACTTCACATTTCAACATGGGAAGGGCCAGGAAAAGCACCAGGAACGGTGCAGATGTAGAGGCAGAAAAGGAGAAATGACCATGACACCTGAAGTGACTCCTGAGATTCCCCAGCAGATACTCACAGTGAAACTATAGAGAGAATCCAAGATGTGCCTGCTTTGATCTCCTTCAAAAAGCTTTTCTTAGGAGGTATTAAAAGGTTAATGCAGAAACTGAGCTCCCTGCAGTGGGACTTGTCACTGACACACTCTTTGACAGCTTAAGTTGCAGCCAAGCAAAGTGGGGAACAATAAATTGCATCTATGCAAAAATTTCTTTCCTGGCTTTCTGTCTCAATTAAGAATATTGAATATTGTTATAGATTTGTGGGGAAAAAAAAAAAAAAGGCAAATTGCAAGCAAGTACCACTCAGCTTTTCTAATGAAATGCTTAATCTATTAATTCTAAAAAGCTTTATAACAATTACACCTCAGTCTGTTTTGGAAAAGGAGAGATAAGTGTCCAAAGGTGGGGATTACTTTTCAGCCACTGTGACTTCCATTGGCCACAGAGAGGTCAACAAATGATGTGCTACAACAAATGATTCTGCTGACTGCCTTCAAATCCACATTCAAAAATCAGTTTCACAAGATTTTTATAAAATTTCTTGCAAGTTTGCAATGCTTGTAGTAATATCCTGGCCCTGTAGCATCCTTTTTGTTCCTCATACTTAGAATCTTTTTCTACAGAACATTTTTGCTATCAAAATATAAAAAGGAAATGGCAAAAAGGACTGCTTTCATAATTCTGTTTTGGCTGATTCTGTATTCCTTTTATTATTCTCTGTGCTGATTTTTTTTAACACCTCCATCCCACATTATAAGTGATAAAACACCAGAATCCACATCTTTCCTGAATTCCTTTTGTCATTTAGTTCCATTTTAGTTATGCTTAAACACTTCTAACTCCCAATCAGGGACTCCTTTTTTAACAGAAAGCCATATTAATGTCAATGAGCTTTATATCAAACATATCATGTCAAGAAAGCAATTAGAGAACTAATGGTTTTGCTCTATTTTTAAAGTTAAATGCCAAGTAATTTTTAGCTGATTTAAAAAATCAGTGCCATGGGTTCCTGTTTGTGTTCAAGCAGCTGTAAACCCATGATTTAAAAGAAAAAACATCCCAGCACCAAATCCACACACTTCACATTGGAACAGACATTGGAAAAAAGACTTCTCATTTGAGAAGTTCTGTTAGAAATTATTTTATCTGTTCCTCTTGGGTTCATTTTGGGACCATTTTGGTTCATCTTGGGTGCAGCCCTGGCTGGGCTCTGGTGCTGCCCAAGGTGGATCCATGGAGGAGATCCTTTGGATAAATCCCTGCTTTATTCTTTAGCTCTGTCTGATCTCTGTTCTAGGTCAGCCTGCACAAGGCATCACCAGGGTCCCAAAAGCATCCCTGGAAAGAAATCCTACTTCAGCAGTGGGAGCAGAATCAGCTTAGTCATCTTGAGCTGGAAATAATTTCCAGTTCTTTTAGGTCTCTGTTCTTTGTCCAGCATCTTCAGGAACCAGGTTCTTTCCTTTCAAAAGCAAACTGGTGCTTTCTTTTTTTTTTTCCTCCCCCATTGCCCTCAATCTGGTCAGTGCCTCAGACTGGTTTTGACACAAAATTTGTGACAGACATTAGCTGATGGCCATGTATATGGTGCTGCAGATCACACTGCAGATGGTTTGGGTGCTTCAGGGACTGGTAGAAGCTCCAATGACTAAACCACACATTTTGTTGCCTCTTGGGATTTTAAAGCTTAAACCCTTGTTTCCAAAATTACTTGCAGCTAGAATTCCTGGTGACAGTTTCAGCCCTGGGGGCAATTCAGTGCACCAGGAAACCTCCAGGTGAGGAGATGGACATGTGACAAGCAAATCAATTCCTTGCTCTGCAAATACAGTTTCATGCCAGTCACTTTAACACAACAGCAGGCAGGTGGCATTTGGCTTGCCAGGGCCTCATCACTAAGGAAATAATTTTCTGTGGAGGTGCACAGCCTCCTATAAATACTGGAAACCACACAAAGTGTTTGTGTTTTCACTGCCTGCTGTTGGGTATGCAAAAACAATTCTCTCCAGTTCAAATACATTATTCAGCCTGGGTCTTCTTCACTTTTTCCCAGCCAAGAAAGGCCCTTTCAAACTTTTGCAGCAATGAAGCATTAAACTACCTCAGAGTTGGTCACAGAGTTGGGTCTGAGCATCTTCCCAAAGGGTTTTGTTGCAGAAAAGCCAAAGTGAACCATTGGGAGCCCAAACAATCCTTTCATTCTGTCTGCAAATGGGCTTGTCCACAGTGGTGATTCCAGATATTGCAGTAAAATAAATGTTGGGAGTCAATGCAATTTCAGGAACAGCAGAGATCCATTGGTATAAAAGCAGCTGCAAAATCAGATTCCAATTCTGCCAAAAGTGCAGTGAAGACCTCACATGCTGGGATTAAGAGTCTTACTGAAAACTGAGCTGTTACTCTGGATTTTGGAGCAGCTCTGTGACTGAGGGGAGCCTTAGGACAAGTCACCTGCCTTACAAAAGACACTAATAGCCTCCACAAAATATTGAGAGGGGAAAAAACTCATTCAAGGGTCTAAATTCATCACCTGAAGGTTGCCTTCATTGCTTAGCAACACAAAGCAAACTCCTCCTGCCAGATCTCTCAGGGTTATGTATTTCAACAACAGCATCAAAGCAATCTCAAGGAGGAGGATTAATTTTGGGATTGTAGCCACCATGAGATCAGAGCTGGCACAGTCTGCCAGCACACACTCTGCCTTGCTGTTCAATGAGAAGATGCCATTTCCAACCCTGAGGAGCAAGGCTGATGGTAACAGTGCTGTAATTATGGCTGGCTACTCTCATTGTTAGAACAGGATAGACCAGGCTTCACAATTAATAAAGTAATTAAAAAGGGCCTTTGGTCAGCGAGGTTCACCCCAAAATTTTCATTTCTTTTTGGACACTTCACTTTGTTTGAGTCACAAGTCCTGTTGTCAAGGGACAAAGGTAGAACTTTGCAGACACTCCAATATGTAGGTTTATATTCTTTGGGTGGTGAGAAAGGAGGAAATCTATTTTCTGAAATATTTTGTTCATAAACAGGTATTTGTGGTTTTGTGCCTGGGTAATCTTATTAAGCAGAAAGAAAAGTTTCTAGAAGCATGGCCCACGGACATGGGGCAAACCACTGTGCACACTTTGCACACATTTTACAAAGCTGGGATCAGAAACTGCTGCCCTAATATTGCTGAAGAAGGGATTGTCACTGTCCAAAGGCCAGGAGCTCTTTCTGTCCCATTTGGGCTGTATAAATCCTTTTTCCAAGGGTGATTTCTCCAAGGATTATTTTTTTTCCCTGTAATCACGTGGTATAAATCACTTAGACGTCACAAAAAATGCTTATTGTCATGCTTCTGAGGCAAACACCAGAACTGAGGAGAGTGAATTCTCAGCTGATGTGGACACTTTGGAGCTGTGTTGACATCAGCTGAAGCTGAATCAAGAGAGAGACAGATGGGGAAAAACAGGAAGTGACTTTATACAGGTGTGTTCTACTTTTCCAACATTTACAAATCAGAAAATATTTCCTTAGTGTATAAATGTATATTTCCTTAGTGTATAAAATATTTCCTTAGGGTATAAACTCCATGAATATTGATTATTTAAACATTTTAATATTTAAATAATAAATAATTTAAATATTTATCCAAATTTGGGGGGCTGCAGTGCCAGTCCTTGTGCCTATAAAGCCCTGTGATTCTTCACTTTCCTTCACAGCTGAGTCAGTGGCACACTCCACGAGAGAAGCTTTATCCTTTTCTTCCCAGAGTGCAGCCCAGAAAGATTCTTAGCTACAAATTCTTTAAAGTTGTCAAAAATGTTAACTTAGCAAAGATTTTATCAGCTCTGCCTTAATTGCTAGAAGGGAATAACCAGTGATAAAAATCATGTGCCTTATTAATATATAAATAAATTATGATAGCAGCCTTTCTGTCTCCAGGAGTTTGGGTGAAAAATGGCTTGTCATGGTTGGGTGGCATTTACTTTTCTATCTGTCAATATTTGGAGGATTTTATTACTTTGCAGTGCCAAGTTTAAAATGGCTAATGGAAATACTAAAATGGAATTAATCTAACTAAATAAAACTGGTTCTCCATGTGTTATTCCCTTGACAGTAACTTAATGTGCTTTCTGAAACAAAGCTGTGGTGGAAAAACGGGTTATATTTAAATTTATATGTTGCTCATTTACTTACTCTCAGAAACTTTCTTTTCCAGCAGAGGTGAGCTGTGGTGCTTTATGATAACTATACCTCAAATATCTATACAGGACAGAAGGGGAGAAGTGGCCAGAGGGTTTCCAGATCCAGTGACTTACCAAATGTTCAGCTTTTGAAAATCACCCATAACACAGTGGCAGCTGATTAACCACTCCTGACTCTCTCCAGAGCCCTGACACAGCTTGGCCCTGACTGGCCAAAGAGTGAAAACAACTCCCAGCAGAATGCAATGGAACAATCACCTGTGGGTGAACAATCTCCAAACACATTCCACATGAGCACAACACAGGAGAAGCAAATGAGATGAGAATTGTTTTCCTTTTCTCTGAGGCTTCTCAGCCTCCCAGGAGAAAAACCATGGGTGAAGGGATTTTATCAGAGAATGGGAATGCCTGTCCAGGTGTTACCAATCACTGCAGGGAGCATCATTAGTCCCCAGGAGACAGATGCAATCCCCTTATTTCTAATTTCCTACCCATGACATCCTAGTCACCCAAAAGGAAAGCAGTAGAGACTGACAGACAGAGATTCTGTGAGCCATGCCCCACTTCTGGCTGCTTATCAGTTTCTTTTCTCAACTTCTCCAAGGTCCTTTATCACTCATTGGTAAAATTGCCATTGAAAAATGGTCACTTTTTCCTTTATTTTTTGTCTGCACAGCTGTGCTGTCATCTGCCATCATCACCTTCAATGGAACCTTTTCCATTGAAAGGAAGAGGTTCCATTGAAAGGAAAAGGTTCCATTGAAGGTGATGATGGCAGAAGACACCATTCCTTTCCTCATCCCTTAAAATTTCCTCTGAGCACCAGAGCCCAGCTGACAGACAGGCTGGAGGGATTCAAGCACTGTTGTCTCATTCCAGAAGAGATGGAAGAAGAAGGCTGGAGGGGATTCACTATGGGCCAGCACAAGGTTTTGTCTCTTGGGGCAGTTGGGGTGCCCATACATCACCTCATGTCAGACTAAGCCAGAGTCAGCCATCCAACAATCCTGAACCCTGTGGATTTCAAATTGTAGCAAGCACCAGTGGTGACTTTGAGCCCAAGACATCAGTTTAACCATGGTAAACAGATCATGGGTGCAAGAAGTCAAGATTCTTACCCATAAGCAAACTTTTAATGCCAATCCACAGTTGGTAAGGGTAAGGAGATAACACAATCCTTAACCTAACTCAGCTTTGTAATTGGTTACAAAAAAATGCAATTGATGGACCAAGTTCTCTTTCTAGCAATGAATGTTCCTCTGACCAAGTCTCATTGGCAGCAGCAGAGCATGAGCTGGGTAATCTGCCAGGAGTGGACTCAGAAATGCTGGATCAGTCCTGATCTTCATCCTAACTTTTAGACCTGGAATTATATGCAAAAGATCCCATCTGCACTGCCCCATGTAAAACTCAACATTCAAGGCCACAAAACCCAGCTGCTCAGAAGTTATGCAAATTCACTTGACCTCTGAGTTAAATGCAAGAATTTTTGTTGGGTTTTGTCCCTCTTCCTTGAGCATTTCCCAGCAGCATCAGCTCCTCCTGTCCCTCAGATTTCAGGGGTATTTGGTTGTTAATCTACATGCAGAAACACCTTCTCTATAACTGAATTATTTCTTTAAAGATAAAGTCAGGAATCCTGGCTCTTACATCCAGGACACTGGGCAGACACATTGCCAAAAATGTCTCTGAATATAATGTTATACAACTCACAATTAAATGGTATAAGGATATTGTTATGGCAAGAAATACAAAGATCTCTAACAAGTTAACATTTAGCCATGCTTCTTCCAGTCTGCACTTACAAAATAAAGAAGTTACAGGAGTCTTGAGCCTACAGAAAAATTTATACACAGGGTGTGGCCTTGCATTCCAAAATGGGTTTTCCACAAATTGATGAAAAACATGTTGGCAGCAACTATTTGTAATCCATCAGTAAATCAATTTTTCTCTATGGATTCCTGTGTTGTAATGAACTTGTTCATTCCGAGTGCTCTGATCTTGAAACATGAATTTTGTTGTTGTTGTGGTATGGTTTACCTACAGGGAAGTATGGTTTTGTGGGAATTAGCTTTGTCCATATCCTAGAAAAAAAAAGAAAAAATATTTGAGTCCCTGCTCAAGACTGGAGTTTGCTGTCTATTAGGTTGTGGTTGAAGCAGCTCTTAAATCTGGGGGTTTTATACAGGCTCTTCAAATCATAAAAATACTACCATGATTTCTTTTAAAAATATTGTGTGGAGGAGGTTCTCATTTAGATGGGACAGCATCACCACTGCTGAATTTTTTAGTTGAATATATTGCACTGAACTCTAGACCTTTAAATTGATTTCTCTTCACTTTAATACAATTCTCTGATGTTAAAATGAGTTTATTACATTTATGTATTCGTTGGCCAGGTAAGATCAATATTAAAGGTAGGACCTTTAATAAAAGTTGGTGAGTTTGCTGCTGGAATTTAAAAAATTGGTGCACATGAAAGTCCTTGTTGCTGCTTATGGGGCAGCCTGTGCTTCATGCATTCCTCCTTCTTGCAGAAAGTGTTCCAAATATTTTTTGGACACGCAGGTACCATGAAGGTGATTTACTGGTGTTTGTGTTTCCAGGGGATTTGACTCTCTGCAGCTCACAGCCTGGAACATTTCCTAACCTGTCATTATAAAACTCCCTCCCATCCCCACAGAGGAGAGGTGCTGACAGCAGCTCATTGTCATTCCCAAGTGCTTTTCCCATTGCCACAAGTGCTGTTTATGTGCCTCCATTATCAACCCATCCTCATTCCTCTTGTTGCTCTGCTGTCAAATTCTGAATCTCGCTGCTGACACTGATGAGTGAGCTCCTTGTTTGCCCAGAATTTCAGAATTGACAGGTCTGATGCTGCTGCATTTGCTCCTGGCAGACTGAGGCAGGAAAACTGGCCCATGCCCTTGGGAATTCCTTTTTTTTTTTTTTTCCTCTTTTGTTACTGCTGTGCCACAAATGTTTTTTTGGAACTTCTGGAGAGTTGTCACCCCAACTGTCACTGTCATATTTTTTGGAAAAATCTTCTTGCCCAGGATTTCTTCCCCTGGGAAGCTGAGAAGCCTCAGAGAAAAATGAAAACAATAAGTATCTGATTTGCTTCTCCTGTGTTTTGCTGCTTTGGAATGTGTCTGGAGATTGTTTCATTGGTCTCACGTGAGTTGTTTTCACTCTTTGGCCAGTCAGGGCCAAGCTGTGTCGAGGCTCTGGAGAGAGTCAGGAGTTTTCATTATTTTTTTAGCATTCTGTAAGAATCCTTGCTGTATTCTTTAGTATAGTTTAGTTTAGTATTCTTTAATATAATATAGTACCATAAAATAATAAATTGATAAATGAGCCTTCTGGGGACATGGAGTCAGATTCATCATTCCTGCCTTCGCTGGGAGTCTCAGAAAATACAACACCCAACCAAGGAAATGGCAGGTGAATTTCACCTCCCAACTATCCAAACATTGTTTTTTGGATTGTATCAGAAGGGAGATGAGGAAGCAGTGAGCAGAGGGCCAGGAGAAGGACAAGAGGGCAATAAGTGGAATTCTGTGGCAAGCCCAGGCTGATGCAGTGCCTGAGTCAGAGAGTACCTGGATTAGAGAGAGATTTCTGTTCCAGGACTGGAAACAGCATCCTCTGTGGTAAAAACCTCCACAAACTCTTAAGAAGCTGAGCAATGGCTGAAGATAAAGAGTGGCCAAGGGATGTTTGCTTTACAAAAATTAATATAATATAATATAATATAATATAATATAATATAATATAATATAATATAATATAATATAATTATTACATATTATTATATAGTAATAATTAATAACCATAATAGAAATAACATATAGTATTAAATAATATAATAGAATTATTCTAAACAATATAATAATATAATATAATGTTATGTTATATTAGTATATTATAATTATAATATAAATTAATCATAACATATTATAACATAATAGAACTGAATTATAAATATAATTATTATATATTAGTTAATATTGATTATTAAGTATTAACAGTTATTATCTATTAATAGTTAATGTTATAAATGGTTATTAGTAATAATATAGTTACAATTATTGTATTATATATAATATATAATAACATATTTTATATTATAATATTACCATATTATATATGATAACACTTTGATGTTTATTATCAAAATTTGTCACTTTTGCTAAAGATTCTATAAATCTTCCATGTCCTTGGTCAGTTCTTCAGTTCATCACTAAGTGGGGTACTAAGAGATCTGGAATGTTCCACAGTTAAGATCAATTCTGAGACCTAAATTATGTAAAATTGAACATAGAAAGTGAAAGAAAAGCCATTTTAACATGGGAATGAGGTGTCCTACATGCCCCAAATTTATTGCCAGGAGCTTTTTCTAAAAGGCAACTCAAATACCTGGAGAATCACACATATTGTTGAATTATTCTTAACCATCTTGCTTTGTTTACACACTTCAGATGTTGCTGTTGAGCTCTCCCCTAGGCATGAAAGATGTTGAAATTTTACCAAAGGCAAGAGCAATGTGTGTGCAGTTTGCAAAGTGGTTTAATTTCTGCACAGTTGCGTGGCAGGAGGGATGCTGAAAGCCACACAACTGAGGTGCAGTCAGTGCTCTGCCTGTGCAAAATTACATTTTAAGGAAAGGAGAATTAAAAATGGTTGTTGCAAAGGCAAGACATGAAAAATGACCAGAGCACTGGAAGCTGAGGCCAGGATTTCTGGAGATATTTAGGTAATAAATTGGTCATAAATGGCCAAGATCAACTTTCCATCAAGTTCTAAATTACTGTATCTTCTTTCATTAATTTTTTAATGTCCTGAGCCTTGTAGTAAAATAACTCACCAGTTTTGTTTGCTTTTCCCTCTTCCTTTAGATTGAGAAACAAACTTCAGATGTTCTGATTTACAGTAAATAGTGGGGAGGAGGATCATTGTGAGGATTTTATTGCTACAAAACTGGGACATCAGTTATCTGGGAAGGTATTTGCTCATCTTGTCAGCTATCCTGTGCACTAATTAAACTGATGGATTACTAGCCAGGGAGAAATCTTCAGAGCTGTTTTTGGAGTGCTGGAGGCACTTTGCAGAATCAAAAATGCAAACAGCTTGATGGTTAACAGGAAATAATTAAATGCACAAGTGATGTTACAGCACTGCCTGTGGGTTGTTACAAATCCTCTTCCTCCTCCTCCCACCCCAAACCAGGTATGGTGATGGTGAATAAACCTTCAGCACTTACCTTCGATATGCTGTGCCTTGTTCTGTGGAGAAACTTATTCTTTATTGACTACTATTACACTATTATGGACTATTATTATACTATTATTGTCATACTGTTATTGACTATTATTATACTATTATTATACTGTTATTGACTATTATTATATTATTATTAATATTATAATCATTTCAATAATATTAAAATAATTATTGAATGATCATAATAATAATATATAATAATATATAACAATTCTATATTATTGTATATAATTATCTAATTATGTAGTAGAATTATATATTATAGATATATTATCTATTATATTTTTAAATTATAATTTATATAATAGAAATTATTATAGAAAATGATAAATATATCACATAACTTATATAAATTATAATATATTTAAATATAAATTACAATACACTTTAATATTTATATAATAGAATTATATATTAGATAATATAATTATATATTATATAATATAATTATGTATTATAATTATATAATAATATATAATAATTACTATAATAATGATTTCAATAATATTGAAATAATTATTGAATAATCATTATTATAATAACATATAAAAATAAAATTACTAGTATACCAATTAAATTATATATTAATATATATTATGTGAATGTAGGACATCTTAATATATCAATTAATTATTAATATACCAATATCAAATCATAATAATATATCAATAATAATTATTGAATAATTATTATAATAATATATAAAAAGAAAATTATTACAGTATCACTTAAAATTATATATAATATATAATATATATTATAATATAAAATATAGAATACATGACATATACTATATAATATATTAATATACCAATATCAAATAATAATATATCAATAATAAGTATTGAAATATTATTATTATTTAATAATAATTCAATATTGAATATTGGTTTTATATGCTTTGCATCCTTTACCTTGCATGCAGTGTGGACACGACACCCCAGCTGAGTCTTGCTCACAGAGTCACCTGTGCAATGGGCACAGAACCAACAATTATGATCTCCAATATTGCATTTAAAAAAACCTTGGAAAAGCCTGATTAAACCTGAAAAGAGAAATCCTACCCAGAGTGTTATTTCTATCCAAGCAAGTTACAAACAGTCTGATGATAAAACCTGTGAAAACATTTAATAATATCAGAACTTTATTGATTAGTCTGAGAGAGCAAGTACATTCTGGCAAGATGTAATTAATTAAACTATTTAATCTTTATCACTTTATCACATTTGTGCTTAAGTTTTACCCATTCAGTACAGGTGCACTAAAATCACTTTCACATTTTCAATTTTGCACTGGAAAAACAGGAAAATTTGTGAAACAGGGAAACCAGGAAAATTTGCTGAGTTGTGGTTGTGCTATCACTCCTGCTCAGAGCCAACAGGTGTGTACAGAAATGGTCTACAAGGAGGCTGACTGCTACTTCAGAGGGATCAACTTCATGTTTTCAGCTCAGAGCAAAGCAGAATTTTAGTTAGTCTGGCAGTTGAGTTGGAGCTGTTTATTCTCCAAAATGAATTTCAGCCAAGTATTTGATGGGATTCAGCAGTTTACTCTGATTTTTCCAGCCTTGTTTATGAATAATGGCAGGACTCCAGTTTTTATGAATTAAAAAACCCCCCAAAAAACCCAACATAAAAGTGGCTGAATTGGATTCTATCTGCCATTTGGTAGAAATACAAAGATGATGTGAATGCTATTAATGGGTTTTAAGTTTGACATGTTGGGCCTTGTTAGCAAATCCCACCCATCTAAATTATTCTCCTTAATCACATCACTAGCATGCAGAACCTCCATGTAAACAATCATTTTTTCAGGAACTTACCATATTGCGCAGGAAATTTTGGCAGGAGAGTGAGCACTGCAGGGGCTTTTTTTTCACTACTGTGGTCCTTGTAAAGAATAAAGCTCACTGAAAGCTGTTCCTTCTGCTGCTACAGCTCAGCTCTTTCTAATGTCAAAACAAGAGCAAAACATAACAAGTCCTCTACTCAAAACCTAAAACCATAATTTGGCAGTTTTCTGGAGTTTCCTCTATAGGTGTGTTTTTTGCTTCAGATTCCTTATCCCACCCAATTTGGCTGATATCCCACAGGACCCCCAGGATCAGCATCCTTCTTTTTCCCAGCAGAGTGACTGTGGAAAGGGAGAATTGTGTTTCTTGCATTGTCCAGCATCACTTCTACAAGCTGGCACCTCCCATCTGTGGTTTGATTTTTCTTGTTGCCCATAAATTCCCCAAAAACATATTTTGTATAAAATTGGCACTTCCCATCTGTGGGTTGATTTTTCTTGTGGTTCAGTTCAGCTACCTAAATGCCCCAAAACATAATTTTGTATGAAATTGGCACTTCCCATCTGTGGGCTGATTTTTCTTGGGGGTGAAATTCACAGGAGCCTGCATGCTCCTCCCCATTCCCTCCCTGCTCCATGGAAATTCCAGCTCTCCAAGCAGATGGGATGACCCTCTTGGATTCCTTAGCTCACCAAAACTGGTTTTACTCATGAGGAAATGGCCAAACAGGGCAATTGTTTTATACAAAATTCAATTTCCACTGTGCAGGGGCAGAAAGAAGTAAGGAGGGAAGGAAACCCCAAAATCTGCTGTGTCTGAGCTGATTTATCTTTTATGCAGTTGTATCAAAATCTTTGGCTGGCTGCAGGATGGTGCTGACATGTTTGCTCCAAAGCAGGGAATATTTTAACCTGCTGAAGAATGGCACTGAACAAGGGAATGAGGCAAAACTTGCATTGCTGTCTTTACCTTTCTGATTAGGAAATGAAAGTTATGTGTAAAATGAAAAGGATCAGGGTAGGAGACTCAAGGAAATATCTTCCTTCATCCTCAGGCTTCAAAAGCCATTTCACAGTTCTCCAATCCCTGCTGGAGCTTGGCACTGATCAGAAAAGAAGAAATGACATGCCAAAGACAGATCAGCACTGCTTATGGCCAGAAGAGTGTTTAATGTTAATCAGCAACATTGTTTTTTCCCTTCCCCCATAAGAAACCAAACTCTGTGGAATGCTTTGTTTCTTTAGGCCACTAGCATTAGGAAAAAACTGGATTTTTAATTAAAAGCCTTCCTCGTGTTCTCTGACAGAACCCAAAAAACAAGCTCAGGCCATTTTCTCAAGCACCTAAGCTATAGAAGCTGCTGGAAGAGAAACTTCCAGCAAAAAGCAATATGCAGTATCCTCCAGACTTCATCAAACAAAGGCTTTTTCCAACCCTGTTATTTGAGGAGTTCCAACATGAGATACACATTAAGGCACTGATGCCCATGACAGAACACAAAGGTGCCCCTTCTGCTTGAATCATAAATTAAATTAAAACAAAAGCAAGTATTTCTAAGCAGTATTGACATAATAAATTGCAAAAAAAAAAAAAAAAAAAGGAGAAGGATTTTTCAATACACAGCAGAGAGCACTAAATAAAACACCCTGTCCATGATGGGGTATTTTTATGAAAAGTGCTGTTCTTCTGGGATGTTTTTCTGCTGGTGTGTTCAACAAGTGTTTTGTCCTACAAGGGAAAGTTCAAGCAATGTGCATCTAAGAAACCCCATCAATATTAAAAAAAAAAAAAAAAAGCAACCTTCATTTTTAAATATTTAGGTTCTAGATCAGGTGAAAGCAAACCCACAGCAGTGTTTCATTACCCTTATGTGCCTGCTGTCCTAACATTTTTATAGATTGTTTTTCACTGCAAGATGAGAACATGCAGTCAAGCAGCTACTGGCAAAACCACCCAAATTGGATTACTCATGTTAAATTCTTATTACTTATCTGTGCCACCTGAGGGTTTGGGCAGAAGAATTCAAGTACCCAACTCCTGTTTAATTCCTTCTCTTCACTGTTCTTCACCAAAGCTTCCTGAAGAACATTTTTCCTTTTTTTTTAACAAGGCCTAGTACCAAGAAAGTTAATATTCGACTAGAAATTTGAATTAAAGTTTAATTTATTTCTTCCTGATAGCTTTTACTTATCAGTATTCTTTTTTCAGCAGCTTCCACAGTTTGTGGCAGCAGATACATTTCTGAATTTTAATAAACCACTGCTCATGGTTTAGAGGAGAATATGGAGTTAAGGATGCTTTGTAAGGATGTATAAAAAGCATGCATAAATAGAATAAAACCAGTTTGAAACCTTCTGAAAATGGAGTGTGTTGCTTTCTATTGTCTCTGCCTCAACTACAGCATTCACTCACTTCCACTAACCTGTGCAACATTTATTGTGTAGGTCAGTCAAAGTTTTATCCAAATTCTATACAAAATGTGACACTATTTTCCTGGAGGTAGGAGGAAAAGCTGAAGGCAATGCTAAAGTACTTTCTCTAGAAGATTCTCAGGTCATCCTAAACCTCTGGTTACTCAAACTCCTGCTCCTCTTGCCGGGCTCATGGCTCCAATTGTTTCTGACCCTTTGGAGGGGAACTCCACCAGTGATGTTCTGATATTTTCCTTTCTCTTCTTTCATACAGAAATTACAGAACACAAATTTATCTGCCCAAACTTCCAGGCTCCCCCTTTGAACTCCCCTGAACTCTCTTTGTTTTCATATGTCCCCAAATTAGTTCCTCATTAGTTCAGCCTCTAAAGCAGTACAAGAGACCGTGGACCAAAAAATGAAGTTACATTCACTTGGCAGGTGGTTTTTTTGTTTGTTTGTTTTTGGTTTTTTGTTTGTTTTATTCTTGTTGTTTTGTTTTATTTTGGTGTCTTTTTTTAAATAATGTTTTGGGTTGAATTTTTGCAGTATGAAGTTGTGGGGCTCTGAAGAAGCAGAAAGGTTTGATGGATGTGGATTATCTGTGATTCAGTTCCATTGAGTTTCCTAACTTTTTTTAATCAAAACATATTTGGAAAGGCACGAAAATGAAGTTCTTATTAAACTCTCAGGCATATTTTTCTACTTGCTGCTCCTCATAAGAAATACAGAAATGCAAATATTTCTAAATTAAAAGGTTAATTACCATTTTAAAAAAAATCTGTAATTCAGGTGCTGGAAGCATCACAATGGGGTACACAGGAATGGCTCAGTGGCCTCTAAATCAGAAATATCCTGGATCAAAATATCATTGACCATATGCAAGATGCACTGGATTACTGCTAAATACAGGCACAGCTGCAGAATAAATATAAGGGGAAAATAGTATTTAAAAACATTATTTTTCTATATTTTAGTCTACATTTGACCTGTATTTCTACATGTTTGCCAAAAAAAAACTTGATTTACTGAAATTCAGTATTGTTAATTAGCTACAAGAGAACAGAGCAGGCTACTCAAAGAATTTAAGCTTTGAATTTTTATTTTTTTTTAATATTGAATAAGGGCAACTTGTGATATTTTCAGTGTTTTTACAGTATATGTTAGAGAGGCCTTTGTGGACTCCAGTAATCCTTTTTTCTATTAACTATGTACCTTCAAAGTTCACCCTGGCATTTCTCATCCACTTGACAACATAGGGTCAGGGGAGGAGGCACAGAGTTCATGGGAGAGGCATGAAAATGCCTGAATCTCCCCCAAAGCAGGGCTGCAGATATTCAATCCCTAGAGCATTCACCCAGTGTGGCACAGCTAGCTTAAAGGAATATAGGTCTTGGTTTTCTGTGCTGAGGTGTTAGAAAGTCTCTTTTTTCCCAGCCCTGTGACTGAAGAAGAAGTTCAGATTCCTCAGCTCTGCTTTTCAAGGTTGTTTATTTCCTCTGATCTATCAGAATCTTTTTCTGACCTGCTGAAATCTGTCCAGCAGGTTGGGTTGTGGCACACTGCCTGCCCTTGGGGTGGGGGTAGCTTTTTATACTAAGAACTACTTTATTTACAATAATTTTCCAATTCCTATCACCTATGTTAGACAGGTAAAGATAGAGAGTATGAGGGAGAGGAGGAGTAGGAGAAAGAGAGGGACAGAGAGGAGCCCCCAGAGTCAGAGTGTCACTGACATGTTTTATGAACAATCCTTTCCTTAGGTTTTTTCCTCCTGAGGAGCTGAGAGGCCTCAGGAACAAAATGCAAACAATGATTGTCTGCTGCTGTGGGATGCAACAGGTGGAGCTGGGATTGGTCTCATGTGGTTGTTTCTAATTAATGGCCAATCCCAGCCCAGCTGTCCAGACTGTCTCAGTCAGTCACAAACCTTTGTTATCATTCCTTTTCTATTCTCAGCCAGCCTTCTGATGAAATCCTCTCTTCTATTCTTTTAGTGTAGTTTTAACATAATATATATCATAAAATAACAAATCAAGCTGCCTGAAACATGGAGTCAGATCCTTGTCTCTTCTCCTGTCCTGGGACCCCTGTGATCACCACCAGATCAGAGATCAATCCTCGTGGAGGTAATGATCAGGGCTCATTTATTGCAAATCTGAGGGTGCATTTTATATCCTGATGCAGTGTTCAGCCACATTTCATTGGTTACCAAGCACTATCCATAAGAGAAAGAGCTAACTTATCTTTGGACACACAGCACAGGTTGGCACATCTTGCCCCATATCCTCTCTTCACATCCTCAGAACTCCACATCCCTTTTCCTTGGGTACATCTTGGCAGTCTGTCTCTGCTCTGAACCAATCCAGAAGTGCCACCATCCCAGCAGAGGATGGAGCACAAGAAGAAGGACAGGACACACCCAGATTCCTCCACCTTGCTTCTTGAACCCCCATTCTAAAACCCCAAAATTCTACTGTTTCACCCTGTGATAAATTCACTATCATTCTACTCAATCCCTTGTGATTTATGAAGTTGGTAATTGTTTCCATGGCTAAAATCAAGGCACAGGTATTTGTGACTCCATGCCCAGGTCTCTGAGCCCCTGCCAGGGTCTGGAGCCCTCCAGGTAATCCAGAGGGATGTCCTGGGTTCTGACATGTAGCTGGTCCACCCAAAACCACTTTCCTGTGTTTCTACAGCTCAAATTTACTCAGGATTAGCCTGGTTCACCCTGCCTGTGTGTGCAGTGGGCATCAACCTCCTGCCCAACCTGATCCAAACATTTCTTTTTCCTCCTGCTTTAGTGTATTCACCCCCAAACCAGCAGCAATTAGCTCAAGCATTAATTATGTAACTGCAGTTAGAGTATACTGACAGGTCTAGAGCACAGAGAAGAAACAAACCACAGCATTTTCAATTTCCAGGTGGGAAAAGTTTTTTAAGTTAAGGCATTTTTAGGTTTCCAGCAGGGATTTCTGTGTTATGCAAAAGACACTCAAAATGATTTAGCTCCCAGGTTTGCACTGACAAGCTATCACCTTCCTCATAAAATTTAACTGGACTTCCAACAGCACAATGGAAGTTCTCTTGCTATTCTTTTCCCCCTGGTGCCCTTAATTATTATTACTGAATTATTTAAAAAATGGGGTTGTGCTGCTTTCAAGACCAAGCTGGTACTTGAAATCTAGCTTTAAATCCTAGCATTTAATGTATTAAATTTAATAACAGCATTTATCTAGCTTTAAATACTTAACCATCCTTCCCCAAGAAGGAAATAGAGCTTCTTTGTCTTAGGGCAGGGGCTCTGAACCAAAGGGATCTTCCTCCCCTTTTCTCCCAGACTCATTTGGCATTGCTCTGACATTTCAGGGCCAGCTTCACTTGCAGGAATCCAGACTGACACAGTGAGCAGCCCTCTCGTGCAGCTACTGAGAGAATTACTATTTTTAAGTTGAAATACTTAATCAAGCTGAAAATGTGCATGTGGGACAGGTATTTTAAATTCCAATTTAATTGTCAGTGGTTTGCAACCTGTGGAGCTGCACACTTCACTGTTAAAAAGTGGGAAGATTCAAAAGAGGGGCCAAAACCTGCAAAGAATGAGAAACTGAGATTTAAAAAGTAATCTAAAATAGGGCAAGTGACAAGGGCAAGTGCAATCATTAATATTTCTAGCCCTGATGTTAATTTAGTTTTCTTCCTGTAAGCCTAGGAGAGGGATGTAAATGCTCATTTTGTATGATCCCATCCCACTGAAGCAGGGTAAATTGCACCATCTCAGGCTCCAACCCACATCAGCTGCAGCATTACAAACACAGGGGCAGAAATGAGCTGAAGAAGTGCTCTAAAAGGTCTGCAAACCCATTTCATGTGGGTTACCTAACACAACTTTAATTCAGGATATTTTGTTCTCAAGTCCTCTAACTTATCTCAGTTTATTAGCAAAGTCCTTATACTGAACACAAACACTGGAAGCCTGAATAAAGATATTGAAGTATTCAGTTTTCTTTGTGGGGTTACATCCTTTAAATGTAATAAAAACATTCTCAGCAAAGACCAGCTGTAACTTCCATAAAATCCTTCCCAGACAGATTTGGCTCAGTGCTTCCCCCTTGGAAATGACATTGGGTTCTGCTGGCTGGGGCAGGGATTGGGAGAAAGAATAAAACCTTAATTTCAGCACAGAGCCTCCTGAAGGATGTGATCCCTGATATGCAGGGAATGTATTAAATCACCTGCTGCCCAGCTAGGATTGAGCTGGGGACTTAAAAGTAGTAAATACATTTTCTTAGCATTTTTCTAAAATTCTAGTTCAGTTAGAAGGTATTTTGGAGAAAGGGAAAGATCATTTGTAGCACAACAGTACATTGAAATAGGAAACAAATGTTCACCTTTTTTCAAGTATAGGCAGGAGTTAAATGTAGTTACCTGGGACAGTTCTCTGTGAAAGATTGATAGAATAAAAACCATCTTTTTTTTCACAGTTAGCTGCCCAGGAGAGACAGATGCAAACATTTGTTTATTGCATTGGAATCTTTACATAATGCATCATTTTCAGTGCCTCCAGGCTAACAGAACGCTGTTTTAAGAAATGAGCACTCATGGGCTGTGTTTTCTCAATAACATCACCTCCTTTTGTCCTGCTTGGTAACTCATTTTCTCTGCAACTCCATGAGCTTGGGTAATCTTTCAGTCTCCTGGGGATTGTGCTATGCAGTGGAAGTGGCAACCAGCCATTCCATATGGTTTTCATCCCCTTCAGTCCAAAGGACCTCCTCTGTCCTGTATGTGACCATCCAAAAGAGCAGAAATGGAACTTTTTATAGCACAGATATGATGCTACAACATGACTAATATGTGTAAGGGAGGGAGA
Source organism: Fringilla coelebs (assembly GCF_963513975.1). NCBI lineage: Eukaryota > Metazoa > Chordata > Aves > Passeriformes > Fringillidae > Fringilla > Fringilla coelebs. The sequence goes on along the minus strand of NC_140036.1, from coordinate 3,495,731 downwards.
AGCATTTAAGAGCCATACAGACCATTTGTTTTTATTTTAAGAGTCCATTTTTTTTTCCTTTTAGATCTATATAAAGCAGTTATGATTACCCAGTGTCTTGGTTTGGGTCTGCTCAGATCAGCCTGCCTGGTTCTCATTCTTCTGGGTGGTCTCCCCAGCCAAGTTCCCCAAAACCACAAGTTGATAATAAATATTTAGGCAGGCATTTCCTAGATGCTTTACAAACAACTTCTTCAGTTAGTATAATCCCATAATAATTCCTACAGGCTGCCCAGGGATTTAATGGAGTCTCCCTCTTTGGAGACATTCCACAGCACCTGGACACTTCCTGGGCTCTGGGTGACGCTTCTTGGACTAGGAGATGTGCAGAGATCCCTTCCAATATCCCTAAATATCCAATATCCCTAAATATCTGTGAAAAAGCATCTAGTTTTTCCAGTTTCCTGATTATTCCTGGGTGTGTCCTGTGTGCAGCAGTCATGGAATATCCCCATTTTTCAGAAGTCCTCATATCTGTGACCCAGCTGTCAGCAAGAGGAGCTGCATTTTTTAAAGCCAACTTCTGAAAGCTCATGGTCCCTCTTTCATTCCAAAGTACATTCAGAAAAATCAGTTAAGAACTGCCTCAAGGCACCCTTACATCCCCTCCATTGGCATGAAGGAAATCCTGGGTTCAAGGTTTTCAGCTGCAGCTTTTCCATTCCAGCCAAGTCAGTGGGAAATAAAAGTCCACCTCAACAAATTGGACATGTCATAGTAAATCCCATTTATTTTCCTGGTAACATTTGTATGAGTGTTAAGCAATTTTTTATTTACCAAAAGCCAATTCATTAACTAAACAAGGCTTTTTTCCCAGCTATATTTTAGAGGTCCTGTAGCTGGGCATATTTTAGTGAGGGTTAAAACACTAAAAAAAACCCTCATAGTCTTTGGTGAGAAATAATTTCTTAGCTCTTAAGGTAACATTCCAAAAATATATATTTATTCCTGACTGCTAATAGGAAGATTTCCACGACCTTGCTCTTGTCAGCGTGCTATTTAGAAATAAAACCCTGATTTGCAAAGTGTCAGATAAACACAGCTGTGCACATGTGCTCCCTTGATTGCAGAGTGCATGCCCCACTTCTGTTTACATGGACCAGATCAGCCCCCAGCTGCACTTGCACTCCAGGTCTCCAGTCAGCAGAGGCTTCACAAGGTTTGAAACTGCCCCCATGCACAAATTCAGCATTTTTGAGATGATCCTGCACAAAGCTGAGTGTTGCATCTGGATGTGTCACTGGGTTTCTGCTCCAGGTCACCTGCAGGGCACAACACCAGGTTTTTCTTCCCCTCTTTTTAGGGTATTGATCTCAGTAGGGAAAAAAAGCTCAGCAATGAGTTCTCTTACTGTATTTGCACCCAGCTTTGTGCAAGCCTCATTTCTCTTGACAGAGAAAAGCAAGGCACAGCTTCCCAAGGATTTTCTGGGATTCACATTCTCTGAACCTCAGAGAAAGGGAAAACAATTCTTGTCTCAACTGCTGCTCCTCTGGTTGTTCCCAAGTGGGATGCACTGTGGAAGATTGTTCACCTGAAGGGAATTATTGGTGATTGGATTCTGGTGTGAGTGTTTTGATTCACTGACCAACTGAGTCCAGGTGTGTGTGGGGACTGTGGGCTGACAGTCAGGAGATTCTGGGCAGTGGAGTGCTGGGCAGATTCAAATTAGATGTAGTATAATATGGTATAATAAAGAAATTATTTAGCCTTCTGATATCAATGGAGTCAGATCATCCCTCCTCCCTTTTTCTGGGGTTGTCCTGCTTTTACTGTACAGCTTCACATCTCCCCTGGACTATTTCAACAGGTTAATATCTGTGTGCTTGATGTGGAGGAGAAACCAATGCAACCATCTTAGAGAAACGTGCCTTATGTTTTTGATTAAGATAGTTGTGGGACCTGATGCTAATTCAGAAAATATTTTCATTTTACCTGCTAGTATATTTGTAACCTGCTAGTACTTTTGTTTTCCAAACAGACAGGGTTTCAAATAAACCAGGCAGCTCTGTTCTCTTCCTTCCAAGTTCTTGGTAAAAACATTTCAAACCTCTTCAGTCTTCTTCAGGTTTTACTCTGGATGTAGAGGAAAGAGGATGTAAGTGTTGCTCACAGCATGATCTGGAACAGACCAAAGTCATTAATTCAAGATAAAAGAATCAGTTCTATAGTCTTGGAAACTGAGACACACAGAAAAAAGATCCCCAAAACCACACACACAAACACAAAAATCTACAAAACCAGAAAACCCCCAAATACTCAAACCCTAAGAATGACAAGAATTAGTTTGCTTTTGCACTAAGGGCAAATATGGCTCTTGGACAAGAATTGGACCAAATGTATTCAGAAAGTTCTGTTTTTACAAGAAAGAAAATACCACTGTTAATCACTCTTATTGAGTTACTGTAAACACTGACAGCTGGATTTAGAAATCTGAATGAACATGAACTTTAGAGTTTGTTCACTGGATGGGGATTCATAAAAATATTTCAAAATGAGAACTCCTGTGCCAAATCTGTGGCTTTTGTACCATTCAGTTGGTGATTGTGAAATTCCCCATGTCCACTTCCAGTGGAAATGTATCCTGGTTAGTGTGGCAGCCAGATTTTAAACAATGTTTAAGCATTTTCGGGTAGGAATCCTCCCAGGGTGCTAAAGACTCTGTAGAAGTAATAATAAGGAATATATGGGGAGAAAGTCTGTGTCCATTTGATTGATACACTCTAAACAAAACAGAAAATAAGTCAGTTCCTGGCATGCCACCTTTGATTATACACTCTGTGAAAGTCTTAGGTCTAAACTCATGCTCTGAGGGGAATATCCTCCCTCAGTAGAAAACTAAGTTGCCATTTAATGCTGCCTGCTCTGAATGACCAATCTCATATTGGAAACAAGATCTCTAAAGCCTGACAGTCAATTTTACCTGCTGCTTTATGTGATAAGGCAACACTCTGCATAGTAATAGTGATTTCAGTTTTCTTATTACCTCCTGGGCAAGCTTTGCACAGTGTCAGGTTTTTGTGGCCATTTCCATTCCAGCTGTGCTGTGTTATTCTGTGCTTCACCACTGTATTGATCCGTGCTTTTTATAACACTCACTGTAATTTTCATATTTAATTCGACTTTGCAATAACATTATAAACATAAAGGCCACCAAATACTGCAGGATACAAGTGTTTGTTAAACATTTTGACACCTTTTATCAGCCTCTTTTTGTTATTGCCCTTGACTCTTCAGGAAATCCTGTGTTCCTGGAAACCACGGTGCCCAGAATTAACCTTAAAAAGCATTATAATTCTTATCTTTCCCAACATTCAATACCAAGTATGTAGCAGTGCCTGTGGCTCAGCCTTACAGGAGCTCCCCTGCAGAAAAACCTGCTTTTCTAATTTGAGCTTCAGGCACAAGATAATTTTTTTGGCTCATCATTATTGACTGTAGGTTCAATCTGCTTAAGGGAATAATTTATCACCACACTCTGATTTCCAGGTGCATAAGACAGATGAGCTAATTGTGCTGGTAACTCACAACAGCCTTGGCTACTGGAGCTACACCAAAATGTGGTGGACCAGAGAGTGCCAAAACTGGCTTTATGCAGAAACACTCAATAAGCTCTCTGCATCCCACTGCCCTTAAATTGGGATAATTCATCTGACTCCAGCAGTTGTGTGCATGTGCTGGTGTAGCCTGGCTTGCTGGTGCCACAGAAATTTATCCCAGCTCAGGCTCTGACACAGTACCAGGAACCAGCAGTGTGTGTTCTCCTGCTCTGTAATAAATGCAGTGTCTTGTGATTCACACTCACAAGAAAAATGCTGAGAGAGGTGTTCAGCCTGATTCTTGCATCCATGCTGTATTCAGGGCAAAACTAAAAATACGCGTTGAAAAAAACACTTTGTCAGCTGCTCCCAGTCACAGCAGCTGGTAACAGCCCTGTAGCTCTTTCCCTCTCAGAAAAGGAAGTGAAACCTGGGGCATCCTCACAGCCAGCTGTTCACCATCTGGGACTCCCCTCTCGTTGGCAGGAGCTCTTAGCTCTGTGTTTCAGGTGCTTTGGAACCCTCTGAGCAGGCTCACACAAGCTGAGACAACTGAGTGGCACAAGTCAGGATAAATCTGTCACATTTTGGATGCACAGCTTGCTCCTCCAAGTCTGGATGAGGAGATCAGTTATTGAATTTGCAGGGTGCCCCGTGGCAGGGAGGAATGATGCACCTGACTCCATGTTCTTGAAGGCTCATTTATTATTTCATGATACTATATTATATTAAAGAATACTAAACTATAGTAAAGAATACAGCAAGGATACTTACAGAAGGCTAAAAAGGTAATAATGAAAACTCCTGACTCTCTCCAGAGCCCTGACACAGCTTGGCCCTGACTGGCCAAAGAGTGAAAACAACTCCCAGCAGAATGCCATGGAACAATCACCTGTGGGTGAACAATCTCCAAACACATTCCACATGGGCACAACACAGGAGAAGCAAATGAGATGAGAATTGTTTTCCTTTTCTCTTCCCTTTTCTCAGCTTCCCAGGAGAAAAACCCTGGCTGAAGGGATTTTTCCAGAAAATGTGAATGTGACAATCAGTGACTTCATCTAGACACTGCTCAATTAACCCTCCCTTCCTCTTCTGTCCCTTTTCCACCTGCATCTCTCCTCCCTCCTCAGTGCCACAAGAACAGTAAAGTTACCAAGTTCAGCCTCAGAAACAACAACCAAAAAAAAACCCAACAAACCAAACCCCCAGGCTCCAGCAGATTCCTAGGTGTGGAACATCCAGTTCAGTCACACTTGGCAAAGGCCTTCTCTTTAATTGTTCACAACAGGAGGTTTCAGCAGTAATAAGCAATTCTGTCAGGCTCAGTAACAGTCAGGGCAGCATTAGTGCTGTGCATATGCACACGTTCTCATCTGTTTTCATACTGTGCACAGATTTCCTGCACAATAGAATAATATCAATTTTCCCATGCTTCACAGCTTGGTTTTGATAAGTTAAGGAAAAGTGGATAAAATACCAGTGTTGAATATTTATTTGCTAGCTTATTTCATTTCAGTGGTTAAGGGGAGTAGCATACAGTTTCCTAGAAAACATTTTCTTCAAATTGCTTCTCAATTGGTCTGATGTCATCCAGAGTATTTGTGTCCACAATGAATAATGCATTAAAAAAGGGTATTTGTCACAGATAAAATAAGGAAGTAATTTTAACTCCATATCAGCACTGTTTCAGACTTTTCAGTATAATTTCAGAGTTAAGTTTTTATATTGTTGGTTGTCTGGGATTTTTTTTTTTTCTTTTGTGCTGTTACAGCATGAACAAGCCAAAAGAAAAAATCTGTGTTGCGAGATGACAATACACTGAGCTCAATTTAATCAGCCTAAAAGTTTGTGAATTGAAAACTCCTGGGAAGCTCCTAAGAATTGACTGGGGAGGGTTCAAGTCGTGGACTCTGTGCATGAAATCCTGTAACTCATAAAATCACTGTACTCATGCAGTGCCTTGTTACTGCTGCAAACCCAGGGCACGTATTTGACCTTCCTGGTTCTGAAACATGCTCTGAAAAGAGCTATTTTCCCTAAGAAATAATTCATAAGCTGTTTTAAGGAGCCTTTCTGATAAGGGTTTTTCCTTTACAGGCAAGCTGTTCATCACATTTAGGTTTGACCTGAAAGTGATGCATTGTTCAGAATGAAAAAAGATTAAACCCCACATTTCTCAGCTTATGCTTAATATTTTAATATTAAAAAAAAATATTTTAATTCCTACTTTTTTTTGTATCTACTTATGGAGAGCTAGAGATTGCAAGGTGTGTGGGCTGGCCATTTTTAAAGGCACTCCTTGGAGTTGTAATGAGCATTTGATTTACAAGTGCTTTGAATAAAGCAGTTCATCCAGCCCGGCTCTGGACCAGCCAGACTTTCTGTGTTTCCATGAACAACTGAATTCTCTGCAGCCATCCCACAAACAACAGAGTCTGAGGTGCTTGGGCCCCAAATTCACAAGGCAGGGCTTTGCAAGGAGTTGTTTTCCTGCAGAGTAAAATTCCCTCCTGGAAATTCAAACCACAGAATGCAATAATGTTCTGTACCTCACTCTGATTTCTGTTCAACCATTTTATCTCAGACATCCCCAGATTGTCCCTCAGAGAGGTGACAGGAGCTCAGACTAAATAAATGGAGGAGGACAGAGGTTACACCTCAGAGTAAGAAACTGCAATCTATAGTTTTCCTACTCTAATTTCATGGGGAAGCTACAACTTGATTTCTTGATTGTCTTCGTTTCTTCGTCGTCTCTGTTATGAATACAGATATTCCTGAATAATTCAGCCTTTTCCCAGTCAGCAAATCCTAAATAAACTGATACCTCATGAGTGAGCAGAGATAGCAGGTTTTAACAGCTGAATGTATTCAGCAAAGACATCCAAATTATTACAGTTGGACACTTTTAAATCCTACCTACTGCACCTGAATGTGGTCACATTCACCCAAATGTGGGTGGTAACCAAGTCAGGATTCCTAAATTTTTTACAGCCAGGATCTTGTCCATTCTTTGAACAGTCAGTTATTTTAGTTATCAGGTGATGTGTTTTGTAACTAGCATCCCAGGAAGTGCACATAAGGCAGCAAAAAAATGCAAAACCTCCCTATGAAAGCAATCAAGCCATGTAAGCAAGCAGAAATGTCTTAGCTGCAGAGGAATAAATTGTGTAGAATAGACTACAGCACCAAGCATATGATACACAAGAAACCTTAATTTAGATGCTAATTAACCCAAATGTAAGAATTACAGGGTTAATTAAGCAACATATCCCTCTCACAATTTTATCTGCTGCAGACACAGGTGAGAGGAGAAGGATCTCACCATTTGATTGAATTAGCCACAAGCCACACTGGGAAGTTATGATAAACATTTTTGGAAAGCATTTAATTATGAGCCCTAAATAGGATGGATTCTGCATTTAGATTACATCCATTTTTATTATTGGACATGAAATATCAAATGATCAAGAAAAGAGCCACTTCAACAGCTATGTAATAAATGCTTCTCCTGCAGCACAGTTGTAAAACCAAAACACATAATTCTAATCAGTTTAGTTGTAAGCAGCATGCAGAAAACTCATTAAGTTTAAATTAAATCCTTATTTCAAGCACAGTGTGACCACTCTTGGTACAGTGGCTCGTTGCATGGCAATTTTCTTTTCCTTGTCTGTCACACCACCCCAGCTCCCTGTAAATCAACATTCCCTGCTCTGGCTCAGGCAGCTGATTTGTTGGGTAATGGGAGAGAAGTTGGGTTTTGGTAAGAGAAGCCTTCATGTAGACAAAATTCTTTAGGTTTATCCTATGGGAAGTGGGAGAATTCCATGATTCCATGTCCTTATTTGAGTATTGGTTCTGCAAGGATCATCAACAAATTCTTTAACCTACAGCATCTAAAGACATTCCTTCCCTAAAGAGCCAGCTTGCAGGAGCAAGACTTGTTCCTCACCTTCCCAAGGCATCCCTCAAGAGTAAGATCCTTGGCTCTATGTACATGACCTATTGTGTCAAATTTAATTTTGCAAGGAAAAATTAGTTAAGGATGTTAATTTTTTTTTCACAGTATATTTAAAATTCATAACTCACGGTGCAACTCTACTTCTTTAATTCAATCTGCATTTCATATTGCCTTTCAATTATCCCATGGAATGTTTTTCATCTGTGTTGATAAGGTCTGGCCTGCTATCCCAGCACACATCACAGGAGGACCATGGAGCATGGGAAAACTTCCTCTGCTAACACCCAGTGTAAGAATGCTTGCTTTTACAAAACATAGAAATAAAAGGTTTGCTCACCAGTATCAACCAGAGTGTAATGATAATTTTATACCTTTGGGGCCCACAAAAAAAAAAAAAAAAAACCATTAAAAAAACCCCCAAAAAACCAATATCAACAAGAAAGAAGCATCAACAGCTGCTTTAACCTACAGCATCTAAAAATATTCCTTCCCTGAAGAGCTTGCAGGAGGAGGATTTGTTAGGAGCAGACCTCAGGTGTGTCCTTCCAGGTAGCAAATCCCCATTTTTATCAGCTGAGGAGTTCAAGTGTAAAGCAGCCAGGTAGGAAACCTTCCACTCCATGCTAAAAAAAAAAAATTCTAAAAAAAACCTTTGCAAAAACCCTAAAGCAGCCAGGTAGGAAACCTTCCACTCCATGCTAAAAAAAAAATAAATTCCAAAAAACCTTTGCAAAGACTCTAAAGCAGTCAGATATGAAACCTTCCACTCTTCGTGGTGCATTCCATGAAAAAATAACCCCCCATGAAACAACTAATTTGAATAATGGGTAGAAAATACTAAAATTGAAGGCCTTTAGCCCCGTTATGTTTGCAGAGGCTTTGCTCAATGTGAGATGTTCTCTCAAATTTTTTGTGTGGGGTTTCTCCTGCTGTTTACTTTCAACATTTTTTAAAAATGAGGTCTAGAAATGAAGTAATTTTCTTCAGCTATTTTGTTCTGAAGATTCAGCGAAAAAGAACCCTGGCAGAGAACTCCCAACAACAACTCACAAATAAAACTGTTTTATAAGCACTGCAAATCCCAGGAGGAAAAATATCCTATTAAGAACGTTCAGAATGATGCATGCACAGGGTTTTCAGATTAGCTGTACTTTAATAAAGTGGTAAATGCTGAATTTGGTCTATTAATACTTCACCAAAAGGCAGAGGCCTTGGCTCAGGATGCATTGGGGATTTTACAGAAATTCAAAGAATGTACCTGACCTATCAGGTTCAAGGAAAATTTGTAAGTTGCAAGCCAGCTCAAGCCTTGCAGGGCATGGATTCCATGAATTTGTTCTTCGTGGGCTCCAAATCCAAATATTTAACAGGGTATTTTTGACCATGCCACCGTACTGAACAAAAGCAAGATGGGAAGAAAAGAAAATTATTTCTAGAGAAGTCTTATTTGAGAGAGCTCATATTGCAGGTTCCCAATTCCTCTGCAGCTTAATGCTCAAGCTACACAAACTGTCACACCTAAAGTCACTGCAGGAAAATACTGAGCTGGAAATCCTTCTCCATTTGATAAAAGAGCATTTAGAGAGATGTCTCACACAAGGAGAGTCAGGATATAGCAGACTAAACTCACTGTGCTGCTCTCTCAACATTTCTGGCTTTGTAAACATTTGTCTGCCCATTTTATAGGGTTCAGTCATTTCAATGTTAACCAAATATTGAACTCCCTGCAAGTCAATAAAAACATTTATTGACTAAAATATGCAGTCTATAAACACAGTTAGAGGGCTTCTGTTATGAAAGAGTGACAAAGTAGAGAGAGGAAATCAGCAGATTTGAAAAAAATGAGTAATTCCCTGACATTTTAGTTAGGAGAATGCACACTATTAAGCATAGTATTTATATTTACTGGAATAAATGTTATCTAGTACCAAAATAAGATACAGAAAAATGTATATTTACAAAGGGACAGAAGGCTCTGCTCTGCTGCCCTTAGAAAGAAGTGTTTTTTGGGTCTTATTGGCACTTTCAAGCTGGTTCACCTAAACCTTTAATGTCATTCATATTACACAACCAAGGGGACCCAGGGTCAAACCCCATGACCCTGTCAGCAGAAAAAATTCAGCATTTAATGATATTTCACCTCTAAAGATGAAATGCAAGCAACCAATGAGTGATCCTACCTCTGTTTAGTTTGTAAGAAAGAATGGTGTAGAAAAATCCCATTTTCTCTAAGGCCATACAAGGGATGGCTTCCAATAACTATTTATGCTCCATCAACCACTTCCACTTTTTTTTTTTTGAGTATACTTTTTCCATTTCTGTTGTTAAGACTATATCTGATTGTTTCAAGAAGCCACAGTGTGGCTACAGAAATGTAGAGAAGCACTGACTGTTCAAGTTTTGTGGTCATTTCAAAACATCCCTTCACAGTGGGTATTTTTTAACTATTTGCCTTTGTTTTATCTGGTAATTTCAGATTTCTTTCCTTCCCAAAGCTGCATGTATTCATGAAAAATAAATTAAAGAAATATTTGGCAAATTTCTGATGGATATGAACCACCTGTAATAAAGGGAGGACATAAATTAGTATTTGGAGCACTAGACAGCATTGAGAATGCTATGGAGAAAGCAGAAATCAATTGAGAATTAAAAGCTTTTTAGGAGCAGCTTAATTCACTTGGATATCTCCATAACAATTATTAAATCTTCATTTGCAATGTGGATTTCCCTGCCTCCTGAGAAGCTGTATGGATTCTATATGCCAGCCCTGGGATCAATAGAACACTCTCAGTGAATTCCACTCACTTCCTCTCCTTGCAAACATAATTCATCAGAGTTCTGGCAGCTTCCAGACACACAGTGGATTCCATGGAAATGGGGATTCGTGTTTTTCCTTGTCAGGGCACTCCAGACCTATTCAGACATGGCCAAACCCCAATAATTACCCTTGCAGCCCAAGAGTGGCTTGGTCTGACCCATGGAACTGGCTGCTCTTCATGGAAGTGTGATTAATTGTGATTAATTATGCACATAAATGGTCTGTGCTCTCCTACAGAGCATCCAGGATGAATGAAATATTCTCAATTACATAAAGGCTCCATCCTGGCTGTGGCTTTTTAAAGTAATTAACCCAAATAGCTGCAAAGTGCAAGATCAGATGGTGCTTGTTTGGGTCAGGAGGCACTGGGAGAAGGGCAGCACTGTGATAGCAAAATGAGAGTGGTTTAATATGACCTTAAAGGGCCATAAATCACACATCTAAAGCAAAAAAAATGAAAAACCCAAACCTTTGGATTTTATTTTAAAATAATTAACCCAAATAGCTGCAAAGTGCAAGATCAGATGGTGCTGGTTTGGGTCATAGCAAAATGAGAGTGGTTTATTATGACCTTAAAAGACCATAAATCACACACATAAAGTAAAAAAAAGAAGAACCCAAAAGACTTCTTCACCTGATGATCTTGTGTTTTCAGTGTTCCTTACAGAGTCAATGAAGTTTAATGTCAAAAAGATCACTAAATACACAGTTCTAAAGAAGAACTCTAGGTTTGTATTTCAAAAAGATCACTAAATACATAGTTCTAAAGAAGAACTCTAGGTTGGTATTTTTGGGTAAAAGCTTAAAAATGAATCTTAAAAAATAATTTTAACAGCTATACACATGATTAAAATAGCTCCAGCTTTATAACACTGATGAGATAATTAAAGTAATTAGAAATTACACCTACTTGAAGAGTGAGTCAGTAAAAGCACCTTTAACCACAATCAAAACCTTTTCTTTACTGAAGGAAGAAATTTTTTTTTCCATAGTGCAGATTTTTGGTAGCCTCACATTCATTTTCTTCAGACAGTGATTAGAATTAGCCTTGTCAGTGGTTGGAAAGAACACATTAGGAATGATTTTACAAAGAAAAAAAAAAATCAATATCCCATTCCTGGCATTCAGAACTCTTTTTAGCTGACCTTTTATCCCCCCAAAATGCTATCCCTTGTTTCTCAGAAAAGCTCTCTTTACAGAAACATCTCCCTTAAACAAAACATTTGCTTGTGCACTTAGAATAAAGTTTTATAATACAGAGCACCACGAGGCAGCTTAACAGAATTTATTTGTAATTTGTGCTCTGGTACTGGCAAAGGCTCAGTTAATGCTGTTGCAAATGAACCTCCTGAACACTCCTTTCTCCACAATCATCATCTTTTCTCACCAAAATAACAAAGGCATGCAAGGAACATAAGACAACTTGAAAATTCTGGTCTCTGAAACATTCCAGGAGTGAAGCAGCTGCAAGGGCAGAGCAGGTTTTAATGCAGTTCTCAGATTAAATGCAGCTCATATTTCATATTCCACTCTGCAGTTCAAAATAATCCCATTCCCCTATTTTTAAAATTAACCATTCTTTAAGATGTCAGCTTCTTGCAAATTTTTTAAAAATTTATTATTTTTGGACCAGAAAAAGAGTGTGGTAATATTTGTATGATACTTGCAAATAAAGGTGCCAGTCAAGTTACATCTTATTTATACTGAGTACAAACACCCTTGCCTAATATTTAATGAGCAGTTAAGAGATATTTTTAAAAGGGGTTTTATTGTATTCAGTTTGGAAGCACTGAACCTAGCTCTGCCACACCCCAACCTCCAAACAATCTCCATTAAAAGGCTTAAAATTTGGCCAAGATTTCTGTAAGCCAATGCCCAGAGAAGGCAGCATCCACCCACAAAGCTGCTCCAGCATCAGTTTGATTTTTCTAGCCACAGATAACCATTTGACTGTGAAGCTGGTTGGATTTGGACAGGAGTTCAAGTAAAAATTTGCCTGGATTGTTGATAATTGTCAATTACCAATGATTTTCTTCATCCTTACTACAAGTTTTTCCATATCAGAATGCTGCACTCAAACCTCCTCCCATGAATCTATTTTGGAAATATCACTATTTTTCCAAAATCACCATGCTACTTCTAAATATTTCTCCTTGACCTTTCCCATGTGAATGGTTAAAACCAGACCTTGTCTTTTCAAGCCTGAAAGGTTCTTACTAAGTAAAGTTAGACAAGAGGTGTGTTTTACATTATCTAGAGGTTTTACCAGGAAGATGAAATGCTCACTGAGGTTACACACCAGTGGAAGTGCAGTCTGAAGAGAAGTAATTCAGAAATTCAGATCCCATTAGGGATAAGAAATCAGGCTCCTATTCCTAATAGCTTTTGTCTGAGTTTAAAATAATCATACCACATGTTAGCACAGTTAAAGACATGTTCTTTAACTGAGACAACTGTTTTAACAAAGATGAAATGCAGCTAAGTATAGATTCACCAAACCCATTTTTAGCCTTTTAAAAAGTCCTAGAGAATTCCTTTTGAAAAAATACCTTAAAAAAGCAAAGCATTTACTTAGGACTAGCTGAATTAATGTTTCAATAGCAATGACTTTTCAAGCTGGATCTACCTATCAAGAGATGAAAGCAGGTTTTTTTGGCTGTTGTTTCCTGTTTTATTAATTTTTTTTTCTACAGACCTATGAATCACAGCAAAAGAGGTGGAAATTTAAATTTTGGGAAAAGTAGCATTGGGGTAGAGTACATCAAACTTCTGTCTTTCAGTGGGATTTCTGCATACAGCCTTCTACTCTGACTTCCATAAGCATAAACCTCTAGTTCTCCTTGCTGTGGTCCCACCATATGGATTTATTTTGGTTTTCTGAAATCCAAAATAATTCCAAAATAAAGTATATTTACTGTTTTGTACAGAACTATTTACTTCTTGAGGTCTTCTCCCTCACTGATGGGTTTTTCATTTTTCCTTCTTTTAGGGGCACCTGAGGCATGGCAATACAACAGGAGACAGAAAAAACACAATCAGATTATGAAATCCTCTATCAAGACAGTCACAAGAAATACTGAAAAAGTTCTTGTTGCAGGTTTTAGTAGCAGGGGCCCAACTCTTCCTGACTTACAGAAGCTTTTGATTATTTCGTCAGCTGTGTTCTAACTGGGAGCTGACTTTGATTAGGAGGGGGTGAGAAGGAAATGAACAATTTACCACAAATAACAAGAATACCAAATACAAGCCTGTATTGAAGGAGGGATTCTGAAAGAGTGATCTTAAGCTCTTGGTGCTAAATTAGAGTTCTGGTTTAAGAAGACAAGATAATCTTCCTCTGTTTCCTTTCTAATTAATGGAAAACCAAAAAGTTTTCCTCAGAGTAGCTTTGAACCCTTCTTTGCCCCACAACATCTTCTTCCCAGAAGAGGATGTCAGTGACTGTCACTTCTTCCCAGGTGGAAAAAGGAGGTTACAGTGATGAAGAGCTGCCTTTGTTTTGATTGAATAAGACATTTATAAAGTTGTGGGGGTAGTTTTCATGCTATCATTTTTTTTTTTTGGTCTATTATTGTGCTGGTGTGGTGACTGGTTAGGAAGCTGGTGTTCATGTTTTATTCCTGCTCTTGCAAACTGCTGAGGATGCTGCATCTAATAAAGCATGAAGAGAGTTCACTGATTTACCCATCTGGCCACAGCTCTGTGTGCATTTCTAGAGTTGTGCTGAGCTGAAATTGCAGTGCTGGGTAACCCACACAGAAACACAGCTCTTAGCAAATCAGTAGAAAATGTTGACCACTGCTACTCATCATTCCTGAGGGAGGTGCTGAACATTTTCAGCTACATCAGTTGGGTGATTTTAATATCAGCATCAAGGGTGTTAATATCAAATGATGCAGTTTTGCTACTGTGAGCAATATGATCATTTAAGTTAGTCAGGGAGATCTTTTATTCCTTCTGCACCAAAGAGCATCATAATCACATCCAGAGCTATGCATCTTTTATATGTTCTTGTTCATGGGTATTCTGCCTGGGAAACTAATGGATATTGGTTTCTGCACTGCCACTTGCATTTTCCAGCAAATTCCAATTTTCATAATGTAGAACTATAAAGATAATAGTGTGTGTTCTGTAATGAAAGCAACTATAGCCAGAATACAAAAATGATGATCTAAACATGAGATTAGAAAAAAAAATGGGCTGAAGGTGAGGGTGGAGGGAAAGGTCTCCCTTATCTAATGTGCATTTTTGAATGCCTGTGATTTGGGAGGTAGGAAAGCTCAACCCAAAGCAAGTTTGAGAAGCTCAAAGGTTTATAAGGTGGCTGTGAGCTATGATTGGCTTTTGCTGAATGACTACAGAATGGGTGAATGATTGGTAAATGTGTCAGAAAGGTGTGGGGGGCCTAGCTGGGAAGAGGTTCTCTACTTTTTTATGTATGTATTCATACAGTTTTATGTATGAATTGTATGTATTCATACAGTTTTAGAAGCTCAATTCCTCTGCTCATAAATGTGCAGTAGTATAGTCTCAATTTTTATAAAGAGGGATTAGCTTACATCCCTTTGAAAAATGTAGTTTATGTTGATTTAGAAGTCCTACACATGTAAAAAATCCTGCAGTGGTTATCAGGTGACAGCTATTATTTGGTGCTGTTGCTTGTAGAACAACTATTTCTAAAATTTTGAGTTATTCTGATTATGTTCTGCCTGTGTTACACTGTGCCCTATGAGCAGTGGTTAAAGGATTGCACCTTAGCACTACCTATAAACACACAAGACTTACAAATGCAGCTTTTTGCAGTAATTTTTTTACCAGATAATGATGAATAATTTCAGTTTGACATTTCATGAAAGGAAAAAGTGCTTAAGAGTCCTTTTCTTGTATGCCTTTGGTGTGAGTGAAGGAATTCAGCAGTGCATAAAGGAATTTCCCTTTTTCATTGTCTCTTTATTAGCTGATTTGCTCAAATGTGAGAATTAATGGCAATTCAGCTGCGTGGTGTTAATGGCCTAATCATTAATTTGCATGTGAGTTATTCTAATAATAATTAGAGGGAGCTCATTTGTTATTATTCTGGGGACAGTGAGCATGACTTTAAAATAATAATCCAATTAACACGCACTGAGTGGAGATTTTATAGTTTCCATAGCATGAGTGGCTGCTGCTGTAATTTGAAAATATGATTTCGTGGCATCAAGCTGAAAATGTGGTGTTTTAAAGAACCAGGCAGTGAATCCCATCAGCTGCCAGGAGGAGTTCACTGTGCTGAGCTGGTGGCAGGAATTAGGAACCAGCACTTTCTGCAGGGCTCCTTCTGTCCCTTCAGAGGCCACAGAAAGGTGTTTGCAGAGAGAGGAATCATCTTCCAAGTGTCAGGCACACTGATTAGGGCAGGAGGGAAGGGTAACTGGGGAGTCAGAAAGTTTGTTTTGATAATTTGGCAAAAGAGCTTGTGCTCCCCTCTTGGTGAAAGGGGAGCTGTGAGAGGACTCTGGCCAGCCTGGAGCAGGCTAACCCCTTGAGGGGCAAATTCAGGCAAGGAAAAGATAAATTTCCTATCTAGTTTAGGGTTATGTTTATAACCTGAGGAGCTAGTCAAGGCAATTAGAAAGATTCTGCTGTTGTGCTGGGGTTACAGGCTTTTCTGATACTGTATTAGCTGTAAGAAGCAGAAATAAAAGAATTTTTCTCGTTGCTGGCTGATTGCAGGTAAATCCTATAAAGTTTCTGGGTTAGTCATTCAATGAAATAATGACAGGAAGGCAGGATAGATTTGCTGGCAGCACAGCTCTAAGCTCCAGAGGTGACCATGCTGTTCAATTTCTTGTTGGGACAACACTGCTAACTAAATGGGTAAGTGCTGTTACACTACAGAATGTAGTGTAAAATTCCTCTCCTATCATTCCTGACTTTCTTTTATACCTTTAAAGGGAAAATACTTTTATTCAGATGGAAAAAGGGCTTTAAAGTTAATGTTCATCTCCTGAAGTTATGTTTTGTGGTATTTACAACTGTGAGAGTGCTGCAGAGAATACCAGCACTGCCTTGGGTGTAGATATTGGTGCTTTCAGCTGGCTGCTGAAGGAGGGAAGGTGTGATGTGCCTTTTGCATCACAGCAGATAGCAGACTGTCCAGAGTGGTCATGTAGACAGTCTTTGTGGGAATTGGAAAAACAGAAACTTCCACAGGCACTGAAGGGTTTGATTTACAGCCTTAGAAGAAGCTTGGATTGATGTAAAAATAAAATACACAGGCATTAAGCAGAAAAATCATAAACTTGTGTTTCTATAGTGGCAAGAAAGAATATGCCTTAAATAAATGAGAAACTGAATTGATAAGATGGTGAAGGGTTTATAGTGTGGTAATGTAATAGTATGGAGTAAACTGAGAGCTTGAAAGTTATAATAAAAGCAAATGTGTTTCCATGAGTTGGAAACCCATTGAATAAAAGAATCTGCAGCAAAATTAAGTAAAAGTGATAGGTCAGAAAAGCACAATAAACCTGGTAATGGCTATTGGATGAGAAAGTTCTGTATTGTCTTGTAAGGAAGGACTTGTGACCACTTTGAGCTGTGGCTGAGTGCTTGCTCTCTAAAACCTCACAGCCTCTGGGACTGATGTTTACCTGAGCAATAAATTGTGCCAGCTGGGAGGAGAAATGTTCCTCTGTTAGCATGGCTTGATGTGCCTTGTGCCATGTTTGGTGTGGTCATGCCAAGCCATGAAGGCCAACCAGTTTGCAATCCTTACCTCCTGCATTGGGCTGCTTTGCAGTAATCCGTGGGAAATGGATTTGTGGAAAATTCTCCAGCTTGACAGAAGGCTCACATATTTTGCATCTGTATTCAAACTTTGAGATAAGAAATGCTGGCTTAGAAATGCCCTGGAATGGGACAGACATTGCTGAGAGAGAAATGGAACTAGAAAGAAGTTTCAGAGGGTGGCCTTGGAAATAAGACTGGATGTTTCAGAGAAATAAAACTATGAAAAATGCACTGTAGTGGGACCCACGAAGGGTAATTTTAGATGATTGGCTTTAAGGCATCTACAGCAAAAATGGTGAGGTAAAAAGCTGATAGGCCAAGAAATATTTATAATGTATTGTAATTAAGAAATAGTTGGCTTCTGATTGCAATGGCATGAATTATAACATCTGTGCTGTTTCACCCTTCACATTAGACTAAAAATAAAATAAAAGTTTTTAAAACACCGCTCAGTTACCCCATCTCTAAGTCAAAAAAGAACTTAATCCAACTATAATTAAGTAACAAATCTGTGAAAAGCTTTCTCTGACTCTACAGGGCTAATAACAGGAAGGACACTGGAAATGAAGCAAAGCATTCCTCTTGGAAGGCTGCAGAAATACCCCAGGGAGCTTGTTTGGAGTTGGGTGAAGGACTGCAGTGTGTGTGCATATAAAAAAATAAAACTTTGAGAAAAGCAGCTTGAAAAATGGCAGTGAGAAGGATCACAAGTTCTAGACCAGTGATTTCCTACCCACCATAGAAATAAACAGAATTCAGTTGTGTTAGTGGCTGGCTCTTAGGGAACAGTGACCAGACTCAGGATCTGAAGGTGATGTGGAAATTAAGATAAACACCAGTAAGAATCTGACCAGAAAACAAGACTTGTCCAACTCAAAGCAAACAAGGACAGAGTCAACTTTTGGAGTCTCCAGGGAAATGGTGCATTGTGCCAAAAATATAAAGATATGACCTGTGTGGAAAATCTGATAGGGAACTAGATATGCTAACCTTCAAAGGCTGGCTGGCAGTGTTCTGAAGGTAGCATGTCAGATTTGTGCTGAAAAAAACACTTTGTGCTGAAAAAGATATTGGGCTGCAATGTTTTACCAAGCCCTTACCTCGCTCTACATTGCACCAAGCAAGTGGATTTATGGCTGAAGAAAGAGGGAATGTTGATATAAACTGAACAATAAAGAGTCAAGGGCAGAGGTGGTCCCCAGGTGGACTGAAATATCTCTGGATAATTTTGTCAAAACCACTTGGGCAGTGAAAGAAGTTAAAAAATAATGATATTTAATGTTTCTCATTCAAGAGGTAAGTGGTGATATTCAAGTACCTTGTTGTTGACCTAGGAACAGGGTGACTTTTTTACCTCTTTCCTTCTGTCTTTGAGAACAGAATAGAGGAGTCTTTTCTGCTTGGGCTATCTCACTTCTGGAGAAAAGCTCTTGAGATAAGAGCCTCATCTGCATCAATCCCATGGGTTTCCTATGAGGCTGAATAGAAATGCTGTACCCTGCTCAGCTGAAAAAGATAAAAGCACTATTCCCCCTGTCCATTTATCACACCTCTGCCATTCTCCATGAATGAAGGAGAGACAATACATTTGATTCTTAGTTTATCAATATTTACAGCAGCAGAAGCAAGTGCCTCTTGGAGTTGTGTAGAGTTCCTGCAGGATTTTTAGGTGAAATTGTTGTGAGGGTAAGTACCCACAATTCCTCCCCAAATAATCTCTCATCTAATTGCAGCTAGATGCTGAAGTACTTGCTAAAGATTAGGGAGGGGAAAAAAAGAGAAATAACTGTTAGAGCTCAGTGAGCCTTTGAAAATTGTGTGTAGGGTCCAGGTGACTTTGCAAGCAGCCATCCACATCCACCTCCCACAGAAACACACAAAGGGAAGGCTCTGCTGTGTTTGTGCTGGCATCTTAGGGAGGATCTTTGTGAACTCAGCTTTCCCTGCTTGACTGAATGTAGAAATCCTCCTGTGATATCAGTTCATGGATGTTAACTCTGGTGATTTTGGTGATTTAGACCAAGCCATGGTAAAAGACTGATTTCTTTAATCTGCTTGTCAGGACTGACTGAGTATTCAGAGATGGTGCTTAGGCAGTCATGGAAGAGGGGAAAAAAAAGAGTGAGTCTTTGATATTCACAACCTTTCATGACAACACATTTTAGTGGAGTTATAAATAGTATCAAAAGGCACTTTCTGAATTTCTAAGCCTTCTGTGATAATAGATAAAATGCATAGAGCAAAATTAGAAAAAAACCTGGTTGTGCCGTGTCGAAGCTGTTGATGGTGTAAAATTCTCATATCCTTTTCTCTCTGGATGATATGTTTCCAGTCTATAATCTAGCCTCATACAGGAACTGATCCCTATCTTTCATTCTTGTTGCCTTTCCTGTGCTGGCTTAGTTCCGTTACACTCATTTTGTAACAAGGAGAACTGGAGAGGCTCAAGATAAGATTTGCTCCATGAATTTATACAGAAAATATAACACTCTCTTCTTAGTAGTTCTTTATTCCTGGCAGCATTTCTGAATACTCTGAATAATGCATGTTCCAACACAGGTCCATCTGGGACCACACCAGTGAATTTCTTTTATCATGAAAAGATGCTTTCCTTCCTACTTTGTTGTTTATCTTTTAGTGGGTTATTAATTCTTGAAGGCTGCTGCCTTTTATTTCTAACAGCTATAATTCTTTAAGAGCCTTTGTGATATCTTGACAAAGCTCTTTGAAAAGTTGAGTTTCCTTTCACCCCTGTCCGCAGCTGTCCTACTCTCTAAAAAAATCCCAATAAACTTTGTTTTCTTCCTTTGGCAGGGCTATGCCTTTTTTTCCTCACTGTTGTTTTAGCCAAGATATCTGACATAATGCAGAATTACTACATAAAGGTTTATGGTGTTATGTCATCGTTTGGCACAGGTGGCAGGGTGGGGACTGTTACTCTCAGAACTACATGTCTGCTAAAAACCAGCACAAAAACAACCAGAACACAGCTGATCCACTTTCCTTTCACCCCTTATCACCATGATTTGCAGCTTTGCTTCTGCTAGCACCTTTCCTTGGGACATCCTGCTAGTCATGAGCTTTTTCCTTCCATCTGTGAGGCAGCTGAGCCGTTCAAGGAAGGTGCTTTTTTGTGGGCTTCTCTGTAGTTACCCAAGTTCTTGTCATCTACCAGCTGCCTTGCTGTAATGCTCCTGGGGGAGCCCCCAAAGAGTTTTTGAGGAGCACTGTAATGCTGAAGAAACAGCTGCTCTCGTAGTGATATGTGCTGTGCAAGCTGAATAAATAACCAGGGTTAGTTCAAGAGGATCAGAGAAACTCTTGTCTTGGGTGCTGTCACCAGAATGAGAAGCCATGGGCAGTGTTTACTCTTAGCCTTAACAAAAATCACTCCCTTTGTTGAGTGACTTACTCAATTTGCTGTACCAGCAGAATCCCAAGAGCTGAAAACTTGTCACCCCTGGAAGCAGAACCTCCTTGTGTGCCTAACCCACTACAGCTTGTCGTTTTAAACTGGATCTGAGCCTCAACAGCATCAGCCTTCAGCTGGAAGTTTAAATTCAGTATAAATGTCTGGGTAAGACAACTGGATGCAGAAAGCAAGGTGCTTGAGGCTCCTTTTGGAATGGTTGGAACTCAGATTGTAACTGGTTGTAACTGGTGGTACTGCCTGGTTCCTTTTCAGACTTGCCACACAGGTCATGTCTTTTTAATTCTGGCATAATGCACCATCTCCCTGGAGACTCCAAAAGTTGACTCTGTCCTTGTCTGCTTTGGTTGGACAAGTCTTGTTTTCTGGTCAGATTCTTACTGGTGTTTATCTTAATTTCCACACCACCTTCAGATCCTGAGTCTGGTCATTGTTCCCTAAGAGACAGCAGCCAGAGGATTGAGATACACCTGCTTGCTGTATTTCTTGAATTTTCTGCCATATAACTGGCCAGAGCTCTGGTGACTTCCCTTACCCATCTCATGAGGACACAGCACACTGTGGCATCACCTTGTCACTTCTTCATCAAAAGTAGAACAGCTGGATGTCAATATTTAAGGATTTTTGGAGTCTCAGCAAACAGCTACATCTGCCCAGGAGATACATTATTGTTTTGGAGACCTTTAATCAGAAGTAAGTTATATTATACCTTCTGGTTAAGGAGGTTTTCTCGTTTTGCAGTGAATATTGATGTTGGCAGATGTTTTATCTGTAGGAGACCTGATGAAACATCTTTTCAGAAGAAAAAGTGACTTGCTTACATGCAAGACCAGCATGTTCCTTTGCCCTTGGAGGCAAATAAGGAACCAGCCTCTTTGATACAGGGCTATTTTTGTCTTCCTCTGAACACTGCTTATCATGCATTATGTATGTTTTTTATAAAAAATGCTGTCAGCAGATACAGCCAGCCATTAACCTCAAGTGCTTCCTATTTAAAGATAGCACCTGTAGTCATTTCATTCAATTGTGTGGGACAGAGGCCTTAGGTCACCTGCTGATGATGGCAGAGACCTGATCCTGAAATGGCATTATCAGCACTTTGCATCCTGGCCTCTTTGGGGGATTACAGCTCCATATGTCTGGAATCTGCTTTGGTCACTCTGGTGGTGGTGTAAAATCAGCTGGGAATTAGACTCCACAAAAACTGCTCTGCCTTGTCCCCACCCTCTCTGATGAGAGGGGTGCAGAGACTACAGGTTGAGACAGCAATTTAATGGAAACAGCAAAGGCACAAGAAACAAAAAACAACAGAAACAATCAAAGTATAGAAAAGAACAGGGCTGTTTACAGAGAAGGTGCTCAGCACCGCAGCCCAGTTCAGCATGGCTGATGAGACAAAGGCAAGGTGGCTCCCTCAGCCTGGGGGTGACACAAGGTAATTCCCAGGATAAAGACAAGATGTGGAGGTTCCCACAGCCTGGAGGTGACAGGGAGTAATTCCTGGGATAGAGACAAGGTGGTTCCCTCAGCCTGATGGTGGCACACGAGGATATTCCAGGGATAAAGACAAGATGTGGATGTTCCCACAGCTGGTGCTCCCCTTCCCTGGGCCAGGGAAGAACAATGATGGGCAAGATCCAATGATGGAGAAGATGGAATGATGGAAGAACAATGATGGACAAGATCTAATGATGGAGAAGATGGAATGATGGAAGAACAATGATGGACAAGATCCAATGATGGAGAAGATGGAATGATGGAAGAACAATGATGGACAAGATCTAATGATGGAGAAGATGGAATGATGGAAGAACAATGATGGACAAGATCCAATGATGGAGAAGATGGAATGATGGAAGAACAATGATGGACGAGATCTAATGATGGAGAAGATGGAATGATGGAAGAACAATGATGGACAAGATCCAATGATGGAGAAGATGGAATGTTGGAAGAACAATGATGGACAAGATCTAATGATGGAGAAGATGGAATGATGGAAGAACAATGATGGACAAGATCTAATGATGGAGAAGATGGAATGATGGAAGAACAATGATGGACAAGATCTAATGAGGGAGAAGATGGAATGATGGAAGAACAATGATGGACAAAGTCTAATGATGGAGAAGATGGAATGATGGAAGAACAATGATGGACAAGATCTAATGATGGAGAAGATGGAATGATGGAAGAACAATGATGGACAAGATCCAATGATGGAGAAGATGGAATGATGGAAGAACAATGATGGACAAGATCTAATGATGGAGAAGATGGAATGATGGAAGAACAATGATGGACAAGATCTAATGATGGAGAAGATGGAATGATGGAAGAACAATGATGGACAAGATCTAATGATGGAGAAGATAGAATGATGGAAGAACAATGATGGACAATATCCAATGATGGAGAAGATGGAATGTTGGAAGAACAATGATGGACAAGATCTAATGATGGAGAAGATGGAATGATGGAAGAACAATGATGGAAAGATCTAATGATGGAGAAGATGGAATGATGGACAAGATCTAATGATGGACAAGATCTAATGATGGAGAAGATGGAATGATGGAAGAACAATGATGGGGAGGGATGGGCAGTGGTGTGGGAGAGGCAGAGGCCACTGCCAACATCCCTGAAGAGGAACAGGAGTGAATGGCACCACTTCTGTTGTGTGTTCAATTTTTCCCTTCCCTGAAGCCACACCTCCAGTGGTGATGTGGAATAGTGACCCAGCCACCCTGGTGTGGCTCTAGGCTACTCCCCCTTGGCAGCTGCAATAAACCAGGACAGTTTCAGTGAAATAGGATCAGTGAAACCCAGCACTCCAGTGAGTCTTTTCCATATTGCCTTTTTGAGGGACAAGGACTGGAAGAAGGGGTTTGTACAAACAGCAGGAGATCAAGGGGTGGTGGGAGTAGATTTGCACCCCTCAGGCAGAGTTCCCTTGGCAGCAAGGTCACAGTGCTCCTGACTTATTGGTGTCTTTGCCACTGGACAATGGAACCACTCTCACAGATAATCATCTCTGCAGGCCAGGTGATGCCTCAGGTTTGGGTTTTATATTTTTCTCATTCTGTGCTGCTTTAGTGGGTGGGTCTGGGTTCACATCAGGGGATGCTGAGCTCTCTGCTCAGAGCAGGGAGACAAAACAATTCCTGCTCCAGCTGGGCACCAAGGACAAATGACCCAAATCTCAGCCCAGGAGCACAAACCCCGTGGGCTGGAGAGAGAAAAACAAGCAGGGTGGGACTGCAGGGGCTGAAGCTGGGATGGGACAATGAACTGCAAGGTGCAAATGGAGCAGAACTGATCCCAGGGAGAGACCCCGTGCCCGGCCGGGCATTTTGGGGCCATTTTGGTTCATCTTGGGTGCAGCCCTGGCTGGGCTCTGGTGCTGCCCAAGGTGCATCCATGGAGGAGATCCTTTGAATAAATCCCTGCTTTATTCTTTAGCTCTGTCTGATCTCTGTTCTAGGTCAGCCTTCTCAAAGCATCACAGGGAAGATCTACCTTGAGGCTTTATGTCCTGCTGTGTGAGGCTCATAAGCCAAGTGATTGGATAATTTTTTAAGGCAGAAAAGCTTAGGTGACTTTTATCTAGAAAGATTTGCTTAGAGGCTGACATCCACATTGCTGACTCACTGTGAGAGAGGGTGGTACAGACAGGAAGGTGTGAGCAGTGAGGGAACCTCAACTCCCTGAGCATTTGCTGCCCAGGTTTTGAAAATACTCTTCCAATTAGAGCCATCTATTCAAATTTGTTCCTCAGTACTCTGTTTTGCCTCGTGCTCACTGCATTCGTGGTGCAGACTGACAAGATGTTTAGTGGTCCTGGCAGAATTGTGGTTGACTGAAGTAAATATTTCCTGCCAGCATATGTTGAATAGTTTACATTTGTCAAAGTCAATCCATCCTGGTCTCTTCCTGTCTGGATCAGTACCAAAGCAGAGTCTGTACTTGCAGGAGTGAGCAGCTAGTCAATCTGTGAGCAGTCAGTTATTCACTGTATCTCCTAAACTATATTTGCTGCTGCTTTGTTGAAAGAATCTTCTTGCAAATTTAGAGGAGAAACACGCCTCCTGTTAAAGTTTAGAACTGTTTAGTAAAATTCATGGATTTTAGAGTTTCACTTGACACACCAAGTGGCAAATGAGCAGCGTCTGCAGCTTGCCTGTTTGGTGTCCCTCTGCTTTGCACCAGCTGGGATTTTCACCAAATGATTAACAGACATCTGTGCAGAAATATTTTACTCTGAACTGCTTGTACAAAAAACTTCAGAGGGATGAAGCAATTTTGTCTTTGCAGATATTACACCTATGCTTGTGAAATATGAACAGACCTCTAATGGTTTTGTAAATTCATGACACTGGGTTTTAAACCAGTTTGACCTGAAAGTCCTACCAACCCAGATCAGACCATATAAAGCTGTCTAGACCTTGTTTTTGGGACAGCACATTCTGAAGTGGCTGATAGTTAATTTCCAAGACATCATGCTTTGATTCTTCCCTGTGTGAAGTGGGTGCTATTTTATTTGCATTCAATAGGTGCCTTTACTTCCAGAATTAGCTTGAACTGAATGCATGGATGTTGTATGCTATCAAAATTAACTTGGACTGAATGCATGGATGTTGTGGACTATCAAAATTAACTTGAATTAAATGCATGGATGTTGTGGGCTATCAAAATTAACTTGAATTGAATGCATGGATGTTGTGGGCTATCAAAATTAACTTGAATGCATGGATGTTGTGGGCTATCAAAATTAACATCCATGCATTCAAGCTAATTTTGATAGCCCACAACATCCATGCATTCAGTTCAAGGTAATTCTGATAGTTTGAATGCATGGATGTTGTGGGCTATCAAAATTAGCTTGAATTGAATGCATGGATGTTGTGGGCTGTGAAAATCCTGGCATCCAGAACAGCTTGAAGCTCCTTCTGATGCTCTTGCAGAAAGTGGATATATACAGTGGGAATAGGTTCCTTTGTCACTGTTTAGCAAGTGCTACCCACTTGCTACCAACCAGGCTGGATACTGTGGAAGCTGCTTGCACAAGGTGGCAAACAACTGTTTTTCATTAGGAAATTGCATTTCAAATACTAATGCTCTAGTTAGTGCTCTGCCTCCTCCTCAATTTGTTGGAACTCTAACTAGAAAATTTAAAACTGCCTTCTGATGGGCTCAAAGTGTCCTTTCCCAAGAACAGATATATGTGTGGGTGGCCTTTCCTGGCTCCAGCATGTCTAATTCATCTTGTCATCTGCAGAAACATGTACTCAAGTACAGGAAATAGGGACTAGAGAAGGGTGGTCTGGTATGATATTCTGATATTCTGGGCACTTTCCTGGTGTTATGTTGATCTGCTTGTGGAGCAGGAGGAGCTGGAAGCCCAGTGGAAACCCAATTCCTGCAGCAGCTCATCCTCTCCTCACTGTGGGGTCTGCTGGACTCTTGGGCTGTGTTATTGCAGCAATGAAAGATTAAATCCTTGCTTGTCCCCCCCATTCTGGGTTTGTCTGCTCATCCTTCAGGAATCACAGCACTTTTAGTGGGTTTGGGCTCCCTTGTCCACTCAGGCTGTGTGGAATTTGCTGGGATTTTGCCACTTTTCCCCTGCACAGATCACGTTGAAATATTTCACTGATCTGTTGTAAATACCTTGCAGATTTTTTTCCTTTTACTGACAGATCCTCTTCCTTCCTTAACTTTTGTAGTTAACCTGTATTTGCCTTGCTATTTCAAATACAGCTACACTATAAACCCTCTTTGTCAAGGATATTTTTCTGAAGCAACTTTTTAGTCTGTACACTCTGATAGCTGTGACTACCAGAGCAACCAACACCTGTGGAGGAGGTCAAAATTTCAGCATTTGAACTGAGATTTCCACATCACCTTAAGCTTTCTTCCAACATCCAGTCAAACTGTCTTCAGGATTACATCAATATCCTCTGCTTATACCCTGACACCATTCTTGAACTGTCATGATTATTGAATCTTCAATAACTCTTCCTCCCTGTGCCCTCAATCACAGACTGTTTAGGTGGCTACAGGTGTAGAATTTCATGATTATTGAAATAAAACCTCGATTGGTTTTAGTAATTGTGATCCTATGATATCTGTTATTAGCCTTGCCACCTGTTTTCTAGATAAACTGGTCTGTCACTAATTTATTGCACTGAAGGAGTGGAGCATCTTAATTAAGATCTTACCTGGATCAAAGCCAGGGAAAGCATTAACTCATCTACTTTGATCTCTACTGTATAAATTCAAATAACTTGGTTAAATTACTGGGCTTTGTTTTAGTCAGCAACTTTTTTTTTTGGTGTGTATTACAGTTTAAGTCTGTCCCCAGAATTATGCATTTTGACCATGTGGAGAAGTGCTTAGGAATTTGCATAGGTGAGAACTGTCCTGTGTTTCATACTGCCCCCTCATTCCACCAACAAGCTGATTAAACCATGCTATTGTTTGGAAGATCTTGTTCTTTTGTTCTTTGTCATTTTTTGGGTTTTTTTTTGGTGGTTTGTTGATTTTTTTTGTTTCATTTTTGTTTTGATTTTGTTTTGTTTTCCTGCAAGCATTTCTGCATTCTTCCCTTTCAGAAATGGACAACAGGACAACTTTGGTGAAAGATGGAGATGCTTTCACAGAATGCAAAGCTCAGCTTCAAGGAGAAATCTAAACAGCTAGCTCTGAGGAAGCAGACACCACATGCAAAAATCAGTCATTGTTCCTATGATATGTACATGATGCTCATGTTCTGTGTCAAATTACAGAGTTCTGAAGCTGATTAATCTGCTGTGGTTTTGCTGGAACGAGATGAGCTGGGAAGGGCAAAGTTAGTAGATGATACACAAAAAACTGATCCAGGAATGAGGATTAAGTCCCAAGTAAATGGAAGATCCTCACTTTTACACCAGACTTTGTACTATCATGTAACTTTAGGGAATATTTTAAGGCCCAGGCCCTTTTTACCCTTCCCCTTGAATGAAAAGCTGAGCTGTTGTACAGTTACCAGGTGTGCTTCCCAGTTTACACACAGGTTAAATGAAAGCCTGTGCAAAACCTGAACCCTTGAAAAATGCTGAATGTGATTCACAAGCACAGTGTTATTCACAGCATCCTGGGATGAAACTTCCTAGCTCCCTCTGTGCTGCTGCTGCTGTGGGAAACAGTAAAGGTAAGAGGATTTCCAGAGAGCTGTAAAAGCAGGCCTTGGGAACAGAAAAAACCAGAAAACTCAGAATTAGCTGCAGCTGCAAAGTCTCAAAGTAGAAAAAGTTGCAATAGTACAGCAAGCAAGGATGTGAAAAAACAGCTTGAGTTTTAAGCTTGGCTGAGACAGACCTTAAGACTGCAGAAAAATATGCTTAGCAAGATAGTAGGAGGTTCTAAGCTTAATAATGTTGTGTTGTATATTGTAAATAGAAGGCAAACAAGGAA
This sequence comes from Fringilla coelebs, assembly GCF_963513975.1. Classification (NCBI taxonomy): domain Eukaryota; kingdom Metazoa; phylum Chordata; class Aves; order Passeriformes; family Fringillidae; genus Fringilla; species Fringilla coelebs. Next base: position 3,467,721 of record NC_140036.1, on the reverse strand, counting down.
GCCTTGTGTGAAGCAGGTGTGTGTGTGCTTTTGGTGGTTGGCTAGAACAACTGTCTGTAAGCTTTAGCAATGTGCCATTGGCTGGGAGGTTTTTAAAATGCTCTGTAACAAAGACATCTTTGGCTGCTGCTGGCAAGAATGAGCTTTTGCCATCTTCCAATTGTCTCAATCATGTAATGAGGCTGATGCTGCAATAAAAGCTCAAGGAATGAATGAATCCCTCTAGTCTGGTCCTGTCTGTGAAAAACCCCAACACAGCCACATCAGCTGGGCTCAGATATGTCAGCTTCATTTCTGGCAGCAGTTGGAGGAAAGCTGAAATTGTGTTCAAGCATGATTCTGTTATTAGCTGTCAAATGACTGGAAACAGTTCTGTGGTAAATCAGAAAGCAGATTTACAGTGCTACTCCTGATGAGCTGAATTAGGCTGGCTTCACAGGACTGGGGCCAAACTTTGCATTTCAGAAAATATTTGTGGCTCGAGTGATGATTTGAGAAGCATGCTATGCTCTGCCAATTATGTATGGAAAGCTATTTTGGAACTAATCAGCCTTGAAAAAATGAGGAATCTTGTAGAAACCTACTTGCCTTAAGAGTGTTATTCTTTATGTATGTGAGATGTGATTGTGCTGAGTTAGGAATTCCATGCTGCAGAAAGTAGGGTTAGGTCTTGCTGTACAGAGTGAAGAGAGGATATAACTCTATAAAAAGAATATATATACATAATATATAGAATATATTTTATTTATATATGTTATATTAATTTTTATAATATCTAATATATCTACTAGCTAATAGAAAATGTCTATCATATAATATGTAATAGAAAATATATAATATGTAATAGAAAATATAATGCTATATATTATTATTTTATACAACCTATTAATAGTATATATAAAATATATATCTATAATATACTATATTAATAATAGAATATTAACACATAATAAATAGATATATATACATAATATATACATATATATAATAATATATACATAACATATACATAATAGAATATTTTTTTATATAAGTTACATTAATTTTTATAATATCAATCTACTAGCTAATAGAAAATATCTATCATATAATGTGCAATAGAAAATATATAATATGTAATAGAAAATATAATGCTATATATTATTATTTTATACAACCTATTAATAGTATATAGAAAATATATATCCATATTATACTATATTAATAATATAACATTAATACATAATAAATATGAAAATATATAATATGGTATTTTGACAAGATAATTTATATGATCTTGGAATTTACAGGTTTTTATTTAATGATGATTCTGTATTATGTATATATATACATATATATATACATATAATATATATACATAATAGATAAAATATATTTTATTTATATGTTATATTAATTTTTATAATATCAATCTACTAGCTAATAGAAAATATCTATCATATAATATGCAATAGAAAATATATAATATGTAATAGAAAATATAATGCTATATATTATTATTTTATACAACCTGTTAATAGTATATATAAAATATATATCCATACTATAATATATTAATAATATAACATTAATACATAATAAATATGAAAATATATAATATGGTATTTTGACAAGATAATTTATATTATCTTGGAATTTACAGGTTTTTTATTTAATGATGATTCTGTATTATGTATATATATACATATATATACATAATATATATACATAATAGATAAAATATATTTTATTTATATAAGTTATATTAATTTTTATAATACAGGGCTACAAAGCTGTCTGAGATAAGATGCATGACATCTGACAGAGCTGTTGAAAAGGAGGGCTGGAGCAGGAAGGATAAGCTGGAAAGTTTTACTGTGAAGGAAAACCATCTAGTGCAAGATGTGGCCATTCATCCATGGCTTTGTTTTAGAATTTATCTCTGGGAGCTCCCTGCCTTAATGCCTTACACTCTGTGGCATCATTTCAGGTTAATGTTGACAAGCTGTTGTCAGCCTTCCTGAGAAGACAGAACTGTGCCTGTGGTGCAGGTCCTTTTTCTTCTAACAAAAAACGATGGGGAGCAGTGGTAAATTCTGCTATAAACCCTTTTTGGAGCACCAAAGTCAAATTGTCTTTGCTGGTTTATTTCTATCATCTAAATTGTTTAGTTTCCCCTTATTTTGACACCAACACATTCCAGATTCCATCCAGGTTATCCCACAGTACCAGGGGAGGAGGCAGAGCAAAGATCTACAACAGGATGATGTCTGATGTGTGAACCCCCTGCTACCCTAAAATTAAGAAGAAATTTGAAGATGAGAATGGTAAAGTCAAACCCAGCACACAGGAAGCTGATAGAGGCAGGCTGTTTATAAACATCACCTTGAAGAGAGAAAAGTCAGGTCTAGAGTTTCTGGCTCAGCAGGCAAACAGAAGCTGCTGGAGCTACTGAGACAAGTAGGTTTAGTCCTCACTTTGCTCTGCTCCTAACAATTCACACCCCCTCCTACCTCCAAGGGATCTGTGGTTGTTGGCAGGGAGATTCAGAGGAAAAAAAAGCATCATTTAAAGCACAAGTAAATTAAGAACAAAGTGGTTGGATGTTTTTCAGTTTGTAGCAATGGTCCTCCAATTTTGAACTATACACAAAAATGAAATTATTGAATGTACCATCTGAACAGTCTTGTTAGACCAAGCTAAGAGTAAAGTATTTGTATTTATGCACAAGAATGTTTATCATTGAAATTGCAACATCTTCCAGCTGGTGCAGTCTGTTCTTGGTGTTCTTGCCTTTTTAGCAGTCTCAAAGCTGGAAGACAATGATGTTCTGACAAACAGAATCAGATAATGTAAGCTGGATTTCTCATTGTGATGGTATGAAACTCATATGAAACTTTTGAATGTGGGGAAGGAAGTGTGAAGTGGATCCTTCATCTTGGCTTTTGAGGAAGTTCTGAAAGTGTTGGTTGTTTCTGGGATATGTATCTCTAAAGAGTTGAAAAACTGAGCTGTGGTTTGCATTTTATCACTTCTCTCCAATGCCTTTCCTAGCTAGCATTTAAAAAAGTGGAATTTCATTAATTCTGTACCAATGGCAGAATCCCATTTGGTCACTCACAGCTACATTCTATTTTAGAAATGAAAGAACACTGACTTGGGCTAAATCAGCCTCTCAATAACTGCTGCTGAAGATACATCTCTTGCAAGTTCTAATGCATATTGGGCTTTTTCTTCCCCTTGAATGCCTTTTCAAATGCTATAATCCTACTGAGTCTAGCTGCTTTTTTTTTTTAATTTTAAGATTTTGGTCTAAATACTAAATGCTGCTTCTAATAGTATTTGAATTTCAGAAGGGGTAAAGCATTTATTCACTAATGAGAAAATAGAAGGCACTGAAATATGCCTATTGCTTATCAAAAACCAGAAATCATCCTTGTTGCTATTGCTAGGAGGAGAAGAAATAATAAATAGATAAAAAATAATTAAGCTATAAAACTATTCTGGTCAAAATGATAACCAGATTGTGATATCTTGTTGAATTACCTTCACTAGTGAACTCTAAGTCAAGCTCTGAAACAGCTTCAGGCTTTCACTCTTCAAATTATATAGACTAGGCTGATGAAAATAACCAGTGAAACTCTTCAGACTTGTTCTGTAAAGGGGTCTGGGAACTCCTGCTGCAGCTGAGGGGTTTTGCTTTTGTTAAAACTGACCAAAGAAAAGCTCAAAAACACTGAGCTGGTGTGGTGTTTTCAGGGTTCCCAGGAAGGAGGAATTGAGAACCTGACTCCATGATCTTAGAAGGCTAATTTATTATTCTATTCTATTCTATTCTATTCTATTCTATTCTATTCTATTCTATTCTATTCTATTCTATTCTATTCTATTCTATTCTATTCTATTCTATTCTATTCTATTCTACTAAATACTAAAACTATACTAAAGAATACAGAAAGGAGACAGACAGAAGGCTACAAAGAATGATAACGAAAAACTGGTGATTGACTCCTCAGAGTCCAACACAGCTGATGGTGATTGGTCATTCAATAAAAACAATTCACATGGATCCAATCAAACATGCACCTGTTGGATAAACAATCTCCAGCCTCATTCCAAAGCAGCAAAACAGAGGAGAAACAAACGAGGTAATTATTGTTTTCATTTCTCTCTGAGGCTTCTCAGCTTCCCAGGAGAAGAATCCTGGGCAAAGAGGATTTTTCAGAGAATATGACAGTGATGGAGGTGAGCAAAGCAATGTGCTGACCTTGCCAGGGAGTGTTTGCCAGCCAGCAGACAGGGGCTGGTGTCTGTGGAGTGCTGCAGGTGCCAAGGTGCTGCTCTCTGGATCCTGCAGGAGCTGTAGCTTGCCTTTGTATTTGGAGCTGGAATCTCAGCTGGAGTATTGATGCCTTGAGAACAGAGGCTGGGCAGAATTGAAGGAATAAAGTAGGGATTTATTAAAAGGCCTTAACGGATACACCTTGGGCAGTGCCAGAGCCCAGCTGGGGCTACACCCAAGACAGATGATGGATCACACCTTAATGGGGCACGAGTTTCCACACTTTTATAAATTTTGGTCCATTTCCAAATTGGGGTTAATTGTCCAATTACAGCTCCAGGTTATGCAGTCCCATCCTCCCAGTCTGCTCTCCTCAATTCACTGCTGTTTGCACTTTTTGGGCCTGAAGCTGCAGCAGTGTCCTTGGTTCTGGGGCTGGAAAAGGATTGTTTAGTGAGGAGAACTCACCAACACTTCATGTGAAGTTCAGAGTTACACACCAATGCAGCACAGAACCTGGAAAATACAAAAGCTAAAACTGAAGGCATCAGGATGTGGAGAGTGAGTGAGACTTTTTTGCTTCATCTTCTACAGGTAAGCCTCTCCCAGTGAGGCATGAAGCTGTTTCAAATGAGACACATGAATCTGTACAACACAAGCATTTGCTAAAAGTCATCAATTCACTGAGGACTCGCTCTCTGGTGCTGACATTTATTGGCTGATTTTTCATAAAAAGCAAGAACAGCATTCCAGTGGCAGAGAGGTGCAGGAAATTTTGCATTGCTGCTCATAGCCCCAAAAGGAAGGGAAGGAAGGAGGAGGGCAAATGATGGGGATGCCCATGAGCTCCAAGCCTTGGGGGAAAAGAAATCAGTGGTGCCTGATGAAATTTCCTCACTTGTGTGGCCATGACTAACACTTTGAGGTGCTCTGCACTGTGATATTTGATGGTAGTGGGTAGACACAGAAACAAAATACTTCTTTGTTTGTGTTTTCCATCTGATTTTCCACCTCAGCTTTTTCATTCTATGTCACCTTACCCCTTTCAGTGGAAATCAAACTTAATGCTTGAATCTACTCTTCTGAGTCAGAGCTGATTTTTGCCAGTGAAGCAAAATGAAATTAGATATTCCTGGCCCTGAAATTGTGATTATGCTGCTTGTTCCCCCTGTACTTGCTGCAGACTGCAGGCATGCTTTCTCTGTGCCCTCATTCTCCTAGCTGCAGGAGGGATAGCTGGAACCAGACTTGCCCTGGGGTGTCTGTAAACCTCAGTGAGAGACTCTCCAGAGAATGCTTTTCAACACCTTAATTAGTTCTCTGCAGTCTGTTTTTTCTCCTGGCTGCACAAGGTCTGGGTTGTGGTGCAGACTCCTTGCCTGTGGTGTTTCTAAAATATTTCAGGAGTTTTAATGGGGTGCCTTCCTAACTGTAGAGAAGCTATTCCTTGACAGTCAAATAGTGGGGTGAAAGGACAACAGTGAGCTCTCTGAAATTCCACCATGAGCTCTTGGGGACACACAGCAGCAACTACCTGGATGAAAGTCATGCTTGCTGCAGATTTTTTTGGTGAAGAGATGCTGGCAGGAATTGGTGTGGTGTATCTCCCCAATATTCTTGCTTTCTGTGCTTTCTTCCTTCATCTCAAAGGCTCTCAAGGCTCACCCAGGACTTGTGAAGTGATAAAATAATTAATAGAAAACCCAGAGAAAGGCTGGAATGGAATTCTTTGATCTTTGGGCGTTCAATCGAACCAGGAGTGGAAATTACCCCTGCAGGGAAGAGTGTGTGTACATATATAAGTGTACATATATTCTAAAGATATGTAGTTTTTTCATTATGTCATCTGAAGGCACTAATTTGCAAATGAAATTTGGCAAGCAGACTTAGTGTTCTGTGCAAATGTACTGGCTAAAAAGCCAAAGGAGGGGATTTCCCATCCTGTTCAGGGCATCAGACTGGGATGGCCAGGGTGGGATGTGCTAATTCAGTTTATTTGCCTCAAATTCTGACCTTTAAAGCTGACAAAACAGGATTTTCTCTTCAAGAAGATTTAGGACAGAGATCCAATAAAAGTTTAAAGATTTTTGACGTGAAAACATGATTTACCTGTGATAACCTATCCAAGTACCCATTCTTGAAATGTATTTGTTTATTTTATGTATGCTTTTTTCTGTAAGTGCAAGGGAATAAAAGAAATACGTTCTCTGAATAGTTATGAGTATATCTTAATTTTCACCAATGCATCTTTGCACTAAAAGTAATTACATAGGATTGATAAATGCTTTTGCCTTTATAGAATAATTATGGAGCATTCCAAAGGGATGATAAAAATAATTTGTTATTTTATGGAACAATTTAAACTGCAACAACCAACAGACAACACACTTAAGCATATGTACAAATGAAAGAAACATTTAATTTTACAACTCTCTGTAGCTGGGGGATTTCTTACCACTCTACACTCAGCTCATAAAACTTCAGGTGTTTCTCACTGAAGCAAGTTTGCATTTTCTTGCAGTTCAATGAGTCTCAGCAGTCTTCCAGTACTCTCAAAGTAAAAATGAATTTGTCTCAATAAAAATAGTGTCAGAATGCCTCAAGGCTCCAGCTTGTGTTAGAGCTTGATGATGGCCTAACTTTGCTTTACTGGGACATTGTACACAGGCAGATTGAAAGACAAGTTCTGTCTGAAGAACAGAGCAGTTAAAAAAAGGGCTGTGAGTGAGACAAAGCTGTAAAAGTGGATTGACTTGTCAGAGGTCACAGAACTTGTCAGCTGCCATGCCAAACTTGGCATTCCTTGAGCTCCAATCCAGAAATGATCAAGCTGAGATCTCTTCAGAAAACTTCAGGGGTTTGGCCTTTTATCGCTTTTTTTTTTTTTTTTTTTATTTTCAGAAAAGACAAATCAGAAGTGTGAAGCTTCTCCATATGTAGGGGTCACCAAACTGCTCCCACCATCAGTGCTAGCACTGCAGCCAGGCATGCTGCAGGAATCTGTGCTTGCATTTGTGTTTATTCTTCTGCAGCTTCCAAGAAGATTTACTGGGGGAACGCAGGGCACAGGGAATATTCCTCTGTCTGCTCTGGGGGAGTTCTGACCCCCAGAGAAACACTGCCCTTAATCTTTGCCCATGGAGAAGGCTTCCAAGACTTTAAGATAGACTAGAATCTATCAAAGTGTGAAATAGATAACAGAGAGTTATTGGATTTGCTGGGATGCCCCAACGAAGGCAGGAATGATGAATCTGACTCCATGTTCTCAGAAGGAGAATTTATTACTTTATAATACTATATTATATTAAAGAATGCTATACAGAATGCTAAAAAGATAATAATGAAAACTCCTGACTCTCTCCAGAGCCCTGACACAGCTTGGCCCTGCTTGGCCAAAGAGTGAAAACAACTCCCAGCAGAATGCAATGGAACAATCACCTGTGGGTGAACAATCTCCAAACACATTCCACAGGAGCACAACACAGGAGAAGCAAATGAGATGAGAATTGTTTTCCTTTTCTCTGAGGCTTCTCAGCTTCCCAGGAGGAAAACCCTGGGTGAAGGGATTTTTCCAGAGAATGTGAGTGCCACAGAGAGTAGTACAGTATGTCACTTGGGTGAGAAATTTAGGTTTTGGGATTTTTAGTATGGTGTAGATAGGAGACAAGATGGAGGAATTTGGGTGTAGTCCCTGTCTTCTTCTTCTTCTACTCAATTTCCTGCAGTGTTGGTGGCACAGGGTGATGGGGTGAGGGAAGCACAGTGCAGGGGTTATGTGGAGAGACAAGGGATGAGTTATTGGCAGATAAGTAGAAATAAAGTACATTTTAAGAGTTAATTGGATGGGATAACTTTAAAAGACCTTGAAACTGTTCATCTGTGGCCATTTTGCTGTGCTTTTCCAGCACGTTGAGCCTGTTGTGGACAGTGTGCAAAACTTTAGATAAGATAACAATAAACAAGGAGCTGAAGACCAAAAATGTCCCATGTGTCTCCTTTTTCTGGGCACAGAACTGCTACAGGAGGGTTTCCCCCATTTGGGGTGCCTCCAGAATGGCCCAATGCAAAACAAACATTGATAATTTACCATAGCTCTTAGTGATGGAGGAGCATTTAATCTGCACTTGCTGGTTCCCCTTTGGATAAACTATCATGGGGAAGGAAAGAAGAGGTCTTAGATAAACTTTAAATATTATGGATGTGGGATCATGGGTTTAGCTTCTGAGTTCAAAAGAACAACAAGGAATTTTTCTTCAGTGGGCAGCACTGAATTAAAACTATTCTCTGGTCTGGTCACAAGCAAAAGCCAAAAAGTGCTCCATGCTGACTGTTAAACCTTACACATTCCCTGGGTTCTCTCCTGTTCTCAGCAGATATGAGCAAGCCTTGTTACAAGCTCTAGAACTTTTGTCAAGGCATAAATACATATTTAATAGTGGACATAGAATGATGCAAAGAGAACCTTTCAGTTCTGGGTGCTGATGTAGGTTGGACAGATTTCAGGTGCATTTTGTGTTCCTGAATCCTTGTGGGAGAGGGAAGATGTGTGACAGAAAATCCGATTTATTCGGAGCCGAAAGATGCTAACCTTGAAACATTTCATTGAGGCATTTGGATTAGCTGAGGTTGATGTTTCTTTCATGAGCAGATGTTCCTCAAACTCTGCTCAATTATGTTTTCATGGCAAATAAGTGCTGCCTGGAGGGGGCTGGTGTGGAACCATTGATCTCTCATTCCTAAGGAGTTGAAGGCAGTAAAGTCACAAGAACAGCTGACTGGAAAAATTACTTTTGTTGGTTTTTTTTTTGTGTATTCTACCTGGATTCTCTATTGACTATAGAGGAATGCTATGGCAGTAAGAAGGAATGAGGGCACTCATAATCTCCACTAAAAATCAATAGATTCTACATCTGAAACCCAGGCTTTCAGTTTAGGGTTTGTCCTTTCTTTCTGGTAGATTAGGATGTACTTTTTATTATTCATCTCTGCTTTTTCTTTCTGAAATTGAAAACCATGTTCTCAGAGGTGTCTGAGGACAGGATGTGACTAGCCATATTAAGGGTGTGAAGAAGGCACATTTGAGACTTGAGCTAAAATAAAATAACAGAACTCTTTTTAAATACTGCATTTCCTGAAGGCTTGCTGCAGAATGGTGAAGTGCTGTATTCCATTTTACACAATGAGACCTTGCTAATTTTGTCAGTATATGTAATCAAACAAGAAGGAACTTGCAAATTATTCACCCTAAACACCCTGGAGGGGAAAAATCTCCAGGCTGTTATTGAGTTTACAGAACCAAGAAGGGAACTTATCTGGTCACATCAGTGTCCAATAAGTCTTGGACACTAAACAGCTCTGGGAGAAAGGAGGTCAGGTGAATAAATGGCAAGAAATACGTTCCTAACTCCTGTTAAGTACATGAATTTGAATATTTGCGCTATACCTTCCTTTTTCCCCCAGTAAAGTTAGTTACAAATGATAAAAAATGTTATTCTAAAGTGGTACTAAGCCATCAAACTTGCTGAAAAGAGTCAATTAAAATAATTATATAATTAGAAATGTTATTTTCATCAGTGATTCTGGGCATGAAACTATGTGTGCATGTCACTGGGTTTAACTGCATGCATTGAAATAAAAAGTCTGACTCCTGCTCTTTTTGATGTGGAACTCTCCCCTGCTTTCAAAGCTCTGGTGTCTGTGTATCAAGGACACTTAAAATAGATATTTTGGAATTTACTTGCTGACTTGCAGCCTTGTGGGCCAGTGTCCATTCCAGAAGGGCAGGAGAAGAAGGAACAGTAAAGTTGCAAGTAACAGCTGGTCCTTGGAGGAATTTCAAGCAATTTGAATGTACAAAGGAAGGGGAAGATGCAGTTGAGAAATTCAGCTTTGCACTCTGATTTATGGTTAATGGAGTCTGTTTTTGAAAGGACTTGCACTTTTCCTCCTGTGCAGAAACAGCCAGAACTTTGATGTGAGTATAAAAATACACGAATCCAGTCTGCTTTCCTTTGTCCAGCTTGATAGGCACTGAAAGCAGCAACTGTGAAGGAAGTGCTGCTCAGTCTTGGATTGTGGAATGATCAGGGCAGATGGCAACTTCAGGAGGCTGAGCTGCCAGATTCTAACCTGTCAGCTCAGAGCATGGGCAAGCTGCAGCTTTATGGAGGCTTAACACTGCCAAACTTGAAAGATTTTATGGGGCTAAATAAGAAACATTCCTGACAGCTTGCTAATTTTCAGTCTGTGCTCAAAAGCAGATGGATATAAAAGCTTTTAGGCTTAACAGTTGTTCAAAAATGTTGACAAAACAGTGTTTTTGCATGGAGCAAATAAACTCTTCCTGCGTGGCTGGGAGAAAAATCCCAAGCCTGAGAGAGTCTTTGTGGGAAATGTCATCCAAAACGACTTGGGACAGGCAGAAGTGATTAAATGAGGTCCTAAACACAGAAAATGTTGGGTTTAGCTATTAGTGCTGGCAGGGTGGGCTGTGACAGGCACAGGGCACAGAGAACCTGGCATGGCAGGGACTTGCCTCTCCAAATGTGGTTTGTCAGTGGATTCCTGGCTCCCAATGCCTGCATTGCCCCAGCTGTGGATTAGAGGGAGTCTCCTAAAGAAGGACTAAAGAACAAGTGAGGCTGAATTTTGCCATGACATTCTACCCTGCCTTTTGGTGTGAGAGGCTCCTGCAGCAGGAAAAGCTGACAGAGATGAGCCAGGTGGGCGTTTGTAAGTGAGCCCCCAGGATGCAGGGACACACCAGGGAGGCTGGGCTCTGCTCCAGACAAAATGCCTCCTTAGCTTGATGGTTAATTAGAATTAATTATTAATTATTGGTAATTAATTAACTGCTATAGTTGTTATTAACAACTACGTGCTTATCAACAATATGCTTATATATTAACAACTATAATTAACAATTAATTATAGTTCTACTTGAACTACAGGGGATTATTTTGGAAGGGCCTCTGATGAACATATGAGAAGAAATAGCTGCTGTTGAAATGTGCAGAGGGACACTAAAATTGAAATTGAAACCTGTGAGTTCTTCGTGGTGGCACCTGTGTGTTGCTACTGGCTTCTCCCCTGGATTAGAAGAGCAGCAGAAAGTTCCAGGGTGAAGTTTGGTGTAGGTGGGGTGAATATAAGGATGTGAATTCACACAAGCCCTGTTTTTTCAGTTTGTACAAGATTTTTCTCCATGCACACACACACACAAAAAAGTTTAGCTTCTGTCACTTGCACCATGCTTAATCAGATTTCCAGTAAACAACCTAAATATGCCAAGCAGGCTAAACTTCTTCTGGGGTTCAGCTTTGTAAAGAGGTTTTCACTATTTCCTTGCACTTCTGGCATGGTACAAACCTGTTGCAGCCCAAGTTGTTTCACTTCATGCTTTCATACAGGTAAAAATTCAGCTATCAGCCTCCTTACACCCCTGCTATTAGCTGCCCTTTCAAATTCCATTGTTCTTAGCAAGATGGGATCCCTGGAGTATTCCATTGCATCTTTGATCTGGAAGTTTTTGGCCCTGGGGCTTGCTTACTGATGTTTTAGTATCTGGTAAATTTATACAGAAAAAACCTAAAGATAAGCCACAGGGTGAAATAGTTTCCTGCTATTAAATAATCACTGCAGCATTTTATTTCTCTGATGCTATGTTTCGGTCTATCTTCAATTTTCAGTTTGTTCTGCAGATGTGTTTATTCATTGTCATGAAACTCGTTGTTCTCAGAGATCTATGTGCAAATCAAAGTGTAAATGGTCTGTTTGCTAACATCAAAGTAAAAAAAAAATAGGTTTATAATTTTATTAATAAAATTCTGTGTGTTCTTTCATGCCTCTGCTTTAGAAAATGAGTTGTTCCACCTAAAATATTGTATAGAATACTATATGGTAAATTTTTCTATTTATATGGCAGGGAAGTTGAGGACAATTTCCCAAGATTAAAATTGGTGTCAGCAAGGTCCAGTCCTTTCTGTTGATCTTGTGACTTGTTGACTGCCTGGTGTCTGGAATTTTGAAATGCTCTGTAGCAGAAAGGTCTCAAAACACCTAGAATCCAGAAAATCCAGGAGTTCTGTGCAATTCTGAAAAAACCCACGATTGCTGCTCATACTTTGGTGTGAAAAGCTGCCAGGTTCCAGCCCTTGGGTGCACTGCATTGTCACAGGCACTGGACAGAAGCCTTTGGTGGGCAAGGCTTTCCTACCTGGGGGTGAACTGCAGCAGGGAAATGTGCTGTAGTTATCTGTTGCAGTAAGATAGAAATATTATAAAGAAAGGCCTCATAATATCAGGCCTGCTCTGCAAGTTCCCTTGTGAAAGCAACTCTGGTGTCAGCAATTAGTTAACAGAACAAGCAATTCCTGGGTAAAAAAAACAACTTGCACCTGCATGCATAGACTGCTTTTACACCATTAGAAAAATGAAAACTGTCTCTCACAAACAACTTTTCCTGCACAGGGGGTTTGAGTGACCAGTCAATGCAGGATAACATTATAATAATAGATAATAGAGTAATTGGCAAAAAAATTAGTGACCAGTTGGAGTCCCACATGAGGTCTGTAACACTGTGTAAATAGGAGTTGTGTGAATAAAGATATGTGTATAAAAAGGAATTGTGTGAATAAAGATATGTGTATAAAAAGGAGTTGTGAATAAAGTGAATAAAGAATGGCCTTTTTCCACCATGAAGAAACTGGAGTCTTGAGTGATTTATTCCCATAGTTACCTGTCAAATACTGAGATGTGTCAAACCCTGTGGCACTCTTACTTGGAGCAGTTAAATAAGCTCCTGGAGACAGCCCTGTGCCCAAGGAGATTTGAAACACACTCGTGGGGTGAGTGGGAGAACAATCCAGGCTCCTGTGGATGTCACCTTGCTCCTTTGTCCCCCTGCTGCACATCTGCCTCTAGGGAGGAGGAGCACTGGGCTCAGCAAGCATTCAGAAATGTTTTGCAGGTCTCTGTAGGTGACCAGGTCCCCACCTGGGATGTTGGGGTTGCAGAAGTCCCCACTGCACCCCAGACACAGAGCACCTTGGCAGTTCCACTTTACACCTTGGTGCCCAGTTGGGTGTTTGCCAATGCTGCAGTAAATCAGGCTCCTGAATTCCCAGATTCCCAGTCCCACTCCCCCAGTACTGGCCTGGGAGCCACCCTGTTGTATTTGCTGGGTCCCCTGACAAAGGCAGGAATGACGAATCTGACTCCAGGTTCTCAGAAAGCTCATTTATTACTTTATTATACTATATTGTATTAAAGAATACTATACTAAAGAATACAGCAAGGATACAGACAGAAGGCTAAAAAGATAATAATGAAAACTCCTGACTCTCTCCAGAGCCCTGACACAGCTTGGCCCTGACTGGCCAAAGAGTGAAAACAACTCCCAGCAGAATGCAATGGAACAATCACCTGTGGGTGAACAATCTCCAAACACATTCCACAGGAGCACAACACAGGAGAAGCAAATGAGAGGAGAATTGTTTTCCTTTTCCCTGAGGCTTCTCTAACTAAAAGTGAGTATGGGATATAAACCATCCCCATGATAAGTGGGGATTAGGTTTATTCTTTTCTTTTCCTTATTAATTACCTGGCAGTCAAAACAGACAAGTTGGAATTGATGCAATTGTTTCCTTTCCATTTGCTGCTGCAGCTCTGCACCAACAACTTGCAAGTTACCTTCAGTCAGTGACAGTCAAAAGCAGATTTTCAAGGATTTTAATTTTTATTTTCCTGTGTAGACTGTCCAACTTGTGTTCTTAGTATGTGGTGTCCTTCTCTGGCCCTGCCAATGTATGCTCCAAGAAGAAGAAGAATGTGCAAGCACAACAGGCCACACATGGTGCAACAGTTGGTCCCAAAAAAAGTTCAACTTTGAGAATTTTGGTGAGTGAAAGGATTTTTAAGATGTTTAAACTGAGACAAAGTGGCCCCCAGGGATCTTTCAAATGTGTTATTATGAATAGTTTATGTCTAAAAGGAGCTAACATGACTCTAACAGGAAGGACAAGGGGAAAATTTTCTTTTTTTCTTCCTCTGTGTCTGTGTAAGTGAGATTTTGTGGAGGACACTCCTGCAAATACAGTTTGTGTAATTCTCTATTTTATTTGAGGGCACCACTTTGAGCAGTGCTTCTGCTGTGGGCTTCTTATGGAAGATGATTCAAGCAATGAGATAATTAAAGTCTGAAAATTACCTTGGAGGAAACAGTGCTATTCTATGGTGATAACCTGGATTTCATTCAGAGCTTTTTTATGGAATACAGACTTAAATAAATTCAGAAGCACTTTAAGGACAAAATGATGAGGAGGCTGTAACATAAAAAGGTACTCTTATAATTGGGGAGCTAAGCTGCTAGAGAGGAATCAGAACAGCAATAAACTGGCCTTGCAGTTAAAGTTTTGTGCTGGGATTTATGAGGGCATTGCTCATGTCCCAGGCTATCAATCTCTCCTGACTTGGGCAGCACAGTCAGTGACTCTGCTGGCATCCTTCCCTTCCTGGTGCAGAGGAGTGCAATTCTGTTTTGATATGTCATGCATGGGGAAGGCCAGGGATGGAAGGCTCTGAAAGCAGCTCTGAGATAAAATGTCGGTTTTAGTAGAGGGGCCAGTTAGTGTGAGATTTTAGTGTAAATTGGTGTGAGATTTTAGTGTGATTTAGTGTGAGAGCTTAGTGTAAATTAATGTGAGATTTCAGTGTGAGGTTTTAGTGTAAATTAGCGTGAGATTTCAGTGTGAGATTTTAATGTAAGTTAATGTGAGATTTCAGTGTGAGATTTTAGTGTAAATTAGTGTGAGATTTTAGTGTAAATTAGTGTGAGATTCTAGTGTGAGATTTTAATGTAAATTAATGTGAGATTTCAGTGTGAGATTTCAGTGTATATTAGTGTGAGATTTTAGTGTAAATTAGCGTGAGATTTTAGTGTAAATTAGTGTGAGTTTTTAGTGTAAATTAGCGTGAGATTTTAATGTAAATTAGTGTGAGATTTTAGTGTAAATTCGTGTGAGATTTTAATGTAAATTAGTGCAAGATCTTAGTGTGGTTTAGTGTGATTTAGTGTGAGATTTTAGTGTAAATTAATGTGAGATTTCAGTGTAAGATTTCAGTGTAAGATTTCAGTGTGTTTTCTAGATTCTGGCCTCTCAGGTGGACCAAGGCTGAGTCAACTCAGTGCTTGGTGTGGAAATAACACCTGGAATAGTACTCAGAAGAAGCAGCTCTGGTGAAACCTTTCCTGTGGCTCTGTTCTCATGGCTGCATCCTGCTTAATGAAAAACCTGCTTGGTTTTTAGTCCTGAAACAGGCATTTGGTGCAGAGTGAAGGACTGGCTGGGGTGCAGATTCCCCTTCAGCAGGGATATCTGCCCTATTGCTGCTGCTGTAGGTGAGGCTTGCAGGAGCATCATCTCCTGGTGACCTTTCCTCTTCTGTCAAACTGAAATTGCCCCATGGGGACAGAAGCCAGCATGAAGAAGAAGGGGCTGACATGCAATGGTTGTGTAAGACAAGAGCTCCTGAAAAGCTGAAAGGTCAAAGAGGCATTTCTGCAATTCTGCTTCAGGATTTCTGGGGTGGTTTTGTATTTTAGAGCTAGAGAAGTTTGTGCTTCCTCTTTTCAGACTCAAGTCCCTCTTGGTTTTTCCAGGAGTTTGTTTTCTTTGTCCTCGTTGCTGTGCTCAGGATGTGGAACTGCTTTTTACCTAAAGCAACAAAAAGGGCAAAAGTAGTGTCAAGGTTTCAGGATGTTGTAATCCTCTCACTGCAGAGAGAATCTCTTAAGATAAGGTTCTCTTCCTGGAGAAGAAAGGCTTAAAAAAATGACAGAACAATTGGATTTATTAGTTAACACCACTCTGTACCCCATCATTTAAAATAAGCATTTTGAGGGGTCAGATTAGCAGTTTCTATAAGTAGGAGCCAGTGTCTGGTGAAACTCAATTCCTGACAGTTTTAGATTTTCAGGCACCTGCTGTACAGCCTTAGCAGCCTGCCTTACCTGAGTTTGGGAGGTTGTGTGGGTTTGGCATCTGTGCCAATGGAAAGCAAAATTAATTCCTCCTAGGTCCAATGGGTATATGGTTGGACAAATACAATAAATCTGGGTCACAACCCTTTGTGTTTTCACCTGATTCTCCACTTTTGGCTAAGATTAAAATTTCTGAGGATAATTAACCTTTTCATTCAGTATTTTCTTTTTAAATTTAAAAACCATAATGTTCCAAAGCTTTGAGCTTTTCTTACAAACCCAGCATAAGGTAGGTGTAACTATTAGTGTTGGAAGACACTGTCATGAATTATGTTTCTTAAGACAGCCTAAAGAAATGGGGAATTGCAGAGATGACAAATAGGGAATTGCAGAGATGACACTTTATTTGCTGATCTCCTTTTTTGTGAGAAGAAGAAAGCAAACAACCTGCTGAAACTTTAAGGAGCTGAATCAATTCTTTTGTGTAGGCTCTTGAGAGGAGACAAGAGAAAAACTGGGATTTTGGTGAACAAAATAGCTTCCCCAAAAGTGGAGCACAAAGTTGGGCACAGCTCTCTGAGGTGATATAAAAAAGGGCATTCTTTGTGCTGGCTCACCCAAAAGGGTGAAGGTTTGGCTGAACAGTATTTTATTTGAATTGATTCCCTCAACCCAGCTATAAATCAAGGCTTGAGTAGTGCACCAGGGAGTCTGAGATACTGAGTTATAAATCAAGGCTTGAGCACTGTACCTGTGAGTATAAAACACTTGATGTTGTGCAAGTCAAGGCTCAAAAAGTGCTTGTGTGAAAAGCTGGGGGAGATAAATGTGGCACTTGAACGCTGCCTGTTTGGAATATAAACCAGGGTTAGATGTCTCATTTCAGCTCTAGCTCTTGAACACACATGTACCTCACAATTGCCAGCTCAAACCAAAATTCTCCAGCCTCATACCTGCCTGCTGAGATGGCAAACACTTCAGGAGGTATTTCTGTATGCAGTCTTCTTAAAGCCAATTTCTTGGTGTGCACTGTGCTTTGCATGAGAGAAAAGGAACGTTCTTTTGGTAGCAGGAGCTTCTGTCTTTTGGTGTCAAACATAATGAAAATTTCTTACATAATTGAAATGTATATCTTATTGAAGGAAGGTGGCTCCTTTTCTTTTACTTGTAAGGTGACACATTTTCATCTGGGGAATGTGCTCTCCTAAGCTTTCTAGGCAATCTGTTTGGAAGAAGGATTGTGACTCACTTGCCAAGAAATTTACTTTGGCTAAGAGCTCTTTTAACCCTCCTGAAGAATGCTGACCAGGGATTTTATCTTTGGTTCATACAGATGAAATCAACTGCTTGTAAAGAGCCCATATCAAATTCATACAGTGTTGGAAATCCTGTGTGGAATCTGATGGTGATGGAGGAAATGTCAATCCCTTAATTTCTCTGAGACTGAAGCTGTCAGTCACGAGGTGTGTGAAGAATCAATAGAGCAGGAATCAGAGCATCTCTGCTTTTACTTCATTATTTCTTCACTTTCTACAAATGGCCTTAATTTGTGAGGTCAGGCTCCCATGATCACTCAGTAATTTAGTAAAACTGTTCTAGAAAAGATTAAATATCTGTGCTGCCAGTTTTCATGAACACTCTGTCTGTTAGCTATTAAAACTATTCTTACTTCCATACTGTTGAACATCCTGACAAGGTTTTATTAGTTCCCTTCTCAACATCTTTTTAATGAGCCAGACTTTTGCCATCTTTCTAGTTTCCCCTTCTTTCTTGTGCAAATAAGAGTGAGATTTACTGTGGCATTCCATCTGTGCAGGGCAGGAGACATTAACTTGTTGGGCTGTAATACCTTGACTTCAAGCTGAATTACAGCTCAAATTTCAGTGTTGCAGGGATGCATTACAGCCTTTGCTTTGAAGAGTTGTGGTTTAAACAACAGAGCAGGGTAAATAAATTGGGGTGAGAGCTCTTTGTTTAGGTGCAGAACTTCTTTAAGTGAAGGACAATTGTCATGGTGCAGAAATCTGGGAGGCCTTAGAGTATCAGTGTGAAAACTGCACTTTTCCATCCATGCATAATCACATTCCCAACTGTACCTCTGCCCAGTCTTCTCATAAGTTTTAATCATCCTTAAAAGTGCAGATGGAAATTTAAGGGAGATTGGTTTGCAGCAAAATAGAGCAGTAGTATTCTTTTTTTAGGCTGATAAATGCTCTACTCCTGTGGATCAATTTATGGACAGAAACAAGTTTGTCTCTTCTGTTCTCTCACCTGTGTAACTAATATTAGAAGTCTTTCTTCTGGAAGATGCTGAATATCTAATTTCTAATGGTGAATATCTAATGAATATCTAATTTCTAATGAATATCTAATTTCTAATGGTGGAGGATGGTTGAAATGACCTGGAGGTTCATGCTTCCCTGACACCCTGGGGAAATGTTCCCTCCTTCAAAGTGTTCCTTACTGGAAGTGAATGAGAAACCCCCCTGGAGTTTAACTCCCTCTTCAGCACAGTAGCAGAAAATCCTGAATTCAGTTTCTGCTGATGATGAACACAGAAGTTCTGGGGTATTTTTGACTGCCTATTGCAGTTTGGGTTCTCTGTACAGCAAAATATTGCCCAGTGATACAAAAAAAACCCAAAACAACCAAACAACCCAAAAACCCCAAAAAACCCAAACAAAAACCAAAAACATCCCCCCACAGATTAGGGAAGTGCTGAGGGAGGGAGAATTTGTGTTTTGAAGGGTTTGGAGCTGAGTGTAGTTATTGTTGAGTAAGACCAAATCATGGAAAACAAGGGTGGGACACTATCTAAGACTCATATCTGCTCTCAGTTAGGGGGAAAACCCCTCAACTTTATTAAATTATTTAAGGACCAGCTTGTTGAGTACAAACAGACAAACTACAGTTTGTGATTGTAGCTCAGTGTGTTTTCAGACTTCTGAATTCTTGGTGGAAGTTCTAATACTGCAGCATAGATTTAATCTTATCCAAACACATTTTTTTTCAGTAGCCTATTTGCATATTTCTACATTTTATAACTTTTTGCTCTTTTGTAGCTTGGTTTAATTTCCCTTTGTTCTTTTCTTCATTGTTGTTTAATCTAATTGGTGACCTTGGGCTAAGGAAGTAAATGTCAAATTTTAATCAGTTTCCTATTTTGTATCTTAAATATGACAGACTTTTTCCTTTTTCAGAAAAATCTCTTTAGTTAAAAGGGTTTTTTAAAATTTTTAAAATTGCTACATGGAACCTCTTGTAACCCTTCCCTATTGCTTGTTTCCAGCTTATGGGTATCTAAACTTTTCCATTTACATAATGTTTACCAGATGATCTGACCTGAATTTAAAACAAGTGAGAAAAAAAAAAATGCACACATAGGTTCTTCCTTGCAGTAAAGCTGCCAAGCTCATGTCATCTGTGTAAAGTCATTTTGTTATTGAAAGGTGTCTAAAGAGCATGGCAGCAGCTCTGCTGCTTTTATCCTTCCTTTTTGGTTCCACTTGTGGGGTTAATATTAGGGGTGTGATGAAGTTTCTGGGTGTTGTGATCACTCAGGCTCTAAAAGATGTTGGCTGCTGCCCTGAAGCAAAGAAAACCCCATTTTCATACCAGAAATAAACACAGTGTTTCTACAACTGTGTTCACCAGGATTAATGCTGAGCTGAGTTTAAGAATGATCCTAGAAAATTCAGGAGTCAGCCAGGAAGGCCAAAATAACTGTATATAAAATAATGCAAAATCATAAAAAAAAGCCCTAAAGGTCATAGATGGCAGCTGAAACTTAAACCTGAATTACCTTCATGGACCATCCCTCACATGGGCACCCATTTGAAGGAGGGTTTGTGAAGTATTTGTGAAGTATATGTATTTTTCCATACACAAGGTGCTTGGCTCTGCTAATGAGTAAATCTGTATTAATAAGATGATATGCATTAAATATGCATAACAGTAAAAATACATTAATGACAGGACTGTGGGTAGAAACAAATTCAGTTTCTGGGATGTTCTCTGCTGTGAAAACTTAGAGCTGGGTTTCCAAACATTCTCTTTGAGCCAGGTGAACACTCTGTGCTTCCCTTTTCAGGACAAGAGGAAGGATCTTTCAAAGATCAATTTAATTGAAAAGTATATAATTACCAAAATGGTGGTTTGGATTATTTGGAGTGCAGTTCTAAGGAGGGAACCTGAGGGTTGAGTAAATGAATGTTCACTCCCCAAGGGAAGGCTCTTTAAGGGGTTGGGAGATCAGTGTGCAGATTTTTGGTAGGATGCCACCCTGGAGATCCTCAACTCTTATTTTGGTCATCACAGAGCAGCAAACGATGAATTTCTTCTTAAGAGGAGGAAAAAGGTCTCAGTTTAAAGAAGGAGCTGCTTTTGCTCAAAAAGCATGGCTCAGAGAAGTGCTGGCACTCCTGCACTTTTCCAGAGAGCTTTGGAAGCAGTGATGAAGGAAGAAGCAAAGAACATTTCCTGTTGTTGGCTGGTGGTTTTTTTTCAGAGTGTAGTTAATTACATCACCACCATCTACCTTGTTTTATACATGGTGAAACAATAATAGACTGCTCCCCAAGCCATTGTAAAAGCAGAATTTTGTTGTTTTTCTCATTCACTGCAGTAAAGGGATGGTTGCTGCTCTTTTCAGCAAGTGCAGTGTCTTGCTTGTTTCTGCCTCAGGTTCAAGCTTAGGATATTGAGCAATTACATGAACCAATTTAGACCCTACTGCAAACTTGGTTCAATTCCTTCTGGCAAATTTTATTTCTCACCTAGAATTACACCCTGAAGAAGGCTGACATCCTTATGTTGATAACTTTTTTTTTTTTCCCTTGGTTTGGGTTTTTTATTTTCCTGTGAGAATTTTACCAGAGAATTAGCTAGCATTCATGCACACAAATTACAACTGTCTCTCAATATAAATGTAGGTTTGGTGGTTTTCCTGTTTGGATTTTTTTGAATTAACTCTCTCCCCTACTCCCCCCAGGCTTTTACAGTGTCTAAATTCGAGTCAGCTCCCTAGGAATCTATGCTAATGTCATCTTGTATTTGTGGACTCAAGTGTATTTATGCTGTATAGGTTAATTCAGATTAGCCCAACTGTTCCAGCCATTGGTGTTCACAACCAGGAAAATCTCATTCAGGCAGCACAGAGCAGCTCTATTAGTGCAACTACTGAGGCATGAAATAACACCCCCAGCCCTGGCTAAAACGAAGCAGGGACAAAGAGCTCAGAAATCAGAGCTTTTGTTTTCAGTGCAGCTTTACCAAACATGCAAAGGCACCCCTGATTTATCAGCCTCATCCCTGCTCTGTGTGGGGTTTACCCTGGGAGTTGGGGCTGTGCACTGTAAGGTAGGATTTCACTTCTGCATCATGCTAACCATTGAGGAATTCTGCCTCTCATGGTGAATTTAAAGCACATTTTATTGGAGTCCTCCAGTGCCCATCATCCATGGCTCAGAGGCACTGTCAGGGCTTGCAGGTCAATTTAGCCCAGTATTTTTATTTATTAATTTATTTTTTTAACTCAATGATTTTTCTAGGACACTGTCCATGATCAGAGAATGAGTGAGCTGAATCTTCCATTTAGGTGTGAAAATATTTCTCATTTCCAGGAAGGGGAGATGAACTGCCTCCCCTTGCTTTAGCTGGTTGAAACATGTCAAGGTGCTCTAGGTTTGTTTTCTGTCTCTGTCAATCTTGTCTGCAGCTGGATTACTGTGGCACCTTTCAGCTTGCACTTGGAGCTGGGCTGGAAATCCTTCTGCAGAGGGATTATTATGGGAGACATCCCATAATAAATAAACAAATAAATTAATAAGAAATACTCTTAATAAATAAATAAGAAATACTCTTAATAAATAAATAAATAAGAAATACTCTTAATAAATAAATAAATAAATAAATACATTTTAATGGGTGGTGGGGAGCAGCAGCCGAAGTTCACGCCGTGGTTCCATGTGAGAGCTCCCCAAGATAAAGCACAGCACAGGGAACTTCAGTTTCGTCTAATCTTAATGCAATAATTGTTTTCTTGAGCTCTGTGCAGCAGCAGGATGCCTCCAGAGCATTGGGTGCCTGGCCATGACCCCACAGAGGACATCTCATGTTAGTGGAGATCCTTTTCCTCATTTGTTCAGCCTGATTTTCTCCCTCAGGGAAACTCCTTCAGGCTTCCTAGCTAACCTGCACAAAGCTCATCCAACTGCTCTGTGCAGGCACAGGATCTTCTTTGGGGCAAGAAGCCCTTTTTGGAATTTAGGTCTGTTTTTCAGCCTGAATTCCATGAGCTGGGTCTTCTGCAGCTCTTCTTGTTCAGCCTGTGAACTCTGCTCTAACACGCTTCCTGTGAGAGGAATCAGATTTTTTTCCCTGCCTTTCTTTTTTTCCTCAGCTAGAAATGGATTAATTGTCCAGCCTTGATAAAGAAAATTCCCAGGAAATGCATGGCAGGTTTTGCCTGTGTGAGTGTTCTCATGTCTCCAAGTGAAGACAGAGCCATGCATGG
The DNA here is from genome assembly GCF_963513975.1 of Fringilla coelebs. Lineage (NCBI taxonomy): Eukaryota > Metazoa > Chordata > Aves > Passeriformes > Fringillidae > Fringilla > Fringilla coelebs. The sequence goes on along the minus strand of NC_140036.1, from coordinate 3,444,966 downwards.
TTCCAAAACCAAGATTTTCTCTCTGGAGACCTGTCCTATATAGTTTATGGAATCAACCTTTGTGTAAGCATGCAAAAAGTTACAGGAAATTTTTGTTCCCATGGGAAATCAAGTTTCTTTTCCAATAGGGGAAGATGGAAAACCAGCAAAATCTAAGGTTAGAGAGGAAAATAAAGCTGATTTTGAGCAACACAATGCAAATAGTGTAAAATTTCAACAGCAACAACAAAAAAAAAGCCTGTAGAGGTTGCTGAGGCAAATAGAAACTGGCCATCTGAGATGAATATTTAGATGCTTCTGTTAACATAGCCTGACCTGAGAGGAGGAGAAATCAAGTTGCATGCCTTCAGTATAAATATTTGTGTTCAAAACTCCATGGAATCTAGTTTGCATCTGCCTAAAAGTCATTCTTTCCTTAAAAATAAAGCTTGCTTGTTCATTACAGCTTTGCTCTGACTCGAGGAGAGGAAAAAGTGTTTAGAAAGGCCCTAAAAGCTATCACATCTGCTTCCCTGTGCAGCTGCTCTGCTGGGCAGGATTTTTGGCAGGGGCTGCCAGAGTTGAGATTTTTCAGATCTCCCCCAAAAGCAATGTCAGGTTTTTGGAGAGTGCAGACAGGCTGAGCTTAGCAGGCTGTAGGGAACAGCAAATATTTGGAGGTACTCAGGATCTGCAGGTTGGAATTTTCACAGAAGGAAAAGCAGCAGATCTAGGGAGCGGGTCTGAAAAGTCCAGAGGTCAACATCAGGAGAATAGGAGCAGGGAAAGTAGTGGCCATGGAATGATAGAGTGTTGGAGCTCAGGTGTGGCATTCACATGCTCTGAACATGATCCCTTCACCCAGGATTTCTCTCCTGGAAAGCTGAGAGGCCTCAGAGAAAAGGAAAACAATTCTTATCTCATTTGCTTCTCCTGTGTTGTGCTCATGTGGAATGTGTTTGGAGATTGTTCACCCACAGGTGATTGTTCCATTGCATTCTGCTGGGAGTTGTTTTCACTCTTTGGCCAGTCAGGGCCAAGCTGTGTCAGGGCTCTGGAGAGAGTCAGGAGTTTTCATTATTATCTTTTTAGCATTCTGTCTTGCTGCATTCTTTACTACAGTATAGCATTCTTTAATATACTATAGTATAACAAAGTAATAATTTATCCTTTTGAGATCATGGAGTCAGATCCATCATTCCTGCCTTTTGGTGGCCCTGCATTTACAATACTCAGGAGGAATTAAGGATCTTAAGACAGAAGAGCTGGGGGAGTGATTTTCCCCACCTTTGTGCCCTCCCCATGCTCCCAGAGCTGGGATGCAGGCAGACATTCTTACCCAAGCACTGGGATTGCTGTTGCTCCCTTTCCTGCTGTCATCTTCTTACCAAGCTTTGTTGATGCCTCACATTATTTCTTTGTGTTTATGTGACACCAAAGCTCTCGAAAATGTCCTAAAATTGTCAGTTCTTCCTGAAAGGGGAGGAAGAGGTAAGTGCTATACCAAGGTGAGGTAGACTGGGATATTCTGGAAGTATCTCTAACATTGCTTGTTTTCTCTTACAGGTTGAGATGAAACAGTTGTGAGGGGGACTCATCCTGGTTTTTCTCTTTGTTATACTGTGTCCCTACGAGGTGAGATGGAAAACAAACAGCAGCCTCATGGCTGATTTTTCTTTCTTTTATGTTAGAAGTAAAAATTCAACCTAAACCATTGTAATGAAGGCTTATTGGCCTTGGATTCTTCACCTTGCTGTCCTGGAGTCAGGAACACTCATGTAATAAATTGGGAGAAAACAAGGAGATCTAATTGATTTCTCAGTTGTAGTGCTAAATCCAGCTTGCATTCAATTATTGCTCTGATGATAAACCAGCCACTGATGTTTTTCTTTTAATGTTTGGGGTTTTTTTTGGGTGGAGTTGGCTGTATAAAGATATTTCAGGCAAAATGCAGTCCCTGCTACTTCATTTACCCCAGAGCTGACTAATCACTGGGACATTTGAGCCACCAGATGGCAAAGAGAGAGAGCTCTAAGCTGATTACTGAGAGTGCAGAAAATTAATGTTCCTAAGTTCTGAGCAGAGAGATAAGGGCTTCCTGAAGATCTGCTCAGATGTGATGTTCTTTATTGTCCTTATCAGGTTGTTGGTGAAACTGCCCCTTCTATACAGAGCCATGATGTGATCCTGTTCTGCTGTGAAAGATTTCAGCTGTTGACTTGGTTGGTTTATTCCCAACTACCCTGTAACATATATTTTGTTCCTTCCACTGAAAATTCAGCACTGGTTGATTGGCCTTTAACACTGTCCTAATTATCCCAATCAAGAGCCATTTTGGCTTTATTAGTGATCAAACACTGAATTTCTTTAATATCTGTTATTTCATGTCCATGTCAGCTGCAGTAGAGGGAGATTTCAGACAAATGGTGTTTCTTGCAGTTCTAGAAGTCTCTGCTGACACTAATACAGCGATTTTGTCAAGGTTTGGGCAATCAAAATGTCAGAGGAAGGAAAGGAAGAAGGGAAATGATGCACTCAATGTGGCAGAGGTCAGTGCAATATTCACTTTCTGGTCCAACTCCTGTTCTGTCCTTCCACATGCTCAGAAGAGTTCTGAAGCCCTGATTAGGAGGTGGCATTGCTGGGCTATAAACTGGAATATTGCAGAATGGTTTGCAGCTGTCCAAAAGGAGCACTGATGTGAAGATGGTGAGTTAACATCCAATGGACAATTTGATGAAAGAACAGTGTTAGAATGAAGGCAAACATTTCCTGGAATCACACAAACAACCAAACCACCCTCCCCATCCTCTACCTACCCCATCCAAAAATAAGATAAAAGAAAAAAAAGATGACTGCAGAACAGTGCCACCTTATAATGAACATTACAGCTCAGGTAACAGAAGCTTTAAGGTCTCTCATGATCACAGCTTGAGTTTCATTCAACCCCAGCATCCACAGCAAAGCTTTGATATACCAAAATGGCAATTTCAATCCTCTCAAAAGCTGCCAGAGAAAAGTAATTTTTTCAAATCAGTATTAGTAGTAGCTGTTGTCAGGTGCTTGGAAGTAATAAACAAAGGAAATAATGGGGACAACAAGTAAAAAATTTCTTTATGTGACTGCTAACTGGATTATTTTCACAAGTCAGGCAGCCCAAATTGATTGGTAAGAAGTGAGCAGAGCTGCAGCCAGTCTGTGGATGGGGATGGTGGAAAGAAATAGCTCTGCTTGCTCCTGAAACCTGCCACCTTGTCTGAAATCTGAATTGTAGCACATCTGCTCTCTAAGCACAAAAGAAAGCTCTACAGTTCACACATGAAATAGGAAAAACATGTAATCATTAATGCTATTTTTGTTTTATCTGAGTCTGCATACTGTGCATTTCTTGTTTGATTGCAAGGATCTGTGCAGAACTCTGATGTTTGGCCATAGCTCAGCTGCAAGCAAAGGATTCTGAACTTTTCAGACTCCATGAATTTATCTAGGAACTGTATATGGGGATCATTGATTTTTGTGGGATGGATCCTTGATTTTGTTTGGGATCATTATCCCTTGTGGGCTATTTGACCTTTCATCAGTGCTGGAACAGGTCATAGTGCTTTTCAGATAGAAATAAAATATCTGACAATCTCAGTTGTGTCAGCACTGGCACAATAATATGAAAATTGTTTCTGTCTAGAGTTACTGCTGCCTCTTTACTACCAAATATTTAGCAAGGGATACAAGGCTCAAGAGTTCTTTCTTTGAATTCTTAAACATTAAACCAGCAGTGATTCACAGGAGGTATTTTGGACCCATTCTTCTGGGTGTGCATCGAGGTAATCTTGACATTGGAAAGATATTTCATTCCCTGTTTTGTTCTGTAAAATATCCTCAAGTGAACGAAACAGGAGGGGGGATTTAGGTGACTTCTTTGACACTGAATAAAAATAGAGATTTCTTAAGTGTTTATGTAAGGCTCAGGGTTTTTGTAACACTTTTTCCTCCTAATTCAGTTAGCTCCTTCAAAGGCTTCACTGTTTACTGGTGCTATTGCCAAAGTGCAGAAAAGTAAAGATGCATACATCTCCTCTTAGCTTAAAGAAAGAATTTTTCCTTGAGTGTGAGAGGGCACAGGTTTCAGCAAAACAGGCTGAGAAACTAGCCTGAGGGCTTGTGTGATGTATAAAAATACTGAGCTCTGCAAAAGCAGAACCAACCTGCAAATTCAGCTCTAAATACCCAAGCAGCTCCACTTGAGGAGAAGTGTCATGATGCCTTGCTAGGAGGAAGGCATTTCCAGTAGTTACTGCTTTAAAGTGACTCATTTTGGGATCAGGATTGTCCCAGGGGAGGGTTGTGTGGGCAGTGAGCCCTTGTGTGTCAGGGTGTGCCAAATGCACTCCCCTTGCAGCTGATTGTCCAGCCGTGCTCCCATCAGAGAGATTCATCTCTTTTTCTTAAAAACCTGAGCCACTCTGAAGACAAATTCATTGCCTCTACCTGTGATGGTGATTGCAGGGGTGCCAGGATGAGGGAAGAGATGAGAAAGTTGATTCCATGTTCAGAAGGCTGATTTATTATTTTATGATATATATTATATTACAGCTATACTAAAAGAATAGAAGAAAGGATTTCATCAGAAGGCTGGCTAAGAGTAGAAAAGGAATGATAACAAAGGTTTGTGTCTGACTGAGACAGCCCGGACAGCTGGGCTGTGCTTGGCCATTAATTGGAAACAACCACATGAGACCAATCCCAGCTCCACCTGTTGCATCCCACAGCAGCAGACAATCATTGTTTGCATTTTGTTCCTGAGGCCTCTCAGCTTCTCAGGAGGAAAAATCCCAAGGAAAGGATTTTTCATAAAACATGTCTGGATTAGGCCTGTTGAAGTGTTTTAAACTCTCCTGTGCATCCTTTCTGGCTGCAGAGAATGTCAGAATCCTCCCTGTGACCTCATGCAGGAGGATGCTGGCCAGAACAAGACTTTGTGTTCCCACCTCCTGAGACTCTGTGCTAAGAGTCTCTGCCAAGCAGCTGGCTGGGGCACTGCCACTCACACCCTGATCAGTGCACCTACTGGCTGTCAAATTTAATTGATAATGAATGTTGGCCCTTGCAAAATCCAAAAATACTCCATTTTGCTTCCATTTGTTTCCAGGGAAAAGGTCAGTCTGGAACTCCCAACCAGCCCCTGCCTTTGTCAAACAACTCGCGAGGAAAAGCAAAAAAAGCCAAAAATATTATCTGGAATTTAAATGCATTGATTTTGAGGGAAATGCCTAGGTTCAGTGGACAGCAACTGGAGCTTATGGAAACATGGCTTTTTGAAACAAAGCCTAATTTCCATATAAATATGATGGTTGGGACACACAGCATATTGCCTGCAACAGAAATGGAGTTTACTCAATGAAGCTGTTGTTTTCCAATGCATATACATCTCAGTGAGAGTGAAATATCTGAGAAATGGAATAGCCATGATTGCAGTGATGTCCTGCTGCTGCTAACCAGGACATTAAAATGAATGCTGCCAACTCCCTGTGATGAATTCCTTGTAAAAGCAGTGTAGGAACACATTTGTTGGAGTGGCACCTTCCCACTGGTGAGCTCCCTGCCCTGCTGTGGGTCCTCTGGTGTCCCTCCGTGGGGATGGAGCTAATAATTCAATTATCATGTGAAAATGAGAAAAACAGACATCCCATTTCTGTGTAAGTGTTGGGGGTGGGAGTGTTTTTCTATCTGATTTTTTTTTTTTTAATTTTGTTTTTCTTTTTTTCCCTGAAGTGTTTTCATGCATCTGCAAATAAATTCAGAGTGTAGTGCTTTCCAGGAAAGCACAATGATGCCTCTGTACCTCAAATTTACTGCCCCTAAATTGAAGAATTTAAAAATAAGGCTTCTGATGGGATGGCTGCAATTTTTGACTCTTTAGAATAAGTACTAATTCTAATTCTAAGAGTGACTTTTGCATGTAGGCAAGATGTTTATGTACATCAGGATTTTGGAAAAAACGCATGAGGCAAAGAAAAATTGGGTTAAAATTTCATTTTCAGCTCATACTAAGAACTGATTAACTGAAATAGGTCGATTTTGACTGAAAATTGACCATTTAAAGAATGAGAATTATTTGCTGGGCATATTGTATAAACTGGAAAAAAATATTTCTCTGGATTGCAGGTCTTGAAAGAAAGCAACAAAAGTTAATTAGAAAACAATTATCTGATGGGGAACAGCAGAGTGTAGATCACTCATACATTTTTTTAATGTTTCCCAGAAATTGAGGCATGCAGGATTTGTGCTGGGAGACTTTTATTAGGAATCAGAAAGGTGCTTAGTTTAAAAGATAACTTGAAAGGTTAGTGCAACCATTATTAGGTGTGGGTTCCACATTTCACACCCAAGACATTAAATATCAGCCTGCAAGACATGGACTGCATGCATTCACTTAGGGGGGTTCTGTAGCTCCTATTCAGTTGGAATAGAATATTACTGAATTAGCAAGTAGTTATGGAAATCTGAGTGGTTTTTGTTGTGTATTTATATACTACAGCTGAACTACTGTGGCAAATTGAACATTTTAATTTCTGTTTTCCATTGCTATTAAATAATAGGGCAAATTACTATTGAAAATTCATATGTGCAGTGATTTATTTAATTTTTTTACAGTAAATTGCCAGCCTTTTTTATTTGGAGCAAATTAAGAGGTAATTAAAATATATATAAAATGTGCAAGAATGGGCAAGACAAACTACATGTGTAGCTTATTTTTTTGAGGTGCCCACGAAGGGTTAGTTCAACCTTCACAGTGAAACAGACTGACAGGTTTTTGTTCTGTGCTTTTCATCCTGAGAAAACAAGGTGCTCTTTGTCCAAGTCTCTTACTGAGTTTTAGAACCATTAGGTTTGGCCAGGGAGAGAAAGCCTTCAACCTGCATTTAGGAGGATTATATATCTAATTTATTAAGAAATCTACACTGCTGAGGTGTGAAGGAAACAGGGCTTCATGTATTTTGATTTTCATGTGAATAGTGCAGTTCTGTATTGACCTGGCACTACCTGAGCACTGCTGAGCCCCCACCACTGCCACAGTGGTGATCTGCACATTTTTTGAAAGTTTGGACTAATTCATCTGCAAGTCAGAGAATATAAAACAAAATTCAATAGCTTTCTGAAATCCATTATACTGTAAGTGAAGTAAATTTAATTCCTGCTAATGCATTTTTCTTAAAGCCAAGGGGTCTAATAAAATCAATGCATGAAGTTTTGTAGGGAATTTTGTTCTCATTACATCCCCTTGCAGAAATAACATCTTTTCTAGTGTTATGTTTTCCTAATGAAAAATAGAATTAGATTTATATAGGATTAGATTTCTATAAGGATTTAATATTTTATAATTGCATTTGTTGTGCACATAGACTAACAGTTGGTGAATGGACATATTTATCCACACTATCGTAATTGAACTTCAATGGAAACTTGATAAACACCAATAATGTGCCTTATTCACCATCCTGCAAGGAGTTTGTCTCAAAATCAGACTGTACTCCAAGAACATTTTCTTAGAAAATGGTAAATATAATCCAGACTTCCCTTAAACCCATTGGATTTTTATGCAAATACAATAATCAAACAAGCCCTAAGTTAATTGGTTTATTTTACATCAACTGAAAGATAAATAATGGCTGCAATACCTGAGTGAGTTTGGCACCTTTTCTATAGATAATCTTATTAAGCTCTGCACTTGGTGAAAGGCTGCCTAAAAAAGAAAGTGACAAAATACCTTTACAATTTAATGTTCATTTCCATCTGCATCTGTTGGATGTGTATCTGTTGTTCAGGGTGAAGATTTAAGCAGATCTTTCACTGCATGGCCAGGAGAAATTCCAGATATTTCAAGATGCAAATTTGCCTCAGTTTTCTTCCCAAAAAAAAAAGGAAAAGTGACAGTAAGTACTTTATACCTTCTTTGTGTTCTTCAGGGGCAGAGTCCTCTGCTTGCCCCCAGCATCAAGTCCCTTTAGCTCAGATTTTTGGCTTGCACTTCTTTAAATGCTCACTTCTTGAGCATTTAAATCTGAAGAAATTTATAGATGTGCACAGAGACTTTCAGATTGTGTTTTCAAGACTTGTGTGAAGCAAAACATGCCAATGTCTGGAGCAAAACTACCAGATCTCCTAAATGCTCAGTAGGTTGCTCTGGGCATTTTCTTTTCCATTTCCAGCCAGTGGATATTCCCTGTAGATGGCTAAGGCAGTGGAAATGCCAGGATTCTTTGCCAAGTCCTGGGGCATGCCTGTGGTTTTGGAAGCAGCTGAGGTTGGGAAGTCAGGGACGTTGCTCTCTGCCACTTTTGCAGCGAGCATCTTTTCAGTTTAATTTAATTAAGTATGTCAGACCTCTTTTAAATGTGGAAAAGGCCAGGTTCTGGAACTAGATGAAGTATAAGTGATGCACTCTACAAAATTTATGAAGAAGTTAATTTTGGGGCTAGCTAGGTCAAGTAGTCATCCTGTACAGGATTTGTTTAAGGGGAGCTGAAAACTTTATGGAAGATGATCCCTCGTGCTAGAAGAAAGACACAAGGAAGTGTCTTGCTCAAGGAAGCTGTAGGATCTCTCATGGGTATTTTTGAGGACAGGTTAGAGTCCATCAGGAATAACCTAATTGTACTGGTTATCTGATGGATTGAAAGAAGGACTGGCTGCCCTTGTGTATGAGCACTCAATCCTGCTGGAGCTGGTAGGAAAAATTGCTCAGGTACTTGCCTGTGCTGGAATTCCCATTTCTGAGGAGCTCTGCTGTACTTGTAGAGAGCTCTTAAAGCTTGACAGAAGGTTTATACAGTATGGATCTACATGTAAACTTTGAGATAAGAAATGTTGACTTGGAAATACTATAGAATAAGAGAGATATTGGCAAGAGAGAAATAGAACTAGAAACAAATTTTAAAGGATGGTTTTATAAACAAGGCTAGGTACTTCAGAGAAATAGATATATGAAAGAGGCATTGTAGTTAGACTCATGAGAGGTAATTTTAGATGATTTGCCTTGAAGTATTTACAGCACGGTGTGGTTAAATTTGATAAGCTAAGAAACACTTATAATGTATTTTAATTAAGAAATAGTTGGTTTCTGATTGTGATGGTGTGAATTATAACATCTGTATTGTGTCATCCTTGTAATGAGACTGAAAACAGAATAAAAGTTTTTAAAACACCTCTCAGTTGTCCCATCTCTGGGTCAGAAAAGGGCTTAACCCAACAAATTGGTGAAACCAACTGTCAAACACTTGAGAATTCTCCACAAATTCATTTCCCGCACTACAAGACCCTTTTTTTGGATGCCTTTTTCTCCAGCTAAGAGATTGGTACTGCTCTTTGAGCTCTGGATGTCTGTTCCTGATTGCTGTCCTGCATGTGTGTGTAGAGGGGAGTTGAGTCAACTCACATCCAAGGGTCAAATTGAAAGTTGCAGGTTAAGAGCAGTGCCCAACTTTCAGTTTTCTACCCTGTTTTTCTCTGTCAAATTATCTTTTTTACAGATAATTTGTCCTTTGCTTTTCCATTTGATGACTTGTGGGGTATGAATGGGGATATCTGCATATTAATGTAGAGGGAAAGGTTGATATAAATAAGTTGAATTAAAGAAGTCACTCAGAATTCAGTGACAGAGGGGTTTGCCCTGGATCTCTGGGTGTCTGTGCCTGATTGCTGTCCTGCATCTGTGTGTAGAGGGGAGTTGATTCAGCTCACATCAAAGGGTCAAACTGAAAATTTGAGCTCTGCTCTTAACCTGTAACTTTGAGTTTTCTACCCTGTTTCTCTCTGTAGTAAGGCTTTGATGAAGCTTGATGTGTGTTGCACCTGTATCTTAAAGTTAGGGACGAGGGTTGAAGTGAATTTTTATTTCTGACACCCCACAGTGGAACCAGAGTCTCTATGCATGCTCTCATAGCTGAGGGCCAGCTACTCAAGAGGTTTTTGTGTATTTGTTAACTAAATATTGTCAAGGTTAGCACCAGTTTTCTACCATTTTACATCCTTCTAAATTCCAATTTAAAACTCTTACCAGCTCCTAGCAAAAGCCCTTTCTGCAGTATTTTCCTTGGCACAAGAGCTGGGTGGTTTAACAGGGCACAGTCAGGGCTGTAATTAAACCTGCCAGCTGTGTTTTGGGTTCTGGGCAATAATGAGTTCATACAGATTCCACTCTGTTCTGCCAGTATGCTTTGTTCTTGTCAGCAGCAAAACTAATAAATATAGGGGGGAAAAACATTTTCCAGTGTCAGAGAACAGGTTTCTGTGCTGGTGCCAGTTTGTTCACTGCCCCAACTCCAGGTGTGACAGCCTCTGGGGTGAGGGGACAGTGAAGCTGCAAGCATGGCTTGAACCTGAAGGAATTACAAATGGAATTATTTTGTGCCCAAAGCACCTGTGCTGACACTAGCCAGCATGAGGCTCAGCATTCAGGAGTCTGTCTTTATTTTATCACAGATAGTTTTTGCTTAGTTTAGTTTTTAGTTTAGCAGCATTAGGCAGTGTGAACTTGGAGGAGGGATTTGTGCTCAGAAGAGCCTCTTGGTACCTTGCTGTATAAAGTTATAAATGGGAGTTGTTTTGGAAGAATGCAACAGGCTTGGGAGCAACATTAACCCAGCTGCTTCAAGGGCAGGTCCATGTGCTTGGCTCTGGGGCATTAGGAGCAAAAAGACACAATTACAGTTCAAGAAACAGAAGTAGGGGTAATTATAACCCACTGCAGTGGCTTGCTGAGGAGAGTTATTTCATCAAATCCCTAATAAAGGATGGAGTGTGCCAAGAAATTAAAGATGAATGGCACCTGTGCTGTACCATTTGGGAAGCACACATATTTTGGGGTTTTTTTGAGATTGGGTTGATGCTGAATGGAAGCATGCTGTCTTAATTTAAAATCTACATTTTTGTTTTATGTGAATTCTGGACTTTTTCACTCTGATGCAAAGCTTTCCTTCACCAGGCAGAAATATTTAAGGTGCAGTTTGACATTGTAGTGTCTCCAACAAGCCAGCAGGGAAGGTTCCCTCCTTCCACACAAGAATTCCTGCAGTAATATTCTGTTCTTCATCTGGGTGGGTGACCCTGGCAGGGACTGTGCTGTCAGTGGGGACTGGAATGCTGTGAGACATCCCCACAAATGGGACCTGTCGTGCTGCAAGGGTCTGTGTTGGAACTTTGATGTCCTGGCATTCCAAGAGGAATAAAAACTCCAGCAGGTCTGTAGCTGGGTTTTTATCTTAGCTTTCAGAGCACTTGAACTGCACTATTACTTTCCTAGTATAATTAACCTGCAATAAAAAAAGAAAAAAAGAGGATGTTGTGTAAAACAGGAATTTCAAAACCTTATTCTGTCTGCTGTTGTTGAGCAGAAGGAAATTTTCTACAGGATAAAAAAAAAATCTTCTCCTTTTATTCAAAGAATGCTGATAAGAGTTGTTGCTAGGGGAACCATTTAATGTCCATCCTTGGATTTGATAGTGTACCTGAGCAAACTATTACACAGAGTCAATGTCCCTTTATTTCTTAGGGCAGAGGCCACCCAGAGAGAGGCTTTTAGAGAGAAAATGTTCTATGTCTTTCAGCAAATGTGGTTGACTGATAAAATGAAAGCATTTTTTTTAGCTTTTTTTCCTGTGTGTTTTGTTTTTTGTTTTATTTTATTTTATTTTTTGTTTTGAGGTTCTTTTTTTTTTTTTGTTTGCTTGCTTTTGTTGTTTTTATTCGTATAACTAATTGCAGTGCCCTAAACTGCATTTTGGTGCTATCCAGGAATGGAAACCAAAAGGACATTAAACACAAGCTGCTGTGGAAGTGGAATTTTGTATTCTTGCTTGGTTAGGATTGAAGAGCAGCTAAAGAGAAATGAGCCTTCTGTTCTGTAAAGGAATCTGTCAGGTTGTCACAGGCTCATTTTGGGGTTAACATTGGGATGAGAGCAGGGGATGCTTGTGCTGTGTGAGGATCAGTTTTCAGATATCAATACTATTTTAAAGAGAAGCCTGGAGTAAAAAAAAAGGCCTTTAGAGGGCTTTTCTTCAGTCAAAGGTTGCTTATTGAATTAGTTATCCATTTAAAATTGCTACCAAAATATGCAGTGTAGTTTTCTTACTTCCAAAGTAGTTCTGGAAATAGAAAGGCTGAATAGAAACCCCTATGACATGACACCATGGAAGCACTTACAAAAATAATGTTTCTCATCTTTTAAATAGTCTTGCTCCTCTGAGATTGTTTCCATTTGAAAGAAGAAGAAAGGGGAGCTACAAATTGACATTTACTGGAAAAAAAAAAGCTGGTCTTGCATATTTTTTTAATGGTAGTGAAGGTTTAAAATGCAGCATTCCTTGACTTCAGGCTTCATTTGAGTGCTTTTACTTTTTAAAATTAGTTACATTTTAAACCAGGTATGAGCAATTGCAGGTTGCAATTAGAAATTAAAACATTTTGTGTAGACTTGGATATATTGGCAAAAAATGACTACACTGTGTTCCCAGTACAGACAACACTTTACTTTCTGGTGCACAACTACTCTCAGTTGAACAGAAATGTTTCTGCTGCTCACAGCATCACATAATTACCTTTTTCCACTGGCTGTATTCAAAACTCAGCATTTGAACTGAAAGTTCAGTTGCCACCTTGCAGTAAAACATGATGCCCAACGCTGAATACATTTGATAGTCTGTCTGTGACTTGTAAACAGATAATCTGTCCTTTGCTTTTCCATTTGATGACTTGTGGGGTATGGGTGGATATTTCTGTATAAGTTTAATGTAGAGGGAAAGGTTGATATAAATAATTTGAATTAAAGAAGTCACTCAGAATTCAGTGGCAGAGTGGTTTGCAGTGGGGAGCAGAGCTGTAAAATCAGTGACCTCCTTTTTGGCTCTGGTGGCCTTTCCTTGCCAGTTATCCAGAAGCATGAAAGTTTGACAAGAGTCTCACAGATATGTGTGCTTGGCAGAAAGATTTTTAAATGTGGAGTCTGATGAAGGAATAGAGTTGGAAGCAAGTTTTGATATAGAAGAAAAGAATTGCTGAGCCAGTCTTACTGGATAACCAAGGAGGCAAAGGGTGTGTGAGTTAGAAGGGGTTTTATGGCTTAGAGCAAAGGATAAACCCACCCAAACAAGAAGATGTTTTTACCAAGCAGAAAGATGGCACAGGCAAACAAGTCAGCAAATGTGGCAAGTAGAAAAAAGGTCTCAGAATTTTCCACTGCAAGAAAACTGAAAAACAACTTCTGGCTTAAATTGTAATGTACTGACTTTAGTGATTGGAGAGCAGTAACATGAACATGGTAATGACAGCAGTTATGATGGGCTAGAGATAAAAGTCAAGGGATAGATTGGTTCTACTGTATGAAGATGCTCAGCAAAGAAAAGTCTAGAATGCACTGTAACCAAAACCAAAGGGTCTGCAGGCCTGTCTGCAGCTGGAGGTGACAGCTGTGGGCACAGCTCTGTCACCCATGGCCCTGGGCTGCTGTGACCTCTTGGATGGAATAAACTGCATTTTGTATGCAATAAACTGCATTTTGTATACAATAAACTGCATTTTGTATGCAATAAGCTGCATTTTGTATGCAATAAGCTGCATTTTGGAGAGCTGCCTGGAGTGTCACATCCCTCAATCCAGAGAAGGAGTGGTGCTTTTACATGAGGATGTCTTGAAATGGAGAATGTTTCCAGGCAGGGGATGAGGTGGGGAAGGCAGGTATGGATGGAAGGAACTCTGCTGCTGTGCCTCCCGTGCTGGCTGCTGCTTCTTGGTCTGTGCACAGCCAAATTCAGGCCTTGGCAGAAAATGCAGTGCAAATGTGCACAGGAGCAGAAGGAGAGCGCTGCCTCAAATGTCAGGAATCATGGGCTGCCAGATATTTTCTGCAGCATCTGTGTGGGATGAAGCGACCTTGACTCTTGTCATGAGGACCCAACCAAATTAACTCATCCTCTCCAGTGGAATGTGTCCTCTGTGAGAAAGGGATGGAGAGAAAATTTGTGTTTTTTGGTGAGTTTGTCTGCACTTCCTGAAGCAAGAAGGCCAGGTTAGGTCACAGCTCTGGTTTGTGTTCATGTCAGACAGAGGGAACAAACCTCAGTATTTCTAATGTTCCTGTGGGAATTGCTCAAATGATTCATTTTTGAATGACTTCAGTTGTACAGTGGAAGCTGAAGGATTGGGGCAGAAACTGAGTTTTAAAAATAAATTGTGAAGGAGTCCAGCCTTTGGGCCTTTCATATTTTTAGACTGCAACTCCCCAGGCAATGCTTCACAATGAGCAAATGTTACACCCTCAGACATTCCTTCTGCTGTCACCAGCCTTTTCTTCTCAGACCCTGACAATATTTTTAAGAACAATCTCACTGACTGCTGCTAAATAGCAATTTTTGAGCTGTTGAAGATGTATGACATATCAAGCATAATAATAAAGTTCAAATATTTTGTTTTCTTGAGCTCTCTGTGGGATTCAACCTTGCTGATTTTCTCCATGGTACCCTTGACCAATAATTTCATACCATGCCACATTCTTAGTATGCCTATGGTGATAGAAACAAACTAGTGATGAAATTGAAGTTGATATTTTGATTATCTGATGTTTCACTTCTCAGGGACTCACTTTGAAGTCTGGACTAGATCAAGATAACTGTATTGAGCCATTCATAACCACTGGCTGCTAGAGATTTAGTGAAGACCAAGTACTTAGAAAACCAGATGAGAGGTTTTAATTTCTTACTGCTACTAAGCTGGACAAGAGGATGTTGTTGAAAATTGACTGATGTGAAAGAAAGTGAAGAGAAGGTTGAGTAGAGCTCTTGGAGCTGGAAAATCCTATGGCAGTATGTTTTATTTCCCCCTCCAGTTCAAAGGACACAGAAACAGGGTGAAGGTTTAGGTAGGCTCAGTTTGGTTTTGGTGCTGATCCATGGGACAGAGCCTATCCTTGGGAAGGAGCAAGGAATTAGCTTTTCCTAAGCTTTATTTGAGCAGAAAAGTTTGGCTCCACACTTGTGTGTGCCAACTGTAGTGGGAGATGGAAAAGCCCCTGTTGGTTGTATACTCAGTGTTGAAAGAGCTCTTACTAAATGGAAATTATTGAGTGGTTTATAAGAATTCTTAGGGTTATTTTCCTGAGAAAACTTTCACCCTTGAGGTTCCATGGAGCAGGGAATCAGTCACCTTCAAAAAAAATCAGTCTCCTTCAAAAAGGGGCTCTGGCACAACATTCCTGGTGCAGATAAAGATCATGGCTTTTACAGCTGGAGATAGAGGCTGTGCTCAAAGGAGAGGTACAAGAAGGAAAAAAACCATCATCTTCCCATCCTAGCCATCCCCTTTTCAGTGGAAATTAAGCTGCAGATGGATGTGGTAGCTGCAGACAAGGCCATTCCAAGTGGAAATGGGGCAAGTGAGGGGGAATACGAGGACTGGATGGATGAAAAGAACAATTAATTGCCAGCCTCTAAGGAATAGGGGGTGAAAAAAGAGATGTGGGAGGTGCAGCCATTCAAGTGGCTTTGTTTCAGCCACTTCTGTAAAGGTGATGTTTCCCTTTCTTCATTGCCCAGTCAGCTGAAGCCAGATTAAAGCCCAGATGTTGAACTTGCAAACTCTGTTATCAGATGTATATACAGAAAGTTGACTGCCTCCCTGGCCCCTTGCATTAAAGCTGCTCCCCTTTTGTAGGGCTGTTTTCTGAGATATATTTCTATTTCTATGTTTTGTTGGGCATGCTAGTTCTCCTCTAAGGTAATAATGCCTGCAAGTAAGAATATTTAGCCTGGGGGATGAGGACTGAGCAAGCTAAAAAGGGGGTTGGATTCATTTCTGACAAGAAAAAGTAGTGGCATCATAACCAGCCAGCCAGGTTAAATATTAAATTTAATGAGCATTAGTGCAAATGGTGTGTTGGAGATCTGATGTCTTAACAAGCCATAAAATAAAATTTTCCTCAGGAACAGCAGCTTTATGGCTTTTTGGATATCCACAGAGGGCCAGATGGTGAATCCTGTGCTTATTCTCTTATTTTACAAGTTCAGGGCTGAGTGCTATTGCTGAGTGCCAAAGCCTTGCTGGCTGGCAGTACAGATTTAGCCAACATTGTTCCTCAAATGTGCTGCCCACAGCTGGAGCCCTGTGCAGAGATCTTGCTGTGGTGTTGGGGTGAAGGCAGGGAGCTGAGGTACAGGTGGTCATGGCTGGATTTATGCTGGATCTCACTGCATGCCCATTCCAAAATTAACCACCACTGTCATCTGAAAAATCCCTTCACCAGGATTTCTTCTCCTGGGAAGATGAGAAGTCTCAGAGAAAAATTATCTTGTTTGTTTCTCCTGTGTTTTGCTGCTCTGGAATGGGGTTTGGAGATTGTTTATGCAACATGTGAATTGTTTTAAGTTAATGACCAATCAGTGCCAGCTGTGTCAGACTGAGGAGTCATCATGAGTTTTTCATTAGTATCTTGTTAAGCCTTCTGTCTGTATCCTTTCTCTATTCTTTAGCATAGTTTTAGTACAGCATTTTTTAATATAATATAATACCATGAAATAATAAATTAGCCTTCTAAGAACATGGAGTCAGATTCACCAATTCCTCCTTCATCCTGGGGACCCTGAAAATACCACACTGCCCCAGCTTCCTTTTTTAAAACTGGCACTGGCAAGGAGGAATTTTGGGGAAAGTTCATGGACATAAAGCTTCCATGCATGCCAGTAGCATGCCAGAAGATCAAATGGTGCTTTTTCAGGGTTTATTCTACCTCAAGATTTTTCTGAGCAAAATTGCAGTAATTTTATAAGAGTTTCAACAATGAGCTCAAAGCTGTGAGGACACAGATGAAGTGATGAAAGAAAAGACTGAGCCCTATTAATCTTTGTTATCCTCAGGAGTAAAAATACATTGTGATAGCTCCAAGTCCAGAGATGGTGAAAAATGCCAGAGCCAGCTGGCAGCATGGGAAGTTTCAGGTGGGCAGATTGCACCTGCTGTGGGTGATGCCTTCTTGTCCTTGGAATCTAAATTGAGAATATTGAGGAGTACTTGCTAAACCAGCTTAGCCACATGTCAAAATTTGTGAGAAGCAAAAAAGTTAAATCTGCATTCACACTTTTTTTTTTTTCAATTAGTAGCTGAGTGTAAAGGTTTTATGTATTTGGAGCTTTTAGAGGTTTCTTGCATCCCAAAATCTCTCTTCAGCACTGGCACCACACAGCTTTTTGAACAAAAAGAGTGATCATTCTATTTCTGTGAAAAATGGGAACCTGGAGATGTTTCCTGGAGTTCCTGGGTTGAGAATTAATACAGTGATGTCAGTACTGAGACAGGAAGCAAACAAACCAAATCAGCTGGGAGTAATGCTCCTTTTGGTGGAGCATTTTCAAAACAGGGCTGCCAGGAGCTGCAGTGCCTCATGATTCTGCAGCTCTTCCCTGTTGCATGACCTTCAGGCTGTACTGAAACCCTTCTGCTAACACAGCCAAGCAGTTTGTTTGCATTTCCCTAATTCTGAACGAGTTTTGGGTTCACTCTTAGCTGTATTAACAGGCTAATTGAGGTTACAGTTATCAAGACAAACTGCAATATTCCTCGTTGCTTTAGGGAGTTTTATAGCTTCCAGTTGCAGCAATGTGATTTTCCCTGAATGTTTCATGAAAGGGATGTGAATGCTCTTGGTGATGCAGTAACATAACAATGTACATAAGGCAAACCCTAAGATTGTTTGCAGAACAAATAGAAGAAATACTTTGGAAAATGATGCATTCTTTGGACTCATTTTTTCGTTCTTTCTCCATCTGTTTGCTTCCCTTCATATTTTCCAAACATTCTTTTTTTTTTTGCCATCCAAAAATAAAACTGTATAAATCTCTTTTTCTACTCCTAACTTTGATTTTTGAAATGATGCTACAAGGAAGAGGTAAGAATATTGATAGGAAATGTTTCATGGCAAGACCTACAGGTTCAGAAAATAGTATTGATAGTGTAATGAAAACCCATCATTATACAGATTTTCAGGAAAGGGTGCAGTTAATAAACTGCAGCAAGTGTAAATGGTTAAGACACTGGAAGCTTACCTGCTAAACAGTGAAATCAGAATTTTTTTATTTTTAATTTATGTATGTAAACGCACCAACACTGCTGGAAAGCTTTGTGTACAAAATATCTCATGGTTTTTTGGACTGGGCATAGATTTATGTGCACACATGGCATGTGTGGCTCAACATGGTCAGGCTCCCACATCACATTAGCACATTTAGCTCCCTTGGAGATGTCCTGGGCTGTGGAATTCTTCAGGAATGCCTTCCTTTCACCTGTGAGGAGGAGTTCACTCACAGAAAGTGAAGCTCACTTCTCCCAACCCTCCCAAATGTGAGTCTCTGTGGGAATCCCACCCTCCCTCCCCCTGGATCTCAGGGCTCACACTCAGGGTCTCCTGGGTGTCTCCTGGCCAAAAGCCTTCCTGGGAAAAGCTGGGAAGGACTGGTTTGGCTCCATCTCAGTCCCTCAGTTCTCACTGTTAGTGATTGCTCCAAAACCAGTGCCAACTCCCATCACCAGAGCTGTCTTCCCTGACAGGATCTCTTTTCCATGTGCTACATTACAGGGTATTTCTTGCAGGCTTTCTTCAGTGTTGAAGGAATTCTCTAGGACTGAATCTCTAAATGCTTTTTTTTTTGCATTTTGCACCACTGGAAGGAGTGACCTAATGGGCTAAATCCCTTTGCAGCGTCCATTAACACCTTTCTGTAAAGTTTCTTCATTTCAAGCTTAATGTTTGGACTTAAAACATGGTCCTGGTGGGTGTCAGTGGGTCAATTTGATGGGTGGAGGTACTGGACAGCATTTGTGAGCTTCTCTGCTTCTGGCACACATTTATAAGGAGGAGCTTGGGCAAGCCAGTGAGTGATACTTGGAGCATTATGAGGAATTAACCTGAACATGGATACTTCTGGCTCCTGGGAAATCTGACTGCATCTCTTCATTTGGAATAGATTACAGCAGTGCAGAGCAGCCAATGTAATTAATTGGTCAGATTTTTCCTGCTGTTTTACGAAGAGCCAAAGTATCGGTTATCTGCTCATCTCTTGGGAAATTTATAGTGCAAAAATCTAGAGGGAAAGTTGGTTGTTTCAGCAGAAATGGATTTGCAGCTGCTGAGGAGAATTTGATTATGTGCTACTTTCAAAGAAATATGATATGTCATTCACTCCTGGACAGAAAGACTTTCCTGTGACTAAGATTTTCAGACAGCCTAGGGTGGCTGGGGAATAGGACTGGATTTCTTCTTTATATGCTAAGTGTTTCTGAAGTTCAAAGTGTGTCAGAAGCATGCAGGCTTTGGGAAATGGTACTGTACATATATATGAGGAGTTTTCCAATAATTCAGTAAAATATTAAAAATCTCAAGATAGACTTCTGGCTGCCAAGATGACATCTGCTGTTTTGGAAGAGTTTCTTACCTGTTGAAGTAATGGCTTTATAATCAAGAATGTGAGAATTGAGACAAGTTGCACAGCAGAAATACACTGTGGTTGTCTCCCATCTCAGAGGATGAATGTTAATTTCTGCACTCACAAAATTCTTGCTCTTCTACGAAACACTGGAGCCTTACAAAGTGAGCTGGTGCTCACAGAAATGAAGAAAACCACTGATGTGGTAGGTTTGGCCGTAATATCACATATTTATTGGAAATGTTGGTGACTGAGTGGTGTCTGCAGAAGAGTATTGTATTCTTAGAAATGCTGGTGGAGGATGGCAAAAGGTGTTTTGGCAGAGAAGCTGCAACACATCCCTGTTCAAATGCTGAGCCTCTTCCCAGAGCTGGCCTCACAGGAAGCTGAGAGTCCTGGTTGAACTGTGCTGCACTAAGTAGAAAAATCATTGAGAAAACTTCATAAAATCAGGCCTGCTCTCCTGGAATCAGTGGCTGGCCTTGACAAAGCTAGCATTTGCAAGTTCCAATTTACTTTTTATAAGAAAAAATAGGTTTTTTTGTGTTTTTTTTTAATGAATAGTAGCTGGGGAAAATTGTAATGATGAAGTTTTTCCATTTTTATAAGCTTTTGTTACAATTGTGTTTATGGGTTATGTTAATTTATGGGGTATAGTTTTAAAGATGAGTTGTTTAAATGTAAAGGGTTTTGTTATTTATTTTTAAAATTATTTTTATTTTTGGTAATGGAAATTTTCTTTTTTTTCTTTTCTTTTTGAACAATTCATTAACATAACAATCTATTCCTGGGTAAAAAAAAACCACTTACACCTGTATGAACATTTTTACTGTTAGATGTAAAAATGAAAACTATCTCTCACAAAAACCTGTCCCTGCATGTAGATGCCAAGACTTTGAGTGACCAATCAATACAGGATAACAACTTGTTACTGACCAATAAAGTAATTGGCAAGAAAACTCCTGAATAACTGGAGGTCTGTAACACTGTATAAAAAGGAGCTTTGTGAATAAAGAATGGCTTTTTTCCACCATGAAGAAAATGGAATTCTGTGTGATGGACTGGGATACTGAGATGGTTCCTGGGTGTGGAAGAGGTTTTACAGTGACTTCTGTGAGCCAGAGAGAAGTTTGAGAAGAGGATCCATGTTCACCCCTGAAAGAATTCTCTACCAAGGTCACTGACATAGAAACCAAGAAAGAAAGAAGGGTAAACTAGAGAAACCTGCAGCTGCCTGTTCCAGTGAGCACTTTGTTCATCTCTCCTGACCAATGAGTAAACTTATGAGCTTTGTAAGGATGTATAAAAAGCATACATAAATAGAATGAACTAGAATAAAACCAGTTTGAAGCCTTCTGAAACTGGAATGTTGCTCTGTGCTGTCTCTGTCTCAACTCTGCACCCCTGGGATGTGCAGAGCTTTGTCTCTTTTTGGTGCCTGGAGAAGGCTGGCACCTGAAATCCACATCAAAGGCACCCCAAAATCAGTGGAGCAGGTTTATCCCAGCTCCACATGTTCTCCTGAGCAGAGCACTCCCAGCAGCTGGGGCTCAGTCAGGCAACTCAGGCTCCAAGGGGGTCACGCAAAGTGCTCTGCACTGGAAGGCACGGAAGAGCCAGAAGTGTCTGGCTGGAGCCAAGGAAGGAGAGTTCATGGAATAAAAATGCAATTCCCCAGACTGAAACAGCAGCAAATCCTGCAGGGTTCTTTGCCAACATCTGTTTGCTGGGAACACAGTGGAGCCTGAATTATGCAGCACAGTGTCACACTGGGGAGGAGGAAACATGGGTGAGCAGCTGCATGGGGATGCTTTAACTGTTCCACTCCCTGCTTGCATCTCCAGGAACCCTTAGGTGCACAAGGCATGGCTTGAGAGCACTCTTTTCCCTTTTCTAGCACTAGTAGCATCACAGAGAAATTCCAGGAAAAAAAAACAAAACAGAGGAAATCCACCATTCATTTTATCACCAAGAAGAGTTGGGTGTAAGTACAGCTTGCCACTATTTTTTTGAGTACAGCTTGTCACTGTTTTCAGCACAATACTGCATTTATTCTTGGCTTTCACCACCCAGAGGGAAGCAGCTAGATGGGTCAGGTTGGTCCAAAAGATGCTGCATATGGTCAAACCAACTTGAACCTCATATCAGTTTTTGCAGAATAATTTGGCATAATGAGTGAAAAACAAGGGTTTTTCTATCCAATATTAATTTCTAATTTGCTTTAAGCAAATGAACTACATTAATGCTAAAATTTCCCATACTCATGTAATTATTCATGGGTATAAGCAGCTGAGGTGTTTTTTTTCCTTCTTGAACCCAGAAATAACAACTAAATTTACTGGATTTTTAATGGTACTTGGAGAAAGTGTTATGGAGAACTTTATTCTAGGACCTACAGAATTTGAAACTCTTACTGGAAGCAAGAGTTTAGGAACTCCTCAGTGAACTGCTTCTATTTGTGTTGTTCTTAAACCCAAAATGCATAAGGCATTCCTATGGGATTGCTCTGCATAGGAAACACTTATTTTTGTGCCAGAGGAATTTAAGTTTAAATAGTCTATGCATTGAAGGACTCCAGCAAGTTTCTCCACCATGAAATTAATTTGATACATAGATGTCTCCTTAAAATTGTTAGTTTTGAGTTTGATACAATTCTTACCTGCATGAGATCTGCCAGGTAGATACCTGACTGGTTTTCTTTCTTGCAAAACATAATTGGACATCAACTCATGGAGTTTCCCCTGAAAGCTCTTTGTGGATGGATGGATTGATGATTTTAACTTGCTTTACCTGCATAAATCCAGATAACAGCACAATCCTGGTTCACTCCACATGCCTGTTTTGAGTTTCAAGCCATTTCATGGCCACATTGAGAGGATGAGAGGCAAGGCAGGTGCCTTAGTGGTGAGAGAAGGGAGGAAAATACACATTAGTTGAATACTAACTGAGTTTTAAGTGGTTCCTTTAGCTGTAAAAGCCTCACCACCCCTCACTTCCTGCACATGCTCCCAGCCTTCAGTGCTGCAGAAATCCACATCTTGCACCCATTAACAGCTCAGTGATGACTCTGTGCAACTCCCTTCAGAGACAGGGAAAAGAGTGTGGGAGCAGTTTGGAGTCTCAGCATCTGTTATCCCTTCTGCCAAACTGCTGCAGCATGGCAACCAGATGGGAGTGATGCCATTTCTCCTCAAGAACCAAGCACCCTTTGAGGGAGGCTTTTCATTAAGGACAAAATCCTGGAACCTCAGGCACAGCTCTTTGTTGTTGTTGATTTTGGGTCTTTTTGGGTTTTTTTGGTCTTTTTTTTTGGGTTTTGTTGACTGTCACATATATTTTGATTAGAGACACAGCAGAGTGGAGAGTTAATTTAATAGGAGGAATAAAATTATTTTATTCTTGTAAGAAGAGAAGGAACAGAAGAAGTCAAGGGCATGTAGCATATGGTAAACAGTAAACTCAAACATTATTCTTTGATAAAGATACTGATGTTTACATTTAGTTTTAGCCACGTGCTTTCAGCTTTCCTCATCCATGCCACATGTTAGCACAGGTGAAAATATTTAATTAGTGTTACCATAGTTTTAAATGTGGTTAAACATTTGGGGGGCACTGTTGAAACTCCATTATAATGTGTGCAGAGCAGTGAAATGCAGAGCCACCTTTGGGCATCTGAGCCCTCAGCTTGTCCCTGTGATCAGGTAAGTGTGTGTGCAGCAGCAAGGGAAAGCTCCTCAGTCATGGGCACTTCATTCAGGAGTCTGTCTGTGCAAGTCTGATATCCAGACACTGCTGGAACTCTGGATACTGAGAATTTTAAACTTTCTGTGCTGTCAGGCACTCACCTCCAAGAGAACACTGCATTTGACCAGAGGCTGTGGAGAAGGCTTCCAAAATTGAGTGATAGAACTGGGATTGTGGGAGTGGAGTTTGAATGGAAGTGTGTGATATCACAGGGTGGGAAACTCAGAGTTTAAGGGTTTAGAATAAAGAAAAATCTATCAAGCAAGATGGAGGTTTTAGGGTGGAGGCTGGTCCTTGTTCTCCACCTTCTTCTCCGTGGGTTTGGGTGGTTTTGGGTAATTGGAATGAAAAGTTCACATTGCAGGCCATGAGAGATTGGTTATGGGGTTAAAAGTGAAAATAATTTAGGTGTAATTTCTTAATTGGAGAGTTTAGCCTTAAAAGGCCTTGTAGAGAAAGACCCTGATAGCCATGTTGTAGCTTGTTAGCAGAATGGTGTAGAATTCATGACTGGTAAGACTGGTATAGATAAGAAATAATAAACACCTGAATTTGAACATGAAATACTATCTCAAGCCCTTCAATCCCAACCTTGACAGAAGCAGAAAAGAAGTTAAAGAATTGACAAGACACATTATGAAATTTTAAGTCAGATTTAATTTTAACACAGATTTAATCCAGGCAGGTTTCTTTAAGCATTGGGCAAAGGCATTAGCCTCGCAGTTATTTGCAGAGAAATTTCATGTACAGCTCCACATACTTACAAAACTTTGCCAGCATTGCACTCTGAGTAATTTCATCCACCTCTATATCTGGGCAAACCATTTGCTGAGGTATTTTCTGCCATCTGTGAATGTTCATCTGCAGTTTATATGCCAGATGTGTGCTGGCAGCACACATGCTACAAAAAACAAGGATCCAGAACTGTAACAGTAATCCCAGTGCTGCAAATCGAGAAAACCTTTGCAACCTACTATCTAATCATGTAAATTAGTTTGCTAAATAAATGCATTGTTTATATAGAAGGAATAAAACAATGACTTGCTGTAAATGTGGGTCTCAGGAAAGCCATTTTCACAGGTGCATGAGCCACAGCAGTTGGGGAATTCAGTTGATCCTGGTGACATTTAAGTTATTTTCCCATGACTTGAGTATTCCTGTTGCTTGACAGCATTCTTTGTGCCATTTAACCTCAGCTGACTTGTGGAGGATTTCAAAGCCACTGTTTTAGTATTGGATTTCTCATGATAGCACCACGGAATCAATTCCCTTCTCTTGGCCAGTGTAGGGGTGAGGGGACAGGCTAATTTAGAACAGGCTCAGAGAAAGAGGAAACTCTGAAACAGTGATTTAGCTCATGCAGAAAAATATATGTATATATCTAGGACAGGGTGTGGTGAGAAATCCCCTGCATGTTCAAGTTGTGTGGGAGGTATGCCTACAAATCCACTTAACAGCTGAGTTTCTGTGAGGAATATTCTTCCCACACAGAATATTGGAAGAATTGAGGAAGTGTATTTGAGGAGAGCCTAAGCCCTGCCAATAAAAGCCTGACCTTGCTAGGCGAGCCCTGAACTCTTGTGTCCAAACTAAGCAGTCTGGAATCAACTGTGGCCTAAATTTACCTTTGATATCTTTATATTCCCCCTACCTGTTGCTGCAGCAGACATCCCCTGAGGCTGGCTGAGCAGGTGGTGGAACTTTGCTAATGAGTCCTGAAGCTTCTCACATTCCCCCTCCAGGAGCTGCTGGCTCTTGGGAGATGTCAAAGGTCTGACTGAAAAGCAAATACACCTGAAAAGCAAATACACCCTGCCAAGGATCAAAGGAGCCCTTGCTGTATCCCAGGGACCAGCTCAAGCCTGACCAGAGCCTTCCTAATCCTGAGTTTCTGCAATCGGGGCTCCATTAAAGTCTTTGTTTGCTCCAACACTGGCGCTCCTGGTTCTGTAGGAGCCGTGCAAGTGGAGCTGCAGCCAGAGATGTGCTCCCCATGTGGGAATTGCTCTCTGTGGAATTGAGCCCTTGCTGACTTAGGGGTGTGTTGGAATGTTGGGGGACACAAGACAGATGATGGACTTTGGGTCTGGTTAACATAAGAGATTTGATGACAGGATGCCTTGGCGAAAGCAAAGGGAACTTTGAAAATTAGACCTGGATTGAAAAATGAAATCAAACGCCTTTACTGGGAAAAGGAAATCCCATTAAACTCTTCAAACTTATGCATTGTTAAATGCATAAGTTTGGGTATGTGATTTTAACCTAATCATTGTATTGCCCATTCCTAGCCTCCCTGAAATAGTGTATAAGTGTTTATATCCCACAATAAAATGGGATTCTGATCACCAAGTCAGCCTCCCCACCTCTCTCCATCACCGACAGGTGTGATCCTGTAGTTGGGAGCTGCAAGATCCTTTCTTAGAGGATCTGTTAACTTCCTTTCTGTCATCCCATAACTCAAATCAGCAGTCTCTTCCAGGAGTTCTGTAGTCCAATCCCATGCTCAAAAGAAGTTTGTTCCCCCTTCTCATTTTTTAGGAGTAAGAATCCATAGTTCAGATTGCTGTAGCACAGCCTGTCCTGGGGCAGCTCACTGAAATCACAGCACCTAAAAAATGAGAAAAAAAGGGAGTATTTCAGAAAGCAGAAGTCATTTTGCATGCATAGGGGTTACAGGGGGCTTGGGTGTGAATTTGCATGTAAAATTCAATGTTCTGGCCACACTCTGTAAGAGGGAAGCTTTAATGGCTTTTTGTGGTGAGAGATGAGAATTTGGCTCCAAGTTCTCAGAAGTCTGATTTATTATTTTATGATATTATATTATATTAAAGAATGCCAAACTATACCAAAGAAAGAGAAAGGATACATCAGAAGGCTTCACAAGAATGAATAATAAAAACCTGTGACTCCTCAGAGCCTTGACACAGCTGGACCATGATTGGTCATTAAATTAAAACAATTCACATGCTGGGTAAACAATCTCCAAATCCCATTCCAAAGCAGCAAAAGAGGGAGAAGCTGAAGCTTCCCAGGAGAAGAAATCCTGGCAAAGGGATTTTTCAGAGAATATGATGGTGACAGCTTTTAGACCCCCTGGGTGGGAGGCTTTAGGTTGTCCCTTAATGTTTAATGACACAGGATGTGTGTTTAGCAGATTGCTCAGCTGCCACCTGGAATCCTCCAGGCTGGTAACAAATGTGGAAAACTGCTGCATGATCTGTTCACAGAAATAAGGTTGGTGTGTCTTGATAAAGGTAAACACTAGGCTGGTTGAGGCTTTTCCAATGTAATTTGTTTCTCTGGTGGGAACATTTCAATTTTCTGGGCTTTTCAGTTTTTCTGTTTGTTGGTATGGCCAAGCAATGCCTGTTCCCTCTGGAGTTTGCAAGTGGAAGTTAGTGTGGAAATGGAAATAGGAGCAAACCTGCCTCTGCAATGTGTATGAGGAGCAAATAGGTGTCATTAATAGCTGTGTGCAGTTGGCTTTCTCCTGGCTGTTTTAGAATCTATTACTGGTCTGGTTTAGAATCTATTACTGGTCACTCATTTTTTCATTTTCTGCAAAAAAAACCAATAATTGTGTTTTGGAGATGAAATAGCACAGAAAAAGTCATTTTATACTTGTTATATATATAAATACATAAATATATATACATAAAACAGGTGATAGCATATAACAACATAAAAAAGTCATTTTATACTTGTTTTATATATATATATATAATAGTATATAACTGCATTAAAACAACTGTAAGAATAAAGAGCAAGTTAAAAATTAGCTATTGGGGAGAAAAAGGAGAAATTAGTTCATCTGATGGCAAGAAAGACAATTTCCCCAAATCAGGAAACTGAAAAGAAAAGAAACAGCATTTGCTCTAGGATAAAATGAGGTGTGTGCAGGAACAGCACAGTCAGAGCAAAGAGTGATGCATGAAAACAAACCTCAGGCTGAGGAACACCACACAGAAATGTGTCAGTGTGACTGGTCATTCCATCTTCCCTTGTAACACAGATCCAGGCAGCTTGGGGGTAAGGGATGAAAACTCTCTGTCACTGGCCTTCAAGCAAGTCAGTAGTGACTAAATGATAAAAAAAAAGAGTGACTGGTGATAGTAATAGATTCCAAAACAGCCTGGACAAAGCCAACTGAACACAATTAATAATGGCACCTATTTGCCTCTCATACACATTGTCAAAGCAGCTGTGCTTTTATTTCCATTTCCACACTAACTTCCACTTGCAAACTCTAGAGAAAACTTGGCCATACCAACCAACACCATACCAACAAACAGGAAAAACTGAAAAGCCCAGGAAATTGAAATGTTCCCACCAAAGAAACAAATCACATTTGTGACAGCTGTGATGGCAGCCTGCGGATTCCTCTGAAAGAACTCTGTGATATTGCAGCTATTTGCCCACAGAAAGCCCTTAAATGCTGCTCCCAGTGGAAAAGGAAATTAGATGGAATGTCCTTTGAAAGGTGCACCCCAGAATGAGCAAACCCCTTGAATATTTGGTTTTGCATGTGCAGTAACTTAAGAGTAGCACTGGAGTAATTTTAAAACAGCTGGGGCTCTCCTGTGTGCCTTGTCTTGGGCTAATTCACTACTTGGTCAGTAACAAGGAGGCTTTGTTGAAGGGTTCCCCTCATGTGGAATTACTGTAGCATGCTCTACTGGTATGAGCTTATGAATTCCTCTCCAGAGATCCCTGATAGCAGAGTGTGGTGTGCTGGGAATTTGAGTTGCTTTCCTGGAGGGATCTCTATCCATTTATCTTCACAAATGCTAAACCTACTCATGCTGGAAAAATGAATCCTCCCACTTGGCTGATCTAAGTGTGAGGCTTACCTGTGGTGGTGGGACACCTTGCACTGACCTGTAAAAAACAATTTATTTGTTATCCATGGGAGGGTGAGGACTGATCCTAGTCACAGGGAGGAGTTACCTCCAAAGGGGACCCACAACAACCTTAAAAATTATATTATTTGTCAAATGAATCTACACCAACACTAATGTTATTTTCCAGGTAGAACATTCTGCCTGATAGCTATCACTGAAGACCTCAAAATGAATAAGGCTGCTGTCTGGGAGGGCAATACAGGAAAGGATTTCTACAAATAAGCTCCATGCACCAATGACAGTCTGAGGCTGGCTTCTGTGCAATTACCTGGCTGCTTCTGGAGTCCTACCAGAGCCTGGATTGACTTCCTGCAGCTGCTAGCATGCTCCTGTTGCAGGGTGGAGAAAATCATCTGTGGGCAGCAAACACAGTGAGGCTGAACCTGTAACACTGCCAGGAAAGCTCAGGCTTGTCAAGCCTGGAGGGGAAGGGGGACAGGAGGCTGGCTTGGACAATGTGAGCTGAAGTGAACTTGGAAAAGGAAACTGTTAGAGTGTCTGGGTCTTTGCTCAAAGATGTAAGTAGGCATTTATGGAAACTGAGATGCCTCAGGTTTCAGCTTTTGTATGTTTCACATTCTGTGCTGCTTTAGTGTTGGGTCTGGGCTCTGTGTTAGGGGATGCTGAGCTCTGTGCACAGGGCAGGGAAACAAAACAATTCCTGCTCCAGCTGGGCACCAAGGACAAATGACCCAAATCTCAGCCCAAGAGCACAAACCCCATGGGCTGGAGAGAGAAAAACAAGCAGGGTGGGACTGCAGGGGCTAAAATAAAAAGCTATAATTGGAAAATTAACTCCAATATGCAAATGGAGCAGAAGTGATCCCAGTGTCAGACCCTGTGACCAGTTGTGCATTTTGGGGCCATTTTGGTTCATCTTGGGTGCAGCCCTGGCTGGGCTCTGGTGCTGCCCAAGGTGGATCCATTGAGGAGATCCTTTTCATAAATCCCTACTTTTTTCTTTATCTCTGTCTAACCTCTGTTCTAGGTCAGCCTTCTCAAGGCATCAGAGGGTGGTTGCAAATGCAGGGCAATGCCTTTTTTAGGAAGTGAGGCAACTTTCCCAAAACTGCACATGCATGGTTTTTCTGTCATTGCTGTTGAAACCCTTTAAAGTTCACAGACTGTGCAATGTTCTGGTCAGCCTTTGTAAATACACAGCAATTCATGAAGCATTATTGTGGCAATGGAGTCACTTCAGCCTTGCATTTTCTGATTAAACCAAAGAAAGGAGAAGAACAGTCTGAGATTGGATTTCCTGGAGCATGAGTGTTCCTGAAGCCAGATAAACACTCAACACCCTAACGGGATTTTAAACAGAAAAACTCTGAGCTAGAACAGCTCCACAGACAGTGAGGTCTGATACATCTCTGAACAGCCTTGGATTTCATGTTAGTACTGTGCTGCACTCTATTGCCAGGTCATATTTCCTCAAAAAGTGTCCTCTACTTAGCTGCTCAGAACCAGCTACATGATCCCAACTCACTGCTGAGTTTGTGTTAAAAGGAGCTTTGAGTACAGTCTGTACAAATACGTGTTGGGATGGAACCCAAATTTCTGCTCAGAAGTGCTGATCTGAGAACAAATGTTTGCATTTAAGGAAGGACACGTTTCAAGACAAAAAAAGTCATGTTATGGAACCTTAATTGTCCATTTCTTTTTTCAATGCCTAAACACAGCTATATATGCTTGTGACTAATAATGCTTTTTCTAGGAAGTTATCTGATTATTTGTATTATTTGACTATCCAGAGAAATCACTGTTTTCCTGGCAAGCGTGCTCTTCCCCTTCAAATCTGTGTCAAGCCAATTAATAGAAAACACATCATTAGAACAAAATGGGAACAGATGTGTTTCAGAGAGGCAGTGTGAAGATAGAGCTCACTGGAAGGAGTTTTTGGGAAAGGAATAAATATGTGACTGAGAGTAATGATAGAAGATTAGGAAGAACTTGAGGTGCCTTGGGAGGGGATAAGAGATAAGGGCTGTTACAGGGAAGAAAGAAATGCATACATCACAGAGAAAATTGGAGGTTAGGAAGAGATAGGAAATTGAGATTTGCAATATGTAAGTGGATTTAGAGGAATAATGGACAAAGTGAACTATAAAGAAGAGTTCCTGGAAATAAGGGTGGATTTCAGGTCTGGGAGGCAGTTGCTTTCCAAGCCTCAGAAGTAGCATGAGTCTGATGTTCAAAAGACTGCAAGTGATTGAGGTCACTACGTATCAAACCCGATCCATGTTAGCCATATTAAACCCTTTATTGAAAGTCACTTTAAGCATATTCTAAATAAGCTGGAAGATTAAAGGAGACCTGTTGATTGGATCCTTGAATCTGAAAATTATTTATAGTTCTGAAAACGAGCTGTGTTGAGGAGCCTGAGCTTCTAGCTGGCTTAGTTACTGCTCGTGTGGGAAGAGTGTGTGGCACCTCCCCTTCTCTGAAGGCAAGGAAGTGCTTCAGTTGGTTTCTTCGAAGGTGACACCTCAAAAGTGACCTCCAGGTACATGAAGTGACTTTGTCAGAATGAAAGACACCCCCTCTCCATTGCCATTCCATGCATTCCCCCTGAATACCTATTTATGGGCTAAGAAAACCGCACGGACCAAAGTGCTAAACACACGGGATCTGAAAGGATGTGCAGGAGTGCACATTTATCTTTTATTATCTCCCTTAAGCAGTGCTGTTATTCAGGAGCTCTAACAGCCATCCATTATTCATCAGCTGCCTTTCTCCTCAGCTGATTGCTGAGCAGAGTTGCCATGTGGAACAGCAGCCTTGCAGAGTGTGAAGTGGGATGGAGACTGGATTATGCAAGGGAATTATCTGCTCCACTAAAGGTCTGGTTTCCAGGGCTTCTGGCACAACTGAGCAGAAAAAGTCAGTGCAAATGTAGGGACATAATGTTATACCTGAAAAGATTAAGATACTAATGCCATGAGTAACTCCTTCCTCTAGAGCTAAATCCAAGGCAGCTTCTCCTTAGGCATTCCAACATGGGTGAGCTTTCATCCTGGTTTGGAAACTGCCTCAAGTGCACAAAACACCAGGAGTTCCAGGTGTTCCAGCCTATTGGACCTGAAGCTGGGTGGCTCTTAGAGCACAGTGTGGAACAGATGTGCTGTCAGGTGCTGGAGGTGCCAGAGCAGGGGATTTGCCACAGCCACCTGTCTACTCTTGGTCTTGAACTTAGCAAGCAAACATTTTTTCCCCCCTGTAGTGCCAGTTGAAAATGCCTTTCTGGAAAAGGAAATGTAGGAATTTGGATCCCTTGGCTTATAAGTAAACACTTGAGGGTCTGACACAGATTAATTTACCTGCTTTCTAAGGGTGTAGCAGCCCTCCTAAACCCTTCCAGCTTGGTTACCCCATGATGACCACATGAACTTCTGCCTTACAAAGCAACCCACTCCAGCTTCTCTGGTTTTTCTGTAGGGGCCAGCACAGCATTTCTGCTGCACATGCTCTATGTAGGGCTTTAAACCCCAAGCACAAAAAAAATGGATGTGCTGTGCATGTAATTTACCTTGTGGGCCTCAGGCAAGGTAAATATCAAATATCACACGTGGCAGATCAGTGATTGAAGTAATTGATAGGAGGTTGGAAGAGCTGTAGGATATACAGTGTAATGAAACAATTTTGACTTACTCAAGTTTTCAGCCTTGAAGCAAGAGGGCACCAAGACTGTGCTTAATTACAAAAATGAGTACTGTCTGTCAAAGTGTTTGAAGCCCACGTCACAGAGTTTTGTGGCATGAACTGTGATTAATATCAAGCTCATTGATGGCCTGAGAACTTCCTCCCACCCTTACAAACAATGCAGAACCTGCTGGGTAAAAATTCATTTGTGTTTCAATGTTTGTAATAACATGACTGGTATGAAAATAAAATAGCAAGAAGAGGGATTAGCTATTTAAAGTCAAAATCTTTTGTTTTCCAGAGGTATATTGAGATCTTGCATAAGAGCCAATGCTTTCTCTGGGTAATGTTCAAGCAGAATTGAATTTTTGATTATATAATCAACTCAGCCTTAAACAGCTATTACCACCTACTAAAATGGAAGTATTTTATGAGAAATCAACTGTATAAGGGGACTTCAGAGCATTTTAAAGCAAATGGGTTTTTTTACCCTTTTTTTAGCTGACCTGTTATTATAATGATTCTTCCTTTGAGAGATCTTTTAGGCAAGGCTGTCAACAATAAAATTCTGGGCTGTGAGTGCTCCAGGTCAGCCTCTGTGTTCAGGGCAATGGCCAAAAGAAGTGCCAGCCAGTGCTCAGGCTGCCCATTCCTGCAAGCTGCCAATCACTCTCAGTGTACTATAATAACAAAATTCTGCTTCTCAGCCTTACAGGGCTGCATGATATTGTGCCAATAGCAATTTGAAGGTATCTTGTTTCAAATACCTGATGTGTGAATCAGACTCCAGGATGCCAACAAAGCTGGTTCACAAGGAAGGATGCTCCTTTCTTTTGTGCTGCCTGAACTTCATCACCCTGCTGTGATGCTTAATGAAATCCTTGTGCAAACTGTGAATGCTGATTTATAAGCCAACTACCAGGAACAGTTCTGTGTTCTCAATCAGCTGTAAGGTGACAGAAGCCTTGTCTCACTCCATCTTTGGAGGCAGCTAAAGGACAATCCAAGCCGGCATTAATATGCTAAAACTCTCTACTGAATTCAGCTCCTTGTCCAGAGAAGACTGAATGGGATGACCTACCAGGAGCTAATTTTTGCCAGGACAAGGTTGGAATAGATCAAGGAACCTGTACTTGGATTTAGATGCTGTGTTCACATACTGTGACCAAAGTATTATAGGGACAGAAAAATCTCATGCTAAGTAACAAACACAGAGGGCCTGAGGAGCTTGAAAGGACTTTAGGAGAAAGTTATTTTTGCAGATCTGTACAAGGCCAATATCTGTGGAAATCATGAACACTTGCAGCACACGGCTTGGCCTGTAGCAGATATGAACAGTGGCAATCAAGATTCGTAACACCCAAAAAAGCAAAATGCTGCTTATGAGTGTAGTATTTTACTGGGGTGCCACTCCCTGCAGACTCCACCAAGATGTTATAGTAACTCCTTCCAGCCAAGACTAATGAGCTCTCAGAGGCCTATAACACACTTAAGATAGCTCAGCTACCTTTAGAAGCATAAAAATTAACAAAATGGCTTCTGTTGCCATGTTGAAAACAAAAAAGTTTAATAAAAAGTGTCACAGACGTGTTTTCTGAAAAATCCTTTCCTTAGGATTTTTCCTCCTGAGAAGCTGAGAGGCCTCAGGAACAAAATGCAAACAATGATTGTCTGCTGCTGTGGGATGCAACAGGTGGAGCTGGGATTGGTCTCATGTGGTTGTTTCTAATTAATGGCCAATCACAGTCCAGCTGTCCAGACTGCCTCAATCAGACACAAACCTTTGTTATCATTCCTTTTCTATTCTTAGCCAGCCTTCTGATGAAATCCTCTCTTCTATTCTTTTAGTATATTTTTTAACATAATATATATTATAAAATAATAAATCAGCCTTCTGAAACATGGAGTCAACTTTCTCATCTCTTCCCTCATCATGGGACCCTTGTGATCACCGTCACAAAAAAGCAAAATAACAAACAAAAAACCAAGTTAGAAGCCAAATGGTCTTGCTCCTAGTAATACACAATTACTTTCTTTATTCTCTTCTTTTTCTACTAAATTCCCTAAGCAAGACCTTTTGGCTTCTATCCAGTTAGCTATCCTTAAGTGTGAGGTGAAGTCCCCCAAATCCTATGAAGTGTCTTTTCACTTAATCAAAGAAAGAAACTTCTGAGCTTCTTTCCTTTTAAAGAGACAGAAGATAGTTTTGTCACTCTGTCAACAAAAAGCACACTCCTACACCAAGAAGAGCCTGAGATGAGCTGAAGAAGCAATGTCTGAATCGTGCTAAGTGCCTGAAATAAGCTGTGTGCTTCAAAGTTCTGGTCCTGGCCTAGCCTAGCTTGATATGAGGTGCTCCATCAAATCCAGAGTTTGTTAGATTATAGCAACAAGTGTAGATTTAATAGCAATATATTCAAGGCAAACTCATATCATCAATTCAAAAGGGTACCCAGGTGAGGTGACTGCAGCCTGAATTTCTCAGGTAAGGTGTGCTCAAAATTAAACCTGCAGTAGAACACTCAGCAGTACGTAAATATTTACTGCAGTAGGAGATCATTTTGGGATTTAAACCTAGTGTCAGGTTGCCAATCAGGTGCACACACCTTGCAGGTCAGAACTCCTGAAGAACTGATGAGTTCCCCAACTGTTTGTGCACTACCAGGTTGTTGTTATTTACTTACAAGACAAGGTGTAATTTAAGATCTGGTAACCTCTCCTCACCCTCATGGTAACAAAACTCCTGTTTTGTTGTTTGGTATGTTTTGTGAGAGCTCACAGCCAGTCCACCATGCAGCTCTTAAGTTCCTACTGAAATATTTTTGCAGGGTATGGGTGATGCCTTAGGATTTTGGCTTTCATATTTTCCATGTATTTGTAACCCTGCAGTTCTTTAGTGCATAACTCCAAACTCCACACACAGTGTGAGCTGCTGCTTTCCCATTTTGGGCAGACACAACAATTCCTCTCCAGGCCTGGCAGTCAAGAACACCTCGCTGCCTCAGGCCAGAGAGATGGAAACAAAAGTGAGTTGGGGGGAGCAAACTGGGGGTACATGGCTTCATTACCTGAAGCAGGAATTGTCAGATTAACCCCAATGTGCAAATGGACCAAACTTATAAAAGTGTGAAAACCCTTGGTCCATGTTTGAGTGTAGCCCCTGCCCAAAATGTACCTGAAGGCCCTTCAATAAATGGAACTGCTTTTTATTGCCTTAATTCTGTCTGCCCTCTGTTTTTAGGTAGCCCAAAAAGGCATCATTGTGACTGAGTGCTTTTCAAAGGCAAGCACCCTCCCCTCCTTTAGAGCATGATTGCAAACCAGCTGAAATGAGCACAGATAACCTGATTGGAGCTTTGCATCAGACACCCTCTACCATCCCAGATGGCAGGAGGGAGAAATTGATGCAAACTGAGAGTTTTGGGCAGCTTTTAACATTTTATTTTTTTTCCTTGAAGATGTTAGGGACTCATTACAGTCTGAGACAATTTCTTTTTCTGCTTGATGTGGATTTAAAAAGAGCTTTTGTATAATGTAGCCTCCTGTTTAATGGGCAGTGCAAAACATCTTTGCATTCTAGAACTTGCCTTTCCAAAAGGCAGGATTCATTCTCTAGTACCAGGAGACAACAACTGCAAAGAGGTGAACTCTGGTGATGCCTGAATATCTCAGCAGCTTCCTCTGTTCTGCAGAAGAACTTGAGGTGATTTAGTATTTAATTTTAAAAGTTCAATTTGTCATACACTGATAACAAAGTTTATTATGAGTGTCAGTAGTTAATCTTAGAAAATTTACAATCTGTTGAGTGGAAAAATATTGCAGAGCTGATATTTCCAGTGCAGGTGAAAGCCTTATGTCCTTGGGAGATACTCTGACTTTAACATGGTGAAGCCAGAAAAATTAGGTATATTATATCCAGGCCAGTGATGGCATGTCTTCCTGGATCTTGGAAATCAGAAAGTTTAAGTCAAATATTTAAAATAAGAGCTACTGTTTATTTTACCATTATATTTGATCACAGTGAGCACCCTTGGTAGAAAGCCAGAGGAGTCCCTTTGCTCTTTTATAGCATACAGGCAAATGGAAATATGAAAACTGGAAACCTAAAATGCAATATATCGTATTTCAGATTTTCCAACACAAATAGTTCAGCTTTTAATGTTTCAAATGAAGCACATTGCCATCTTGCAAAAATAATATTGATAAATATATTCAATTCAAGGTTAGTTTAGTTGCAAACACTGGGATCAATTTTTCAGAAACATACTGGTGTGGTGGTAGGAACTTCTCTTATTCTTGAACAGTCATAGAAAATTTAGGTGTCTTCTATGATTGTTTAGCTAAAGTTTGCCTATAAATATTAAAAATTCAGCATGATGAAGTCACAGTACAAAAACCTTTTGAATTTTTTATAGCCTGCACAAAAACCTACTGCAGTTTGTGCTTGACTAGTGCTGAATGAGGCATGAACTGAAACCCAGCTGTGACTGTTTTGATTTCCATTCATTGTTAAGTTGCATGTCCAATTCAACCAATCCTTTACTGGATGTCAGTCTATCCCAGCAAACCCCATTGCATTACATCTTTTAACACTGCCTGTGCAAAGGTGGCAAAAAAAAGAGACACTTTTTCCTTTGGGATGTGGCTCTGGTAAAGCACAGGACATGCAGCTAAAAAAACCCCACAACCTCAAGAACAAGAGAAGATAAATGGTCATTTGAATCACAGCAAGCAAGTATCAGGGCAGGAAAATCCTTCATGATTGCAGCAAATAGTTTGAATGTATTTGTATTTTAAATTCAGCAAGTCAAAACAGACCATGCCATGACACAGCTTTGGCTCTATAGTTTTCCCAGTAGCTGAGAACATTTCCAGATGAAGGAAGGGCAATTATGGAATTGTTTAGCTTGGAAAAGCCTCTCTGTCCCCAGCCTGTAGCTCTGCAGAGGCTTGCTGGGACCCAAGGGCAGGTCCTGGCACTTCAGCTTATTGAACTTCATGCCATTGGCCTGGGCTCATGGACCAGGCTGTGCAGATCCCTCTGCAGGGCATTCCTGCCCTCCAGCAGGTGGGCACTGAGCCAGCTTGGAGTCATCTGCACACTGACTGATTGCTGGATCCTGTCTGGATCGTGGATAAAGATGTTACACACACCTGACCCCAACAGTGAGCCCTGGGGAGCCTCCCTTGTCACCAGCCCCAGCTGGATGTCACCATCCCCCTCTGGGCTCTGCCATCCTGCTGGGTTTTAGCCAGCCAAAAGTGCTGCTGTCCAGGCCCAGGGCTACCAGCTTTTCCAGGAGGATGCTGTGGCAGTCACTATCAAAGGTGCTGCTGAAGCCCAGGGCAATACCCACAAACTTTTCCTGGTCCATTTAGTGCATCTTCTTGTCAGAGGAGGAGATCAGGCTGCTCAAGCCCAGCCTGCCCATCATGAATCCATTCTGTGTGGGCCTGACCCCCTTGTTGTCATGCAGGTGCTGTCTGATGGCACCCAAGGTGATCTGCACCAGCACCAAGATCAGACTGACAGGCCTGAAGTTCCTGGGATAGTCATTCCCACACTTCTTGTAGGTGGGTATCACGTTTGTACCCTCCAGTCAGCTGGGACCTCACCAGTAAGCCAACACTACTGGTGATGACTGGATGTGACTCCTCTGTGTTTTACCTCCATGCTCTAGAAATGCCTTGTCCTATTTTCCTCTGCTCTGGTGTTGTGGTTGAGATGGAGACACTACAAAGCAACACACTCCATTTGCAGAAGGTTTCAAATTGGTTTTATTCTAGCATGCATGCTTTTTAGACATTCTTACACAGCTCATAAGTTTGCACTTAACTCATTGGTCAGGAGAGACAAACAAAGTGCTCACTGGAACAGGCAGCTGCAGGTTTCTCTTATTTATCCTTCTTTCTTTCTTGGTTTCTATGTCAACGACCTTGGTAGAGAATTCTTTCAGGGGTCAGCATGGATCCTCCTCTCAAACTTCTCTCTGGCTCACAGAAGTCACTGTAAAACCTCTTCCACACTCTGGAACATCATGAGACTGCACTCAGCATCTCTGTCAGTCTGGGCTGCTCTTCCTGCTCAGCCAAATCACCTCCTGACACTGGCATTTGTGGTAGAAACACCACAGTTGTATAAATGAAACACTCAAAGTGCATATTTGTACTGTGTGTTTGGCTTTACTGCCTGCCCATGTGCTGTAGGTGGATAAAGCTTGGCTGTAAATGCCACTTGAGGTAGGATCTGTCCTGTCTAGATGGGTTTTTCCTCTCAAAACAGCAGGCTTGTGGTACTTCCCTGATTCTGTAAGTTGAACAGAAGGCAGAACATCCTCACCTCACCAAGATGAGGGCTGGAGCTGTGTTTGATGAGGGATACACAGAGCCTCTCATTTCAGTTGGCTTGGAAGCAAAACTAGCATATCTTAATGTTGACAGTCACTAAGGTCAGAATAAAATCTAACTTTACAGAGTGACTGCTCTTTCTAATCATGCTGTTTATCCTGAAGGACCTGGAAAGACATCTGCACTTTGCAATCTCTATCTCTCAGGAATTATAATCTCTTGTTGAAATTGCTTTCCTAGGAGAACTATCTCGTTGTTTTATGCTGGTTCCTGTTTCTTTTTTCCCCCTCTTTCAGTCATGATCTTTTAGTGTCCTGCCTAATGAAATCAGTTTGAGGTAATTTCAGCCAACTCTCTACAGACCCTGTACTCTGGATCAGTTTTTTATAGGGTGGAAATGCTGGGACTATCGACCCACCTGTGACAAAGCTGAACCTGTCAAAAGAGGCTTTAGCATTTGAAAAATATTGCTTCCTATGAAGAAGGCAGAAATGAGGGCTCTTAAAGCTGCAGAAATCCAGTCCCTGATAGTGCAATCTCTGCCTTTATCAGCTTCTCCCTTTAGATGATTCAAGGAAAACCTGTGCCATTTGTATTCCTGGTGTTGGTGTTATGCTGCTTTCTGCAGAAAAAGGTAAGGATGTCATCCAAATCAAAGCAGAAACTTGAAGTCACCTCTGCAAAGCTCTTCAAGGTGAGAAACTTCCTTCAGAGCAAATTAATTGATAGATACAGAGTGGAAATCTTTCAATTATTCAGGTCATCAGGATGAGAGTATGTTTATTGTTCTTTGCTATGTATAGCATGTGTGTGTATGTACATAAATATATAGGGAAGAAAATTTTAAAATTAATTTATAAACCTAGTTAGGAAAAGTTTTTTTTCAAAATCTTTGATAAGCCTTTAGATGTGAATTTCAGGTTGAAATTCTGTTTGGGTGTTTGCATTTATCACATCATCCAGTTCCTGGTGAAGGAAAACAGTGGGAAGAAAGATGTCAAAAAGGAGAGAAAAAAATAACAAACCACATTGAATGTGAATTTATAGAAATAAGTTTAGAACACACAATGTTCTTTGAAAAGCATCAAGGTTTTAACCAGATTGTGTAATTAAAAACTGGGTCAATCATGTTTTTTCATTAAAAATGTAGACATTTGAGCTAGTTCTGATTTTAGCATCAAGCATGTAAATATGCCATTAAGAAACACTTTCAGTCTAGCATTTGAATTTCCAGAAATAGTGCTTAAAAATCCTACTTTCCTGTAATTTGTGGGGAAAATCTTGTGACTGAGTTTTTTTTTTCATGGGCATTAGGGAGATGTTTGTAGCAGTGAATTCCTGGACTGGCAGTAAATGTGGGAACCACAGGAAACATATTTAGCTCTTGAACAGATGCAGTTTAAATGTGTGACCTCTTCCCAAACCTTTTAAGGATTGATTTTTTTTTCCTCCTCCAACAAAATTATCAACAATAATAAAAATATTTATGGTTGTCTACTGAAATTTTTCAGAGCCTGTTTGAATTGAGGAGGAAGCAGCATAAGGGAAGGGATTCTGAGCAGAGACCACCAGTGCTGCTAAATACTTCACAAAATATGTTTATAAGCCAGGAGAGGAGGCTGCCTCTCCCAAGGCTAAGAGGAATGAATCACTGATGTGGGAGGTAGAGTGTCATCCAAGAAAAGAGAAACTCTTCTCCTTTGCACCCAAGCCAGCTGCTTAGGAGGTTAAATAATGTTTTTCCATACATTGGTGTGTTGCAAAGCAAGGCAAACCTCCTCAGCTCTTCATGTTCCACTACATCAATCACTGTGGTGTTGATACAGGGCTTCACTCCCCTGGAACACCCACGTGATAAATGTGAAAAAACCCCAAAGCCCACATTTACTGACATCCTTCTGTTGGTTTGAAGCACATGGAGGTGTGTTTCCATCTACAGTATTTTTTTCTGGCTAACCCTTGAATTAACAACCCTTCTCCTAATTCTTTTTTCAAATATCTTCCATTTGATTGTCCATGCATTTTGAGGGATTCAGAATAATAGTCCACAACTTTGTGGGTACTGGTAGCTAATTCAAGCAGGAGGTGAGTCAGCAGCCAAGCATGGTTGGTTTACTAGGTGACATCCTTCTTGAGAAATGCAAGAGGTCCAAAAGGTATGTCCAAATCAAACTTGCTTTGTTGCAACATCTTTCCCTCAAGCCTTCCCAGTGATTAAGTTATCTCAGTCTGTTTTGTCAAGGAGAGCTGGATCAAGCAAATCTAAACACATAAAATTAGGTGGGATAAATATTTCTGTCTTTCTGTTTCA
This sequence comes from Fringilla coelebs, assembly GCF_963513975.1. NCBI lineage: Eukaryota > Metazoa > Chordata > Aves > Passeriformes > Fringillidae > Fringilla > Fringilla coelebs. The sequence continues at coordinate 3,404,581 of NC_140036.1, read as the reverse complement.
TTCCTATGGTGTTCAGCAGAGATGAAATTTGTACTTTCCAGGGGTAAAAAAACAGCCATTAGTGTGCAGAATAACTCTAATGGAAGAAGCTGCTCAACTCCTGTTTGCAATATAAAAACACAGGACTGAAAGGTTTTGTATGAATCCAGTCTCCAGAAAACTCTGGAATGAAGAAGAACTCTGAAGAAGCCCATAAAGCATCTACTCTACTTGCAATGGCAGAGTAAGAAGAATGCTGACATTTGTAACCATTTCTTGGTTATATTTATATATTTCTTGGTTGCATTTATAACCATTTCTTGGTTAAATTTATTTATTTATTGGTTATATTTATATATTTCTTGGTTGCATTTATAACCATTTCTTGATTATATTAAATATTTCTTGGTTGTATTTATAACCATTTCTTGGTTATATTTATATATTTATTGCTTACATTTATAACCATTTCTTGGTTACGTTTATATACTTCTTGTTTACATTTAGAACCATTTCTTGGTTATATTTATATATTTCTTGGTTACATATATAATAATTTCTTGGTTGTATTTATACTTTTTAGATTCACCTTAAACCCCAAATAACCTATAAAAGAGTTCTAGCAAAATGCTTTCATGCAACTGGAAACCTGTAAAAAATGTAATTTTGGAGGTACTTGATACTAATCTTTGTTCCTATAAAAATATAACCATTTCTTGGTTATATTTGTATATTTCTTGGTTACATTTATAACCATTTCTTGGTTATAGTAAATATTTCTTGGCTGTATTTATAACCATTTCTTGGTAATATTTATATATTTCTTGCTTATATTTATAATAATTTCTTGGTTGTATTTATATATTTCTTGCTTACATTTATAACCATTTTTTGATTTCACCTTAAACTCTAAATAACCTGTAAAAGAGTTCTAGCAAAATGCTTTCATGCAACTGGAAACCTGTAAAAAACATAATTTAGGAGGTACTTGATACTAATCTTTGATCCTAGGGTTTAGTTAGGAATTCTCTAAGGCTTGTCTTGCTCCTAGAAAGGGAAGAACATGACCATCACACCAAGGCAATTGCAATACTGAGACATTTTGCCAAGTTTGGCAAGGTGATGAATGGAAATAATAGTCTGAAAAATGTGTGCACTTTGGATTTAGCACAAAGAATGTGTCTGGGAAAGAGCCATTCTTCTGCTGCTGGCAGTTTTGCACCTGTTTCCAAGGGTATCAAAGAGTTTGTGCATGAGCTGGGTGACTTCAAGCAAGGAAAACAACACTAGTGGTTTTTCTCAATATCCAATCTAATCAAATGATAATTTGGCAGATCCAGAAATGCTGTTTCCTGCTTGGCTCCCCTCCAGTGTTGTTTCTGAGAAGGGATGTGGAGGAGTCAGTTAAGATGAAGGGGTAAATATTCCAGTGGGCTGTTGCCACACCGTGCCAAAGCACTCTCAGTAAATCAATCCTCTTATTAAAACAAGGCATGGGAAGTGTTCTATCCACTCTCCTGGCATGCAGCACTGAAACACTCTTTCCTGAATGGGAGCTGTACATGGAGGCTCCTTGCTCTGAGTTCCAAATGCCCAGATCTCTTGGTTGGCAATGTGTAGCCTTCCCAATGAGTCCTCTTCCTCCTCCAAACTGCTTTTGGGGGTTAATATTTGAGTGCTCTACATTTTCAGCCAAGCTAGTTCTGCCCTGGATTCCTGAGAACACTAGTGCTAACTAGTCAGATTTAGCCAACAGTGCTGTCCCAAAGCTCAGGCTGTCCTAAAGCACTGACTTACAACAACTGATGGTGGGGAAAAATGCTTGGAGAATATGCCCAAAGAAAATAGGGCAGATGAGTAACATAAAGTAGGTCTAACATGGAGAGAAAATGTTCTGAAATACTGCACTGGAACAGCCCACTTCAAAAGACTTGAGTTTGGCTTTATATGACACAGTATAAAACTGTTCTTTAATGTTATGTCTGGGAAACCAAATACAGGAAATCAGATCAGTGGCTCAGAGCTGCCTTAGACTTTGCCCTTTGTGTGAGCTCTGCCTGGTTTTAGGTGTCCAGGACCCGTTTTCTCTTCATAACTGTCTGTAAATTGAAGAGATCCTGCTAGTTTTAGCCTGTATTCAAGCTTGTGCAGGGAAGTGTTGAGTGGAATGGTGTTCAGCCAGGACAGCTGCTGCACACATGTCCAGAACGTGTCTAGCTGGTGTTGGTGGTTCCCAAAATCCATTTGTGAGGCTCCAGAGCTGTCACTTGTGCTGCTCATAATTCTGCAGTCGTGTCCAGACCTCTGGGAAAATGTCTGGAACACCTCATTTGGGGAGGGTCTCTGTGCTGATGTCATTCATTCCTGTCAGAGCAATCATCTCCAGGTGGTTTTGCTGCAGTGGGCACAGGAAGGGAGCAGTCAGAAAACACGAAAATCCCATTGCTCTGCTGCTGCAGGAGTGTCTGCAGGCTGTGGAAAGAGTCCAAGAGAAGCAGCACAAGGGCTGTGCAGAGCCTGTTGTCCAAGAGAAGCAGCACATTTGAGCCCAAGGGCTGTGCAGAGCCTGTCCAGCCATCTGTGCTGACTTTGGTCTCCTCAAGTTTTCCCACTGAGTCAGTCCTGGTCCTGCAGCATCCCAGTTTGCATCCAACACCACGAGGCACAGCCCATTGCACTGCTGACCTCCCTGGCTCTGTGCTCCCAGTGCTGGCTGACACACACCGTGGGATTTGGGATCCTGGAGCTTAGAGGCTCCTTGGCTCCTGGCTCTGGTCTGCTGTGGGGTTGTTGCCTCACACTGCTCTGATAATGGCAGTGTTTTCTAGACCTTGTGGATCTCCTCATCCCCAGGAACTGTGAAGACACAGGAATTCAGCTGCTGCTGTGTCCCAGTGAGCTCTCAGTTGAATTTTAATGTTCTACCATTAGATCCCTTTAATAATTTTTTGTTGGGTTTTTTTTTGTTTGTTTGTTTGGTTGATTTTTTGCTTTGTTTGTTTTTGTGGTTTTTTGTTTGTTTGCCCTTTATTGTTTGTTTTTCTTTTTGTTTTTTTTCCCCAGGAAGATTTGAGTATCATGGAAAATCACTATTCCAAAGGGCTTTCCCTGCAGTAATTGTAAATCATTTGTAAATCAGTGAGCACGATTCTGCCCTAAAGCAGATGTTGTTTCTCCCTTGCTGTGTGCTTTTCAAAGCAGTCTGCTGACATTTGTCTGATCTGATAGTTCCTGTGGACTCCAGAGAGAGGAACACCCCAGGCCAGGATACAGGTTACAGCTTGTGAGTGGCATCATCACCCTGCAAAACTCATGGGAGCTCTGCTCCAATGGGGCCTAAACACTTGATAAATAATTAAAATGGTGAGGTGGAAATACAGTGGTCAACAGGAATTTTGGAGCTACTTACAAGCCGCTGTTTTGCCTAAACAATGGTGGCAGCATTTTTCTTTAACAAGTAGCTGTTGAAAAATTGTATATCAGGAACACAGACACATGTATTATCTCTCTTGTAGTCCTATGCTATTAACCTGAAATGAATGCAGTACTGGAAAAAGTAAAAAAAAAGAATAAAAAAAAATAATTGCATTTAGTTTTGTACTTTCTGGGAAATGAACTTGTGTATTCAGTGTTGAGTTTCTGATGACTTAAACTGGTACTGTGAGACACAGAAAACTTTGTTGTTAAACTATAAATCCTATTTAAATTCCTTATTTGACATTGAATCTGACTGCAGTATTTGATTTTTGGGCTCCAATTCCAGAGATAATATTTTTCCTACCTTTTTTTCCTTCTTTCTAGCTTAAAGAAAGCTGTAAAAGTCTGATCATGGTTGGGTACAGCATATTGTGTTCCTGAATGGTGGAGGGGGATGTCCCTCAAAGCTCTCAGCTCATGGAGTGCCACAAGAAAGCTTTTGGCATTCACCTGCTGAAGGTGAAAAGGGCACAGGGTGATCTGTGTGCAAAATGGAAAGACACATGGAACTTCAAACACTTCCAATACTCCAAACACTGTAATCTGGAATTCCAGTGACACTGAAAAATGCCAGTGGAAAAACCCTGTGTTCTTCCAGGTGACTTCAACAGCCTCTGTGCTGGTGGATGCATATTGTTGAATTCTTCAACTTCTCAACTCTGTTTCAATTTTCATGCATCTGAATAATGTTATTGGCACCACTGAGCAGTGCACATGGAATTGCAAGGCTTGTATGAACTGTGCAGAGACATTCTCTAATATTATTTTTTTTACATGAAACATTAGAGGAATAAAACTGTACTATAAGTTAAGCTGAATATGAAATAAGCAAAGGTTAATTTTTCTCACAAGAATATATTTCTGAGGGAGTGGAAAAGTAGAGCAGAAATCAGATTTTAGCAAGACTGATAGTAAAATAGTTTTTCTTGAAACAACAGCAAACAGTGCTCTTTTACTACCAAAATATAGTGGGAGAAAAAAAAAAAAAAGGGTGAAAATGGCATCTTTCCCTAAAATACTGGCAGTTTTCTCTGAAAGGGTTCTTTCAGAGGTAGGATTTAGAAAACACTGATGTTTTTAAATTTATTATTTTTTTATAAAGAGAGTAAGAATTTCTCATGTGGTTGGGAGCAAGGTATTGTAATTTCTGCCTCTCTAGGAACTTAGATTTCTTTCTGCATGCTCACATTCCACTGTTCCTGCTAATGTGCTGTGCAGGAAGAATTAAATTACACAGCTCTGCAGCTGGGACTAGCTGGAGGTTTGCATTTTTAAGGTTTTTTCCCCATCATACCCTGCAACCAAGGCAGCAAATAAATCTTGCATGGTCACATACTGTAGAGAGCATTTGTGGTGGGGGAGGAATTGCTGTGTGTGCCCTGTGGAAGCCAGGTTGTTCAGCTCTGTGCCCATCCCAGTGATCCCACTGCCATCTCTGAATTCATCCTTGGGAATACCGTGATGTAGCAGGAGGGAAATGAGATGCAGTTAGCAAACTGATAATTGAAAGTAATAAAAGCCTTAAGCAAATGCATAAAACTCTTCCCAATCATGGTATTTATGGGCCCAAAGTGTTAGAGAGATATTTATAGGTTGGATGGAAATACAAAACATATGGTATTTTTATCCAGAAATATTCTTTCAATTACACCCTGCATGGATCTCATAAACATCCCTCTTTCATCTAAAAATTCTTCAGTACATTAGGTAAGAAACAGCATTCCATTTCGTAGGGGAATGTGGTAAACAAACATCTCGTTCTAACAGATGTTGAAGTGTCTTACAGATTCCAATCAGCAAAAGGAATATTCTATAAGATTTGGCTCTGGCAGCTCAAAGCAATGCAGCTGTTGGGCCACACATTTTGTATTTTGGTCTTCTATTTGTTATATTGGAGAATGTGTGCAATCAGCATATTTTTTCCTGATTTTCATCTGTTAAGCATAAGCATCTTAATCTGATTTTCATTTTTTCCATGTGCTAAATCTCTCCTGCTTTGCAGATGCAGCAGGCTCATACCTTAATGTTTCCTCTATTATCTCTGTAGAAGAAATTTTTGAGAGCACCTCAGAAAATGCTGTGCTGCTATCTAAAATCAAACTCTGCATTGCTGTTTCAGAGCAGCCAGTGCTCACTAGGCAAGGGACTTCTAGAATTTACAACTGGGCTTTGACATAAAGTTGCTGGGAAGGAAGATACTCGAGGAATAGCTGGGAAGGTCAAGTCAAAAGGCAGTTTTGTGCCTTTGAGTGAAGCCTGGTCCCAGGCAGGGCAGCTGCTGTCTCTGCCTCTCCTGAAAGGGGGATCAGCACTGGCTCACAGCTGTCCCTTGCTTGGGAGTGGGAAATATATGAAATATATGCAGCCTTTTTGCTGAAGTGGTGGGATTCATAAATTTTGTGCTTGTGTTTGTCATAGGTAGACAGGGAAGCAGAACTGGGATTTTTTATTGGGTTTTTTTTCTTCTTTTTAAAACACCTTGATGGGTCTTGGGAAGTTCTGCTTTGTCTGAGGCACCGTGCCTGCAGGAGTACAGCAATGCTGTGAGGGCCCTGATGAAGGGAGAGGAATGATGAGGAGGATTCCATGGATATCAGAAGGGTAATTCATTATTTTATTATATTATATTATTCTATACATCTAAAACTGAACCTGCCAAGCACTCAACCCTGCTCAGAATCTCGTGACTGTCACCCAACAGTCCCGACACACACACACACACACCTGGCCCTGACAGGCCAAGGAACCAAAACACCATCCCTGTGGGTAAACAATCTCCATGTTGCATTGTATTTTGGCACAAACACAGGCACAGCAAATGAGATAAGATTATTCTTGGGAAGAATTGTGCCTTGCTTTTGTCTGTGAAGAGAAGTGTGGGGCTACACACTTGGCCCTGACAGGCCAAGGAAACAAAACACCATCCCTGTGGGTTAACAATCTCCATATTGTTCATCATGGGTAGACAGGGAAGCAGAACTGGGATTTTTTTCTTCTTTTTAAAATACCTTGATGGATCTTGGGAAGTTCTGCTTTGTCTGAGGCACCGTGCCTGCAGGAGTACAGCAACGCTGTGAGGGCCCCAGCGAGGGGAGAGAAATGATGAGGAGGACTCCATGGATATCAGAAGGGTAAATAATTACTTTATTGTGCTATATTATTCTATACATCTAAAACTGAACCTACCAAGCACTCAACCCTGCACACAATCTGCTCTGAATCTCGTGACTGTCACCCAGCAGTCCTGACACACACACACCCCTGGCCCTGACAGGCCAAGGAACCAAAACACCATCCCTGTGGGTAAACAATCTCCATGTTGTTCATCATGGGTAGACAGGGAAGCTGACCTGGGATTTTTTACTGGCTTTTTATTCTTCTTTTTTAAAGACCTTGATGGATCTTGGGAAGTTCTGCTTTGTCTGGGGCACCGTGCCTGCAGGAGTACAGCAACGCTGTGAGGGTCTCAACACGGGGAGAGGAATGATGAGGAGGACTCCATGGATATCAGAAGGGTAAATAATTACTTTATTATACGATATTATTCTATACATCTAAAACTGAACCTGCCAAGCACTCAACCCTGCTCACACTGCTTTGAATCTCGTGACTGTCACCCAACATTCCCGACACACACACCCCTGGCCCTGACAGGCCAAGGAAACAAAACACCATCCCTGTGGGGAAACAATCTCCATGTTGCATTCTACTTTGGCACAAACACAGGCACAGCAAATGATAAGAATTGTTTTTCTTTCTCTGAGGTCCAGAGAATGTGAACCCCAGAAATATTCTTGGGGAGAATTGTGCCTTGCTGTTCTCTGTGAAGAGAAGTCTGGGGCTACGCAGGAGTTTCCTGAAGGCCAGGGATCTTGCTGGAGCCGAGCATGAAACACTGTGTTTGAGCTGTTTGGTGGAACTGCAGCTCCAGGCTGGAACAGATGTGTTTGATGAGCCCCTTAAGCATGTCACTACCAAACTTGTTCCAGATATTGCCATTTCTTAAGGGAAAAGTCCCCTTCCAGCCTCACTTGCCGTGGCTGCACCTTGATTTCACCAGACCCTCTTTTGGTAGATCAACTTTCCTGCACAACTTTCCTGTCAGGCATGCTTCATGTTGAATCAAAATCAACTATTTTTGTTGTCTTATCTGTATTTGTCTTGCTGGTTTGTCTTGTTGAGGTACTGTTGGTCAAACTCTGACTAAGAGCAACATGGCACAATATCATTTAACCCAGGGAACCTGATACAATTCCAGAGTGTTCACCTGGATTTGTGCAGGGTGAAATAACTAAAGGATGCTCATGGGCTTATTGACCCTGGGTGTGGAGTGGGGACAGGCTGGTTGGGCTTTGGTACCATTTGCAGCCTTGACTGTCTTAGGCCACTGGTTTAGTTGGGACAAAGTTCTCTGTCCAATGCTGTGTCAAACCCTGGCCCTCCATCCCAGCCCTGTGAGCTGTGCAGAATAAATTGTGGTGTCTGGCAGTTTCTTGCTAAATCATTTGTGATTCCATGAAATATTGCCTTGGAATCACACAGCCTGCTGTGGTCATTTTAAGTGAATAATGCAGCTGCCTCGTGGCTCTGCAGTATTTGTTTGGGGCAGATCAACTCAGAAAATAACAAAATTGTGTGAGCAAGTCCTTCCTCCCTCTAACTTCCAAACCTGTAGTGGTATTGCACCACTAGGGTTGGCTTGACCCATTTTAATCTAAGAGCAGAACTCCTGCCAAATTTGAGGATAAGCATGACAACCATTACACTGATTTATCAGAGTGAAAGGGGAGTTGCATTAGTAGTTTTGGAATTTATTGTAGTGGATAAATGGCATTTCCATCAGCAAAAGAATGAGAAAATTGATTTATAACAGATAACTCCAATAATTTCTGAATTTCCATATTAATAGAAAAGTGGTACTTCCATATTTGCTATTATCCCCATATGTGCCATCTTCTTATAAATATGGAAATCTGGCAATTATCTGAGAACTACTTTATTTTCAAATTATACCATAGAAATTAATGAATGGATTTTTTTTTCTTGGACTATCATATTTTTAAGTATTTTATTGGATCTGGACTACTGTATTGAAAGATAAAGTCCATTTGGCAATCTTTGATACTGTATCTAAAGCTAGATGCTGCTAATTAGTTAATTTTCCTTTCATCAAAAGCACAGAAGTGAGCCATACTCAGATTAGATGCTATTGATTTGTCTCCTTCTGTTTTATGACTTTCAGGATAATGTGCTGAATAGGAACTTGCAAAAGATCTATTGCTCCTGGAAAAGGAATTCATGTAAACAGTGTTGATGGTGAATAAAACTAATGCTAAAACTCTATCTCAGCACCATTAGGTGGTGAAAGGGTAAATATTAACTCCTGAAGGAATGAGTCCTTTCATATAGGAGAAGGACTGGTGGTTTAGGACTTCCACATGGGCTGGTGGTTTAGGAGTGTGCTGGTGCCAGCCATGGGAAAAGAACCTGATGGACAACACAGTGCCTGGAAGGAGAAGCAGTGTCTGGGCTTTAAGTGGTTCAGGAGGAAAATTGCAGGAGGGACAAAAAAAAAAACAATCCTGCTGGGGGATTGATTAGATAAAATCACACAGCTTTTAACCTGTGAGCAGACTTCACATCATGTTGCAAATAAAACCACACGCATACTAGAATCTTTTTAATCTAAGGTAAAAAGAAGGGAAGTTTAATTTCTGACTCCAACATTCACAGGCTTTCAAAAGTGACAGTGGATTGGAGGATGAAAGTGCCACCTCTCCAATGACACTGGACAAACCAACAGCCCATCAAATTTCTCCTTTTCCAGAGAAGAATGTAAAACAATAATTTTTTACATAAAACTGTGTGAGAAAGTTCATTACAAGAATGTAAACATCAGAAGGGTTAGAAGAACTTAGAAGAACAGGGTGACAACACCAGAGCTGTCCTGTCATTTTGGGGCTACTCACCAGAGACACTCAGCTGTGGCACGTGGCCACATGGCTCCTTTGGGTCACTCTTTAGTATTGATACAATAAAAACCAGAGTGGAAGTTATGGGAATGGGTTTATTTCTGGTGAAAAAGCCAACTTCCCCTCTCCCCACCATTACAAAAGCCATCAGAGCAGGGATCTGCTGATGGGGCTCTCCACAATGGAGTTCTGAACCAAGTCAGCCAGTGGGAATTGGCCATGTGAAAGCTGTTCTTGTTTCTGTAATGATTCCTGAGGGTCATGGTTGTGTCTTAAATTCTGTATCTAGGGGCCATGTGAAAGCTGTTTATGTTTCTGTAAAGGTACCTGAGGAGTCATGGTTGTGTCTTAAATTCTGTATCTAGGAGTTTTCTTGATGAGAAGTTAAAACTTCCTCCTAGATATCTCACTTTGATTTTTTTTCTGAGTGCAATGTTCAGCTCAGGGAAAATAGAATTCAGAGGGAAGCACCCTTTACTGGGAGAAGTCTTATTCCTCAGGAGCAAAACACCTTAAAAAATGTGCTTTCATTTGATCTTTCACTTAGATGTTAGACACTTTATACTGGCTAATATTTACATGGAAGATTAGCAGTCTGTATATCACAGAATTGTTTCACTTGAAAAGCTGATGTATTTGACATTACTCTATGACTTTTTCTCCATTTAAACACGAGAAGTTTATGGTGAGGTCCTCATGTGCTTTTCTCATTGCAAGCACTGCTGACAGATTAAGTGATGCTCCATTTAATGTAACACCTGTGTTGTGTGAATTGAGAGGAGCAGAGCTGAGCACAGGGTCTAGTACACCTTGCTCAAATTTGGAGCAAGTGTCTTAACACTTGGCAGGGGGAAATGCTTTTTGTAAATTTTCTGTATCAAAAAAAGGAGTTTTTGTGCAAATGTCAGCAGAGGTTGAGAGTGCAATGTGGAACAGCAGTGACTGGGATGGCCTTCATGGTGAAAAATGTGGAGGAAACAGATCATTAGACATGGACATTGTGTTAATAAGGAAAAGAGTTTAGAGAAGGATTTGGCATTTTTATGTGTATGACTGTAGTGATGGTCTGAAGATAGTTACCAAAGCACTGATTTTTACCAGAGTGGAAGTGGCACTAATCTGAATGTTGTGAAGATCTGGCTTTCTCAGAATGTTCTTTCTGCAAGATGTATGCTTTGCTTTTTGTCTTTGTGGGGTTAAAAATGCCCCATTAAAAATGCTCCTATCACTTCAAATTCCCCATTCCCTGAGCTGTGAACCCTTTTGAGGGGAAAAGCCACATGTGGAATGTCAGGGGTTGAAACTGCTCCCATTTACAGCACTGGCCACTCCAATTATCACAATGATTTCACCAGCCTCACTTGGGAAAACAAGTGATGTTTGACTTACCTGGGCAAATTGATATTTCAGAGCTGGCTTCAGCAATCTTCCTGCGGCTTGACAGTTGGTCTGCAGCACATGAAACAGGGTAAACACTCTTTCATATTTGAAATTGGAAGCAGGCACCTTGAAGCATATCGTGAATGTGCTTCTGTTCCATATGGAATAATGAGAGAAGAGTTATTTTTTTTTAAGTTTCTGTGGCCTTCCTGTTAAAATGTAAACTCAGTCTGGGGCACTGGGGAGTACAGAGCTTGGATGCAACAATAGTTACACAGTTCTGGGAATTTTGCTGCAGCTGATGTCCTGATATGTTTTTAAGGAGTCTGTCTTTCTTTCAAGCTCTGCCACTTTTATAACCATCCATTAATATTTTCTATGCACCTGAATAACAGTGCATGGAAGTCATCTTTCCATCCTGTTCAACTGGGTTTTAATCAGGCTTAGGGTATTTTTTCTGAGGAACTGAGTGTCTCAACTGTGAAGCAGATGTTTTGTTCCACACTGAATGACAGAACAAGTAAATAGGGAAAATGGAAGGATTGTTGGTTTTCTAACACGTCATTGTCACTACCATGCTCTATTGCTTTTCACTGCCTCCCTCTTGAGATAAAAATGGGTTTAGTCCTTGAATTTATGGAGTTCAATTCTTCTTTACAGATTCACAGCCTACAGACTCGACCTTCAACTGGCTCTTCAAACAGAAGCAATTTGATTTGCATGTTTCTTCCATTTTCACTCTGCTGCAAAAGCATCTGTCCACAGGCTGATGAACTTACCTGAACTTCATTCCTGGGTGCATGGGGTGCTGTTTCACCTGGCTGCAGGGTAGATTTTCCCTATGATTCAGCACAAGTTAATTAATTGGTTTCCTTGGACTTCATTTGGGGGTGATGGCATGGTGTGGGTAAAGGTAACAGGCTGTGAGTTCTAGTTCTAAGAGTTTTTCCAGCTGAAAAAGGCTTCTGAAATCTTAGGCTGAGGAGAAAAAACTTTCACTAATCAGCTGACAGCTTCAGTTTTCTCACTCATTGTAGTGGAGTTCACTCTGCTCAGTCAGAGGTTTTGGCCTGGGAAGTTCCTTTCCTTGGGGAGTGATTAAATATGGCTGTTTGGAAAGATTAAAGCATCACTCTTTAATCTTTGGCACACTGGGCAAACAGATCAGTATTTGTGGGAAATGGAAAGACAGAAACTTCCACAGACACAGGAGGGTTTGATCTGCAGCCTTAAAAGAAGCTTAGATTGATGTAAAAATAAAATACACAGACATTAGGCAGAAAAATCATAGACATGTTTCTACAGTTGTAAGTAAGAATATGCCTTAAGGAAGTGAGAAACTGCATTGATAAGATGGGGAAGGGTTTATAATGTAGGGGTGTGATTGTACAGAGTAAGGTGAGAGTTTAGAGGGTTTAGAAGCATTTCTGTGTACATATGATAGCAGCTCTTAGGATAAAAGTATCCACAGTGCAGCAGAAGTGAGTAAAGGTGATTGGTTAGAAAAGCAAAATAAACTTTGTGGCAACTGTCCATTGGATTAGCAAGAAATTATATACTAGATATATAATAGATATATATTTTTATTATATATTATATATTTTATATAATATTATATGTATGATCGATAATATATTTTATATAATATTTTAGATATATATTTATTAGATTTTTATATTAGATATATAATTAGAAATTAAATATTAGATATATATTCTAATATTATATATTAGAAATTATATATTGCCTTGTAAGGAAGAACTTGTGACCACTTTGAGCTACGGTTGAGCGCTTGCTCTCTTAAACATCATGGCCTCTGAGACTGATGTATATTTGAGCAAGAAATTGTATTCAACCTGACTGTGGTCCCATCCCTTCAATTAAAAGGAATAATAACAATAACAATAACAATAACAATAGCAACAACAATAATAACAATAATAGCAATAATAGCAATAATAGCAATAATAGCAATAATAGCAATAATAATAATAATAATAATAATAATAATAATAATAATAATAATAATAATAATAATAATAATAATAATAAGTATTCAGAGGGATTTCTCCAAAGGGGCAGTTCTGTCTGTTCTGAAGGTAGCTTTTAAGCTGATGGTGGGGCAGTGGGTCCCAGCTCACACAGCTCTGCCTCGTCTGTCAGCATGTGAGGCTGGGCTCCAGGGTCTGCCTGCCTGGCTGGGCTTGAGACAGGGCTGGGTGGCTCCCTGGAGCTGCTGTGCTGCTCCTGGTGCTGTTCAGCTCATGCAGAATTGGCCTGGAACACCACAGCAGGTTGTACAAAGGCTGGGACAGGCCTTCAGGGAATTGCTTGAGAAAATGAGGGGTAAAAGGCAATGGTTGCTTCAGTGTGCTGTTCAAACAACCTGGCTGCTGAGATGCCTCAAGGAGCTGGAGCAGGGGCTGGATGGAGTTCAGAGCAATAAAGTGGAGATTTATTGATATTTATTGAGGTGCCTTCTGAGGCCACACCCTGGCAGTACCAGAGTCCTGGCTCTGCCCTGGGGGCTCCAAGGTGGGAGCAAAAGAGAGCTTGGTCATGAGATCCCACATTTTTATAGGCTTTATTCCATTTGCATACAGCAGTTAACTGCCCAATTAACAGCTTCACATGATGAAGTTTCATCCTCCTCTTTTCACTTTGTTCATGCTTTGGCCCTGAAGTTTGAAGAGATTGTCCTTGAGTCCCCAGCTGGAACAGGATTATTTTGTCTCCACCACCCTGTGCAAAGATCCCAGTGACACTTGATGTGCAAACCCAGGGCACCAGGAATATTCCTCTGTCTGCTCTGGGTGCCCTGACCCCCAGGCAGCACTGACTCTGACCCTCACTCATGGAGAAAGTTCCCCAGACTCCAAGATAGACTGGAACCCACAGAAGGGTGCAATAGATTATAGAGAGCAGTGTGGGTGTGTCACTGGGGGAGAAATTGAGGGGTTGGGGTTTTTAGGATGCTGTGGATGGAAGCAGGATGGAGGGCACAGGGTGCTGTCCTGGGTTCCTTCTTCATGCTTCTTCTTCCTTCTTCTCCTTGGGTTTGGGTGGCATTCTGTAATTGGGCAGAAAAGTCTGCACTGTGGCTCTGTGGGGTCAGTTATTGGGTTAAAAGGGAAATAATCCAGGTGTCAGCTCTTAGTTGGATGGTTTGGTCTTAAAAGCCCTTGTACCAAGAGATTGTTGGGCATTTTGTGCCTTCTGATGAAAAGCTGCAGAACTCACAGCAGTGAGACTGTTTTATTGATAAGAAATAGTAAACACCTGAGTCCCAACATGAAATACTGTCTGGAGTGCCTTCAATACAGACCCAGAGAAACCACACCTGGGATCCCCACAACTTAATATAAAGCTAAGAGCTGCACACCAAAACAGAACAGAAACACTTAAAACCCAAGGTATCAGCTGGGGATTGGCTTTCTCTGCAGAATTTATTAGAATGAAACCTTTCTGTGCTAGCTGCAAATCTCACCTGGTACACCCATGGTGGATTTTAAGCTTGGCACTAGAGAAAAGATATGGTTCCTAGGATCTAGGGCTGTCCCCCTTGCAGCCAGTGATCCCACAGGCTTTTTGTTCCATGCCAGAGACCTGGAAGAGATTGCAGCTGGGATGCATCCAATTCAACTGGACATTGGGCTGGCCTTGCTGTTGATGGAAAGCTTTCTGCTTTTGTCCTCACATCTCTGGATTTACGTTGGCTTCTGCTAATGAGACTTAAAAGGAGTAAGAACTGACCTCAAATTAAGACTGGGCTATTCCTGCAGAGCCATCCAAACTGTTTATTATATTGATCAGTAAAGCCCCATGAATTCTTCAAGTTGGTCAATGATGTGAACTGACAACTTAAATTATTACAGTGAAAGCCCTGCTGTGCTAACTTAATTTATGTTGTAGGGCCTCAAAACAGATTTTTATCTGACTGCTTCTTTGGGTTTTTTTTTTTCCTTTAAGACTAAATTGAGAATTTTCTTTTTGAAAGCAGAGGTTTTATGTGAGGATAAATCACATCAAGTCAGCTGTCCAGTGAAGCCACAAATAATGCTGCTTTTATTTTAAATTCAATAATATAGGCATCTGGAGCTATAAACACTTTCTCCAAGTTGTGTGGCTCTGGGAATATACAGACAACTTGCATCTGTGTTGTGTTGTTACCTTACCTGACTTGAGATATTTGGATTAAGGGCATGCTTTTGATGTGAATGAGAAATGGGAGAGGCAAGCCTCATGTGGAAGAAACACAAAACTTGTGGATTCTGATGGGTACAGCCCCGGGAAAGAAGAGGGAAAGTGTTTTCTGCAGTCAGGTCTCCATTCCTCACTCAGAGCACCAGGGCTTGGAGCCATGGAAATGCTGCTGGAATGCTGTGCCAGGTCAGCCTGAAGGGTGGGACACAGCTGTGTCCTCACACAGCAACCTAAAAGGAGCTTTGGTGTCATGGCAATGAAGCTGATGGCAGCCTGAAAGAGAGGAAAATGAAATGGATTTTTGATTTTTGCCTCTTTACTGTATACTCAGCCCGCAAGTGAGATAACTTAAGGAAAAAAAAATTGCTGCCTTGCAGAAAAGGAGGAAAAACTCATTTTGGCAGGTTTCCTTTGCATATAGCTTGCCCTGGTGTGTTACTGCATAATATCCTCCTGCTGTTTGTTGCATTTCTTTGGAACAAAGAAGAGACTTTCAAATGGTGCCTGTGAATGTATTTGCAAGGAATCAGGCTTAGAAAGAGTGATTAAAAATAAATCTCTAAGCTGATAGTGTGTTGTGGGCACTGGAGTTGCTCTGTTTGGATCAGGAACAAAGGCTCCATCCATGGCACATGCTTTCCTTGCAGTCCTTACCTGTGGGCTGAACTGCAGCAATCTGTGACTCTGGGCTAGGTGTTCATATTTGGGGATTGCTGGGCCATGGCACACTGGCAGATAAAGGGGATTCCAGTCATTCCAAGGACTAAACAGCCATTATATTATGATTAATAGCGTAGCCATCAGTAGCTGGGACTGATTTGTTTGACTCCTCATTGTGTTTTTGTTTCACTCATTTCATATTTATAACTCTTTTATAAACCAAGAGATCTGCAAATTCATATTTAATTAATTAAATATTGTTGTCTTGGCAAATGGCCCTTTCCAAAATGCAAATATCTAAAATTTGTGAAGAGCAAGAACAGGATTTTTAGGTTAAAGTATGGGTCAGTGGTGCTGATTTATAAGAAACCTGGAAACGAAATCCAGGATTTTCACTTAAATAACGGATATTTATTTTTCTTTTTCAAGGACATTGTCCTGCAGTGCAACCATCATCCTTACAGCCCTCTCCACATGCATCTCCACAGATGCAGTGCCCAGCCCTGCACCAACAGATGCCACGAAGCTGAAGCTCAGCAGGAAGGAACCTGCTGTCCCAGCTGCAAACCCCCAGTGCCAGGCAGCAGAGCTGCTTGAACACCCTGTACAAACACCACAGTCTCTTAAAGTCAAGTGGATGCTTTCCATTGCAGCCTTCCTAGCATATGCACCTTATATTCCTGGAATTTTATTTTTCTACTCCACTTATCCTGCTCAACAATATAATTATCCATGCTCATGGTCTACCTACTGCCCTTTCAATGCTGGGTTTGGCTGCTGAGCTCTAAGAATTGGGCAGACTTAGTGCACTTATATGGACACTTGTATATCCTTTCACTCTAATAGGATGCTCAGGTAGCTGTCCAGACTCTCAAAGGAGCTTTTAGAGTTCTTTTCAGGTTCTTATTTATGTGAGATTTTTGCATTTTGACTTTGAGGACACAAACAAAGAAATGGTCTGCCTGCAGTCAACCTGCAGCTGGTGAGTTGTTCAAACAAATATATATATTATTTATATTTATATATATATAAGCTATATATATACTATATATATATTTATACTTTAGATAGGTACAGTATATTTTATAGATATGTTATGTAATATATATAATATAATATAATATTTATACTATCTATTTATAGTTTATATATACACTATCTATAGTGCATATGTTTATATATGCATTATAAGTATATTTATATTTATAAAATTTGATAATGTTTATAATATTTATTTGTATTTGTATATATGGTACATATGTATATATAAAATATATATTTATATATATAGTATATATACATATGTACCATATATACCATATATATGTATATATACTATATATAAAAATATATATTATATATGTTATATATAATAAAAATACATATGTAGTATGTATTTATAGGGTTTTTTTGCCAATTACTCAAAAAGTTTTGGTCTGATTTCTACCTGTACACTCTTGAAGATAGTTGTGTATGTATGTACATGTACACATGTATGAAGAAGTTACCTGTTAGAAATTCCCCTAGACTACAGTGAAATATTTTCAAGGTGTTGACATTTCTCACTGGGTTGAGCCTTGAGGAGTAGGGCTATCAGCCTGAGCTCCATTGTCAGCTTCCAACAAGGATCCTCTGGTGATTGCAGGGCTTTATTGAGGTTTTGTGAGCTCTGGGAGCATCCTCTGAGAGGGAGATGCTGTCTGCAGCCAGCTGCAGTCCAGGGGTGTGCAGTGCCTCATGTAGGACTGGTAATCACACATCCTCTGAACAGAGAGAGACACAGCTTTCTCCCAGGGTTTTCCTGAGAAGCTGTGAGAAAGCTCAGAGAAAAGAATGAGGAACAAGTCTTACCTCTACTTGCTGCACCCATTGTTGTGCACATGTGGAATGTGTTATGGAGCTTGGTTTATCAAAGGGTTGTTTCTTAATTGGACTCTGGGGATGGTGTTTGGATTGACTGGCCAGTTGGATCTGTCTCTTTGGGACTGGCTGTAAGGGCAGTAAGAGTTTCTCAAGAAATATAGTATAATATAGTTATATAAAATAATGTAACAAAGGGATTGATCAGCCTACTGGAATCATGGAGTCAATGCTAATTATTACCTGGTTGCAGACTCTGGGATGACATAGGACCACTGTTTACAGGGTCACGAAATGGTTGGCTTTTGTCACAAAAACTGAAATCCCACCCTGGCCACAAATTGAAATTCCATCCTGGCCACAATCCAGGTTGGCAATTTCTGGAGTTTGCAGAACTCCAACATGTTTTCATGCCAGGTTAGAGTTCAGGTGAGGAATGTTTCGGGGTGTGAGTGACTGTTCCACTCTCACCAGGCAGCAGGAGTTTCTGGAACAGTCAGGGCTGCTCCCACCTCATTCACTCCAGATTTCCCAGTACAGCCCAGGGCTGCTCCACCACTCAACCCTTTACACAAAGACCAAGGCCTGACAGAGATACTTGAGGTCATGGAGCAGATCTTACATAATTTTCCTTTAACTAAGGGAGATTTCCTGCAGAGATGTCTTTGTGCAGGGGCAGCTTTCAGGGCAGCTCTCCACGAAAGGGAGCAGCACATGCAACCAAAACTATCCCCATTTATAGTGAGTCACTGGCACTAAATATAGAGCACTTATTTTACTGCTTCTGGCTCATGCTGAGCTAAATTTGAAAGAGAGAATAGGCAATTCCTGTTCTTACCAGGGGTACTGTGATTTTTTTTGGGTATCTGAACTGCAACATGAACCTTTTTTTGCTTGTAAACTGGGTTTTTTTTGTTGTCTTTGTTTAGTTTTCTTCATTCCCCAGTTATCATCAGGGGTTCAGTGAATACTGCACATCACAGCCTGAGAGACACACACCGGGGTCCCTGGCCACCATCACTCTTCTCTGTCCCTTTCAGGAATGTCACCTGCTCCTTGTGCTGCCCATCCTTCCTCTTCCCAAGACCCTGAGGCAAAGATTTTGAGCAGCATCTACCAGTGAATACCTCCCTAACCCTGTTGGTTTTTTTTGGTTTTTTGTGGTTTTTTTTATGTTCTGGGTGCTGAACTAACATGCCTGGCTGCTCAGGGCATCACCAGGGTGTCTCACAGTAGGAGTTAAAACAGACTCCCCTTTCCAGTGATCTCTCCAAAGTGGAATTCTCCCAGAGGGAAGAATTCCTGTTGCCTATGAGGGCATTTGCTCACCAAAAATCATTTGAATGAATCCTTGAAGGTTAGCACCTTTTAATTTACTTCATCTGATGATTTAATTGGTGTTGTTTCCAAAATATGCTTTGCTTCCACATGTTCTCCTGCTGGTTGCACCCAGACACTTCCATGTCAGAGGAGAATGCCTCTGGTCATGTCAGCCCTCCCTCCCAAAGCCCTCCCAGAACTGTGACCAGTCTGGATGTTGGGGAGCAGATCCCATGGCAGTAAAGATGCTGAGCTTTGTTCTGTATTTGAATATTTGCTGGGATCCTGAGTGCCTGAGAATCCCAGCTGAGGAGGGGGAACCTTCTCCTCTCAGTGCCTTGCACATGGCAGCAGCCATGAAAACAGCTGGACTGTGGGAAATAGTAAAGGTAAGAGGATTTCCAGAGAGCTGTAAAAGCAGGCCTTGGAAACAGAAAAAACAGAAAACTCAGAATTAGCTGCAGCTGCAAAGTCTCAAAGTAGAAAAAGTTACAATAGTACAGCAAGCAAGGACATTGAACAATAGCTTGAGTTTTAAGCTTGGCTGAGACAGACCTTAAGACTGCAGAAAAATATGCTTAGCAAGATAGTAGGAGGTTCTAAGCTTAATAATGTTGTGTTGTATATTGTTAATGGAAGGCAAACAAGCAAGCATTGTGTGAAGCAGGTGTGTGAGTGCTTTTGGTGGTTGGCTAGAACAACTGTCTGTAAGCTTTAGCAATGTGCCATTGGCTGGGAAGTTTTTAAAATGCTCTGTAACAAAGACATCTTTGGCTGCTGCTGGCAAGAATGAGCTATTGCCATCTTCCAATTGTCTCAATCATGTAATGAGGCTGATGCTGCAATAAAGCTCAAGGAATGAATCCCAGCAGTCCCTGGGATATGTCCTGTTGGTGAAAAACACACTGCACCAGAATGCTTAATGCTTTCTAAGCCCCCTCAGGCTTGGAGGTGCCTCAGGCACCAGTTTCAAGCCACAGAACAATCAGGACAAGCTTCACACTGAGAATCACTGCTGGTCCTTTGCTCTGTTACTTTCCTGCAGACAGAAGTTGTCTGACAAAGGTTCTGTTGTTAAAATATCCTGTTGGTCATCAGCATTCCAGTCTGAAACAAATGGTAGCTGACTACAGTGGAGAGCTAAATAACTCAAAACATATATTCCTACTCCTTCATGGCCTGACTTAACCCAAGTTGGTCCCAAGCATTCTGGAAAATGTCTAGAAAGACTTTTCAAGACTATATCTTCCACTAGTGGGTTGGTTTGGGTTTCTGTGAGCACATTTGACTGACTAAAAATCAGTCCCTAAAAATAAAAATAGAGAAAACTGTGGGGTGGGACAGTGCACCAAATCCTTGTGAGCTGATAGGACCCATTTCTGCTGGGCCTGACAAGGAGCACACCCGTGTTGGCAGAAGGTACAACACCACCACCTTTGAGTTCAGTCTCACTTGTCATCACTGCATTTTACCTGCTCTCACTCTGAAGACTTCCTTGGAAAAATTCTTCCTCTGGCTTTTGCAAGGGCGACTGCTGGAGAGCATTTTGAGACTCTCCTGCTGTGACAACTCCCTTCAACAGCCCTTTCACAAGACCAAAAGAGCAAATGCATTTGAAAAGAGCTTGTTTTTAACTGCTTCCTTTGAAATGGTTGTAAATGTTACTTTTAGTGTTTAACTCAAATTCTTCTTTTCTCTCAGAAACAAAATTGGCCAGCTAAGGAGAAAAGACTGGATATAAATAAATAAATAAATAAATATATATATTTTTAAATATAAAACTGGATATGGGACTTTTCCAGTCTTATTTGATGGCAGGCCTTCCAGACCAATGGATAAATGGCTTGCAGCAACAGTCTCTTCCTTCTGAGCCCCAGCATTGGGCACTGAGCTATCTCTTCCTGCTGCCTGCTATTGCCTGTGCTAAGAACCCCCCCATTTGATAGAAATATCTGGAATTTTATGCTGTACCTTTTTCCAGAGGCTCCTGCCATCTCTGAGGATTGTCAGTTGTGTTATTCCCTCTGACAGGTCTCATCTATCCATCCTCAGTGGGCTGTTATAAGTTTGTTTCCCATGATAGTGACATTTTACATGCATATTATTGTCTCCAAAAGTCTGCATGCAAAATTTCATGGTAGAATGGATCTCTACAGCTGAACTGGTGCATTGAGCTGGGAAAGTGGCGTGTATGAGGAAAATGCACTCCTAGGAGATGACTTTCATTGGTGTTATTACTGGCTGCTGCCATCTTTCTTTTATTTACAATTTACAATGCAAATGTCTTTTGGTCCTGTAACCCTTAAACACATAGGAAAGAGGCAACTAATTTGCATGGGTAATCTTATGAAAGCCATCTTTGTAATTAAGTGCAAACTGTGATTCCATCCACTGCCAGTGCATTATGCCACTTCAATAAACTTTAATTTCATTACTAGAAGTCAAGATTCCCTTATTAAACTTTTCTATTGAAACAGAGTGAGAAGAAGCTTCCAAAGTTCACATTGCTTCTGCTATGTCACTTTTATTATAATGTAATGTACATAGACAAATGAGATATCCCATTGTGTTTGCCTACGGGTGTTAAACATGCCCTTGAAACCAAAGGCAAAATAAAGCATAATAAAAAATAGCTTAGCAAGACTGATGGCACAGCTTCTTGGCCTTGTGAAGCAAGGCATTGAAAACTGAAGGATTTTGGGAGGCTGAGAACACCCTTAGCACACTGCCTGTGGGTGTAATCCATTCCTGGTCCCTGGGCTGGGCTGAGTTCTCAATGAGTCTCAGGCTGTGCCAAGGAAAGTTGAGGTTGGATATTAGGAAAGAGTTTTTTACAGAAAGGTGATAAAGTTCTGGAATGGCTGCCCAGGGAGGTGGTGCAGTCCCCATCCCTGGGTGTGTTTAACAAAGCCTGGATGTGGCACTGGGTGCCAGGGTTGAGTTGAGGGGTTGGGGCTGGGTTGGACTTGATGATCTTGAAGGTCTCTTCCAACTCAGTGACTCTGTGAATTCTGTGAGATCAGCTAACAGCAAATCTCCCTGAGATTTGCTACCGTCAGCCATAACCTGGGGACAGAACTGCAGCACCCCAGGTTGCCCAGAAAGCTTTATCCCAAGGCTTTCTGTGCTTAAACCTAAAGAGGAGCAGGTATTTCGATGGGACTGTGCTTAGTGCTGGGGTGGATACTTCAGTGGTGATCTGGTCATTGCCTGAGGTGGTGTGCTGAACACTTCTGGTGCTCTTAGGAACACTTGAGGGAAAGTTGGAATGGATATGTCAGGCAGGCCACTTAAAAATGGGAGAAAAATAGGAGAGTATTTGTGACACAGGACAATGAAGGTCAAATCCACATAAGCTATAAAGATCCATGTGTTTCTCTCTAGAGCTGTGTGGAAAAGAACTGTTCTGTGCCAGGTATGGGATTTACAGAATCTCTAAAGTTGGAAATAAAATGCAACAGAGATGAAGTGCCTGTTGAGGGAGAATAGTCTTGGTGGTGGGACATCCTGCTTCTTGGGACCTGGGAGCACAGAAATCAGTTCCTTTCCTCATGGTGGGTTCTGCTGGAAACAAGGATTCTATTTTCATCCCATTTCAATATTTTTGGCTGCTAATGAGTGATTAAGATTAGTGAGGTCCTTTCAACCATTCCTCCTGCCTTTCACATCTCTCACAGAAGGGAGAATATAATTTTTTTTTTCTTAGAATGTTTTACCTCCCCTGTGTTGCTTTCTGCTTAATAAACCTAGTGCAATTAAAGGGTGATTATTTGATCCTAGTGGAGATTCTCTGCTGTGCCATATTTCCTTGTGGCTGCCAAGAATGGTCAGCCTCAAGTCACTGGAAGCTGGGCAAAGCTGAGGACAGACAATAGCAGAGACCTTGATGTGGATATTGTTGATCCAAGGTTTGAAATGCAATTGGAATTTTCTCACAATGTGAAATGGAGGCACAGATATTTCCAAGGATGACAGAGTAGCTTGCTGGGGTTCTTGAAAATATTATTCCACTAAATGAACTTTCTGTCCTCTGTGGACTTGACTAAATGAACAGA
Source organism: Fringilla coelebs (assembly GCF_963513975.1). NCBI lineage: Eukaryota > Metazoa > Chordata > Aves > Passeriformes > Fringillidae > Fringilla > Fringilla coelebs. The sequence continues at coordinate 3,381,675 of NC_140036.1, read as the reverse complement.
TCATAATATGTCCTAGAAATAATAATAATAATAATAAAATCTTCTTGAAGCCTGTTTGTCAGCAAAACTCTAAAAAGCAGAAATTAAAATTACTCTAAAATGTTGCGGGAAAACTCCAGACTTGCTGCTCATGACTGAGCTTTAATTCATCCTTTTCTATATTAAAGAAGTGGGACCTTTCCTAGATTGATTTTTCCCATTCTAAATGTTATGGAATTATTAAGCAATGTTTGAGAGTGCACTAAATTTATGGCCATTATTTTCTAATGAATTCTGGTTGAACTGACAACTTTAATTAATTCTACCTTTCAGAAATATAAATAGGAAGGAGAAAGAAATAAATAATGTTTTGACCACAAGGCAGTGCAGCATTTGGAAATGAAGCTTGAAATGTCCAACTGAGTTGCATTAATGAGATATCAGGTCTTGAGTTTGTAACCCTGGCTGGGGTGTCATGGAGCCCAGTGCAGGCATGTGGAGACTGTCTTAAAGATTTCCTTTAATCTTCCAAGCTGGCAGGGTATGAAAGATTAAAATGCTCTGGATCTAGCAGACTTGCCACCTCTAGTTCAGGCTAGTTATTAATGTGCTATGTGGGCAGCAATACTTTATTAATTGTATTGCTGGCCAGTGATCAATGTGACAAGCTTAGCAAAGAGCAGAGTTATTCATCAGAGAGCTGTCAAGTAGTAATTGCCCTCGTGTGCATTAGAATAAGGCAGTGGGAGAGGCAGAATGGGTGTGCTTTTATCATTTTTAGGGGCAGGTGTCAACAAAATTAAAATCTGCTAATGTACTAGTAAATAAATACATTGGAAAGGAATTTATGCTCTCACACAATCATACCACTACAAAGTAAGACCAAGGGTCATACTTTAGCAGCATTTATATTTTTAGATGTTTTTAAAAGTGTTTCCAACAAATTCTTTTCTGTATACACTATCTGTTATCAGTTACACTTTGGTAAGGGCAGGCAGAGGGTTTGCAGTTCTCTCCTTATAAAGAAAAATGGAATAGCTGAGATGTAATTTTGTAACTGTTCTTTAAGTTATAAAATGTGCAATTGTGCAACCATTGTCACAAGCAGAATTTATTTCGATCTGCCATGACATTCTTTCACCTTTTGTGGGAAAGCACATCAGTAACAAAACATCAATGCTCTTCTTTCTGCAGAGGTGAAGACTTACACTTTCCACCAAATACTGCTATTTTAAGGGTTGTCAAAAGCACTGTGGAAGTTACAAAGGTAAGGCTGAATGTGAAATCTCTGCCCTGGTCCCTGCTGTATTAAACTTTTTCACAGTCTGTGTGAAAAATCATCCCAAGGTAACCTCATCCTTCCTCCCATCATCCATGGTAACCTCATCCTTCAGCTCAGGATGTCTGCTGGATGCTTTGCACATGTGTATGGGCCAGTGTCTTGCCCTACAAGATTTAGAGCTTTTTATTTCACTTTATATTGAACATTTTACATTATTTACATTATTGACATTATTTTACATTACTTACATTTTAGAATGCACATTACATGCATTGTGTTTTGTTTTTACTGTGCTTACTTTGTTCTCATGAGTTCCTGAGAAGCTATTGGACAGAAGATTCAGAGTGAACCTATCCCAGAATTTAACATTTCAGAATATAGCTGAGGCTAAACCTGACTGTGAATGATTGCTTATTTAACATGCACCTTAATAATGGTGTGCTGGGCTGATCCTCTAGGCCTTCCCTCTAACACATTTCAGTTGCTAGACTCCCTAGAAATAATCATAGAGTCATAGGATGGGTTGGGTTGGAAGGGACCTTGAAGATCTTTTTCCATCCCCTGCCACTGGGAAACCTGTGCCAGGATCTCACCACCCTCACAGTCATGAATTTCTTCCAGATATCCAACCTAAACCTTCTCTCTTTCAGTTTGAAGCCATTCTCCCTTGCCCTGTCTCTAGGTGCTCTTACAATAAGCCCCTCTCCATCTTTTTTCCCTTCAGGTACCTTAGGCCACATTAATGTCACCCAGACTGAGCAATCCCAATTTTCTCAACCTTTCCTCATGGCAGGAAAGCAGGCTGTTCCATCCCTCTAATTATCTTGGTGGCCTTCCTCATAATAGTGGATTCAGGTCAGAGATGGGCCAAATTCTGGAATCAGGTAAGATTTGTTGGGAAATAGAGCACTTTGGCAGGAAAGGATGAGCAAAGGAGAGACAATATTTACACTATTAAAAGGAAACCTGATAATGTACATAATTTAAACTTGCTCATGATAATCTGTAGCCTGTGTGATAATGAGAACTGCTCAGATTGGATTTCCCTGGCAGTCAACAGCATCACTTTTAATGATCTCATCTGGAAGTTCTGCTGCTGCCTTGCTGCTCAAAATGATCTCATCTAAATACAGAGGAAAGTGCTGATAGAGACCAGTCCATCACACTCCTAATGCATGTTATCAAGATAGGAGAAATAAAATGTTCTGAAAGTGGGTATGAGAGATTCTTTGTCCAATTTCAAACCCACACAAATAGACAGAGGTGAAACCATTAGTGTGATCAGCTTAGAAAGAAAATGAGCAGTGAATGTGAAATGGGAGGAAAGGGAATTCACTTATGGAACACAATGAAGCATCAAACAGGAGACTGTTTAGGCATTTCTGCTCTGTCTAGTGAGATGAGGCACAACTGTTGGAAATTCTTTCATGCTTTACAATATTAAGTGCATATTTTTATTGTACATGATGCAAGGCAGCCAGAGTTTTATTACTTAAAGAACAAAATCAGACTTTGACAAAAATCTTTATCCACAGGTGTCAAGAACAAGTATTCTGAATGGCAGAACCTTGCAAAGACTCAACTCAGTGTGTAAATTAGTAAAGCCTCATCTCAGCTTCCCCAGCACAAGTGTGAGCAGCACTCAAGGCATACAGTCATCACTGCAACCTCTGGCAAGGCAATTCACTGGACAAGAGTATTCCTTGCAAACTCTCTGCTATATGTTTTCTCTAACATTCAAATGTAACTCATTCAAATGTGACTTGGTTTAGCCACCTTCTGACATCCAATCTTGAAACACTTTGCCTCAATGCCTGAAAAATTTTGTTGACAGCTGCTTTGACAAGTGTCAGACTGGTTGCTATAGCTTCTCTTCCTCCCTGGTTCCTCCTCATCTTGGTGTTTGCACACATTTGTTGATACTCTAGCCAGTGTTAGTGTGGTCTGCAGAACACAGGAATCTAAGGCTGAGTATCCTGGCATTTATACATCACAATAAAATAGAGGGTTTAAATAATTTCTTGTTTTATAAATAAATGTTTCAATATTCTGAAATAGGAGAGTGAATTAATTTCACCGGTTATGTTTTCTGTAGACAGATTTTATTCTGCTCTCTCTTGGGTTAAGCTGGGGCCTTTGACCTGTGAATAATGGAGCAACCATCAAAGAGAAAAGAGTTCTGAGGAGCAAACATGGTTTCTGGATGCCAATTCTTGAGCAGTCAAAGCTTTCAAATTGGCTGGTTGGTGCTGTCATGGAATGAGCTTTTCCCAGCCTGTGAACACAGGCAGAGCCCAGCATCGTTGTGCTGGTGTTGTGCTTGTGCTGTAAGCAGGGGGGTGACCATACACAAAGAAATGTTATGGCTGAATTCAAGATTCACTGCCTTTCCAAAACAGCACAGAGCTGTTCTGAGCACTGAAGGTGGACAAATTGAAATGGAGCATATTTTTAAGAGTTAATCTTGTGGATGTAGTATCTGCCTTATTTTCAGGCAGCTTGCTGGTGGCAGGTGGTGCAGTGCAAAATTCCTGTCTGGTATTACACAGGAGATCCTATTGAATTTATCATCCCTTTGCTTTGCTCTTTTGATCCTTAGATTTTCTTTAGCTAAAGGTTATGGCTTTTAATGACAAATTTAGATTCTGTAATACATAGCTGGAGACACCAAGGAGTCAGGGCCTTTCGTCCGTACATGAGGATTGCTGTGTAATATTTTTTCTCTCAGGATATTTCTGACTGTGGTTTTTTTTTTGAGATAGAGATTAAAAATTCTCCAAGCACAGATCTCTTCCTGGACATCAGGAATTGATAATGTGCCCTTTGAATAGTGAAGCCCATCCAGACACGAGATGAAATTCAGGGCAGTCCAAGATGCTTCACTTAAAAAAATGTAAACTCCTGAACTAGAGGTGGGGATGCCTTGAGAAGGCTGACATGGAACAGAGGTTAGACAGAGTTAAATAATAAAGTAGGGAGTTATTAGGAGGGCTCAATGGATCCAGTTTGGGCAGCACCAGAGCCCAGCCAGGGCTGCACCCAAGATGAACCAAAATGGCCCCAAAATGCCCGGCCGGGCACGGGGTCTCTCCCTGGGATCAGTTCTGCTCCATTTGCACCTTGCAGTTCATTGTCCCATCCCAGCTTTAGCCCCTGCAGTCCCACCCTGCTTGTTTTTCTCTCTCCAGCCCACGGGGTTTGTGCTCCTGGGCTGAGATTTGGGTCATTTGTCCTTGGTGCCCAGCTGGAGCAGGAATTGTTTTGTCTCCCTGCTCTGTGCACAGAGCTCACCATCCCCTGATGTGAAGCCCAGACCCACACACTAAAGCAGCACAGAATCTCAAAAATACAGAAGCTGAAACCTGAGACATCAGAGGGATGGAGAACTAAAGCCCTGAAAACGACAGCTGTGTTTTATTTCTTCCCACTGTACACAGGTTACAGCTATTTCAGTTTTCAGCATCATGCCTCACCATTGTAGTGCTTGACAACAAACAACTTTCTAACCCAGCTGGAAAAAACCAGCATTTGATGGCATTTTCCTTCAATAAGCAGAGGGAGCTTGGCAGGCCACCTGATCAGCTCTGGGTAAAGTTCAGCTGAAGGACTTCTGTGTGATCTTTCAGCTGGAAAGCACAACAGGAGAGGAAAGGTTGTGCTCTGTCAGAAATCCTGCGGGTCAGGCAAGACACTAAGCAAGTTGCTGACCTTGTCAGTTATGAAAGGTCAGATTTTGATCTGTTAATCTGGTGTCAGTTGGAGTTTTTCCTAAAATTAAATTCTTACAAACATCTTTCTCAGTTTTATTAATTACATGGGGTTTGGCAAATATTTTTAAAGCAGTATCTGCCCAGATAGGCCTGATTCAAACAGCTTGTCAGTTGCAATTCAAACCTTTTTCCTTAGTCTATTTCCAATGTCTTTTGCTGTGTGTTATGCTTCTGCTTTTTTGCTTTGCTTGCTTTTAGCAATACAGATTTGACATTTAGCCAACGTAGAGCAAATGTTTGGGTGACTTTCACTAATGTATCAGGTTTAGATACCATATCTCTGTCCAACACAACCCCAGAAAAACCATTTTCCACCTGTCCAGTCTGTGTGCCAGTGGATGCTTGGCAATTCCAAAAGAAATTGATGAAGCCATGCAAGATACATTTGCAGGATCACTCACATGGGATCTTTGGATTGGTGTGTTCCTCACCTTCCCAAGGCATCATTTGAACCTCAAGAATTGGATATCCTTGGTAAAACTCCAAGGTTCAAAATCATCTTTGCAGTCTGGCTCATATTGACTGACAGATCTTTTACATTTATCTTTCATTTTTGCACTGGCTGTTAGCAGAGTAAGTTTTCCCATACTCCATGGTCCACCTATGATGTGTGCTGGGATAGCAGGACAAACTCCATCTCCACAAATGAAAAACATCCCCTGTGGGAATTGAAAAGAGATATTATTAAATACAGACTGAACTAAGAAAAATATGATTACACCAAATGGTCTGATTTTTATATGTAGCAAGACAAGGAGAACCATCTGTAACTAAAGCTTGATTTTTCTCTGTATAATTAAATTTGGTACAAAAAGGACATTTTAGAGAACCAAGGATCTCCAATTCTTGACATTTGAGAGATGCCTTGGGAAGGTGAGGAACCCTTCAGTGTGTGGATTTAGGGTGACCCTCCAGGTGACACCAACATGGGGCATGGCTGCCCACAACAATTCTGTCTGGCATTGTCTCTTTTGCTTACTTCTGGTAAGCTTCTTCATCTGCTGCTAAGAGTCCCAGACTTGGAGGAATTGAACAGGGAGAACGAGGGTTCATTCTGCCTCTGGTATTATACACACACACCTATATATGTGCTGTACAGTTTGGGCAAAATCCAGCTGGAACTCAATTGTCCCAGTGCCACAAAAGGCAGTCAAAAGCAAATAAACAGCAGCAAAAGAAGGGCTAAGGAGAATCTCCCATCTTTATTGGATGCAGAGGAAAATATAGGGACAAAGGATGAGGAAAAGGCTGACACCTAAGACCTTCTTTCCCTCAGCCTTTAACAGTAACAGCAGTTGTTGTCCAGGTGCACAACTCCCTGAGAGGGAAGACAGGGATAGGGAGCAGAATGGAGCACCACAATCCAGGGGGGAATGCTCAGTGACTTGTAGGGGGATAGAATGTAAGAAAATAAAGATAGTGCAGAAGGTAATCTCACACCTGAAGAGTTGCAGCTGTGCTAATTACCAAAGATTAGGAACAGGCCTGCCCTTAACAGGCCACAGCTGTGTCCAATAAGGATGAGTGCTACAAAAGAGTGGGTTAGCTGGGCAAGGAGAGGGTTGGAGTTTGTTGGCTGTGCTGTGTGGAAGGAGGAGTCAGTGCTGCAAGGAGCTGCTTGTGAGAAGCCACTGAGGAGGTATGGGGGCTTTGCAATAAGATGACAACAAGAAGTCACTGAGGAGGTATGGGGGCTTTGCAATAAGATGACAACAAGAAGTCACTGAGGAGGTATGGGGGCTTTGCAATAAGATGACAACAGTGACTTGCTATTGAATGCAGAGTGACAATAACATCTGGGAATGATTGACATCTGACTGCATTGATTCAGAATGCTGACCAATTGTTTTATTAGAACTATACTATATTACTCTAGCCCTATATTAAACCTCTACTAAAGAGAAGCTATGCTATGTCTGAATTCAAGACATCTCTCTGGCTGTCTTAGCTGGCTTGAGCCTCTACTAGAGGGCTCAGAAACCTTGGCACAGAGCCCAAGATACCTGTGACTTTGATTTTGACCCATAAAACAAATTATGACCTTTATATAAAAAATTACAAGTCAAAAAAGTTTAAGTAAAATAGTAATTAGTTTATCATAGAGTGAAAAATAGGTTTTTAAGGTTTTTAGCAATAGGGACTTGAAGTCACAAGATAGAAGAATTTAAGTGTACCCTGTCCTTCTTTCTTCTTCCTAACCTCCATGTTCTGAGTGATGGTGGCACTTTTAGATTGGTTTAGAGTAAAAGCTCACTGTCTAACATAGGTGATAGGTATTGGGCAGTTATGGTAAATAATGTACAGATAGTTTTTAGTATAAAAGACAACACTGCCTCTGAGGTGGGCAGTGTGCCTTGGTCTGACCTGCTGAACAGACCTCAGCAAACCAAAGAAAGAATGTGATAGATAAGAAATAATAAACAACCTTGAGAATGAAAACAGAAAAATCCTGACTCCTTTTTCAGCTGCTGAGCTAAGAAAAGAGACTTGTATGTCTCTCAGAGTCACTCTGACCAGCAGGAAGCCCAAGAATACTATACTGTACAAAAGATAGTAAAGAAAAACTTGAGACTGTCAGGACACAGCTTTGACCCAATTGGCCAAGGAAACCAAACTATCTTCACTGGTGTCCAATTAACAAATCTCTTTGGGTTAACAGTATCCATAACACATTCCATGTGTGCCAAAAAACAGGAGCAGCAAGTAGAGATAAGAATTGTTTTCTCTTCTTCTCTCTGTGCTTCTCACTGCCTTCCCCAGGAAAATCCTGGGAGAGAGAATTATGTCTGTCTCTGTTCAGAGAATGTGAATGCCTCAACTTGCCACAGCACTTAGACACACAGAGGTCTGTGGGGCTGGGAGGGATTCTCCCAGGGTGCTGAGACCTGGTGGAAGTGCTCACTGTCCATCATTCACCAGAACTCTTGGCTGTGGGGAGCTCCCAGCTGACCTGAAGGGAGCAGCTCTGATCCTCATCTACAATAAGGAGCAGACTCTGGGAAGTACAGGCATAACTTGGTGTTGGGGAAGGCTTAATCTGGACAAAAGGAGAGTCAGGGAGGGCCTTACTGCTTTCTACAGACTGTAGTGAGTTCAGGGTCAGACTCTTCTCCCAAGGAATGAGTGACAGGAGAAGAGGAAACAGCTTCAAGTACCACTAGGGTTTAGATTGGATATTACAAAAAATGTCTTCATGGAAAGAAAGGGTTTTTAAGCATTGGAACAGGCTGCCCAGGGCAGTGGTGGATTCACCACCCCAGAGGGATTTAAAAGGTTTGTAGATGTGGCACTTGGGGATGTGGTTAGTGGTGAGCTTGGCTGTGCTGAGGGAATTATTTAATTTGATGAACCTAAAGGTCTTCTCCAACCTGAAGGATTCTGTAATTCTCTATGGAGATATATATTTATAAAAGAATGAGATTTGCTTCCTCATACACTAAACTTGGTGTTTCCCTTTTGGAATATTTCTTTTTGTTTTACAGTGTCATAGTGTACGGATATGACAACTGAGATCAGGAGCTGTATGCTTTGCTACTTTGCAGAAATCCACAGTATGTCTTGAGTTCAGGTGAGAGAAAGAATGCAGTGAAAGAAGTATAGCCCCTTGTTAGCAGAGGACCAAAATGCTTTGTCCAGATTTTAAACAAATACAAACAAATGTCAGATGTTTCTGCCCATCCTTGTGCCTAAGCCACAGAAGACAAGGTCTTGAATGTCTTGTTTGATCCATGTGCAGTTCTACTTGGTGTCTTAAGTCAGGCTTATATTAATATCACTCCAAGATTAGCAATTTCCTGTAGGAATATTTGAATTGCGTATCATAGACAATTAATATAAAAGTCTTTCTGTGGTGTCTTTCATCTCAAGAGTCTGAGAGTTTTTCAGTTTTGAAAAATGAAGATGAAAAAATGTTCATTTTCTGGTCTTTTTAAGCTTTACTGTATTAAAGAGCTCTTGTGGTTGGCATCACACCATTAAAAAGGCAGAAGCTGATAGCCACGATATTTCATGTGTGGTAGGCTTTACAACAAATTACAACACTGACTGCTGAGACTATCTAAGTTGCTGGAAAAATGGATTTAATTGCCCATTCTGAAACTATTTCCAGGATCAAATAGAATTTCTTTAACTACACATGCTCTTTATAACCCTGGTTCAATTCTGTTGCAGTAAATCTGAGGGGAGAGCAGAACAGCAAGTTAAAAACAGCACTGAGGTTTTATAGCACCAACATTAAACTATATGTCATCTTGAAATTAAAGTACTGGGCTGAAAGGTTTTCTCCTTACAATGATTTGTTACTGTGTGGGTATCTAATTTGCATTTTAAAATCTTTTTGCCCAGTGGCTGGGGGCATGGTGTGTGTGTGTGTGGAGGGGTGTGGTTCTTTGTGACCTCCACTGGCCTGTTGACTTTTTGTCTTGCTCAGGTTTGTAGAATTTCCCATTTTGTGAGGACTCTGTTTTGTGGCTGTCACCAGCTACATAAGCACTTAAATGACGAGTGGGGACAAAATAAGCATTAAGCACAAAAAAAGACTCATAATTAATGTTTAACAGTCTTTACTGGATGTGACTTTCAATGTGTGTTCATATATATGAAATTAGTACATGTACTTCCACTTTGTCCTGGTTTAAGTGGTTGTTGGAGATTCAAGGCAATGGTAAATTCAGCTTCTTACACCTTACACTGATTCTGGAATATAGAAACATTTTGACACTTGATATTTGTAAAGTCCAACGGTAAAGAGCATTGCTCCCTGTAAGTTATACATGATTGCATGTGAGTTGCCTGGAATGGGAAAGGTGCTTTCATCCTTAGGTCAGAGGAGGCTGAAAAGATGCTTTTCTGCAGCCTGGCTGGTTCTCTTTCCCATTCTGATACTGCTGGCTCATTACAGCAGCCCCAGGCAGTGAGCTGCTCCCTTTGTCACACTCAGCTGTGTGCCTTGGCTCTCCCCTTGTGGGTGCCCAGCTTGGTGGTGCAGGAGGTCCTGCTCTCTCCCTTGCTGCTTACTCGGGCTGTGCAGCTCCTGAGAGCACTTTTGTGGGTGAGCCCTCAAGTGCAGGTCTGTGGTAGGGGGCTGTTGCCCCCACATAACCTTTTGTTGTACTCAACAGTGCTCTGAATAGGTGCAGCGTCCCTCAAAGTCAGGCACCAACGTTTTTTCCTAAGTAACTCAAAAGTGAAGTGTCTGAGGGGGTGTTTTCCTTTTTCCAGCTTTGGAATGAGCAAGGATACTGAATTACAGATGTAATACAGAATGGTTGGGGTGGGAAGGGGCTTCTGGAGGTCATTTGTCTGATGCCTTGTGAAGGCTGACCTAGAACAGAGGCTAGATCTGAAGAATAAAGTAGGGATTTATTAAAAGGCATCCAGTTTGGGCAGCACAAGAGCCCAGCCAGGGCTACACCCAAAATGAACCAAAATGGTCCCAAACTGGATGACAGGTCACAGGGTTTCTCACTTTGATCACTTCTGCTCCATTTGCATCTTGGAGTTAATTGTCCAATTATAGCTTTTTATTTCAGCCCCTGCAGTCCCACCCTGCTTGTTTTTCTCTCTCCAGTCCATGGGGTTTGTGCTCTTGGGGCTGAGATTTGGATCAGTTGTTTCAGCTTTCATATTTTCCAGGTTCTGTGCTGCATTGGTGTGTAACTCTGAACTTCACATAAAGTGTCAGCAGTTTTTCTCCCAGCTCAGTCACACAGAACAATCCTTTTCCAGCCCCAGAACCAAGGACACTGCTGCAGCTTCAGGCCCAAAAAGTGCAAACAGTGAATTGAGGAGAGCAGACTGGGAGGATGGGACTGCATAACCTGGAGCTGTAATTAGACAGTTAACCCCAATATGGAAATGGACTAAAACTTATAAAAGTGTGGAAACTCATGACCTCATCCATCTTGGGTGGAGCCCAAGGGAAATGTTTGAGCATCAGCCTTGTGGTTGATGTGAAGAGCATTTAACCTCAGGAAGGGGAGTTGAAGGGATCAGCATGTGAATTTTTGACTGACAGTTCAGTGGAGTATTTTATCAAAGTAAGAGGCTGACTCTTCTAATTTTTTTTTAATAATGAAAAATTATATTTAAGATTTTTTAAAATTTTTAGCATAATCACTGCAACATCCATGCTCATTTCACAGCATATTTGTAGCTTGATTGTTTAAAGTGCTTTTTATTTCCATGTTTATGCCCTGGGGACTTGACAAACTAGTGAGCTAGTCTAAAAATATGTGAGATTTCTTCTGAGAATATTTGCTGTGCCAAACTTTGGGGGTTTTTGTTTTTTTCTTTTAAAATAATAAGTAATGTTCAAATTAGATAATTCCAGCATTTAAGAAACCATGCAAGGAGAAAAGAGAGGAGGAAGGGGCATGGCAGGGAGCATCTTAATTGTGCTTTTTTCTTTTGAAGGGAGCAGCCCTAGAAGTCTTCTAGTGTTTTTAAAAATGTTTGTGTTTATTCCCAACATGTTTCCTGGGAATTCAGTTGTGAATTAGGTCCCAGGAGACTGCTTTCCTTGGCCCTTTCCTACAACCTCTCACAGCCTCAAACAAATCCTGGTTTATTCATGCTCACGTTCCTTGCTTGTGGGAAGAATAATTGTAGATTTCTGCAGAGCTGTAGCTAATTTATCTTTTTTTATAAATAGTAAGCTTTTGAGAGGAGGACTTTGTGATGCTTAATGCACTTTTCAAATTCTGCCTTGAATGGAATTTTGTAAATGGGTGACTTCAGACAAAACTTTCAGACTTTCTCTTCCAGGTCAAAGTGGTACTGTTCAAAGCAGAAGTGGGGGTAAAATCTCTCTTGGTTAATAATGATGCCTAATATCAACCAGGTTACTACTTTTCTTAAAAAGAAAATAAAAGTGCAATTGCTGCTCCACCAAAACCTTAAGCTCTTGCATTTAACCTAGTACTTGTCACCCCTGAGACCTGATGGTAAAGTTTCTTTTTCATCCTCCAGCTCTATCAGTGTTCTTTTCGTGACAGTTTTTCATACTGTCTGTGAGGAAGGTGCTTTAAATCCATAGGAAGAGAGATTGAGTTGAAATAGTCTGGTCAGTGTTTTAATGTTGCTCACCCTGTGCTTCAAATGAAGCTGTGTTGCTAATGAAGTGCAAATTTGCATAGCAAATCGAGGCAGATTTCCACCACTGGTCAGTGTCACACTTGGAAGGAAGTGATTTGGGTTCTGGAGACAAGCTGATGATGTGTTTGCTCAAAGGACTTGGCCACACCATGGTGTGTTGGTGTGCTTTGGGGAGCAAATATTTTGTTTTTAAAATGCTCTGTTGGAAGAGGAGGGTGTGAGCAGAACAGAAATGCTCGATTCAGTAAGCAATAAAAAATTTTAAATGGATGGCTCCACCTCAATTTCAGGTGGAAGAAGGAAGATAGTGAATCACTAGTATGTTAATAAATGTTTTTCTGCAGTTTTGTATTATAAGTCATAAATGACATGAATCAAATGTGGGTTTATTTAAAATACAATAACAAGGCTCAAAAAATTAAGCTTATAAAAATGAGCAGAGCATTTTTTTCTGGTGTATTTTTGGATCATTCCTCTTTAAGCAGTGTGCATCTCAATTCCTGGACTGCATGAAAAGCAGTCTTTTTATTTGCAGGTGTAGAGAATTTCACTGTCAGGGAACAACTGAGTTATGTTATAATAGAGTAACATTGCATTAGGCCTCGGTAAACCAGTTGTGATAAATCTAAAACTGAAATTAATTAAACACAAATCTTCCTAGATTTTTATTTGTTACTTTTGCCTCTGATTTTTAGTACTGTCCACTTCAGATGGAGTTAATAAAAAGCCAAAGTGCTGCAAGAATGTGGCTGTTCTTGGGTTATGTAGCACCTCAGGAAGCATGGCAGGATGCTTGTGAGGCAGCCTGTTCTGAGAACTTGATATTCTGAAGAAAAGAACTAAAAGATGTGGGTAGCTTACCTAGCTGTCAAATTTTCAGGCTTTTCAACCAAGGTTGCTACTGCATGCCAAATCTTGCTGAGGCTTAATTTGAGATACAGCAACAGTTCAACAAAACTGTGTCCAAAGCAGAACTGAAGGTGATAAAATTAAATGAATTGCCGTGTTGTTTCCAGGGTAATCAAATTCAGTAAATAGGAGCTCAGTAATCTGGTTTTTTACATAGCCCCTCAGTGTTATAATTAATTCAGTCTTCAGCTTGGCAGGTTGTGGATTGTGTTTAGATTATCACCCTGATGTGTGCCAGCTGGGCTTCATTGCACCTGAAGGCCTTTAATTTGGAGATTATCTGGAACCTTGATCCTAATGCTGGTGACCTCTGTTATCTCTGCTCTTCAGAAAGTGTTTCTTTGCTGGTCCCTTTGCTCTGAGGAGCACAGCAGGCAGCCATCCACAGCATTTGGGGAGGTTCTGCTAATGACTGAGGATCAGCACCTACCCTCCAATTACAGTTTACTAATCTGGAAACTAACAGCTGCTGGGGTCTCTGTGCTTCTGTAGAAATGTGATATATTTTCTGTATCTAAATGAAGAACTGTGGAATGGTTTTGATTAGGAGTTAGAAGAGCTACAGGGACAGTGGTGCTGTCTGCCTGATTAGCTAAGCCTGAACCTTTAAAGTAGTTGGCTTTAGAAGTCAGCCAGACTGGGAATTGAGCAGGGATATGTTTTTAGGGCAGTCTGTGAGCAGAGAACAGAAGAGATCTTTCTAAAAAATAAACTCAGCTGCTTGCTGTTTGTACGTCCATATCCTTGATTTAACATGAAGTTGTTGCCTTCCTTCTGTTCAGTGGAATTAAGATTAAAGGCTTGTTTGAGTTTTAAATAGCTCCATGGGTAAATGCAGATTTCTAAGATATAGACCAAAAATCCTTTCAAAAGACCCTTTCAAAAACCAGGTATTAGAAACCCTTTTCAAAGTACTGCTATTTCTATAAACTTGCCTTCACACAACATTATGTTAAACAGTTCAGCATGTATGACACTACCCTGGAGGATTTGGGTTGTGATGGTGCTCTGGGTTGTATATGTTCCAAATTCAGACTTTACCTCCATTTTCCACCACTATAAATAAAAGATTACTGCCTGTTGCCATTAATTTGTTTCTGCTCTGTGCAACTTGCTGGAAAGAAACATTCCAAGTTATGTGGCATTATTGACAACAAATGCATTCATGGAGAAGGCTTAAACATGTAAGGAAAATCTTGCCAGGGAGCTTTGTGGCTCTGGCTCAATCATAGCATGAGCCTGACCCTGTATCTGACACAGCCAAGCTGCTTTTTGTAATGTCATCCATGGAATTGCTTTGCAATGGCAGATTTTGGGTTCTGGCTCAGTCTGGGATGTCCTGCACACCCATGAGCTCCAGCATCTCTGCTGATACAGCAGTGGGTGAATTTCCTCTGTGATGTGCTCTCCCCATAACTCACATTACTGGTAATGGGAACTCAGTAAATAAATCCCATGGCAAACACAGCACTAAATTTAATTCAAACTTGTGAAGAATCTGAAGCAAATATTTTTTTTTTTTGTCCTCAGATAGCTTCCTCAAAGTTTGCCCCAAACTTTCAGATGATAAATTGTTCTAGGGACAGCACCTTTTGTGCAACTGATACAGTCATAAGAATTCAAACTTAATGGGAACTTAATAAATCCCATGGCAAACACGACACTGAATTTAATTCAAACTTGTGAGGAATCTGAAGTAAATATTTATTTTCTTTCTGTCCTCAGATTCCTTGAGGCTTGCCCCAAGCTTTCAGATGATAAATTGTTCTAGAGGCAGCACCTTTTTGTGCAACTGATACAGTCCTGAGAGTTCAAACAGCCTTTGGGGGGGGGAGCACACTGCTAATGCCTAAGGACTATTCCAGTTACAGGAGTTTGTTTCAAAGAGGATTTGTGTATTCACCACAAGCTCTGGATTTACAGCCTTTAACTTGCGAGTTTCAGTCAATGGGCTCTCTGGCCAAAACCTCTAAAACACTTTTCCAAACCACAAAACCAACAAGACTCCTTCTGAATCAGTTCTCAGGCTCTAATTTCATTACTTGCTTACTTTGAGCCTTTTCAATTAGTCTGGCAGTATCTCTAGAAAGTTACCAAAATGGGGCACTGAGCCACTAAAAAAAAAAGAAAAAAAAATCCTCTATGTCATAAGATATTTGTTGCACAAAAAGTCCAGAAAGTTCCTCTGAAGCTGCTGCAGTGACTTCACCTGCTCAAAATCTGTGTGATATTCAAAATACTCAGTGATATTCAGGGGGACCTGTGAAACAGCAGCAGGGGTGAGGGATGAATTTCCAGTTCTATTTATGGCTTTCCTTGTAGGTAGCTCTCCTACAGCTTTTCTCACAACACGTTTCCAAAAGTTATAAAGTGCTGTACACTATGTGTATTTCTAATCCACATTCTTTAGAGCTGTTGAAATAACAGAATTTTTTGTTCTTCTTATTTAGCTATGAAACTGCTGGATAATCCTTTCTAGTTAATCCAAAACATTCAGACATTAAAGAAATATTTTAATTTAAAACATTTCCTTTAATTTTTAAGGTATAAACAGCTTTGGGAAAAGCATCCAAAATGTTTCATTGAGAATATTAAAGAAAAAAAAAAAACAACTTTTGAACTGTATTTTTCTTCAAACTCTTTGTATTCAGTCCAAATACACAAATAATTTAGATATCAAGTTATGGATTTTTAAAGAAAATGTAATAAGGAAAAAATCTTGGCAAGCTCTAGTCATCTCATTTTCCTTTGAGCATAGCGGAGAAAGTTTGGATAAAATGCAAGCTAAACTTTTGTTCATTTTAATACAGCCTGTGCTTCCTGACCTTCTCAGGCTGTGCATGCAGCTTCAGATGGAGTTTTGGGACAACCTTGCAGAGTGTAACCTGTGCTGCCTATGTGTGGCTTGAAAGAGTGTGGCATTCACATTCTCTGAAATAATTCTTTTGCCCAGGGTTTTTCTCTTGGGAAGCTGAGAGGCCTCAGAGAAAAGGAAAACAATTCTTATTTAATTTGCTTCTCCTGTGCTGTGCTCATGTGGAATGTGTTTGGAGATTGTTCACCCACAGGTGATTGTTCCATTGCATTCTGCTGGGAGCTGTTTTCACTCTTTGGCCAGTCAGGGCCAGGCTGTGTCAGGGCTCTGGAGAGAGTCAGGAGTTTTCATTATTATCTTTTTAGCCTTCTGTCTGTATCCTTGCTGCATTCTTTAGTATAGTTTAGTATTCTTTAACTTAATATAGTACAATTAGAGTAATAAATGAGCCTTCTGAGAACATGGACTCACATGCATCATTCTCTCCCCTGTCGGGGTTGCCTGAACTTACAATAAAAGAGCAATCTCTTAAAAAATTCAAGGCAATTTCTGTTTCAGATCAGTTCTCACGTTCAGCACGTGAGGTTGAGGACCAGGCCCAGCTCCTCCTCAGGGGCTGCTCATGTTCCTCTGTCCTTATGGAAATTCCACAGCTTCTTCCAATGCCTTTTCCCTGGTCTTATAATGATGAGCCAAATATGGGTAAGTGATAAAAAAGGGATTTTAACTCAGTATTTAATAAGAATTCTTACATGTCAAGATGGAATGCACCAAAATGTGAGGCCTTAAGGATGTTTGCTCTTCTGGTCTAGCAGAACACCAGGACTGTGGTAAGATATTAGGCTTAAAGAATTATATCTATGTGAGCTAATAATATATTATAAATGTATAAAAAAATTAAAGGCAAAAAAACCATCATGGCATCAATGCTAGCTCAGGGTTCATCTTCTAAAAGAGCCATTCAGGAGTGACTGACAGCTCTGAAATCTGAGAGCATCCTTTCAACACAGCAGTCTGTGGCACCCCTGGTGTGGGGAGGATGTTCCAGCAATGCCACACTGATACTGTGGAAAAGCCTCTGGAAAGAAATGTCCTGTAATACCTGTCATCCCTCTCTGTTGTAGGGAAAGACTTTTGGCTTCATCTTTTCTGCTCCTCCAAGTGACTTAGCATCTGACAAGTGTTTGAGCCTTTTCTGAAGAAAGGGGAGATTGGGCAAAGGTGATTTCAGCTGCAGGAATATCTCACTGAAGGTTGGTTTCTTTTTTTTATGAAATGGGTAGCTGCCTTTTATCAAGTTATATCTGTGAGGCAGAGGAAGGGAGCTGATATCTGGGATCACTTACAAGATAAATTAAAGCAGATTGAAAGGGTTGTAATGCACACCCAAATGAGCAGTGTCCTCTGTGAGAGATTCTCCAGAACTTTGCAAAAGCACTGCAAAAACATTGCTTGCCATGTGACTTTCTGCAGGGAGGAGTTCCAACAATTCTACTTAAGGAAGTTGTGGGTTGGAAAAAAATCAGCTCTTTGTGCAATCTACTGTTTTGTTTTTGTGGAGTGTCAGACCTGAGTTGTATTTCCATGGCATCATGGGATTTACTGGATAGCCTAAGGGACTTGGAAAAATTTGTATTTAAGGGGATCATTATTTGGTGCCCACCTCTAGAAGTGCTGCTGGCATCATGCTGTTGAGGAGACAAATGTTTCTGCAGGATCAATGTGGGGAGAGCAGCCCAGCAGCATTAAACACTGAAGTCCCATGGAGCATCTTAGGGATGTCAGATCATGTGTCATTAATACAAAACAGTGAAGTATTTAGAACACAATGTCTGCTTGATGTTTAATAAGGCCAGAAGGGTGAGGGCTTTGTGTGGTTCATTGCTTAGCATGAACCTTTAGCATTTTTTGTATCTGCAATTTAAAGTGTGATGGCTTCACAGAGAAGAGTTTAATTTTCTTTATATAATGCCATTATTTCAAACTTTAAAGACCTGATTCTTTCACAAGGACAGATCTTGGAAGCTTTCTGTTCAGTTCTTAAGATTCCCTCTCCAAATGCTGTTGGCCTTTGGTTCAGTTTCTTGGGAAGCTGAATCTCTTGAGGAAAGCTCTTTCTGCTTCAAAGATGTCAAGTTCCAGGCATCTGAACTCCTCAAAACCAAATTTGTTTTCTCATTCAAAGCACCTCTTTGCAGTTAAGGCCCTTTGTTTTTAAAGGGATATTGCCAATTAAAATTGGCCACTGAGGGTAGATATATCAACTTCAGGCCTCTAAATTCTCAAGGAAGTGTTTCTTAAGAAAACAAATATTCTCTTTGCAGTATTTAGAACCTGAATATTTTAGCATCAAAAAAACTTGTGGTGAAGTGGATAAACAGAAAGTTCTTTTTTTCCCTATCCTTCCCAAGCTCCCTAAGTTCTGAGGTGCCAGCAAGTGGCTGTACAAAAAAATGTTTGCTTAAATTAGTATTTACTTAGTTTCTAATTTTCAGTCCAAAAACTAAATGAGCCATTAAAGGAAACCACACTAATGAGATGCACTACAAACCAAAATACACCGAGGGCAAAAAGCGGGGCTTTTAATTTGTTCAACTTTAATTTGGGCTTTAATTTGTTCAAATCTCAAACATCTGGCTGTGATGGACGATGTCACTGAGCACATTCAGAATATCAGAAATAGACTTTTGCAATCAGTGTTTGCCTTCCTCTGTTTGCTCACTCATTTTCTTGGCACAGGGTGATGCAGGAAAATGCTTTAAAGGGCAAAGACTCTGAGCTGTAAGCTGAACTTTGCTTTGGATGGGGACCATTGGGCCTGGCTGCCAACTCCTTGATCAGTCAGCTTGCACCACAGCTGGAACACACACACACACTCTCTGTGAACACTGAGTACCCCAGTGTTGCTCAGGAGGCAGGGGTGGATGGAAGCATCTCTCAGAACAAAAATATCAGTGCAGATGGAGACTTTGAGCAGTAAATCAGATTAGTGTTGTTGTCCCTCTGTGTTCAGATTCCTTGGGTTAGGATGTGTGGTCTGAGCTTCCAAAGCAAGAACTTGGGGTCAAAGCTGGACTTGTATAAATTCTTGGATAAATTCTGCTGTTGGCCACAGGACATCTTCTGAAGAGTGTCTGGCTTGTGGTGACTCACTGAGAGCATCAGTGTGGCTGGCAGCACTTGGCAAAGTGTACCAGCCCAGCCACAGCCAGCCAGGCTTATTCATCTGCTTAGGACAATTTTCCCTTTTCTCTTTTGCTCCCAAAATCAAATGTCTATTCATGTACATTTGGATTGGTCCCAGAGGAGAAATGTAGCATTTTACCTGTCCTGCCATGCAATGAGGTGCCTCATTATGTTTCTCTTTGCAATTTCAACTGGATACCCAATCTTAGAATTGCCCAAGGTTATTTGACCACAAATCCTTGTAAGCAGGCTAAAATGGCATCTAAGGGACCCTGGTATCAGTTGTGGTGTATAAAACTATTCTTGATTGCCTTCACTGAAGTTGTATCTAGACAAAGTGAGCTGTGAGCTCTGACCTGCCCTGTTCAAAGTGGTGGAATCCCCCCAGGTTGTTGGCAGGAGCAGTTTTTGGGGCAGCTCCCCAATCAGGTCAGGTGTGTACAGCTGTAATCTGGGCAGCAGTAAGAATTTCTTCTGTCACCCTTGGTTGTGGGTTTCCTTGTGAAGCCCTGTAGGGTTTATCTTCATGTAGCAGCAGCCTCTCTGCTCTGCCTGGATCAGTGATTGCTCCTGCTGAGGCTCACTGCCCAGTGGGAAGGTCTCCATCCCTGGCAGGTGACCAGACCATGTGCACAGCTGGATTTGTGGTTGTCAAGTAGCCTGACTTTACCAGCTTCCTCTTTTGTGTTTTTTTTAATTTTTTTTTCCCAAAAAAAGAGTAAATCTATGTGGAACAGGACTCCTCTGTCGTGCAGATATACAGGCTTTGTTTTGCTGAACTTTAATTTTCAGAGAATGCTAGGAAATGCAGGCAATTGTTCTATAAGTATTTTTAAACCCAAGTAGTTGTCACAATTCAGAGGTTCTGCTCTGTGGATCTTTCACGCTTCTTTGTCCTTTGGGCATTTTCATGCACTGACCCATCCTTCTGCTTTGAAATCATATCTATGTGGTCCTTTGCTAAATATATTAATCTCAATCCACCTTTTTTCTTTGCTAAGTTACTCTTATATTACTTACAATAAAAATAGGTCTGCATGGAGAAACTTGTGTTTTTAATGGATAAAACAATGATGGGAGAGACAAGAATCCCTGGTACCATCTATTCATTGGGAAGCACCATGTGTGTGTATCTGTGCAGAATTAAGCACAGACCTCAATAGCTTGAACCATGAGAATTGCTCCTTTTACAATTTCCTCTAATTCAAGGGCACTCTGCCAAGTGGAGTTTCCCATCTTTGCTGTTTCGTGTCTAAATTCCAAGTCACAAATTCCCAGCTTCTCCACTCAGTGCTTCCAACAGAATTATCCAAAACCAGAAATTCCAAGCTGCTTTGTGGTTCTAACTGTTTGAGGGGAAAAAAAAAAAAAACACTGTCAACTTTAAGGGAGGTGACTGAGAGGTTGACTTTGATTTCTGTTTGGAAATGCTGGTGGCAAGACCTCTGCTCTAAGAGCAGTGGGGGATGCCTGCCCAGCCTTTTTCATTGGGGGATCTAATCCATGGCTCTTAGGGGGTTCACAGAAGGCATAATCAGATTGTCCAGTCTGATCCACTTGGTGTCAGAGGTCACTGAATTCCATGCAGGTTGCTCTGTAATGAGTCTTATCTGACATTCTCAAGCACTGACAACATCCAAGGGGTCACAGCACTGGCAGTGGAGCCAGGACCACGAAGAACTTTCCTCTTGAGTGGTTTTAGCTTCTGCATTGTGTTAATTCGTGCCTAAAATTTGACCCCAGCTCCACTGCAGTATTTAAGTGTGGGACTCCATCACTTCCAATAGTTTTTATCCTTCTAATTCTGTCTTGGCACCTGGGTCCTTGTGTGTACAGCTGGGTTTTCATTCTATAGAGTAACAATTGCATGGGTATGTTTGGCAACTGCAGAGCATGTTGATGAAGTGGACTGTAAAATGAAGCCAAGGTGGCAAATGGTAATCTGAAGTGAAATGCAAGCAGCCTCTTTCTTATTCCAAATGTACTTTCCTACCAAATTGTTTGGAAATGTCTCCAGGACTTAGAAATTTGGGATGCAATGTTTAATTTGTTTTTAATTCTACAGCAAATACCTGTGTAGGGAAATTAATCTGAAACACACTTTCAATAGCAGGAGGGAGGAGAGAAACCTTTAATCAGTCATGTTAGAGCTGGGTCTGATGGAGGGCAGAATTTTGGAGATGAATTTGTTCTGCGAAAAGGGAACTTGGCAGCTCTGAGCAGTTTTGTTTTCAAGGGGCATAGTGCCATATGACAGGAAGGTATCAGACCTCTCTGAGGCACAGAAAGGGGAGAGATTCTGAGCTCTGTTCCCAAATTCCTGGTCTAACTAATCCAAGCAAATGGGATGAGGAAGCTGGAAATTACTGCCTTAGAAACTCTCAGAAGCTGGAAGAGTAACTAACATCACTGGGTCATGAGTTACAGTATCTAAGTGCAGTCCAGGAATATTTTGTTTTATGAAAAAAGGGAATATTGAAAAGCAGATGGGGATAGTCTTAACACTCTGAAGAATGATCCTGCACTGGCCAAGGAGAATCATCCTCATGAATAAAAGGCTGGTTCCCAAAGATATTTCCATGTGGATTCATCAGATTCATCTGGAACTGAGATGCTTTTGGTCTTCTAAACTTAATTAACTTAATGGCCTTGCAGGAGTGCAGTTAGATGAGAGCCCAGAAATGAATATTTGAGACAGGATGGACTAACTTAATTTTTATCTAAGATCAATTGCATGCTGCCTGAATTTCCTCTTCACTTGGTTGTTTTATGCAGCTTTATTGGATGCCCCCCATTTCCTTGCACTGAGAGGGATGGTGAGCAATCGATTCCTCTGTGGGATCAATTCAAGCTGTTGTGGCTGCTCTAAAATGTATAAATACATTCTGTTTCCCTGTTGGCAACCACAATGTGACCTTAGTTAAAGCTGCCCCTTGTCCTCCTGCCACTGGCCACCTCAGAACACTTACATTCTCATTTGGATTTGGAACTCGAGGTTGAGTGCTCTGAAACAGCTGAGGTGGCATGTGGCTTGTGTGAGCAAGGGATAGATATTTTCATAGAGGTGCTGGGTATTTTCTTTTTAAACCTGATCTGCCTGGAGATGTCAGTCTGCTGGGTCAAAATTTGCTGGCCCTTGGAGAGATGTGCAAAGGAATGACAATCTGTTTATAAGATGCAGTGTCATTTTTATTAGATTATTTATTGTTGCCAAGGAGGAGAAAGCCCATTTGAGTGCATATGGGAAGCTGTGGGTCAGCACAGCATGTGCTCTGAGCTAAAAACAATCAGAGAAGTGCATGATGCACAGCTTGGAACCTGAGTCTTGGAGCTTTTGTGATCCCTCTGCTACAAGTCACCAGAAACTGAGCTTTTAATCAGGCAGAAATGCTAAGAATAGCAAACCCCACACTCAGACTCTGCAAATAGAAGCCCAAACTTGTGAAACTGAAACATATGGCAGAGGGTGAGCTGAAGTGCTGCAGGCTTAGCTTTGAGTTTGCAAATGGGAGAGTGTGACATTCACATTCTCTGACAAAATCCCTTCACCCAGGATTTCTCTCCTGGGAAGCTGAGAAGCCTCAGAGAAAAGGAAAACAATTCTCATCTCATTTGCTTCTCCTGTGTTGTGCTCCTGTGGAATGTGTTTGGAGATTGTTCACCCACAGGTGATTGTTCCATTGCATTCTGCTGGGAGTTGTTTTCACTCTTTGGCCAGTCAGGGCCAAGCTGTGTCAGGGCTCTGAAGAGAGTCAGGAGTTTTCATTATTATCTTTTTAGCATTCTCTAAGCATCCTTGCTGTATTCTTTAGTATAGTATAGCATTCTTTAATATAGTATAGTATCATAAAGTAATAAATGAGCCTTCTGAGATCATGGAGTCAGATTCATCATTCCTTCCTTTGTTGGGACATTTCCCAGCAAATAAAATAGGAGAGAGATTTTTGCCAGCTGCATGTGCAGAAATGTGAAAGCAAAGATCCTGAAGGTAACTGAGTTCAGAGGAATGTAGAAAGCCTAGTTCTTTCACCCTGCACAAATACACTCTGAAATTACATCAGGTTTCCTGGGTTAAATGATATTGTGCCATGTTGCTCTAAGTCAGAGTTTGACCACCAGTCAGTTCTGTAATATTAATTTTTTTGAGTTTTATGTCCATGTGATTGTCTGAACCTACTATTTGAAGTAGTGAGAATCCTCAAGATATCTTGAGGCTTCAAAATTAGTGGGAAGTTGCTCTGGTGGGCATGATCCTTGCCAATTAGGACATTAATTAGAGAGATAAAAGCATTCTTCTGACATGAACACTTGTATTTCCTATTTAAAAGAGCTTGAGATAAGGCTATTACTCTGGTGTGTGGTTAAGTGGGCTAAAATGCATGTATTTGTAAAGGGAATAACAAATGCCCTTATATATTTGTTAAGGAAATACAGGATAC
Organism: Fringilla coelebs; assembly: GCF_963513975.1. Classification (NCBI taxonomy): domain Eukaryota; kingdom Metazoa; phylum Chordata; class Aves; order Passeriformes; family Fringillidae; genus Fringilla; species Fringilla coelebs. Next base: position 3,358,200 of record NC_140036.1, on the reverse strand, counting down.
CTGAGCTTAACCAGGAAGGACAGTCCGAGTCCCTAGAATTTGTTTCCATCCAAATACAGAGATATTTTTTTAGTTTTTTTGGACTTTGTTCGTGCTGGATCTCAATCAATCTTCCATATGTTTATCTAGAATTTCATGGGGCACAACTGGAAGGTGATATATGTCCAGCTGTAAAAAATACAGGACTTCAAGGGCATCTAATCCTTAACTGGAGAGAGACAGTTTGATTTGTCATATGCACTATTCTGCTGAATTTTGGTATATTGACAGGAGTGGGACAGAATGAAAAAAACAATCCAGTAAATCTTTGCAGGAAGACTGAAAGGACAAGGCTGACTTCAGTGCATGGCTCAGGCTTTGCCTCTGGAGTGGAAGAATCAGAGGAAACTTGCAATGATGAATTTTTATATGTTATTCTCAAAGCATGGTGCTGTGAGAAGTGGGGAGCTGCCTTCTTATCTGCTGGGACTTTTCTGAATTGAAAGATATTTGCTCTGCTGAGAAATCAATGTGAGAGCTATTTCAAGGCTATATCCCACAGGTCCCACTATTCAGCAGACCTGAAATTCCCAGCCCCATTTGACACTGAAAATGGAAAGTTAAGCATACAAGTGCCACAAAAGGCTTCAGCATTCTGCTGGATGAACTGGTTGGTGCTGCCTGCTGGGCAGGTGGTGATAACTTGGCACACTTTACCTGCTATAAAGAGCTGGAAAGTAACTGAAGTAACCTTGTCAAGAGTGGAAGGTGTGTGTGTGCGCTGCAGTAAATCACTGAAGGCTTAGGATCACCGTGACAGAGCCTCCTCATTGTGTTTGTGTTTCCCCAGATGAAGGAAGAAATTTATTATATAAAATTATTATTTAATGATACTATAATATATTAAAGAATGTTATTAAAGAGTACAGAAAGGATACTTACAGGAGGCTAAAAAGATAATAATGAAAACTTGTGACTCTTTCCAGAGTCCTGACACAGCTTAGCCCCAATTGGCCTTTGGGTTAAAATAAGTCACAGCAGAAACTAATAAAATAACCACCTGTGGGTAAACAATCTCCAAACACATTCTAAAAAAACAAAACACAAAAGAAGCAAATCAAATAATTATTGTTTTCCTTTCTCTGAAGCTTCTCAGTTTCCCAAGAGAAAAATCGTGAACAAAGAGATTTTTCCAGAAAATATGAATACCACTGCTGCCAACTAAAAACATGACATACCAGGAGAAAAAAAAAAAGGGGACAATGTCTAATTTAATGAATGATGTGTTGAGCTGCACAGGGAGTCCCTTTTCACAAGCAGCCCCTGATGGTTCTAACCCTTCTGGGGCTCTCCTTGCTCTTTTTATAGCCAGATACCTTGTGGTTTTAGGGCTCAACAGCTGAAGGTTTACTTCTGAAGGTGCTCTGGAAGGGTTTTACTTAAGTAAAATAATAATAATAATCAGTCTCCAGTGCTGGAACTGCAGCCAGATGTGCAATGCACACGATATCAACTTCTACTGTGTGCTGCACAGAGACTGTGCATCACAAAGCACAGCTCATCATCTCCACACCAGTCAGTCCTCACTGAGTTCTGCAGACAGTTTATGGGTTTTTAATAGGTGCAAGCACACAGAAAAATAGCTGGTAGTGCTGAAGGGCTGCCCTGCTATCCAATGTACTTTTTGCTGTAAAGTGGGTGGGGTTTTTTCAATTCTTTCTGATTTACCCAGGGTCAGACCTCCCCAGACACAGGACTGCTGTTTTCCTCAAGTCTGTCCTCCCTGCTGGCAAATGACCTGAAATGTAACAGGAGCTGGCAGGGATCAGTTGAAAAAAGTGCTTTTTACAAAAACCAGACATTTGCTTCTCCTCCAGTAAGTACCTTGAAGCTTCATCAGCAGTGCTGCATTCAGCTAATTCACATTATCATGAATTGCAGTTAGGCTGAGACTTCTTTTACATATTATTTTAAAAGAATCCTAGTCTATTAATAGGCCTTAAAATTTTTGACATAATATTTAATTTCTGGCAGCTCTCGAGTGCAGAACCTACCTATTTGTGTAAGTTTAACCAAAAAGCAATTTGTACAAAAATTCCTGTGGGCTGTCCTGTGTGAGCTCAGACAAGTTGATCCAAAGCAGAGGTCTAGGATTAGCTGTGCACAGAAGGCAAAAAGGTCAGGTCTTTCAGTATTTCTTGTGTTCCCTATCAATAAAAGGATAAAAGGCTCTACAGAACAGGACTGCAATATTTCTGCCTGTGGAATGAGCACATCCTTTCCCCTCCCCTTCAGCAAAAATGCTTTAACCTAAGTCTAGTGTTCTCACCTCCTGAATTAATGTGCAGCTGAATATTTCTAGTGAGTCTTAACTGTTCCAGCTGCTTTTTGCACTGAACCATTGTGGACATCTCTTGGAGGGAAAGCTAATCACACTTTTTGCTCTGATGAACTGAGATGTTCAAGTTAACAGACAGGCACACTAAGCTGATTTACTTGGTGGGTTTTATTTTTTTGGATTTGATTCTGCTGTTCTTCATATATTCCCATTGTGATGTACATGTTCAGAATGTTTACTTGAATCTGTAGCTGCATAAATGGTGTAGGAAGGGAGGCCTTCAAAATACACAGCTGCTGAATTATGCATTTATTTCTAGTAGATGATGGCTGTGTTGTATAACTGTAGTGGACCTGATTGTTTCTTGAGCTGCCATAAGTTAACCCTCTGCACTCTAGCTCTGTTCAATCATATTCAGATGTTAGTCTGATTCATGTGTTTTAATTCAAGATTGTGTCATTGAATTTTTGTCTGTTTATCCAAATGCAGTAACGATTTTTATTTTGGGTTATCAGGTAGTGGTTGTTCAGGCTGTGGCCACTAGAGTATGCACTCTTCTGCACAGGCTCCTCCTGTGTTGTGCCCATGTGGAATGTGTTTGGAGATTGTTCACCCACAGGTGATTGTTCCATTGCATTCTGCTGGGAGTTATTTTCACTCTTTGGCCAGTCAGGGCCAAGCTGTGCCAGGGCTCTGGAGAGAGTCAGGAGTTTTCATTATTATCTTTTTAGCAGTCTGTAAGTATCCTTGCTGTATTCTTTAGTATAGTTTAGTATGGTACTCTGTAATATAATATAGTATCATAAAATAATAAATGAGCCTTCTGAGAACATGGGGTCAGATTCATCACTCCTTCCTGCCATGGGGTCCCTGCAAATACAATAGTTGCCTTGTATTTTTAACTCCCAACAGCTAAAGGTTTATCCCTGAAGGTTCTCTGGAAGGGTTTTATCTAAGTCTTTTAAGTGATGCAAAGTGTTAAATAAAAATTTAAAAACCGAATTTGATATTGGCATTGTGGGCATTAGTAACATGCAGGTATCTTTGCTCTGAAAATGAGCAGTCTGTCATTGAGCTATGAAAAAGTAAATTGGGAGCAAGCAGCAGCTCAGCAAATACCTGTAAATGTTTTCTTTTTTGTATTAGCCCCGTAACTTACGTCACAGACTTCAACATCTGTCCTCAGAGTCTGGAACCTTGTAAGCAAATCTCTCTGTGGCAATTGCCTCAGCTTGATGGTGAATCATTTATTGCACTTCAGCTCTGATTTTGGCCTTAATTCTTGTTTACAAGATCTCTACAAATGCTGAAGAGATGAGGTGGAAAACTTTTATCTTAGTTGAAGGAATTGGATCATGGTCTGTTTTATCAAGTGTCTTGATTCTGTAATTTTCCATGACTTTTTCACTAGATTATTGGGGGCAATAGTTAACAAGAGGTAAAACAGGACATCATGGATAACATCTGCTACTAAATGTTCTGGTTTGGGCTTAGGAAAGCAGGTGTCAAATGTTATTTTGTGAGACAATGAGCTGAATCTTGGTAGCAAGAGAATGTACAGAAAGACCCCAAACTGGTGTAGTGCCATGAAAGTTTCAAAAACAGAAAGGGGAAGAAAAACCCCTCAAATTCTTGGCTACAAAATCCCTACAAGTGCTGTAGAGATTAGATGGAAAGCTTTTATCTTAGCTGAAGGAAGTGGACCATGGTCTATTTTACCAAGCATTTTGAGTCTATAATTTTCCACGACTTTTCCACTAGATTATTTTCCACCCCAAACCATTACAGTGCCATGAAGCTTGGCTCAAGAACAGAAAGAGGAGGAAAAACCCCTCCAAACCAAGCAGTCCTGACTGTGCCATAATGCAAAGTCACAAGAATTCCATTGTAGCAGAAGGAACTGTACAGAGAGTACAATCACTGCCATCACTGACCTCTGCCATAAACATTTTTGGGCAGGATTTGGTAAAGTTGAAAACAATTGCGTTTCCAATTGTTTTATTTTTTTTTTCTTGTGTTGGCATGAAGTCAGAGAGGCCACAGCTTGGAAAACTGGGCCCTGATCTTTTGGAGAACTTTGTCCCAGGCATCTTGTAGTAGTGCTAACAATGAAGTTCATGTTGTTCAGTGGTCTTGTGCACAATCAGGTGCAGATTTAGCTATTGAAAATCACTTTTAAAATCCTTTTGCTTGCTTGTTGCTCAGATGGGGTACACCCAAGCTCACAAAATTATGTAGAGCTTAATTTATTAAGTGTCTTAAAACAATTTCAGATCTTCTTCAGGGTTCTAAATAAGTATGAAATCTTAGAAGATAATTTTGTGCTTGATCTTGCATTTGTTTGAAGTTAGTGGTGAATTTCCCATTGATTTCATTAGCGTGGCATGAGGCTCCTGGGGTAAAAGTCTCAGTGTATTTTGGTTTATTTTTGGACTTATGTTTGCAAGAAGAGTGGAATGAGTGCAGGCATCTCTCATGAGTCAGAGGAGAGAATTCTCTAGTGGGCATAGTTATGATAAATTTAGCCCAAATTCTTCAGCTGATAATTAGAGCTAAGGCAGGGAGGAAACAGGGAGTACCTTGTCAGAGGTAACATAATTCCTCACCTCCTCCAATAAGCTGGAAGTCCTGTAGTAAAAGTAAAAATATTTTTAGAATAACAGGGCTGACTGTGATTTCTGTCTGATTTGCTCCTTTTCTAATGAACTATATCTGCTGCAACTAGATCTGACAGCAGGAACTTGGAGGTATATTTCATTAGAAGCTAATGCATTCTGGTTTTTTCAGTATATTGTTAGAGTTTTTTAATGGAGTTTATTAATTGCTTGTTTCTCTTAAGATTAGATTACAAGGTGACTATACACTCTAAATGTATTTATGTATTTGATTAAGCATACCCACCTTGATTTTACAAGCTAAAGCAGACTAATCTGTGCTGTGAAGAGCTGCCTGCTTTGCCAAGCAGTAGCTTTTGATTAATAAGCTCAGTTTTTGTGGTGATCTCACCCTGCAGCACAGTCAGGTGGCTCTGTTGGTGTCTCTGGGGCAGGCAGTGAAAGAAACCAGCAGCTCAGGCAGGAATGTAAAGCCCAAACCACAAAGCCATGCAGGGGCTCACCTCATGGGATCTCTGGGTTGATGGCTGTTTGGTGGCCTGGGTTTTTTTTGCTGGTTGATTTGTTTTATTTATTAATTTTTTTACCTTCAAAATTCAAATTTCTGAACTGGCCCATGGTTAAAATTTTAGAGGTCAGATTTGGTGCCTGTTCCAGCTAAATGGGGGATATACCCACCCTGCTTCTGTTCCATGCGGGGAGAAATTTTGTGCTGCCAACTCCATTTCAATAAAGATCATAAAACTGCCTCTCTCCTTTGTTTCCATGAATTGTGGGAAGCCTTTTAGCAGGAAATGTTAAATGTGGGTTCCCACATGCCACCAAGACTATTATTATCCATTGCAAAAGGGCACACAGCAATTGAGCCCAATTTGGTTTAGCCTTTACTAACTTCATCCTTGATTCCTAGTAGACTGCCTTATTTCTCTGTCAATCCATTTTCCACGTAGCTGAAGAACTTTTATATACAATAAAACTTAAAATGGTTGTAATTTATTCCCCTCAATATAATTTTTGCCATCTTTCTGTCCCTTTTTGCTAGATGCATTCTCCCTAACGGTCAGGAAGATGAATATTTCTAGAATTGCCTTAGGAGGAGTTGCACTGGAGAATAAAGAGAGACTAAAGTCTCCTAGGAATGCCAAAAGGCCTGTCTCATGAGCAAAATATGATATGGACAGAGTGAGATGGATTTTGGGAGTATAACCTGTTCTCTTTAGCAGGGATTATATTGTATGATGGCATGGGCATAGTTTTGATTCAAAACCCTGAATTTACTTTGCATAAGTAATGGCTACTGTACAAAACTGAGGTGATCATAATTAATTTAATTGCAGCCAATAAATCTGTCCAGCCTGGGGGATTTTTTTTTTTTTTTAAATGGCTGTGGTAGAATGAGAAATCCTGGTTTGGTTTTAGAGGGTCCACAGCCATTCCCAGCAGTGTGATCTCTTAGGGAATTGAAAAAATCCTAATTATATTTTGCCATGTTGCTCTTAGTAAAAATTTGTATTTTTAAAATTAACTTTTTAATTAAAATGAATTAATTTCACTGGAAATACCCAGTTTGTGAGGTGCTGATTTCCATGGATGTGGTGTCTTGCCACAGATCTTTCAAGCCATGCTCTGAGGCATGAAGAGGTCAAATGACTTATCAAAGTCTTGCAGAATGCCAGCTGGAATTAGGATCTGATGTGCTTCTGGCTTGATGCAGGTTGCTACTCCAGCCACTGGAACACAAATCAGCTTAGCCAGGCTGGGAGGTGACCCTGGAGCTCTTGGCTGAGCACTTGAGGATTGCAGTTGAAAATGCTGAGGGATTTCCCTGTTTTTCTGGATAAATTTGGCAGGGACATGGAATCATAGCTCATTTAGAGAGGGACAGGAAGGTGTTGCTTGTTCTTAAAGAACAGCTCTTGTAAAATTCTAATTTCTTACTATCTCTGCAAGTTTTTGATGATAAAGCAGAGCTGTTACATGGAGCCTGTAATGATCTGGGGAAAGTGGGTGTGAATTCTCAGCTGGATTCCCATTATTGCCTTCACAGGGAAACTGCTCTGGGATTAGAGGAATTCTCTGGGTTTGAGCTGCTGTGTGTGATCATGATCCCTTTGCCCAGGGTTTTCTCCTGGGAAGCTGAGAAGCCTCAGAGAAAAGGAAAACAATTCTCATCTCATTTGCTTCTCCTGGGCTGTGCTCCTGTGGAATGTGTTTGGAGATTGTTCACCCACAGGTGATTGTTCCATTGCATTCTGCTGGGAGTTGTTTTCACTCTTTGGCCAGTCAGGGCCAAGCTGTGTCAGGGCTCTGGAGAGAGTCAGGAGTTTTCATTATTATCTTTTCAGCTTAGAGTAAGTATCCTTGCTGTATTCTTTAGTATAGCATAGCATTCTTTAACATAATATAGTATAATCAAGTAATAAATTAACCTTCTGATGAGATGGAGTCCTCCTCATCATTCTCTCCCCCAATTGGGGTGGGCTGCATTTACAATACTGCTGTGCTCTGGGTTTATTCAGGAGGCAAATGAGAAGTTTCTAGACAAGAGTAACAATACTGTCACTGAGCTACTTGTGAACATAAATCTTGGTGCTAGGCTCACTCTCAGACCTGGGTTTTCAGCAAGAAAAAGGTGCATTGGCCTTGCTAACATTGAAGATTACAGTTGGAGTTGTAGCATTTGAAAAGAACTCCCTTTCCTTGGACGTCTCCATCTTACTGCACTGATCTAGTAAGGATATTACCTTAGCTTCCCTCTGGAAAATGGCCAGGGAACCTTGTGAAAGCTTTATGGCAGTTTATTAATGCCTAATTCACCTTTCAAAGTGACAGGGAGATTTTCAATTGCTTTCCAGAACTTTGTCCTTGCTTGCTGTGTCTGAGGGCCAGAGTTTACACCAAATATTATAATGTCTGAAGCAGTTAAGCCCTTGTCACTAATTTCCTGCTTATACTTAATCCTAAACAGACAGTGATTTTTTTCACATAGAAAGAGGCTAATTTTTGAATAATATGCTAAAACACCATACAGAAGTGCTGAAAACCTTTCCTTTTTGTGATTTCTAAGAAAGGAATTTTGTCTTTGATTAACACATAACTGATCATGCAGTTGGATGTATCTAGAGAGTTTATGTTCAGCATGGCAATAAAAACATCCATTAAATATCAAAAGGAAAAACATGTTTTGAAACACTTTTAATATTTTGCGTGGGGTTTTTTGTTCTTTCTTGACAATAAAATAGTATAGGGTTTTTTTTAATTCTCTAGTAAAACATTTTATTATGCTTTTAAGACTTAGTGAGTTGCTCTTCTACTCAAGAAGCTGTTTTGCTGTGCTTCACTACTGAACTTTCATTAAAAATTAGTAAATCCTGGAGTGCCTTCCCTTGGGATGGTAATTGATTTGGTTCACTTAGAATGCAGTAATGTTCTATGAAAAGGGAAATCTGAAATTATTCTCATTGTTCCCTGCTTCCAAAAACTACAAAAAAAGCCAAAAAAAAAATTAATTCTTCTTTTCTTGTTTCATATGTTTTCAAAATGCTGCTGTACTTTAATACATATATAGAATTTCCTTAGGTGCTTTTTCATTGCAATTAATTTTGCATCTAACTCCATTACTTCAATATGGTATTAAACCAGTTTTTTACTCTCTCAGGAGTTGTGTTCTTATAGCTAAGGTGTGTCAGGGGTGTGGGAGCCCCTGCTTGATTAGCAGCGTGATAGATTTCACCTATAAATAAAAAATAATTTTTTTTACATTAAGAAAGGAAAAAATGATATCTTATCTGTGGACTTATGGAGAGGAGATGTTGTACACTAACACAGAGGTAAAACTGTCACACCAAAGAGTCCAGTTTGTGTCACGTGGGGAGATGTAGCACAGAATTAATCCACTGTTAGGTGAATTTATGTAGTGCTGCTTTCATAGGAGCTGTTAAATTTGGCAGGACTAATTTTATGTGCTGGTTTTCCTCTGTGCTGCTGACAGAATTAGGCAAAAGCCAAAATATTCAAGCTTCCTCTAATTTTTGGATGCCCAATTTCAAATTCTAGGCAGTGGTTTTGCAAAATGTATAAATGGTTAAATGTATAAATGGCTTTTGGTCACTAAGGTGTGGCAATGGGAAAGTGAAGGAAATTATCCTGATTTAAAAGGCATGAGTTGGAGTTTGTTTCACCCCTCAGCCCAACTGATCTGTGAGGTTCATGCAAAGTAGGAGAGAAAAAAAATCATATATAACAAATGTTGAATTTGTGATAAGACCTTCCCAAAGCGAGGCCAAATAATTCTCTAGTAACAATTCTGTGACCTTTAAAAGCTCAGGGTTTGAAGGCTGTGAGCAGGGATTTGGGTTTGAGCAGTTGCCCTCAGTTACACAATTGCTTTAGCACTGGGCAGGGATGGAGCTGGTAACATGACCAGCATTTTTATTTGGGGTAGTTTGCTTTGGTTTCTTCTGTTTGTGTGGATTTGGGTTTTCTTTTTTTTTTGTTCTTTTTTTACTTTTTCATTTTTCTTTTGTAAATAAAGTGGAACATATTCAGCCTGGAGGATTAATTCCAGTTTTTCCTCTTCAAAATCTGTTTTGGTATTTTGATAACAAGAGAAAATGAAACTTGCAAAGTAATCCTGTCTACTCGAGACAGGATTATTTTCAGAGGCCATCAAATGAAAGAATCATCACAAACAGGTCTTTTTATGCTGTAGAGCTCTCCTGCAAAGTTTTGATGTAAATGGGGTGCCAGATTAGTTCAGCTGAAATTGCACAAATGCTCTAATGTGTTACAGCAGCAGCAAAGTGCAGACTTTCCAGTCTTGCTAGTATAAAATCAAAGTTGTACTTCTGTAATCTACTAGCAGCCAACTATCTTCAAACCACTCTATTTCTAAAATAGGCAATTTGGCAACAGTGGCCCATTTTCTAGTTGTATGACTTTGAATAAATGCTCTTAGTGGCACAGCATTTGGAGTGTCACAAAAGCACCTCTTTGGTTTTGCACTTGAAATTTGAAGATAATTTCCTGCTTTTAGTTGTGGGGTAAAAAGAAAATCCTAAGTTCCAACTGCTTCTAATTTTAGAATTACCTGTCTTGCATTTGCTGAAAAGTGTCATTTAAAAACTTGTATTGAAATATTGAAATGATCAATTTGGTTGCTCTGCTTCAGCCCTTTATTGTATGCACTCTGTTTGTGTAGTGATGCCAAAATCTTTCTGTGGTCCTTCCTCTCTGGGATATTTCATCCTTTTCTGAGACCTAGCATGATTTAATTCCAGTGTAGCTTTCTGATCACTCCTCTGTGTCACTTCAGCAAACATTTGGAATCTCCTGGTTTCTGTTACCCACAACAATCACTGCACTTACTCATCCCTAGCCTTGCCTAAGAGATTTAGTGCATATTGAATGTGTAACTCATTTATCACAATGTGCTGATAAATTTACCCCATACACCCCTATTTGTCTATGAAACATCTCCTGTGTCCTGAAATCATGCTGAAAATTTGAAAATACTGTGATAATTCGGAAAAAATACAAGAATTTTAGTCTGTTAGCTGGTATTTCTCAGTGAGCTCACACAAAATGGATAATGAAAGTGGATTTATCATGTTTAATAGCAGAATGTCTTGTGCATCACTTTGACTAAATGTCATAAATATTACACATGAGCCAGGTGAAATATTGTATATCTAGTTAGGAATAAGCACATGTTCAGGTTTTGAAGATTTTGGGGAAAAAGTAGGTGCTGATCTCATTGCCTTTTTTTTTTTCCTGTCAGGAAGGTTTGGGTGATTTATGGGAGCTTTGCCTTCTTATGATCATTTAGCTTATTTCCTGTGCAAGGCAGAGTAATGCTGGCCACAGGTGCAGGCTGGGGGATGTGAAGGGAAGGAGGAAACCTCACTGCCCTCTGAGGCTTCCTGAGGAAGTGGAGAGGGAGGTGTTGAGCTGATCCTCCTGAAAATCCAGTGACAGGACATGTGGGAATGGCTCCAGCTGGGCACAAGGAAGCATTTCCTTACTGGAGAGTGGGGTCAGAGCCTAGAACAGGCTTCCTGGAGAGCTGGTCTGTCACAATCACATTTTCTGATAAAATTCCTTCACCCAGGATTCTTGTCCTGGGAAGCTGAGAAGCCTCAGAGAAAAGGAAAACAATTCTTATCTCATTTGCTTCTCCTGTGTTGTGCTCACATGTGGAATGTGTTTGGAGATTGTTCACCCACAGGTGATTGTTCCATTGCATTCTGCTGGCAGTTGTTTTCACTCTTTGGCCAGTCAGGGCCAAGCTGTGTCAGGGCTCTGGAGAGAGTCAGGAGTTTTCATTATTATCTTTTTAGCATTCTGTAAGTATCCTTGCTGTATTCTTTACTATAGTCTAGTATAGCATTCTTTAATATAATATAGTATAATCAAGTAATAAATTCACCTTCTGAGAACATGCAGTCAGATTCATCATTCCTTTCTGCCACGGGGCACCCTGCAAATACAGTAGTGGTCAGTGCCCCATGCCTGTCAGTGCCCAGGAAGCATTTGCACACTGCTTTTAATAAAAAGTTGCCAGTTTTGGTCAGCCCTGAAGTGATCAGGCAGTTGGACAAGGTGTGATCATTGCCAGTGATGTCTTGTGAAGACTGACCTAGAACAGAGACTAGATGGAGCTAAAGAATAAAGGAGGGATTTATTGAGAGGTCTCAATGGATCCACCTTGGGCAGCACAACCCAAATGGCCATAAAATGGACAACAGGTCACAGGGTCTCTCACTTGCATATTGGAGTTAATTGTCCAGTTATAGCTTCAGCCCCTGCAGTCCCATCCTTCTTGTTTTCTCTCTCCAGCCCACGGGGTTTGTGCTCTTGGGGCTGAGATTGGGATCATTTGTCCTTGGTGCCCAGCTGGAGCAGGGATTGTTTTGTCTCCCTGCTCTGTGCAGAGAGCTCAGCATCCCCTAACATGAAGCCCAGACCCACACACTAAAGCAAAACAGAATGTGAAAAATATAAAAGCTAAACCTGAGGCATCACCAGTCCCTTCCAAAAGGAATAGTCTGTTTTATTTTAACACCTGGAGTGAGTTACAGTGCCTGGCACTCTCAGTGGCCAGCAGGAGCAAGCAGAATCTCTCAAACTCTGTCTTGCTTAATTCCCAGAGAATCTAAAATATGCTCCTAGCTCCAAGATGTGAGCTTAGCCATGCTACTGAACCAAATAAGGGTTATTGGGGTGCACAGCCCTCTGCATGCCATCCTGAACTGTATCTTGTGCTGCATTTGGGACGTGGGGACACGAGCTGAAATTAGCTGTAACAGATGATGGTCCCTGCTGACTTTGGAGCTCATGAAGGACCTTTCATTAGTGTGGCTGGTGACATGCATCTCCCTCACACAAGCTTTTCTATCTTCTAGAAATTGAGAGTATTTCTTTGCAATGTCCCCATTTTTTTTTCCCAACACAGACTTCAGTTTGCTCCATGAGCAGTGCTTGGTGACATATTCTGCATTTAGAAAATAGCCCAGTAGTTGTCAGTGTTTAAAATAACTGCTCAGGAACTGTTTGTGACAATAAGGGTAAGAGTGTGGAGACATTTGGGAATGTGGATCTCCCAGCAGTGATCACTGGGAAGGTGAGCTGCTGGCCTGAAGTGCTACCCTATTCATCTTCCTAAAAAAATGAGTATATGACAGTGTGTGACAACTGATCTGTCACTGGAAAGAAATGCTAATCCACATCTTGAAAACCTCTGCAATTAAAACAGAGCCTTATGTTCAGCAACAGTTTTAAAAACAGAATTCTAAATGAATGTGAGAGTAGCCTTTAAATCAATTTCTTCTCATGTTGTGTATTTAACTGCACAATGGCATGTCAAGTTTGTCAAGAGACAACTCACTTCCTTGTTTATAAACATGGTTTCCCTTACAAAGTCATGAGACTGGACTTGAGCACTGGAATCAAAATGTGAAAGATTCCTGCAGAGAACATACAAAGAGATAGCTCTCTTTGCATAAAATAGTTTTTCTGTGGTTAGCAATAACTTACTTTTAAGGTCCATTATTCAGCACTCTTGAGCAAAACTTGGCTCTAGCAGGAAATGAGTTTTTCTGTTTCTTTTTTATTTTATTTTTCTCACAAGTGATTTATGGCTCTGTGTGTTACTGCTGCAGCAACACTGCCCAATATCACAGGATGGGCACAGATGTCTGCAGAAGTTTCCTTTCACCTCTTTCATATCTTTTCACAATATAATTTTGGCCAGACCCTAGAAGGTCCAGTGCTTCAGCTGGACTGTTTTCCTTGCTGGAAAAGATAATACTGAGCATTCTTCTTTCTGACATCAGTGCCTTTTACCTTGCTAATGCTGCAGTAGCTAAAAACTGAGAATTGGAACTGCTGGATGGATGGCCCTCCTAACTGTTCCATTAATCTGTAGGAGCCCTATTTTACTTATAAGCTGCCCTGCCACATTCCTATGCCTGGCCTCCTTTAAGCCTGGCATTTAGGTCCAATTGTTTAAAACAATCTCTTGTTCTAGCTGGTTGGGGTGAAATGGAGCTATCTGTCAATTTGAAAAGGTCACTGGCTGTGTCAGAATGACAGTGATTCCAAATTATCCATTAATCTCCCAATTTAAAATTGTCATCCTTCTTATTACAGCCAGCCAGCCACAGAGGCTAAAATAGACCTCTTCTCTTACACCCATGACCAAGCAGCTTCTTTATTAGCTGGCAGATAAAATTGGCAGTGTGTCCCAACATTAAATATTCATTGACCGCTCTCTTAAAAAAAAAAAAAGTCAGCTAACAAGTTGAGAATATATGAGAAAACAGCCAAAGAAATTACAATTGATTTTCTTGTCTTATCTGCCAAGATTTTGGCCATATGATTAGTGTAACACACTCAGCATAGTCCTGTAGAGGTTTGAGTCAGAGGGTGATCTATGCTGGAGTTTCTGTGCCCACTTTTACATTTTGGCTTTGCTTTGATATTGGGGACCCACCCAAGGGTAAATTAGTGTATAGAAAGTGTAATTCTCCATGGAAAATAAGATTTAATAGCTTTTGCATTGTCAAAGGAATCTCTCTGGAAGATGGAAAAAGTCCCAGATAAGGGGTTCAGGCCTGAAATAGGTTTTGTTGTCTCACACAGGATGGTGGTGTGGTGCTGATGAGGTTTAAGAACAGGGGAGAGCTCTGGGCCACCTGCTGCTCCTGAGGGGAGGGAGGGCTGAGACTCTGCTTTTCCATGTCTGTCATCCATCACCTGAGCCCCAGCTTCACTGCTGGTGCTGTTTGGAATTTAAAAGTTGTAACTTGGGGGCTTTACTAAGCTGTTAAATGGTGGGAACTTGGCAGTGCCCCCATTGTGAACAGAAGTGTAATCACCTATCCCTGCAGTGGGAATCCAGACAGCTTTGGGAGGTTTGAACAGACAGGTGTCTGCTAAGGAAGGCAGGAGCCTCCCCTGAAATGGAAAATGTATTATAATTTTGAAATTAAGGGACTCTCAGGCAAAGATATGGGAATAGGAATAAGTTCTTTACTAGGAAAATAAAAAAACTAATGCAATAGTACAAAAAAACCCCAAACCACTGCCAGAATCAGAGCAGCCCCTGTCCCCTGTGTGTCAGGGTGGGGGCACAGCCCCATCCCATGGGGGCTCAGCCCTCCTGCAGTGCCAGCTGTGGCTCTGCTGCAGCAGGATCCTGCACAAGGGGGGAGTTTTCCTCTGCAGCTCCAGGGCTGCTGGAGATGGGCCTGCTCTCCCTCTGGGAATGCAGGGCAGGAGAAAGCTGCTCCTCTGGGAATGCAGGGGGCAAAGGCTGCTGTGCTGTTCCAGGGTCCCAAATGGTGATGGATTTACCAGCCTCATCTCAATCCTTGCTTGTGCAAAACTTTTGAACGTGTCCAAACACAAAGTGCACACAGAAAACCTTTTTTTGCTACTTCTTTGCAATGGCCAAAATGTGTTCATTCATGGCAGGTATTGTCAGTGTACCCCAAATAACTGTTGTGCCCCAAGGCAGGGACTGGTAAGATTTCCCATTCAGGTCTATCAGATAAGGGATAAGTTTATTTTACAGCCAGCCACAGATGCAGAAGCTGGAGGTTGACTACAGCTTTTCCAGTTAAACTTTCTTTTCCAGGTGTGCAGGTGCCAGCCCTGCTCAGCTCTCTGACTGCTCTCACATGCAGTTTGTTGGGATTATGGAAAGCAGGATGTCTGCTGTGTCACATATTTTGTCTGTTTCCAGTTCAGAGATATTTGACTTCCAGGAGAGCATGTGTGTGTATTTTTTTTACTCTAGATTTTTTTTTTCCTCCTTCTGTCTTTTGCAAGTTTAATTGCTCATTAAAAGTCACAGAGAAGCACACACTGGCACCATGTTTTGATGAAACACCTAATGACTTTGAGCATGTGATTTATGGACACAGCTGAAGTGACATGGGGACTTGTGTCAAAACAGGCCAGAGATAAGCTTGCATTTATCTATGGAAGTTAAGGGATAATTATGTAAAAGCATTGCATTTTAAAAGAAACAAAGACAGACCTGTGGGAAATGCATTTTCACAGCATGTATTAGCAAAGCCCAATCAACCTCCTTGTGGGAGGACAATTAACAGAATTAAAAGTTGGAATTTTAATTATCATACAAATTAGAGGGAAATTAATCAGCTTGTATTTTATGACTTGACTTGGCTTTGAGCGTTGCTGCTCGAATTTTATAGCAAAACTTTGATTAATTGAGACACTGCATGAAAGCATAAAATCCTGACTTAGGTAGCATTTTAATGCCTGGCTCAATTTCCATCTGCCACATACAGTATGGGAAGCAGCAACAATGAGTCCATGCAGCAGCCAAGCCTTTTTTTGCCCTAGCAGAAGTGTCCAAAACCATTTCTCTGCATGTGGCCAAAATTGCTTTTTCTAAAAACCTCCTCTTTTTTTATCTTCTAACTACTCAACATGTTGGTTTACACCTAGCTAGATTCAAAAGTTAGAGATTTTCACTGACTTACTGGAAACATAATGTCAATATTAATCAAAGCCCAGCTTTTTCTTTGGTTTTGGTTTTTGTGGGTTTTGTTTGTTTGTTTGTTTTCATTTTGTTTTTTTGGTTTTGATTTTTTTATTTATTTGTTTCGTTGGTTTTGCTTTTTTTTAGGGTAAATGTTGCTCCCTTGTGGGTTGTCAAGAGTGAGGAATTTAATGTGAAATCTAAAGGCACCTACAGGTTTGTGTGAGACCTTTGGAACTGCTGCCCCAGACTCTGCAATGCTCTGCCTTGGCAGATATTTGAACCTTGCTTTGGGTTTTGCTGATCAGAACCTGAAAGCAGTTAGAGGAATTTGTGGCACTGTGGGAGGATGGCAAGTTCCAGTTCAGCTGCTGAAAATGTGGGTTTGATAAAATATTTACTCTTTTTTTGATTGTTCTTTTTTGCCCCAATGACATAATTTGAGGTTTGGTTCCAGACTGATTAAAGAGCCAAACCCCAGAGTCTCATTTACTAGAAATTGGGAGATCTAGATCAAGGTCCCCTACATAGAGAAAGGTGCTGAATTTGGTATTTGCACTTTTATCTTTCTCTTCCCTCCTCTTCCTCTAGTAAACACCTGTCAGGTTGGGTCTGCAAATCCTGAAGGGTAGTCTTGCCATGTTTGACATTGAAAATCAAAGAAGGCCTAGAGCTAAGCTCAGTCCAGGAAAAAAAAAATTAAATCAAACAATTTTCACTTCTTTGTTTGGGTTGCAAAAATAAAATTCAAATACCAAAGTCTCAAAAAAGCAAACCTGTGCTTCAGTCAGAACACAAACAGATTGCAGAATAAACTAGACTGCGATTTTATAGGGTCTCAAGTTAAAAGAGGGAGTTTAATTATGATGCTGGATTTAGTTCAGAGCTCAAGTAATGATCTAGGAAGCTGGAGAGAAGCACTGGAAATGACTGTGTGCTAATGAGGACCCCAGTTGCAGCTTTCTGTGCTAGTTAATTTGCAATCTATGTGGAGATCTGTTGGCAAGCCTATAAAATGAGGTTTTGCAAAAGTAATCACCACTTCAAAGTCTAGAGATACAGCCTGAGGAAGCAGAAGCACGTTGACTGTTAAATTTCCACTTTGAACATTGTTTGGAAAGTTGACATTGTTGGTTCCTACCTGCTGAACTGAGGAAGGCAAATTGTCCAAAAATAGATCTGGGGCTCACCATTTCAAAATACAGATAACAGGAGTGGGCTTTGGCAGCTGTGCCAGATCTGCCAGCTAACTCAACATTGTTCACTTAGAAACACTGAGATGTTTGGGGATGTTTGGCTGAAGGGCAAGGGTTCAGTCTGTTTTCAGCTGTGGTGAAAGCATCCTCTTTTCTGCTCTAAATGTGCTGCTACTCAACACTCAGCACTTTTCTGGAGTGGATCTGGGCATGACATAATGTGTGTTTTAGGGTGAATCCTTTGGCCACCTAAAGGTGAGCAAGGCCTCCAAAAGAAGTCCTTAAATCATGTCCATGGAACAAGGTGATGAAAAAAAACCTGAGGCAAGAGTGCTGTGTCATGTTCCCTATGGAATGCCAGGTTGGATTTGAGTGGGAAAGCGTGGTAGGTAAGCCAAACATGCTACTTCAGACTCCCCTGAGTAGAGACAAGCTTCCTTCCTCCTCCTTTTCCTCCTCCTTTTCCTCCTCCTTTTCCTCCTCCTTTTCCTCCTCCTTTTCCTCCTCCTTTTCCTCCTCCTTTTCCTCCTCCTTTTCCTCCTCCTTTTCCTCCTCCTTTTCCTCCTCCTTTTCCTCCTCCTTTTCCTCCTCCTTTTCCTCCTCCTTTTCCTCCTCCTTTTCCTCCTCCTTTTCCTCCTCCTTTTCCTCCTCCTTTTCCTCCTCCTTTTCCTCCTCCTTTTCCTCCTCCTTTTCCTCCTCCTTTTCCTCCTCCTTTTCCTCCTCCTTTTCCTCCTCCTTTTCCTCCTCCTTTTCCTCCTCCTTTTCCTCCTCCTTTTCCTCCTCCTTTTCCTCCTCCTTTTCCTCCTCCTTTTCCTCCTCCTTTTCCTCCTCCTTTTCCTCCTCCTTTTCCTCCTCCTTTTCCTCCTCCTTTTCCTCCTCCTTTTCCTCCTCCTTTTCCTCCTCCTTTTCCTCCTCCTTTTCCTCCTCCTTTTCCTCCTCCTTTTCCTCCTCCTTTTCCTCCTCCTTTTCCTCCTCCTTTTCCTCCTCCTTTTCCTCCTCCTTTTCCTCCTCCTTTTCCTCCTCCTTTTCCTCCTCCTTTTCCTTCCCCCATACATCTCAAGATTGAGTTCCACAGGGCTGCAGCATTAGAGGGACAGAAGAAAGTCAATGAGCTGGTAAAGGTCCAAGGATTTATTGCAGAGCAGGTATTATGCAAATCAAACTAATTACTTCACAAAACTGTCAGGTGGTCTGAATGGATGTGGCCATCAGGATCTGCACAATGTCACACTTTCACTGACCTGTCAGTTTACTTTGAGTTGGGTTGAAAACAAAATGTTCTTTTGTCCAAGGTACAAGTGCAACAGAATTACTCTTTCTTTTGCAAACACCCCGGTTTTCAGGCTCAGCCAGAGAAGCTGAATAAGTTGCAGGGTTTGAGCACAGCCTCAGAGAAGGCTGTTGGATGTGGAATAGATATTGGGACCTGCAGTGGCCATCCAGCCCAGCTGCCTGAGCAGATGTGGCACAGAGGAGTGCCAGGGACCCACAGCTGGTTCTGAGCAAGTCCCTGCCCAGAGTGAGCTCAGCAGCTCTGCCCAGAGAGCTTGAGATGTGTGAGCTCTGGAGACACCAGTTCTCTGGCTGTGTCCCTCAGGGCTCCTTTGGGAAGCTCCAGACTGTGTGCTCTGCTTTGCAGGGACACTCTGGAGAGGAGCTGTGCTTGGCAGAGACAGAGGCATCCTGCTCCAGGACAGCACACCTGGCTCAATGTAATCTCTGATCTGAACTGCAAAGACAAGTTGCAGCCTGGAGCCAGTGGTTTAGGGAGGGAGAGGCTTAGTTTACAAGACAGATTTACATAAATGTCGTAGTCAAGGCTTCCATAATTGGATTTTTTAGGAATTATTTTGCCAATGGTGCTTGCCAGTACATTCAATCAATTGTCCCTGACCTAAAAATGAATTGAGGAATCCTGAGCTGTCATCCATTTTTTCAGGGGAAATGGGCACATTCATGGCCTCCAGCCTTGCCACTGTTTGCTTCAGCATTGAATGGACTCTGAGTTTTCCCCCAGAGTTTGAAATAAAGAGATCACTGACCCCTGTGTGAGATGAGGGGTGCCATGCATCCACCAGGTGAAAGGAGCTCCATGCAGGGGAGACAGCAGAGTGGGGAGGAAACCAGGAACCTTTAGGCTGTCAGTGCTGCCTAAGGCAGCTTTGAGCAGTTTCCCTGCTCCAGGGTGTCAGACAGAGCCCACCTGAAGGCTGCTGCTGGAGCATGTGATATTCCCTTGGCAATCTGAGCTCCCTGTGGGGCTCTTGGTGCCTTGCAGCTTCCTTGCTGTGGTGGCCTGGGAACACTCTCTGGTTGTAAGTCTGGAAATGAAATGCTTACACCATGTGGCATTTGTTACTTGAATAATTTTTCCTTTTAACTTACACACACTCTTAATTTTTGACATGCAGGGTCACTTGAGATGTGCTCTGAAAACGAGGGGGTAGCTGACTCCTGTGACTTGATTTAGCCCAGCTGGCAAACTCACTCAGAAATCAGGAACTCTGTTTAAAAAACAGATGCTGCAATTGAACCTAAGTGTTCTGTGGTAAATGGAAGTGTTTTTTAATTGTCTTTTAAGTACTGGGGTTTTTTTGGAAGCATAAGGAGTTTGTTTCAAATAAGACATGTACGTAAATGTTAGAAAGTTTTAACTGTGCTTACAAAATGGGAAACAAAGCCAACATAAATGAGAAGTTAAATAGTTTACCCTCACTAGAGGGTAAATGTAGGGTAACTGTGACAAGAATTTCCCAAACACAGTATCCATGTGATGACTTGGCATCCCAGCATATGGCTTACATTTAAGTGAGCCCTCCAATTCTGTACTCCAGATAATGAAGTCTGCTTTTCCAATGATTGTGGAAGTAGTAATTCTCTTATCTAAAACCACATGTTAGAGGGGAAAGAATTCCATTCTTGCTAAGTAATTACTATTGGTAATTAATGAAGTACAGACTTCCCTGCCTAGAGTATAATTTTCTAACGTCTCATTATTTGACAGATGCACCCCATGTTTAGAGTTATGTTTGTGGAGCAGATCCTATGAAGTTCCTGGTCCTGACCATTCATGGAATATTAGATTAGGCAGGCCCTAAAAGCAGCCAGGATTTCAGGTCTCCTGTTCCTTGGCTGTCCTTACTGTTGCTGGGCTTTCAGGCCCTGCTTTCAACCATCACGTGCAGTCAGGCCTTATCTTGAGATCTGACAACTCAGATTTTTAGTAAAACATCCTTTTAACCTCCAGGATTGTTTAATGGGACACTAACTGGAGCAGATACAGATGGTGAGAGTCTAAACTTGAGAACAGAAGCAATGAAAACCTTGGCAGGGGAAGAGGGGAAAGTTTGCATGTTGCCTGAGCTCTGACAAGAGTTTGCCCCAAATGTCAAATGAATTCACTTATCATCTCTTTAACAGAAATCCTGCAGAGCTTGGTTGACTTGGGGCCAGCTGCAACTATTGTGAAAGGGAAACTGTTCCATGCCCACTTGAGACTGAATCTCCAGCTTCTGAACTGGAGGTAAGGTCTGAAGTGCTCTGCTTCCATCAGAGCTCAGGGAAAAGGCATTTCAGGATGCCTCTGAACAATGTTTGCTGTGTGAGACCTTCTGGCATGATTACTGGTAGAGCAGGACTACCAGTAACTCAAAAATACAGCTGCTCTTGGAGTTATTTAATTTGTCAGCTCTCTAGAACTTGCAAAGTTATTTCATCTCAAGCAGTATCGAGCCAGTGCTGTTGTGCTTCTAATGGACTGTATTTCTAGTGTGGTATACAGTGGGTGGGATTGCCTGATTTTGACATCAAATATTGGAGGTGCACTGCCTTGTAAAACTCCTGAAAAACACTAATTGAGGTCCTAAATGTGTAGTTTTGTCTTCATTTTACTTAAAAATAACCAGTTCCTAATGTGCCCTAATATCTTCCTACTAATGAAGCACATAAATCTTTCTATATAAGTGTTACACAATTACAAAGACAATTTTTTTTTTCAAATTTGAACTATCTAAGAGGGGAAAAAGCACGGATGAGTGAGCTTTGTATTAAGTTACAAGAGATAATTACAGGCTGGTGGTGTGAAAGATTTTTATTCTTTGAAAACCTGTGATCCACCTCTTCATCCTGAGATCCACATCCCTACTATCTGTAAGCTCCTAACTATGCATCTGTACACTTTTTCTATCCAGTAATGAATGGGAAGAATATATGCTACATTATCTTGTAATACTTTGAATGCCATGGATTATGGGGAGAGCTCCAGGCTAAGGCCTCAGCCACCCTCAGGGAGGTGTTCCACCAACAGATTTCTGAATTTTAGGCTGCTAGATCAGGAGAATCTGGTTATGTGGGCTGCTGCTGTGGAAGTAATTTTACCGACCAGAGTCAAGATATGGAATGAGAAATGCATTGTGTTCTTGTGCTCAGTCTTAGTGCTACAGATGGGTAGGCAGCATCCCTCTTTTCCCATCCCTCTTTTCCCATCCCTCTTTTCCCTCCCAGTGTGCAAACCCAGGGCACAGGGAATATTCCTCTGTCTGCTCTGGGGTGCCCTGACCCCCAGGCAGCACTGACTCTGACCCTCACTCATGGAGAAAGTTTCCCAGACTCCAAGATAGACTGGAACCCACAGAAGTGTGCAGTAGATTATAGAGAGCAGTGTGGGTGTGTCAGTGGGGGAGAAATTGAGGGTTTGGGGTTTTTAGGATGCTGTGGATGGAAGCAGGATGGAGGGCACAGGGTGTTGTCCTGGGTTCCTTCTTCATGCTTGTTCTTCCTTCTTCTCCATGGGTTTGGGTGGCATTTTGTAATTGGGCAGAAAAGTCTGCACTGTGGCTCTGTGGGGTCAGTTATTGGGTTAAAAGGGAAATAATCCAGGTGCCAGCTCTTAATTGGATAGTTTAGTCTTAGGAGCCCTTGTGCCAAGAGATTGTTGGGCATTTTGTGCCTTCTGATGAAAAGCTGCAGAACTCCCAGCAGTGAGACTGTTTTACTGATAAGGAATAATAAACACCTGAGTCCCAACATGAACACTCTCTCAAATACCTTCAATCCAAACCTAAAAAACCCTGCACAGTAAAACCAGGGTGCACATCTCCTTTGGCTGGGGAAGATCCACTTTGTGTGGGCAATAACATGAACTGTGCCCAGGCTTGGTGCTACAGGTGATTCAGCTGTGCCACTGAGGCTATTCTGGAGCAGCACTCTGCTGCTGTTACACTTGAAATTGCTTCTGCTTTCTCCACATCTTGCTTTCAAATCCCCTCTCCCCATTCTGGTCATGTTTCTGCAGCAGTATTTCATCAGTGGGAGCTCCTGTTCCCTCAGCTATTACTGCTTAGTGTGGTGACCAAAGCTTGCTGTGTGAGAGGTGCATTTGGAAGTAAGAAAAAAGGCAGGCCAAAATTGTGGAGTGGGTTTTACTCAGTGGTGTTTGAAGCTGCAGTTCTCCATGCTGTGCCAATTAGCACATTTCCATAGGAATCTGAATCTACTGTGATTTTAGTGGAAGAAAGCTGCATTGACTGTAAGCAACTTTCTCAGTCTCATTTAGCCTCTGCTATTTGAAACACTGACTTTGAGCCATATCCAGGTATGAGCCTATTCCATGTTGATTTTAAGGAATTGCTATGTAGAACACAACTGTTCTCTATTCCAGATAATCTAGTACCTCCAGACTGATGGACAGAATTTATTTGCATCTTTTTTCCTCCAAGCTTGTTCTTTGTCCACCTTTGATGTTTTGCATTTGCAATGCTTGTGAGCAAATTGTGCTCAAGGAAGTGTATGGCTTCCCTTGTTCTTGAAAGGATTCTTGCTTACCTGGCTGGTATTGAGAGGGTTCATCATAACTTTGATGTAAATTGGATTGATGTTGATTTATTTTCAGATATATGTTACTGTCTTAAAGGTTTAGGACACTGCATGCTGCTTTTGTCATGAAACATGACTTTCCAAAGCTAATGCTTGTTCCCTATGCATTAGAATTTGAGGATTTCTCAAGTCCTCCAAAGTCAAACAACTTGCTAAGAGGAGCACAATTGCTTTCAGTTCTGTCTTGGTGCCCAGGGCTGTAAAGATGAGAAGCAATTCAATTTGATTTGTGACTTCTGTTCTGTTCTCTGCACCATCACATTCACACTGCTGGGATGGGAGCCCTGCTCTCCTCACTGGTGTCTGCATTGCCTAAAGATTTATATTTACCATGGGGATAAAGATTCCAAGGTGTTTTCAAAGTGCTGGAAGATGAACCTCATCCAGTAACACACGTGTGGTTTCTTCCACTGTGAAAAATTGTGCATCTTCTAGGCTTAAATGATGAAAGTGAGAAGAGGACTCTTACCCTTTGAAGTTTTTTAGTTCCAGCAGTTTTCTGCTTGGATTTTGTTTTTTTGTTTGTTTGGTTCTGTAGCAAACTGAGAGCAATGTAGAAAGGCTTGAATGTCACTATGCAGATTATAACCTCACTTTAGCATTCACTCAGACCTAGAGAGAATGGATATGTGGGCCCAGAAGCTGTTTATGCAACCATCACCTGATGCTATTTACACTTCCATGAAAAGTCTGGACAGTAGATGTAATGGTTTTCTCATAAAAAGTGTGTAGGAATTAAAAAAGATATTCTGGTAGTTGTGCAGATGAATCTACTTCTGCCTAAATTATTAAAAAAAAAAAAAAAAACGATTCAGAGTCAAAGAGGGCAAGTAACTTGAACCAGATAAGCTAAAAAGAAAGAAATTTTAAGTCAAAGTCCAAGTTTCTCATCACTGGCCTGCAAGACCTCTCAGTTCTCTCTGTGGAATGAGAAAGAATAACGTCTTCATTTGTACTTATAAGATTTTATTGCAAGTTAAATTATCATTTTTTTACTCTAGGGAAGGTTATGTGTAGTAATTGATATCCTCAAAAGAGAAATCTGTGAAAGATACAGCTATGTTACCTGTTAGTTAAAGGTTAGCATTTTAAAAGAGAGAAAAGAACCAACCAATTTTTCCCTGTGGGGAGAGGAAATATTTGCTATTTCCATGTGTGACTGTCTTATATAATTTTGAATAACTTATTTTTCCTCCTCTATCATTATCCTTCCTCTTTCCCCACATTAGACACCAATACAATACAGATGGTCAAGGATAAAACATTTTCTTGGGTAGAACATCTGGCTGTTTCATGATCTGCACAGGCTGAGCAGTCTAACCCAAGGGTAAGCTTGAACTGCCTGACTGAAACCTGCCTTCATCTGCATCAGCTGCTTGCTTTTTGAGTGAGGATTTCATCTTTGAGAAGCCATTTCCTATGGTGAAAACCAAGAGAGAGTTCTGCTTTCAAGTTTTAAAGAAGGCGAATATTTTGGATTCTGGCTTCTGTATTTCTGCAGAGATTTGTGTGATCTCACCTGATGCTCAATGCTTATGAAGACACCAAAGATATCCTTTGCCAAAATTCTTAAGTAAGTATCACATTGTGTTTTACTGTGTGCTTGGTTTCTTCTTGAAAATTCCATGTATGGGATAGGAGAGCTTATAAACTTAAAAAAAAAAAAATTGTGTGCAGGTTTTAGTTATGCTGCTCACATATCTACAAAAAAGTCACATCTCCCCAGTTTACCCTTTTAATGAGGTCAACACATTCTAATTAAAGAACTATTGAGGAAGAAACCTCAAAATATGTCAAAAAGAAGCTGACAACAAGTGCTGCATTTAGGCATTCCCATTTTACATACTCTGTCCTGATTTTATTTAAATGATTGTTTCTTTTTTCTTTCTTTCTCTCTGTTAATGTTCCAATAACAAAACATTTTGCTGAATAAACTGACAAGGGAAATCTATGCTTAAATTCACAAATTAGTGTTCACTCTCCAACTGTGATCTGAATTATTGTCTAAATAATGTGGATGAAACACCTATTTCAAGATCTGGCAGGATTTCTTCTTTATTTTGTCAGTATGTAATTCAGTGTTTTTAGCAGAAGATGAATACATAGAGTATCTGTCAATAGCAGTACATTGTCTAGTGATATGCTCACTATCTTCACATGGGAAACAAAATGTTCTTTTCAACTGCAGATCTTTGAGGCTATGTTTGTATGATAAACAGGACATGAGTGTAATTGCCAATTTTGCTTGTGCTGCTATGCCATAGAAAATGGCAGGATTTCCAATATGGTTGGGAGTTGAAATATTTATCTGAAGAAGCCAAGTGCAGCCTGCTTGCAAGAGCCAGACACAGCAGATTTACAGCAGTGAAGTTGGTGTTTCAATCAAACCTCTGGGACTGCACATCCTGGAATGCTCCCCACTTCTGACTGCTGCTTCAAGTGCAGAAAGGATCCATTTCCTCTTCTGGCTACAAGCTTGAACCTGGCCATCCAAGACCTGGATTAATTGCTTGGCAGGGCTTTTTTTATGTCAGCCCTATTGACAGGAAATTACTTGGAAAAATCTCTGGGAAACTTAGGACAAATGCTGACAGTATTGCTCCATGCACTGCTTCTGACTGGTTAGAGTGGCTCCCCCAGCATCAGGCTTTGCACTGTGGCAACCTGATATGGAAGCAGCATTCCTGGTTGTTGCACTAAGGTAGAAAAATCAAGAAATCTTCATAAAATCAGGCCTGCTCTCCTGGAATCAGTGGCTGGCCTTGTCTAAGCTAGCATCTTGCAAGTTCCCATGTGAAAGTAATCCTGGTGTGAGCAGTTCATTAACATAATCTATTCCTTGGTAAACAAAACAACTTGCACCTGTATGAACTCTCTTTCACAACTTTCCTGTAGATACCAAGAGCTTGAATGACCAATCAATACAGGATAACAACTTGTTACTGACCAATAAAGTAATTGGCAAGAAAGCTCCTGACCAATTGGAGTCCCACATAAGGACTGTAAAACTGTATGAAAAGGAGTTATGTGAATCAAGAATGGCCTTTTTCCCACCATGAAGAAAATGGAGCCTGTGTGCTTTATTCCCATAATACCTGGTGGTACTTGAGTGGAATATAATCTACAGATTTTTCAGGTTTAGACAGAGATATGTAACACCAACTGAATTTCCCACTCTCTTTCAAGGGATGTGGATAAGAACAAGACTTGAAAATTAATGTCTCTGTTGTCTTAATGGATGTAAAGGCTCCTCCAAGCAGTTTGCTACCACCCAAGGAATATGCCAAGGGCTGTATGGATACACACATGAACAACCCTGAATGCTTCCTGCTCTGCAGTAGGTTCCCTGGGGAAACCTAGAGTGCAGAGTTCCTGGATCCTCTCTCCTGGGAAAGCACTGCTGGTACCTCTTGGTGCTCTTCTCTTTACCTGAAGTAAGTCAGGAAAATTTTTATCCATGAATCCTCCTAAAGTTCTGTGTAGCTCACTAGTGTCCATGTGAGCCAAAGTCAAGTCCAAGAAAGGATGCTTTCCACAGTCATTAGTGAAAGGATGCCTTCCACAGTCATTCCCATTAGTTACCTTGGGGTTCATTATACTCTAACATATAGAATTTCACATAGTGAAGCACAAAAAAATAGCCTCCTAATATGGAATTTAAGTTAGTGCTTTTTAAAAGCTCTTCTCGTGCCAAGTACTTTTTCTGAGTGCAACTTGTAGCTGGCACACAGAAAGGAAGGGGAGAAATGGTGATGAAGTGGTGTGATTTCTTCCACAGGAGCACTCAGGGATCAGTCTGATTTCTGTTAAACAGTGGTTTCGATTTTTTCCTTCTCAGCCTGCTGCACATCAGGCAATCTTTTCAACTCTCATTTGTCTGTCAGGCATATCACTTATCTTGGAGCTAGTAGAAGGCTTTATACCTATGATTTTTATTTTTTTTTTCTTTGGTGGTATAATGCTATTTCAAACACATTGTCTCAGTCACAATTTGGAGTAATTTTTACCTCCCTCTTCTGTAGGTGTTCTCCTGGAGTTTGATGGTCAAATTTTGTAAGAGATATCTCATCAGTGCTTGTCCCAGCTCTTCCCTAAGTGATTGCATCAGATATAGAAAAGGATGGATAATTGCCTATTGGATTCTGGTTAGGGAAGGTCAAGGAAGTCTCTGCCTGGCCTACCCTGAGCTTGTCATACAACTCTGTTATTACAGGGTTTATTCAAGCCTATAATCAGCTGAGTTTCACTGAGATGGAACCATCTGCTTCACTGAGTAGGTTTTTTTTTGTGGCAGTGTGGTCACGCTTTGTCTACCCTTGACAGGACAGATGAAATGTCCACAGATTTTTTTTTGTTCTGCACCCATTGTATTCTTACTTCTTTGAGTTTTCATTTAAGAAGGTGGTTTAAGGAAAGAAAGGAAAAGCTGTGTGGTGCAGTTGACATGGGTGGAGGGGAGGGATGGCATCCAGAGGAGCCTGGACAGGCTGCAGAGGTGAGCCTGTGCAAGCTCATGAAGTACAACGAGGCCAAGTGCAAGGTGCTGCACCTGGGTCAGGGCAATCCTCTTACAGAAGTAGTCCAGCACAGAGTCCAGCTGTAACATTACCTTCCAGCAAGTGTTTGAAGGGGTTAACACAACATTTTTTAACCACAGTCCCACTCGTGTTTGCAAGCTGGAGAGCAGCCCTGAGGAGAATGACATGGGGGTGTTGGTGGGTGACAAGCTGGACACAAGCCAGCAGAGTGCCTGCAGCTCAGAAAGCCATCCTGGGCTGCACCAAGAGAAATGTGACCAGCAGGTCAGGGGAGGGGATTCTCTCCAGCCACAGCAGGCAGCTGGAACAAGATGATCTTTTATGTCCCTTCCATCCCAAGCCATTCCATGAGACAACTGTCACTTAATGAGTGCTTGGCTAAGGATGAGTTTTGTCCTGTCTTGGTTTGGACAGACAGGTGTCTGCTTAAGGAAGGCAGGAGCCTGCCTTAAAATGGAAAATGTAAACCCCCTCCCTCTGAATTATTATGATTTTGAAATTAAAGGGCTCTCAGGCAAAGATATGGGAAGAGGAACAACAGTTCTTCACTAGGAAAATTAAAAATACAAATGTAATAGTACAAACAAAAGAAAAACCTACTGCCAGAGTGAGAGCAGTCGCTGTCCCCTGTGTGTCAGGGTGGGGGCACAGCCCCATCCCAGGGGGGCTCAGCCCTCCTGCAGTGCCAGCTGTGGTTCTGCTGCAGCAGGATCCTGCACAAGGGGGGAGTTTTCCTCTGCAGCTCCAGGGCTGCTGGAGATGGGCCTGCTCTCCCTCTGGGAATGCAGGGCAGGAGAAAGCTGCTCCTCTGGGAATGCAGGGGGCAAAGGCTGCTGTGCTGTTCCAGGGCAGATTGTATCCAGGTAGGAATGCTTGGCTCCTGCCCTGGGCACAGCATCTCCCCATGGGATGGTGGAATTTGATCAGCCCTGCAGGGACACTCACTGGCCATGGACAGCAGAGATCTGCTGGAGGGAGGATGGGCTGTGGGAGAGATAAAGAAAAACTGCCCCATGAACAGCAGAGAATTGCCCAGCTCTGACAGATAGGGATAGAACACACACTTACCTTAAAATCCAGTTAAATTTCAATCCACACTACAGGAGTGTAGTGCAGCCTGGATATGGCAGCCTTTTGAACTTATGTCTAGGATTTTTAAGTGTACTTCTGGCAATATTGTTCTGTCAAGATTATATTAGTCCCGTTACAAACTTGTTATCAAGCCTGCATAATAAAATTAGCTGTGCCTGCATGGAAGCTGCTATGAAATCCAACCATATCACGGAATATCTTGAGGCCTTGGAGAATTCCATACATTCTAGTAATGAATTTCATAAGCATTAATTCTTGAAAGTTGTGTTTAATGTCTGTCTGGCCTTGGCCAAATCAAAGTCAGACCCTAGTCTTGCCTGTTTAAGCTAAAAGATCTCAGGGGAAGAGAATATAAACCACTCTCTGCATGTGCTTTTGAGGCTGCTTGAAAATTCTCTTTGATGCAAGTTTTAGCCTTGTCTCAAGGGTCTGCCTTCTGACTAGTTCAAAACCAGCTTTGCTGCTTTTTTGAGGTTTTACAGTGAGGTGAGGGAAAATCCATTAGATTTTAGGTTATAGAGTCTGTGCTAAGGAACTTAAAATTGTGGCACAAAGGCTGGGATGCTTCAAAAGTGTAAGAGGCTGGGTCACCACCAGTCCTTTGGACCTTGGCAGCAACAGAGAATTTTCTAGAAAAATATATCCTGCTGTTTCCTCATACCATGATATTAGAGAAGTACTAAAATAGGTGGATGGGGTTTTAGAATTTTGGAATAGTTTCAGTGCCAAAATGTCTGATACAATGCTCTGGGCTTTGCTGAGAATTTGGGGTGAGTTTTTGTGGGACTTTCTGTGAGACTTCTGGTTTAGTCATACTGCCTTATGTATGGGAATTATTTTCTCTTTATCCAACTTAGAAGTGCAATTCTCTTTAAGAAAGATTTATCCTGAGTCTTGGCACTTGAGAAGTTTACACAGGTTGGAGGTGACCTGTGTGGAAGTCCTCAGTGTTGCTCTTCCTGATCTGCTTTCAGGTGACAATTCTTGTAACTGAAATTTTGGTTCCAATTTCAGCCCACTGATTTCTTGCAAGTAGTTATTTCATAAGCTAGTGCCTTGTGTCACAGCCTAAAAATAATGTTTTTAAGGTTTTTTTTTTAGGAAAGGTATATTCTACACCTGCCTTTCACCCTTCTGTCCCTGGGGCCTGCTATTTGATTTCCCAGGGACAGTGTCCCAAGGGAATGTATAATGCTCAGTGTGTGCAATGCTTCAAGAATTATATATTGGAAACCATGAAGAAACGCTTTAGTTGATTCATGGAGATGAGAGAAATAAGGACAAGAACTAAAAATTATTCTGTGCCTGTGTAAAACATCTCTTGCTGCTTTAAGTAATCAGATGGAATAAATTAAATTATGTGGGCTTTCATGAAAGACAGCTTAGCTGTCTTCAAATACAAAACTCCTCTTTAATTAATGTGTTCTGAGCCTTTGTCAGTGTGGAAATACTTTGTCAATGTGGAATAAGTATTTAGTTGGCTATTAATTTATATTGAAAAAGAGAAACTGCAGTATTATATCTATGTGTTTGCTTCAGCTTCACTTGGTGACTCGGAGCTCTTACATCCATTTGGGGTTCTTTTAATGTTGAAATTTTTTGTCATAAGAACAACTTAGAAAATGTTCCATCTGAACAATTCATACTGTGTCTTCACATGTGATATTCTCTGCAGATGTGGTCTCTTTTGTGAAGGGGAGAGAAATAAATTCCCTGCTTCCCAGCTGAAGGAAACAACTGGAACAAATCAGAGGTTTGAGGCTGGAATTGCTTGAAAATGATGCCTAATACTTTGTTAACATCCTCTGGTTTGGGGCTCTTATACTTGAAAACAAGAGGGTCACACTGAAAATAAAGCAGGCTCCACATCTGGCTTTTCCTTCAGAAAACCTCTCTCCTGGTTATGTGGGTGAACTGCCCACCATTAACAAGTTGCTGACCTTTTTTTTTTAATATACTCAACTGAATATGAAGTGACAGTCTCTGTTTTCTGCTCTCCCTCAATGAATAAGCTGCTTACATGTGGAACTGGTGCCTGCTGCTACAGAAGATGCTTTCTGCATCTTTTCCTCCACAGAAAATGGATGCTACGTAAGCCAGTGGCTCTGGGCTGCTCCTTCTTGCAAACAAGGTGCAGATGGAGCAGTGAAGTTAAACTTTGTGCAAAATTTAAATAAATTTAGCAAAGACAGGACCTGTCTTGTGGGCTGAGAAGGATTGCTGGATGCTTTGAGCTCTTTGAGCTCTGCCACTGTGGAGTCACAGTAGAGGAAATGGCACTGGTAACTCAGTGCTTTAGAGTACTGAGCCTCCCCTACACAGACATCAGTTGTGTTCCCTGCAAGAAAATTCACTGCCTCTGCAGTGGGTTCATTTATTCATGCTTGGGGAGGAGCATTAAGAGGAAGGGAGGGAGTTAAAACAGTTCAGTGTATACAGAAATCAATGGAAAGATTCACATTAACTTCAATGGATTTTGGATTTGGAACTTAAGCTCTATTATATGGTCTCTTCAATAAAAGACCTTCTGTTTTTCTACTTGAGCAAAAGTTCTTGAAGACTGAACTGAACTTTCTCCTCAAGGTGCTTGCACTGTAGATTTATTACAGTTGCATTAAAGCAGCCATTTCTGGGCTTTTAATACATTAACAGGCTGCCAGTTGAATAAGATTGTATGTTTGGGTGGAAAAGAAATCTAGAGATGTGCTACAGACAGTGCTTGGAATGGTAATGAGAATAGCAGCTCATTAGGATTAGCAATGCAAAAAAGGTTCCAGTTAATGAACAATGAAAACATTTTGGCAGTTGCAGGGTTGATTATTGCAAGGCTGTTCATGCTGCTATAATTTAAGCATCTAACGTGACTGTCCATTATCAGCTCAGATTTCGAGAGGTTTATTATTCCATCAAAACATTAATTCTGTGCTGAGAGCTGGCATGGAAGACAGGCAAGCAATAAGTTGCATTAGATGTGCTATTTGTATATTTGCTAGAGACTGTAACAGAGGCAGCAGCCAAGTTTCTCAGGCCCAAATTAAAATGCCTGCTATCTTATTCTGATTAGAAGGGCTTGAGAGAGGCTGCATGGGCATGAGCAGATGATGCTGCTGGAGAGGGTCCCATTCAGCTCATGGGCAAGCACAGCTCCAACCTGTTTTGGAGCTGTGGCTGTGGGAGATGAACCTTTCTGAGCAGCAGCTGGGGTAAAGTGGCTCTGACTGAGTTTACTTTTTGATGTAGAGCAGTAGAATTTTGTTGCTGCAGAAGATGGTGAAGCTTGACTTTGCTGTCCCCATGGAAAACAAGTGCTTTGCCCCTGACATTGCCCCTAACCTTCACAGGAAAGTGCTCAGGAGAAGAGCAGGGGGATAGCAGGAGAGATGGGGAGAGCAGCTGCTGACTTTGGTGTCCTCTGCGTGATAGTGCAAGCTGAGGATCCAGTCTGACTGAAAATCCAAGGCTCCAGGCTATTTGCTTTTCTGGGCTTCTTCTTACTTTGGTTTTAATCTGATGTGCAACCAAAACCACTTCTGAATTCGTAGTCAGCTCTAGTCAAAGCTGGTTTTCTCAGTGTTGGCAACTATTATGGGTAATTCCTAACAGAGTAAAAATGACCACAAGTAATGCTTTGTAAATAACCAAGGGATTGTTCATTGGGACTTGAAAGATCTTGAACTTGGAGGGAAGATTTCCCTTGACTTCTATTTCTTTTCCACTCTGATTATTTTTTAATTTGTTTACTTCCATCTAAATTGCACATCCTCTGTCTAATGGGGCTTTCACCCAGCAGTCCCCAGTGCCTGGCTCCCCTCTGCAGCAGATGGTGTGAGTAACCTGGCCCTGCTTCCTCCATCAGTGAGCAGCAGAAGGTGCTGCCAGCTTGTTGGATGCTGTGGATGCCTTGTGGTTGTTACAGTTTAGCTGTAGAAAATGATGCTCCCTGACAATTAAGTAGCACAGTTGGTGTTAAGCAAATGTGAATATTATTGTCTAGAAAATGGTATAGGGCTCTAATCAATGTGATTTTCTTATTGCTGTGAAATTATCTGTGAAAATACCAGCTCAGTCTGATTCTTTGGTAAACTGTGTGCATTATTCCATGGGTTGGATGAGTCTGGGCAGAGGAGGGGTTTGATCACACCCTCACCAGTTCTACCATATTAATTACTACGAAGGGAATTATTTTATAATCACGTTTTGGGTTAGAGTTGGCAGCATTGTCACTAGGTGACAATGTGATGGTTTTTTGATGTTATGGTTTTTACCAAGGAGATGGTCCAGCAGTGGGCTGGCTCCCTTCTCATGCTGATATCCCACATAGCATAGTTTCTATTTTAACATTACATTATAACCTAAAACTGTATTTAACACGCTACTTAAGAGAATTAACACAGCATAACTTTCCAACATAACACATATAATATTCATTTTAATATTTGCAAAAAGCCACTCATAAAATATGCATTTTTCACATGCAGCAAATACAAGCTGCTGAGTCCAGGTCTGATCACTGCTGTACAAAGCAGAGC
This sequence comes from Fringilla coelebs, assembly GCF_963513975.1. Lineage (NCBI taxonomy): Eukaryota > Metazoa > Chordata > Aves > Passeriformes > Fringillidae > Fringilla > Fringilla coelebs. Next base: position 3,325,028 of record NC_140036.1, on the reverse strand, counting down.
AGCTTTTGGGGTGCCAAGGTAGCCCAAGAAGGGGGCAGGACCAAGAGTGGCTGGGGCTGTGTGGGAATCCACAAAATCAGAGGGTTTTGGGAAAGCTGCAAAAGGCAGGCCTCAGAGACAGCAGAACTGTGATTAGAGCTCAGCAGGAGCCGTGAGATTGGTCAGCAGAAAAATTATTTAAAAATAGAAAAGCAAGGACAAATAGAATGGAGATAAATGGTCTGTGTATTAATGCCTGGCTAGAATAACTCCCTAAGCTGTAGAAAATTTATCTAGGAAGATACTAGGAAGTTCTAAGCTTAATACTGGAGCTCTGTGCATTGTGTTTGAAGGCTCACAAGCAGGTGTTGTATTTGAAATAAGCCAGCATTGTTTAACCCAAGGTACCTGTGTTTATAGTGGTTGGATGGAACCACTGTCAATATAGAATATATACTATACAGATATAAATACTGTCAGTGTGCTTCTGCTTTGTGTGATTGGGCAAAAAACTTTTAAAGTGAGTTGTAACATTGAGTTCTGTGTCTGCCGCCTGGGGTGTGAGCTGATGGCATCTTCCCATGGTCATAACCATGTAATGAGGCTGGTGCTGGAAAATCAAACAGCTCAAGGCACATCCACAGCAGTCCTGTCCTGTTCATGGTTTGTACACAAACCCTGGCCAGCAACAGGGCTGCTGCAATCTTTGGTGTGCTTTCAGCAGAGAAGCTGCCTCCCCTGTGGAAGCACCACACCTATCCCATGGTGACAGCACAGCTACCCTGCAGAAAGCTTTTGCCACATCTCAGGGAGTTACATTTCCTCCCAGATGGCTTACTAAGTTGTTGTGATATCCTGGGTGATTCCCTTAATATCTCCTGTGACAGAACTACGCATTTGCAAACTGTTTGGCAGAAGGTGACATTTGACTCTCTCCCGAAGCTTTTCACAGCACTGACAGGAGCAGAAGATAGGCCCCTCAATTTATCCTTGTCAAAAAAATAACTCTGGAACTCATTGACAGACGTGTTGTGTAAGGAGGCACTGTTTTTAGAGCTGCTTTCTAAAATTGAACTCGTGCTCACATTTCCTGAACCAGCATTTTGATGCCTAGTGCCATTGTGGAAAAGCTGTATATCAGCACAGCGTTCTGCTGACCATTCAGAACAGCCTGTACATCAGAAGAACACATTATGACTACTTATCTCAAATCAGAGCCCTGCCAGTGGGGATAACTGTGTGATAACAAGCATTCCAAGGTTACCTGGGGCACAGGAGGGAGAGTGACGTGCACAGACACATTTCAGATCGTGTCCTGCCTTGATTTTTACAGATCAGACAAAGACATTTTGAAAACAGTATTTTCTGTACAGAGTACAAGTCAGCCAGATGTGTATTCTGTGGCAGGACTGGAAAAAACTGCCTCTTACAGCTCACTGAGAAACAACTCTGTTCTCTATGTGTTTCCATAATACAATTTTCATCAAAAGCTCAGCTCCTGCTCTGAGTCTTGTGTGTGCAGATTGTGGTCCACAGAGTGAGTGTGCATAACCCAGGATGTACTCAGTGTGCCTCACTCTTCAACCAGGGAAACAGCCCCTGGAACCAGAGTTCACCTCATGGGCATGGGTTGAGGCTTGCTGCACAATCTCAGTCCTTGGCAGTGGATGTGGGTTGATTTGTTTGAGGTTTTCCTCTGAAAGCTTGGTGCTCCTGTGTGAAAGGTGTTCTCCATGTGAAGGGATGGGTGGGAGAGGTGTGGGAGCTCAGGCAGTGAATACAGCTTCTATGTTCAGGTCAGAATAGCTCCTGATACAGAGCTGTGTGTGTATGGGTATATCCTTCCTGAATCAGGGTTTTCCAGTTTTACTGGCAGCCTTGAAATAAATCCCTTAGGGATCTGAGTCACTTCAGCTCATTATATTCTTTTGTTCTTTTTGGTATTTGTGGCAGTTTTGGGGTTTTTCCAGCCATTCTTTACAGAAGGCTGCTGCGAGCTCTGGGTGGATTTTTAAAATGCCTTTGAAGATCATGATACAGTGAAAAATATATGAGGGAAGAGTTTCATCTTGTTGGACCAGAGCTTTCATCATGATCATGGAGGCTTAGTCTGGGGGGCAGCTGCATCTGCTTGTGTGCTGGGAGCTGTGTGTGCAGGGGCAGAGATTTAGAAATGTAGCAGCCGCTTCTCATCTGCCTGTGGCATTTCTGTGCTCTGGGGTTCCTACAGCCTCCACCAGGAAGGAGGTTTGTGCTTCCCAGTCATGTTCTTAACTTTTCTGAATTCACTTCTTTGGATTTATATTGGGTCAGGATTCTGCTTCCACCTGTTATTTCTTCTTTTTAGGGGTGGCAGCTGCAGGGATTAAAAATACCAGGCAAAATACAGAAGCTGTTATCCTTGTGAAGCACATCAGGAGTGGAAGGACACTTGTCAGAGAAGCTGTACTGAAACAGAGACCTTGGAGCACTGAGAGCTGAGGTACTCTAGGGAGCTGTTTTTGACCTCCACATGTCAGCTGGTTTGGGAGATTTTTATTGCACAGTGAAATTAATTGGAGTTTGCTAATTGTGTTTGCAGTAGCTGCTGCACTCTGGCCAAAGGAAACATTGCTGAGACATCAGTGTGTGTCACAAACATCACGCACAATTAGTGGTTGGGTTGGGCTTTTATTGATGAGCCTGGTTCTTATATTTACATTTGGACATATTGGAAGGTGCCTCAATATCCTGTGGGTAGGGGATTAAAAAATCTGCCATTGAGCCTTGTGGTATTTTCGGGGTCCCCCATCATGGGGGAGGAAAGGTGAGTCTGAATCCATGTTCTTAGAAGGCTAATTTATTATTTTATGATATTGTATTATATTAAAGAATGCTATACTAAACTGTACTAAAGAATAGAGAAAAGATACAGACAGAAGGCTAAAAGATAATAATTAAAAACTCGTGACTCTCTCCAGAGCCTCGACATAGTTGGACTGTGGTTGGTCATTAAGTTAAAACAATTCACATGAAACCAATGAAACAACGTCCAAACCACATTCCAAAGCAGCAAAACACAGGAGAAGCATTTTAGATAATTATTGTTTCATTTTTCTCTGAGGCTTCTCAGCTTCCCTGGAGAAGAAATCCTGGCCAAGGGATTTTTCAAAAAATATGATGGTGACAGAGTCTCTTAGTAATTGTGTAAATAATTTAACTTCACTGTATGGCAGCATAAAATACTCTTCACAAATATGTTTCAAGTGATCCAGCTGTCCTTTACCCTCTTCTGCAAAGTATTGCTGTACCTTACAAGGAGGCCAATTGATTTCACAGGAGCTACTAATAGATTCACACTCGATGCATAAAAAGTGGCATTCATCTTTGAAATTAATTCAGCTTTGATTGTGATCTTCTCTTAATGTATTTCTAAAAAAAATTTAATTGGATAGCATAAGTATTCAACAAACCAGCTAATTTAACTTAATCGTGCACTGTCCTTATTAATAAAAAAGCAAATTTCAATTTGTAATTCAGTCTCAATGAAAATCTGACTCTTCATTTGAAGAAATGTGATATGTGGAGACAAAGTAACAGTTTCCTGGTCAAAACCAAATTTCCCCCTGGAGCAGCTTGCTGTCCTTCATCCTTTATGCAGAGACCAGGCACTGAACTTGTTTCTTCAGGGCTGATGTTCTAAGCTGTGCCATGTGAATTTCCATGTTGTAGGAAACAGTCCTTGAATACAGTATAAAAGGGAATAGACAGAAATGTACAGGCTTTTTAAAGAACCTGGTTCAGGTGAATAACTTGAGTGGTCACTTAGGCTCTGGTTGTTCCAGGAATTTGGAAAGCTTTCCACATGCAAGGACTGAGCCTAAACTGAGCTTCATGTAATGCCTTCACTCACCAAGTCATCCTCCAAGGTGACAGGGTGCTCTGTACAATAGATAACATGGCAAACCTTGGGAATAGCTCATGGACTTCTGGCTAACTCATATGTGAGCAACAAAAGCAGTAAGAACATAATGGGACCAAGAGAGATGCACTAGGAATTCCAAATCTGATCCATGTTTTGTAGAGAGAGCACAAAACCTGCTCACCAGGCTCTGACCTTCTTAGCACAGCATATGAGCAGTGGACCCTGCACTCTCCATGAGAGCCCAAACTGAATTGAGATGTGCCCATACTGGCCCAGCAAGAAAATTATTGGCTCATTCTCTGTGACCCTTTGTCATGGTGTATAAAGGAAATTCTTTTCCATTCCTGCTAATAATGTAGAGCACAATGTGCAGGGAATGGGCTGGCAGAAACCCCAGCAAGATGCAGCTGGAAATGATGGTGGGTCAGGCAAAGGCATCCGGTGATGATGCCAGAGTCCACCTTTGCCCAGGGTGATGTATTTGACTGCAGTCAGTCAGGAATTTAGCAAAGCAGCATCTATGAGTCCTCTGTGGGCTGCATGGAAACCAGCAATGTTCCTGGAAGCTGAAGAATGAATAATTATTTTCCATGGTTCCTGTTTTATGGTCCTACCGAGTCCTCTCTTAGGCACAGAGGGCTGTTTTAAAAGGAGTCCTTTTACAGTTCATTAGATGATTAGGATGAAGTTATGCAATGTCTAAAGTTTAAAAACTGCATGAGATTTGGGAGTGCTGAGAGCAGGAGGTGGCAGTTTGGTATGAACTCAAGAAAGAGCTTTAATGAAATTAGCAAAGACAACACAGTCTTGAATTAGCCTATGGAAGTTGTTGCCCAGGGAGCTGTAGAAGCTGGGAGCTCTGGAGAGCAGCCACTGATGTGGATTGTGGAATGCACTCACTATTGTGGTGGTAATTTTTTCCAGAAGGCTGTTAAGCTATAGTCCTGGGATTTTAATAGATATATGTGATTCAGTGAAAGCAACAGATTCCTCATCTTCCAGTTGAAATTTCTTACATTTTCTTCAGAGGATTCCAACAAGGCTTCTGAAACCTTTAGGTCTAACCTAGCTGGGCAGTGCTGTATCTAATGTTTGTGCTGCATTATATATTTGTCCTGTGAGAAGTTCTTATTTTTCCTGAAAATGTAAGACTTTTTTTGTCACCGTTGAGTCAGGAATGGAATAGAAAGGCAACACAGACTCTAAGATTATCAGAAGACAAAAAGCCCTGAGCTTATTAGAACTCCTCCTTTTGTACACTGTTCTGATCCAGGTGGACCTGATTGGTCATTTAATTAACACATTTTACATCACTGTCTAATTAAGAAGACATCCTTTGGTAAACATTTTATCAGAAAACAACTGTTCAAAATACCAGGTACAGAAAGATAAGAATTGTTTTCATTCTTTTCTCTGTGATTTTCACAGTTTTCCCAGAAGGATGCCTGGGAAACTATCTGTTTCTCTCTGAGAACATCCACATTTGTTCATTTAACCTGATATTTTTTTTTCCAACTTTATTGACAGCCTACTGCAGTTTCACTGGACTAGCACAAGGCAGTGAACATGAAGTATACTTTTTCCAGTGTCTGTAAGGATTGGGTTTGGGAGCTTAGAGTGCAAGCTAACAATTTGTTCCAACCTCCCACTAGATTCAATGGTGTAAGTTAATTATTTTTTCTTTTTTTCCCATTCAGAAACATCACTGCATCTCAAAGTTAGGTGAAAACTGGATCAGCTTTAATGATCACTTTAATGGCTTGTCCTGACAGTCTGTATTTCTTCAGGAGTAATACATTAAGTGTCCCTTAGACACTTAATGTTTTACTCCTGAAGAAATACAGACTGTCAGGACAAGCCATTGTTACTTGCAGTAGCTCCTGCTTTCAGTTTTTGGAAATGGTAAAAACTCCTTTTTTTTTAAGAGCGAACCAATAAGTTTAATAGGTACTCAGGAAAATATTTTTGTAGGGGCCACATGTGAAAAAACCTTGCAGAAATCGCTTAAAAATACTTTAGAATACATTTTTCTTTCTTAGTGAGGGTCTCTTGACCAGATATTTGCAAGGATAGGAATGATGGAGCTTGGATGTTGGAGTAATGAGAAAGCCTAATATTGTATAAAGTTTGAATTTGGTAATTATGCTTCTTCTTCAGTACATTGATAATCCAAACAAATTTTGGGGTGATCTTAGTGGATCAGATTTTGTGGAAATCTTCTTTCAAGATTCTGGCTTTTGTTTTGCATTCAAAGCAATGCATCAGGGCATTCAGCTCTGCCTTTACAGGTCTCTAAAATGTGCTCAGAGTGGAGTCTGTCAGGTGATGATCTGCTCTTTTAGGTGCTTAAATGAGTTTAAAATCATAAAAATTCCCACTTCAGTGGTGATTACCCCATGCCAGCGAGAGCTGTGTGGAAATCTGAACCCCCCTAGAATTATCTGCAGTGAAAGCAGACTGAGGGTGGTGCTTGGGAGGTCCAGCAAAACCATGTACACTGTGAAAACCTTTTCATGGCAGTTCTGCCTTCAGCATCTTTGTCCCTTCAGCTTGTGTGTAGTTGTGTGACATGGCAGTGAAAGCACTCATTCTGGGACCAATCTAAGAGCAGCATAAACTCATTTTAATTTGCTTTAAGATGTGCTACTCCTTCTGCTGAAGTCTCTTACTCTGAATGCCTCTAGCTCGGGGCTGTTGGCTCTTGCAGTCATGTTTGAATGCAGTGGGCACCACATTTGAGTTTCCTGCAGGATGGTCTGTGATGTTTGTCTGTGAGGGTCCCCAGGATGAGGTGAGGGATGAGAATCTGACTCCAAGTGCTCAGAAGGCTGAGATATAATATCATAAGGAATGCTATGCAAAAACTCAACTAAACTATAGAGAAATGATACATCAGGAGGCCAGAAAAGAATGAATAATAAAAACCTGTGACTGACTAAGAGAGTCCAACACAGCTGGGCTGTGATTGATCATTAAATTAAAACAATTCACATGGAACCAATCAAACATGCACCTGGTGGTAAACAATGCCCAAGCCACATTCCAAAGCAGCAAACACAGGACTAACAATCAGATAATTGTTGTTTTCATTCCTCTCTGAGGCTTCTCAGCCTCCCAGGAGGAAATCCTGGGCAAAGAGGATTTTTCAGAAAATATCATGGTGACAGTGGTCGTGGAGCTTTGCTGTTACAGCCTTGCCAGCACTGACCTCGTGGGGGACATGTCAGAGCCTCACAAATATCTCCAGTTGATGCATTGGTGTCATCCCCCCATTATTCCCCTGCATATTTTCAGAAGAACACAGCTGATTTCTCGAGCCCTCGCTCAGTATTTGTGCAGAGCTGCCTGACACACCCCAGATGTGGTTTGCCCAAGGTGGGCAGCTTGGGTTCCTGCAGTTCCCTGCCCTGGGAGGTGAGACCTGCTAGCCCAAAGCTGGCCTGTGATGCATCCTCTTCCCAACACCCTGTCCTAGGGTGACTTTATGCTGCTTGTATCCCGAGGCACTGGATATTGTGTTCTGTGCCTTCAGGACTGGCTCTGAAGAGTGAATGTTTTGTTTTGGTTTTGTTATCAGCTGCTCCCCCATGGCTGGTGGGACACACAGACAGGGCAGTACATAGTGCTGCTTTGGCTTTTTGCTTTGCTCTTGCCCCTGTTTTGCTCTTGCTTTTTGCTCCTGCTCATTAGTTAGTTAACTAAGCAGTCCGAGTTTTTTCCCTGGACTGTTTTTCCTTTCCCTTTTTTGGGACCACTCAAACCTGCTCTGGACTGGGCCCTGGGAACACCCAGAGTTTGCACCTTGTGCCCCAGCGCCGGAGGGACTGATACCAGAGCAACCACCCCAGGAGAGACATTCTGAGTTTGTCATCTCTGTCAGAGCAGTGACAGAGTGCTGTCACCTGGTATTGTTCATTTTGTGTGCTGGAGGTGCTGTGCCTGTTTAATAAACAGGTTCTTCCCACTTCTCTCCCAGGAATCCTTCCCAAACCAGTTGGGGGGAGGGACTGTGTAGGTTTGCTTTCTGGTTTTCTCCCAAATTTGCCCTAAACCAGGACACCCCCCTGGGATCACCTCCCTGGGGCGTATCAGCCGTGTGGTTGGAGAGGATTCTCCTTGGGGAACAGCCTGCCCGACTCTTATTGTTAAAACTTAATGAGTTCATGGGATTGACTCTGCTGCAATTATTTCTTGGTGATGTATAACAAGTAGCTGTTCTTACAGGCTTATAAAATGTTCCAGAGCTCCATTAATTTGCCCTTCATTAGCTGTGTAATTTTGCTAATGACCCGAGATATTTAGAGGCATTGTCCTGTGAGAATTATGAGTTTCACTGTGAGGCCTCGCAGAATCACTGCACACACAGCTCCAGCACATCTTACTACCAGAAATTTGTTCTGCCCTGCTGCATCTAATTGTATTTTTTACTTTTGAACTGGAGTCATCTCCTATTGATAAATGAATAATTATTTCATATACAAAATTACACATTTAATGGAAGTTTGCATTGTTAGAGTGTTAAATGATTAAATTTGTTAATTGTGTGATGTTACTGGACATAATGATGCATTTAACCATTAACAGTTTTCCACTGCATTGCCTTTTAAATTCTTATGTAGTGCAATATGCATTCTTGTTGCCTTTTCATCAAGTGTTAATAATAATGGAAAATAAAGGTTAGAGTCTGGAAAGGGAAGTATCCTGACTGTGATAACTGGAAAACAAATGATGTGTGTCACTGGAGACCACAGTTGGTGAGGTGGTGGCTGAGGAGAATAGGGTATCTGAAATACTCAGCTAAAGTGGACTTTTACATTTTCATTTTGCATTGTGCCCCCCTTCTCTCCATTGGTAGGATTTCATTTTTCAGTGTGAAATAGCAAAAACAGGGGAATCTGTAAAGAAGTGGTGTGAGGGACAATGGCAGTAGTCCCTACTTTAGTCTGTCTGAACATCTCTCGGTGTCCATTAACCTTGAAGATTTATTTGGGATTTGGCCCATTTCCTTCCTGTGATAAGAACAGGAGGAGAACCTTTGTGAGGCCTGGACTCTGCTGTCCTCACAAGCGTAAATACTTTGGTTGGAAAGGAAGGATTGGCCACTCTAATTAATGGAGTGTGGTGGAGGAAGGAAGCCCTGTGTCACTGTGCTGGTGTTTGTAGAGGGATGGCCAGGATGGCTCCATCTGCCTTGGCCACTGCTCTACATGGCAGCATGGCTGTTTCCTCAGCTTTTGTGGGGTCAGGGCAGCAACTGAACCACAGGGGCTGAATAAGTACCAAAATCATCGAATCAGGAGTTGGAAAGGACCTTAGAGCTCATCTCATTCCACTCCCCTGCCATGGGCAGGGACAACTTCCACTGTCCCACGTTGCTCCAAGCCCTGTCCAACCTGGCCTTGGACACTTCCAGGGATCCAAGGGCAGCCACAGCTGCTCTGGGCACCCTGTGCCAGGACCTCACCTCCCTAACAGGGAAGGATTTCTACCCAATATCCAATCTAAACCTTTTCTCTATCAATGTGAAGGCATTCTCCCTTGTCCTGTCACTACACACCCTTATAAACGCTCTCTCCATGTTTTTTGTCAGCTCCTTCAGGTACTGCAAGGCCACAGTGAGGTCACTCCTGGTCTCTTCTCCAGGCTGAACAATCCCTGGTGCCTCCTCTGGGCTGGCTCCAAAGGAGCCTGTCCTTGCTGTGCTGGGGACCCCAGCTCTGGATGCAGCTCTGCAGGTGGGATCCATGCTGGGGCATGGATTGTACCCCTGTGACCAGGGAAGTGTCAGGGGTGGGCAGCAGAACTGGACAGAAATGCTGCATTCACGTCCCACAGCAGCCCCTCATTAGACTGGACTTTCAATTTTTCCCCTTTCTGCAGCTTGGTTCAGTTCAGAAGCCAACTGGCCTCTGTGTTTTGGGTCCAAGATGAAGGGTTCTAGAAGGGTTATCTTTACTGATATTAAAGTAAATCAGCTTCCATAGATCAAGCAGATCAGGCAACATCATATCACCGCTAGACCAAAGTTGAAACAATCCCTAGGAAAGCCAGAAAAGCTTTAGAAACTGACTTTAACGCTATCTTTGAAAGCAAAGTCGTTTTGCTTCAAGATTATCATCACAATTTAGATGCTGTACATTGTAGTCGGATAAAGAGGGAATTTGGCAGATGAGCTTTTGCCTCTGGAGCCTCCAGATGACTGGAACAAGCTTCCCTTTCAGCTTAAATCAGCAAACAGCATAATCCCCTTTAAGCCTGGGGTTTAAATGGCTGTTTGAAGGAGGATTGTGCAAAATCTATTTCCAGTAATATGGTTACTGGAGCTAAAGAGTGTGTGTTGTTTTCATGAGATTTTTGGATGGCCCTGTAGTGTGCATTAAATTATTGCAAGAATGACACAGTTGATGGCTTTCACTTAATCTTTAGGTGTATGTGCTGGGCTCTTTGCTAAAACTGAAAGCACCTCTTAGTTCTTGGACATTTTTTTCACCATGTTAAACAAAGCAGCTGTCAACACCCTGAGCATTCCCTCTGTAGGAAAGGTGCTTGTGTTTGTTGTGTCCATCAAGAGTCAGTTAAAGATCCCTCTCCTGATTTGTAATGCCAGTGGGAGAGAAATTGATTGAAACCAACAGCAGCAGCAGGATTTTTCTCCTGGGAAGCTGAGAAGCCTCAGAGAAAAGGAAAACAATTCTTATCTCATTTGCTTCTCCTGTGCTGTGCTCCTGTGGAATGTGTTTGGAGATTGTTCACCCACAGGTGATTGTTCCATTGCATTCTGCTGGGAGTTGTTTTCACTCTTTGGCCAGTCAGGGCCAAGCTGTGTCAGGGCTCTGGAGAGAGTCAGGAGTTTGCATTATTATCTTTTTAGCATTCTGTCTGTATCCTTGCTGTATTCTTTAACATAGTATAGCATTCTTTAATATAATATAGTACCATAAAGTAATAAATTCGCCTTCTGAGCACATGGAGTCAGATTCATCATTCCTGCCTTTGCCAGGGCATACCCTGCAAATACAGTAGTTTGAAGTCCTGATTTTTATGGAATCAAGGCCAGATTATGCTGTACTTCTCCCTGTCCTGGGTGGCTCAACCTGGGATCCAGCTCACTGCAGGCTGGGAGCCTTCTCCATTTTTTGGGCATAGTGTTTCTGAAATAAAAAAAAAGCCACTTCATGGGCTTTGGTGACAGAGTTATCTTGTTAAGAGATTAACTGTGTGGGAATGTCTGTTAGGAGCGTGAGCAAAGAAATTTCCTGAAAAGCTGCAGGCTGCACTCAAATATTTGAGCTAAATCACAGGTTTCTGCAAATGAGCCACTACATGTTCTCTGCCTTTACTAGAGCAACTGACAGTGGTTCTACCAGGAAATAAATACCAAAAGCTAATTTCTTGCTAGATTTCCCCATCTTCATTTCTTCTGTTTTCAATTTGTTAGAGTACTTGTGGACTGTTCTTCCTTCTTTTCTGCCTTCCACCATGTCAAAATTGAGGGCAGAAGTTGGAACTATCTTTTATAATTTTCCAAGGGAGGAGGAGCAATTAATGTTGAAATAATATGATAATTATCAACGGGGAAATAAGAGTATTTTATTTTAAAACAAATGCTACTTCACTCATGTTCTCATGAGCACCAAGATGCATGTGGACAGGCTGGCATCCAGGCACTAGGGCAGGTTTCCCATGTGGATTCCTCAAAACAAAGAAGAGAACAAACTATGCTGGATCCCTGATTCTTAATAACCCTGCAACCTTCCTAAGGTTATTAAGTATGTCCTGGTTTAGAATGTGACTGGATTGTGCCCTTCAGGAGGTCACAGTCGTTGTGTTCCTTTTGTCTATTGTACCCCCCTTCTCTCCATTGGTAGGATTTATTTATTTTCTTATCTAGGTGTTGACTTGTCTCTCCCCCTACTCTGTGTCTTCCCACCACTGTCTCTCCATGGGTTTAGTCTGTATTTCAACACCCTGTATTGTCCTTATCTGGGTTGTGTTGGATCCTGACCTGCTGTCAGCACCTGACACCCTTTTTATCCCTACTCCTGCTCTTCCTTCTGCTGTTCCACCACAGCTAAGCCTTCCATTTGCTCCCCATTCATGCCACTCCCCACATTGTTATATTTCTCCAAAGTGGCCACAGGAGATTTCACTCTGTACCATCACACCCCACTCTGTATCCCTGCATCCCCCTGCAGTCTGCTGTGTGAGCCTGGCAAGTTGCATGAGCACTTAATTTATTTATCATTTCATATTTCAAATAATTAAGTGAACTGCTGGCACTGCACAGATAATATCTGTAGATCTTAACAACTGATCATGTATGGTTATGGTAATCTGGAGAAAAGGCAAATGAACTATGAAAACTGCTTCATCTATAAATAAAACCATTTAGCTTCAAAGCAGTATTGCCATGGAAATTCTTCACTGATAAAGTATGGGAGTGAGGCTTTTCTCATTTAGATTTCCTGAGCCTTTTTATTTTATGCTGACAAGATGCCAGAGGGAAAAGAGCTATAAACTCAGTATTGCATATTTAAAAGATGGTATTTTATTTCATCTTCTTCATTCCAAATCTTTCCATTTACAGTATACAGCCATGAACTGAAATTTGTAAAAAACGAGGAAAAAGAGACAGAAAGTATTGTTGCCAAGGTAAATCTGGTGCTTACTGAAAACTTTTGACTTTGTTTTGAGGTGGCTTCAGTCCTGTATTTGTAAATACTACTCTTATCAAAAAAAGCTAATCAGACAGCTTTCTGTGAACCACACACAAGTTGAAGAACCTCAGAGGACAGCTGAGAGAAAACACACTTAGCTGATCTCTGAGGTGGTGCACATGAAATCCAGTCTCCAGCAATGCAAGGTTCAGAGTGTGCCTGTCCTCTGGGGTTTGCTCTGTTGGAGCTCTGGGTCGGACTGAGCTCTCTGTGCCATCAGCCTCCCTGCTGTGGCACTGAGGAGGGAGAAGGAGCTGGTTAGGAGCTATCTTGGACATTGCTCTGCCCCTTCAGAGCAACCTGAGTCTCCTGTGCCTTGTGCCTGCCAAGCCCTGCACAGCAGAGTTAGCAGTGATCACCTTCTTTTGCTTTTCTGAACCTATCATTATAATTCTGCTATTACTGTATTTGTGTGCTGGCAGTTGTGTCTAGGTGAGGTAAGGGTGTATTATCATATTTCAAAGCAGTTTATAGTGTTTCTTCTGACAAACTTTATGCTAAATTATGTTGTCCTGGACTGGATATAAAGTTGGCATTAAATCACGCTTAATTTTCTTTTTGTGTGTGAGTTGGCAGAAGTGAATCATACCAACTCACTGCTTTGCTTCTTTGCCTACTGTGCTTTCAGATTTCATAGCAATTATCTGCAACTGCATTTACCCTCTCCTAGAATGACAATTTGATACTGAGGTCTCTAGATCCTATCAGGCTTTGCTTTCTGAATCAAACACAGGGACTGCTGGATGAAGATCTTATATGGGGCTATGAAATGTTGTATCACACCTTTCCTCCTGTGTCTCTCTCTGGAAACTCCTCACACAGCTGCCCAATCTTCAAATAGATCTGGATGTAGAGTGGTGCAGTGATACAAATGGAAGCCATCTAACAGCCTGCTGCAAGGTATGGAGAAAGAGCTTTGTTCAATTTCCATTTTTTAGCATACATTAAAAACAATCAGGCAAAGCAGCCCATCAGTGTTATTGGGAGAAGCCTGGCATCTTTATGAGCTGGTGATCAACGGTTAGGATAACGCTTCCCTTTATTGATCATAGCCTGCTGCATTCAATTAAAATGAGAAGTAATTGAATGAAATTAAATCCAACTCACTGGGGGCGACCGAGCGTGCCATGCATGTTGTGAATGTCACCCAAAGGAAAACTTCACGCTGGGAATGCATCCACTGAGCCATCCTGCTGGCAGCAGGAGCTGGCTGAGTGCCCTCTGCACACACAGATTGCTGATCCCTGCAGCCTTGGCTCGGGGCTGGAGGAGTGCAGTCACCTGCTGAGTGTGCAGCTCATCTTATCAGCCCATGGTGACAGGAAGAGGTGTTCCCCTCTTTGAGGAAGTGTGGTTGAGATGGCCTGGTCAGGGAGAGACAGCCAGATAAACCTTCCCAGGAATTGTTCTGGGCAGTTTGGGAAGGCTGAGAGAAAGAATGCAAACAATCTTGCAGCTGGTGTTTTGAACAAGTATTTCTTGTTATAGATGGATAATGAGGTGATTGGCTCTCACAATAAAAAGATAACTATTGTGTGAATATTCAGAAAGGCTTTAGTGATGTACAGTTAATGTTATTGTGGTTTAGATGTCCTCTGTTCTCCCCACAGTTCCCTTTCCCCCTGTACTGCTGCCATCAGACAGCCTGGGCTGTCCAGGACAGGTAAAAGAAGCTGCACAGGTGTCCCTTGCCTGGGGCAGGTGGGAATGGAAAAGCTCAGGGGGTGAGGCATGGCAGCACCTGCCCTCCAGTGCAGTGACAAGAAAGCAGTGTGCACTGATAAATGGCACAGCAGAGCTGCCTGACAGACTTTGGGAAGGGCCAGGGCTGGCTGATGCAGCCCCAGGGGTACAAAAGCCTGAGCATCCCCCTTGAAGGGAACTGGCCATGTGGTGTGCACGAGGGGCAGCTCCCAGCGCTGCAGCTTCTTCCTCATGGAGTCCTTTGTTCTATTTTTGTTAAGGTTTAATAAACCTCTTTACATTTTCAAAGTGAGCAGTTGTTTCTCACATTTCTCATCAGGTAGTTTACCAGAGGGTGGTTTCTCAATTAGCCAATGGTGATAGTGTGTTGGTTAAAGGACCAGTCAGGTCCACCTGCATCTGAATAGTGTATGAAAAAGAATGGGTTTCTAATAAATTGGATTATTAGCCTTCTGGAGACCTAGAATGTTTCACTTATCACCTGTTCCTGACTCAGTGGTGACAAGGAAGAAGTCGCTGACCCATCGTGGCTGTGAGAAATAGCTCCTCACTTTTCATAGTTTAGGAAGGTTTAGTAAACCTTATCAAAAATACAACAGAAGACAGAATAAAGAAAAAAGGGTACGGTCCTGGGAGCAAAAGATTTTCCCTGCCATGTGCTCAGCCTCCTCACAATGGAGGTTTTCCCTTTTTAACCCTTTAACTCCTCCCAAAGTTCTGTCCATCAACCCCTTCTTCACTGTCCAGTGGTGGAGATGTCTTCCTCAAATCCTGACTGGATCTCAGGTGTTCCACAGTGACAAGCTGACCTTCCCAGCTGTCCCTTGATAACCACGTGAGGGGGTACAACATAACTATAAATCTATAAAACTTTTCTTCACCCACATACACGATATTTGTCCATTAATTGCGAGAGTCAATCGTGGCATTGCTCATCCATCACACGGGCTCTCTCCAAACCCATGCTGCAAACAGCAAGAGCTTTGGGATCACCCAGAGTGGGAGAGCAGCACAGATGCCCCTGGCTCCTCAGCACAGCTGATTTGCAGTCAGAAGTGCAGCTTCC
This sequence comes from Fringilla coelebs, assembly GCF_963513975.1. Lineage (NCBI taxonomy): Eukaryota > Metazoa > Chordata > Aves > Passeriformes > Fringillidae > Fringilla > Fringilla coelebs. The sequence goes on along the minus strand of NC_140036.1, from coordinate 3,309,658 downwards.
CTTGAGAAGGTCACATCTGACAATTCAAAGGAGAAAGCTTTGTTGATAAGACAGCAGACTTTAGGAGCATCAAAGCGTTCCAAATGGCTTAACACACAAAGCAGGGAGCGTTTGGCTCCTCGGTGACCCTGGGAGAGCTGGATGCTTTCAGCACACCCCTCCTGGCTGGCTTTGCCTCTCCTCAGCAGATGGTGTTGCCCTTCTTCCAGCCCTCCACAGCCAGGGGCTCGGTGTACTGGTGAGCCACAAGGTTATTTCACTCTGACAATGCTTGATTTCTCTTTTTCTCACCTGCAGAAATCAAAGTATTCCCGTACCTATCACTTAGCAGTTACTCCTCAGAACAGTTTGTTGCCTTTTCAAGTGGAAATCTGCAGATTTGTCACCCTTTGAGGATTAGATGAGTGATCACCAGCCTCTTGCCAGGAGCACAGACAGCTTTGGCTCTGTGCTTGGCTGTGCTGTGCAGCAGTAAATTGGACCACCGCTATCTTTTGTGGGGAAATGCCAATATGACTCCTCTGGTGTCCCCAGTTGCCCCAGGAGGGAAAAATCATCAAAGCCAGATTTTTCTTTTTTCCTTTTTCCTGAGAAGATGAATTGCAATGGTGAATTGTCCTCTAGCTTGCCTTTTTATTTTCTTTTTTTCCCCTGGGAAAAAAATGGAGATCTTTCACCTATGATAACTCGTGTTGCATTTTTTCATTTTTTGCTGCAATTTCGACTGACTGCTGTGCATACCTGTGAAAAAATCCCTGGCCTTGTGCCTGTGAAGGTCAAACAGCAAAAGAAAAAATCTTTGAATGCATGGAGAAAAGGGAACATGAAACAAGATTAAATGTTTTCTTCATCCTCTGGAATTACTTCTTTTGACTTGGTAATAGTTCATTTTCTGGACAAACAGGGTGCTGGCCAGCATGTTCCCAACTGCATTGGGGGTTCCTTTTTCTCATGAGGAATTACCCACAGTTCACATTGGTGCAGTTTTGCATTTGGCAGTGAACTTCAGGCAGAAGCAGCTCACATTTTATGGTTCTCTGATTTGTGGAATGTGTAAAAATCAGCAGAGTGAAGATTGTTAGCTTTGCATATTTTTTAAATCACAGAGCCACAGTTTCTTTGGCTTTGTTTAATCTTCCAAATTCATGGCTTGACTTTATGATGCATTCTTCTTCAGGAATCAGGAGCTGTAATGCTTTAAAAGCCTATGCAGAGGCTGCTGGAAGCAATAATTCTGTTTTGAGGGCAGGATCATTTGTGTGAACATAGTAGTTCTGTGTTGGAAGCAAGAGGGTGGGGAGGAAACACAGTGAGAGACATTCACTGAACTGGTTTAAAAATTAAACTGGGCAAAGCTTTCCCTATAGATAGAAGTGTTGCTTTATCTGCTGAACACTGATTTAATAACACAGAAACTCTTCTGGCAGCTGAAGCTGGCTATAAAACTTTTATGTCACCATTATTAGAGAATCATCACCTCAAGTGTAGGTTTTATTTAGTGATTTTTTTTTTAATCATTAAATTGCCTTCAATGAACTTTCTAACAACAAGACTTTCCAAATGAGCTTTCCTCTTTTTCCTCTTTGTTCCTCCCCACAAAATTCTCTGTGGAAGCCAAAGGGCTTCCTATGTCTTGAATGCTCATTCTAGGGGCAGGAACCTGCTTGGAAAAAAAAAAAATTGCCAATTTTTTTTTTTTTTGCATGTTTCTTTGACCAGAGGAGCATTTTAATGATTCCAAAGATGTTTCCATCTGGCACAGCTGCGGCCAGATGTACTTCACATCTCACATCTTGGGAATGGCATCCTCAGGAATTACAGACCACTAAATGAGGGAGCCTCTTGTGGGAACTGAGCAGAAGCATCTACAGGAAGTCCTGGGTGGGGTGGGGGTGTTTGGACCACTGCTGCATATTCTGTTTCAAACCATTTGCTGGAAGAACCTCCAAGGCTGAGCAAGTCAGCGCCTGCTGTTGCAGGCAGAATTTCACTTTGGGTTTGTTCCATTTGGAATCAAAGCATTAACCTGCAAGTTAGCGTGTGAATTTTGCTTCAGCTACTTTAATCCATTTTCATTTCTTTTCTGTAGACAAATCCACAATTCCTTATTTTGACCATTTTTATTTCCTTCTTGTGCTTGCTTTATTTTAGCAGGTTGTGATAGGTTGTACATCAGACACCAAGTTCAGCCTTCAATGGAAAGAGACAAGACAAGATGAGGAAGAGAATTAATTTGCCTGGTGTCTAACAAGAGCCTTCTTATTACATATACACTGGTCTTTAATGATAATGATGATGATGATGATTTGGGGCTTTTTTTCAGGGAAGATGAGACTTCTCTTTTGGTGAGAGCCTTGGGATTGCTGAACTCAGATGGACATGAGAAGGAGTGGGAGAAGAACATATTGCCTACAACAGTGTCTCAGGCATGTAATATTGTAATCAAAGAACCTGGCAAAGGCAGGAATGATGAATCTGAGTCCATGTTCTCAGAAGGCTCATTTATTACTTTATTATACTATATTATATTAAAGAATACTATACTAAACTAAAGAATATAGAAAGGATTCTTACTGAATGCTAAAAAGATAATAATGAAAACTCCTGACTCTCTCCAGAGCCCTGACACAGCTTGGCCCTGACTGGCCAAAGAGTGAAAACAACTCCCAGCAGAATGCAATGGAACAATCACCTGTGGGTGAACAATCTCCAAACACATTCCACAGGAGCACAACACAGGAGAAGCAAATGAGATGAGAATTGTTTTCCTTTTCTCTGAGGCCTCTCTCGCTGCTTTTCAGCTTCCCAGGAGAAAAACCCTGGGCGAAGGAATTTTTCAGAGAATGTGAACGCCATAATGTAAGGATTCTTTGGCCATCAAATCCTTTCCTCCACATCCAGTGGTGCTGGGAGCTGAGTGTGACAGAGGAGAGGGAGTTGCAGTGGCCAGCCCAGCTCAGCCACCCTCACTCCCTGTGGTGACAGCTCGTTGGGCAGGGCTGTCTGGCAGGTTTTCCTAGCTCAGAGCAGTGGTGTGGAAGAGCAGTGATGTGCTCCTGCTAAACAGACCATCCAAGCATCATGGGAATTGGCTTCAGCTTGCTGGAGCTGCTCATGCAGAAACTTGTTAAGGACTCCAGAGGGGGAGTGCTGTCTGCCTGGTGTTACACAGCTTCTGTGTTCAGTCCGTGCTGGGTCTCCATGGGTTAATCGTTTACAAGTGTGAGGTTTCTTGTGACATGCTTGGCTAAATCTAATGTACAGACTTCAATTTGATGTGAGCAGAGTGTTGAAAAATGGAATGTTTTTGAAAGTTAAATTGCAGTCATTTATATGAAAATGCCTTAGGTAACTCGTTCCCCCCCCCCCCCCAACCCCCCCCAAAATATACTAATTTTATAGCACATTAATAATTCATGTGCATATTGGTTGCAGACATCAAGAACAAAAATATCCATTCTTCTGTAAAGTACAGATTTTTGAAAAAAATAGGAATTGCTATGATCTGCTGATAGTAATGATTGATTAGCTCCATGCTATTTAATTGTTGATGAATGTTCATGAGTATTCACTGACACAAATGAGAAACAGCATCCTCTGCAGTGGTTTGCAGGAAGTGCCCAAAAACACATCTTCTGTGACATCAGCTTTATAGGCACAGCACGATTCACGTGAGGCAGCCAAGTTCAACCCTTGGCTGCACTCAGGGCGAGCTGCTGCACTCTGGTTTGCTAAGCCAGTGTGGGAAGAAGATATTAAATATAAGGGATAACATGGAGAGACACTTCCTCTGGGCACTAAAATAGGGATCTGCAGGGAGTTGTTGATTTGTGATGAGTCATTCTCTGTCAAGAGTCAAGGAGGGGCACGTCCTACCCTCCCAGCACCTGCAGGACAAATATTTTATAACAGGGACTTGGCCACTCAGGGTCCTTTGGCACATTGCTGGATTAATATTGCCCTTTGAGGGTTTTTTGACTAAACATCCCAGTGCCATTAAACATTAAAATATTCTTTATCTCTGTTCCCAGGTGTGTGTTGTAAACAACAGTAATGTCCTGCTCACACATGGCTGAGTTTTTGTGGTGTAAAACAGACCAGCAGCCCCCATCCTGTTAATGCTGTCAGAGCTGAGAAAACTGCCTTTCACTGCATTTGAAGTTGGGGAAGATTCTGCTCTCCTGGTGGGACTTGAGCTATAAAATGTCTTGGATCAGGTGGATACCTTGATGCCCATCCCAGAAGGAACTGGAGAGTTGAGTGAAGCAGGCCACAGGTACATGCACAGCTCAGGTGTGCTCTGATGGGGCAGGGTGTAAGTCACTGCCACTGGAATGAGGGACTTAGGCAAAGTGAATTTTACTCTGGGTCCTGAATTTATCATTAAATTCTATCACCATGATATTTTCTGAAAAATCCCTTCAGCAGGATTTTTCTCCTGAGAAGCCTCAGAAAAGAAATGTAAACAACAATTATCTGATTGCTTGGAACGTGGTCTGGAGGTTGCTTACCAACAGGTACATCTTTGATTGGTTCCATGTGAATTGCTTTTAATTAATGACCAATCCCAGTCCAGCTGTGTCAGACTCTGATTCTGTCACAGGTTTTTATGATCATTCTTGTCTAGCCTTCTGATGTCTCCTTTCTTTTTCTTTAGTGTAGTTTTAGTACAAAATATAATAATAAATCAGCCTTCTGAGAACTTGGAGTCAGATTCTCATCTCTCACCTCATCCTGGGGACCTCCCCTCACAACACCACAACAAAACTCCATTCTGATTTTTCAGAAATGCCAGAAGTGAATGATTAGTAATTAAATATGGCAATGCTAGGCATTCCTGCTCCAGGGGATGGACTGTGGAAGACGTGGTCATTCTCTTTCAATCCTGCTTGCCAAAGCAGTTTAATTTTTGCCAGGAGGGTTTCCCAATGATCCATCCTTGTGCATTTGGGTGTGGAATCAGATCACCCCTGGCCAGGGGAGCATGGCCACGTCCTGCCTGGAGCTGTTGGAGAGAGGGATGATGGTCCCTGGGAGGAGGAGGAGGCCCCAGAGGAGCATGTGGTGCCTCTTGGAATGCAATTCCAACTGCCAGGAGAACTGTCCCTGAGATAGTGTGGTGTGATGAATCCACTCTGCAGACAGGAGAGGCAGCCCATGAAATATGGGAATGACTTTGCATTGCAGGATGATGAGGACTCTTCTGAAAAAAAGAGATGAAAGATCTTTTGCTGCAGCTGAGGCATGCTGGGAAGAATAACTTTCCTGTGATTACTCTGTGAGAAATATTTAGGATTTTTTAATCCATCAGTGCATTTTTGTCAGCTGTTGGAGACACCAGGGTAACTTTATTCAGAGATATGTTGAAGATATCAGTGTGCTATTGGAAGAAAATAAGTCTGAGCATGTCACCTCTGTTGTTGATAAATGTCAGCCCATTCAAGGTGCTCAACAATTTTCTGCAGAAGTTTTAAAGTTTTCATTACAACTCTTCTTTAAAATTATTTTTTGCAACATAATAATTAATATTTACCCATTTACAATAACTTGACCAAGCTTGCATAAACACATTTCAATAAAATTCTTATACATTATCCAACTATATTTAGTTTCCCTTGAAAATATTTCCAGTTATCCTTCCCAGTGTCTAAACAGCTTCATTAAAGGATTTTACTGATCAGGTCAAAAGAAATACACTGGGAAAAAAGGGCAGCATGAATGTGGAGTAGAAATGGGAGAGATTTGAGATGTTCAGTTCAAGTGCTGTGTTTTGTGTTTGGAAAGGTATTTTAAATGTCATTTCATGTGTACAGCCAAACTTTACAACACCCCTTGGTGGTGAAAAGCTTAGGTCTGCCTTACTAGAGAAGCTCTGTTTTAGAAGGTTTTTTTTTGAGATTTTTTTTTTCCCTCCAGAATTCATTTCTTCTCTGACTTTGGATTTATTGACTGCAGAACATGGTTACAACATTATATTTACAAGCACTTTTAGGAGGGAAAGTTCAGATATTTAGGGCTGCAGACAGGGAGGTACTAATTTGAATTTTTTACTTGCAGCTCCCAAATATTCTTACTCTTAAAAGAACTGGCCAAGGGAAGTTTGGCCAAACTTCAGCTATTTCTTATATAGATTATTTCATGGGTCTGATTTTTAATTTCTTATGGTGCCAGATGCTAAGGGATACAGGCATTTTTAAAAACAGAATTATAATGATAATTTGAAGTGTATTTTGGGGAGTATATTTTAGAGGAGAGGACTGCAGCAGTACCTTTAAAAACTCCAAGAGTTAAAGAACTCTGTGCTGGGTTTTTGCTCCTGTGGTCTTTTAGTGAGGTGTATTTTCTTTTGACTATGCCTTTGAGGACTCTTGAACAGTAGGAGAGAATAATCAAATCACTTAAGGGCTGATATGGCTTTTTCTGTGGATTTTCTGGATGTGGCTGCAATAACAGTGTTGTTTTCCTCTGGCAAATCACTGCTGTGTGCTGCCACGAAATGCCTGCACACTTAAAAACTTTATTGCAAATTTAAATTGCATTATTTTGCTGGACAGTAATTCCCTGAAGCATTATAAACCAAATCATTAATTGCTGTTCCTAATGTGCACCATCCATTGGAAAACATTAAGCAACACTCACAGTTGCCTTTATTGTTATTGCTCTTTCAATCCCTGAGGCAGCAGATCAGATGGAAACTCCTGGGCAATCTCAGAGTGACATTCTGTGCTTCTGACAGAGATGGCTTTGGGCTCCAGATGTTCTGGGACCATATGGTATCTGCATATTGTCTTCAAGAATTATTACAAAATGGAGTGGTTTGGAGGGGAAAGATAACCTGATCATAAAAATTAATTACTGCAGCTGTAGTTTGAATTACTGTAAAAGTGTCATCATGGAATTCCAGACTTTTCCTGCTTTCACTCACTTTTTGTCTATTTTCCATACTACTTTATAAGTAAAAATCTATTTTTCAAATAACCCTTTGGTAACCCTGCAGATTGTCTGCAAACAAACTGAGCATTTTCTTGACAAGAACATCTGAACTCACATGCACTGTACATAAAAATGCAATTCTCATCAGGAGATCTTAAGCAGTGGCTTTCCCTACAAAATCCTGTGGTCTCATTTTACCTCCAAAACCTTAATAATCCCAACTGTAGGGGTGAACACTGCTTTTCTGCCTCAGTTCCACTCACACCAGAGCCTCAGTGAAAACCTGCTGCAGTCTCATGATGAAGCCTGAGTGCAAGGTTTTGTTGAATTTGACCTTTTCTATTTTTCCTGCAGATAAGTGTATTTCTAATCCTTGAGAACATTTGTTTGGACAAAGCAACCCACTCCTGGGTCTGCTGGAGTGCTGTGTAATGCTTGTTTAGGTGATGCTTTCTTCCTGAGGCCCCTTGATCCCAATGACATCCACTGAGGGATTTCTTTCATGGGGTGCCCTGGGGCGGATTTATGATGCTGAATTCTGAATTATGATGCCCTGACCATCCAGCTTGGATGTAGCACGTTCAGGGGAGATGGGCTGCCTGTAAAATGTATTTCCTAAAAGCACAGAGACAGTATTCCAGGTGGGATCTCATGAAGGTGGGGTAGCAGAGGAGAGTTAGATCCCCCACCCTGCTGGCCATGCTGCTTTTTAATCAGCCCAGGACAAATTGATCTTTGCTTGTAGTGGGCTTTCAGTGCTGATTTTAAACTAAAGCCTTTGGCTTAAGAACAGGTAAAAAGACTGGGGAGAGGGTCTAAATCCTCCAAATTTTCTAAATAATCTTCTTTTGATTTTGCTTTTAATTTGTGGCATTAAATGATGGCTCTATGTGCCTGCCTGCAGAGAGCTGCCTGCATATTCTGTAGTGCTGATGGAATAAACCTCAGGTGTGGTGTTGGAACGATGCTCCTGGTGCAGAGCACTTGATTGCTGTCTCACACCCAGGGTGCTAAAAGCACTTTTGAGACCTTGTGCCTTCTCAGTGATATTTTGGTAGAAGCTGCTGTGGTCCTCTGGGCACAATTGCTGTGAGTGGATTAGGAGAGATTTTGATGCTGAATGTGTGGAATATCTCCTGTATGTTTGGCACCATCAGATTTTCTGAAAAATCTTCTTTGCCCAGGATTTCTTTCCTGGGAAGCTGAGAAGCCTCAGAGAAAAGGAAAAACAGGGAGAGGCTCTGGGCTCCTACACTGAGTTACTTTTGGGAATGTTAGGAATTCATTTACCATCCTTGTGCTTTACTTCACTCAGCTCTAGGAAATGTCAAAATCAGAGGGATATCAAAATATTACATTATCTCAATAGATCCCTCCCTTCTTTTCCCCAAAGTTGGAAATGAGTTGAATGTAAACTCAGTTTTTTCCTCCAATGTCCTTAGATAGGAGTGCAGGGTGGTACAAAGGATTTCTGCACACTTCTGGACAATCCTTTGCTGAACCAGGACTCACCACTTGGTTTGCTCTGCAATCCATGCCTTTGCCTCCTCTTGCTATTGCTTCCATAGCCAAAATTTGGTTTAGTTTTCAGTTAGTTACTAAGAATAACTCGATTACCTAAGTTACAAAATTCAATCCTGATTTGTACCAAAAGCCAATCACCCTAAAACCACCAAGTGTCTAAAAATACTTTCACTAAAAGAAAAATATCCAAATTTCTCAGTGTCAGGGAAGACCTGCTAAGAAATGTGAATATACAGAAAGTGCTTGGAGCTGGTAGAGGAAACCTCAGAGTCCATCACCCACTCACCATCACAGTCACACATTAATGAGCACATCCCATCCCACTGCAGGGAATTTACAAGGCCTAAAAAAGTAGATTCCATTCCTGCTCTTTGCTTTCCTGTCCATGATCCTCTTATACTCCACCAGCACTCTACAGAACATTTTTCTTGTACATATGAGGGCACTTTTCAGTGGCCTCCAAGGAATCCTCAACAGTGGAGCAAGCCTGCAGGGATAAAGGAAAAAGATTATTGAACTTTTAAGCCATATTCTTTCCCCTCATCCAACCTCAAATACAATACATTTAATTTATTCCAGAAGTTCCATCTTAATTTATTCCAGCATATCCTTGTGGGAGCACTAGTTGAAAACTGGCAAATCCAGCAAACAAGTCAGTTTTGGATCAGAGCTCTCTGTTTGTCTCACTCTGCTCAACCAACAGATGAGCTGATGCAGTCAGTGCTCCCTGGAGCTGCCACCAGGGCAAAGATTGCAGGATTTCCATCCCAGAAACCTGCCCTTGAAATAAGCACTTCATCTGAAAGATTCCAGTAAATTCCTCTCAGTTTGGAGACTGACTTTAAACACCCAGTGAAGGGAAACTCCTTCTTTTGGAATGTGTTTGGAGATTGTTCACCCACAGGTGATTGCTCCATTGCATTCTGCTGGGAGTTGTTTTCACTCTTTGGTCAATTGGTGCCAAGCTGTGTTGGGACTCTTTTCATGATTATCTTTTTAGCATTCTGTAATATCCCTTCTGCATTCTTTAGTATAGTTTCAGTATAGCATTCTTTAATATAATATAGTATCCTAAAGTAATAAATTCACCTTCTGAGAACCTGGAGTCAGATTCATCATTCCTCCCTTCATCAGGGCACCCTGCAAATACAATATGAGAGGAATGATGTGGTAGCACAAACCACCCAGCATTTTTGTATGGGGCTGTAACTGTGCTGAAAAAGGGTGGATGTGAGCCAGGATTATCAGTGGAGAGCTGAGGGACAGAACAAGAAAAATGTCATCTTCTTTTAGTCTCTAAATGGCCATAGTAATTGGCCTAATAATGTTACCCTACAGTTATTTATGTGCAGCAGTTCTGGATTTCATTTATTTATGTGCTGTAGAGACAAAGATAAGAGAGAAGCCATAATCATTTTGATAGATACCATATGACTCTGGTTCTCATCCCCCAAATTCTTCCCATTCCCCTCATCTTTTATAGGAGCAAGGAATAATAAGAGATGTGTTTCTTTCCATAGTTTGAAATGTTGGGGTTTTAGCCCACTGCTTGTTACTATGAACTATGGGAGCAGTGCATTTTCTTGACACTGTTTAGGATACTCTAAAAAAAGAGAGCAGCTAGGAAAAATTTATAATTGAAAACCATCAAACACAAAACAAATGTGCTTCCACTCCAAATCCCAAGTGTGGATCTGGGGGTGCTGCTGTGCCTGGGTGGGGGATGCACTGGGCACACTGTCAGTGGAGATATGACTCCAGGAGGTGTGCAGGAAAGAGGATGGACAGACTGACTGTCCACCCGACTGCAGGAAGATGTGCTTAATATGGGGCTTTCTATGGTCCACTCAAACTGCTCAGGGCATCATATATTCTAAATAAGCATCCCAACACCTGGTGTAACAGATTTTGTATCTGTTACCCCATAAGAAGTAGTAATAAAAGGCATGGAAGTCCCAGTCTCAGGGGAAATCCAATTAAAATAAAGTATTTGGTGTGGGATGGTATGAGAATTTTGGCCTTTCTACTTGGCACTCCTGTCAGTGTTCTGTTTATTCTCTTCTCTCTGACACCATATCTGGTGGGTAAGGGCTGGTTGAAATCAAAGATTAGCAGGAGGGTCACAATCCCCTCCTTTCATGCCAGAAAGGCAGAGTTTAGCCACCCAAACTTTTGCTGCCCAACGTGGCCTCAGTCTGGTCAAAGGGCACAATCCCAATTTCATCAAACTCTCTCCATCCACATTGGGTCAGACAAAGCCAAACTGACACAGGTAAGGATTTACTGCTTTCCCAAATAATTGACATTACAATAACTGACATTACAATAATACCATGGGAAAAAAGCTGGTGTTTCACCTGAGCTGAGCTTGTGAATTCTGACTTTCCAACTTACTCTGATCAAAGAATTGTCCTCCTTGAGCCACTGCTGTGACAGTGTGTTGGGACAGGAGAACACACCTACTGTTGTTTGTAGGGCAGGCAAATGCAAAGATGATTCCACACCTTTGTTTTGCAGATATTTGCCCGTTTTGGCCCCATTTTGAGTGGTTTGGGAAGCTGGGACATAACTGGTCATTGACAGTTTGCACCCTTTTAAAAATAACTTCCATGCAGTGATTTTATTAAAATGCTGACACTTAGAATTATCATCTCTCCTTGGAAAATGCCTCTAATTGAGAACAGGGAAGCACCAGGAATTTATGTAGGTGAGAATCTGCTGGGCCCTTTATGAGAATTAAAAAATATATTTATAATAAAAGTACTTTGTGAGCTACTTGCTAATATTAAAAAAAACATATAGAGTGGCTAGCTCTACCAATAACTAGGCAAAATTTGATTTTAAAGATATTTTTTTAGATTGGTGAAGTAAAAGGAATTTTTAATATTTTTTAAGGGGAAAAAAATAGCTTATCATTGGATACCTCTGTATATGAGGTGTGATCAGAGGTTTTCTATTAGCCATTTTTATTCATATATTGTATCAATTGTTAAGGAAAATATTGTATCCAATAATACAGTGTATATGTGTGTAAATATATATATGTATAGACACACAAAAATGTATGATGTATGATTTTATATATATAAAATTTATATGCATATATAGAATTATATATATAATTTTTATGTGTGAGTGTGTATATATATATATACATATATATACATACATATATATATATATATATATATATATATATTTATTTATTTATTTATTTTTTTTATATTTTAAAATTACCATGAAGCATCTTTCCAAAACTGAAATAATCTGTAGCCAGAGTAAGAAAATGGAGTTTTCTGAATGGCTCCAGCTCTGGAGGCCAGGAGGGGCTGTGGCTGTAGCTGAAGGGACTTTGGCTCATTGTCAGCTCGGGTTTCTTGTCCCTGTTTGCTGTGAGAGGAGCTGGGGGATTTCTCTCTATTCCAGCCAAGAACATTTTGTGGGCCTGTTGAAATCTCTCTGTATTGGCTGCCTGATTTACATTTTATTTTCTTCCAAAACACAAATCCTGAGTTAGGAAGGGCTGAAGGAATAGAATGTCTAGGAGCACATTGCCAACACCACTGATATTTAATGGCACTGCCTTTGGAATTGCTTTTTAGCTTGCTTTTCCCTATCACTGTAAAGGAAGCAGGTAACTGTCCCAGACATGTTTTATGAAAAATCCTCTCCTTAGGATTTTTCCTCCTGAGAAGCTGAGAGGCCTCAGGAACAAAATGTAAACAATGATTGTCTGCTGCTGTGGGATGCAACAGGTGGATCTGGGATTGGTCTCATGTGGTTGTTTCTAATTAATGGCCAATCACAGCCCAGCTGTCCAGACTGTCTCAGTCAGACACAAACCTTTGTTATTCATTCCTTTTCTATTCTTAGCCAGCCTTCTGATGAAATCCTTTCTTCTATTCTTTTAGTATAGCTTTAACATAATATATATCATAAAATAATAAATCAGCCTTCTGAACATGGAGTCAACATTCTCATCTCTTCCCTCATCCTGGGACCCCTGCAATCACCATCACAAGTAACTTTTCCTTTGCTGAGGCAGAGCCACAGAACAAATACCTGAACCCCAGGCAATGGGGCTGCTGGCAGTGCCCCAGGCAGGCACAGCCCATTCCAGGGTAAAGGGGTCAGTGGAAATCAGTCTGTGCTTCTCAAGGGTTACAGAGAGATGTTCATGCCCACCCATCCTGGGACTGGGGGAAGCTGGCATTGTGTTCTCCTTTTTATTGCAATGCTTTCAGGTACCTGAAATGGCAAAGCAGCAGCAGCAGCTGTGGATGGGCAGAGGTTGGGTTGGTGCTGTGAAACTGATGTCTTGAGAAGGCTGACCTAGAACAGAGATCAGACAGAGCTAAAGAATAAAGCAGGGATTTATCCAAAGGATCTCCTCCATGGATCCACCTTGGGCAGCACCAGAGCCCAGCCAGGGCTGCACCCAAGATGACCCAAAATGGCCCCAAAATGCCCGGCTGGGCACGGGGTCTGTCCCTGGGATCAGCTCTGCTCCATTTGCACCTTGCAGTTCATTGTCCCATCCCAGCTTTAGCCCCTGCAGTCCCACCCTGCTTGTTTTTCTCTCTCCAGCCCACGGGGTTTGTGCTCCTGGGCTGAGATTTGGGTCATTTGTCCTTGGTGCCCAGCTGGAGCAGGAATTGTTTTGTCTCCCTGCTCTGTGCACAGAGCTCAGCATCCCCTGATGTGAACCCAGACCCACACACTAAAGCAGCACAGAACCTGAAATATAGAAAAGATAAACCTGAGGCATCAAAAGCATTTACTGAAGGAAAACCTCCACTGGTTGCCTGAGGAGTGTTTGTTCAGCTCACAGGACAGGAGCAATGATTACATCTGAGCATCCTAAGAACACAGAGCTCCTTCATGGGTTAAAAGTTAAATCCCCCAAAACATGCAGAAATAATTAGGCACTTGACAGTTTGCCTGCAGACCACCTAGTCTGGGTAATTTTGAGGAGACAATTGTTTCAGTGGGGACAACTGTGGGTTTGAACATTTCTCTGAGACTTGTTTCTAATCTGTAGCATTTGCAGCAAATCAGTTTGGGTTTTTAAAGTGTTTTAAGCCAGTGCTTCTTTGTAACATCTGTTAGGATGCCACCCATGCATTAATAGGCTTTGCAGAGCTGTGGGGATGTAGGAGATCTCCAGAATATGTTTCCAGTTGCCAAACTTTGAATTATGGAAATCATTATCAAAGTGGGGAGTTGTGAGTTCATTAAGAGTTGAATTTTCAGCAGAAGTCAAAGGGGATTCAGGCTTGTAGTAATCTGAAGCTCATTTTTGTTAATTCCCCATCAGCAGGTAAAAACTTTCAGAAGATCATAAGTACTATGCACCTGGCTCATTGCTAAAACCTTTTTGTGTTAAATGAGATCTGTAAAATTCCCAGTTCAGTAAAATATTGAAGTACATACTGAAGTCAATCCTGTTAAATCCAGCAATTAATTCAACACCAGTGAGTTTTGAGCACACACCTAAAGCTAAAACATCTCTTTACCTTCTTTGTGAGAGAAGTGCTTCATTCTTTCAAGTTTTCATGTGACTTAGAAGCAGAGCATTGTTTTCTCTGGACATGTTTGGTCTCCCCCACAAATGCTGTTCCAGCCTCTCAGGAAAACTGTCCATCCTCCCAGCAGATGTGTTCTGCATCCAAGTGCTCCAGAAGTCAGGAAACCACATCAGGGCTTTGTTTGGCGTAAATGCTGAAAGAAGAAAGCCACAAAGCTGGCCCTGAGAAGAGATGGGAGGGCTTTAATGATGTTCTTGAGCCTCCCACGAGCAGGCTTGTTCCAGCCACTGCAATTATAAACTGGGAGGCAATAACAGAGGTGCCACAAGAATTGTCACCAGTGGCAGGAGGCCCATCCATCTGCCAATAAAATTAATGCCAACAACTTAACTTCTATGTAGTGACTTAGAAATTCAGCCAGAAATGCAGCTGCTGGCCATCCCAGCAGTGCTCTGGATTCCTCCCCTGATCGTGGCTCAAAGGAATCCTCTCAGCTTTTAGATGGTGCTGCTGCCCTTCAGCTCTGAGTTTTAGTCTGTGTTAGAGCAGGAACACAACTGAAAAAGCTGTTGAAATGCAGCCTTCTCCTGAATTATTTGCTGTCCTGAATTTTAAAAATGAATGTTTCACTTTATCAGCGTTCCCTCAGATAAATGCTGCCTTCAGCCTTCTTGCCTTTCATGTTCTGGGTGCTGCATTATGTCCCTGAGCCATTTTTGTTCCTCCTTCACTCACCTTGGCTGCTTGCAGAGGTTTTGCCTGATTCTGTGGGAAAACAGAATGAAAACCTCCATTTTTCAGTATTTTAATGCTTTACAAAGTACAATAAATGATAGAAATCTCACCTGAAGAGGGGTGAGTGAAGGATGAACCATAAAGTCAGCTTCTTAATCTTCTAATCTGATTTTATTGCAGCTGTAATGGGGCAATTTCAGTTAAAAGGCTCTTGTCAGACAACAGTTACTGGAGGTTACAGCTGCATAGGAAACAGTCTTGTAAAGGCAAATCAGGAATTGCTCTGGAAAAGTGATCATTTGCTCAAAGCTCCCTTCCACTTAAAATGACCAGAAATTAGTCTAAAGAGCAATAAAGAGAATGAATTCACAAAATGCTGCTACTCTAATAATTGATGTTTTTGAAAAGAGCAAATAAACTTTTCTGGAGGGTCTGTGGGAATTAATTTCATTAACCGCATTTCAGAACCAGACAAATTCTCCTATTACCCCTCAAACCCCCAAAATCTGGGTT
The DNA here is from genome assembly GCF_963513975.1 of Fringilla coelebs. Taxonomy (NCBI): domain Eukaryota; kingdom Metazoa; phylum Chordata; class Aves; order Passeriformes; family Fringillidae; genus Fringilla; species Fringilla coelebs. The sequence continues at coordinate 3,294,425 of NC_140036.1, read as the reverse complement.
GAATTGATGTTAATTTCATTAACCACATTTCAGAACCAGGCAAATTCTCTTATTATCCCTCAAACCCCCAAAATCTGGGTTAAATTGATGTTTTGTATTGAATCTCCAGGATACATCTCTGTACAGCACAGCCAAAAACCACCTCAGGTCTTGTCTCATCTGCTGTATTGCAGATGCCTCTGGCAGTGGGATTTTATTGCTGGTCATGCCTTAAGCATTTAAATCATTTTAATATGACCACTTGAGCACTCAGAGAAGTAAAGCTCACTGTATTTTTTGCAATTAGCTGCCTTCTTTCCCTGTTTTGTAAAGAAGAAAGAAAACCTGGGATGATCCAAGGTTGTGGAAGGTTTGTCCCAGCTTCCTGTAACACTCTGAAAATCTTTATTTGGATTTTTTTGGCTAGGGATTGTAGAGGAGCTAAAAAGTTGGGCATCTGCTGAAGCCTGGAATGCAGTAAGGGCTGAGTGCTGATGTCCCTGAGAGGCTCTGGAACCCTGAACAGTGTGAAACTGTGTAAAATGTTGCTTTTGATACAGCCAGAGTGATAGGAAGGATTGGTTTTACCTCTGAGCAGACAGAAACTGAGCTTGCTGAGAGATTTAAGTGCTGTTGATAGTACAGAGCCTGTCTTAAGGCAGTCCTTATAAAGGGACATGCACAGATTTTAGCTTGGTGCCCACAAGCTTTAGGAAATGATTTCTGAATGTCACATTCAGCAAGCTCTTCTTGCAGTGCTGGGGCTCAAATTACCAGCCATTGTTGTAGTCCAATTGTCTGAACAATTGAATGTGCTTTAAAATAACTTAAAAAAATGTATAAATATAATTTTCTGATGTTTGGGCTTAAATAAGAGCTCTCTTGCATGACAAGTTTCATTCTGGAGTGAATTTTTACTGCAGAGTTATAAACCCCTGGAGTAGCAGTTTCTAATAAAAATGCTGCCAGACCCATAATGATAACAGCACAGTAGTGCTGCTGTAATAAAGAGAAAAAGGGAATCATCAGACTTGCTGCTTAAATTATTTTTTTTTTTATATATAGTAGGCCTTTGAGAGAGGATCCAATGCTGATGATATTCATGGAGTACTACTAAGAGCTATAAAACTGTTGACAAATATACGGTTCTCCTACAGAATACCAAAAAATGAGATATTTTTCATTTGGCAGTTCGAGAGTTGCCAGTGACAAAGAAGCCAGTGAACATTAAGTCTTGAAATTATTTATTATGAACACCACATCTCACAAAAAAAAAAAAAAAAGTAGAAGCAATATTAGAAAGCATCTGAGTGGAAAAACTGATTATTTTGTTATTCAGTGCCTGCGTTGCAGGACATTTTTTATGTTAGTTATCTGTAGCGCTGCACAGTGTTCAGAAAAAACTGCTTTTTCTGTGTTGAAAAGTTGTTTATAGGGCACAGTGCTTATCAGATGGAAGTGAATCAAAATGGTGCTTGTTAGGCTTAGGCAGATATGGTTATTGTGATCCCTTCAGGGTTTCTGGGTTTAGCACTGCCCATCCCTCCCAGGGTGTGGGGGCAGCAGGGGAGAGGCAGCTGCTGGTGCCAAAGGGGGCAGGAAAGGGTGGAGAGCCCCAGAACTGCCAACTCCCCACCTAAGGAATGTGTGGGTGCAGTTTGTGGTGATTGGGATGGGCAGAGCCTCATCCCTAACTGGGCACAGCTGTGCCAGACAGGTGAGCATTGTTAAAGGTAATGAGCCAGGGAGTGCCCAGGGGCACTGAGCATCCACCAAAGGGAGCAGAGGGCACACAGGTGCAAGGCATCAGCGTGAGGGCATAAAAGGTTGGGCTAAAGAACCAGAAGGGTGGAGTTTTGTAGCCTCCTGAAGTGCTGTTGCTCTGAATGCTTAAATCCTTCTGGAATTGTTTGGTGACACTCTGTGTGTCCTGGCTGTGACATTCCAAGAGCAGCAGAATTGGTGGAAAAGACTGCAGGTAAGCTTGGGGTCTCAGAACATTTGCATGTGAAACTCTCCCTTGACCTTAACATGTTGGGAGATTTTTTTTCCTGCTCAAACTGAGAAACTCCAGCACGATGAGGACACAGTCTCAAGCTGCATCAGGGAAGGTGCAGGTTGGCTATTAGGGAAAAATGTCTCACTGAAAGAATAATAAAGAACTGGGATGCTCTTCCCAGGGGGTGGTGGGATCACCATCTCTGGATGTGTTCAAAAAGAGACTGGCCATGGCATTGGTGCTGTGGTCTGGTTGAGGTGTTGGGGCATGGGTTGGACTGGATGATCTTAGAGGTCTTTTCCAACCCAGTTATCCTGTGATTCTGTGAATCCATTTATTTGGGATGGAAACTGGAGGAGGTGATTGTTGGCACCATTCATTCTGTTTACAGAGAAACCTTCCAAGGCCTGAGTACTGTAGTTTTTACTGATTTTGCATGGCTAACAGAGCAGCTCCAGGGCTGACCCTTTCCCATGTGGAAACATGATCAAGTTTTAGGATGTTGAGGTGTTGTTGGGGTCTCTAGCTGGTCACAGTGACCCTGAGAGAAGTTCTTAAGTCTCTTTTCCCAGCCTGGCACTCGAAGAAGGAGTCAGGGCTCTTCATTTCTTGGTCTCAAGGTTGTTTATTGTTCTTTATTTATAAAATTCTTTCTCCTGTCCTGCTGAGGTCTGCTCAGCACGACAGCCCAAGGCATTCTGCCTGTCCCCGGGGTGGTGTTATGTCTTTGTACTAAAAACAACATGTACAATATTTACAATCACTTCCCAATACTTATCACCTGTGTTAGACAGTGAGCTTCTACTCTGAACCAATCTAAAAGTGCCAACATCACAGCAGAAGACGGAGGCCAAGAAGAAGAAGGAGAAAGGCAGGACATGCCCAGATTTCTCCATCTTGCCCCCTGAATCTCCATTCTAAAAAACCCCAAACTGGGCTTTCTATGATAATGCCCAGTCTGTCTTCAGGTTCTCTGTCTGCAGAAGTACTCTGAGCAAATCTGATTTAAAAAAAAATTTGAACCAAGTGCTCAGCACTTGTGGAGGTTGGCTGGATGTTGGTCTCCAGCCAGACCAGTAGCTGAAAGGCTTTATTAATGTTCAGAGTAGGTGGTTTCCTGCAATAAAAGTAAAGAGCAGGTTGCTTAATGGGCAAAATAAACCTTATTTTAATTACAACAGCTCTGGCTGCCAACATGCTTAAAGTATAATTATTTTTAGTTTAAATATTCTCCCTGGGCATGCCAGGTCCATTTCCTTCTCTGTCTTATTCCATTGCCTGGCTTAGATCTATTATACCACAGGACTTGTGGGAGTGCTGTTGGTTACAAAATGAGTGAGTTGTGAGAAGAGAGCACAGGGCTGTGAAATGTGAGGGCAGAGCTGAGCAGAGGTGTTGGATAAGGGGGGACACCTGATCTGGACCTCAAATACCTTAAAACAGAGGAGCAGATACCTTAAAACAGAGGAGCAGATACCTTAAAACAGAGGAGCAGTGTGTCCAGGTGTGCTGGAGCAGAGACTGTGGAGGCTGAGCCTTTTTGTACATTGTAGACATCTGGATTTAAGGTCTGCTATTGAACTCAGTTTATTTATATATTTATATTATTTATGTATTTGTTTGATGTATAAACTCTGGGTAACTTCTTAAGGAAGGGAAAAAAGATAAGGCTTCAAAATTCAAGGCAAAAATCTTTGATAAAAGTGTCCTGAGAACTAGTTTCTAATATTGGAAAAGGGGGACATTTACAGAGTACCTCCAAGCCCATTATACATTTACATAAAGTGGTTTGGGTGAGGGTTTTATGTTGGAATTTTTTCTTACAGCACTGTCTCATTTGGCAATTAGCAACTCCACTAACAACTGTGCCAGTGGGTTTGGTGTTAGAAATGATCCTAAAGGGATGTAGGAATGTCTTGGTGTTCCCTAAGGATTGCTGAAACACCTTTCTGTTGGAATGCCCCCGAGCTTTATTTCTTTTCTGGCTCAGTTGTCAGATGTGGCAGCACAATGGGCAGCCTGAGATGGAACATCCATTTCTGGGCAGCTCATTCCATCCATCATCACCCTGGAACAAAGACACAAGGCCAGTGTGAAAAGAATCATCAGCAGTGCTTGCTCAGAGAATGGAAAAGGCAAATCTAGGAAAGGCCTTAGATCTAATATAGCACCAAAATTCATTCCAGGCCACCCTCAGAGGTAGTGATATGCACAGTATTTCAATTTAAGAACACACAATCTCCAAGAAGTGAGAAACCAACTAATTAAAAGCAGAAGTAGATGCTCACCATGTGTTTACAATTGAGGGTGCAAATAGGGAAGAATATTTCAGAAACCTTTCATTGTTAGTTCTTTAGAACTCCCACCTTAAATCCTCTTCTCCAGTGATTTGTTGGCTTTGCTTTCATCTTTTACTCACAATTCCATCTTGGAACAATCCTGAGACAGCCTAAAACCCAGTCCTGGCCTGGGAAGCTGACAACCATCCCAGTGAGCTGCTCCTACACTTGGTCCAATCCCTCTACAAAATCTGCATTGAATAAATTAAATATGTGCACACCTCCCTGCAGGTGTGAGAGGGGCAGGTGTAGGACCTCCACTCATGTGAGCAGATGCTCAGAATAAACATCATGATAATCTATTAGTTTTAACCTGTGGCAGCCAAGATCATGTTTGAAGCCATGATTTCAGGTGAGTCAAAAACTTCACCAAAATTAAATTACTTCACAGAGCAGGTAGAGACTTAATTTACATCTCTGGTGCTTTCATAACAGGATATTCCATTGGGACAAAAAGATATTGAGTCTCATTGAATCTTTCGTGTGTGGACAGTGTTTAAATAATTGATAAATCCTATCCTTTGTTGTGGACTTACTATTTTTTTTCCATGCTTCTGTACATTGTGTTGAAGGAAGCAACATTAATCAGAAGTTAAAAGTTTAAGTTATCTCTTCCTAAAGGCTCAAGGGAAATGAAAACAGACTGATAATTTCTTAGCAGCTGAGGAAGAATTCCCTGAGCACTGTGACATGACAAATTACTGGCTCTCTGCCATATGGGGAAGGAGAACATTCCTGGATAGGGATCACCAGTGCACAAAAGAGAAAGATGACATATTCCTCCTTTATAAGTATCAAAAAAGGCAGGTGGGGAGGCACAATCATGCCATGCCCATAAAAAACATTGCACAGGAGAAACTGAATCCTGAAAGTTCTGTTACCAGTACCAAAGGAAGAAGAAAATAGGATGAGGGAAATTTTCTGTAATCTAATGAAAGGGGCAGAGGGAAAAGTGTTAAATAAACACATGGAGGAGATGTGTTGAATTCACTAAAAGAAGCATCTTTGAGGGAGTTTTTGGTAAGCATTTTTCTTTGAACATGGAGCTCTTCATCCTTTTTATTTACTTCCTAACGTGGGAGAAGTAACTGCACCTACTGAGATGAGGGTTTCCCTCATTGCTCTCCTCTCAGCTGTTCTAGGATGACACCAGGTTAAAGTACAAAGGGATGTGACCAAAATTTGTGCCATCAAAACAGGAGATTGGGGCTTGGAGGAGCCCAGCAATCCCTGGGGCTTGGAGGAGCCCAGCAATCCCTGGGGCTTGGAGGAGCCCAGCAATCCCTGGGGCTTGGAGGAGCCCAGCAATCCCTGGGGCTTGGAGGAGCCCAGCAATCCCTGGGGCTTGGAGGAGCCCAGCAATCCCTGGGGCTTGGAGGAGCCCAGCAATCCCTGGGGCTTGGAGGAGCCCAGCAATCCCTGGGGCTTGGAGGAGCCCAGCAATCCCTGGGGCTTGGAGGAGCCCAACAATCCCTGGGGTTTTAACCAGCCAACTCCTTGGGGTTTTAACTTCTGTCATAGGAAGTGATTTATCTGCCACAAGTACAAAGAGCAGCTCACTGGGGTGCTTGCAGGGCAGGAGATGCTGATGTCAGCAGAGCATGAATTAGGAGGCAAAATGTTGCCTCTGCTCCTCTGCATAGAGAATGGGAGATGAAAAATACCTCTACAAAATGCCGAAGAGGAGTGTGGGATCCCTTCCTGCATTACATCCATGAGTAGGAAAATAAATCACCTTGGCAAGAGATAAATGGGGCTGTGCTAAAACCCCCTGCCCATGGGGAGAGCCAGGGGCTCTCTTGGCTTCTCTGACCCATTTCAAGTCAGAAGAATTCCTTGGTTGTTGATGCTGGTCTAGGGGTGTTCCTCCTGTGAGAAATCAGCCTCTTTGCTATTAAAAAATCACCAGAGTGACAGTGGCTCTTCTGGACAGGCACTGAGTGACTCTAGAGGAGGATATGCAGAGGGATTGCAATGTTTCCCCCAGGGAACACTCAGGCTGGTTAAACAGAAATCAGAATGTGAAGCTGTGCCTGACCCAAATCACTCTGGTGCAGTTATTCCCACGTGGATTCTGTGTTCCAGGGGTTTGGATGATTTCATGCACACAGGAGGAAACTGCTGTTTGCAGCTCCTGCACAGCTATTGAAATATCCAAGAGTAATCTCCTCTGGTTCTACAGATTTATGGGCCCCTTGTTTGAATGGCCAATACTGCATTCTGCACACCTTGAAGAAATTTATTCCTCTTCCCCATCAAGTCTGTTTGCTTTGGGATGTTGTGTGCAGTGTCCCTAAGTGTTTGTGGCAGTGGAGAGGGAAACAAATGGTATCAGACTGAAGGATGGGAGTAATGATGTTCTTGCAAAAATTAACCCAAATTATCTTCCTAATTATAGCCCTATCTATTTGACTGCTGTGTTGAGCAATGTCCCTTTGAATGGACAGTGAAAGTTTGACAGTTATATTTTAAGAAAAAATACTTAAAAGATAGAGTTGTATAACATTAAACTTGTGAATAGTCTATGATAATGTCTGCAGTTAAAGATATTTGGTTTGTTCCTGGGAACACCTATATATATTCCTTTTATTTGTTTTTCATATCCTGTATATGATCTCCCTACAAGGTGTAGGAAGAGGCAAAGTTTAAGGCTTTGTGGCTGGGACAAAGAGAGATTTTTGGCAGAGCCCACAGCAAGGCCCAGCTATGATCTGGACAAAGACATGCACTGTACATACAGCTGTCCCCATGTACAAAAAATATGGATATTACACATCCTGCACTGTCCTTCCTTCTCACTCCCTTCCAGATCAAAAACTCTCTTTCTGTACATGTAAAATGTGAGAACAGTGTGGACTGGGGTTTGGTTAGATCTGTCAGGCTGAGCTGAGTCTAAATGCCAGTGGAACTGGGGGAGCATTGACTAAAAGGTGTCTGGCAGATCCTTTCCTTCAAGTGAAAGGAAGTATCCTGGTTATACTTAATCCAAGTGATTTTTTGGGGTTTAGATTCTTGTTTAATTAGCTTTGTTGTGTGGGATCCATCTAAGTTAACTGCTCCATTTCTCTTCAGTACATTAAACCTCTGTAATTCCCTCTTGTGGCTGGTGTGCCAGGCACTCACCAGCCTCATGCACAGGCAGTCCCCAAGGTGTGCTGTGTTGCACACCATTCTTCTTGCTTGACATTGCTCTCATCAGCATTTAAAACTCTGATATGATGGTAATTAAACCCTGGATACTCTCCAGCTTTTTTTTAGTGGCTTAATCATACTTTGTGCTTTAGATGAAACTTGGTATGGAATACCAACAGCCCTGCTGATTGCTCACAAGCTGTAAAGACAGGGGCAAGCCATTCTAAGCCATTTCCACCTCATAGCATTTTCCATCTTCCCCTGCATTGTGAAGAAATTGCATCTCCTAATCCTCAGTGTGTTGAGTTTTCCTTTGGCCATCATTCTGCTGCACGCTGAGCTGAATAGAAAAGCTCAGGGGGCTCTGTTATCTAAACACCTCAAATGAGACAATTTGAAGCTGCATGAATCTGGAGTTACAGTGCAGTTCCCTCCAGCTGCCTATGAATAGCCTTTCTGCCAGCAGGGAATTTGATTCTATCTCAAATGATTTTATTCATGTGCTTAATAATGCTGGGCAGTTTGAAAACATGGACTTTTCAGTCCTGCCAATAGGTAGTGTTCCTTTGCTGGGTTTTATTTGGACACTAACAACAGAGGGCAGACAGCAAAGGTGCCTCCCCTGCAAATCTCCCCAGACCCAGCCTTGCCATGAGGGGATGGCATCTCCTCAGACATCTCAGAGTTTGGAGTTTCATTATACACAGACTGATATAATGCCTCCTTCTCTTCTTTCAGTGCTTTGTAAAGAGTAGTCTTTGCTTTGAAAGTGATATAATTAGCCAAAAGAGCAAACAGCAAGTCAGCAGTGCCAGCACAGAGTGTGACAGTGCAAGTATAAGCAATTTGGGGTGAGCTGCATTGCAGATGAATCAGCCTTTTCTTCTTTTTTTTTCTTTTTTGCTCTGCATGACTTTTGCAGAATGAAATGCTTCTCTGGGGTCAGAAGGAGTGGAAGGGCCCAATACTTTTCTCTTTGGGTAATTCATTAATATTTATCCTGAGTAAAAAAAATCACAAAATCCAGGCTATCTAGAGCAGCTGGGTGAGGAAGGTCAAATGCACCAGGAGTACCAAACACCTCACTCTAAACAGAGCACCACCATCAGAGACTTTTGCCAGGTTGGCACAGCTGGTGAACTTTAAACCCAGGCAGTGTTAATTGTTCTGTGGTGTTCCCTGGGATCAGTTCAGTTTAACCCTGTACCTGCAGCTCTTTGAAGGTTCTTGATGTGTCTGTGATGGGCACTCAGCTCTCTCCTTCCACTCAGCAACTTTCATTATTGTTTCAGCTCTCTTGCTGAATGGACTGTCTCATCTCTGTGGGTGCCCCATCCATCAGAGTACTGTGTGTCTGTTTTGCATAGTGTAGATTATTCCTTTCAAAGTTAAACAAAATTCCAAATTATTTTCTTTTTTTTTGAAGTGGGGAAAGCTCTGAAAATGGTCAGAGCTCACAGTTACACCCCCATCCTCTTTATAGTGTGGGTACCTAAATGGTGTATTTCAAAAGTAAAGACTGGATCTTCAAATACTTTCTTTCTTCTTTTTTTTTTTCTTAAACAAAAAATGTGAGGAAGGTTCTATTCCCAGTTTAATGTCCTTTTCCAGATGTGCCAGTCAGGTTGAGTTTAGAGGGCTCCCTCCCACCCATGACTCTGTCAGACTATAAAATATTACAAATGCAGGACCAGAACATGTATCAATCTGTTAACAGCAAAAGAGGATAAAATATCTTTTATAAGAAAAAAAAATTATATTTATTAGGATTATTAAATATTAATATTAGTGATATTTAATAAGAGAAAAATCAGTTCCTCCTATGTCTAGCTGCTGCTAGAAAAGCATTGTCCCTTCAGTCCTGACTCAAATAACAAGTCTTCTAACACAAGATATCATCTCCTTGATGAGGCTGTAATTATTACTGTAGCCTCTCTTGACCCCAGAACCTAATAAAAAAAGTCTGGGGAGAGACATTTGCTGTCAGTTGTTCCACTTAAGTTGAGAAATTGGAGAGTTAAGCCTGACTTTGATGCAGTCCTAAGTATTTATGAAGAATTTACAAAGGCCTGTGTCCCTGAGCACGGGAGGACTCAAGAAAGCTCACTTAAAAGGTGTCCTCTTTGGCTTTTCCTCAGGCCATGTTGTTAGTGCCTGCTTGCTGTCCAAGGCTTTATCCCTTCTGGCTTTCCAGTGCACAGCTTTGCTTCCCTCCCTTTTTGATCATTTCCACTGATCAATGCCTTGTCCTCTGAGTGCACATGCTGACACCCTTGGGAAGCTCTCATGGAATAATTAGTTCTGATTGCTGGGGGATTCTAACAGTTTCCTTGCTTCATTTTTGCCTCTCTTCTCTCTGGGCTATTATTGTAAATGCAGGGCCACTGACGAGGGGAGAGAATGACGAATCTGACTCCATGTTCTCAGAAGGTGAATTTATTACTTTATGATACTATATTATATTAAAGAATGCTATACTAGACTAAAGAATACAGCAAGGATACTTACAGAAGGCTAAAAAGATAATAATGGAAACTCCTGACTCTCTCCAGAGCTCTGATTGGCCAAAGAGTGAAAACAACTCCCAGCAGAATGCAATGGAACAATCACCTGTGGGTGAACAATCTCCAAACCCATTCCACATGAGCACAACACAGGAGAAGCAAATGAGAGAAGAATTGTTTTCCTTTTTCTCTGAGACTTCTCAGCTTCCCAGGAGAAAATCCTGGGTGAAGGGATTTTATCAGAGAATGTGAATGCCACATGGTGCCTCGGTGCAGGGTTCCAGCAGGGACATTCCAGCCCATCCAGGGCAATTCCAAGCATGGGCAGCACCCTCACTTTGTGCTTTGGCTGTCTTGTCAGGCTGGCTACAGAGGACCCTGGGGTTTAGGGTGTTGTCTCCTCTGCTGTTTGAAAATGGGTTGGAAATGTGGCCATTTAAAACATCTGATAATGCAGGCACTGCCCTAAGAGTGTCAGTGTCCACTCCCCAGTGAATTCCTACTGGAATCTTGTGCAGTCCAGTGGTGGATGTCCAAAATCACTTTCAGCAGTCTTGTCTGTGGGAATCCATAAATGCAGAGGGTTTTGGGAAAGCTGCAAAAGGCCTCAGAGATGACAGAACTGTGATTAGAGCTCAGCAGAAGCCGTGAGATTGGTCAGCAGAAAAATTATTTAAAAAGTAGAAAAGCAAGGACAAATAGAACAATGGTCTGTGCATTAATGCCTGGCTAGAATAACTCCCTAAGCTACAGAAAAGTTTATCTAGTGAGATATTAGGGAGTTCTAAGCTGAATACTGGAGCTCTGTGCATTGTGTTTGAAGGCTCACAAGCAGGGGTTGTATTTGAAATAAGCCAGCATTGTTTAACCCAAGGTACCTGTGCTTATAGCGGTTGGATGGAACCACTGTCAATATAGAATATATACTATACAGATATAAATACTGTCAGTGTGCTTCTGCTTTGTGTGATTGGTCAAAAAACTTTTAAAGTGAGTTGAAACATTGAGTTCTTGGTCTGCTGCCTGGGATGTGAGCTGATGGCATCTTCCCATTGCCATATCCATGTACTGAGGCTGATGCTGGAAAATCAAACAGCTCAAGGCATGTTCCCAGCAGTCCTGTCCTGTTTGTGATTTGTATATAAACCCCAGCCAGCAATATTGTCCAAAGGCTTTTTTATGAGTCTGCCCCTTGTGTGGTGTCTGGATGGGAATTCACCTTGCAGCATTTCCTTGGCCCAGGAACCTCGGTGGGAATGCATCAATTACAGTGTAGGAAAATACAGCAGAATTGTCCTCAGCTGGCTGCTGCAGAGCTCAGGGCCAAAATCTCTCAGTGTCAAAGGATTTAGGTGTCACATCAAACGGGTGTTTGCTCTTCATTATTATTTGGTGGGTTTTTTTTCTTCAAGTACTTGAAGGAGATCCCCTGCATGAGCTGAAACACTGCTAAATGTGTTTGCTTTTTAGGAAGTTTTCAGCCTCACAGCTGGAATGGAGCTGGCTAACAACTAACTTTGGTAGAAGGGGCCTGAAACCTTCCCTGTGATCACAGGGACAGGCAGAGCAGCAGCTGATCTGATGAGGTGATTAAAAATCAAGCATCCATGACAAATAGCCCTTCAGAGGAAGTTAGCTTTTGTGCGAGCAGCCTGAGCTGACCCTGAGGTGGAATAATTATGCTGAAATGACATGAATTGCCCAGCACACTTACATATATTTTAGTTTCTTGCCCTTCTGATCATAATTAAGTGACTCTACCAGATCAGAAGCTGTTTTAACTCATTTGGAAATAAAATTACTGTGCCTACTGTGCTGTGTAAAGTTTAGGCAAACCTTAATGAAACAAATTCTGTCAGGGGAGGCTGCTTTACTCTCCCAAAGTACTTAGTTTAAATCAAATGGATATGGATTTCTTACTTAAATTTATTCTGTGTATTGTGTGAAATCTCTTTGTGGATTGATTCAAATAGCCCTGAATATTGTAGTGCTGAGAATTCAGTTTTTCTTATCTGAGACCTCTCCCCTCACACAGGTCCCTGCCACCAGGGCTCACCTCAACAACCTTTTATTTTCATTTACCTTCCAAAGCAGTAAACCTCATTTAATTGGAGTGTACATACTCATTTAGGGCTTGTCAGTGAAATTTTGTTCAGATTGCAAACTGACTATATTAGAAACTGAACAACTATTGAGTTTTTTCTGTAAAAGACACTTTGATGGAAAATTGGATTTTAATTTCATGTGATTTAGTATTTCCCTCAGATAAAATTTAGCAGGTTTTTTCTTCTATTTCTGTCCAAACTTTTGTTCTGATTCACTGAAAGCCTTGTGCATTTCAGTAAGATCTGTATTCTAGGATTTGATGGTTTGTGTATTAATTCAGCTCTTCTTTTCCTGCTTCATATGTTTAGATATTACTATTGCTATCAAGAGCAGGGTTAAAAAAGGTCAAGATATTGAATGAAACTTCTGATGTATGAAAATCCAGAGAGGGATAGCTGTAACTGGCATGTTCTCTTTAGACAAAAAAAAAAAATCAGCCTTGTATTAATAAAAACTCTGTAGGAGAAAGACCCTAGTGAACATAAGTGACATTTGGAGCACTCAATTCAATTTTATTGCTTTAAAATCTGTGAAAATCAACACCAGAAAAATGGATTTTTTGAGTTAAATCAGAATTAAATGTTCCTGCTCCAAAACTGTCACCTGCTATTTAGTGTGGAACAACTTCTGAAGAACAGTGGATCTGGACTGAGACCCAGGAATTTAAAATTCTGGCCTTTTGGTTCACCTCCCTACCTGCCTTAAGTGAGTGGTATCCAAACACTTTGTTTTTATTCCCTTTATTTACTCATCCTCAGTGCACACACTGGAAAGCTGGGTGAGCTCCTGCTGTCATTGCTCTTTTCTGTCTTGATCACTTTTCACTAATGGTGTTTTGGTTTGAACAGACAGGTGTCTGCTGAGGAAGGCAGGAGCCTCCCTTGAAATGGAATATGCAAACTCCATCCCCATGAATTATTATGATTTGGGAACTAAGGGGCTCTCAGGCAAAGATATGGGAAGAGGAATAACAGTTCTTTACTAGGAAAATTAAAAATACAAATGCAATAATACAAAAAAACAAAACAAAAAAAAACAAAACCCAAAAAACTCACTGACAGAGTTAGTGCCTGTCCCCTGTGTGTCAGGGTGGGGCACAGCCCCATCCCAGGGGGCTCAGCCCTCCTGCAGTGCCAGCTGTGGCTCTGCTGCAGCAGGATCCTGCACAAGGGGGGAGTTTTCCTCTGCAGCTCCAGGGCTGCTGGAGATGGGCCTGCTCTCCCTCTGGGAATGCAGGGCAGGAGAAAGCTGCTCCTCTGGGAATGCAGGGGGCAAAGGCTGCTGTGCTATTCCAGGGCAGATTGTATCCAGGTAGGAATGCTTGGCTCCTGCCCTGAGCGCAGCATCTCCCCATGGGATGGTGGAATTTGATCAGCCCTGCAGGGACACTCACTGGCCATGGACAGCAGAGATCTGCTGGAGGGAGGATGGGCTGTGGGAGAGAGAAAGAAAAAACTGCCCATGAACAGCAGAGAACTGCCCAGCTCTGACAGATGGCAAATAGAACACACTCATCTTACAGCCCAGGACTTTTAGCTAGGGATGATATTGGGAATATTCATATCTCAACCCCACCATGGCCTGAGCACTGAACAGGGCACTTCTCTGAGGATGAGGTGGAGCTCCAGTGCTCACCCTTAGGATAATGAAAGTGAGCACTTTCCCAACCTTAACCCTTTCCATGGCCATTTCCAGTTTCAAATATGTAATTTTAAATCCAGAAAACCTGTCTTCTGACCTTATCTCATCCTCCACCTGCACTGTCTTCACAGCCCTTCTCCATCCTTCTTTACCCACACTCACAAAGAAATACACAAGTACAGGTTCCAAGATCTCTGGTGCCACAGACATGTTTTATGAAAAATCCTCTCCTTAGGATTTTTCCTCCTGAGAAGCTGAGAGGCCTCAGGAACAAAATGCAAACAATGATTGTCTGCTGCTGTGGGATGCAACAGGTGGATCTGGGATTGGTCTCTTGTGGTTGTTTCTAATTAATGGCCAATCACAGCCCAGCTGTCCAGACTGTCTCAGTCAGACACAAACCTTTGTTATCATTCCTTTTCTATTCTTAGCCAGCCTTCTGATGAAATCCTTTCTTCTATTCTTTTAGTATAGTTTTTAATATAATATATATCATAAAATAATAAATCAGCCTTCTGAACATGGAGTCAACATTCTCATCTCTTCCCTCATCCTGGCACCCCTGTGGTCACTGCCACAATCTGGGAGTTTGCACTAGGCTGTAAGGAGAATGGAAACAACCAAAGTTTCTCCCACACCAAAGCAAATTCCCTTCTGTCTTTAGAGATACAGGCCCTTGCTAGTTTGCAGGCATGCTCTGGTTTTTCACTCCATTGTGCTTAGAAAGCCAGTCCAGTCCAGAAGAGTTGACAGCCAAAAGCAAAGTGGGGTTATATGGGTCAAAGATGTGTGGCTGTGTTCACACTGAATTGCTTTTTCTCTCTCAAATGCTCTTACCTTTCCCACATTGGATCATTCTGTTGTCACATAAGAGAGGGAATTTTTTGGTTTAAAATCTCAGGGGAATTCTGGAAAAGGCAGCTACAAGTCATGTTCAGAAAAGCCCAGTAACCAGAATTACTGAGTATATTTTAGACTTTGAACTTCACATGGCAGATCTTGTTCCTTAGGTTAAACCCCTAGGTAGCACAAGATCTGTTATGGACCATGGAGCTGCAGTTTTTCCCTGTATTCTGGGAATTGCAGTGCATCACCTGTCCTACCCAGGTGTTACCCTGCTGGTCCACGAGCTGCACTCACTTGTGCATTTTGTAACAGGGCAGCCCCACCATTTTAGAGAAGGTGGAAAGATGCATTCTAGTTGAATGCTGTGCTATTTGCATAGGCTGGGTGATGGAAATCTCTTTATTCCCCCTTGGCTGTGCCACTCAAGTGATGGCTTGACAGCTGTTACACTGGTCAGTGCAGAATTATTTAGGAACAAGGCTTGCATCTCCTTGCCTGCTGCTGTTTTCCTTCTATCCCACTGCCCCTCCAGGGTTACAGTCCCTGCAGTCACACCTGGAGCTTGCCTAGCTTAAAACTGAAACAATGACAGAAAGAGAGGAAGCTCTCAAGGAGGGGTAACAGGCTTCTGGAGGAAAAGAACTGCAATGGCTAAACTTTAGAAAATGTAATTTGGTATTTGAAACTCATAAATCAACAGTGACATTGAATCCTTAGTGCATTCAACTTCAATAAAATTCCACAGATTCAGGAGCAAAAGATGGAGTATTTGACACTATCTCACAGATTTCTGTCAGCCACACCTTACCTGCTCTCAAGAGCAGACAGATGCTGCAGATTTCAATGGCACTGCAGATCATCCAAGAAGTGGATATAGGGGCTGAAACTCCCGTGCTGCACTTCTCTCTGAGAAATGTCTTGTTGCAGGCAGGATATTCATGTTTGGTTTCTACCCAAAGAGCCTTTGGAACTGGTGAATTTTGATTTTTAGTAGGTGGAGACCTCTTGAACTGCTTGGCATTGTCAGATGCAGTTGCAGCTCTGGCAGAGGGGGGAGGTGGAATCTGCATTAAACCATTTTAAATTGTGGCACTTAACTCAACTAACTACAATTATGGTGAAATGCCTTCTAAAGTGTCTGATTATATCTTACAGTCAGAAGTTCCAAATAAAATGGATAAACACGCATTAAGAAGCAAAACAAGAGGGAGTGTTAAGTACAGAAAACAAGAGAGATTGCTAAGGATAATTATTATATGCAACACCCTGCATGAGGTGTTAGTGTTTTGTTGATTCTTTGGTGTTATATATTTGCAAAAGGAGGCTGAACTGTCACCTTTGTAACCAAATAGCTTATCACCGAGTGCATTAAGTAGGAAACAGATCACTTATGTTGCATTTACATGGTTAATCTGCCTACCACATTCCGAGTTCCTCCCTGCTCAGTTGGTGGAAGATTAGAGCCTTTTTTTTCATAATTGCTTTGTTAAACCACTTCACTGAAATTAGCATTTAAATAAGGGTAAATTGAGCACTGAAGGGAATTTCCATAAAAATGCGATAAACCCCGAGGTGTGTGAGTGGAGGGAGCTGCGGCAGGGACGGGATTTGTGTGGAGCAGGAGAGCAGCCAGGGCTGGGGCAGCACCTCTGTGTGCTGGGATTCTTGGCAGGACAGGAGCTCTGGTTTGCCTGGCATGGCTAAATAGCACAAAATATCCAGGCTCTTTTTGTGCTGAAGTGTTCATGTGAGTGCAGCCTCAGCTGGAGATTTGACTTACTCATTTCAGCTGCAGTGATGAATAAATGTGAGGAAGAAAGGGGGTTTGTCACAGGGGAGTCCTTCAGACCTCTGTCCCTTTTTCATGTTCAGATGACAACAGGTGAGTGGGAAAGCAGTTTGTACCTCAGAGGTATTTGGCCAGTGTGAAAAATGCCAGTCACTTGTTTTTAACATTTTAAAAGTTTAATAGCAATAAAATGGTTATATAAATAGTAATATAATTAGAGTAATAATAATTTGGATGATTTGAATTAGGACAATACAAGACAATAAGAACAAAGAGTTACAGACAGTCCAGGTACCTTTTCTGGGCAAATAAGCCTGAAAAAGGACCCACATTAACAGAGGATAAACCTTAAAACAACAGCCTGTTGCATATTCAAACACCTCAAACATGATGCATCAATTCCATTCAAACACAGGATTCTGGCTGGGCAGTGTCAGCTTCTTCCTCTGAATCTTGATGGCATCATCATGACTGAGTGAGTCAGGAAGAAGTTCATTTCTCCTGATAATTGGGAAATAAATTCTCTTTCTCTGAAAGATTTAGGTGTCCTCTGGCTGCTATCTCTGTGCAAGTCCTTTCTTTACAAAAAAAAGTATCCTACATAGCATAGTTTCTATTTTACCTTTTTTTTATAGCCCAAAACTATATTTAACACACTACTTAAGAGAATTAATACAGCAAAACTTCCTAACACAGCGCATATAACATTCATTTTAATATTTGTGAAAAGCCAATCACAAAATACACATTTTTCACAGCTAGCCTATGCTAGCTAGGGTCAGTGCTTTACACCCTGAGTGACTGGGGCTTGCCAGAAGCACTCTGAGATTTTGTGCCCGTTTATATTCCCCTGGCTTTCAAAAGCACCATGTGAGCCAAATGTGTGAATGCAAAGCTTGAGCTCTTCTTCAGGTCACCTTGGGCTTTGTTTTGGTGGGGAGCCCAGGCCAGCATCAACCTGTCTGCTCTGATTCTAGGACAAGTGCAGAGGGACCTCGTGGGGTCTTCCAGGAGGACTCTTCTCTCCAGGAGAAGGTTATTCAATTCCTGTGCTGGGCCCCAGGTCTGGCTCTTTGAACACTGTAAAAGGCACAACCTTGTAGTGTAATTTGGAATTATTTGGCATAGCCCCTTAACAAAGGGGGGTTTTTCATGCATCCCTTCCAGATAGCTGGGAGCTATCCCTCTCAAGGTGTGGCAGAAGGGGAACGTGGCACAAAGAAGATGAAAGAAGGTTTAGGTGATGTGTTGACAAAAATCAGAGAGAGGAGTGCATGTAAGTATGGGAGTAGGAGAAAAAAGAGAGGACATGAGGGCTGGGGAAGAGACTCCTGCATTGGCCAGGAATTGTGTTTTTATATGTCTGAGCATTGGAAATCCATCCATCACTAGCTTATAACTGTGGTGTTGAGAGATCCCCAGGATGAGGTGAGAGATGAGAATTTGACTCCCAAGTTCTCAAAAGGCTGATTTATTATTTTATTATATTTTATTAAATGAAATTATGTACTAAACTATAGGGAAAGGATACAGACAGAAGGCTAGAAAAGAATGCTAATGAAAGCTTGTGACTGACTCCTCAGAGACTGACACAGCTGATGATGATTGGTCATTAATTAAAAACAATTCACATGTTTGGATAAACAATCTCCAGACCACATTCCAGAGCAGCAATGGAGAAGCTGAGGCTTCTCCTCTTCCCAGGAGAAGAAATCCTGGCAAAGGGATTTTTCAGAAAATATCACTTTGACATAAAACTGAAGGGATTGCAGTTAAACTTGGTCTGCATTATTATATCATTGTCTTAATTTGTGCGATTATTAAGACACAACCTTAAAATTTGCTTGTTCTGTGTGTTGGCATGCCTGGCCTGGTGGATGTGTTTGGGTTATGATGGGCACAGGTTTGTGTGGCTGTAGGTGCATGTATATGTCAGATGTGCACGTTTTGAGACCGTTTTGGTTGATTTATTTTGCCACTTCTTGTTTTAAACAAAAGGTTGGAGGGATCCAAAGTGAGTGTCTAGAGGTGTGAACACTCCCTGCTGATGCTTCAGTAAATTCTGGCATTGGTTGGGGTCTGTACCTGTAAGGATGACAGCAAAGAGCCCTTCCTAGTCCAGTTGCATAGGAAAGGTGAAAATGGAAATGCAGTTTTTATGGTGCAATGCTGGAAAAAACAAGAAATCCACCACATGGCATCATCTTATTTTCCCCCCAGGTTTGCACCATGGCTCTGTTCAAAGTTAGAGGAATAGCAGATTTGTCTTTACAAACCAGCTGTGGGTCTGCTGGGAGATAAAACCAGCACTGGGACAGAAAAGAAACAATGGGAAAGATTCCACTGATTGAGGAATGGAAAAAGATATTTGCTTCTACAAATAAACTTTAGGTTTGCTGATAAACGAAATTAGACATTGAGAGATGAAAGAAACAATGGGGAAGAAAAAAACCCCTAAATTCTGTAAGAATTAAAAATTAAAAGGGAGGGTTGTACATTAGGGGGAAATCTTTGGTATCAGGTGTTTTGGGAAGTCTGAATCTTTCAAGTACCTCAGCCAAGGGGGAAAGAGAGAAGGGAAATGTGGCTGGGAAATTGGGATAAAAGGGAGGCTGAGTCCTCCAATAATCTGAGACATCCCAGGGGAATGCCCCATGGCCTCTCTCTTTATTCCAATAAAGTCAAAGGACTCCTCTGTCTCATTTTTGGACATAAACTTCTGGTGTTTATGGATTAATTTTCCTAACAAAAGGCCAGGGGAAGCTCATTCCTAGTGCTGGCTGTTTTCAGGCTGGGGGCAGGATCTCACCTGGAAGCAGCAATTGAGCTGGCTGGGGACAAACCTGAGGGCTGAGGTCACCCAGGATGGTTTTTAAAAAGAGGAATTTATTAATTGTTAGCACTGCAGTCATTAACAGACATAATGTGTACTGCCAATGAAGAATGAAGTTAAGAAAATGCAGAACAGAAAAGAGTAGGAGTGTTTCCTGTTGATATTCACAAGGGGTCACCTGGGTATTTGTGGAATGATGGTGAGTCCATGTTTCCTTCTTGTTTTATGAATATCCTGATATGTAGGTCAATACATACAACTACTTTGGGATAATTAGACACAGTTCTGCTGGCTCCAAGTAATTGCTGATTTGGGGATTCACTGGACTGGTGAAGAACACCAGAAAAAGGGCTCCTCAAGCACTGAACTCCAGTGCTGGCCTGCAGGAGAAGCAGGAGGGGGTGATGGTGAAGGGCTGCACATTGCAAAAGGAGTGTGAAATGCTCCTTATCCTTCTAGGCTGAATTTACTAAAGCTTGTTACATTTGTAGGCTATGTTTATAAATGTGAATTGATGAGTATTTCTCTTTTATAATGAAATGAGAAGAGAGAGGGATGTGCCATGAATGCTTTTAGAGCTTGATCAGTTCATTAGAGATTCTTTATGCAGAGGTTGTTTTCTAATTCAGGATGCTAAGCCAGCTGTTCTGGTTGAGGCTCCCAACCTTTTTGGCAGCATCTGCCTTGGTAAGAGATTTTTTTTTTCTTTTTTTGGCTTTTCAAACACCATAGGTTGTGAATGAAGCTTTCAGGAGCAGATGAAGCAGCTCCTGCAGACCCATGGAGTAGAAGCCAGGAATATGGCATTTTTGTTGGTTGTCAAAACCTCCTATCCCCCCAAGGCAGCGTCCTCTGTGCCATGGTGCTGAGATATGGAGCAGAACAAAATCTCAGCTGTCTTTGCCTTTCAGCCAAATGGACACAGATTTGCTGTCCTCTCAAAACAAAGGGGATTGGAAGCAGCAGTGTAAGGATATTTTTAAAATTTCCACTCTGGTGAAATGCCTCACATTGTGGAAGGTCTCCATTCAAACTGGGTCCACTTGGGGGTTTTGCTCAGAGGAAATACTTGCCCTAGGCCTGGATGTTGCCTTCCACCAACATGTGAATCACTATTGTAAATTGACCTTTATTCCATTTTATTTAGCATATTTTCACTAGGATTTCAGTAAAAAACTGAACTACTTGTTTTTACTGTTACTGTGTAGGTCTCCTTTTTATTTGCCTTTTTTTCTTTTTTTAAATATAATTTCCTCTGGTCAGTTTTCCCACCCCACCATTTACACATCATCCCTCTCCAGTGCAGCTGTTGAACATCTTCAGCCCCTCACACTGATGAAAGGAAGAAGCAGCAGCATCCCTCACAAAGGTGAAGAACGTGGTGCAGCTGTGTGGGGTCACCCCAGAGGGCTGTGCAGCACAGTCCTTGATCAAACAGTGTCCTTGCACAGGAGGAAGGAGCTGGGATTTGTCTGTGGAAGGAGCCAGACTACAAGGAAATGCAGGTTTTTTCCATTCACATTTTCTGGAAAAATCCCTTCACCCAGGGTTTTTCTCCTGGGAAGCTGAGAAGCCTCAGAGAAAAGGAAAACAATTCTCATCTCATTTGCTTCTCCTGTGTTGTGCTCCTGTGGAATGTGTTTGGAGATTGTTCACCCACAGGTGATTGTTCCATTGCATTCTGCTGGGAGTTGTTTTCACTCTTTGGCCAGTCAGGGCCAAGCTGTGTCAGGGCTCTGGAGAGAGTCAGGAGTTTTCATTATTATCTTTTCAGCATTCTGTAAGCATCCCTTCTGTATTCTTTACTATAGTATAGCATTCTTTAATATAATATAGTATTATAAATGAGCCTTCTGATAAGATGGAGTCAGATCCATCATTCCTGCCCTCCTCTGGGGGGAACACAAATATAAAAGACCTGCAGCTAAAGGACCTTGACTTAGAGATGGCATTGAACTCCTGACAGAATTCCCCAAAGAATCTGGTTTAAGTTAATCTATTTAGTAATCTCTCTGTTGACCCATGTTTGCTCCTGGCCTCCAAACATCCTGTGGCAATTAACTCCAGAGCATAATGATGTGTTATGTGCAAAAACCATGACCAAAGGGAAGGAGCATCAGAAGCTGGACTTGATAAAAAGCCTGAATAATGTAGGTATCAGCTGTATGAAACCTTTGAAGGTCTGCTTATTTGACTCCAGATTTGATCACAATTCTGCTCTCACTCTGATTTTTATGCTGGTCTGGCATTGCCATTTTGGGGTGAGATCAAAATTAGGCCAAAATGCTTCTAAGGGAAGGTAATATCTGATGTTTCTAATTAAAAAATAAAACCAAATCTGCTTTTAATGAGAAATAACCCAATGCTTAAGAGAGATGGCTTCTTGTAAAATTTAAGGAACATCTGAAATCTATGAAAACAGTCAAGCTTGTGTTATTTCCCTCTCATATAGGTACCCATGTGTTTAATTAGGAATAACACTGAAGTCTTGGAGTGCTGCAGTTGTGATAAGAATTGATGTAATAGTCTTTGATACTGTTAGTTTAAAGAAATTCAATTAATAATTAAGGTGTTTGCTGATATCAGTCATGCAGCACATTCAGAGGCAATTATTGCATTCTACATATTTGATTTAGACAAAAACAAGTGGATGTCTTTGCTTTAATCCCTTGTTCCATAGACAAAGGATGTGGGGTGTCTGACCAGAGAGGGAGGGGTGGGAGACAAGAAATGCCCAACCTTATGCTAATTTAAACACAGCACCTGGCTGCCCTGTTGGTGATGCCTTAGGAGTTCAGCTTTTGTGTTTTTTTGTGTATTTGTAACCCTACAGTTCTTTAGTGCATAACTCCAAACTCCACACACAGTGTGAGCTGCTGCTTTCCCATTTTGGGCAGACACAACAATTCCTCTCCAGGCCTGGCAGTCAAGGACACCTCACTGCCTCAGGTTCTGAGAGATGGAAACAAAAGTGAGTTGGGGGGAGCAAACTGGGGGCACATGGCTTCATTAGCTGCAGCTGGAATTGTCAGATTTACCCCCAATATGCAAATGGACCAAACTTATGTAAGTATGCAAACCTGTGAGCCATGGTCCATTTTTGGGTGCAACCCTGGGGGACTTCATCTGCCCTAAATGTACCTGAAGGCCCTTCAAGAAATAGAACTGCTTTTTATTCACTTAATTTTGTCTGGCCTCTGTTTTTAGGTAGCCCACAAGGCATCATTGCCATTGGCCTTTCATACAACAGCTGTCTTCTGCAAGGTTATTTTAGACTTTTTTCCCCCATCTGAATGAAATGCAGCGAGAAGCTTCAGATTGTTTGCAGATTTTATTGCCTTAAAGTAAGGGTCTTCAAACTGAGCTAAAACCATCCCAGTGGGGATCAAACATCAGAGTACCACTGTGGTCAATGGAGACATGCACTTCATTTTATCAGGATGTAACACCTTCATTTTTGGTAATTTATTCAGTTTTACACCTTGTCACACATTTGGTGGTTTATCTAAGATGAAGGCTTTCCACATTCTTTCACCTCAGTTTGAAAGAAAGCATTTGATAGTGCTGCCTTATCTCATCTCAAGCCCCACACACATTTCTTCCTCTTTCCATCTACCATCTGTCTCCCCTTGCCTCTGTTCCCACTCCCAAATTTCAAACCCAGGCTGTTCTTCCTTTGTTGTTCAAGCTGCAAATGTGAGTTTGGGTATTAACAAGACCCATCTGTGCCAGGGGGAAATGATGCCTCAGGTTTCAGGTTCTGTGCTGCTTTAGTGTGTGGGTCTGGGCTTCACATCAGGGGATGCTGAGCTCTGTGCACAGAGCAGGGAGACAAAACAACTCCTGCTCCAGCTGGGCACCAAGGACAAATGATCCCAATCTCAGCCCAGGAGCACAAACCCCGTGGGCTGGAGAGAGAAAAACAAGCAGGGTGGGACTGCAGGGGCTGAAGCTGGGATGGGACAATGAACTGCAAGGTGCAAATGGAGCAGAGCTGATCCCAGGGAGAGACCCCGTGCCCGGCCGTGCATTTTGGGGCCATTTTGGTTCATCTTGGGTTCATTTTGGGACCATTTTTGTTCCTCTTGGGTTCATTTTGAGACCATTTTTGTTCCTCTTGAGTTCACTTTGGGACCATTTTGGTTCATCTTGGGTTCACTTTGGGACCATTTTGGTTCATCTTGGGTTCACTTTGGGACCATTTTGGTTCATCTTGGGTTCACTTTGGGACCATTTTGGTTCCTCTTGGGTTCATTTTGGGACCATTTTGGTTCATCGTGGGTGCAGCCCTGGCTGGGCTCTGGTGCTGCCCAAGGTGGATCCATGGGGGAGATCCTTTCCATAACTCCCTGCTTTATTCTTTAACTTTGTCCTGCCTCTGTTCTGCATCCCAGCAGCAGGGTAAGGATGCTGTGCTGGAGCAGGGATGTGGATCCCTCACCCAGCAGTGGAGCATTGCAGTTTTCCTGCTCTCTGCTGCTCCAGCATTACTGGACAGGATTTTTTGGTCACCTAGGAAGCAAATCTGTTGTGGGCACACAGCAGTGACCCCCCCAGTGGGTTCCCACAGCCCCTGGGTGTGCTGGGGGCCAGGGGCAAAGGTGATGCCAAGGTGAGCGCCCCAAAAGTGCTTCCTGAGGTATGTGTTGCATGTAGGTCCTGCCCTATGAAATACTGAGGTGCATATCTTGTAACTGCTGGCTAATGAGTCTCTTGACCTCCCACTGTCATGCTAATGTGGCTGCACACTTGGAACCTTCACGAGCCAGTAAATTACTCCTTCTCTTAATACCCTTTTACAGATTGCTGCTATCTCTGCAGTGGAGACTACCTATCTCATTAATTTGTAATTGTGCTGAAATATTGGAGCCCTGAAAGTGGCATGTGAGCTGAAATACAAATTCAGGAGATGTGCTGCTGCCAAAGGGCTGTGTAAAGTCAGTTCAGCTATATATTACTGTAGATAAGGAAATTATTTTCTACTTTGGGCTCTGGTGTTAGTTAGATTCTTCTTTATATAACTTGGAGTAATGTAAGGGTGAGTGCAATGAGGATGTGGGGTTGCATGTGTGAAATACATGAACCTGAACATTGAAAAATCTGCAGTACAAGAAGTTTCTCCTGGCAGTAAATGGAAGAAATGCTGTTTCCTCTCAGAGTTAGATGTACGTGAAGATAGTCCCAGGTGAACTTTTCTCAGGAATTCTCGTATTTTAAGGTGGCTTGTGAAACAAAGATCCAGTGCAGGGATTCTTACAAACACAGGAAGCATTTTAGTTGGATCAAATACCAATAGACATATGTAGGGACTGTACATAAAGGACCTGAATATGTAATGCCTTAAAAATCCTATTGCAAGAATTCTCTGGGAAGCCCATGTAATATTTTTAATGGGTAAAACATGCAGTTTTGGGAATGTGACATAGAAGAGGGTGAATCCTGCAGGAAGTCCAATTTCCATTGTGGCTTTTGGGAATGTGGCATAGAAGAGGGTGAATCCTGCAGGAATTCCAATTTTCATTGTGGTTTTTGGGAATGTGGCATAGAAGAGGGTGAATCCTATAGGAAGTCCAATTTTCATTGTGGTTTTGGGACACATGCAGTTCTGTTGTAGCAAGCACTAATAGGTGATCTGTCTTTGCTCAGTGCACATTTCTGGACAGCACTTTTCAAAGGAAGTGAATGCTCCTTTTTCCACAATGCTGAGGCAGGGAGGAAAAGGAAATCACCTGAACCAGGGTGGGAGAGCAGCAGGGCAGGGTCTTGGCCAGGGGCTGCAGAGCTCTTTTTCTGTCTAGTTCACACCAATTCTGGTGTGTTTTAATTTAGTTGTGCCTTTGGGGCTTTTTTTTTTTAATAATAAACCCAGCAAGATAGATTTTGTGAATAATATAGTAGGTTATGACTGAATAAAACCCCACACCATCAGACTTGTGTGCCTATTCATCACTCACTTTGGTTCAACTTTTATCACTGAGATTTTTTTTTTTTTTTTTGTGGGGACAGAAAAGAATTGTTTACACTTTATAATTGTTTCATTAAACCACTTGTTTGTCAATGTACAAATCTGGGTTGTCAGGAGAGACAGAGCATGAGCTATCAGAACAAATTAAGGGGGATCATCTACTTATGTCTGAACATTTCCTTGTTTGGTTCCTCTCTTAAATGTTAGGAGTAGTGTTCTTTCATCCCTTGCACACTTTTTTGGACATAGAGAAATCTGTCAACTTTCTCACAATGTTTTTAACAAGTCTGAAAATATTCAAAGTCAACCCTTGAAAATATGTTACAGTATTTTATTTTTGTCTAATTTAAATCTGATTTTTAAAAATGAAAAGTACATAAATTTTATGCTGGGGAGAGCAAGTATCCCTTTACATTTTTGGCATTGCTCCTAAATTGCAAAGCTCCAAAAGTGAAGGATAAAAGAAATGCAGAGAATCAATGATGGGGTAGTGTGTGGTGCCACCTACAGCAGGGCCAAGTGTGACCATGTGCTGAACTTTCAAAGGAAAAAAAAAATTATCAAAGGCTCCTCCAGTTCCAATCTGATCCAATATCCTTGGAGCAAAGGGAAGAAAACTGGGATGGGCCCTTAAGCACATCAGATGTGATTCACAAAATCTCAGGCATGAGAGAGAGCCACTTTAATGGCACATCTAATGCTCTCTCCATTTCAGAATGTGTTTCTTTTTAATTCTGTTAGTGCCCATTAAAAGCAATCCAACAGGAAAACGTCCTTTTATAGCAAACAGCTGATTAAACATGATGAGATTTTGCTCAGATGATGGTACATATCACTGTGGCAGTTGCTTGCTTGTGTTGGAAATTACAGTAAATAATCATAGAGGTGTTTTCTACTGGATATAAAATAAAATAAAATCTATTGCCCCAGCATGACTTTTAGCAGAGTAAAAATGAATCCCAAATACAACGTTCTCCATAGCTAACAGTTATTTTCCCCCACTAACTGGTCATTATTAATTATCCAGACATGTCTGTATTATGCTATTGAACTGTCCTGCCTCCTTCCTGGGATAAATCCACTTGCACTGGTGGTTAATTGCTCACAGCACTGTGACTTTTATGCAGGAGACATGAAGCTGGCTGATTCTGGAATTGCTGATGGCTGGCCTTGCTGCAGGGGGAAGGGCTGCATCTGGACAAGTCAAGAACATCTTTTGAATATTTTAACCAGCAAAAACTTGTCCTGAATTCCAGTTTTACCTGCCTTTGCATGGAAACTAGTTAGTGTCTGGCAATGAGATATTGCAGGGGGTCTGCCATAGGCAAATCCATTTTTCTGTACTAGGGCTTTAATGATTTCCTGGTTGATGTTATTCTGTTATTTAAAGCAGCTCTGTACATGACTAAGAAAGTGTCCATGGGTATGGACAGGGACAGCACTGCTGAAGGACAGGGCCAAGTTTGATTCTCTAACAAGTTTATTTTATGCCAGCTGACTCTCACAATGGATCAAATAGCACACATTTCATATAGTTAAATTATAGAAAACTGCTTCTGAGATTCCTAAGCCTCTCTGGCATTCACATTCTCTGAAATAATCCCTTCACCCAGGATTTTTCTCTTGGGAAGCTGAGAAGCCTCAGAGAAAAGGAAAACAATTCTCATCTCATTTGCTTCTCCTGTGTTGTGCTCATGTGGAATGTGTTTGGAGATTGTTCACCCACAGGTGATTGTTCCATTGCATTCTGCTGGGAGTTGTTTTCACTCTTTGGCCAGTCAGGGCTCTGGAGAGAGTCAGGAGTTTTCATTATTATCTTTTTAGCATTCAGTAAGTATCCTTGCTGTATTCTTTAGTATAGCATAGCATTCTTTAATATAATATAGTATCATAAAATAATGAATTAGCCTTCTGAGCACATGGAGACAGATGCATCATTCCTGCCTTTCTGGGGACATTCCCAGCAAATACAATAAGCTTCCTCTGAGCCTTCAGTTAAATTAAACTGTGAGCTGGATGGAGCAGGGCAGGAGAGGAGAAGGTTGCCTCTTGCTGCACTCTGTTGGGTGCAGTTCCTGGGCTGTGCTCAGGCAGCCCAGCAGAATGGCAGCACTGATGGGTGGCTCTGTCTCTGCTCATGGTTTGCAGAGGTGGTGCCTTCACCTCCCTGGTGCCCTGCCTTCACCACACTGGGAGCAACATCCCTGCCTTTGTGTCTACACGAGTTTATTGAGCTTCAGTCAAAGGCAATGAAGACACACTGGTGTCACTGCTTGACCTCAGCTGTGTTGTTGACTGCCAGGCCAAGTAAAATCTCTGGGCTGCTGGTCTTTTATTGCTGTACATGAATTGAATGGAGGAAAGAGTATTTCTTTATGGTCTGCAGATCAGTGGAAGTCTGTTTTAAAGGTTGTCAGATTGATTTCAGGCTAGTGATAATGCTTTTTAATGTGAGATCTTGCTCGGCACGGCTGCTTTTCTGTTGATCTATGTTCAAATGTCTGCCTGACTCTGAAAAATAACCATTTTGTCCATCTTTCAGTTGTGCAGAAATCATTAACATCAGAGGCCCTGATTTAATGAAGTCTTTTAATATAATGAAGTTCTAGAGGAACTTCAATGCATGCCAAAATGCTTTGCTGAATTAGGGCCTCCACTCTCAGTTTTACAAAAGTGAGGCACTAAAGGAACTGGAGCACTGGAGAAGATGGACCTCCTTTAGGACACACTGAATTTTCTTGATTGAAACAAGTGAGTTTTTATCAGTTCTGTAAGCTAAGAACATCTGCTTCTTAATTGGTACAGACTCCTTTACCAAGAGGCTGCTGGCACGGAGCAGCACGCGTTGGAGAAGCAGTGAGTCCTGGGTAGTTTATCTTCCCAGTGCCTCTTGAAATCTGGCCACCTATTCAGGTGTCCTTTTGCCAGCACTGAGGTGAGAGGCAAATTTGGTTACCAGTGTTAAAAAAAAAAGTGTAGGGTAGAGTGAAACTTTTTGGAAGAAACTTCTGCAAAACGCTAAGATTGAATTTAGGCAGAGGTTTAAAGGGTGCCTTAGTAGGATTAAGTTGCTTGTCAAAGCCATTTCTAAAGGTAGTTGCAATTCCATCTACAGAGCAGGTAAAATGATAATACTAGGCTATTTGATCTTGAATCCATAGAATTAGAATAAAAGTATATGAGAGAAAATACCAGTAAATGCTCTTTAACACACAATTAAGAGAAAATGCAAGTAATACCGCTGATCTTTGTCTTTGCCAACTGCATTCTTTGAGCTTATTCTTTTCAAGTGCTCTGATTTCACCTCTTTTTACCCAAGTGGGGAAGTCCACTCTTGCTGTTCCTGTATGCCCAGAATTGAGGAGCGGTCTCTCCATCTGTGATGCTGCTGAAGCTCCAGTAGGAAAGAATACACTTCACATGTAATACAGAATACAGAAGAAGGTTCAGAATGGGGCCAATCATTTTGTTCATAAGTTTCCTGTCCTTCTGAAAGGTCAGAAATATGGAGGGGGGAACTTTGTCCTCTTTGTGCCTCCACGTGGTACAGGAAGACCACAGGGAGGTGGTGGAGTCACTGTGCCTGGAGGTGTTTAGGAAAAGCTGGATGTGGCACTGGCCTGGCTGACAAGGTGGTGTCAGGCTGTCCTGGATTGCCAAGCCAATTGTGTTCTATTTGCCATCTGTGTGGCACTTGTCTTCAGTTCAGTGGGCAGTTTTCCTTATATCTTCCACACCCACTCCTCCCTCAGGGGGAATATCTGCTGATAACAGGGATTGAATGTCCCTGCATGGCTGATAAGAGCTACAGCATCCCATTGGGAGATGTGAGCCCAGGGGGAGGAGCCAAGCATTCCTACCCAGATATAATCTGGAGATTCTGGAACACCAGCACAGCCTCTCCACTGGATTTCCCAGAGGAACAGCAGCTGCCTCTGCCCCTGGATCTTCACAGGATTCTGCACCCTTCTACAGGATCCCAGCTCCAACAGAACCACCCCTGGCACTGCAGGAGGGCTGCAGCCACAATTCCAATGGGACTGCTGCCAACACCCTGGCCCACAGCGTGTCAGGGTGAGTTCTGACTCTGCCAGTGCTGTTTTGGTTTACTGCATTGTTTATTCTTTTTATTTTCTTCCCTATTAAATAACTGTTACTCCTGCTCCCATATTTTTGCCTAAAAGCCCCCCTTAGTTTCAAATTTATAACAGTTCAGAGGGAGGGGTTTTACATTTTTCCATTTCAGGGGAGGCTCCTGCCTTCCTTAGCAGACACCTGGCTTTGCAAACCAAGGCACAGGTCACAGGTTGGACTCAATGATCTCAAAGGTCTTTTCCAGCCTAATTCATTCTGTGATTCTATGAAATGCAGGACCCCAGCACTCTGATTTTCTCTGCCTCTTTTGTGAATGTTCCTAGTACTTCTCCAAGATTCCTAGTGATAGAAAAATGAAAATACCCTTAGCCCTTGCTTTCTGCTGCAGCCCAGACTGATTTCAGAGGCAGTGGGAGGGGATGGGCATCTTTTAAACTGAAATGCTTGGCACTCTGTGCTGTGCACTGCCAGGCTTAGGAGAGGCAATGCCTCCCTGCCTCCTGCTGTGTGAGGCCATGACGAGCTCTGCAGAGACTGTGGCATTAATTCCAGCATTTCAGTGAGCCAGAGGAATATTTCAGTCTCATCAATTCTCCAAAGCTGTCCAGGGAATGCTCGGTTTCTCTCTGATGTCAGTCAGAGGGTGACTGCAGTAACAATTAGAGGGCTCAGAATTAGGGGTCCAAAGGGCAACGTGTGCCCCTGAGCACTGGCCAGGAGGGCCAGAGGGAGAGGGAGCTTTTCCTGCCCAGAACACGCTCTGGGGTGTGAGCTGTAGCTGCAAGGACTGCTGGCTGAGGCATTAAGACGAAAGTTTTTGCACAGTGGGAGACAGGCCAGGGCTGAAGCAAGATAAGGGCAGGAGTTTGTAGGCAGAGCAAAGTGGAATTCAGGGCTGTGAGGGGAGCAGTGCTGGAGGGGGAGACCCTGCTGGGGAGCAGAGCTCAGCTCTGCTTCAGATGCTGTGAGGAAAAGGGAAAGGCTGAGCTGTGTGAGAGGATGGTGCACTGAAATGTCCCTTGGATGCAGGAGCAAGGGGACTTGTGACAAAAATTAACTGGCACAGCACTTTCCTTTTAGAGGTGCACCATATGAAAATGCTTAATATTCTGGTGGAATAGAGTTAGAGATGTTTCTTTTCCTGTTTGCCAGAGGGACTGGGTAAAGATGCAGAACCTGCCTCAGTTGCTCCTTGTTAGGCTCCCCCAAATGCAACCAAGTTGCTTTTCCTAATTGTCAATAAATTTCGTTTTTGGTTTTGCATAACGCTTTTGTGCTCTTTGTGTAAATAGTTATGTTTAAATATTTCTGGTTTAGGGGAGGTGGAGAGTGTCCTGAAAGAAATTAATTGGATTTTTTCCCCCTTGCAGCTTTTTCTAGAGTTTGACCATGCCTTCTGTTACAGTGGAAAATGCTCTTGTGACACCTCTGCCTCTCAGCAGAGCAATTTAGAATGGGTGGCTAAAATGATAATTTTTCCCTAGGAGTATTGGTGAGCATAACAAAAATACAGGGGTGGCAGGTGTAGAAAAAGAGGAAAAAAAGAGGGGCAGGCATGCAGGGAGGAAGGCAGGATGCTGCCAAGGCTCTTGAGAGCTGTGGCCCAACTTTAAATTTACAGTGTGCATCTTTGGAAAGGAACAAGATGAGGTGTTTAGCACCAGGGTATAGCACCCAGGAGGTTTGTAAAGAAGTATTTTTTGAGGAATCTGATAAAATAGAGCAGCCTGGGTTTGCATCACTTGGTTCTTTTGGAGTTTTCAAAGGGTAAAAGGAAAGTTTTTTCCTGCAGCAGGGGAATCCCAGAGGGAATGGGCTGTTGGAATGATGTAAACTATAAACCTGCAAGCAGGAAGGCATTGGGTTTTTTAAAACATTGTAGTGGAAATTATGAATGAGATACTGCAGTACTACAAAAAATTGTTCTGCTGCAGGAAAATGACAACAAGATCTGTGGGGAGGCTGAAAAACCATTTCCCTGGATTCTAGAAAAATGTCTAAAATGCCTAGAAAATGAGCCATAGAGTATTTGACAAGTCATCCAGATTAATTTGGAAGTTGAGCTCTTTCCCAGATGAAGAATTTTATTGTTGATCAGTAAACTTTACAGACGTGATATTTTAATTTATCTCAGTGTATCTTTGTGCCCTAGATGAGGCTTAACTCCATCTTAATTAATGAATTCATCCTCAATATTCAATTCTGAATGACTTCAATTAATGGATTGTTCACTCTGTGGTAGTGGCTCACTAGAAACTGGTTAGCTGCACAAGCACAGCTCACAGGACAGTCTGTGCCTTGAAAATCAGATATTAACTCCTTCACTAATAGATGATAACACCTTCAGAGCCCCTGTCCCTGCCATCTGCAGGATCCTTAGATGCCACTGAGTAGTGGCACTTAAATTTTTACACCTCTTTTTGCAGGGGGGATAAAACAAGTCCAAAAGATGAGATGAAAACCAGCAAGCATTTAGCCCAAAGGACGAAAATCCTTCTGCTCTTACAATAGGCCTGCAAAGTCTTGTCTTGCTGGGGGTTGCCATAAAAATGGAGTTTCCTGCTCTACTGTAGATTTTAATTGCTCTGAAAACAAATGTGGTGGTGCCAGCTTGTAGACAGAGTATTCCATCAGGGTGCAAGCAAGCCCTACAGCACAGCATATGGCCAGGCACTGCCTCTGGAGCTCACAGCCACCTGTGGCCACCTGCTTCCCCTCAAAAATATGCCACAGGACCTGGGGCTGCTAGCTTTGCTTTCAAAATAATTAATTTCTCTTTGGTTAGGCTCTTCTGCTAATTTTGTTAACACAGTTAGGGCAATTAAGTGGAAGGAACAGAAGATGGTTCGTTAATAATGCCAGATACATGGCAGTCTGTAAACAGGATCAACTGGGTATTTAACTGATGCAAATTGCTGGAGCTGAGTTAAATTCATCTCTGCAATTCATCTCTGCTAAAGTTACCTCTGAATTTCTTTTGTCTCTGCTTAATGTATTAACAAGTTTTTTTTTTTTTTTTTCCTTTTATGGAGAGAATACCTTAGAGAAGAGCAGTTATCCTCCAAGCTAGTGCCTCTCTTGCCTGGGTAGCAATCCTGCCACAGAGTGTGCTGCATGAGACTGAACCTGCAGGTAATTCCTGGCATTTTCCCTGCTGGACTTGCACTCAAGCATGATCTTTTTCCCTCTCTTGCACAGACAGGGAACTTTCCCTTCTATGGGCTGGCAGATTGAACATTGTTCAGTTCCCTGTCAGATGAAGATTCCTGTTGCCTGTTGTGGTTCCTTCAGCACTGGATGTTCTGGCTCTGAGTGTTAAATTATCTGTAGCTAATGACAGATGATTCTCATCATGTGTTCAGCAGAGCAGTTTGAAATCCAAATTTCATTTTCAGTCTGATCAGGGAAGTTTCAGGTGCTGGAGTCATGGAGAGCCAAGGTCTGAAGGCATCTTTCAAATAGACAGGAGGGACTTTCTACCCACAGAAGTGTGAGCTTACCTTCATTCTTGCTCAGATTTGGGAAGGATGCTGCAGCTTTTGCACTCTTGCACCCCAGGCTGCTACCTGCTGTTCACAGCAGCTGCTGTGCCATGCTGTGTGCATTCCTGCTGCAGAATTCCTTGCTTTCTCAAGGAGAGACAGGGAGGATGCTTAAACACTCTGAACTGGAGCACCTGTCTCTGCAAGTTTGCTGCGTTACATGATCCAGGTTCTGCATTTTCCAGTTTTCTCCCTGGGTGAATGTGACTGGATCAGGATTTCACACTGATGGGTGCTCAGCTGCTGGGATGAAGCTTTTTATCCCTGGACCACAACTCAGGCTGGGGGTGTGATAGATGAGTCATGTGATGGCTGACTCTCACAATTGAAAGGCAAATGTTATGGGTTCGTTAAGAGAAGTTTTATAGATTTAGAGCTATGTTTTCTCTATTCAGTCTTCTGTTGTATTTTTTGAGAAGGTTTTAATAAAGATTTTACATCTTTTGGAAGTGAGCAGCATTTCTCACAGGGACACCCAATGGCAGTTCCTCCTCTGGCCCCACCTTTCCATTCAGGGTGGCAGACAGGGGGATCCTGGCACCCACCTGGTCCACCAGCCCCTGCTCCCTGCTCTGGCTGCCTTCCTGGCTTTTGGTTTTCCCATTTCCCTCATGGAATGTGCACAGACACGAGCTGCCAGGGCTGTAACTGAGCTGCCAGGCTTTGCCTGCCCCAAGCAGCCCCAGGCTGGGTGTGGGGTTCAGGGACACCTCACTGGGAGGAGCAGCTGCTCTCCTGTCCCAGGGACCCCCAGAGCCTCCCAGGTGGACATCAGGATCTGTCTCTTTTCCTCCTTTGATTTAAAATATTGGATTTATCTTTGATTTCTAATTTAGAATTTATTTTATTTTAAAACAAGTCCTAATCCAGAAATTTCTGTGCTCCGCCATCAAAAGCTGGCCTGTGTGCTTTGTTGAGGTAGTGACATAATATTTCTTTAACGCTTCTAAACAAAATACAAGGAATTGCTAATGGCAGTGTTTTGATGTTGTTACTGCTTGAATTGAAAGAGAGAGCGGTCTGGAGGTTGTGTCTGTCACTCTGCCCTCTAACCAGCATCTCTTTGTTTTCTCTTTTCTTAATTTTTTTCTTTTCTTAATTTTTTTCTTTCTCCCTGAACGTTTTAGACATTTCAGAAGCAGGGTAGCTAGAGGTTGTAGTCTTAATTCATTCTCCTCCATGATAAGCTGAAATGCTGAAAAAGAGTGTATTTGCCTTTGAAGGAAAGGACAATCACCAAAAATTTGAATAGCTGCTTTGGGAGTGCAGGCAATTGTGGTTGAAATTGGATGTCTTACCTGGGTGGGATGGATCTAGTCATCCTTGCATTTCTGAGACAAGGACTCATTCACCATTTGCCTCCTGGATTTTGTGCAGTCTCATTGGACATGAGAAAGGACTGTTCTAATGGCCACTAAAGCATTAGGAACAAAACTGTACAAAATGTTGAATATATTTTTTTATCTCCTCTTTCTGGATCACACACTTGCAGCACTTGCTGCAAAATTTTTAGAAACTCTCCTATATCCTTTTTTTTTTTTTAGTACCTAACAGTTCAGAATGTTTTCTGGTGTGCATGATCATGTAAACTGAT
Source organism: Fringilla coelebs (assembly GCF_963513975.1). Classification (NCBI taxonomy): domain Eukaryota; kingdom Metazoa; phylum Chordata; class Aves; order Passeriformes; family Fringillidae; genus Fringilla; species Fringilla coelebs. The sequence goes on along the minus strand of NC_140036.1, from coordinate 3,260,061 downwards.
GGAGGAGAAAGCAAACTGGGTTGGGGTGTTGTGACTTTTGTGGGGTTTTGTTTCCTTTTTTAATTTTGCCCACTGGGTTTTTCTTCCCATTCCTGTTGGAGGCAGGTAAAACAGCGCTGGTTTCACAGCCTCATCTGCAGGGTTGTGACTCTGGGAGCAGGTCAGACTGCTGAATTTCCCAGTCTCAGTTGTTATTTAGGAGGAGCACCTCAGCTCTGACACTCCACACAGCAGCGTGTCTCAGATGGCAACTTGGCATTATTAACCATAAAGTATAAAGCTGGGCTTGGTGTGACACTTTTAATCAACTTCTCCCTCAAGGTCACCCTTGGCTTCTGAGTTATGGGAGTCCCAAAACCTGTTGTGATTTATTTTGATGAAGATAAGTCAGTCCATGTTTTCTGACAGTTTGGCTGTTCTGTGATCTGTAACTACATTGCTTCTAGTACTGAAAATACACTCAGGACAAATACATGTGGATGGACAGCTCAAATAACAGCAATCCATCTTAGCAAATGGCATTAGTTCTCTTATTGGTTCTTTCAGCCTGCATGTCCCTTCATAAAAGGAGAGGCTCATTGCTCCCACAGGAGGTTCAGAAACCCCACTTTTTTTCTTTTTTTTTTTTTTTTTTTCAGAAAACCCATTAAATTTCTGGTACAGCACTTAGATGGTTTGGGAAATGACAAAGGGATTTGTAAAGATTTTTGGGCAGCTTGAGTCAGAGTGAGGAGGAGGAGCTGAGTGCCTGACCTTGCTCTAGCCACTCAGCCTGAGTGCTAGGAAATTCAGACCCATTTAAATCTGCTCCTGTCCCCTGTGTTCCCATTTCCATATGCACAAGTGGCAGGGATCAGGAGGATGCCTTGAGGTCAGTGTGGCTGCCTCAGGAGTGGCACTTGGCCTCTATCTAAATGGTGACTAAGGAGCTGCTGTTAAAGGAGCTGAGTGGAAGCTGTGGTGACAACCTTTGGAGAGTTATGTGTGGATTACAACTGGGGGATAAGGGTGAAAATGTAGTTTATCCAGCTGCAGTTTTGGTGTAGCTGAATATCAGGGTTTGGATACCCAGCATGCTTAATGATGGTGGGTGGCCTGGTGTCACTGACATGTTTTCTAAAAATCCTTTCCTTAGGATTTTTCCTCCTGAGAAGCTGAGAGGTCTCAGGAACAAAATGCAAACAATGATTGTCTGCTGCTGTGGGATGCAACAGGTGGATCTGGGATTGGTCTCATGTGGTTGTTTCCAATTAATGGCCAATCACAGCCCAGCTGTCCGGGCTGTCTCAGTCAGACACAAACCTTTGTTATCATTCCTTTTCTATTCTCAGCCAGCCTTCTGATGAAATCCTCTCTTCTATTCTTTTAGTATAGCTTCAATATAATATATATCATAAAATAATAAATCAGCCTTCTGAAACATGGAGTCAACTTTCTCATCTCTTCCCTCATCCTGGGACCCCTGTGATCACCATCACAGCCTGGGAATTCTGGAGCTAATCTGTGCTAATCTGTGCAGGGAGGACTTGCTGGACTGCCCCCAGGCAGGGTCAGTGACTGACCTCCCCTGCAGCCTCCAGCAGAGCAGCACACACACAGGAGCTCTGCTTTTGGACAGCCCTGGGGACTCCCACAGAGTGTTTCTGCTGTGCACAAACTGGGAGCTGCTGCTTGTGTGCTGGGATAACTTCCTGGGAAGAAAATCCAGGAGCTCTCCGAGGCTCTTTTCCCTTTTGGCATCTGCTGTGGACAGAGATGCTGACCAAACTGTACAGAGGTAACTTTAAATATTCAGACAAAACTGCTCAGAAGGAGTGGTCTGGAAGAACAGTCTTTGTTCATGGCCAAGATAGTTATGAGGTGGTTTGTGCATAGTGTAGGGTAATGAGTGGGTGTGGATTGTGCCTGTGCTGCAGGAGTCATGGTGGGATGTAAGAGTTCTCCAGAATGCTTCAGGGAGCCTCATCTCATCTGCCTGAAGGCATCTCTGCAAGGATAATTGCAGTGGAGGCCCCCATCAGTACCTGGACAGCAGCTGACCATCGTGTTCAAGAGGTTTCAGTCTCTAAAGAAGCATTACCCAACACAAACCATGCCAATTAATCAATTAATTGTTTCAGCAAGAACTCGTGTCTGTGTCTGTGCAACAGCATCCATTCAGCACTAGTGGGATGCTTCCACTGAGTTGTTGCCAGTGTCACCCCTTTATTGATTCTTCCTCAAAGAGCTGGAAGAAAGCCTTGGTGTGTTAGTGAACAATGTTAGTAACTGTGCAAAATTTAAGTGCCAAGTTGCCCAAAACCCAAGTCTGTGTTGGCTGGTACATCTTGTGGTGTTGTGAGGTCCCCAGGACGAGGTGAGAGATGAGGAATTGACCTCATGCTCTCAGAAGGCTGATTTATTATTATTCTATTCTATTCTATTCTATTCTATTCTATTCTATTCTATTCTATTCTATTCTATTCTATTCTATTCTATTCTATTCTTTACATTGATTATTTTATGGTATTTATTTTATTTATTATATGAAATGCTACACTAAAACTATACTAAAGAAAGAGAAAGGAGACATCAGAAGCCTTCACAAGAATGCCAATGAAAGCTGGTGACTGACTCCTCAGTCTGACACAGCTGGCTGTGATTGGTCATTAATTAAAAACAATTCACATGTTTGGATAGACAACCTCCAGACCACATTCCAGAGCAGCAAAACATGGAGAAGCTGAGGCTTCTCATCTTGCCTCAGGATTTTTCAGAAAATATCATGGTGACAGTTCATCTTTTTGGCTGGGATTGTTTCCAAGCCAACAGCAGTGTGGGCACCAGTCCTGGGGACAGGAAGTTGCAAGAGGCAGAAAGTCTGGCCAAGATGCAAGTGCTGCTATAGCTACACCTGAAAAACACCTGAAAAACATCTGAAAACCACACAAGCTCTTCAGTGACAACTACCTAGGTAACTAGGCTGGTGCTTGGTACAAAGTCTGGGTTACAGTTAAAAAAAGAACTGGAGTGTATGCTCTCTGCACTGCATTTCCTTACAATAAGCCCTTTATTTACAAAACAATTCCAGCTAATGATACCTGGTGACTCAGATGGTGCTTCAGGATTTGAATGAAGTCAACAGCTTGTCTGTGCCTGTTTGTCAGTGGATGGGTGCAGGCTATTTGCTGTAAAAAGCTGAGATTGAAAGAACAGAGGTGTTGCAGGCAGACTGCCATCTCCCTCCCATTATCTATATTCACTAAAGCTAAAAATACCTGTTGTTGCTTTCAATGCTAATATTTGGTGTATTCAGTGCTTCATGAACCAGCCAAAGTGCTGCTTTATTGAAAGTAGCAAAAGCCCACTTCAGATAAAGTGCAGCTTAAGAAGATTGCCTCTGCCTTAGCATTGGCCATCGTGTCTCCCACTTTTACCAAAATTCTTCACATTAGAAGATTAAAACTTAAGCAGAGGGTGACCTTTTATAGATGTGTTTCTGCTTATTACTCCCACTGAGCTCATCATTCCAAGAGCTTTTCTGTTGATTGCTGTGAAAGGGGTCTTCTGAGGCTCTGCTCTTCTGCCTGGACCCTTTAATGAAGGCATTTCATCTTTTTCTGAACTCCTACACACAAATAAAAAAGCAGTGAAATTCATACTTTTAAGCAACAGGCGTGGGCCAAACAGTCTTACTTTTGCAGACAAAATTACTGCCTTTGTAGGGAAAGGAAAAGATTTTAAATATTTAAGATTTTTTTTTTTATTACAGGCTGGTTTAGAGTGCGGAACATCGAGAAGCGCTTGCGACTGGTTCTGTAAAGTGCACTGGAAAGAGCAGCCTCACATTTGTTGCTGCATGGCTGGACCAAACTGTTTGGAAAAAAGCTGTGCAGGCCCTCAGGAGGGGTCTGTGCCCATTTTTGGGGGCTCCTCCCTGCTGCATTCAGCTGGACACAGCCCCTTTCCCAAGGGCCAGGGGCTGCTCTGTGCAGCTGGGCTGTCCCAGGGGTTTGCTGCTCTCCCTGCAGACCCAGTGGATGGGAGGGGTCCCTGGGGAAGCTGATTCTGGGCTGTTGCCCCTGGGGACAGACAGCTGCTGCAGGGAATGGCATCTTCTGCTTGTTTTCAGAAGTGGGAGCTGGAAATGCAGCCCGCTGTTCTCCCGGACAGTGATGGATTAGATTGGTGTGAATGTACACAGAAGTCCCTTGGCAACCCAAAAATGAGCACTTCCAACACTTCTTTTCCTGAATGGTCTTTCTCTAGGCAATATTTTATGGTCCAGCTTTTAATAAAGTCTTGTGAAGTAGCAGTAAAGCAGAATATGAAGGTATTACCTTCACCAGGATATCAAATATGTAAGGAGCAAACTGCAGCCAGCCCAATACTTCAGTTTGACAGTAAAGCTGTACTGCAACAATACATGCATGTGGGCCATCCACTGATGGTATTGCAGCTGTAAATTAAACTACATTAAATCTTCAAGCATCCAGTGGGAGATTTTCCCCATCTCCTCTCTCCTCAATATGCAGAGGAGTTTGGTCCAATTAATTTTTCCAGCATAAGAATGATGAAGGATCCTACCACTGCTTTTTAAATAGATTTCACTAGGGGTTAGGGCTTCAGGATACAGTGTCCTGAAGAATCCCTCTGGCAATATCTGGAAAGAAACATCAGTGTCATGTTTTTTCTATTTTTAATGCACTTCACTATGGAAACAGTTCCATGCTTCTCTGCTGTCTGTCCATCTCCCTAGTAACTTTCAACTGTTGGATGACATAAATCAAATGTGACAGAGGTAGAGGTCTTAAAAGATAATTAACTTCCTGCAGTTTTTGTGCAACTTACTGTCTTGATGGAGATGAAATTCTACTTTAAACCTTTATAAACTTAGTCTGCAGAGTCTGTTGAACCTTTGCTGGGGAATTCAATGAATTTACAAAGAAAGGAATTGACAGAAAAGCTGTTTCTGTAATTCCCAACACATGCTGGACTGTGTGCTTGTGCTGAAGGCACTTGGACCTGGCAGAAAAAGCACAGAGACTTTGTTCTTGGTCAGTGCTAAAAGAATTTGGCTGAGCTTTGGGTTTAAGGGATGACTTTTGATTGAAGGGACTTTAGGTACTTTTGCTGTACCTAAACTTGTGATTGTGATCTCAGCATGGCCAGGAGTTCTGCTGGTCAGTATTGGTGAGATTTGCTGCTGCAGCACTGCAGTGTTGTTGGATCACTGTGGATCACACCTGTGCTCACACCAGTTTTTATTCTCTAATGTACTTCATGCCCACTGCTTTGTTTTGGACCCTGCCTGAGTCAGACCAAACTGCTTTTGGGGTTTTTTACAGTCAAGGTGCCTGTTCACCCACCCACCCACAATTCTCACCTCAGCCACTGCCCCAAGAGAAGATTTCCTGCCCAATTTCTCCTCCAGACTGTGGCTACATCCAGGTGTAAACTGTGGGATGACTTTCTGATCTTCTACTGCTAACAATTTTTATCATTACTTTATGAGCTTTTAATGATTTATTAGCCTAACTGCTGTCCTGAATGCTGTAAAACCCATTTTTTTAAAACACCAGGGCTGCAAAAAACTCTTAAATTGTCTACTTTTTCAAGCATCTCCTGGATTTGCATTTTCTGTGAATGCTTTGCCTGCCTTTTGTGCACACCTGAGCAGAAGAAATCGTAACAGAGGCACATAAAAAAAATCCTGTTCTCACATCCAACTTGTCTTACAGCACAAGAATAAAGAAATGCTCCCTGATGAGAAGGAACATGCTCAAAAAGAGTTTGGGAAGCAGTTTTTATGACAGATAAGTGGTGTGGAGCATGTTCAGTCCTGGGAAATCATTAAGGCAAAGTGTGGCAGGGCTCAATGTCTTAGAGAGCAACAGCAGCAGAATAATGTAACATTTCTGGCAGGCAAATCAAAAGTGCAGAGGATGCTGACACAGAGCTGGTCACTGAGTAGTTCAGGGTGGTTAATTCAGGTTTTGTGCTTGTAAATGGAAACCAGCAAGAAATAATCAGGATGTGAGATTAATTTTGATTTTTTGATCTTTGTGCTCTCAGTTCCCCTGAAAAATTTGTGTCTCAGAAGTTCCAGTGTGGGCCTTGCTATGGGAAAATGGAACAGCAGGGCAGGGAGGGACACGATGCAGCAGGGGAGCAAAGGAGGTTGTCTGTCTTGGGATGGAAGAAGGATGGGGCTTCTAGAGAAACAAGGAGAAAACCCAGTCAGCTGTCTCCAAATACAAAATATTTAGGAAGAGAGATATATAGAGAGAGAGATATATATAGAGAGATATGTATGTTTATGTGTGTGTGTGTATATGTATGTATGTAATGTATATGTATATATATGTATATGTATATTTGTGTATATATATATTTGGGGAGAAATAGATATATTTGGGGGAAAAATATATATATTTAGGGAGAAATATATATATATAAAATTGGGGAGAAATACGTATATATATATTTGGGGAGAAATGTGTATATATATATAATTGGGGAGAAATATGTGTATATATAAAATTGGGGAGAAAGATGTATATACATAATTGGGGAGAAATATATATGTAATTGGGGAGATATATATATAATTGAGGAGATATATATATATCATCGGGGGAAATATATATATTTGGGGAGAAATATATATCTATCTATTTGGGGAGACATATATATCTATTTGGGGAGAAATATATGTATATTTGGGGAGAAAAAGATATCTATATTTGGGGAGAAATAGATATATACATGTATTTGGGGAGAAATAGATATATCTATATATATATATAGGTGTATATATATATATATTTGGGGAGAAATAGATATATATATATTTGGGGAGGAATATATATATATAGTTTTGGGGAGAAAGGCCTGAAGCTGCTGTTGGAATACGGCTGCTCAAGGTACAGTGTCCACCAGAAGTAGAAAGGGGCTCCAGGTCTATGCACCTCCCCAGGATCTGCTCACAGAAATTAGCATGAAGAAATGTTAAAGACTCCTTCAGGTAAAACCAGCTTTTTGTGGGGTTTTTTGTTTGTTTGCTTTTCTGGGTTGGATTTAGGTGTTGTTTTTTTTCCTGAGGTTTGGTTAATTGGGTTTTTTGGTGGGTTGGGTTTGGTTTAGGGGGTTTTTTTTGGTCTGTTTATTTTTTTAAATCCCCTTGCCTTCTGAAACAAACTGTCTGGAGCTCCAAGCAGTTCTGTTTGCTGCTTCTGGTGGGAGCTTTTTAGTTGCCACCAGAAGCTGGTTATGGACCTGTGTCACCTGTCCCTGGTGAGTTTATCTCAGTCATGCTTAAGGGTGAGCATAGAACTTCAGAGGTTCTCTGCTCTATGTTATTTTAGGAGTAAACATAATGAGAATGCTTTTAAAATTGGGTAGAATAATTTATTTTAAAGTTCCAGGGAGGACCCAGGCCTGGATCCTGCAATGTAATTCACCCCTGAGGAGCTCGTGGACCTGTGCTTTTATAAAACTTGGTATTGGGAAGGTGTCTTCAAAAAAACCCTCATGTAGATTGGCTAGCTCTTTAAAATAACTGGTTGAATATTAATTTCTGTGGCTCACTGCAATTATGTTAATTATGGGGAACTCATTAGGCATTAATGTAAATATTAGAACCCTTCTGCACCATTCCCTGTAATTTCATGCTAATTCACAACCCCATTATTAAACTGTTGATAGCCAGGGATGGAACCCATTCAGGTGCATCACACCTGACAGAGCCAGCAGAGCATGAATTCTGGTTCTGTGGCTAAATTCCTGCAGAACTTTGGGTCTCATGTCATCTGTTTGGAAACCCAGACAAAAATATCCAGCAAAGGGAGTTACCCCAATCTTGTGTTTATTTTGTATCCATGCACTTTAGATTTCCTTGGCACAGATAGCTCTGTTCACATCCACAGCTTGCAGTTCTGATTCAGCCTGTGGTTATTTGATAATGCTGGTGCAAGAGGGGATGACCTAGCTGTTTTTCATGAAATACTCACATCTTTTATTTTGTTAGCAAAAAGGTAGAAATTTAGTCAGTTTGAAATAGCTGGGTGAGGGGCAATGAATTCCAGGCTTTGGAAAATGAAATATTTTAAGATAGAGCTTTATATTCTGAAGTGAAAAAAACACAACCTGGAATAAGTGCTGACATGAGATCTGGCTAAAATTTAGGTGCTTAAATTGCTGTTCTTGGCCATCTGGAGATGTGGCAGGCCAGGAGGGATGCACCCAAATCCCCCCAGGGTGGGGACTCTGGGTGTCTGTCCCCATCCCTGCCTCTGGATGAGCTGGGCTGCTGGAGGGAGGCCATTCCCAGCCTTCCTGCTTCCACAATTTGCTGAATTCACCTGCCTCACCTGCCTGAGAGTGTGGATTCACATCCCTGTTGTGCTGCAGGGTGCTGGGGCAGCTGGCAGGACAGAACTGGGGTTGTGGGTGTGGAGTTTGAATAGAAGTGTATGATATCACAGGGTGGAAAACTTAGAGTTTAAGGGTTTAGAATATAGCAATATATACAAAGCAAATGGAGGTTTTAGGGTGGAGGCTGCTCCTTCTTCTCCACCTTCTCCTCCACCTTTTTATTCACTGGTTTGGGTGGTTTTGTGTAATTGGATACAAAATCCCCATTGCAGGACACGAGGGATTTGGGTATTGGGTTAAAAGTAAAAATAATTTAGGTGTCCTTTCTTAATTAGGCAATTTATGCTTAAAAGGCCTTGTGGAGAGAGATGGGGCTCCATTTTTAGTTTGTTAGAGTGAGGTGCTGTAGAACTCAGGGTTTGTGAGCCTGGAACATAGATAAGAACTAACAAACATCTGAGTCTGAACAAGAAATACTATCTCACACATTTAATCCTCACCCTGGTAGAAAAGAAGAAGCAAAAAAATTGGCATGTACATTCTCTGAAATGATTTTGTTAAAATCTTTGCCATCATCACCTCCCAGAGACCCAGAGTTCCTCGAGGAGCACACGAGGGGTGGAACCTCCCTGTTTATAGAGGAGCAAGGAAAGCACCAGAGGCAGCTGGACCATGGGCTCCCAGTGCAGAGTTCAAACACAATTCTGGACATTTTCCAGTGAATATCAAATATGCTGATGGCAGCCAGCCCTTCCCTGGGGCTGGGAGCAGCCTGCACTCTCTCTGCCCAGGCTGTTTTGGGAGTGTCTGTGATGCTTGTGATGATTTCTTTCCCGTGGTCAGATGTCTGAAAGCTGAGGCACAGTCCAACTCCTCAGAGACTTGAAGATTTCCTGCTTTAATGGGCTCTGTTGCCCTCAGCACTGACTTTTCTCCCTTCTAGAAACAATGTCACAGGAGGAGCCTGGTTGGTTTAATAAACATGGAATTTTAGGACCATTAAAAAAAAAATCTTATTTTTTTTAAATTTTCATGAAATGATCCGTTTGAAATGGCTTTATGTAGCATCTTTAACAGCACCATCTGGTGGCTCTCAGGTAATGTTGAAATTAGCCAGAGCTGTTCCTTACATCATTACAGTGGGAAATACTTGGTTTGTTATGAATGCCAGGGGAGGTTTGTGGGTTCTGTATGGGTAAATATGGCCAAAATAAGGAGATTTGACAGGAGCATGTTGCTGAAATGTGTGGGGTAAAGTAGGGCAGAACTCCAGGGCTCTGTGTGCATAAATATTTGAGTACTAGAAGAGCGATATTTTCTCATTCCTGTAATATGTTTAAAGATGCCTACTTACCATACAAAATCTATTATTAAAGATTATTTTATATTTGCCTCTAATCTTCTTACACATATGTGGAGTCAGGAGAGATCAGCAAAGTCAGTGATTGGAAGAGCAGGCTGCTGAGCAGCGTGGGGAATTCATAATATATTGGGGGCTTAGGAATGTGAACTTTCATTTTGAATTATTCAGCCTCAGCAAACAGAGAGGGTGGAGATCACAGCAGTGAATGAGGAGGTAAAAAGAGGATCCATGTTCAGCCAGGGAAGCCTTGAAAGACAACCAAAGGCAGAAACTCTTTCTGCTGCCAGCCTTTGTGTACTGCACAGGACTGAAGGAGCTGATGGCCACAGAGATGCCATCAGATTTTCTGCATAGGAATTTCAGAGTCTCCTTCTGGTCCTTCTTGCCCCATCCAGCTGGAGCTGAGCTGATCAGGGTTCAGTGTGCTGCTCCTCATTAGCGATTTATGAGTGCAGCAAGCGTAAGGTCACGCGGATTTTGATCTTTGTTCTTGTTCTCACCGTGACAGCTGATGATGCTGCATGGAGCTCCTGCTTGTATTTTTGTCTCTGAGCTGTCTCAAATATCCAATTCCCTCAGTGCTAGATGATCCCCCTGGCTGGGGATGTTGTGGGCAATTGTGGCTGTGTACAACAAGCCTTGGCATCAGCAGCTCAGCACTGGCTTTAATGACCAGAAGCAGAATTTGTGCTTGTCTGTTTGTGAGGCAGGTAATATTGACATGAGCCATGGCTAGGGCTGTTTCTTCAGTTATTACATTATTATTTGTAAGGCAGCTCACTTGCAGCTCCCAGGATCCTTTCCAGAGCAGATCTTCCCATGCCTTCCTTTTGCTTTGTCCTCTGCTTGCCAGCATGAAATAAGGTGACCTGGAAAATATAAACTCAAGTGTTACAACTGCTAGTTACCATTTCTGAGGAATGTAGATTATTAAAAAAATAAAAAAGGACTGTTTGGAATTTAAATTGAGAAAGACCAAGTGAAATGATGGCAGGAAGGAGTTTGGCACAGTAGGTGGGAAGGTGCTGTCTCAAGAAGTTGTAGCTAATTGGGGCTAATGATTGGCCACACCACAATTATGTCCTCCATGCCTATTGCCTGAGCTGTGCTCTCCTCACAATAGCAGGTGTTTTAAATCCTTTAAAGCTTTGCAGTGTCTTCCTTTCCCAGTCTCTTCCTTATTTTGTGTGGCCCAGAACTGTGTTGAGCACAAGGAGCTATGTCCTCAGTGGGTTCAGGTCCTCTGCTGGTTGCAGTGGAGTGTCAAACATTCACAGTGACCTGGGAGGAGGCACCCTTGTCTGCCAGCAAATGTAGTCCCTGTTTTTTTTCCTCTGAAACAGTATTTTGTGTATTTCCACTGAGCTTTCTGCCTCATCCCTGGAATGAAAGTGAAGCAGCAAGCGATGGAAATAGCGATGAAAGCGACAATGAGGATTTACGTGTGTAATAATCACCTGCAGATATTGAAGGTTTGCAGCACCCTTTTTCAGAGATATTCCTATGAGTCAGGGAGATCTGATGACTAGCTCAAGGTCACAGAGCAAGTTTGTGGCAGAGACAGAAACAGAAATTGCATCTTGAGAGTCAGGACAGTCTCATATTCCTGGGCTTCCTCTTACAAACACTGCTGTGCTGCATGATGTGGCATTGCCTGTGAAAGAAGTGAGCTTAGCTGTGCATGCTGGGTTTAAAAACTTACTTTTGCCTCTTCAAAATTTGCTTAGCTATGTTAACTCCAGTCAAATTAGCATGATACAAAATTCTACAGAAAGAGTGGCTGGGAGGTTATCTGGTTTTTTATGTGTTGGTGAGGGAAGTGTTGGATACTTACCCCAGGCACCTCCAATATAACCACCCTCCCTGATGGGTGATTTTGGGCCACCATAATTAAATAATTAATGGGTCACCCTGCTTGTGCAGGGCTGAGCCTGCCCTGTGGAGTTTAAGGGAGCCACTGTCTGTGCTACCAACATTTGGAGCTGCCCTATTGCAATGTGAAAACTCTTACTTTTGGGCCCATCATAACGCCCTAAGTTCTACTTTTCTAACCAAAAACGCTACCTCTTAGTGGTGAATAATACCCAAACCTGTTTCAGAGCATCAGTCCAAAAGCAGGAATAGTTTAATTGGTTCCAGGGTCCATGGAGGAGGAACAGAAGCCAAATAATCTGTTGTAGCCATGCTCCACTTGAAGAGGTATGTGGAGATGGGGAAATAGCTCATGCCAGCTTGTTAGACAGGAGGCTGGAAGCTACAGGTTACAGGGATGTGATACTGGAGGCAGAGAACAAATGTTTCCCACCTAGGGAGAAGCACTTCAGAAAGGAAGAGTCATTGCTTAACAGCAGCATGATGGTTGAAAGCAAGAGACAGTCCTCTAAAAGCCAAAAGCTTTATCTAAATGAGCAAAATACACAGGATTTTAAAAAAAATGACAGTTTAAATGTAGAAATGCAACAAGGCAGACTGGAAGAAAAGGAGTTAGGGGAGCACTTGGAAAAGACATCAAAACTAGCAAAAAATAAATCTTTAAAAACATCAGGATCAGGGAGCCTGCCAGAAAAATCTCTAGGGCTGGTAGATGCTCAGAAATGACAAATTCTTTGCATCTGTTGCTCATTGTGAAGAAATGGCAGTTTCCTGTGCTGGTGCACTTCTTAAAGAAGAATTCATCAGGAAGTTTCTTTCAAACTGACGAATTGGTAGAGGAATTTATGAATCAAATAGAAGTTTCCAAGTAATTTATTAACCCAAGAATTCAAGAACAAGACAGCAAGACTAACTGTGGTGTTCCACAGAACTGTGTTCCACAGAACTGTGGTACTTGAGGGCTGAAGGATGGCAAATGGGATGGGGCTTTCTAGAAATGTGCTGAGGGAAAGCACAGCCTGATGGGCTTGGCGTGTGCACAAGAAGAAATTGCTATACAAGAGTGGATTGAGAATGGAATTACAGCCTGGTTTTTGTAATGAGTAGTCAGTCTGTGCAAAATGTCAGAGGTTTTCTAATGAAATAGCAAATGCATCTGTTCCAGGACCCAAGGTAGGCAGCAGATGCATAAATGATTTGGGAAGAATTGAGTACTTGTTGTTCACTGCTGTCCTCAATAGCTTTGAATTATTGATGATGATGATAGAAAAATTCAGTGAGAGCCCAGTGAACCCTGAGTGAGTGGGCAGTGAAATACAGACTGACTGTGTAGATAAGCAGAGTGATACATCCCTTTGGATATGGGGAGTGGGGAATCAGAGTGGGAAAGAGCTGGATGCTCTGTGCTGTTTTTTGGGTGAGAACTTGAGTTGTGAGAGTGTGCGGCCCCTTGGGGCCCCCAAGGCTCCCCTCATGGGGGAAAGACTCTTTTTAACAGTTCTGTGCCAAGATTGAGAGACACACAGGATTATTTTTGGTCTTCAGGTTGCTGTTTATTTTGATCTTATCAGAAGTCCGGCACGCTGTCTGCAGCAGACTTAGTGCACAAGAAAGTACAGCAAAAATGATCTCAAGATGTACAGTTTCAAAGTACTTTAAAGCTGTTTTATCCAATTAACTCTTCAAATGTGCTTTATTTCTACCTTTCTGCCAATAACTCATCCCTTGTCTCTCCATGTAACCTCTTCACTGCGGTTTCCCTCACCCACTCACCCTGTGCGTGAGTGGAGGAGATGATGAAGAAGAAGAAGATGAAGAAGAAGAAGAGATGAAGATAGAAGAAGATGAAGATAGAAGAAGATGAAGATAGAAGATGAAGACAGAAGAAGATGAAGACAAGAAGATGAAGATAGAAGAAGATGAAGACAGAAGAAGATGAAGATAGAAGATGAAGAAGAAGGAGACGAAGATGAAGAAGACGATGAAGAAGAAGAAGAGATGATGAAGAAGAAGATGAAGACAGAAGAAGATGAAGACAGAAGAAGATGAAGATAGAAGATGAAGAAGAAGAAGACGATGAAGAAGATGATGATGAAGAAGATGAAGAAGAAGAAGATTAAGAAGAAGAAGAAGAAGCTCAGACAAAACCCAAGATCCTCCATCTTGTCTCCTATCTATCCCCAAATTCTAAATTTCTCACCCTGTGACAAACCCTGTCTGTTTCACACCCTTGTGGATTCCAATCCATCCCAAAGTCTTGGAAGCCCTCTCCATGGGCAAAGGTTAAAGGCAGAGTTTCCCTGGGGGTCAGGACCCCTCAGGCAGGGCAGGCAGGCAAATATTCCCAGTGGCCTGGCCTCCAACAGGAGAGAAATGCCATCTCAGTGCTGAGGAATGATCCAACAGGTGTCTCAAATGTAAGAGTTGTTAGGACAACAAGAGAGAGCACCTCGAGGAGGCATTAATTGCTTTGTGTGCTGATATCAATGCACAGAACATCTGCCTCCTGAATACTGTCTGCACTTGTGGTTCCTTTGCTGCCAACCCAGCCCCAAATACACCAAAACTGGATGAAGCAGTGAGAAGACAGCAAGGCTCTTTGAAATCTTGGAATGGGCTCTGTAAAGGAAATGAGCAGTGAGGCTCTGCAGCATGCACAAGAGACTCTTGAGGAAAGTGGCAATAAAGGCTATGAAGCCATGTGGCATGGAGTGGGACCTGGGGGACATGAAATTAAGCTGTGAGGTTCAGGGTAAATGTTGCTATTTGTGTGACCTGTTCTTGTGTGCCTTCCTAGCTCCTGGTTTGGCCACTGCTAGAGGCAGCACAGTGGGCCCTTCTGCCTCCTCTGTGCTTGTCTCATGTTTGGCTCGAGGTAATTTGGGAAACCACTGCTGCAAGTGTTCACAGCACAACTGGCCTCCCATCAGGATCTCCCTCTCTCCTCTCTAGAGCTAATTCCAAGTCAGAAATCAGGCAGTTGGGTTGACAGCTGCTTATCCTGACCAAGCAACTTGTTTTTTTTTTTTTAAGAGTCCTGCAGTAAATTTGTTTTGTCATTAGCTCAGAGCTCTCAGGGTCTCTGGTGTCAAGATGACCCCAAGGTGTTAGGAAGTCTCTTTTTCCCAGCCCTGAGATGGAAGAAGTCAAGATTCTTTTTCTCTGTTACTATAACATTCTTTTTCTGACCTGCTGAGTCTGTCCAGCACGTTGGTTCATGGCACACTGACTGCTCTCAGGCCAGTGTTAACATTTTATACTAAAAACTGTGTGTGCTTTATTTACAATAATTTCCCAATACCCATCACCTATGTTAGACAGTCTGTTTCTACTCTAAGCCAATCCAAAAGTGCCATCATCACCCAGAAGATGGAGGCTAAGAAGGAAAAAGAAGGACAAGGCATACCCAAATTCCTCCATCTTGGCTTCTGAACCTCCATTCTAAAAACCCTAAAATTCTAATTTTCTGTCTTATGACAAACTAACCATCATTCTACTTAAACTCTCGTGGCTTGTAAATCTTCACATAAAGTTGGTAATTTTCTCCAAGGGCTAAAATCAAAGCTGCAGGTGTGTTTTTGACTCTGTGCCAGGGTCTCTGAGCCCCCTGGCAGGGGCTTGAGCCATCCAGGGCAGCCAGAGGGATGTCCTGGGCTCCAACAAGAGCCACTCCGTGTGTGTGGGTGGGTGGGGAAGGTCTGCACAGCACCTCCACAGCCAGGGTGAATAGCTGGAGCCCAAGGCAGGGATCCAGGCTGCCTCTCACTGGGGCACAGGGATCCAGAGGCAGGAAATTGTAGCCCCAGGCAAAGAAACGGGAATGGCGTGTTTGGGTTTGCAGCGATTGTGTTTCAGTTTTAGCAGTATTGTGAAAATCAAAACGTTGTGAGTAATTCTGAAAGACTACAGAAACCAAAAGATAAAAGTGAGAGTGTCCCACATGTTTTACAATATTAAAACAACTCAGCTAAGGCTGGGTCATGGCCAGCCTCTTGATACAGTCTGTGCTTTTGCATTCCAAGCAACAAAAGACTAAATTACAAAGAACACACTGACCCTTTATATGCAACTGTGGAGGGGAAGAGAAAGCTCAGAAAACACTGGAATTTTTCTTTGAAGAGTCTTTTCATGTTGCTTTCAGAGATGAAAGGTAAGAGCATGGTATGGATAGAGACTAATGAGGTTGAGGGAGTAGTGGGGAGTTCATGTCCACGCATGGAAGTTGCTAGGGATGGTGTGTTATCTCAAGGCAGGGGTGTTGGGAATCTCACTCTTATAAAGAGGCTTTAAGGGAGAATGTTTTGTGAAATCAGTAAGTTTTATTTGTACTGAAAAACTTCACAAATTTTTCATTTCTGAGTGCCTGGCTCTCACAGCTAATAGTGCAGATACGAGTAATTTCATTTTTAGGGCTGTAGTATTGGACTTCCATCTTGATGGCATCCTCCAGTACCTTAAGGGTGTTCCCTTCACTTAAAGATTCTCAGGTATGGTGGATGATGTGGTCTCTGGTTAGGACACAGGACTGATCTTCCTACAAAGTTACACTGAGAAATGTCACGTCACATGGAATTTAAGATTTCCACAAGTGCAGTACCAAGCAGTTGTGTGTGTTCCCATATCAACAGGAAACCAATGGGATTGTTCACCACCAGGAGATGGACACTTGACCATTCAGGTCAAACCCTGGCCACACAAGCTGCACCACCAACCAGGCATAAACCCTTCCAGCTTTATCAAGTACCTAAGCAGGAGGGATGAGAGGATGGAAATGAGAGAAGCCCCAATAGCCATCACAATGTCCTGGACAGTAGGCTCCCTCAAACAGGAGTAACCTTGCTGTTGATTTGTAACCTTTCCACACAGACTGAAGGTTTAAGGCCAAATGTCTCTGTCCAACCCCTCACACTAATTTCACAGAGCTAAAGAAGGCTCTTAATCTTTACCTGGGTTGGGATTACTGAATTCAGAAGATGAGTGTGCTGCTGTGTGCCTGACCTCTAGGACACCTAGGCAGGGAGTCCCTGCTACCTGTAAGTGGAAAAGAAAGTAAGAAGCACCAGAAATGCTAACAGCCCCAGAAAGATCAGACACAGTAACATGTGAACTGAATGCTGAGACTCTGCTATGGAGCATACATGGCATGGATCATCCCAATTCAATGCAAGAATTTACTTAGCCTTATGAAAAAATTATGCCCTGATGTTAAAAGCTACTGGTTTGTTTTACTTTTTTCTGGCACTTTATTATTTCTGAGGGTTTAAAGAACCCCTCTTGTATTTGTGCTCTCCCCAGACGAAGGCAGGAAGGATGAATCTGACTCCATGTTCTCAGAAGACTAATTTATTACTATCATATCATATCATATCATATCATATCATATCATATCATATCATACAGAAAGGATACTTACAGAAAGCTAAAAGATAATAATGAAAACTCCTGACTCTCTCTCCAGAGTCCTGACACAGCTTGGCCCTGATTGGCCATTAAGTAAAAACAATTCACATTATTCCAACGAAACAACCACCTGTTGGTAAACAATCTCCAAACACATTCAAAACAGCAAAACACAGGAGAAGCAAATGAGATAATTTTGTTTTCCTTTCCCTCTGAAGCTTCTCAGCTTCCCAGGAGAAGAATCCTGGGCAAGGGGATTTTTCCTGAAAATATGACTGTGACAAACTCCTGCCTCGTAACTCCCATGATGAGTGTTCTAATAATGAACATTAAAAATGCCTTCTGATTGTTTTGAGTTAGGTAATAATAACTTGATATGATAAATAAATCAAGCAGTTCCCAATCCAAATGGAGTGTCTGGCTTTGGAAATACACTATGCTCCCTTCTTCCCTGAGTGAAATAGGTCTGAATAGCTGGAACAAATGTTCTTGTCACTATATTATAAATTACAGCTGTCAAGAGCAAAACATTTAGTTCCAGCACTCAAGAAATAGATTTTTAAGAAGTCTTCCTATTTATCAGTTTAGCCATTGATTATGTGTGTAAGGTCATTGAATCAGAGCAGCAATGAATGGAATTGCTGATTGCTCAAACCACCAGACTAAATGTACCCATAGTTTCACATCCAGGAACTTGATAACCCCTAAGAATGCCTGAGAGCATTCCAGGAGCTGGTGCTGTGTGTAAAATCTGATCACCAGGAACACGTTTGCTGAGTGGGAGGGGAAGACAAATTTCCTTCCATGAGCTCCCTACCTGTCAGGTTTTCAGTCTGTCAAGAAAGCAGTTTAATCCCCAGTGGTGAGCATTGCCTTGATGGGCTGTGGAGTGGCAGGAGATCAGGGTTAGGGTCAGACTGAGCTCCCTGGAATTTCACTGACTGCCTTCTTTCCCTTGGTGCAAGATGCAGGAGTAGGAGGATAGCCAAACCTGTTCCAAAATAAATGTGATCTGCCATCACAACCTGCCATGCTCCTCAGGCTTGTCTTGAGGTGAAACATGAAATCAGCCTGTCAATTTGACCCATTGACCCATTTATTCATTTTTTATTTGACCCATTTTATTTTCATTCATTTATTTGACCCCTTTATTTATTTTTAATGTTGCTGCTGACTGCTGGATTTGAACAGTTTTATTTTCCATGTGTGCTGACAGCTTCAGTCTTCACCAGTGCAGAGGGAGGGACTGGCTTCAACCTTTTCTTCAGCCTTTTCAGTTCTGTACCCTTGTTTTCACAAATCTCTGCTAATTGCAGTTGTTTTTTTGAGCAGAAGGTTAAGGAAAATCTGCAGGGCGCTTGTGACTCTGCTGTGCTTGCACACTGTTCCTGTGTTCAGGATTTGTGTGAAATCATCACTTCAGCATCTTTTAGATGTCATTCTTCAATGGAAATAGCTCAGATGTGCAAGTAAGTGTTACAGATCCCTTTGAAGTGATGTGCAGTTGGGAAGAGCTATAATAAGAGAGGAAAAATTATGTTCTTGTGCTTGCAGAAGTACCTGAAAACCATTTTTCTTCAAGATGTGTCAAGGGGTTGACAGCTACTGGTTCTGATGCCTTTTATGCTGCTTCCTCCACAGCTCAAGTGTTTTTTCTGGGTGTCTCATGGAAGGTGCATTGGGAAGTTTTCTCCAGGCTGAACACTTACAGGCTTTTTTTTTCTCTGCCTTTCAATCTTGATAAACTCACAGGAGCCAAGTTATCTTTGATTCCTCTGGTGCTATTAAAAAGGATGGAAAAAACTAGAGGGCAGACTCAAGAGGCAGAGGGGGCACAGTCTTTGCATAAGTTTCTTTAAACAGAAAGCCAAAAAACATCTGTACAGATCTGATCCATGGTCTGGAACTGGCTGCTGTCCCCTCCACAGCCTGTTCCTTCCTCATAACTGCAGAATTTGCATTGAGAAGGCAAAAATTACCTCTGCAAAAGACATGTAAAAGAACCCCCAGCACAAACAAAACCCAGATTGCAGCTGGACTAAGAGGCAGAGTGTTTGAGCTGAACAGGAGCTGGAGAAGTGTTGGGGTCCCAGCTGTGGTTTCTCTGGGTCTGCACTGAAGGCACTCCAGACTGTATTTCATGGTGGGACTCAGGTGTTTATTATTCCTTATCAGTAAAACAGTCTCACTGCTGGGAGTTCTGCAGCTTTTCATCAGAAGGCACAAAATGCCCAACAGTCTCTTGTTCCAAGGGCTCCTAAGATTAACTATCCAACTAAGAGCTGACACCTGGATTATTTCCCTTTTAACCCAATAACTGACCCCACAGAGCCACAGTGCAGACTTTTCTGCCCAATTACAAAATGCCACCCAAACCCATGGAGAAGGAGGAAGAAGAAGGTGAAGAAGGAACCCAGGACAACACCCTGTGCCCTCCATCCTGCTTCCATCCACAGCATCCTAAAAACCCCAAACCCTCAATTTCTCCCCCAGTGACACACCCACACTGCTCTCTATAATCTATTGCACACTTCTGTGGGTTCCAGTCTATCTTGGAGTCTGGGAAACTTTCTCCATGAGTGAGGGTCAGAGTCAGTGCTGCCCTGTGGGTCAGGGCACCCAGAGCAGACAGAGGAATATTCCTGGTGCCCTGGGTGTGCACAGAGAAGAAAAGAGGAAGCACTTCAGCATCAGGTGTGAATTGGTAACTCAGCAATCTATTAAATAAATTAATTCCCTTTCTCTCTGAGGAATAACAGAGTTTTGTTTGTCTTCTCTTCAATGTATTCAGTAAAAACCTTTCTGTAGGCTGCTGGAAAACTCTGCATTCTGTACTGCAGTGAGGAATCCAAAAGTTGTGCTATGAAGATTTTATTTTTCTCTGCCTCTTTTGGAAAAGCACAAAAATATTCTCTGGGCAGATTATTTTCACTTGGAAATTCACTTTTAAAAATGTTTCTGGAGTGAACTAGGTTATTCAAATGGCAAGGAAAGGGAGAAGTATGTTGGCCAAATGGGCAAAATGAATTTGTTAGGAAATTGGGTCTGGACAGAGCATCTCTGTCCAGATGGTGTCTCAGTTCAAAGATTCAGCTTGAATAACAGAGTATTTTTGTTTCCCTAGTATACACCACGAGTGCTTTGCTTTTGGGGACATAAAGTATGTTTTAAAATTAGAGTGGCTGTGGAGTTAGTGCAGCTCTAAAGTTACAGACTAGCTCTTGCTCCTGGTGGGCATCCCTCCCTCTTGCATTTGCAGTTTATTTTATTACTGTCCCTTTTCTGCCCAGGCTGAGCTCAGAGTGCTGTGCAGATTGGCCATTATGGGGTCACATGCAGCGTTCACAACCCTCTGGAATTGTATCAATGCCCTTATGGAATGTGGTTTTTTGCCATAAAATGGTCACAATACAGGCGAAAGAATCCTGGATTACAATTTCTTATTGTTGAATTTATATTTAATAGTTGCATTTTGAGCTCACCTCACTGGGCTGCTGTGTATATATACAATTATATATATGTATAAATATTATATATGTATTTTAATGAAAATATATTTCATCATAATATTTATATATTAAAGAATAATTATTAATATATATTAATATATATCACTAGTAATATAATATTGTTAATATAATATAATAGAATATATATAATATAATGTAATGTAATGTAATGTAATATAATATAATATCATTAATATAATATAATATAATATAATATAATATAATATAATATAATTAATATAATAATAATATAGTAATAGAAATAATTAAATAATATAATATTGATATGAATGTAATAATATAATAGAACAATATAGTATAGTAATATATTATAATATATTATATTAATATGATACAAATACATCAATATATATTTTAATAATATAAATAATTATATTTATTATTAAATGATATAATTACTCTATTTTATATATTAATCTATTTTTACTATATTACTATATAACTATATATTAATTAATATTCATTTATGTTATATATAAGAATTATATATAATTATATATCTACACATATACACATATGTGTATACATGCACATATTACTATATTTATATATTATATTATATTATATTATATTATATTATATTATATTATATTATATTATATTATATTATATTATATTATATTATATTAATACTTATATATAAATATCTATAGTTATAAATTATATATAAATTAATTATATATATATCTATAAATGATATATATATTTATATATATACACACACACACATATATATACAGATATGTGTATGCATGCACCTGTTTCCAGTGCAGCTGCAGTTTTATTCTGTACAAACAGCGTCTCTTGGCCAACAATAAAAGAAGAAAAGACCACCAGAAGCTGGGCAGTGCTCAATATCTCACTATAAACCCTCTCCTCCTTGTGGTTTCTTAAATTTCAGGGGCAGCAAAACAGAAAGATAGATTTTTAATGCACACAGGCCAAATGCCAGTATGTATTTCCTTTATTATATATTACTTTATTTGCTACTTGTGGTAGAAATGGCAAAAGGTGTTTTTCAGATTTAAAATAGTTTCAGGTTTTTAAACTCTTTGAGGTTTGAAACTCATTCAAAAACATGTTTGTAGGAGTTTGGGGATCAGTTTGAGGCTCCCTCCATGGCTGTCAGTAACTACAGAATGGGTTACAACCAGGATGGCTGTCCCAAATAACCACATCAGCCTTTTTAAGCCAAAATTCCTTTTATTTTTCTTTCACCTCCTATACTTAGTAGAATCCTGTACCCTACTTAGAGGGGAAACTATCCTATATCTATAAAGCAGAAGAGGGGTTGGGTTTTTTTCTTAGTATTGCTTTTTAATACACTAAGAATTTCACATTTTTTTGTCCTCACACTTTCTTTGAAAGTCAATTATTTTAAATTAGCTCCTGAAATGTTTTGAAGAATAAATTATTTCCTTTTTGCTTTGAACTCAAGGACGAGTGATTAAGCAGTGCTGAACTGAACAAACAACCATTACTTTTAGCTACCACAGCCTTATTTCCCTATAATTTTTTATAGGTTAGTCAAGCTGTAAATTACCCAGGAAAGCCCCCAGGTAAACCTTTTTCTAATTATCTGACGTGGCTCCCTGCTTTTAAATGGAGAACTAACAGCTGAAGAGCTGTGCTGTGGTGAAGGAGGAAAAATGGAGAGAGATTAAAACAGCTCAATATGCAGAGAATAGTTTATTTCACAGCTGCTCTGCACATGGTCCCACCCTGAAGGCTGAAAGACTGCAAAAAGATTAAAATAACTCAATGCTGAAATGGCAGAACGTGCTTGGTGTGGGGGTAAGGAGAGAGCTGTTTCCTCTACACAAGTCACTCTAGGTTCAAGTTCTTTGGGCACAGTCACACAGAAATAAAATAAATTATATGCTGTGGTCATTTGCACTGTTACCTCATCCTTTCCTTCTTTTTCTTTCTGTCCATCTTCACAATCTGTGGCTTGGAAGACCTACAGCATGTTTTAAATGCAGAATAACAGCTGGGGGTACTGTGTGTGCTGCATGTAGTTTACAGTTTTTGGGGTTTTTTTGTTAGGATTTTTGTTTGTTATTTTGTTAATGTTGGGGGTTTTGTTTGTTTTTTTGGGTTAGTTTGGTTTTTTTATTATTATTTTTGGCTTTTTCTGTATTGCATCATCAGCAGGTCAGGGCATAAGCAGAGATTTTGTCCTCATGTGTCAACACAAATTAGAGATATTTATTTTCTTATGGGAACAGTATTGACTGTTGACTCTGCTACTTTGCAGTGATAGTTTCTGTTCCATGAGATAACTTTTTTTTTCCTGGTTATAGCTATCTGTCCTAAGACTTCTTTTGATATTTGCACTTGAGAAGCTCTGCCAGGACAAAATAACTTATTTCCATAGTTTGTATGTCTGAGAAATTCTTCTTTTCTTGGAGCAGCTTAATATATTGGTGGGATTTAAAGATGTGCTGAATCTAATCTTCCAAGAGTTGAGAAAAATATTCATTAGAATGCATTGTCTCTTGCTGAGTTTGACCTTCACTACCCTGCTGGAGTGCACTACCATTTTTTATCTGTTTTTTTTTTCTGCTTTTCCTCCTTGGATGATAATGAAAGTGAAGCAGTTTGCCTGTCCAGCCTTAGTTCTGGTGCCTTCCTGCCATTCAGGTCAATGTCCCTGTGCCTTCAAATCTCCATTTTTTTGTCCTGGCTTCTGGCCCTGACAAGCAGGTAATGAAGTAATTTTGGTTTTTTGTATTGGCCTCACACTCAGGAGCTTGTGCTGTGCACGGCAATGCTACCCTGGTGTCATGGTTTGAAAAGGAAGTGAATTTTTTGGGAGTTTGTGGTTAAAGCAGTCATTATCTGAGGGGTGGTAACTTGATTGAGAATCCAAGGTTCTGTCTCACTGTGTTGTGCTGGAAATGGTTCTGTGAGCTCCTTTATTTCATATTTTAAGCTGATAAAGTTCTTTCCTTTATTCCTAAGCTGGAGCCTGCTTTGCTCTATTTCTGGTCACACCTCACAGCACCCACTGGGGAGAATATATTTTCATGGGGGCACTGGCACTGTGCCAGCATCCAACCATGACACCTGGGTTTTAGAACTTCAGGTGCTGGCAGTTCCTGCAGCCTGTGCTTCATTGCAGAAGCAGAGATTCCCTTTTCATCATTTTGTATTGTTCAGGCCTCTGGAGGAGTACAAAATATTAGCACTGGAGTAGCAAAAAAAAACTAAGTTAAGTGCAGTGGTGCCACTGAGGTAAACTGGGCTCTGCTGCTGCTGCATTTGCACTGCTGAGGATTGTGACTTCAGGAACGTGCTTGGCACAGAAATAAAGGACAAAAGCTGCTGTTTAGATGTTACACCCCACACTGAGAAGGGACAGTTCATTTCCCTGTAACTACCCTTCCAACAACATAAAGTTTCAATAATTTGTGGTGATTGGGATGGGCAGAGCCTCATCCCTAATTGGGTGCAGCTGTGAGCAGCAGGTGAGCATTGTTGAAGGTAACGAGCCAGGGAGTGCCCAGGGGCACTGAGCATCCACCAAAGGGAGCAGAGGGCACACAGGTGCAAGGCATCAACAGGAGGGGATAAAAGGTTGGGCTAAAGAACCAGAAGGGTGGAGTTTTGTAGCCTCCTGAAGTGATGTGGTGTTGCTCTGAATGCTTAAATCCTTCTGGAATTATTTGGTGACACTCTGTGTGTCCTGGCTGTGACATTCCAAGAGCATCAGAATTGGTGGAAAAGACTGCAGGTAAGCTTGGGGTCTCAGAACATTTGCATGTGAAACTCTCCCTTGACCTCACAGTTGACTTCTTAACATGTTGGGAGATTTTTTTTCCTGCTCCAAACTGAGAAACTCCAGCACGATGAGGATGCAGTCTCAAGCTGCATCAGGGAAGGTGCAGGTTAGCTATTAGGAAAAATTTCTGAATGAAAGAATAATAAAGGACTGGGATGCTCTTCCCAGGGGAGTGGTGGGATCACCATCTCTGGATGTGTCCAAAAAGAGACTGGCCATGGCATTGGTGCTGTGGTCTGGTTGAGGTGTTGGGGCATGGGTTGGACTGGATGACCTTAGAGGTCTCTTCCAACCCCATTATCCTGTGATTCTGTGAATCCATTTATTTGGGATGGAAACTGGAGGAGGTGATTGTTGGCACCATTCATTCTGTTCTCAGAGAAACCTGTAGTTTTCACTGAATTTACATGGCTAACAGAGCAGGTTTGGGGCTGATCCTTTCACCATGTGGAAGCATGTACTTCTGATTAAGCTTTTTTGGGTGTTGAGGTGTCAGGTCTGGGTCAGTGACATCCCAGGGAGCAATATCTCTGCAAGCAGGATAATACACAGCCTTGCAGTTGCATTTCCAGTGCTGAAAGTCTCAAACTGGAATACCAGCTGTGTATCCCAGTAACTTTTTTATCCTTCCAAAAAATGCCATGGAAGCTTGCTGTGTTCATCCCAACAAGTGTGACACTGCAGCTCACACTGTGGACAACTGGAAGTCAAATCTGAGCACATTTTGCACTCAAAAAAAATTTGATATTGATTTGTGACCATGGTTCTACATGCCATGAAGTGAAGGGGAGGGTTGCTGAACATCTCTGCAAGTTTTTGGCTGGGCACTGGCTCTGTTCCTCCTGTGAACCTTTTGAAGGGTTGCCTGTCACTGACTGATGGATGAGGCTCTGGAACAGTTTTAATTAAGATAGTGCTCACACTGTCATCATTACAGGACACAGCAATTTTATTAGCCTGGATTATTTATTAGTCACAGCAATCAGAGCTACATTTTGATCAGCCGCAGGAGGACCTGACAGAACATGGATGTTAACATCAGGTATCCAATGTGCTCATTTGCAGATCTGTCATATTTGTCATGGTGGCAGCAAATGGGGCTAAACTGCTTTTTCAAGAGATTCATTAGTGTTAACCTTTTGGGTTGACACATCTGCCACAATTTTTACAATTTTTTTCTCAAGCATATTGAATCTGAAGACTTAATTTATGCTTATTCTAAAGAAATGGGATTTTATTAAAATGGAATTTTATTAAATTAATAAAAGCCTTTAATTTTTATGATTTATTAAATATGGCCTAATGTATTTCAGCTGCTACCTCAAATTTCCTCAAGAAATGCTTGTTTTTATATAAAACCTGATCCTGTAGCTATCAAAGGAAGAAACTAGAGTAAAGAGATGCTCTCAGGAGTTTTGAATCACTTTCAGTTCTGAAGTTCTTTGCCATGCCAGTGCTCCTTTATCCTTCTCCACCAAAGAGGCCACTTTACATGTTTAGCAGAGAGGTCTGAATTAACTGCATGAATTAGCAGATGATAACTTAGTTAATGATCACTTAAGCAGAGAATGTAGCTCATGATTTTATTTTAATTTGGACCTTCTTTTTTTTTATTGGTTAGTCTAATGGTGGCTCTCCATGCCAGTGTATGGTCTGTGAGATAAGATTTCTGTAGAGAAAACTTAAATTACAGTTTCTTGTCTGATGAATGGCTGTAGCTGCTGTGTAATGCAGCAGTAGGGTTAATTTCAGCTGGCATTGACTATTACACTTTGCTGAAAACCTGTTATCACACAGGCTCAGGCAGAGAGTTGAGGAACACACAAAAGAGGATGCTAAAATATGCCAGTGCATCAAAGTGAAGCCAGCTCTGTAATTCCAGCTGGTTTCCTAGGAGTGCTGGATCTGCTGGCACAATACAGAGCAGCAATGGGCATGGGCTGGTGCTAAATGTGAGCAGGGCTTGACAGTACAAGATTTTAAAATCACAGAAAATGAGACCATGATAAATCCATGCTTGGATGAAACCAATGTATGCAACAAATGGCTTAGATTTTACCCAGGTATGATGGGGTTATTAATTGTTGTGGTGTTGTTGTGGGTCCCAGGACAAGGGGAGAGGTGAGAATTGACTCCAAGTTCTCAGAAGGCTGATTTATTATTTTATGATATTACATTATATTAAAAGAAAATGATATAGGAAAACTACACTAAAGAAAGAGAAAGGAGAAATCAGAAGGCTAGAAAAGAATGAATAAGAAAAAATCTGTGATTGACCAGAGTCTTGACACAGCTGGACTGGGATTGGTCATTAATTAAAAACAATTCCCATGGAACCAATCAAAGATGCAGCTGCTGGTAAGCAACCTCCAGACCACATCCCAAGCAATCAGATAATTATTGTTTACATTTCTTTTCTGAGGCTTCTCAGGAGAAAAATCCTGGTGAAGGGGTTTTTCATGAAATATGACAGTGACAGTGCCTTGTGTGGGCTCACCTAGAACAGAGGCTGGACAGAGCTAAAGAATAAAGCAGGGATTGATTAAAAGGATCTCCTCCATGGATCCACCTTGGGCAGCACCAGAGCCCAGCCAGGGCTGCACCCAAGATGACCCAAAATGGCCCCAAAATGCCCGGCCGGGCACGGGGTCTCTCCCTGGGATCAGCTCTGCTCCATTTGCACCTTGCAGTTCATTGTCCCATCCCAGCTTCAGCCCCTGCAGTCCCACCCTGCTTGTTTTTCTCTCTCCAGCCCACGGGGTTTGTGCTCCTGGGCTGGGATTGGGATCATTTGTCCTTGGTGCCCAGCTGGAGCAGGAATTGTTTTGTCTCCCTGCTCTGTGCAGAGAGCTCAGCATCCCCTAATGTGAAGCCCAGAACTACACACTAAAGCAGCACAGAGTCTGAAAAATAGAAAAGCCAAAACCTGAGGCATCAGGTAAACTAAAGCAAATGTTTGAAGTCTAAACTTAAGCTGTAAATTTACAGCTCCTGTCTGCTGAACTCTGGCCAGTGAAGTGGTGGCAGCAGCCCTTTGTGGAGGGGCCAGGATGGTGCAGTATTTTCTCATGCTGATGTGGAGCAGGTCCCAGCTCTCCTCCCTGTGACTACAGCAGAGGTGGAATTGGTGTTGAAGCTGCAAGCAGTGCAGCAGCACAGCAGGAAATTTCCAGCCTTCAGTGAACATGTGCTGTATTAGCTCAATATCTCAGTGCAACACTTAGAGGAGTCAGGGCTGGAGAGGATAGACCATGTAATTTGTTCCTCTGCCAGTGCAAGAGGATTCTCTTTTAATGAGTCTAATTTCAAAACTCTCGAGGAACAGAGATCACAGCAGTTTTCTTGAGTGCCAAATGCTTTCCTTTTATTGAAAAGCTTTGCTTGCTATCCATCCTCCTTTCTCCCTTCCAGCTGTACCTTTGGGCCAGCCTAAGTTTCTTTATTGTTTATATTCTTTGCTGATCTTTTGCCATCTTTCCATTTGACAAAGCTATATATATTCATCCTGCTTTCTAAGAATATTTCTCTAATTTTGCCTTAGCAAATGGAAAGGAGTTTAGGAAAGGTTTTGTCTACATGGGTTTAGGATAACATGAGGCAAGAGAGGATATCACAGTTGCTCTCAATGACACCTCTGAAAAGGAGAAAATGCTGTGAGCAACTCTGCCTTCATAGTGGAGGTTGCACAACAGTTGCAAAGAGGGAGAGATTTGGTTTGTTCTTTTACTGTTTTCCTGTCAAACACTTCCACTGCTTCTATCTCAAATACTCAAAATCTTATTTATGGGCACAGAGAAATCCCCACCTTCCAAGTAAAAGCAAGGAATTTTGTTACTGTAAGTGAATTCTTGACAGTCAAATTGTTAGTGTAGATCCAACTCGTGCAGAACAGAATAACCTTGCAGTTAAAACTGTGATGCACACACCTGCCTGCCCCAGCTCTTTTTATGGGTGCTGTGCTCCCCTGGCTCATACATAACCATAGCAGTGCTGGAATTTCTTTCCAGGAGGAGTAAAAACTCGTGTTGTGTTGCTTGGTTTTCCTTTCTTTCCTCCTCTAGGATACATTCTGTAAGGGTTTTGTTTGCCAAGATATTGTTAAACCTTTCTCCTCCTTCACCAACCCGCAGCCCTGGGTTAGATCCCAATTTTTGTACCTGTGCTTTGCAAGTGTTAGGTGCTGTTTCTTTCTCCACTTTGTTACCCCTGATTATGGTTTTGTCTGGCTGCAGGTCTGTGTTTCCTTTGGTTTGCAGGTGTGGTGTGAGGAATGCTGCTGAGGTGTCTCAGGTCTGCTGATTTGGCTCCTCCATCTCCCTGGCAGGAGCAGCTCAGATCCCTGCTGGGAGCTTGGGATTCCCTGTGTCCAACTGGAGACTGTTTCCATCACCTTTCAAACACAATTTGAGGGTTGAATGGTGATCACTCCCTGGTTCTGCTCTGCCTCTTGCCCTAAGTGTGATTGCATCTGAAGTTTTTGATTCTGCATCTGATACCCTGGGATTTCAGGGTTTCTGTTCTGCTTTGGGGTGCAGCTCTTAGCTTCATATTAAATGTCACTGGGATCTTTGCACAGGGTGCTGGAGACAGAACAATCCTGTTCCAGCTGGAGACTGAAAGACAATCTCAAACTTCAGGCCCAAAGCATGAACAGTGTGAAAAGAGGAGGATGAAACTTCATCATGTGAAGCTGTTAATTGGGCAGTAAACTCCTGTATGCAAATGGAATAAAACCTATAAAAATGTGAGATCTCATGACCAAGCTCTCTTTTGCTCCCACCTTGGAGCCCCCAGGGCAGAGCCAGGACTCTGGTGCTGCCAGGGTGTGGCCTCTGAAGGCACCTCAATAAATATCAATAAATCTCCACTTTATTGCTCTGAACAGCCCCTGCTCCAGCCCCCTGAGCCATCACAGGGTTCATGTTTGCCTGATGCTGTTTTGGTTTAATCTATTTTTTCTTCAGCTGTATATTTCTGTAATTATTGCTTGTGTTCCTGTAGTCTGCTTGAAACAACTTTAATTTTCAGCAGAAATAGAATTGATGTAATTGCTGGTTTGGTTTGCTAGACTGTATGGGCCTCTCCCAGATAAAGGAAAAAAAATTAATCTGGGGGTGCTGAGGCCCTGGCACAGGGTGCCCAGAGCAGCTGTGGCTGCCCCTGGATCCCTGGAAGTGTCCAGGACCAGGCTGGAAAGGACTTGGAGCAACCTGGGACAGTGGAAGGGTTTTGGAACAGGATGGCCTTTAAGGCTCCTTCCAACCAAAACCATTTTATGGTTCTCTAAAATTAAAGCATTAATTACCGATTATGATTCCAGTTAGCAAGTTTGGCACAGTTCTTAGTTGGGTTTTTTTTTTTTTCAGTGTTGTAGTCTAGCTTTTTGATTGTTTCACTGCAATGATAATCAAAACCTATTCTGAAATGGTTATAGGTAAAAATTGCAGCTATGGCAGAGCAACTACATAAATATTGAAGTGATGTGATTTGTGATTATTAACATCCCTCAGCTGGTTACATTTCTGTGGCTGTGTCCACACCAAGGGAAGGAAGTGTATCTGTGTGCTTGGCATGAGTGGGTTTGGTTTGGGGATTTTATTGTTCTAAACTTGTGTCTATACAATTACATATTGTATTTCATACAAATAAAAAATGTGTTTATTAATTTACAGTGGTGGAAGTAACACAGGAATACTGGGTAAGAAGGAAAGGGTTGGGTCAATCTCATGTCATGACCAGCCTGAAGTCCAGTCCCTATGCTGGCCTTGAGCTCTCTTTGTAGGCGAATATTAGCTTCTCAAAAAGTCTCTGTAAACACCCAATAATGCAAACAAATTGGATATAGAACTGTTGATTTAGCTGTGCAGTTACTGAAAATAGCACATGGAACTTTAACTCCTGACGTGCTCTCCCCAGGGAGCAATCAAAGAGGTAGATCACCAGAAGGTGTTTTTGAGGATGATTTCTCCATTCCTAGGGATTGTGTGTCTCCCCCTGAACAGCTCATCTGCTTTCTCTGGGATGTTTAGCCATGAGTGTTCTTACTCAGGCCTGGCTGCATGTGCACACAAAATAGCACCAGGTGCTACCTTCCTTTGTCAGAGATATTTTACTCAGTAAAACAAAAATTATCTTTTTCAGTTTGGCCTTGATGCCTTGGAGTGGCTCCCTAGAGCAGAGGCTAGACAAGATTAAGAGAATAAAGTGGGTATTATAATAAAGTGGGTATGAGATCATATTGTTTTCCTTTTTCTCTGAGGCCTCTCAGTTTCCCAGGAAAAGAATCCTGGGCAAGGGGATATTTCCAGAAAATATGATGGTGACAGTATGCTATCCTGTTTTTTTTTTTTTTTTAAATTATTTTGGGTATTTTTTGTGCTAAAGCAGCAACTCAGATGAGCAAAATTTGAGGTATTCACCATTTTTCAACTTACTTTTGTTCAGTAATATAGAATGCTAGACAAGTTGGCCTTAATTCAATGTGCTAAAAATAAGTATTTAATTATTCCTGCGAGGCAGCTGAACTGGGGAGTTACTGAAACAAAGCTCATCTTGTAGAACAAATGCATGGAATTATCAAGGAAAGATTCCCATTCATTTCCCATGTCTCTTGCTAATGGAATATCCATCCAGTAAGGATGAGGCTTGAAGCAGATTGAAGCTTGGACATTTTGCAAGACCACAGAACAATTGGAGAGATGGAATTAAGAACATTTTAGGTTTGTATTAGTGTTGCTCAGAACTCCAATAATCCCTTACCATGTGTTTCCAAGCTTTATTTGCTCAGGTCCATTCACACCTTCTCCAAGGAGAGCACCCCCAGACAGAAATGCAGCATGGATACAGGATAATGTGCCTTGCAAAAAAGGAAAAGGGCCACACACCACAGTGGGGTTATCAAGAGCAGAATCAGGAGTGACTCAAAGGAGAACAGGGGTTACCTTGCTGAAAAAATTTCTCTGCAAGTGTCAGCATCAGGGGACAAGTGACCTGCTCAGGCCACACACAGGTGTGTGCTGGAGGTGAGTGGTGCCCTGAGTGCTCTGTCTCTCACTGCTGGCCCTCTGAGAGAACTGGAACCAGCAACAGCTCAACCCTGGCTCTGTTCTCTGAACTATTTGTCACTCTCATCATGTCTTCAAGGTCTTTGCTGTGGGGATCAGAATAAACTGAAACAAAACTGTCCCTTGGTCAAACCTGATTTTTCTCTGTGCAGGCTGCTGATGATGCTGTGGCCTCATCTCCTGTGTAGAAACCCCAGGCACGGGGTCTGTTCTCAAGGGATTCTGGCTCATTTTTTGATCCATCTTTACCTGCTCCAGCCCTGAGCTCTGGAGCAGCTTCCTCAGGGGCATTCTTGGTTGGTGTTTTTATTAAACACCCTTATTGTTAAATTTATCCACAACTCAGTAAATATGCAGCATCTGATGAGGAAATTTGCAACAGAGAAATCGCACAGGTGAACAGGCAGATCTGGCACGGATAATGATGGAGGGTCAGTGAGAATTTGGACCCAAAGATACCAACCAGAGTACCTCTGTTTGCAGAACATCTATTTTCCTTGCACTTGAGAGATGAGTTGCAAAAATAGTTGTGACACATTTGTAAGCAGATGAGGCCATTAATTATCGCAGAGCATCTTGAGCGCTGTATTTAAGGAAGCTGGAGTTTAAAGCTCCTGCACTTTTAGCTGTGGCACAGCTGTGCTGGCAGGGTTTTGCTATTAATACACTGCATTGTGATACTTGCTCAGCTCTCTGAATTTAGGGAAACAGAGTGAGAGCTCTGCTGTTGGATCAAGGCTCTGTCTGAGAGGTCAGAGCCTGGTGGCTGTTGCAATAGTCCCACTGTGGTGGGAAAGATATTGTTCATCTTGAGCACCACATCACCTGGGAATGCCTTTGCTTTTGACACTTCCAGGTTTGTAACATAAGGAGGAGGAAATGTAGTCAAATCAAGGCTTATTTCAGATTCTCAATAAATTAATTTTCTGCTTAATTAGGGCAAATTGCTCAGGGATGGAATGACCTGAATAAATTCCTTTCATGAGGCTCTTTGAATCTGTGGAGTCAGCTGGCAGTCCAGTTACATTTTTCTAGCAGAGATGGGTTGTATTTGGATTTCATAGTATGATGTTCAGCTGGAGAAGAAAAAAAACATGGGAAAGGGTTTAGTTTCCATACTGCCTGGTTGCTGCAGTCCTCAGCCTGAGGAGATAGGTATCAGCAAGGCTGGAAGACAGTACCATTTATCAAGGTATGGGGTTTTTCAAAGAGGGGGAAAGTTTCCAACTTGGTGCTTTTGAAGGACTCTGAAATCTTACCCTGAATCCCTAAGTAATGCTATTTGTTGAAACAAATCTGTATCTGTTCCATTTTATGCATGTAACACCTACCTTTGTACATTTGAAGTCGATAAAGGAGGGCTGTATATAGTTTTATGAGCATGGTTGCTAGAAAACTCCGTCTTTATCTCTTTTTTTCTCTTAAAGCAGTGAAAATCAACCAAGTTCGTAACAAAATTCTCATTGGGGTTTCAGATTTCTGGCTAGAAGAAACTTAAACACCCTTTCACTTCTTTGTAATAATTGAAATATCTTGCTAACATCTCTGTCATTATATTTCTCTGCAAAATGAGTAATTCATCCTTGGTTCAGCTTGGTAAAAAACATGCAGCCTTTGAAAAGTCAGATATTTGTGTTTCTGTCTTGACATTTCTCTCCTCAGCTTTTACAGGGAGAAATGTGTCACTCATTTATTTGTGCAACAGAGTTGTGTCTTTTGAAGTGCTTACTAAACTGGCTCTGAAACGCTGGCAGTGGATGTAGCTGTTGTAGATGCTGCTGTCAATCCTCCCCTACCAGTCTCAACACTTTTTTTTTTAAATTTTGGCAAACTGTAGAAGAACTATCAGCATATGCCTGTAAACTGTGGGAATTTGATCATGCTCTGTGAGTTTCTTTAAGCATGGATGGCCTGTGTTCTTTGGGTGGGAGTATGGAATATTCAAAGCTATGGAATATGCAAATCCAGTAATGGATTTTGAGGAACCACCTTGTTGGGGCTGTTTTCTGTTGGAGCTCTGGTTGTTGAGAATTTCAGGCTTTCTCCCCCAAGAGAACACTGCATTTGACCTGAAACTGTAGGGAAAGCTTCCAAAATTGAATGATACAACTGAGATTATAAGTGTGTAATTTAAATGGAAGTGTGTAATATCATATAATAGAAAACTTGGAGTTTAAACTTTTAAAATATATGTATATGTGTGTGTATATATATATATATATATATGTATATAACAAAAGAAAAGTTTTAAGGCAGAACTTTGTCCTTCTTCATAAGTTTTAGTGTTGTATAATTAGATAAAAAAGCCCACATTACAAGCCACAATTAGTTAGTAATTAAGTTAAAAATAAAAATAATTTGAGTGTCATTTCTTAATTAGGCAATTTATTTTTAAAAAGCCTTATAGAATGAGAAATAGATCTCCATTTGTGGTTTGTTAGTCAAGGGCTGTAGAACTCAGTTCGTGAGACTATAATATAAGTAAAAGCTAATAAACATCTAAATCCAAACAAGAAATACTATCTCCCACATTTAATCCCAACCCTAGCAAAAAGAAAGTAAAAACTCAACATTTAGTGAGGAGAAAAAAAAAATCCACAGTTTTCCACGTGTGTGTGTGAGGAAGGCATTCAGGTAAGTGCAATACGGAAAGCAGAAGGTGCCCAAATGGTTGTTGATGTTATAAAAAGGATGGAAAATACAGGGTGTTCTTTTTTGCATTAACAGCTCCTATTTTGGGAGGGAAAATTGTGATCTGGGAGCTGCAGTAGAGGAATCCTCAATAAGCCATGCTGGTTAGCAATAAGCAAGTATTGCTCTGTAGATCACCAGTGGTAGTTATTCAAATTAAACCCAACTGCCCCTGCATCCATTCATTCATTTCAGCTTGAAAAGAGAATTCCTTGTGATGGTGAACCTTGGGCATGCCTGGCTGAGTGCCATTCCACACAGGTGTGCTTGCATTTCCTCCACAACATGTAGGCTTGCAGGACCAGGCTTTCCTGTGCTTGGGGAAGTAAAACTTGGAGCTTTTTTTCATCTCTTATGAAAGAACAGGATCCTGTCCTTTAAAGATTTTGTTTGGCTTTGGGGTAAAGCTTTAGCTTTCTTTTTTCCCAGTGATTATCAAAGAGAGAATATTGTATTTGCTGGGAGTGTCCCAATGAAGGCAGGAATGATGGATCTCACTCCATGTTCTCAGAAGGCTCATTTATTACTTTATTATACTATATTATATTAAAGAATGCTATACTAAACTACACTAAAGAATGCAGACAGGATACAGACAGAATGCTAAAAAGATAATAATGGAAACTCCTGACTCTCTCCAGAGCCCTGACACAGCTTGGCCCTGACTGGCCAAAGAGTGAAAACAACTCCCAGCAGAATGCAATGGAACAATCACCTGTGGGTGAACAATCTCCAAACACATTCCACAGGAGCACAGCACAGGAGAAGCAAATGAGATGAGAATTGTTTTCCTTTTCTCTGAGGCTTCTCAGCTTCCCAGGAGAAAACCCCTGGGTGAAGGGATTTTATCAGAGAATGTGCTGTATCCAGTGTGAATATTGACAAAAACTTGAGTGATTTGGGTTGACTGAGGGTTTTGTGGTGACTTCTGAGGCTGAGTCTGTGCTCAGCCCAGGCCTGGCTGCAGGGTGGGAAGGAGCTGAGTGTGCCAGTGCCAACTAAAAATCACCAGAGCTAGGAAATGAAAGGCCTGGAGACCAAGTACTGCCACTGAGGTTTGCCAAGTCCTGTAAATGTTGGTGTTTCAATAGACAGGAGGAACATGACACTGGTGCTTTTGGGCTGGGACTAGTTGCAGAACCAGGTGTTTCTAAAACGTGGGAATGCTTAGCAAAGAGTTGTATTTGACCCTTTGGGTTTTTTCCCTAAGATATGCCCATTCTTGCCAGAAAAACTGTTTTGTTTCTCATGGAAGTCAGAAGAGGAGGAGAACAGCAGGGATGGAAAGCAAATTGGTAAATTCAGCCTGCTGTTGTGTTTATGGTGTGTGATGGGCCCTGTGGAGCCTGATTAGCACATTCCCAGCAGACAGAGCTGTTTGCACAGTGGGAGCAATGGCAGGATTAACCTGAGCCCACTGTGGATGCAGAGTGCTGAAAAAGCCTGAGCAGGGGGCAATCATCAAGCTGTGTTTAATGAATCTGGTAGTGGTCACTCTCTTGCAGGGAGATCAAAAACAGAAGCAAAGACCTGCTGTGGTTTTAGGGTTTTTCAAGGAGCATCAGATTGAACTTTGATTTAGCAGAAAGAAAAACATTAATTACATCACCCTTGTGCTGATGTTATGTATTTCAGCCCCTGGTTTAAAAAAAAAACAAAAACAAAAAAAAACCAGCTACAAACAGGGTAAGAAATATTAACACTGGAAATAGGGACTCTAATTACTGGAGGAGGGAGGGTGTTGCATATCCTTTCTCTAGGGTGGGAACTAACTATCATGAAGAGTTGATGAAAAAGGGATTTAGGTGTATTTTTCATGGTAGAAATAGGGAGACCCTGCAGAATCCTCTGTAGCACTTTGTCCTTTTTAGATATGGCAAATCTGGGAGGGAACAGAAGCTGAAGGATGGAAGGGTTATCTAAAAATCACCCCCTCTGCACGTGTCAGGAGCTCCAATAAAAAATAGCTCTGTAAAATATTGGATTTACTAAAGGTCCATTTTAGGTTAATGAAGTCAGTTGTTACTCAGCACATGGAGAGCACCAGCTCAGAAAATTGAGTAATGATTGATCTAAGCAGTGTGTTTTATTTTATCATACTATTGTCATTCCTCCTGCCAGTGTCCTGAGCACAATTAAGTGTACTCAGATCCTATTTTAGAACTGCTCTTGGAAATGAGTCAGAACAAATGGCTGGAACATTTTAAATTTTTTTTTAAGAGAAGTATTGTGAGCCCTTTAGAA
Organism: Fringilla coelebs; assembly: GCF_963513975.1. Lineage (NCBI taxonomy): Eukaryota > Metazoa > Chordata > Aves > Passeriformes > Fringillidae > Fringilla > Fringilla coelebs. The sequence goes on along the minus strand of NC_140036.1, from coordinate 3,223,758 downwards.
GCAAGTCTGTAATAATCAGTGGGAGCACTTCTGTTCCTTTAGCCATTGATTTAAGGGGGCTAGGCTGAAACACTAGTGCAGGCACTAAATTCTGAATTTCCTGCATAAATGGCAGGAAGCAGAGGAGCAGTGCAGTAGCTCTTTGTAGGAGGGCAAACCACAATGTTTCTGTGATGAATGGTAGCACCAACAGTGATGTGTTTCACCTGTGGAACACTGATGGGCCCCTGGGAGGTGCTCATGGTGCACTAATTGCCCAGGTTTATCTGGTACCTGGGTCTGGAGTGTGACATGCTGTATGAGGAGTGACTGGGAGTTGAGTGCAATTTTCCTGCATAATGAGACTGTGGTTTAGGTGTATTTTTTTTTTTTTTTTTTTTTTTTTGGGGGTGTATTTTTGATCTGGCAGAGCTGGAGCTGTGTAAATCCAGCAGATGAAGGCTTGCAGTGGGAGTATTGCTGACCAGCCCAAAGCAAGTTCAACAGGGCATTGTGAAAGCTGGGACTATGCCCTGTACCTTGGACTGGGCTCCATCCCTTCAGCAAGCCACAGGCTCCACTGCAGAGCTAAACAATTCATTGCACTGCAAAATCTGGAGGTGCTGTCTCAAGAGCCTTCCTCATGACACTTTTTCTTTTCTAGGAAATTTCACTTTATTTCAAGGAACAATCTCTGTTTATTAGATTATGCAAATAGGAGAGTCATTCTGTGCTTCCCATAGAGCTTTCATCACAATATTCCAGTGATAGAAGAGATTGCATCCTTTCTCAGAGATGCCACCTTTAGCAATTTCTATTAAGCCAATAGATATTTTTGTGAATAGCGAAAATGATAACATTTCCTGGTTATGAATGAATATAATATCAGGAGAGAAAAAAAATTCATGACCTCTTTGCAAAGGAAGATGAAGTATTGTTGTTCTGTTAAAGCTCTGTGAAAGAGCACATTGAGAAAAAAGATCTGCTTGATGTGGTGTTTGTATTTCCAAAAGCTTGAAAAAAGTCTTTTCACTGAAGCCTTCTAAAGCATCCAGGCTGTTACAAAATAAGAATTTATGGAATAATGCCATCTAGATATCCATTGTAAATAAACAGGTTAACTCCTCCAGAGAGTTACACTTATTACTGACCAGATTTCATTCCTACTGGAACTAAGAGTTACAGCCTTCCCCATGCTCATTAACTAACCTGGAAAATTTACTGAAGTAGGGAACAAACAGTCTGAGTTATTCCAGAGTGTTGAAATGACACTGATGGTGTGAGTGTCAAGAGTTGTAGAAAACACCATGAAGGAGCAATGCAATGCCAGATGAAACTCAAAATTGGAGTTTCAGCTTCTCAAAACTGGAATTTCATCTTTTGTCCTGACTGGCTGAATGTGTTGATGGGTTTTAAATCAGCCATTGTTGCTTGTGAAAGAGATTTTTGAACGATTTGGGGTAATTCTTAAAAAGTCAGCTCAGTGGTTGGGTAGCATGCAAGAGAATAACAGAAGGTTAAGGGTGGGTTGTGAGAAGAGTAGAGAAGGCAATATGCCTGGAATGCACAGCTTGAAGGGAGCAGAGAGGGCCTGGAATTCCTGCCCTGGTGTGTTGGAGCAGGGAAGTGCAGACAGGGGAGCTCAGCACTGTTCACCAGCCTGGCTGGGGGAGAGGGGAATGCCAAGGTGCCTCTGCTCCATGGGCAGGCTGAGTGAGGAGAGCAGGGCAGACACCTGTGAAATGCTGGGCTGTTGAGAGGAGGGGGATGAGGACAGGGAGAGCTGTAGGAGAGCAAAGAGTATCCATGGATGTTTCAGTCCTCCAGAGGCTGAAAGAAGGGGAAATGGCAGTGATGCTCCTGTGTGGGAGTGCTGAACCATCCCAGAGCAGGCAGGGCTGGCTTGGTGCTGATGCCTTGTGCAGGCTGACCTAGAACAGAGGTAGAACAGAGTTAAAAAATAAAGCAGGGATTTATCCAAAGGATCTCCTCCATGGATGCACCTTGGGCAGCACCAGAGCCCAGCCAGGGCTGCACCCAAGATGACCCAAAATGGCCCCAAAATGCCCGGCCGGGCACGGGGTCTCTCCCTGGGATCAGCTCTGCTCCATTTGCACCTTGCAGTTCATTGTCCCATCCCAGCTTCAGCCCCTGCAGTCCCACCCTGCTTGTTTTTCTCTCTGCAGCCCACGGGGTTTGTGCTCCTGGGCTGAGATTTGGATCATTTGTCCTTGGTGCCCAGCTGGAGCAGGAATTGTTTTGTCTCCCTGCTCTGTGCACAGAGCTCAGCATCCCCTGATGTGAACCCAGACCCACACACTAAAGCAGCACAGAACCTGAAAAATAGAAAAGCCAAAACCTGAGGCATCAGTGCCTCCTGCTGACCTGGTGCATGCCATCCTCCTCCTCTCCCCAGCCCTCAAACTGGAGGTCTTTGGGTATTTCCCCAGCAGCTGGGAGTGCCCCCACAGCAGGCTGGTGCAGTGTGCTGTGTTTCACTGCTGGAAACCTTCCTGACTTGGCTCTGACACCTTTTTCTTTGTCATCTGGTGATGTCACTGGTTTTTGTCACTGCCAGTGTGAGCTCAAGTGCGTGAATGAGTCCTGCAGTGCAGGAGGGCAGGAGGCTCTTGTTGGCTTTAGCAAACCTGTAGTGATCATTGGTGATCAGCACTGGTTCATAAATACTGCACAGATTTCCCTGTAGACCTCTTTGGTAAATCCCATGGGTGCTTTATCGTTACAATTCAACATTAAAATGCATTGGGCCAGCTTTTAATTTAGCTTTATTTTGTATTATATGATGATGATGATCACAATCTCCTACTGTATCTTTAAGTACCTGTGCCTGGAGCTAAATTTATATCAGTATCTGGGTTCTGCAGAGCAATAGCATTCATGTGCCAAACCAGAACTTATTTGACATCCTCTCAAACATTTTGAACAGCAAATCAGAGTGGCAACCTTTAACTTCTGCTTGTAAGATAGACTTATTTTTTTCCTTGCCTCAATCAGTCTTATTAAATTATTTCTCCACCGTGTTAGGGTGATCAAGCCAGCAGTGTTAATAATGCATTACATAAGGAGAAGCAGTTGCAAGGATCTATTTTTCATGTGTAATTGATATTACAAGAGTGACAAACCTCTTTTGTTTCAGGTTATCTTGTCATTTATGAGCAGGGGGAAGGTTTCTCAGTAGTATCACCTACCCAATGGCCTAATGCATGCAGCAATTACTAGAATAACCTGTATTTTCCTTGCATTTTGCCTTCAAAAAGCTCTGGATGGTCTTTAACTGCTACTTGGGACTGTTCAGCATGTGATATTCTGAACGCTCCTGGAGGGTGGCTTCTCCATCACCTTGTAAAGTTGATTTCCTCTCCCCTATCCCTGGCTACAGCAAATTAAAAATGTCCCTGGTTTAGGACAGTGATGTGCTAGATCCTCTTGCCTGGCAGTGTCTTTCATGCTTTCAAAATCACTGGGTTCAAATTAAACCTGCTGAATTCCACAGCATGATTTCTGTCCTTGCAGATTAATATTTGGATTTCTGATCAGCTAGAATTTAGAACTTTCTTAAGATGCTTTAATACTTGCTTACAGTTAAGCATTTCTGTAAACAGTTCCAGCAAATCCAGCAATCATTCCCAAAGTACAGAAGAGTAATGCAGCTAAGCTGAGCTCTCCCTTTCCACCTCCTGCACATATTCAGATTTCTTGGGGGTTTTGTACCTGCTGACATTGAAACCAGGGGAAGGAGACTGGAGAGCTGCAGTCTGGGAACACCTCATTTCTTCCCCCAGAAAGGTCCTGTCTAATCTGAGGTAAATGATGAAATTACAGGAGAAACAGTGATTTTCAGTTATACCAGCAAGACACAGCTGTGTGTGGGTTAAATACATTCCTCACAGAATTATTGCATTGTAGTTTTATATTTCCCATGTTTCTGCCTTATGCTTCTTTCTGAGGTGCATATTTGATGTTGGGAAGGATCAGCTGTTTCAAATTATTGGTAAGCACAGAGAGGATGGGATTTATTATCTGCCAGCCCCTCCAAAAACTCAGCACTGATCATGGAACAGAAATTCTCTCTGGAAGGGGCACCGTGGCACAGGTGGAAGAGGGGAAAGCTCATTCACCTGAGAGAAAGGGACAGGATTGGGGTCCAAAGGTTGTAATGAAATGCATAAATGAATCAAGGGAGAGGTGCCTCTTTCCAGCTTGTGTAAAAATGAACATTTTTAGACTTGGGAAAACCCAAGAGTATGAAAGTAAATTGTTTACATTTTTAGGTCAGTTTTTGACTCCAGTGAAGCTATCCATGATCAGATGTCCTGAAAGCAGGGGAGGAGGAGGAGAGGAAGGTGGAAATGTCTTTTTTCTCCTTAACCTGCTGCTGTGCCCAAGCCATGGGTGCTGTGGAGAAGTGCTGGAGTCCTGAATGCTGGGAATTCCAGGCTTTCTGTGCTGCCAGGCACTGACCCCCAGGAGAACACTGCATTTGACCAGAGGCTGTGGAGAAGGCTTCCAAAATTGAGTGATAACCCTGGGATTGTGGGTGTGGAGTTTGGATAGAAGTGTGTGATATCACAGGGTGGGAAACTTTAAACAGTAATATACATAAAGCAAGATGGAGGTTTTAGGGTGGAGGCTGCTCCTTCTTCCTCTTCTTCTTCTCCATGGGTTTGGGTAATTGGACAGAAAAGTCCACATTGCTGGTCAAGGGTGGTTGGTTGTTGGGTTAAATAATAAATAATTTAGGTGTCATTTCTTAATTGCATAGTTTAGCCTTAAAAGGCCCTGTAGAGAAAGGCATTTTGTAGCTTTTTAACAGAATGCTGTAGAACTCAAGACATGTAAGACTGTGACATGGATAAGAAATAATAAACATCTGAGTCTGAACACGAAATACCATCTCGAGCCCTTCCATCCCAACCTTGACAGAGGCAGAAAAGAAGCCAAAACCCACAAGAACCAGCAATTTAGGATCATTTAATGCATTCCTGCTTGCAACAATGCTAGAGGGATCATAGCTTAGGCCTCTCTTGCCAGAGCATGATTGCCATTGCATGTGGTGGTCACCAGACTGATTTCTTTTTATCTGGAGATGTCAAATCTGGAGATGTCAAATCTTCCATGCTGGGGTTCTGCCACTGTGAGTTGAAGCTTGGTTTCCACGCTATTGGAAATAGTAGGTCAAGGTGAGTACAGCAAAATAGATAAATGTGGAGAAATTTCAAATAAAACCAAACCCCAAACTATAAACAATAAGTCTTAGACTTAGGAAAGATTTAATTTCTATCATTAATAGAGGTCTTACTTCAATCCAAGCCATTGGAACTTAATAAATCAGCTGTGTCCACCTTCTGCCCCTTCAGGGAGATGCAAGTCTGCCTTTTTCTTGCTAAGGAGATATCTGGATGCAGCAGATAAGGATGATGTTGCACAGATCATTATTAGCAACCTAGTTGTAGAAGATTTTCACTAAAGTTTAAGGAAAATTATCAGTTTAGATACCTGATAATTTATTATATTGTATGTATTCATTACATGATAATTACTTTAACTTTCAATATGAAAGTAACCCTGAAGGATATTTACCTAAAGGCTTGCTTCTTACCAGGAATTTGTCATTTTCTTTGCTTCTGTTTCCAAGCAATTCAAGATTTTTTTTTTTTTAAAGGAAACAAGGCAAAAGAAAGAGAAAAATTATTCCTACTCCAGGCTGTTTTAGTTGAAATACATCTTTATTTCTTTAGTGAAGCAACTTTATGCAAATAAGAACCACCAGCAATATAGTAGCCAAAATAAAACAGCAAGCACTAAGTCAGGTAGGAAAGTTGTAAAACAGTGCTCCATTGCTGCATGTTAAATATTCATATAAACATTGTAAAAACTTCAGGAAGACTTTATGGGGGCTGTAGATGCACAGTGTAAAAATCATTTGAGCTCTGCTGTGAAACCACACCAATTGTTCAACATATTCTCATCACTCCAAGCTGAGAGTGAGGATCTTAAGGGAGGGGAGTACCTAAAGTACTGCATATCTGTAATTTATCTCTTAAACTGCACGTGTCCTGCTGCTTTCCCCACCCCACCTCTGCACAGGCAGTGATGGAGTGCACAGAGCATTGATGACACCAATAAAATGTCTACAAACATACATCAGGGAGGGGATGAAGGAGACAGTTGTTTCCCCCCAGTGTGCTGTTACTGCCCTGGCTCTGTGCCACAAGAAGAATTTAAAAAGCTCTCAAACAGGACTGCACAGGCAAAAAAAAAAATATATAAATGTAAGACTGCCTGAAAAATACGTGAGGAAAACGAAGATTTAATCATAATAGCAGAAAAAAAGGGCTTAACATTAATCCACAGATTTTTCCTTGCATTAGATTCTTTTTTTTTTTAATGGTTGAAAGGCATTAATAGAAAAGGAGGCTTTAAGAAAGACCTCAGTGGAAGAATTACTCGAATTTAAAATGTTTAAAGAGCTGGCTTTATTCTGTAATGGCACTATGCTTCTGTTTCTGGAAGTGGATGTGTCTAGTCATGAGCAGCAGGGAATTATTTGGTACGTGGTGGTTCACATGCCTTGGGTGAACATTGCTCCCACACCCCCAGGAAGGAATTGTTGAAAAATGTTTTGACAGCCATGAGAACCTTTGTGTGTTCAGGTGTGTTTTGGGCTTTTTCTCACTGAGTAACCTTTTATTCTGCAAACAATCTCGTTGAAATAGATGATTGTTCAGCAGAAAAAACAACTCAGCAGGAGTGAGAGTGGCAGAACCAGGCTCTGCAGCAGGTGAATGAGATGTTAGAAATTAAAAATACCTGTTAAGTAGTCTCAAGATCAAATTCTTTTAATAAACATGTGGCTGCTCATCACCTGATGCAGGAGATGAGTGGGAGGGAAGACCAGCAGTGGGCTGACCTGTAGCACCTTGGTGTTTTTTACCACAGAATCAGATGGCAGATCTAAGTGGCCTGAGTTTACTGAACCAGGCTACCTGCAATCTGGATGGGAACACAGAGAGATGTCAATTTTATGAGACAGATACTGTGGAAGCTTGAATTTCAACTTTCCAAAACTTCAGGAATTTTTGGTGGAACATCAGCTCAGGGTAGAAAAATGCTCCAGAGAAACATGAGCTATTATTATAATACAGTAATTGCTTTATTAGCTCTTTTAAGAGTTAGGTTTATCTTTAAATAACCTGTGTCATTAATATCTTATTTTAAGAAATAAAATCACACCTTGTATTTATCGTCCAGGACCTGAGTAACAGGCTGATGCCTGTCTTCCATTTTTTGGGTTTGGTTCACACAGAAGTTTCTGTTGACAGAGAATAAATGATCTTATGGAAAAGATGTGCACCTGGGACTTGCAAGATCTGTGCTTGGTTCTTAGCTTAGCACCAGTATTCCCTGAAATCACTTAATCTGGGTGTGTTTCCCATCTGTTCTGCTGTTCTGGATGCCAAGCCTGTGTGACCATGTTTGCATACAGATCAGTGCAGGGGATCCCAAAGGTTGCTTGGAGCTGCCTGTTGCTGCTGAAATGCCTATGCCAGTGAAATTAAGCCCTGGTTTATGTCTTTGAGTGATTAAATCTTAATTACATGCGAGTGTGTATTCTTCACTTTTAAGGGATTGTGGGCAACGTTTACAAATGTGAAGAAGAACCGATTAAAAAAAGCACGAGGGGAATGATTTAAGAAGTTTAGCAAACTGTGAGCTTACAGAGGGCTTCTCACAGGGGGAAGCAGAGCAGAACAGTTTGGAGTCACCCACTTCAGCTGTTTTTGTCTTTGTGCCTTTGCAGCTTAACTTTCCAGTCTCAACTGCTGGTCAGCACCCCCAGGCCTCCTCCTGAGCACAGGGGGCTGGAGTGCAGTGCTGCAAAAGGTGGGATTGGGATGAAAGGGGTTGGTTATGTATTAAAAATGATCATTTCTTGTAAGAGCCTGAATGAGGGATGCAGGACTCCAGGCAGATCTCCAAAATGCAGTTTATTGCATACAAAATGCAGTTTGTTGTATACAAAATGCAGTTTATTGTATACAAAATGCAGTTTATTCCATCCAAGAGGTCACAGCAGCCCAGGGTGGTGGGTGACAGAGCTGTGCCCACAGCTGTCAGCTCCAGCTGCAGGCAGGCCTGCAGACCCTTTGGTTTTGGTCACAGTGCATTCTAGACTTTTCTTTGCTGAGCATCTTCATACAGTAGAACCAATCTATACCTTAACTTTTATCTCCAGCCCATCATAACTGCTGTCATTACCATATTCATTACTGCTCTCCAATCACTAAAGTCAGTACATCACAGTTTAAGCCAGAAGTTGTTTTTCAGTTTTCTTGCAGTGGAAAATTCTGAGACCTTTTTTCTACTTGCCACATTTGCTGACTTGTTTGCCTGTGCTCTCTTTCTGCTTGGTAAAAACATCTTCTTGTTTGGGGTGGGTTTATCCTTTGCTCTAAGCCATAAAAACCCCTTCTAACTCACACACCCTTTGCCTCCTTGGTTATCCAGTAAGACTGGCTCAGCAATTCTTTTCTTCTATATCAAAACTTGCTTCCATCTCTATTCCTTCATCCTACTGCCCATTTAAAAATCTTTCTGCCAAGCACACATACCTGTGAGACTCTTGTCAAACTTTCATCCTTCCCAACAATTTTTTTACTTGCAACTTACCAACAGAGTCCCAAAGAGTTTGTTCTGGCAATTAAAAAGGTTGTAGCAATGTTTTCCTGGGCTCATTAGAGAAAGAAACGTCTTTTTTCTGACGTAAATTGATAAAGTTCAGTCACAACTTCACTCTCAGATAAACTAAACACTCAGAGAATCTTGAGTATCATTGAATTAAATCCATGGACTGTTACTTGCATTGCTTGGGAGAAAGAGAATGATATCCCAGAAAGAAAATGACATCCCAGAAAGAAAATATCCCAGAAATTATTCTGGATATCCTGCTGTATTTCTAGATTGACCCGTCCCCAGTCCCTGCCTTTTTAAAGCTAGTGAAAGTAGAAAATTTTGAAAGTTGAGAATTTTCTCTCAGAAAATAGAAAACTTCCTTCTAATTTCATAGCAGAGGTTATTTAGGGCTTTTTAATTAAGGTATCTTAAAAATTCTGCATGGTTCTAGATCATGCAGAAGCACAGCTGAGCTTTGACCTCATCTGGCGTGGAAACTTCTGTTTAAATTAAGTTTTTGCTGAAGCAGACATCCTGTGCTGCTCAGCTTCACTTGAATCTGCTTTATTTGAAGGCAGATGGTATTTTAAATATCCTAAATAGGTACTTGTGCTGTGTGGTGTGTGCAGTTTTTGCCAAGTTGCCTTTCTGATCCATCCTCAAAAGGATGTTGAAAACCTATATTCACCAGTTTTGTGTGCCCTGCTTTCCCTCATGGCTGCAAAGGTGTGCTTCATGTTTTTGTCATGTCATCAGGGATCAGTGGCTACTGAAATCACTGGCCACACTTATTAGCTCTTTTAAGAGTTTGGTTTAACTTTAAATAACCTGCATAATGAATACCTTGTTTTAAGAAAAAAAAAATCACACCTAATCTGATAATAAAGTTATTATTAGAAATCTAAAGCACAAATGTGTAGATTACTTATGCAATGGATCCCAGCTTCCATCTCATTTGATTTAAAAATGATTTGGGATTTGATTTAGGTCTTAGAAGCTCCCTGTGGCAGAGACCCTTTCCCTGTGTGTGCTCACTCTTATTTCCTTCAGCCCAGTGTGGTCACCAATTGTTGGGGTGTTGAGGGTCCCCAGGACCAGGTGAGATGTGAAAATTGACTCCAAGTTCTCAGAAGGCTGACTTATTCTTTTATGATATTATATTGTATTAAAAGAAAATGCTATACTAAAACTATACTAAAAGATACATCAGAAGGCTAGAAAAGAATGAATAATAAAAAATCTGTGGCTGACCAGAGTCCTGACACAGCTGGATTGGGATTGCTCATTAATTAATAACAATTCACATGGAACCAAAGATGCACCTGCTGGATAAACAATGTCCAAACCACATCCCAAGCAATCAGATAATTATTGTTTACATTTCATTTGAGGCTTCTCAGGAGAAAAATCCTGGCAAAGGGATTTTTCATGAAATATCACAGTGACAGCCCAGTTACAGTGAAAAGCAATTTTTTGCTAAAACAACTAAAATCTCCAGCTCAGTTGTGGCCAGGCTTATTACAAATCCCTGTCTGTAGGTTTAGAGTGCAGTTCCCTTACATGAACTGCAATTCTTTGGGATTTTTGGTCCCCTTATGGAGAGGTTCAGCATGGCCTGGAGCACATCAGGCAGGGAATGTGTTTTTGGGCTGAGCATGGGGTGGTGAGAGGCCAGAAATGAGCATTTCCTCCTTGCTGTGGCTCACTGCTGGTCCTCAGAGGTGCTGGAATTCAGGTGAGACACTCAGAAATAGCATTTTATTTCAAATATCAAGTGAGTCATCCTGTGCCCTTCAAAATAGCCGTGAAATGCTTTGACTTGAACAAAAAGGTGAAGGCGAAATGTTGTCTGCAATTGTTTAAGAACGGCAAAGAATTGGTCATGGGGATAAATAGATGGTTTTTCTTCACTGCCAAGCAAGGCAGATGATGTCATGGAAAGCAGTTTTGTAAACAACATCTATCCTTGTTTTTCAATTCTCTGTGCTTAATGAAAATTATTCATGCCAACTAAATAGTCATTAACAGATTTTAAGATGTGCTTGATATCGTAAGTGAATTGACAACTATTCAATTACATATGTATTTTAATAATTTCATTTTTCAAGTGCAAGGAATAGTGGTCTAAATATACATTGTATTCAAAAACGTGACAGGCCACTTACAATAAACTCATTTCACCTGTTTTTTATCCCAGGATCTCACAGTTAATGCACTAAACCTCACAGATAATATGGAGCTTTGGAAAATATTCTTTTTGAAATGCAGGGGGCTTGCTGTGAACGTGGTATTAAAAGTGAGGCAGATTTTTCTCAACACTTCTCAGCCTCTGTGTGAGGAGCACAATTTAGTTTATCAGGTGCTTTGAAAATATCAGCCTGCTGCATAGTGAGTCAGTTAAATTTATTTAACTATATGTAATATAAATGCATTATTATAGTGATAGAACTAAAATAGTATATAACTATATCATAGTTATGGCAATATAACATTAACTATAGTTATATTAATATTATTTATTTATTGACTATATTATTAAACTATATTTAACTGTATTATTTAATATAGATTTATTTACATCTATGCTATTTAGTATAGATTTATTTGCATCTATATTGAAGTATTTGCTATTGAATTCGAAAATATTAACTAGAATATTCTGTGTAGGTGGAGCCAGGTGCTGGCTGTTCTGAATTGGTGTTTTTGAATTTATTTGTGGATATATTTTATTCTACCAAGCCCAGCATTATTCATGCCCAAATCCCGATGGGTGCCTGTAGGTATTCACATAAATTTCATGTCTCAGCTCTTCCCTCAGCCCAGACCAGTTGCAATCCTGTTGATTCATGGCTGCAAATGCCTAAGAGGGAGAGGCCTTAGTGACACAACTCATTTTGTGTTGGTGCTTTGGCCATGTGGGATTCTGTCCCTGGGGCATCCACAGCATCCCTGCAGCCCAAAAATGGGACTGGGATGGTGGAGGATGGGATGGGAGACAACATCTGCTGTCAGGTGGGCATTTGGGTTTGGGGAGAAAAGGCAAAGGAAGTGGTTGTTATCTATATGGTATTTTTGGACTACAGAAAAACAGAGGCCAGACAAAATTAAGACAATAAAAAGCAGTTCTATTTATTGAAGGACATTCAGGTACATTTAGGGCAGGGGCTACACCCAAAGATGGACCATGGCTCACAGGTTTGCACACTTTTATTAGTTTGGGCCATTTGCATATTAGGGGTTAATCTGACAATTCCAGCTTCAGCTAATGAAGTCATTTACCCCAAATTTGCTCCCCCCAACTCACTTTTGTTTCCATCTCTCAGAACCTGAGGTGTCCTTGGTTCCCAGGCCTGGAGAGGAATTGTTGTGTCTGCCCAAAGTGGGAAAGCAGCAGCTCCCACTGTGTGTGGAGTTTAGAGTTATGCATTAAAGAACTGCAGGATTACAAATATATGGAATATATAAAAGCCAAAATCCCAAGGCATCAGTGACAGTGGAAGGTGTGGGGCTGTTCTGCTGACAGAAGCTCTGGGTGAAGCCTCTCTCCTGCACTGTGGTTCCATGGTTCCACCTAGCCTGGGACATCAGAAACACAGGGGAAAAGAACCCAAAAACCTCTGAGTTCTGTAGCAAAGTGCCCAGCATAGCCAAATCTCTGCACATCCCTCTCCGTTTATCCTCAGAAAATAAAAATGTTTTCAAATTTGACTAGCATTTAGTAGTACAATATTTTACTTTAAATTATAAATTGGGAAGATGTGATAAATTAGTTTTAGATTGCTGGCATTTGGAAGCTTAATACCTTCCAGGATATTTTTTCTTCTGTCTTCAGTTTTAGCTTAGAGGCTAAATTAAAATCAGCCAATACCTCTTAGGTTTTGAAGTTGTTTCCAACAAATTTTGACTAGTGAAAATGTCTGATGTTTTAGGTACAGGATTGAATAAATGCAACTTGTGTGCGCCTCTGGAAAGGCTTAAATGAAGTAAATTTAAATATTCATTTGCATGGAAAGATCACAGCGTTTTTTCCTGGGTAAAATGGTGTGAAGGGCAGTTTTTTAAAAGAGATTTTACATCCATGGGGAGGAGCACACAGCTTCACAGGAGGGTTTCTACTGCCAAGTTGTAGTCATTTTCCAGAATGCCTTCAGAAGTAGAGAATTTTCCATCAGAAAATAGAAAACTTCCTTCTAATTTCATAGCAGAGGTTATTTAGGGCTCCTTTTATTAAGGTATCTTGAAAATGTGATGACAAGTGTACATTTTGTGTTCTCTTTCTATACCCAGCTCTGGAATTCCTGGTGGAGAACGTGTCTGTGTGTCTGTCACTTACACTTGCAGGGCTGTCTTATATAAGAAATTCAGACTTTAATCCTTTTCCAGGCATGTTTTTAAGGATTCAGAGGGCCTAACTGATGGGGCTAATCAAAACAAGTATCCAGTCAGGTAATTTCCCTGCAGCACAGCTTGTTTTGGCTGTCAGTCTTTGCTCCCTTCATAGGTGTTCATTTATCATTTGGCAAGACATGTGGTGGGGATTTTTTTTTAAAGCAACTGTTTTGTTTTTTTTTAAAAAAGCAACCAAAATCCCTTCTTGGTGAAAGTTTATTTCTAAAGGTTGCCAGAGGGTTTATTGCACAACATCAGCATTCTATAGTAATTATAAATAATTATATATCCTATCTAAATCCTATCTAAATCCTATACGAATTACAAATAATTATATATCCTATAAATCCTATCTAAATCCTATACTAATTATAAATAATTACATATCCTATAAATCCTATCCTATATATTTTTAGATTTTCCAGAATTAGGCCTTAAGTTTTGAGTTCAACAACAAAAAAAATAATCTATCCATATTACCTTTAAGTGAAGAGTGATACTTTATTATTAGAAAATGCAATGTTCTGTGTTGATCCATTAACCCATCTGACACCCTGTAAGGTGATTTTCAAAATCATTCAATCCATGGGATTTCCATGAGGAGTCAGTGGAAAGGCAGTGATTTCCCACATCATTATTCTCAAGTAGAGGTGCCACAGCTGTGTAGCAGCTATTCATAAGGTTTCTTTTCTTGAAGAGAGCTCATCAGCCTTGCCTAATTTTCCAAGACTGTCAGCTTTTCTTTCTTTCTTTGGAAAGGTGCTGAGAGTGTTGCCACTGACAGAGCTGTGCTGAATCAGGTGATGCTTTAGTGATTAATAAAAGGGACTTTCTGATCAATGGGGAGTCTCTTAACCTTTGCTGCCCAAGCAGAATAAATTTGTTCTGTGTCTTGAAGATGCCTTGGTGGTCTGGAGACTTTGAAAATTAAATTTTATTTGTTTATTTGTGCTCCTCTGGAGGGATGCAGGCTGTGACATTGTGTCCCTACAGGTCTGGGGTCCAGCTGAGCAAAACCCAGTGAATTTGGACGCCTGATTTGCACCTCTGCTTTTGGAAATCCCTCGGAGGCAGATGCAAATCCTGCCATCACCTCTGTACCTGTGCTTGGCTCTGTTCTGTGCTCAGTTACCCACAAATGCTTGTAGAGATTTATCCTGCATTTGTGAGAAGGATGATCCCAGTTTGCACAAAAATCTCACAGGTTTAATAGGATTTTTTTTAAAGAACATTTTGTTCAGTTTGCAGTTTTTAGGATGAAATGGTAAGGAAGACCCTCAAACACAGGTGATTCATATATTCTATTTTCTCTGGTAATTTTGTCCACTTTTCAGCTGACTGATTGAGATTGACTCTGGGAATATTTCAAGTAGTAAAACTGTTTCCCATTGGTGTAACTCTGTTCTCTTTGCACATTAGGACAATATTGTGCCTTAGGGTTTGGCCAGACCAAAACCTTTCCTCCTGTTTCCTGGCTGCCAATTAAATAGAGAGCAAAGCAGCATTTATGTCAGTGTCCACCCAGGCTCCTCAGTTGTAAAAATGTGATTTTTAAGTGCTACCAAGGGCTTGGGGGTGAAGTCCAGCTCCTGCTTGACCCCTGAGCTATTGCAGCACTGGAGAGCTGCAGTCTCCTGAAAGGATTTTATCCTGGCTTTTCTTCAACTTCCCAGCATCTAAACTGCATCCTGCACTTTTTATCCAGCCTGTCAGAAGTGCACTGGATGAGGAAGCAGAAATGGATCAGGTAACAGAGCTCCCATCTGTGGGTGTGGTTGGATCCACCCTGGCAGTCAGGATGGGTTCACTGTCCAGGTGCAATATGACAGGAGAAACTTTGTGGTGGTGTTTGAGGGTGCCCAGGACGAGGGAAGAGGTGAGGATCCTGGCTCCATGTTTCAGAAGGCTGATTTAATATTCTATTCTATATATATTCTATTAAAAGAAAATTATATATACTAAAACTGTACTAAAGAAAGAGAGACATCAGAAAGCTAGAAAGGATAAAAAGGAATGAATAATAAAATCCTGTGGCTGACCAGAGAGTCTGACACAGCTGGCTGTGATTGGCCATGAATTAAAAACAATTCACATGCTGGGTAAACATTTCTCCAGACCACATTCCAGAGGAGCAAAACATGGAGAAGCTGAAGCTTCCCAGGAGAAGAAATCCTGGCAAAGGGACTTTTCATAAAATATGTCAGTGACAAAACTTCATACCATGCAATAGGATAGGATAAAGTTTAGCCAAGGAGAATTATAGAGATAATACTTCATATTGCAGAACTGTTCTGCAATTAGCCCAAATCCTTGGGAATTACAGAAAAGCCAGGCTCAGTGTCCTTAGTGCAGAAGGGATGGATGCAAATGCATGGACATGTAAGCAGATGTAACCACAGAATATTTTACAGGTTCTGCTCCTATCAAAATTCTGCTGATAAAGCAGCAGATGATAAAATAAAATAAAATTATTATTTTAATTAAATATAATTAAATTATTTAATAGTATAAATGAATATATAATTTAAATATATATAAATACATTATATATAAAATATATATAATGTATATAATATAGAATATATAATATATAGAATATATAATATATACAATATATTATATAGAATATAGAATATAGAATAATATATAATAATATATATAATGCATATAATACTATATATAATATATAGTAATATATAATATATATTCTATATTATATATAATAATATAGAATATAGAATAGATATAATAATATATAATATATAAAATATATATAAGATACAATGTATAATTTAAAATAAATGTATGTAATATAAATATATTTAATTATATAAATATATTATAGATAAAAATAAATATAAAGAATATAAATTAAGTATATAAACTAAATTAGTTATGGATTAATTAATTATAAATTAAATAATCTTGTATATTAAAATAATTGAATGATATATTTTTATAGAAATTAAAATAATATAAATTAAATTATAAATTATAATAAATGACAATTATATTATAAATGAAAATAATTCCTGTTGCTTTGTTCTGTTTGGAAGTGGTGCTGATACAGAGGTTCTGGAAGCTGCCTTGCATGTCTGCTCTCTTCCAGTGCTGTCCCCAGCAGGGAGATTGGGCAGATCACATTGAATTTTACAGACTCCACCGTGTCTCTCTGCTTCTTCTCCTGCCCTGACAATCAGGGCAGAGTGGGAGCTGTGAGAGTGGCCACTTGAGCCACCAGACTTCTGACTTGAAGTGCCCTCTGATTTTTCATTTACTGAGCTGCTTTGAAATGGAACCACACAGCTTCCACACCTGTTTCCCACCCCATCAACCAGAAACACTCAAATTGGAATTATTAAGGATATAAATGCTAGCTGGATTTTATTTTATTTTTTTTTTCCTAGCTGGATGAAAAGCTGCTTGTCCTGTGAATCATCAGGAAACGAACCTCAAATTGGGGTCTGTGTCTGGTGAATCAAAGATGGCTCTGAGCTAATTAAAAGGTTATAGCTTGACTTTGATATTGGTGGTTTCCAGCTGGATAAAAGCCTGGGTGGATTTTGTTCATATTTGTCCAGAAGTCTGTTGAGGCTGAGTGTGCTGGTGGATAATTGCAGATATTCCAGCATCACCTGCAGCTGCTGGGAGCACTCAGAGACTTGGATGAACTGGGATTTTTTCATTTTGTGCTTCCAGTGAATGCTGTGGGAGCAGTGCATTAATTAGCCTAAGAAATAAATATTGTTGATTGATTTTATTGGTAAAAATCAGTATCCTTGAGGCTACTAAGGGACTTGAGAGGTTAATGCAACCAGAATGGTGAGAAATAAACACTATCTTTTAATGCCATAAGACAAATACTAGGAATAATCTTCCTTTCACTAGGGTAGACTTCAGGTTTTCTAACATTCCTATATTCAAAAACAAGACCAAATATACTCATTTTAACTTGGGCATTTGCCCTTCTGTGATTACTAATACCACTACTGTGTTGGTCTGTCATCATGCACCATGTATTATTCAGAGGCAAAACAGGTCTCCAAATCTTCTTTCCTGCATCAGAATTGACCTTCTCATTAGTTGGAAATAACACAGTGATAGGTAATCAATATTTTGTTGAAATGCCAGCATCTCATCTTGGGCATTACTCATCCTTGTTTCTGAAAAAACACTCAGGCTAAAAGCAAAATGTTTAGATGCAGCTGTGTGTGGCAAATCTGCCCTTATACATACAAATGATGTGCACACAAGTGTTATTTTGAGGGTACAAATTGCAGATTTGGGTCTCTGATGCTCTCTGTGTGTCAGCCTGGCCTTACCCTGCAGACCCTGCACGGGAATGTGAGACAGAGCTGAGAGCTGCCAGGGGCTTGGTTAGAATGGCTGCTGGGACCATTATGAAACATTTCAATGGCAGTTTGGTTTGGGATTTTTTGTTGCTTTTCTGGCTTTGTTTTATATATATTTTTGTTTAATTTTTGTGTAGAGGCTCAGTAGAAAATCACCGTTTTCCTCCTTCGCGCTTTTAAAACCGCGTCAGATAAAAATTGATTCACGTATTGACTATCATCCCAAATTGTGATGTCTGTTCATTTTTGGCATCCTAAAAAGCACCAACTTCACCTGCCTGTTTTCTGTGGAGCTCAGTTCAGTCCTGCTAGATCTGTAACCACACTGAAGGTTTTGGGAGGATGGAGCCCCTCTGATCTCCAGTGGGGCAAGGGGGCTGGAGAGGGGCTGGGAACACAAACCCTGAGAGGAGCCCCTGAGGGAGCTGGGGGAGCTCAGCCTGGAGAAAAGGAGACTCAGGGGTGCCCTCATCACTCTCACAGCTCCTGAAAGGTGCCTGTGCTCAGCTGGGGCTGGGCTCTGTCTGCAGGGACTGACAGAACCAGAGCACACAGCCTGGAGCTGTGCCAAGGGAAATACAGGTTGGATATTGGGAAAGAGTTTTTTACAGAAAGAGTGATAAAGTTCTGGAATGGCTGCCCAGGGAGGTGGTGGAGTCCCCATCCCTGGGTGTGTTTAACAAAGCCTGGATGTGGCACTGGGTGCCAGGGGTGAGGCTGGGTTGGACTCCATGGTCTTGAAGGTCTCTTCCAACCTGGTCATTCTGGGAATTCTGTGAAATCTCACACCAACATGAGCATGTTTCCAGTCAGACTGCAGACCTTCCCTTACAGCACCGCTCACCTGTGGTATTTTTGGGGTCCCCCGCTGGAGGAGGAAGGAATGATGAATCTGACTCCATGTTCTCAGAAGGCTAATTTATTATTTTATGATATTATAGTAAAGAATACTATACTGAACTGTATTAAAGAACAGAGAAAGGATACAGACAGAAGGCTTAACAAGATACTAATGAAAAACTCATTACTCTCCCCAAAGTCCAACACAGCTGATGGTGATTGTTCATTAAGTAAAAACAATTCCCATGAAACCAATCAAACATGCACCTGTTGGATAAACAATCTGCAAGCCACATTCCAAAGCAGCAAAACACAGGAGAAGCCAATGAGATAATTACTGTTTTCATTTTTCTCTGAGGCTTCTCAGCTTCCCAGGAGAAGAAATCCTGGCAAGGGGATTTTTCAGAAAACCTGACAGTGACACTCACCCTTTCTTCAAACTGGATTCCCTCCAGATTTACCAGCTTGTGTCTCTTAGTGTTACATTTCTTGATTATTTTTTTTTTTTTACGTTTAATAGAGATGCAAAAAAACCCCACCAGTTGTTTTCAGAGGACTCTTTAAACGTGTTCCTTTTGCCCTGTCTGCAGAAACAAATGGGTCAAGGTAGGTGAAAAGGGTTTTCTTTTATCCCATTATGTTCACAACTCAATCCTGAGAGCTGCACAATCAAATCTGGATCTGCTTATGAAAAATTCATCCCAAGGTTCCAATGCTGGTTCATTCTTCTGTGAGAAGCGCTTCTGGCTGTGGTGCAATTGTTGCTCATTTCATTTAATTTTATTTTATTTTATTTTTATTTTATTTATTTTATTTATTTATTTATTTATTTATTTAATTTATTTTTATTTCATTTTATTTAAAGGAAGCTCTTGTGAACAAAATATTTGCACCAATAGCTTGTGCTCAGCTGCTGTTCTTAGCCTGTGCACTGTGGAGGTTAGGCAGATGTGTGGAGATACCCTTTGGAGAGGCAATACTTCCACAAAACTATTAAAATTTACCTGTTGCTATCACCTTTTAGCTCATACTCAGTTGTTCCCCCTGTATATGCTTTTTGTAGCTCTCTGTTTGTTTAATTGTTGTGAGGTGAGGGGGTTTTTGTGGAGGAAGGATAGAGTGATCCTGTTCTGTTTCTCTTTGTTTTTAAAATTTCAGTCCAGGGACTGAAATTTGATCAGGGAAAGAGTTTGCTAAAGAAACTCCATGTATAGAACAATTTAGGCTACATTTATATATATATTTTTAAGTAGGCCAACATCTCATTAATGGTAAGGAAATTTTTGCTTGTCAGTGATCCATTATACCTGTGTATATTTACACTAAAGAAAAAATAGATACTCTAAGAGCAGGCTGTTACTTTCAAATTTATCATAGGTGGCATTTTGTTTTTAGGAAAGCTTGCTCAATTAGTCTCTCTTAGCAATTTTATAGAGCAGAAAAAATAAGCAAATTTTTCCTCAATGCCCAGAAGAGCAGAGAAAGTCTAATATCAAACATGAGTCTACATTGGTGGTGGATGAAAATCCTTCTTCTGGTATCTTATTCTCATTTTTAGAGTGCAGATTTTGCAGAAACTGAATATGACCTCTATTTTGACAGAAATATTAAACTTATCTCTTTCCTTGGAACATATTTTTCTGGTGATGAAGAGAGGGAAAATGCTGAAGCTGCCCTGTAAACATAACAGAAAGCTTCTACACAAAGTCTAGATATTGTATTAAAGACAGTGAGTACAAATGTGTGTGCTGCAAAGGTTTAATACAGTGGATTTTTGTGTTAAGCTCTCTCACAAATGTTAATTGGCTGATGCAGTAACTTTGCTCTCAAGACATCTCGGCTATTTGGTATAAAATACTAATTTACAGCATTCTGATAATTTCTAGACAACTGTTTCATGCCTGTTCATAATAGAAAGTGATTCATCAATGATTCAGGAACTGTGCTTAGTTGGTGTGGTAAGTGCAAGAACAGGTACAGGGAGAATATCATTAGAGGGGCCAATAAAAGAGTAAGGAAATCCTGAAATATAAGGATAATCATGTGCATTCTAAAAAGCAGCCAGCTCTCAATTTGACATGCAGTGGTTGTCAGCTTTGCAAATGAAACACTGGAAGCTTCCTTAGCAATGAATATAAAAAAATGCAAAGATCAGTTATGCAGAAAAAGGAAATTAAAAAGTAACTTTTATACGGAGGTGTGATTAAAATCGCAGGGTAGTTTGTAATCCTTCTGGGACAGGTTTTCAGATGTGTCATTTACTGGTGATAGACTTTGCCCTTAGGATTCACTCTGAGCTTCAAGGAGTTGTAATTCATGCAGTGAATTATTTTTTGTTGAAACTCCCAGACAAGCAATGTGAAGACTGTTCCTCCTGGGACTGGAGTGGCTGGGGAAGGGGAGGAGAAGAAAAGAATGGCTTCATTTGCAGCTAACATTGTAGTGCCATAAAGGGCCCTGAGAATATCACACTGGAATAGATTTTCAGGGAATTGGCAATGAGATATAGTGCAGCAAAGAGAAGGCACAATACAAGCAGAATGGAGCTCTTCATCTTTTACAGCACAAGATATTCTCAGCACTTGTAATGGATGCTTGCTGCAGGGCAGGTGATTCTAGGCAGAGAATAAAACCTGAAGGTTGCTCCAGTCAAACCACTACCTGGCCATTAAATGGTGGAATAGTTTATGCTGGAGTGCCATAAAGTTATTCTCCCACATTCTGTATTCCCATGTCCTACAGCAGGTGCTGTCGCTGTCATATTTTCTGAAAAATCCTCTTTGCCCAGGATTTTGTCCTGGGAAGCTGAGGAGCCTCAGCTTCTCCATATTTTTCTGCTCTGGAATGTGGTCTGGAAGTTGTTTATCTGAACATGTGAATTGTTTTTACTTAATGGCCAATCACGGTCCAGCTGTGTCAAGGCTCTCAGGAGTTTTTATTATTAATTCTTGTTAAGCCTTCTGTCTGTATCCTTCTCTTTCTTTAGTTTTAGTATAGCATTTTTTAATATAATATCATAAAATAATAAACCAGTCTTCTGAGAACACGGAGTCAGATTCTCATCTCTCACCTCGTCCTGCACCCTCACAAACTCAACAGGTCCTTTCTGGGGAAGGCTGACTGGATGTTGAAAGTATTTTGAATTTCTAAATTTTTTTCATGTCAGTATCTCTTCTTTTGCACCAAGACACTGGAAAAATAAAGGTTTAACAGCTGCCCCCTGGAGCTCTGAGTTACCTGTGATATAGAAGCTGTCCTGAATATGAAAGGTGATCTTAGTTACATCCACAGGGTTGTTCTCTGCTGTTGTCACATGGAGGACAGGTGGCATTTAAGAAGCCCAGAGACTGACTGCCTTCTCATTGGGCAGAGGTGACAAAGGGAATTAAATCTCCAGTAGCCTATTTTGTAATCCAGTGTTACCTGTGAGTACACAGGACAGCTGAGCATTAATTTCAACACTTGTATGTGTGGCAAGATGAAGGGGAGAGCTGTCTCACTCCTGTGTCAGCCAGAATAGAGGAGGGAGCAGGGCAAAACCATCAGAGCACAGCTACTGCTCAGGATGGGCATTGTTAACATCACAAGGATTAGGCAGTTGGCTATTTTTAGATGCCTGTAACTTTTAGAGGCAATTTGAAGCAGTGGATATCAGCTAGGGCATGTTTTTTGTGCTGTCAGAACAGCACCTTGAGATAAGCAGGATTTCTCTCAGTCTGGAATCCTTAATTTCCTTCAGGACAGGAACTGCATAAATTCAGACTTGCATGTTATGACCTCCCTGTCAAACAGCTTGTGAGCTGCTCTCTGAGAGGGAGAGCCAGCTGGGCACTTGGTGGAGGGGTAAGAAGGGAGGAATTGGCACCAGTGGTAGCAGCAGCAAGTATTTTCCCAGGTGTTCACTTGCTTTCTGTCTCCTGCAGGGCTGGCATGAACAGAAATAAAGGGCATGATGTGGTTTAAAGTGGGATGGGGAATGGAATCTGAAAAAGAAAGGAAACCCCATGAGCTGAGATAGGAACAGTTTAATAATTAAAATAAAGTGGTGTCCTAATAATAATAATAGTAATGTGTAGCCATGATATTTTCTGAAAAATCCTTTCCTTAGGATTTTTCCTCTTGGGAAGCTGAGAGGCCTCAGGAACAAAATGCAAACAATGATTGTCTGCTGCTGTGGGATGCAACAGGTGGAGCTGGGATTGGTCTCATGTGGTTGTTTCTAATTAATGGCCAATCACAGCCCAGCTGTCCAGACTGTCTCAGTCAGACACAAACCTTTGTTATCATTCCTTTTCTATTCTTAGCCAGCCTTCTGATGAAATCCTCTCTTCTATTCTTTTAGTATAGCTTTAATATAATATATATCATAAAATAATAAATCAGCCTTCTGAACATGGAGTCAACATTCTCATCTCTTCCCTCATCCTGGGACCCCTGTGATCACTGTCACAGTAAGGAAAAGGGAGACAACAAAAAGAGAGAAAGGAGTAAAACCTGAGTAAGGGAGATGATGCATTCACCACCTGCTGGCCAATGCCCAGCCTGTCCCCTGGCAGGGACCTGTGTCTCCTGGCCAGCTCTTCCCAGTTTGTGTACTGGGAATGTGGGATGGAATCTCCCTTCGGCCAGCTCAGGTGTCCTGGTCATGCTCCCTCCCTTCCTCCCTCTCCACTTTCTCCCTGACAGATCTTAGAAATCTGAGAAATCCTTGACTCAGGGTAAGCTCAGCTTAGCAACAACCAAAACCATCAGTGTCTTATCAGCATTATTGTTATAATAAATCCAAAACACAGCATGGTGCCCACTACTAGGAAGAAAATGAATTCTCATCCCAGCCAGAACCAGGATGGGTTGGAGCCAAGGGAGGAATACAGATTTTTGGTTAAAACAAAGATGCAGGCTGTCTAAGGAAAGACTTTGAAATTAAATTTAACACGGGGGGTGAGGATCAAGTTAACTGACTAAGTCTGATTGCTGATGCCATTCTGATCTCCTAAGGTGACAGTGGAACAGCAAGTTTTGTATTTGCAGGGAAATGCCCTGAGAAGGCAGGAATTGATCATTCTGACCCCATGTTCTCAGAAGGCTCATTTATTACTTTATTATACTATATTAAAGAATATTAACTACACTAAAGAATACAGCAAGGATACAGACAGAAGGCTAAAAAGATAATAATGAAAACTCCTGACTCTCTCCAGAGCCCTGACACAGCTTGGCCCTGACTGGCCAAAGAGTGAAAACAACTCCCAGCAGAATGCAATGGAACAATCACCTGTGGGTGAACAATCTCCA
Source organism: Fringilla coelebs (assembly GCF_963513975.1). Taxonomy (NCBI): domain Eukaryota; kingdom Metazoa; phylum Chordata; class Aves; order Passeriformes; family Fringillidae; genus Fringilla; species Fringilla coelebs. Next base: position 3,200,209 of record NC_140036.1, on the reverse strand, counting down.
AACACATTCCACATGAGCACAGCACAGGAGAAGCAAATGAGAGAAGAATTGTTTTCCTTTTCTCTGAGGCCTCTCAGCTTCCCAGTAGAAGAAATCCTGGGTGAAGGGATTTTTCTGGAAAATACGACAATGACGTCACCTCTAAAGAAATCACAGTTAAGTTGAGAAGTGCTCCTTTTATTTTGGCCACACTTACTTTATTTTGGACTAATTTTAAGTTGTAAAGCAGCACAAAGTCATGGAATTGTACCAGAAGAACTTTGGGTTGTTGTGTCCTAGCCCACAGATTGATCTGGCTTTGATCCTGATATGACTTGGTCAGAATCACTTATCCAGGCATCAAAACAAATCTGGCTTGACTTTAGGATGTTAAGTAGAGCCTTATTTTTATAAAACATGGCTTATGAGTTGTGAGATCAGGAAATTTGAGCTGAAGCTGCAGAGACAGGCTGGCCAGGAAAGCACCAGAGCTCTGACTGCATTTTGCTGCATCTCACGTGAGATCATTTAAGCCAGAAACATATTGCTTTCTTTTCCTCCAGTGTGTAGCCTAAAATGGAATTGAAAAACTTGTCCTGCAGGAGTTTTAGCAGCCTGGAGAGGTGAATCCAGGTCCTGCAAGCTTTGGTGTAGCATCCAACCAACAGAATGTGCTCTTCCAGAATCAGGAGAAAGGCTTTGCCTGAGTAGATGTGGGAGCAGCCCACAACCACAGACCAGAGAATTTTAAAATGTTTAAAGGGCAAGAAATTCACCCTTTTGATGATAAAAGATTATCATCATGTTTCATAGAGTTTCTTTGAAAATAATATATTAGTAGATTTGGTTTTCTAACATTTTATAGTGTCATTCTTTCAGTCTTGTGGGGTGTTTTTTTTGGTGTTTTGGGTTTTTTGTTTGTTTGTTTGTTTTATGTTGGGGTTCTTTTTGGCAAGGCTCTGCATTCTATCCCTTTTGAAAACAAACAAATAAACAAACCCAAAACCACAGAAAAGCCCACAACAACAGGAAGCCACTAAATTGGAAATACTGGAAAGTAATTCAGGAGTTACAGGTTTTGTCTTCTCAAGATGAGTTCCTTTATAATATCCCTGATAGAACTTTCAAGTTAAACACACTTGAACAGCACTTGGCACTTGTTGTTCTGCTAATGGCAATTGATTCTCAAGCACACACAACTCCATACCATGGTGCAAGCTCTGCAGCATCCCAAAACGTCCCCCTTGAACTGCAGCACCTGAAGTACAGCAGATTTTAAATCAAAATGTAATTATTTTGTTCTCCATAAATCAGCATCTGTGAAGATAATACCAGCTTGTCTGAGAACCAGCTGTGCAGCCATTCATCTTTTGAAGAGGCAGAGTGTTCCCAGGGGTTGGTTTCTCCTTGGGCCACTTGGAGGCCACCAGTTTTGTGCAGAGCAGTGATGTGTTTTACTGTGCTGGAAGAACACAGCCCCAGAGCCTCACTGACCTCTGAAGTGTCCAACAGCTGATTCTAACAGATCAGGAACTTCATCTTCTGCAGGTGTAACTTCTGGGGTTTCTGTGGTTGGGATCACCCCCAAGGTGTTAGAAAGTCTCTTTTTCCAGCCCCATGACCAAAGAAGAAGTTGAGATTTGGCAGTTCTGCTTTTCAAGGCTGTTTATTTTCTCTTATCCATTCCATTCCTTCTCTGACCTGCTGAGATCTGTCCAGCAGGTCGGGTTGTGGCACAGTCCCTGCCCTTGGGGTGGTGTTGGCTTTTTATACCAAGAACTATGTGGACTTTATTTATAATAATTTTCTAGTACCTATCACCTGTGTTAGACAGTCTGTCTCTACCCTAAACCAATCCAAAAGTGCCACCATCACAGCAAAAGATGGAGGACAAGAAGAAGAAGGACAGGACACACCCACATTCCTCCCTCTTGCCTCTTGAAGCCCCATTCTAAATCCCCAAAATTCTACTGTTTCACCCTGTGATAAATTCACTATCATTCTACTCAAACTCTCATCATTTGTAACTCTTCACACAAAGTTGGGAATTGTTTCCATGGGCTAAAATCAAGGCACAGGTGTTTTTGACTCTGTGCCGAGGTCTCTGAGCCCCCTGCCAGGGTCTGGAGTCCTCCAGGGCAGCCAGAGGGATGTTCTAGGTCCTGACAGTAATTCTCTTCCCTCTTCCCCTGGAACATGTGGTAAGCTGTTTTCTGCTTCTGCTGTGAGAGTGTTCCTGTGAAATGCCCAGACACACAAACAGGGAGCCTGAGAAGCAGATAAAATTAAAACAAAGGGGTTTTTCTCCCCCCCTCCAGCCTGCTCGGTGTGGTGGGGGTTGAGCTATGTCTGTGAGCATGCTTCTCAGCTGCAGGAGGGTTTGCTGGGATGCACAAACCTCAATCCTGCTCTGCACCAGAAATATTCCAAACCTGCTTAGCTTTTTTAAAGGTAGCAAACCTTTAAAGCACACCCCAGGATGGCTGTTCTCGAGCTTCATGCTTTGAAATGTGCTCTGTGTCATAATTAGCTTTGTGCCTGCCCACGGAGCATATGCTTCTAATTAGTGAACTCCATATGGATTTTAATGTATAACACAGGACACGTGGGCTTGAGGAGGGGGAATTTTTGGGCTTTGGATGCAGGAGAGACTAAGCCCAAAGGTACAACAAATCAAGGCTTGTTCAACATGATCACCACGTGACCTGGCTTTGGCCAACTGTTCTGGTTTTGAGCAAACGTGAAATGCAGGTTTTGGGCTTGAATGGAAACTGGGAACAGCAACAAGAGAATTCTTGTGCTGTGAGGTAACTGGGAGTGTCTCTGCTGCTCCATTCCTACGTGTCTGTTTCTTTTCTAAGATTATCAGAAATTTAATATCCTCAGCATTTCTCTTGGAGCAGTGCATGCATCTGCAGAAGGAGTTACTGCTGTCACAACACTCTGGCTGAACTGTGTCTGTTCATAGTTATAGATTTGGAATAATGTTCTGACCCTGGGTTCTGGGAGCCTGGACATCCACAGCAGCTCCTGGCCAGTGCTCTCCCATGGAACCAGTGTTAGGAGCACATAAATCTTCTCAAAATGCACTTATTGCCAGCACAGCACAAGTAGATCAGGTTGCCTCTGAGCGTGCTGGAGGACTGAAAACCAATTCTCAGTGGAAATGTCTTTTATCAGGCTGGAACTTCCACTTGGCATCTGTGGTTCTGTGTTGTGGGTCCCAGGACCAGGTGAGAGATGAGAATCTGACTCCAAGTTCTCAGGAGGCTGATTTATTATTTTATGATATTATAGTAAAAGAAATGATATACTAAAACTATACTAAACTATAGAGAAAAGAATACATCAGAAGCTAGAAAGGAATGAATGATAAAAACCCATGACTGACCAGAGAGTCCAACACAGCTGGACTGGGATTGGCTATTAAGTAAAAACAATTCACATGGAACCAGTCAAAGATGCACCTGCCACATCCTAAAGCAGCAAAACAGAGGGAGAAACGATCAGATAATATTGCTTACATTTATTTTCTGAAGCTTCTCAGCTTCTCAGGGAAAAAATCCTGGTGAAGGGATTTTTCAGAAAATATCATGGTGCCAGTTCTGCTCTGCATTCAGCAGGGAGAGCTCCAGTGAAACGCTGCTGCTGCCCTGGGACCCCAAATCCATGGCACCATCCTTCTCAGTTTGTCATCCCTCCCTTTCTTCTGGCTCCTAAGCAAATCCTGATCCCAGAGCAGGTGTCCCTGGAGGCTGCTCCTGCTCCTTCAGAAGCTGTGACCCCTCTCACTGACCACATCCTTTTCTTCCTTCCACACTAAGCCTTCCCCAGCCGCTCTTAAGCAGCTGCAGAGTTTTGCTCTCTGTAGCCTTTGGCATGAGCAGTGAAGCCCTGACAGAAGCCCAGCAGTGCTGGTGCCATTCCTGCCTGGGCTGAGCCATCCTGCTGCCAGTTCTGCTGTTGTAGGATTTGTAGGAAATGTCCCATCCACACACAAACGTTGCCAAGGGTGCAAAGGGCAGTGCTTGCAGGAGCTGAAGCGTGCTTCCTGCCTCTTCTGCTTGCCTCTCCTGCCTATAAATGCTGCCCCTATCCAGAGGATGGCCTGTCTCCCTTCATTTTAGCCTCTCTGTGGGATGGCTCCTGCTCTGCTTTATTTATTGCATGCTATCCACACCTTGTTCTCATTAGAGAAGTATTGATTTCCTCATGGGCTTTCCTGTGGTACTCATCATTTGGAGATGAGTGTCTCAGGAATGCTAATTGCTCCTCAGCGTGGCCAGGAGGTGACAGGATGGTGGGCATGCTCCCTCTCCAGATGAAGGGCTGGGACTCAGATTGAGTCAAAAAAAAAGAAAAAAAACCAAAAAAGGCAGCTCATTTCTGCTTGCCTAATTTGATGTGACACTGCCCTGGCTTGTGGTGGCAGCTCAGATGCTGCCAGCCTGCAGTGCAGTGACCCAACTGAATGTCCAGGGATGAGCAAGGTGGCCAGTGGGAAATCTGGGGAAAACTCTGCACTTGGTCTGGAGACACTCAGAGTAGCAATTATAATATGTGTGTGTGTTTTATAATCTGTGTGTATATTATAATCTGTTTGTATATTATAGTCTGTTTGTGTATTATAGTCTGTTTGTGTATTATAATCTGTGTGTATATTATAATCTATGTGTGTTTTATAATTTGTGTGTGTATCGTAATCTGTTTGTATATTATAATGTGTGTACTAAAATCTGTGTGTGTATTATAATCTGTGTTTATTATAATCTGTGTGTATATATTATAATCTATGTGTGTATTATAACCTCTGTGTGTATTATAATCTGTTTGTATATTATAATCTATGTGTGTATTATAATCTGTTTGTGTTTTATAATCTGTGTATATTGTAATCTGTGTGTACTATAATCTGTGTGTATAATAATCTGTTTGTATATTATATTCTGTGTGTTTTATAATCTGTGTGTATTATAATCTGTGTTTATTATAATCTATGTGTGTATTATAATATGTGTGTATATTATAATCTGTGTGTATTATATTCTGTTTGTATATTATAATCTGTGTGTTTTATAATCTGTGTGTATTATAATCTGTGTTTATTTTAATCTCTGTGTATATATTATATGTGTGTATTATAATCTGTGTGTATATATTATAACATTGTGTATTATAATCTGTGTGTATATATTATTATCTATGTGTGTATTACAATATATGTGTATATTGTAATCTGTGTGTATTATATTCTGTTTGTGATTTATAATCTGTGTGTATTATAATCTGTGTTTATTATAATTTCTGTGTATATATTATATGTATGTATTATAATCTCTGTGTATATATTATATTCTATGTGTGTATTATAATCTGTGTGTATATTATAATCTCTGTGTATTATAATCTTTGTTTCCACTTAAAGGCTGTTTGTTGCTGTGCTTCTCGAGCATTTACTTCAAGATTAATTGAGATGCATCATCTGAGTCTTAGACTTCTCATGCCTGTTCAGAGGAGAACAAAACTTTTTATGGCTTTTTCAGGTTTCTCTCTTTTTCCTCCTAACTAGCAGACTGTAGGTCAGCATCTTTTGGTATGAATAAAGGATAAATCTTTAGCAACTGCAGTTTGCAGAACTTCTGACATTAAGAATGGCTAGCTGCTTTCTTGCTTTCCAAAAAAGCCTGACCATGCTTTGGATGTGTATCACAGGGAGGAAGCTACTGGCAGCATTTAATTGCTGCAAACATACCCCAATGCCCCTCTTTTCCCTCTTTTCTCATCTGTGCAGCAGTTATGCCTAAAAAATGCTCATAGTAAAGAAGAAAATAAATGAGAGACCCTTTGTGCAGCCTGTTTCTTCCCTGATATTTTGGGAAAAGGCTGTCTGTTCTTTACTTGGGAGAACCATAAATTGCCCATCTGCTGAAAGAGCAGGGGCCGCAGTTGCTCACTGCTCTGGAGATGAAATACCATCATCTCCAGACCAGTTTATGAGTTCTTTGCACCTTTATGGAGCACTGGTCAGTGCTGTCCATGCCCCTATGAAGGCAAAACCTTTTATTCTGGGAGATTTGTAACATTTTTCCAAGCCCACGGGGCCTATCAAAATCCTTGGCATTATTTTGAAGGATCCCAATGCTTTCCCACAGCATCTTGCTCTGGTTTGTGTTTAGTTTTCCCATCATGTTGGGAAAACATTACATGCATTTCCATGTAAATACAAAAAGAAAGGGGGTGGGAAAAGATTGGGATTCTCCAGATGGGTTAATAGAGGAGAGCTGTAGGAAGAGCTGTTCTCTGGAAGCCCCGAGGGAAGGTTCAGCAGGAGGTCAGTGTGCTGCTTTGGGTGACACCAGGCTGTGTGACCTGGATGTAGGTGAGCCCTGCTGCTGCTCCAGGAGGTCCCTGTGCTGCTCTAGGTGACCCCAAGCCCTGTGACCTGGCTGTGGGTGAGCCCTGCTGCTGCTCCAGGAGGTCCCTGTGCTGCTCTAGGTGACACCAGGCTGGGTGACCTGGCTGTGGATGAGCTTTTCTGCTGCTCCAGGGCTGCCAGGAGGTCACTGAGCAGCTCTGGGTGACACCAAGCCCTGTGACCTGCCTATGATTGAGCTTTTCTGCTGCTCCAGGAGGTCACTGAGCAGCTCTGGGTGACACCAAGCCCTGTGACCTGCCTATGATTGAGTTTTCTGCTGCTCCAGGATGTCCCTGTGCTGCTCTAGGTGACACCAGGCTGTGTGACCTGGCTGTGGATGAGCTTTTCTGCTGCTCCAGGTAGTCCCTGTGCAGCTCTGGGTGACACCAGGCTGTGTGACCTAGCTGTGATTGAGCTTTTCTGCTGCTCCAGGAGGTCACTGTGTACCTCTAGGTGACACCAAGCCCTGTGACCTGCCTATGTTTGAGCTTTTCTGCTGCTCCAGGATGTCAGTGTGTTGTTCTAGGTGACACCAGGCTGTGTGACCTGGCTGTAGGTGAGCCCTGCTGCTGCTCCAGGAGGTCACTGAGCAGCTCTGGGTGACACCAGGCTGTGCACCCTGGCTGTGATTGAGCCTTGCTGCTGCTCCAGGAGGTCAGTGTGCAGCTCTAGGTGACACCAGGCTGTGTGACCTGGCTGTGGATGAACATTGCTGCTGCTCCAAGGCTGCCAGGAGGTCACTGTGTACCTCTAGGTGACACCAAGCCCTGTGACCTGGCTGTAGGTGAGCCCTGCTGCTGCTCCAGGAGGTCACTGAGCAGCTCTAGGTGACACCAGGCTGCATGACCTGCCTATGATTGAGCTTTTCTGCTGCTCCAGGAGGTCACTCTGTACCTCTAGGTGACACCAGACTGTGTGACCTGGCTGTGGGTGAGCTTTTCTGCTGCTCCAGGATGTCACTGTGCTGCTCTAGGTGACACCAAGCCCTGTGATCTGGCTGTGGGTGAGCCTTGCTGCTGCTCCAGGGCTGCCAGGACAGGGGTTCTCTCCCCATTCTGGATTTGGGGGAGCCTCTCTCAAGCAGAACACCTGGCTGGGTGCCCCTCATACTCCATTTATTGACACACTCACCTTTATTTGGTGCCGTGTTTTCAGGTTTCATCTGATTAACTTCAGCACTGGAGCATGTGGGGCTCTGGGGTTGCTCTGTTTTCTCTGGAGAGCACTTGGTGTGAGAATCTTTGACACAGCCTATTAGAATTGGATGAGGAGCTTACTCTCACTTTCCAGGCACTTTGTAGCCTTTTTTCTCCGTATAATTCAGCCCCAGGCACAGCATGAGAGCAGTTTTCACCTGTGGACTTGCTGGCTTTGCTTCTCCAGCTTTCAATCCTTGCTTTTCCTGTTTGGCAGCTCTGGGTCAGCAGTCCAAGGGCAGTTCCAGTGGCACAAAAATGTGTGAATGCCTCTTGGAGTGTGTTTGTGTGTTTCCCTGCTGCTCCCAGCCCGAACCCCCCAGCTCTGAAATGCAGGTTGTGCCCCAGCTTTGGATGGCAGGAAGAGAAAAATGGGGTTTTTTTCCCACAGCATTGAAAATTATGGATTTAATTCTGATAGCTCTTCTTAAAAAAAAAAAAAAAAAAAAAAAAAGAGAGAAAAAGAAAAGCAGACGTATTTAAGGGCTTACAGTGCTTATTTCAGTTTTTGGCCTGCTATAAGGATGAAGTAGAGAAGGAGAACGTGGAAGGAATGTTAAAAGAAAAGAGGGAGAGCAAAGCTTTCAGCAGACTTTTCCTACTGTCTTCATATTTCCAATACATCCAATAAGCTGCTTTTTTTACAAGTCATTTTTTCTGAAGCCTAGGAAGAACCACATCCCCCATCCTTTCCCCTGAGATGATCTCCCAGTGGAGCTACTGCCTGAAAGCACTCCCATTAACAGCCAGCAGAAATGCAGAACAGAGCTGTAGAAAAACTCACTTCCCTTTGCCTTTTTAAATTGCATTTTATTTTATTTTATTTTATTTTATTTTATTTTATTTTATTTTATTTTATTTTATTTTATTTTATTTTATTTTATTTTATTTCTATTTATTTTTTTATTTGCTTTTTAATTTTTTTTTTATTTGCTTTTGTTATTACTCAGCTGGCAGTGGCAGGGAGGCCTCTGCCATATTGTGTTCTCTTCATTTTGCCATCTAGGATTTACCCTGGGCAACTCCAACAATCTCAATTTAGGATTTTACCTTTCATTTCCAGTGAGAGAAGGGACACCTTCAAAATCTGATTTATCCTCTCCTAACACAGACAAACAGATGTCTGGGTGAGCTAAAATCACCCTTATAACAAAACTTGTCTTTCCCCACTGACCACAGAGGAAGCAGTAGAAGGAAGAGCTCTGGTTGCCTTCCAGGAATTTCCATCCTCTCAAATTTCAGAACCTTGTCTCACATCTAAGAACTCTTCCAGGTCGTTGTCAGTGCATCAAACAGCACAGGTGATATTCATCTGTACCTCTGGTGGCAGGATGGGAGCAAGAAGAAATGCCTTTTCCTGATTTTTGGCTGAGGTTTTTCCCTGGCTTTGTACTGCAGCTAATGCTCTGCTGCTTCCATCATGTTTCTCCTCCACCCAAATCTCAACACATGAATTTTTGAGTTAACAGATCTTTCTCAACTTCAGTTATAGATAAATATGAAGGAAACAGAATTTCAAAATACAAAACCAAAGGATTCAGACAGGAGTTTTTTTCTCCCTGTACTCCTACATACACTGCAAAACTTCTCCAGCTTTGGAAAAGTCAGGGACAAAAGAGAAATGAAATTCTGCCTTCTGCCACTAACTCACTGAAGCTGGCAAAGCTTTGAAAATGGAAAAGCTGAGACAGAAGGAGGAGAATGGGAAGAAAGCACAGTTCCTGCAGAATTTTTATTGCACTAAGACAAAGAAGAAGAAAATGCAGGAGGAAAAATGTCAAAACTCCAATTCTTCCTTTTTTAAAAGCAAGTGAAAGTGTCTTTTACTTTTCTTTTTCTGAAGCGAGTGCTTTTGCAAAAAAAGGTTTGTATTAGGGGAAGGGAAAATCAATAAAATAATTTTCTCTTTTTTTGCCTAGTTGTGACTGCTGTCACATTAACAACCCACCATGGCAGTAGTTATATTTGTATGCTGCTGCAGAAGAGATGTCTGTACTTTTAATGATTTTGGCCCCTTCCTCTAGTGCATCTCAAGTCCTGTTACTGAGTATGTTATGTTTAGAATGCTATGACTTAGCAAACAAAATTAAAAATCCATCCTTTCATGAGGCCTGGTGGGGAATGCTGCCATACTCACTATATTCTTTTTTTTTTTTTTGTGACTTTTTCTGTGTGTTGGATACCTTGACAGACACCATCCTAGTCAGGAGTGAACTGACAGCATCAACACTTGGACAAAAAGAATACTTTCTTGCTTTTTTTAGGGTAACAGTGTTGGACTTTTTTTTTTTTTTGTGAACACAGGTTTGGAATTTGTGCCTTGCAGAGTCTGGGGGATCACATCTCTTACCACCACCTCTGTCTGTGCCCTCTGCTCCACTGCCTTCAGGAGAGAAAAAAATGCTTTCTCTACAAGGACACCTCTCAAAAATCATGCCCTTAATCTGCCTTTTATTACAGGATCTCTAAAATTAAGTATAAGGCTGATGTTTTTCAGGATAATGGGTCTCTAACTCAACATGCTAATTTTAATGAGCTACCCTGAAAAAGCTGAAGTCATTACATATAGTAATGACTACATATGTATCTAGAGATATGTATCTGTTTAAATTCAGGGTTTTTAACACAAACCTGAGTGAATTTTTGAAGAAGTCAGGCCAATGTGAGCAAGGTCACTTCTAATAAAAGAAGACTCCAAGTTATGTGTGTGGTGCATCCACTGTGTGAATCACCCTGGCAAACAGTGCAATTTCTAATCAATTTCATTACTGTCACCTTTGTATCCTATGAATCTTTCATTATTTCTCCATGGTCAGAATAAAAGTGTATTCATTTAACAAGCCAAGAGCCTAATTGGCATGTTCCTTCAGAATAGCAGGTAGAGTCTGTAGTGGATAGAGGAGTTCTGTTAAATTAAAAAAAAAAATAAAATACTGTTTTTCTCTTAGAGAGGACCAACATATCAGCAATGACAATTTTAAATCTCTTTGGATGAGTTCAGTTTAGAAAGTGATTCATCATTGAAACAGAAGGAGCTGCCTCAGTGCAGAGTCCATAAACAGTGTCACAGGGGATGCAGCACTGGAAAGGTTTGAAATGTTGAAAATTCTTCCAGAAGGAGTTGGTTTATTTGCTTTCTGGAGGCAGGTATGAGCAGTATGAGCTTTGTATCTGAGAAGCTCTATCTTCTGATGTGGCATTCACATTCTCTCCACAGAGAGAGACATAATTCTCTCTCCCAGGATTTTTCCTGGGGAAGGCAGTGAGAAGCACAGAGGGAAGAAGAGAAAACAATTCTTATCTCAACTTGCTTCCCCTGTTGTTTGGCACATGTGGAATGTGTCATGGAGATTGTCCATGGCACATGTGGAATGTGTTATGGAGATTGCTCATGGCACAGGTGGAATGTGTCATGGAGATTGTTTACCAAGGATGATTTGTTAATTGGATTCTGCTGATGGTTGTTTGCATTGATTGGCTAATTGGGAAAAAGCTGTGTCCAGACTGTCTCAGACAGTCACGGGTTTTTCTTTGGTTGCTCTTTAGTATAGTTTTAATATAGTATTAGTGTAATATAACACAGCTTAATGAAGCATTTGTCAGCCCTCTGAAATCATGGATCAGAGCACTTTATTCCCTGGCTGGGGGGCCACCCTGATTGGATATTCTGATGATTAGATTGTGTCAAAACAGAAACTCTGCTATGGGAAATAATTGTGCCTCCAGACCAGGTGCTCTTATGCCTTTACTACTCCTTGCAAATATGCCTCAAGCATTTGCACAAAATGAAGCCTGAAACCTTTACCCAGTGTGGTGAGAACAAGCACACTCAGATGAATTTCTGTTTTCTTTGAACAGTACAACCAGCTACTCTGATTCTCTTTGACATCTACTTGTGCTCATATTGATTTGATTTTATAAACCTTCTCTGCAATTCTTCCTGTGCGTAGAGCAAGTAATTGTATGCACATTTTAATCCTTCAATTGATGCTTTGTGTGCCTGGAAAAAATCTTGGAAGATTTTTCAGGAGTGTGTACCTAAGGCATTAGAGAAGTGTCCTTTCCACAGAGCATAACCAAACTCTTCTAGGCCTGGGGAGCTCAGACATGAATTTATTTTTTTTTTCACTTCATTTTAATGAGTGAGGTTCTGTGCCATTCTGCTTTCAGGACTATAACCACGTTTCTAGCAGACAGATAATTGTAGGTTTTGTTTGTATCAGACTTTACTCAGTGGTCAGCTCCTAGGAGGTTATTCTGGAGCAATGCTATCCCTCACACTAAAACCACAGTTGTAGCCTGACTTTAGCTCGTTTTCAGGATTACAAGAGGCTGCCCTTGTTAGGGGCTGGTGTGAGGGAGAAGTGATATTGTTTGCCATCATGCTTTGTGGCAGTTTATATAAATATCTGGCAAGAAAATCATAACATTTATGTTTCTGTCTCCAGGAGGAGGGATTAATTTAGTGAGAAAACCCCTCTGTATGCTCAAACTCAACCCTAAAACAATGATCCTATTTTATGAGCAAATGTAAGCTTTTGTACAGTGAGGTAGATTATTTGTCAAAGCTAGTGAGCGGCATGACAGAGATCTCACTTACTTCTCTGGTAAATTGCAAGTTTTTAAAATTATATTGAGGGAGACTACTTACATTTCCACTGATAAAACAGGGGCAAAATTTGGTTTTTTTTGTCCTTGCCTGCAAGTTCCACAGCAAGGTTTTAAAAGTATAATTTGTTCTTGTACCTACTGCCATGTCAGTGACAGGTTTCTCTTTAATATGTTAAAGAGCAGATTGGTCAATGCTAAATGCTGTTGAAAAGAAATTACAAAATATTACTTTAAGGAGAGAAACTCCTGTACTTCAGAACATTTAAAGTTTAAAAAAATGGCTCCCTGTTTTGGGATATGTGCTGAAAAGGCTGTTTTATAATATCACAGCAATAAACCCACATTTTGCAGTAATAGAGCTTGTAAAGAAGCATCTTTCTCCATGGACACATTTTGTAAATCTCAATAATAGTTTCCTCTGAAGGATTGCTGAGGATACTTCTGTGAGAAATGGGTTGTTGCTTAAAGCTTTCCTTGGGCATTAGAAATGGGCACTGTCATGTCCAGATGTATTTAAATTATTTCCAGACAATCTTGGGCAGTTTAGGGAGAACATAAAAATAATGATCATCTGCATCTTAATTTCTCTTCTTTCTTGCATTTAACTTTTAAAAAATGAGTTATGTGCTTAGGCAAATCCCTTTTTCTCTGTTTGTAAACCCCTGGATCTTTTTCCCCTGGTGGTTCCTGGCTCTGGCATTGAGCTGGCAGCCTGGCCATGGCTCTGAGAGCCAGCAGGGTGGTGTTGCAGAGGAACAGTTCAGGTGATCAGTGATGAAATAAAAAGCATTGCCAGGCTGGCTGGAAGTGCAGATGCCCCAGGGAAAAGGGGAATGGTGGTTCCTGTCCCTTCCCTTCCCCTTTCCTGCTTCCCACTCCCCCACTGACACCCTCACAATCAAGTTGTGCAGCAACCTAATTTCACATCAGGTCTTGCATTTTGCTCCTTGCCATTATTTAGGATCTAGCTGCAGCTGCATTGTGTATGCTTAACAAATAAAAGCTTTCAGAGAACATCATTCAATTCCCACCTCCTGCTAAGGGTTTTGGAAGTGTAATACATCACAGAATCAAAATGACTTTCACTAAAAGTTCATGCTGTTTAAATCACACCAAATGTTATATTGAGCTGTAGCATACATAATTCATGTATCATTAACAGCTTCTACAAGTTTTTGGCTGCATGGCATACCAATGAATCAGAATGTGAGGGTATTTTTTGATACCTGCCTTCCCTTAAGTTGTATTTAGAAGCAACAGCATGTAATTATACTAACTTGGAAAATCAAACAGGCATGTAATAACTCATGGTTTGTGATTGACATGGTAAAGTAAATCTCTTTGCTTTCCTGATGTTGAGTAAAACAAGCTATTTTAAACTGGAAAGACTCAATAGATTTGTGTGCTTCTGTTACTATTATTATTATTATAATACATAAACCCCCATTTTCATTGTTTACCATGTGAGAATTCTCACACAGTCACTGGGTTCTTTCCATGGCTGATGGATCAGCAGTGTCCTTTAGCAAGAGGAGTCTGCTTGGCCAGTCTGAACCTTGTCACCATGATATTCCCTGAAAAATCCCTTTGCCAGGATTTTTCTCCTGAGAAGCTGAGAAGCCTCAGAAAAGAAATGTAAACAATAATTATCTGATTGCTTGGAATGTGGTCTGGAGGTTGGTTACCAACAGGTGCCTCTTTGATTGGTTCCATGTGAATTGTTTTTACTTAATGACCAATCCCAGTCCAGCTGTGTCAGACTCTCTGAGTCTGTCACAGGTTTTTATTATCATTCCTTCCTAGATTTCTGTTGTATCCTCTTTCTTTAGTATAATTTAGTATAGCATTAAAATATAATATAATATAATATAATATAATTAATATAATATAATATAATATAATATAATATAATATAATATAATATAATATAATATAATATAATATAATATAATATAATATAATATAATATAATATAATATAATATAATATAATATAATATAATATAATATAATATAATATAATATAATATGGAGAGGAGAAGCATTTATGTGTCTTTACCTGTGTGTAAAGATTGTAATTCTGTTTCAGCACCAGAATGCAGTGAAATACCCTGGATCATTCAATATGGGAAGATGTCAGGTTAAGCCCTTTTCTGATCCAGAGATGGGGCAACTGAGAGGTGTTTTAAAAACTTTTATTCCATTTTCAGTCTTATGAGAAGGGTGAGGCAATACAGATGTTGTAATTCATGACATCACAATCAGAAGCCAACTATTTCTTAATTAAAAAACACTATAAGTGTTTTATGGTCTGTCAGCTTTTTGTCACACCACGCTGTAAATGCCTTAAAGCCAATTATCTAAAATTACCCTTTGTGGGTCCCACTACAGCACATCTTCCACAGTTCTATTTCTCCAAAGTATCCAGTCTTATTTCCAAGGCCATCCTCTGAAACTTGTGTGTAGTTCCATTTCTCTCTCAGCAATGTCTGTCCCATTCCAGGGCATTTCTCATCTCAAGGTTTGCACACAAATGCACACTGTGTGAGTCTTCTGTCAAGTTCTGAGAATTCTCTACAAGCCCATTTCCCAAAGGAAGAAATAAATCAGATGGCATTTATGGTGCTGGAGAACCCATGAGCAGTAGAACTGCCTTGTGATCTGTGATTGCCAACAAAAAGAAACTTTCTGTCAAAATTGTGAAAGATTCTACTGGCAATCAGTGATCTCATGCTGGGTATGAGGACTGGATGATTTGGGAGTGGAGGTGGCCAGGGTCTTGCAAAACATGAAATTCTTCTGAAGCAGAATCCCAAATGTTGTTTATAGCTCCTATCTAGCTGGCAAGTAGGTTAGGGGTTTCCCACAAGAAGATTTTTATTCAGAAATCTGACTACTCTAATAAGTGTATTCAGCCCATGGTCACTGATAAACCAATTTATTCAAGCAAAACTTTGATTTAAATATGTATTTAAAGTAGATTTGGGTCCCAGTGCCTGTCTGCATACTGTATTTAGCAATCTTTAATAACTAAGTACAAATTAGAAAACTTTTTAAGTGGTTACCAAGAGGTGATTTTTTTTCCACATTTATTTATATCAGTCCTCAGTTTCCATGGGGAGCAGCCCCAAATGGATGACTTCTCAAAAGAGTGATCTGCACTTTGCAATTACAACTTTAACTTATCCCATACTTGATATAAATATAGTAGGAAATTGTAGTCAGTTTTTTCTTTCATTGTGATTGTTGCTCAAAGTTGAAGCAAGGTGCTGGCTTTCTAAAAATGGCATGTCACCTGTCTGCTCTTGCTGACCTTTTTAATTCCTTTTTAAGTCCTAAGAGAAGGGCCTGATCAGTAAAGATCCCTCAAAAAGTTGCACCTTCTAATATCTAAGTAAATTATTTATTTTTGTGAAAGGGCCATTAAGGAAATGACCACATCTAGAAAAACAGAAACTGGTAAAAATGTTGGTGCTCCCCAACTCAGCAAATACTTCTGCCAGGTTATTTGCCCCTAAAGCAAATAAACAATACACTTTAATAAATAATATACTTTAAAGAGTAACAAAACAGAGCAGCTGCACTCTGTCCTTTCACTGCAGGGTCTTTGCTGCTTCCTTCCACTGAGCTGTGGTTAAATGAGCTGGAGCAAATGATAATCCCTCCTGCAAGGAATCTGGGGGAAAAAAATTACCTTATTAAAGCTTGTTTTAATTAAATATCAGTGCCTACCAAATATTTTTACCAGGTACATGTGACATAACAAGAAAAAATGGAAAATGTTCTCATGAAAAATAATGCCGTTTTAATATCATTAGCAATTAATGGGACAGACCTGTTAGTATGTGATTTAAATTTTAAAAAGAAATTTGAGACCTAATCTTTCTTTGAATGCTGATTCACCACTGTTTGTAACCAGGAAAAATTAAGCATTAAAGTAAGGGGTAGTGAGGCTGGGAAGAATTATAAATCATGCCTAAACCCAGTGTATTCAGAGTTGTTAGCATTTTAGCAGGACTGTGTGTTACTCCACAAATAGGGAACTGTGGTTTTTGCTGGTGAGGTAAAGAGATGAGTCTGAATCCATGTTCTTAGAAGGTTAATTTATTGTTTTATGGCCTATTCTGTTCTATTATGCTAAACTAAAACTATACTAAACTATAGAGAAAGGATACAGACAGAAGGCTTAACAAGAATGACAATGAAAAACTCCTGACTCTCCAGAGCCTCGACACAGCCTGACCATGACTGGCTATTAAGTCAAAACAATTCACATGAAACCAATTAAAAAAATGACCAGTTGGTAAACAATGTCCAAACCACATTCCAAAGCAGCAAAACACAGGAGAAGCAAATGAGATAATAATTGTTTTCATTTTTCTCTGAGGCTTCTCAGCTTCCCAGGAGAAGAAATCCTGGCAAAGGGATTTTTCAGAGAATATGACAGTGACAAGGAACCCTCTTGGGCACTGAACTATTCAAGCCCTGAGGTCTGAATCAAATCCTCAGGCAGGAATCAACACTGGACATCCCTGGTGTAAAACAGCTCTAGCATTTAGAACAAATAAAACTCACTAATAACCACTGCTGGATTCTCTGTAGCTTTTGCACAGGAATTCTGTGTTTTCTTGCTGGGAACCCTGAGCTGTAAAAAGAGAGGGATGCTGACTAGGGGTTTGCTCTGCAGGATTAGCTACAAGAATATTTTTGTGTGCTGAGGTGGCTGCTGCCCTGAAGACCCACAGCTCATAAGACTGGGGGAGATGGGGAGAGGAGAAGCATTTATGTTCCTTGCCTAGTTTGTGCCTTCATCAGCACAGGGCTGGCTGCATGAGTGAGAGCAGAACTGGGAATCTGTGTTTTGGAAAGTCAGCCTTCTTCTCCCAGCCCTGATATTTGGGCAGCCTGAATTTGCATACTTGACTACAGGTTTCTTTTCACCTGGGCTTCTCTTTTCTGTTGCAATTTGAATTTTAAAAAAACCCCACTGTAAAAAAACCCACAATGGGGAGAGAAAAGGAGACATTTTCACCTAGCTGGCAATTCCCTCTGGTTTTTCCTATGTGATTCTGCTTCTGGGTGCACTTGCTGTGTGTTTGGTGAGGGGTGTGTGTCAGGAATTCACAAGTTTGCCAGGAAATAATGCAGATTTCTGGGGACTGAGTGCAAGTGTCCTTGCCTTTCCTCTTGCTCTTGTAGTACTTTGGGATTTTAGAGCAGAGTTTGAACAGGCAGCACAGGAATGGCTTTGGAAGCAAAACTCTGCCCCAAAATGTGAAGTACAGGCACGGCTGTGATCTGAGAAATTCATGAATGTCACCAGCACAGCCTGCTGAAGTGATAGCTATAAAATGAGAGATTTAAAGGAGGCAATCATAATGGTTAACAGCAGTATGAAAAAGCTTAAACATGTTCATAAATTTCAATAACTGCTGAGCAATATACTGGATTCATCTAGGAGAGATTTAATGTGAAAAATGTTAAATAGGCTATACAAAGCCTGGAAACAGACATTTCTCCTGAAGATGGAGTCTCTGGGTGAGAAATTTACTTTATACTTCAGCTGAAGTGATGCTAAATGCAAGTACAATCTGGTAGAAAAGAAATGAGAAAATAAATTATAGAAAGAGTTTTTAAATTTTCACATTAAGAGAAAGGGCTTTATTTTGTATTCTCACTTCAGATGGTATTTGTACAGAGCTATAAATGCCTGTGCATGCTGAAGGAAATGAGATAAAAAATGTTGGTGTCAATTACATAGATATTTAATAGAAAATAAAAATGACTGAAATCTTATCACAGGGAAGTACAAGCATATATATTTGTGTGCAAGTACCAAGAATATATACATCATTTAAACAGATCAACTTTGTTTAGAGTACATCACTTTAGACGAATTTTAAATTTTCTGTGCTTAAAATTAATAGAATTTTGAGGCAGAGCCTTTCATTGCAGATAGTTTTAGTAAGATGCATCAGTGCACTAAGATTTTTGAAATGCTGAATACCTTCTTTGTGTTGCTAATTGCATCTGTGCACCCTGAAAATGAAGGATACCCACCATCTTATTTCCAAGTTCAGTCATTTTCTTCCTGTTGATAAACAGCCCTTATCTTATTCCCACAGACCAGCTAGATTTTACATTATTTTATAAATGGCAATTTTCCATTGTGCTGCAGCATATTGTTAGCAAGCTTGAGCATTATTAAAAAAGAAATAGAAGTACAGAATTTTTAAAATTTTTCTGTGTTTAAGGGCTTATTTTTAGATGCACTGGTGCTGCTTGCAGCAGTGATTAAATTATTGAATGATGATAATTAATGATAATAATTAATGAAAGGCACCTTTCATCAGGGTAAGGTGGTGAAAGCTCGTGAGCTTGACCCTTTGTGAGAGGACAAAGGTGTGTCCAGCCCCTGCCAAGGAGCAGCCCAGCCCTGCAGGTCAGTGTGGGGCTCGTGGAAATGCTACCCCAGAAGTGTTCCAGGAGGTGAACCCATCTTTTGAACCCATGTGGGAATGGACTGAAAGGATTTTGGGAAAAATCTGAGCAGGCATCTCTGTAACAACTTGCAGGTTTGTTTCCCTCTCGTGTCTCTAGTGCCTAAAGGCACACAGCTCTTTTGTGAGTTTGGCCACATTTCACTGTCCATCTTTGCTGGTTCCATGTAGCTCCCTGATCCTGATGCAGTATTTAACAAAAACACTAATTTTTTAGCAGGAAGTGAAGCCAGAACTGAAATTACCAGGCAGGCACTTCTGGATCAGCACAGGGAGAGTGAAACGAAGGGAATTTCCCTTTCTGGGGTCACTACAAGTTTACTTGTGAGCCCTGGATGTCGTGAGCTTCCTTCTGAAACATTGAAACTGATTGAGTTCTCCATGTTTGATTATTGAAGGAAGGTGTGCCTGTGTTAACAGAGTTTGGAAAGATGAAATACCACTACTGGCAGAAGAGTGATTAACCTGGCAAGGAGCTCAATACCAATGTTTAATTCTCAAGATACATTGCATTTTTGCTGTGACACTTTATATTCCGAATGGCTTTACTGGTGCAGCTCCATCTGCTTCACAAACCACTCAAAACACAGGGAGATTTCTAGAGAGTGAGAATAATGATTTCCAATAACAGAATGAAATATCCTGGCTGACAAGTTCAGTGGCATGGCTCTGAGGATCCCCCTGCATCCCCTGCCCAACACCACATCAATTTTGTTTGACTTCACGCAAATGGGATGCAGAGGAGGGGCTCCATCTCCCTGTGCACTTGCATCCACCCTGTAGATGTGAATAAATGCCCCTAAACACGTTTGTGCTGGTGTCTCAGCAAAGCATATGGAATTTCACATTGATTTGTGCACTCCATAAAGCACTAATGGAGCTGCTGCCTCAGCTTTCAGTCAATTGGGGAAGACTCAGTGATGGGAAACTGCAGAAAATTCCCCTTTTGCTGCTCCCAGCAGTGCCTTCCTGGTAACTCCAGCTGCTCTGCTTTGCACTGTCCTCAGATTCATTTCTCTCCTTTGGGAAGCCACAAAAACTCATTCATGAAGCAGCTTAGAAATGAATCCTCCCTCCCTACACCTGACACCCTTCATTTCTAGCACAGCTCTCTAAAAGGGACAACAAGCCTCACAATTCCACCATCAATATGTACACCTACAGGGCTGTAAAATGCTCCATCAGGAATAGATGCTTGTCACTGTAGGATATGAAATAACACAGCATGGACACGCAGATCTTCCAAGGCAAAAAGAAATTTTTTTAAATTTCTGACTTCAAGATTTACAGGTTTTCAAAAGTGACAGTGGTTTGGAGGGTGACAGTGCCACCTCTCCAATGACACTGGACAAACCAACAGCCCATCAAATTTCTCCTCCTCCATAAAAAAACACAAAACAATAAATTATTTACAGAAAGTGTGTGAGAAATTTCGTTACAAAAATGTAAACATCAGAAGGCTTAGAAAATCTCGAAAAATCAGGGTGACAATTGCTCTTCTCTCCCTTTTTGCTGTGAATTGAATTGTGCTGTTTTGGACAGCCTACACAAGCAGATTTGTTATATCTGATCTCAGCTGAAACTGACTCTGCATTACATAAGATTTATATGTACCTTCCACTGCTGTTTAGGACAACTTGATATTCAAGCTCTGCTATAATAAGGTCATCTGCTTCTAAAGAGCTTCTCATTGCCATGTAGTTTTTACAGCTTATTTCAGTATATCATTATTCCAGTCAGTGCTGGAGCAGTTGTTTTTTGGTGAAATGATGATATTTCACAGCAGAGTTACCCAATTGTCACAGGCAATGACAGGGTAAATTGAAACAAGAAGAAACCGAGCTGGAATGTAGATAGTGACCAGAATTACTGACCTTGACCTCATTTGTGAGATCTCTAACAGCAAATTGTGGCTTCCTCAGTACCAAATCACTGCATTAAAAATCCATGCCCTACACATGCAGCAACGTGATTCCCTCACATGCTGCACAGAGGTGTTTGTGCCATAATGAATTCAGGATATCTGCTGCTAATTGAAAAATCCTCTGCTGCTCTAGGTGCTCCAAAGGCTCATTTTCTCTGCAGAAGCTGGAGGAGGCAGCAAGATGTTTAGTTTGGGTCTCTTTGAGGAGCTGAAAACAGAAAGCAAACTGCAGCTGGGCAGTGTGGGGCTGTTCTTCCTGAGCTCTGGGGATGTGTGCTGGTGATGCCGTGGGATTTTGGCTTTTCATGTATTTGTAACCCTGCAGTTCTTTAGTGCATAACTCTAAACTCCATATTCAGTGTTAGCTGCTGCTTTCCCATTTTGGGCAGACACAACAATTCCTCTCCAGGCCTGGGAACCAAGGACACCTCACTGCCTCAGGTTCTGAGAGATGGAAACAAAAGTGAGTTGGGGGGAGCAAACTGGGGGTACATGGCTTCATTACCTGAAGCTGGAATTGTCAGATGAGCCCCCAATGTGCAAATGGCCCAAACTTATAAAAGTGTGCAAACCCATGACCCATCATCCATTTTTGGGTGTAGCCCCTGGGGGGCTTTGTGTGCTCTAAATGCACCTGAATACCCTTCAATAAATAGAACTTCTTTTTATTCCCTTAATTTTGTCTGGCTTCTGTTTTTAGTAGCCCCAAAAAGGCATCACTGGTTCTGGGTAAACTTAGGGCTCTGCACAGCAGCTCTCTGCACACAGGGGTGTCACCCTCTTCTGTTAAGTTCTTCTAAGCCTTCTGATGTTTACATTTTTGTAATGGACTTTCTCACACACTTTTATGTAAATAATAATTGTTTTTATGTTTTCATGTGGAGGAGGAGAAAACTGAAGGACTGTTGGTTTGACCAGTGTCATTGGCAATTTCATCCTCCAATCCAGGGTCACTTTTTGAATCCTGTATACATTGAGGTTGACAACAAACTTCCCTTCATTTTTACCTTGGAGGTTCCAGCCTGTGAGTCATTTTATTTCATGTCCTATTGTGACACAGGGGTTTGACCTGGTGCTGTTAGCAGAGCCCATGGACAATGATATCAACCCCTGCACCTAGCCTGACTTCTTCCCAAGTGGCCTTGATGCCAAAGGTGCACTGGAATTGTGCTTTCTAAAGCCAGAGCCAGGCTTGGGGCACTGTTTCAGCTGCTGCTGGTGGAATGTTTCCTGTTGGGTTTAAGAGAAGTACTCATGTGTGTCACTGTCCTATTTTCTGAAAAATCCTCTTTGCCCAGGATTTTTCTCCTGAGAAGCCTGAGCTTCTCCCTGTTTTGCTGCTCTGAAATGTGGTTTGGAGGCTGTTCATCCAACATGTGAATTGTTTTTACTTAATGGCCAATCACAGCCAGCTGTGTCGAGGCTCTGAGGAGCCACAAGGTTTTAATCATCATTCTCGTTAAGCCTTCTGTCTGTATCCTTGCTGTATTCTTTAGGATAGTTTTAGTATAGCAGAATGGAATGGAATGGAATGGAATGGAATGGAATGGAATGGAATGGAATGGAATGGAATAGAGTGGAATAGAATAGAATAGAATAGAATAGAATAGAATAGAATAGAATAGAATAGAATAGAATAGAATAGAATAACAAATCTGCCTTCTAAGAACATGGAGCCAGATTCATCAATTCCTCCTTCATCCTGGGGACCTCACAGATGCCACACTTGTGCAGCACACTTAAAATAAAGGGGTTAGGCTGGGTGAAATCCAGGCTGCCAGACAGCTCTGTGTTGGGATGTTTCCTTGCTGTCTGTCCCCTGTGAGCTGTGCAGAGGAAGGGGGTGCCCAGGGATGAAGGGGGCACTCAGGTCTGACTGCTCCCCTCGCTGCTCTCCATCAGCTCTTCTCTTCCTCTAATCACTGCCGTTCATTTTGATAATTTGTTTTCCCCTGGACGCAGCTCCCCTGTGGGAACCTTTATCAGCTGAGTGAATTGCTGCACACATTTCATTAATGCATAAATGAGCAGGCTGAGAGCATCTTATTGATCAGCATATGCCTTGTTATCTGTGCTAGCCTTGCTGGGATGCTGTGGGGAATAGGGGGACTTTGGGTATCTGCACTATTGTTTCACTTCCTTTATTTTCTTATTCTATGAGTAGAAATAATTAAATAAATGTGCCATTATAATTTAGTATTTTCTTACTCTAATCTCTCTTATTCCTTTTTCCCAGTAAAATTTTGTTTTATATTTATATTTAATATAAATTTGTATTATATTAATAAAATATATTTTTAAATCTATCTATTATATATATTTATAAATAAGAAGATATAGTTATAAATAAAACGTACATTTAAAATAAGAATATATAATATATATTATTTTAAATAAATATATTAAATTTCTGTATTTTACTAATATATACTATATATAAATATATAAAATATATATTTAAATTTAATATAAATTTAATATATTTATATACTACATGATAGGTAGTATAATAACTATATAATATAGATTATAATATATATTATGACATTTTAAATATATCTTTTTATTTTATATTTTATATTCTCAGTCTCACCTTCTAGGCCATGTGAAGTCTTTTTGATTTTGTTCTGTGCTCTTACTCTTTGCACAAGCAAGGCTGGCTCTAGTAAAAGTGGGATTTATGCAGTCAGCACGGAGCATGACACTGGTTTTATTTGCTGAGGGTTTAGAAGAACAGTGCAGTGTGAAGCCAGGTTCATTGCCTCCAGGTAGAGAAGAATTTTGAAAAAATCATTTAAAAACACCTATCTCTTTTGCCAATCCCTTGCATTCACTGAAAGACCCAATTACTTGCTGGGAAGGAAATATCAAACCTGAAACTCCATTTATCATTGTCACTGGGGAAAAATTCCCTTTTCAAAGTGAAAGCCAGACGTGTAAGATCACCAGTTCTTCTGAAGTCATTGCTTGGTGCAGTCTTCCTGACCTTTCCCCAAAGCCACAGTGGCTTTGAGTGTTCTTGAAAATTCTCCTCTAACATCTTGAATCTTCACTTGCAAAGCTTCAGGCAGTAGGAGCCTCCATCCTCATTTGCCATTCCCTCTTTTCCTGACACACTTGTCCTACCAGGTGGGATTTCTGAAACTGATAACACTTCTCTGATAACACTTCCCTGGAGGCACACCTTGATGTCAAACAAAGAATTGACCCAGTTCTTACCACTCCTGTTTTTGGAGAGGGAAATCCTCACACTGCTGTAGCTGGAGTGGGACAGTGCAGCACTGTAAAAATCACACTAATTGCATGTGGTTCATGTTTCCATCTTTTTGGGGTTTGCAAGAGCAAGGGGTTTAATGTTACAAATTCCAGTGTGGGCTGCATTGGCTGATGGTCTCAGCTTGGTGGTCAGGGGCTGCCTCACCCCCAGTTCAGTTGTGTCACAGATGTACCCTTGGCACCTGCTTGTTAATTACACCTGCTTAAAACCCTCTTTTATATCATAGGTAGCAATGACTTGGAGAATCCATTACCTTCAGCTCCTTTTAGCAACTTTCCAACAAAGTCGTAAATTGGATATGTGAGAAATCCATTTGCAATACAACTGGAGAAAGCTCAGACCCAAGCCATCTACCTGGCTTCTCAAAATTAAACTCAAAACCTCCAGAATATTGAGCTTCTTTTCCAAATCACTGTTTTTCATGGATTTGGGAGCAGTCCATTGATGGGAAGTTGGCACTGGATCCATGCATTTATTGCAAAACACGTGATACACTTCACCCCCCAGTGTGTGCCTTTGCCTTACAACTCTGGTTTGCAGTCCAGAATATTGCAAATAAGAAATTCCAACATGTTGTAAATAAGAAATTCCTTCAGTTCCTTTTAGCAACTTTCCAACAAAGTCGTAAATTTGATATGTGAGAAATCCATTTGCAATACAACTGGAGAAAGCTCAGACCCAAGCCATCTACCTGGCTTCTCAAAATTAAACTCAAAACCTCCAGAATATTGAGCTTCTTTTCCAAATCACTGTTTTACATGGATTTTAGCAGTGCATTGATGGGAAGCTGGCACTGGATCCATGCATTTATTGCAAAACACGTGATACACTTCACCCCCCAGTGTGTGCCTTTGCCTTACAACTCTGGTTTGCAGTCCAGAATATTGCAAATAAGAAATTCCAACATGTTGTAAATAAGAAATTCCTTCAGTTCCTTTTAGCAACTTTCCAACAAATTTGTAAATTTGATATGTGAGAAATCCATTTGCAATACAACTGGAGAAAGCTCAGACCCAAGCCATCTACCTGGCTTCTCAAAATTAAACTCAAAACCTCCAGAATATTGAGCTTCTTTTCCAAATCACTGTTTTACATGGATTTTAGCAGTGCATTGATAGGAAGCTGACACTGGATCCATGCATTTATTATTATATACACTTCACCCCCCAGTGTGTGCTTTTGCCTTACAACTCTGGTTTGCAGTCCAGAATATTGCAAATAAGAAATTCCAGCATGTTGGGTGCACAGCACAAATGGGATTTCTAATTTGTTTGTTCTCTTTTCAGCATCCATTCTTCTCTGACTACAGAAGAGCCAAGGGACATCCCCCAGTGCCAGAGTGGGCACAGGATTTCAGTTCAGGACATCCTTGTTCCCTCTCCTGCCATCAGCTCTCTAGGTGCTGTCCAAAAACCTTTCCAAGTGCAGTAACTGTATACCTTTCACAAGTATAGATTTTTTTTTTTCCTTACTTTAAGGTCACTTAGAGGTGATTTTTTCACTGGTCCTGCTAACCAGCAGCCCTCTCAGCTTGGGTCATCCATCAATTTACCCCTCACTAAAATATGTCTGTCTTTGGCTTGTGCAAGGAGTAAGTTGAGTTCACCTTGTGAATGAGAACTGAAGTTAATATATACAAATATACATATGAAATGCTATGCTTTGAGGTTAAAGCAAGGTATAAAGTGAGAGGTTAGTACAGTATATCCATAAGTTATGTTTGAACAGCATGTTTTGTACCTGAGGCTGCAGTTAGGGAGGATAAAATCTTACAGAACAGTCCTTTCTTCCAAAGCCTCCATGGACAAGGCAAGTTGTAAGAACCTGAATGAGGGATGTGGGACTCCAGGCAGCTCTCCAAAATGCAGTTTATTGTATACAAAATGCAGTTTATTGCATACAAAATGCAGTTTAGTGTATACAAAATGCAGTTTATTCCATCCAAGAGGTCACAGCAGCCCAGGGTGGTGGGTGACAGAGCTGTGCCCACAGCTGTCAGCTCCAGCTGCAGGCAGGCCTGCAGACCCTTTGGTTTTGGTCACAGTGCATTCTAGACTTTTCTTTGCTGAGCATCTTCATACAGTAGAACCAATCTATCCCTTAACTTTTATCTCTAGCCCATCATAACTGCTGTCATTACCATATCCATGTTACTGCTCTCCAATCACTAAAGTCAGTACATTGCAGTTTAAGCAAGAAGTTGTTTTTCAGTTTTCTTGCAGTGGAAAATTCTGAGACCTTTTTTCTCCTTGCCACATTTGCTGCCTTGTTTGCCTGTGCTCTCTTTCTGCTATTAAAAACATCTTCTTGTTTGGGGTGGGTTTATCCTTTGCTCTAAGCCATAAAACCCCTTCTAACTAACACACCCATTGCCTCCTTGGTTACCCAGTAAGACTGGCTCAGCAATTCTTTTCTTCTATATCAAAACTTGCTTCCATCTCTATTCCTTCATCAGACTCCACATTTCTGCCAAGCACACATATCTGTGAGACTTTCTTGTCAGACTTTCATCCTTCCCAACAGCAAGTGAGAGGAATGAGGGGGAGCAGAGCTTTCAGGACCTTTCCTCAGGCTGCTGATTGCAGTCAGAGCAGGACCAGTGCTCTGTCCTTGGGCTCTGTGTCAGCAGAACTCCAGCAGGCAGAGACATGAGAGGTTCAAACCCAGTGACACACTGAGGAGCAGATTATCCCTGTGGGGCCCAAAGTCCTGGATGCTGTGCAGAAAAAGATTTCTAATAACTGATGATCAGTACTGTGCTTCTCATGCTTGGTTTGGTGGGTCATGTAAATCTTTGCTGCAAATCCACTGGGTCAGATTAATTCCTTTTATATGTTCCTGCATGCTCAGCAGGGGTTGTGTGTGAAACTTCAGTAGCTGCACATTAAGGTGCCTTTTTTAAGGGACACAAACCAGCTTTAGAGGTGGAAATTAAACCCAGACAGATGCCTAGTGTAGAGCTTCACCAATCAGACTACTACAATCAGACTACTATCACAAAACATATTTTGCAATTAATGGGGTAATCTGCTGTATCTTTTATTTTAAGTTTTTATTTGTGTTTCCACCAAAGTTCCCCTGGACAGTGTGCAGTGGATTTCCAGCAGCTGCAGCTGGGTGATTCCAGTGATGAACAATGAGGTTTTGCAGCTGAGGTTTGCTGGTCTGGTGATGGTTTTTTGTTTTAAAACTTCTATCTTGCTCTATATATCTAACTATATTTTAAAACTTTAAACCCTTAAGTTTCCCACCCTGTGATATTACACACTTCTTATCAAACCACACACCCACAATCCTGGTGTTATCAATCAATTTTGGAAGCTTTTCCCAAGCTCTCAGGTCAAATTCAGAGCTCTCCTGGGGGTCAGAGTCTGAAATTCTCAGCATCCAGAACTCCAACACTCTGGGATGCTGGAGAGAGCCTGGGGATACCTTCCCTGCCCTCACACCAGCTGCAGGCTGTACCTGGATTTCTTTCCCTGTGCACAACATAACTTGGGTTGAAGAGCTCAGGGAAAGCTTAGAGCTGGTGCTTTAGGATGCTTGACAAAGCAGCAGGGCACTGATGAAAATGATGCAGCCCAGGACAGCTCCCCATAGTGAACAGCTCCCCACGCTGATGGTGAGTGCTCATCCAGCACAGCCACCACACCCCAAACCACTGGGCACAAAAATAAATGCTCATTTAGCAGCAGGGGCTGTGCTGGTGATAGGAAAACTTGTGATTTTACCCTTGAGCCTGCATCATTCCTTTTCTCTTCTAGTTCAGCCATGTGCTTTTAATGTTTTTTATTCAGCTTTGTGCCTCTGGACAAAGCAGGAGTGTTGCTGCCCTGGGAATCTGGATCTGGATCCTCCCTGCACCAGCTCCTCAGAGAGCTCCTGTCAGGCACAACCAGTGATGAGTGGGTGCCCTACAGGATGTGTTGCTAAAGAAGAGCACGAGAGACAGCTGCAGAACCTCTGACAGACTGATGGAGGGCTTTGTGGAGTATTCCTAAATTCTCAGCCTTCTGCAGATATGCCTTGGCATAAATAATGGTGTCATCAATATTGAAAGACACTGCAGCATTTAATATAGTCACATTTAACTGGTTTTTGCAGCCTCTGTCAGGTTTTTTATAATGTTTGGGAATTTGAATCTGCTTTCCAAATCTCTAATTAACCAAGGATTTGAGTAAAATAGTGCAGTTAGTGCAGGGCTGTGGTCCTGTATGCTATAAAGATAAAATATGCCTGTTTTAAAGGGGTAACTTCAGTCAAACCTGGTGCAAATGAGCCTTTCAGCAGCTCTTGGATGCTGGACATGAACTCCTGAAATTGCTGGGAATGGGTGGGCTCTGTGTGACAGGGACAGTGACACTCCATGCAGTTCTTTAGTGTCTAACTCTAAACTCCACACACAGTGTGAGCTGCTGCTTTCCCATTTTGGGCAGACACAACAATTCCTCTCCAGGCCTGGGAACCAAGGACACCTCACTGCCTCAGGTTCTGAGAGATGGAAACAGAAGTGAGTTGGGGGGAGCAAACTGGGGGTACATGGCTTCATTAGCTGAAACTGGAATTGTCAGATTTACCCCCAATGTGCAAATGGACCAAACTTATAAAACTGTGCAAACCTGTGAGCCATGGTCCATTTTTGGGGGTAGCCCCTGGGGGGCTTCATCTGCCCAAAATGTACCTGAATGCCCTTCAATAAATAGGACTGCTTTTTATTGCCTTAATTTTGTCTGGCTTCTGTTTTCATGTGGCCCAAAAAGACATCAATACCTGCAGTAGTAGACCCCATCTAGCTGGCTTTTATTGTGGGGGCTGAGAAGCTGAAGAGGGGGTTATCTCTCCTGCTCCCAACATAGCAGCATCCCCACAGAATTCACAGAAATCACAGAGTCACTGGGTTGGAGGAGACCTTCAAGACCATGGAGTCCAACCCAGCCCCAACACCTCAACTAAGCCCTGGCCCCCAGTGCCACATCCAGGCTTTGTTAAACACACCCAGGGATGGTGACTGCACCACCTCCCTGGGCAGATATTCCAGAAATTTATCACCATTTCTGTAAAAAACTTATTCCTGATATCCAGCCTGTATTTCCCTTGGCACAGCTGGAGGCTGTGTGCTCTGGTTCTGTCAGTCCCTGCAGACAGAGCCCAGCCCAGCTGAGCACAGGCACCTTTCAGGAGCTGTGAGAGTGATGAGGGCAGCCCTGAGTCTCCTTTTCTCCAGGCTGGGCATCCCCAGCTCCCTCAGTCATTCCCACCTGGGAGCACTTTTCTGGAGAAAAGGTGAAGTAGAAGCTGCTCCTCTCCACCTGCACCCTTGCTGGTGTCTCACAGCTGGACTGACTGACACTGCACCTGGAAGGGCAGGATAGTGCCCATCAGGAAGATGACACTGCCTGGCTGACTTTTGGGATGTGTTATATTATCTCTACCCCCTAATTCTTTGGTTTTTCTCTGCTTGAGCAATTTCAGGATGTGGAAGTTGTTTTTAGAGAAAAAAACCTGTTCCTTTTGTGCAGTGTGCTTAATTTAGTCAAAACCAGTTTGAGAGGAAAATGTACAGGCTTGCCTCTGCTCTAAAAGCACGCTGCAGTTGTGTGTAATCCACACTTGCTCTCCAAAACCTGTGGTTCATTCAATTATAAGATCCTTTGTATAACCCCTGTCTCCACTTGATGAATTTTCTCTTGAACATCAGAAGAAGCTTTTTTGTGTATTACATTTTCTAGTCATGATGACACTGGATAATCTGTCTCTGCCCAGCTTCCAGACTCCTGCTGAGAAGACACGAATCAAGCAATGGTTTCCAGATTTTTGTTCTTTTTTATTTCTTTTTTGACTGGTTAATTACCCTCACTGTTGAAGCAGTTTGCATTTGCCAGGCGTGACCTCCTCCTAGAGTTTCTTGTTATGCCACCTTTGACAAAATTAGACATTTCTTCAGCAGCAGATCTTTTTCTCCCCTAAGCTGATCCATCTCATATCTTTTTAAAATCACTTTTCTCTCCAAAGATTTTAACCCAGCCTTTGAATGCAGTTTTCTTTTCCAAAATCTTTTCACGTATTTAAAATATTTCTTTTGAAAATGTGGGCACGTGTGGTGGCCTCAATATTTTGATAGTTGTTCCAGCACTGCTGTATAGCAGCTTAAAAATCCCTGTCAGATCCTGTCCAGCAGCACTTAGGGGCAATACATTCAGCTGCTGCTCACTCTTAGGGAATGCTCTGCTTTAAAAATGAACTCACAGCTCTCTAGTGCGTGGATTTCCTCCTCTGCCCTCTCTTGTTAAATATGAAGAAGGGCTAAAATACATTTTAGGATAAATTATTTTGGTTTTCTAATTAATCTCTTTAATTGGTACCCATCATGCTAACAATCAAAGTACTTTGAAAAATGACCCATAATTTTATTCACATCTTTTCATTTGTCTTTCACCTGCTGACCTTTTGAGATGGAATAAAATACATTGATTAGCATCAGTTTGTCATTACAGCTCTCACATTCCAGCAGGATTTCTCACTGAAAATTAATTCTTTAATTCTTTTCATTACCTGGAATCCCTTAAACACTGGCATGGTGTAGGGTTAGAGCAGTCAGACTGTTAAGTGACTTTCAAGTACATTACCAAAGCCTGAGATAACAGATTTTTACCATTTTCAGCTAAGTTGGAAGGAGCACACGATGTTACTTCTTGGAATATGAATGAAATAGTCATTAAATATTTCATCTTGACTATGTAATTAAATGGAAATTATTAAACTGCAAGTAACAACCTTATATTTCTATGAGAACTTATTTTGTTTCTGATTTCTTTGACAGGAACAAGTACAACTGAATCTAATCAAAATTCTTGCAAAACTTCACTACATTTGTTCCCTTTGCTTTAAAGTTCCACAGGACTTACAGTAATTAACCAATTTTTCTGTCCTCAGCAGATAAGATCTCTAGGGCTGTTTTTCTAAGGAGTAATTGAGATAATGATTTTCAATATACTTTCCCACGTGAAATAATAATAATAATAATAACAATAATAACAATAACAATAATAATAATAATAATAATAATAATAATAATAATAATAATAATAATAGTAATATGCAGTCTGAGTATTGTGTGTCCTTGCAGGGAGCACACCCTGCAGGCTTTGTGCCTCATCAAGTGTCCATCATTTAGATTCAGAGTGTCTTTTGAGCTCTGTACCTTAAGCAGCTGCTCTGTGGCAGCTTTGAAACAAAAGTGGAATGATCAAAGAGAGTCAAATGGGAATGCATTATTTACTGAATCTGTTTAACCACAGTGGATAGATAATATGGCATTCAGATAGCCAATAGCATGTTCAAAATTGAAAATACATCTTTGAAAAGTGCAATCAATATGGAGATCAGTCACTGGGTTGCAACTGGGGGCTGTTGAGTCCTCTCACATAGATTATGACATTTGGAAACCCTGCAGATTGCAAACAGAAAGAGTTAAATGTTCAACACTTGATTTCCTGTAGAGCTTTTACCACAAGAACAGGTTTTTGTCCTGCTTTCTTGTCACTGTCATGAGAACAGGACAACATCATTTATATCCTCAGTGTAGTCAGTAGCAAAACCACAAACTTTAAAGGCACTTTAACCTTTTTATTATTCAGTGTTTTCATTGGTTAGCCTTTCACCTTTCCTTGGTGGGTTATTGAGGCAATAAACAAGGGACTGGCTGAATAATTGGTGACTTAAACTTCAGAACACTGCAAATGTCACCGATATGCATTTTACAGGGGTTTTTTGTGTATATATGGCACAGGGAAATGCCAGTAGAATGGACTCAGCTCAGGCTGATCAAATCCCTCTTTTCTGCTGCACATCAAACCCAAATCCTCCTTGATGAGCGTCCAGAGGAGCTCTGGAGGTTCCTTCCCTAAGGAGGGGCTGGGCAGTGCTGTCCTGGGCTCCTGGCTGGGGCTGTCCCCCCGTGTGCTCTGGGCTGCACCAGTGGGGTTTTCTGGGACCCCTGACCATGGAAGGAACAAATTAATCTGAGTCCATGTTCTTAGAAGGCTAATTTGTTATTTTATGATCTATATTATGTTAAAGAATACTGTACTAAAGGATGGAGAAGGGATACAGACAGAAGGCTAGAGGATACTAATGAAAAAATCACTGTGACACTCTCCAGAGTCCTGACACAGCAGGGCTGTAATTGGCCAATAATTAAAACCAATTCCCATGAAACCAATGAACAATCACCTGTTGATAAACAATCTCCAAACCTTGCAGAGCAGCAAAACACAGGAGAAGCAAATCAGGTAATTATTGTTTTCATTTTTCTCTGAAACTTCTCAGCTTCCCAGGAGAAGAAATCCTGGGCAAGGGATTTTTCAGAAAATATGATGGTGACAAACACCTGCATTTGGGGACAGACCAAAAGTCCCAAAGTGGTTTGGACCCATGCCTAGGAAGGTGTGGGATGAGCTCAGAACAGTTCCATGAGTGGGGCTGACGGCGTGGTGGAGGGACAAAGGAGAGCATGGTGGCACAGAGGGGCACATGGTGGCACAAAGGAGGGCATGGTGGCACAGAGGGGCACATGGAGGGACAAAGGGGGACATGGTGGCACAGAGGGGCACATGGAGGGACAAAGGGGGACATGGAGAGACAAAGGATGGCATGGAGGGACAAAGGGGGGACATGGTGGCACAAAGGAGGGCATGGTGGCACAGAGGGGCACATGGAGGGACAAAGGGGGACATGGAGAGACAAAGGGGGACATGGAGGGACAAAGGGGGACATGGTGGCACAGAGGGGCACATGGAGGGACAAAGGGGGACATGGAGAGACAAAGGGGGACATGGAGGGACAAAGGGGGACAGGGTGGCAC
The DNA here is from genome assembly GCF_963513975.1 of Fringilla coelebs. Classification (NCBI taxonomy): domain Eukaryota; kingdom Metazoa; phylum Chordata; class Aves; order Passeriformes; family Fringillidae; genus Fringilla; species Fringilla coelebs. The sequence goes on along the minus strand of NC_140036.1, from coordinate 3,167,445 downwards.
AGAGGGACACATGGAGGGACAAAGGGGGACATGGAGAGACAAAGGGGGACATGGTGGCACAAAGGGACACAAGGAGGGACAAAGGATGGCATGGTGGCACAAAGGGGCACATGGAGGGACAAAGGGGGACATGGTGGCACAAAGGGGGCACATGGAGGGACAAAGGAGGGCATGGTGGCACAGAGGGACACATGGAGGGACAAAGGGGGACATGGTGGCACAAAGGGGGCACATGGAGGGACAAAGGGGGACATGGTGGCACAGAGGGACACATGGAGGGACAATGGGGGACATGGAGGGACAAAGGGGCACATGGAGGGACAAAGGGGGACATGGAAGGACAAAGGGGGACATGGTGGCACATAGGGGCACATGGAGGGACAAAGGGGGACATGGTGGCACAAAGGGACACATGGAGGGACAAAGGGGGACATGGTGGTGCAGAGGAGCATGTGGCAGCAAAAAAGAGCACATGGCAGCACAGAGGGGCACATGGTGGCATAGAGGAGGACATGACAATGCAAAGGGGCACATGACAGCACAGAGAGGGCACATGGTGGCACAAAGGGTCACATGGAGACACAGAGAGGGCACATGGTGGCACAGAGGGGCACATGGTGACACAGAGAGGGACATGGTGGCACAGAGGAGCACATGGCAGCCCAGAGCAGCTGGGCTGGTTTAGGTGTGAAGTGAGCTGCGTTTGGGTGGCAAAGATGAGCAGGCTGAGCTATACTGACCACAAAGTATAAACATCCATGGTTCATGGATTTTTTTTTCTGGCTGAAAATCCAACTATTGAAGGAAAATGAAGCTTCTACCTTGGGCTTAAAGACAATATAAAATGAGACCTCTAGAATTTGTCAGCTGATAGTAGAGTTGATAAGTTTAGTTCACTAAGCTTAGAACAAGCTATAAATCAAAGCAGGCAGGATTTTATTTTTTTTTTTAATATTTTAATGGGGACAGCTGCAAGAAGCCAGATTGAAGCCCACAGTTGCAGTAACCAGGACAACACAAAGGTTTTAACAAAATTGCACATCGATAAGGAAGGCAAAAACCTGCTCTGCTTCGTTATCTTCAAATTTTAATAGCTTAGGGACTGGCAGAAGGTGTCTTTATAGATTTTTTTATTTGCATGGAACACTTGACCTTTTCTGATGAGCTACCAAATATCAGAAGGGGCCTTATTTTTTCTTTTTGTTAAAAGCATTAGATCCACATCATTGATTCTTAAATTTTTTAGAAGCATGATAGCATGGAATTGTTCATTTAAAATCAGGATTTTCACAGTCCAAATAGATAAAAAAAAAAGAGCTCATGATTTTGTGACTTGCATATTGAGACTAACAAAGCACAGAAAGCCTTAAAGCCAAACAATCCATAATCTCCTAAATTACCCCATTCCCAGTGACTATTTGCCTGCAGCAAGATACAGATTCTGCTTTTGGGAAAGGGTATTTAACTTTCCTTCTTATTGGGTGTTAGTCTCAGTGAAAGAAAGGTGGAAGTTAAGTTTTCTCTGAGCTTTCTCTTCACATTTACCTTCTTTTCTGTTTTCTTATCTCTCCAGACTGTCAAGTCTGAAATATGGAATGGCAAACTGCAAACCAAAGCCCTTGTTGTTTCTTCAAATCTTCCAGCACTTAAAGATTTTACCCTACCAAAGACCACTGACTTAAAATCCCTGCAATGTTTTCTCTAGGCATGCTTCTCATGGAATGACAGGATTAGTACATAAATGGTTGGGAAGTTGCTGAGCTCTCCAGGTGAGCTGGCTTACTGACCCACCTGCTGGTGCTGATGAAATATGGTCTGGAGCAAGGGAGTGCTTCAGAGAACCCACAATGGGTGAAGATTTCATTATTTTCATAAACTTTGGAAAGCCATATGTATGTATATCTTCATTCCAATATCATCATCATCATCATCATCATCATCATCATCATCATCATCATCATCATTATCCTATTATATTATTATTAGATATTATTATAATTGTATCATATGTGTATCTCTAGATATATGTATGTATATATATTATATAATATAATATATAATATATAATTAATATATAATATATATTATATAATATATAATATAAACAATATTATACATTATATATTATACATTATGCACTATATATTATATATTCCTTCCAAATAGAATATTTCTATGATCAATAGGATAAATCCAGAGTGTTTTCAGATAGCTGGACATGCTAAGCATCTCCTTTTCAAGTTTGTGTTGGGTACAAATGGCAGGATACTAAAAATGTGCACAGAAAACCAAAGAATAATGAACTGATGATGTCTCCATTAGTCAGTTCAACTGCTCCAAGCCTCAGTCCATTCTTTACCTCTGCAAACTGCTGGTTGCTCAAGTGAGAAAATTACATTGTCCAGGAAGGGTGAAGAATCAGGGGTACATTTTGTCTAGAGAATCTCTATTTTACTCCAGGCACAGTTGTCCTCAATTCCCAATCTGGCTCTTTGGAAGTGTCTGTGACTGCTCTAACCCATATTTTATAAAGTAGTTTTGAGACACCTTTTTTTTTTTTTTTTTGCTTGTTTGTCACTAAAGTAAAAAGATTTGCATGTGGCAAATTTATTCTAAAATAATATGGGTCTTAGCCCACGTTATCCCAAATATCATCCCAAATAGGGGTCTGTGCTGCTGTCGTGTTCAGAGAGCATGAATCTCTTGGGAACACATCTGCTTGCAGTGAAAACTCCTGGAAGACCAATATAAATGAGCACACTTGGTAATCATCTCTGTTCAGGGCAGAGTTGGTGATTTCACAGGCTGGGAAAGAGTGTGTGCAATGGAAATGACTCTGCTCCTTATATTCTGTCCTTATATTGTCATTTGCTTTCCTCTGTGGGAATATATTCATTGTCAGCCTTGCTGTACAGTCTGCAGTAGAGAGCAGGCTGATGATTTCATTTAATGGCAATTAGTGAGATCCAGCTGAAATCCCTGACTCTATTACAGACAGGGGTATCTCATTAATCTGACAAGGTTTGCTGCTGTGATAGATCTTTGCAATTTTCCCTCTTAGTGGATTTTTTTTTTTTTTAAACCTTGGTGAATTATCTCAGAGGATTTTGTGTATAAAGGGTAATACTTCTTAAACTCCTGAAGTTAGGAAATTGAAGGAGTGGTCTCCCCAATGGAATATTGAACGGCTCTGGACTAGCCTGAAGATCAGAATCAGGTGGGCTTGACATAATTTCTGTTTTCTTTAAAAATTTGCACTGAGGGATTGGGTGACCTTGACAAATGCCATCACCTCCTTGCTTGCCCATTGCCTCACCTTTCCAGCTCGAAAAATTCCCAAAGCTTGGCTTTGTTTGTGCTTAAAAGGTGCTAAGCACAAAATGCATTCCAGTGTGGGAATTGCAGAACTTAAGACTTTAAGGGATTTTGCATAAATGGCAGGGATATGGAATCCACTTAGGATATCAATCTTACCAAGTCCTTCCAAAAATATATGATCCTCCTGGGCACAGCAAAATGGGGGGATGTGCTCTAAGTGCAGGTGTGAGGGGAGCTTTAGGCTGCAGGCTTTCTTAGCTCTGCTTGGGCTGTCCCATGCTCAGAGGAACAGCAGTGCATGGTTAAAAAGGCCTCCCAAATTCAGAGAATCACTGGGTTGGAAGAGATTAACATTAGGATTATTGAGTCCAACCCAGCCCCAACAACTCAACTCACCCCTGGCACCCAGTGCCACATCCAGGCGTTGTTAAACACACCCAGGGATGGGGACTGCACCACCTCCCTGGGCAGCCATTCCAAACTTTATCACTCTTTCTGTGAAAAACTTTTTCCCAATATCCAACCTGTATTTCCCTTGGCACAGCTTGAGATTTGCCCCAAGGGAAAAGAGAATTTTAATCCATCTGGCTCCAGCTGAGGAGCTGCTGTGGTGACCATATATCAAAGCAACTTGCTAAACTGAGGACCTTCCCAAAGCTTCAATCACATTAACCAGCACTAGTATGAGACCTGGATCTCCCTGAAATCAGCAAATCAGCAGCAGAAGTGTCAGCTGATTTTATCAGGAATGCATTTCAGGACCACCAGGCGCTGCTGTTCAGACTGTCAGTGCAGACCCCTGGAATCTGAGCTGATTTCTGGCCCATCACACCTTCACACAAACCATGTCAGCTAAGAGGATAAGTAGAAGTGACACATAATCCAAAAAAGCTGCCAGCTTTCAGCATTCTGGGTTATCTCATTAAGGTTTTACAGGGGTTTGCTGTCTGAGGTTTGCATCTCATGCCCAATAAATGCATCTGGGCTGGGTACAGGGCAAGATTTGGCAAAGAAAACCAGAACAAAATATGTCTGAAGTGTACATTTGTAAAGAACTGTGTGGCAGCTCACAGAATATTTCAGAATACAGAATATTTCAGTAGTGGTCCCTGCAGAAAAGAGGGTGAGTGGTTGGGCTAGGTGGGACTGTCTCATTTGGAATTGTTTTACAAACAATATCAAACATTGTGGGGAAGGGATAAAATGGGGATTTGGGCAGTACACATCCTGGGGGAGCAGGTATGAGTAACAGAGGATTGCAGCTTGTGGGAAGCCAGCCAGCTGGTAGCTGCCATAATCTACAGCCAGAAAGGGAAATTAAAACACGTGGCTCCTCTTCTTTTCTCATTTGATGTTTTTATTAATGTTAATAATACACTTTATATTAAACAGTCAGCAAAGACAAGGTGAGTGACTAGACTTTAAATTAGTGGGCTCTTTTTTTCTGCCCATAAAACCTGTTTAATACTAAGCAGCAAGCCCAAAAGATGTTAAAGAACTGCAGCTCCTTCGTTCTGCACAATATCACTTTAAAATAAAGTTAATCTAATTCATGATGTGCATCTATAGGTTTTACAAGAACCTATAAATTTCAGGAAATTAACTTCCTCATCATCACATGTTAAAGCTGGTCTTTTTGAACAGGCATTTTATTTTAGGTTAATCACTGCTGATTTTTTTTTTTCCTGAAATCTGTTTCTGTTCAGCCTCTTGAAAGGGAAAAGAAAGTTGGTTTTATTTTATTTATCAAATTGGGATTTCTTTCAGTCACTTGAATCAGGAAATGCTTGCTGCTAATGGACCTATAGGCATACATCACTGGATATCTGCTTTCATGCTAATTAGCTAATTATTCAGTTATTATGCAGATTGGTGAATTTATCATGGTTTATTTTGCAAAGCAGGGACAAACTTTGAGGTAAGGCGAAGCAAACTTAATAATATTGATTTCATTAGTGATGGGCAGCTTTCAGCTGAAGGTGTGGCCTAAAAATCATAATGCAGTTCTATGAGGTCATCCTGCAGGTACTTTTAGAATATCTCAGTTTATTGTCTTTATTCATACTTCCCCTCCATGTGCTGCCTGAAGTTCCTGAGCTCACTTCTGAGAGCTGAAACAAATATAAACCCCATTTCAAAGCAGCACTATTAGGAAGCTGCCTCTGACACTTTCATAAACATGCACAATTCTGATTTTCAGTAAACATCAGGTTTGTCTGCTCAGTTGTTATCTACCTCTTAAGTCAAGAGTACTTCAGCAGCAGTTGCTTTCTGCTGATTAATATTTACCTGCCTGGTCTTGTCAGTCAGCACTTGAAACCAAGAAGGCACCAAACCAGAGCTCAGTTCCTGTCCTCACTGACAGGAATGCACCTTCTGAAGATACTGCAGCAATTTTGCAGAGCAGGATTAACACAATTTGCATCACTCCAGCAGTGATCCCTTTCTGAGAGTTTTCACAGTCTGTAAGAACATTTCAAAAACCCCCACTTTGTATCAGAGGCTTAGCTCAGAAACAAACATCTTTATGAGAATGGAAAAAAACAAGTTTTAAGTACAGAACTGAAGTGTAGTAGGATTCAGCAGGAAACATGGACACTGGGATTGGCTTACCCAACTCTGAGCTTCTCTTTCAGCAAACACCACTTTTATTCTGTAGGCAGCAAAGCCAGCTCTCCTTTCTACATCCACAAGGAGTGCATTTGCTGAATGACTTGACAGATAAAATGTTTTTCACTCACTGTCAAACATAAATGAAAGCAGAAATTTTGTAGCCTCATTGCTGGGGCCCCTTACCCTCTCCCACCATTCCCTCCTGTGGTTTAGTGAACTGAGATATCTGCTGCCTATTTTCTGTGTGAATCTGGGCCTTTGTGTGCCAGGTCCTTTCTCTGCAAAATGAGTTTTATCTCTAGCATTTCATAAGGCCTGGTTTTGGTGGCATTTCCCTCCATCTCACCACTAAATGAGCTATTTTTCTTTTGGTAGAAACAGGGGTTTATGACCCCTTTAACCAAACTTTGGATAAAGAAAGGCTGGGATATTTTAGAGACAAGCTGTGCTGCTGTGTTACTGCTGCTTTTGCTCGACAAGGTGACACATTCAATGTGAGAAACTCCTAACCAATTGAAATTAGTCTCCTGGGTGTACAGAAAGCATAAACTGAAGAGAATTGGCTCGGGAAAGGCAGCATTCATTGATAGTTCATCTCTTTTTTTTTTTTTTTTTTTGTGTCACTAAGCTAATAAGGAGAATAGCTGAGACCCACAGACTGCTGCTTTCTTTTCTATTGTCCCCCAGAGTGCAGCTTGTGGGACTAGAAGAGTGAAAATTAAATTACCTTCTCATGCTTCAGATGAGCTGGGATACCAAGGGACGCTTGAATAAAGTTCTAATCAACAGCCAGTTTTCTGTGTGTAGCCAGAGAGGGGGGAAAAAAACCCATGAATGCAGGATAATTATGAAGTCACTCTTTGGCACAGCAGCTGCTGTAAGAAAGGGGAGCCAAAGAAGAACCAGCTCCTTTGAGGCATTAAAAGCTGGTGTTGTCAAGGTGTGCTGTCAGGAGCAGGTGCAGGGAATATGGATTTTGTGTGTGTGTGTGTGTGTGTCCCCTCAGCCCCAGAAATCTGGGAGCTTGTTGTCACCCTTTATTTCACAGTAGACACTCAACCTGCTTGGTCATTTGTGATGGTGATCGCAGGGGTGCCAGGATGAGGGAAGAGATGAGAATGTTGACTCCATGTTTCAGAAGGCTGATTTAATATTTTATAATATATATTATGTTAAAGCTGTACTAAAAGAATAGAAGAGAGGATTTCATCAGGAGGCTGGCTAAGAATAGAAAAGGAATGATAACAAAGGTTTGTGTCTGACTGAGACAGTCCAGACAGCTGGGCTGGGATTGGCCATTAATTAGAAACAACCACACGAGACCAATCCCAGATCCACCTGTTGCATTCCACAATCATTGTTCACATTTTGTTCCTGAGGCCTCTCAGCTTCTCAGGAGGAAAAATCCTAAGGAAAGGATTTTTCATAAAACATGTCTGGGACAGTCATCTCTTTTCAAAATCTCTTTATTCTTATTAACCTTACTCTATCCTTGTCTAAATACATACCTGGCAAGTGGAAGAGCCCATATATGTGTTTTTAATTGTGTGGTAAAGCTTTGCATGCATAAAACTGGAGTAGCCAGGGGGAGACTGAGACCTGGCCATCTGCTTCCATCCTGGAACCTGCAATTATCTGACTTTAGGTGTCTGAGTTCCTTGCATGTAAGTGCCATTGAGTCTGTACTGTCTCTAAATGACCAACTGTTTCTTAAAAACTTTAGTTGAAAAAATATTTATGCCCAAGAGTGAGCTGAGAACTGGCCACTGGGAATGTTTGGTTTTAGTGTTCCTAATTTTTGGCTCGAGCCACAAGGAGGGATTGGGATTGTTTAACATGAAATAGGGTGTTGTTAAAAATTGGTGGTTCATTGTGAGCAGTTCAAATTGCAGCCTTTGGAGAAGTGTTGTGCAAGGAGGTGGGAGCAGACTTCAGAGTGACCTGAGGGAGGCAGAGGGAACCCTCCAGCACCCACACCAGGTGACCTGTGCACATCCTGTGCCTCAGTTTCCCTTGGCTGTGCCCCAGAAGGTTTTTCAGTGCTTTTAACAGGAGCTCCCCAGCAACCCCACAGTGCACAGGCCTTTAAACTGCTCTCCACGCAGCCACTTTGGAATATATACAATTAAAAGTACAAAAGGCCCTTAATTATCCAAAGCATGTTGCTTCTGGCTTCCATTCATTCGTATTTCTGTTTGTTGTTTCTACCAATGTGAGCTTTTCTGATTTAAGTTGTTTTTGGTGTTTTCCTGAAAATGTGTTGGCATTAGGCAAAGTGCAAGGAAGGCTGTGCTCTGAAGGTGGTAAATACATGGAAATAAACACCAGAAGCACAAAGGCAACAGGGGAAAAAAAAGCAAAAATCAAATTGTCCAAGTCAACGAGTAGAAATTAGTGAGATTCTGTTGTACTGGGTTTTACTTCTATTTTTAATTTGTTTAATCTCAAAGAATCTCAATAGAAATCTTCACCTGGCAGGCAGGCACAGATGGAGTCATGTTTAACGGGGTGAGGATGAAGGGCTGCATTGGAATGGTTTGGAAAATGTGGGAAATCAGCAGAATGGATGGTCTGGATTGCCCAAACACATGTGAGGGAGGATTTCCAGCCTCAGGAGCAGTGGCACCTTTGCAAGAAGATCAGCAGAGTCCATCCAACCAGTAAGCAAGCTGGAGACTTCTCAGTGTAGCTTCTCTCTTAGGATATTTCTGGAAAATCCAAGCAAAAATTCCCTTTTAGAACCAGGTTTGTGGTCACCAGAGGAGGATCCTCTCTATTTCCTGTGCCAGACCTTGGCAGATCCTTAATAAAAGAAAGGGAGGGACAGGAAAACAAACAATAGGTGCAAAGACATCAATCTTTGCTTTATAACATGACTGATGGGCCTGGTGCAGGTTAGGAAAAGGGATGCAGTGTTAATAGTTTTGAAGCTGACCCACACTGGGACACCAACCAAAGTTAATGAGCTGAGTGTAGATTAAAAGGACAATATAGAACACATCTGCCCTAATGGCATCTCTCCTCTGCTTCTGGCTGCACCTTCAGGTAGCCTGGGAATGATGAATGAGGCACTTGGATTAAAAACCTTGTGCATTTTCATTAACTGAATTCAAATCAGGAAGACTGGTGGTGCTTGTCACAGAGATGGACTTGGGGCAGATATGACAGCCCTTACCCAAACATTTCAATTTGCCAGCTGAAGGCTTTTTAAATGAGTGTTTATTTAAGCAATATATTTTGTATCTTTTCTTCTCTGGCTGCCATTCATCAGTGCATCTTTCTTTTGTACCCTTGGTGGCTGAGTTTCAATTTTTTGAGAAGTAAGAAATAACAGAACCCACTTGTTAACAAGGGAGCAGAAGAAAACTGAGGTTTTTTTTCCCAAAAGTGAGAATGTAAAGATAATGTTTCATTTTTGGGCTTCTTTCCATTAATCCAAGATGAAGACTGTCATTGTTCAGTGTGTTCCACCCAAGGCTGGTGACTGCCAGTGGGGTGGAGCAAGGCTGAGAGCTGCACAGGTGTGTGGTAAGGAGAGGGATTCACCTTTGAGAACTTACAGCCAAAATCAATGCAGCAGGCAAATCATTGGAGAGGCTGCTTAAATCTTGTTAGTCCTTTAATTTTTTTTTTTTTTTGCAAGTTCCTGTTTGTTTCTGCTGCTCTTTCCAAAGTTTTAAACAAATCACTGCATTTCTGTCTCCTTTTCATACTTTTTATTTTAATAATTTTCTGTAAAGCACCCCCACAAGTAGTGAGTCCCAGCGTCTCTCAATTTAGGGTTTATTTCCTTAGGATTTGTTCCTGTACTTTTCAAGCCAAGAAGAACTTTATGCAGAGAATTCTGCCTGTGAACACCACATAAATTATGTAGCACAGCCTGAGAGCCTTCATGAAACTTGTGCTGGAGATCTCAAATGGGGAGTGAATGGTTTTGCAGAGTTTGGATCATTGTGTGCTGCTTCCCAAGGGCAAATCATCAGCAGGGTAAATTCATCCTGCATCTCCTTGAAGAGATGAAACAGGAGTGGTGCTGAAGGATCCCTGCCTGGGAGAGGGAACTGAACACCTGAGGGCCACTGAGATGCTTTCAAAGAGACAGGGACTTCAAAACCAGCAGGAAATTCTGCCAGCAAAGAGCTGTACCCTGTATTTACTGATTCTGGAGGAATGGCTGAGGTGCCACTTAGCTGGACCAGGCAGCTTGCAGGGGCTGTTTAACATTTGGTCTGGGGCTGAGCTGGATGGTGAGATTTTAGACACAGCAATATAATTCTTGATTAAATTTTACCCTGCAGTTACTGGTAGTATATCCAGTTAAAAGCAAATGAGAACATATGTTCTTCTAAGTAAAACTTTCATTTATAGTCAGGGTTTTCTAAAGCACTGAAAGTATCTGCATTTTTAAAGGCTCTAAAGAAAATGAAAGCAGAAAAAAAAAAAAGAAACAGTAGTGCATTCTGCTACAGAGTTTTGTGTGGCTGAGTAAAAAAAAATGTTTGGACTGCAGAAACCTGCTTAATCTCTACCTGACATCTGAGCAGACTGGGCCTTGCACTCCTTAATAAAAAAATAAAAATACTCCTTAATAAAAAAACTCCTTAATAAAAAAATAAAAAATTCCTTGCACTGCAGCTCCTCAGAGTGATGAGAGGTTACCCTGGAGCCTTGCTGCTGCTGTGCTGTGGTGGTAAAAAGGCTTCCCAGGAAAATTTGGGGACCACACTACACCTGCTTCAATGGATCAGCCATGAGAGATCAGTTTAAAAAAATCAGTATCAGTTAAAAAAAAAAAAAATCTGCATGGCATTTTCATGGGCTAGCCTTGGTGACACTGACACACGTGAGGAAATTTTGTCACCTGACAGATTTTTTTTTTTTTCCTGAATGATTTTTATTATTTGAAAGCTGGAAGGACAGCAAATTGCTATAAAGCCTAAATCAGAGGGTTTTGTTCTACATTGAGAAGTCCATCTATAACATACAGAGTAGAGTCAGATATGTGTCTTGATCAGTTTTTAATGGGATAAAAGATTTGGGGGAATTGCTGTTAGCTTTCTGGCATCATAAATAAAGTACAGGAAAAATAATATTATTTAGACATGGCTCTGTGCAGGCACAGAACCCTTTAGTGCACACCATTAACTGGGGATTAAAGAAGAAGTAAAACTCTGGCAGTACTGAGAGATTTCACAGAAACCTTCTGGTTTCCCTGCTCATCTTCTCCACAAAAATAACCAAGATTTGCTAGGGCTCACTGGTGGTATCTGTTACCATGGAGACTGGGGTTCAAGTTGGTTTTGAGGCACAGAAAACTGGTGACTGTGGACCCATATCAAAGCTTTCCCCTTTAAAGTAAATATTATGTGCAGGCACAGTGAAAGACTCATTTGCAGAAGTGCCCATGCTGGAAGAAGCAGGAATGTTAAGGATCAGACCAAAGGTCACTGGGAGCTCAGTTCTTCCACTGCTGGGGAAGCTGAGCAATAAAAAGTCACTCTTGATGAAGTGCTTTCCAAGGTTGTAATTACTGAAGGTCTGAGGAAAAGCAGTGCTTGACAAAAGCCAAACTTGAAAGAGCTATTGCTCTGCAGATGATGTTAAATAACACACACAAATGGCCTAAAAGCAACAGGGAGGCAGAATCATGTCTTAGTGTCACCTATAGAATTATTGGGCCAGATTTTAGAGTCCTGGGGCACTTCATAAAAGAAATCTCCTTGGGTTTTTTCAGCTGGATTTTCACCCACCCTCCTCTTCAGCTGGAGAATTCCTGCTGGGTGCCATTTGTACACTGATGCCACTGCTGCTGCCAGAACCTACTGCTGACCCCAAAAACAGAACAGGAGCCCTCCCTCTCCTGTGGCAAGAGGAACTTTTCCTCCTGACTTCTCCCATCTCCCTGAAGAGATGAACAATGTGGATCCTGTCCCACCTTCAGCTCTGGTTTTGAAGCTGACCTGTTAAATTATCAGGCACACAATTTTCTGTCCAGTGCTTTTAGGTCATGCCAGATGTTTTTCTGCCTTGTCACAGGATGTGGTTTTAGGCTGGTTGGGAGAAATGTGCATGCATTATAATAAAATTTATTATTTGATAGTTTTAAACCACTTCATTGAATGTGCTGATAAAATGTAGCTGTGTATTCTGATGAAACTGTTGTAGGAAGAGTTTCTGAGGCTGATATCCAGAATTTTTGGAAATCTATGCAGGGAATAACATCCTTGCAACCAGAAGAACATCTGCTTTTGAAAATGGCAGATTTCAAAGAAACTGTTTACATTTTAATAGCCCCACTCTCTGAAAGTTCCAGGGGTCTGATGCTTCTGATTAGGAAAATGATCTCTGGCCCCACATTTTGTATTTGGTATTCAGTGTGGTGAACAGAGCTAATGAAATTATCTTGTATCAATGTGGATGCATGTAATGGGCAATTATGGAGGAATTCCACTGTCACTTAGCAAGGAATTATCATAGTATTCCTCTAAAGTCTGGTATTTCAGTAAAAGGCAGGGAGAATGGATCTAAATTAATTCTCAAGGATAAAACTGAAAAGTATTGCAGTTACTTCTTTTAATGAGGAAAAGTTTTTTTTGTTTTCAGCTTCTTTGCTTCTTTAGCAAGAGATTTATTTATCACTTGCTAAATGACTGCCAGATGTAGGAGTGGCCTTTCAAGCAGCCTGATTCCATCTAAAATTTAGGCTTCTCAGTGACCTGAATATTTTAAAACGCTCCCTCATTGGTGTCTAGTAATGTCTAATTAAGAGCTTATTGTTGATTTTTTTTTTTTTTTTTTTTTGGAGGGCTTAGAGTTGCTGTAAGTTGCATGTGTGTGTCTGTATGAAAAATGCATCTTGGAGCATCAGAGTGGGGCTTACCCTGGGACAGCTGACAAAATTGTCCAGGGATGGTGGCAAACACTTCCTGGGAAAAGGTCTCCCTGTAACTCTGGACATCAAGAGACTGAAATTTTCAGGGTAGAGAATTTCTTAAAGAGTAATGGCATGATTATTTGGGGATTGGATGTTTGGTTTGGGGTTTTTCTACGGGGGAAAAGGGTCTGAAATCTGCAGCACAGAGCCAGAAAAGCTTCACCACTGTCAAGGATGAAGCTGGGACAGAAGACATTCACTCCTGCTGACATTCTCCTTTGAAGAAGCCTAATGCCCTGACTCTCCAAGGCAGGAAATTGAAATCTGCTAGGGATTAACCACTGAGCCAGGGATGTTCCTTTTGATTTCCTCCTGAAATTGAAATGAAGCCTGTCCATTTGGGGATTTTCTGCTCATGTGCCAGCTGGGTGATGGCTTTTTTGTTAGCCTCTCTCTGTCCTTCCACCCAAAATCTCTCCCCAGACAGGGAGCTGCAAGGAGCATGACCACCTCTGTCTTCTGATCTTTCCTCCACACTAAATTTGTGTGATCCCCATGAAGCATTCCCTCTGCTACCTTGCAAAGATAATCCTAGCCTCTCTCTTCCAAGTTGGTACTCCTTCTCTTTCTCACCTAATTCATTTCCTTGGCACTTTTGTGCACTTAACATTTGGCACCCCTTACTTCAGAAACTCTTAAACAGTTTCCAAAATGTCAGGTGTAGGAGTGTGCCCCCCATGTTGGCAGAGTGACAAAATTATCCTTTGTCTCCTTAAAAAGGAAATAAACCCAGAAGTTTCTCTCCGCAATTGGGTAAAAAGACATCTCATAGGACCTTGGGAACTTCACCTCAAACTTAAGGAGAGCCAATTGGACAGGAGCCAAAAAGTCCCACCTAAGAAATTGAGTAGAAAAAGAAGAGAGGAACTAATTGCTTTTGTGAGGTGTTTTAATATAGCAACCCATTTATAAAGGCAGGGAATCAGAAAAAAAGTACAATAGATGTGTAATTCTTTTCAGATGTATCTATTTATTCAATATTACAGTGCCTGAAAAAATATAATGTAATATAATATAATATAATATAATATAATATAATATAATATAATATAATATAATATAATATAATATAATATAATATAATATAATATATATTATAATATAATATATAATGTGATATAATCTAATATTTAACATAATATTGTATAGAATATAATATTTATAGAAGATATATTTTGCTTTATATAATACCTATTTTAATACAAATATTAAAACTGTTACAATGCCTGAAACACTTGAAAATTTTTTTTCTTTGTTATGCAGTCATAGGCACGTTCCCACCTTATGGGGAAAGAACAGGAGCCAAAGTGTCCCCTATGAATCATATTTCAGACTAATAGAGAAACTCCTAACTTCAGTGGCCTTTGAATTCTACCCTGGGAGATTTTATGGGTTGCCCAAACCCAAAGTTGGAAGCATGCAGAAGGAAATCCAGTCCCTAACACAGCTCAGCTCCACGGCTGCCACTTCCTCCACCACCTGTAAAATTGTGTTGACCTAAACGTGGTGGGAAAGATGTGAGCTGAAAGCAGAGAGCTTCCACTGCTGGGGCTGGGAGCACTCAGGGTGACAGGGCAGTGTGTGCAAACCCAGGGCACCACAGGGAATATTCCTCTGTCTGCTCTGGGTGCCCTGACCCCCAGGGCAGCACTGACTCTGACCCTCACTCATGGAGAAAGTTTCCCAGACTCCAAGATAGACTGGAACCCACAGAAGTGTGCAATAGATTATAGAGAGCAGTGTGGGTGTGTCACTGGGGGAGAAATTGAGGGGTTGGGGTTTTTAGGATGCTGTGGATGGAAGCAGGATGGAGGGCACAGGGTGTTGTCCTGGGTTCCTTCTTCATGCTTCTTCTTCCTTCTTCTCCCTGGGTTTGGGTGGCATTTTGTAATTGGGCAGAAAAGTCTGCACTGTGGCTCTGTGGGGTAAAAGGGAAATAATCCAGGTGTCAGCTCTTAATTGGACAGTTTAGTCTTAGGAGCCCTTGTACCAAGAGATTGTTGGGCATTTTGTGCCTTCTGATGAAAAGCTGCTGAACTCCCAGCAGTGAGACTGTTTTACTGATAAGGAATAATAAACACAAATTGTTGTCTGGAGTGCCTTCAGTGCAGACCCAGAGAAACCCACAGCTGGGACCCCCACAGCAGTGTGACAGGGTAGTGTGACAGGGGAGCCACTCTGGTGGCACAGATGCTCCAGCTGGTGCCAGTGCTGCCCCTCACTCTGTTGGTGTGCCGCGTGGGCTGAGGGTTGTGGTGCTGGGCACAAACTCTGAGCTCTGCCTGAGCTGCCTTGGGAGATACAGGATGGGGTGAAACCAGTAAAAATGGGTTTTCAACTGGTAAAACCAGTGTGTAATGCACTTTGCTGTTAGGGATGGGGAATGTTGTGTGGCAGCTGCGTGTGGAGGCAGAGAAAGCTCGTCCAGGGTTGTAGTTGAGATGGTCGTGGTTGAGACAGAGACAATAGAAAGTAACACACTCCATTTTCAGAAGGTTTCAAACTGTTTTTTATTCTAGCATACATGGTTTTTATACATTCTTACAAAGCTCATGAGTTCACACTCATTGGTCAGGAGGGACAAACAAAGTGCTCACTGGAACAGGCAGCTGCAGGTTTCTCTTGTTTATCCTTCTTAATTTTTTTTTGTGTCCATGTCAGTGACCATGGTAGGAAATTCTTTCAGGGGTGAACATGGATCCTCTTCTCAAACTTCTCTCTAGCTCACAGAAATGGCTGTAAAACCTCTTCCACACAATTCTTGTACTTTACAGGGCAGCCAGGGCTACCTAAGGGGTTTGAAACCATCAGTGGACATTGCAAATGCTGCTCCTCACAAGCTGTGCCTGACCCTGGCTTCACTGCTGCTGCCTTAATGGAATTCCTGTTCTTATAACCCACAGAAATTATGTGGGCTTAGGGTTCAAGGCACGTGGCAAGCACCCACAATGAGCCTCGCTCATACCTGTACCAGCTTCTGTAATTTTGAACCAAAAAGCAATTTTTGTCCCTAGGTGCTGGTAAGGAGCTGAGGTTGGTTGTTAGTGCAGTGAATAGCACCATCTAGGGACCAGGATGCTTTTAGGGTCTTCAAATCCTGCAGGATGGCCTGAATGTCAGCTGGACATGTGCCATTCATCCAGCCATACCTTTTTATGTTTATACTATTGCAGGCACAGTTACAATATTTCCCCCAATTTATATCTCTATATATGCATAATAATTCACATGCATTATATTTCTCTGTTTCTATCTATATATGCATAATATATCACATACATTATATTTCTCTCCGTTTCTATCTATAGATATGCATAAAAATTCACATCCATTATATTTCTCTCAGTTTCTATCTATGTATATGCATAATAATTCACATACATTATATTTATCTTTGTTTATATCTATACATATGAATAATAATTCACATAAATGATATTTCTCCCAGTGTCTTGTGTGTGCATTGTGAGTGTGCACCTAGCAGTGCAAAGCTGGAATGGAGACTAAATCCACATTTACAAACAGAAATATGCTCCACATTCTCAGAGTTCCTTGGTGCTGTTGTTATCAGCTGGTGCTGAGGCAGCAGCTGGTCTCTGCTGTGCTGTCACGGGCTTTTACAAATATTTGTGCCAAAAATGTAGCAGCTGATCCTGTGTGCACTGCAGAGAAAATTGGAGTTGCTGCTTTAAAGTCTCTCCCTATGCAAAATGGGGAAGATAAAGGTAATAGTACTGGGAGACTTCAGGAGGGGTCAGAGCTGCTGTCTTAAGAAAAATGTTTTTACACAATAAAGCCATTTCTGTCCTGCAATTTAATCAGAGTGTCTTGTCCAGAGCTGGGATTATAATCTCCTTGATGAAAACTCTTTAGGATTCCTTGATTCAGACCAATATCCTGAAAGCTGTTTATTGCTCAATAAATCAATAAAATCAATAAATTTGGAGACCAAATCAAGTAAAAGAGATTAGAATCAGACACTGATGTAACCATAATAACAAACCTGGATATTATAAAGTGATCTTTTAAAAACATCATATTACTGTGCCCTATTCATTTAGCCTGTTCACCATTCATTTAAATGTTTCTCTTTTTTTATGCTCTCAAGAGTACTTGGCCTCCAGGTGGGTTTTGTTCATTCTTGTTATGTTAAACAAGCTCTGTTTGAGAAGAACTTGTAAACTCCAAACACTCTTTTGAGGAAATAGCTGTTTTGCAGAGGCACCTAATTTTTGTTGAGCTATTTGCACTGGTAAATATTAACATTTAACTGTATTTGTAAAGTTACATTCATTAATGCAAATTTCATGCAGTCTGCAGTATACCTAAGCAGACTGTTCATATACCACATTCTTGTTGTGGATGCATCTCAAACTTGAGCCAGATCATGCTGCTGTGTGTTTGAGTGGGTTTTGGTGGGGAGGAATGATGTCTCTTGCACCTGAGTATGATGCCTTCCTTTGAAGGTCCTGCTCCTGAAGAAATAATTCTGGGTCAGTTTTACATAAAATTGTAGCTGGCCACAACAGCCTTCTGTTTAAATCAGCGCTGCAACCCAAGCGGAGATGCCAAGTGCAATTTTTCTTTTTGTTCTTTTTCTGCAGTGAATTGCGACGTAAAAAAATTCTACCATTAAATCTGAACAATCATTTGATGGTTTTACATTACTATTGAGTCACTACTTTACCACTTCAGTACTACTGTACTTCATTTTCCATCTCTATATTTTTGCTTAACCCACAGGAATCGCTGATGGATGCAGTAAAAATTCTGGCTTTTCAGTCACTCTGCAAATAACAAGAGTTTTTCTTGCAGTCTGGACTAGATTGAATATTACTGGTGCCTTATTTTTTTACACCTGCAATGTGTCAGACACTTAGTACTCATGTTCCTGTCACCATCATATTTTCTGAAAAATCCCTTCACCAGGATTTCTTCTCCTGGGAAGATGAGAAGCCTCAGGGAAAAATGAAACAATAATTCTCTGATTTGCTTCTCCTGTGTTTTGCTGCTTTGGAATGTGGTTTGGAGATTGTTTCTCCAGCAGGTGTTTGTTTGATTGGTTTCATGTGAATTATTTTGACTTAATGACCAATCATAGAATGCAGCCTGGTCATTTTGTGAGGAAAATAATCTTAAATACAAGTGCTGCCACAATTCTGTATCAGATTTTGCCCTCTGGTCAGAGTGGGAGAAAGTTGTGTCCTTTTCCAGGAGAGCTTTTGGGTGGGAATAACTAATGAGTGCCTGTGTTCAGTGCTGTCAGTCTGTCACAAATAGTGTGTCCTTGTCTTCTGGGAGGTCTCCAAAGTGCATCAGACTGGATAACTTTTATTATTATATATCATTTTATATATATTATACATAATATATATATATAATAATAAATATATAATACAACAAATATAATAATGCAATAAAATATAGTCTGTATAATATATATAGGACCTGAAAATAATGTAAAAAAATGTTCTGAGGACAAACACTTAGATTCTGCTATTCTTGTGACTGAAACACAGGGTGGCTACAGATCCCTAAATAAGGATGATTATCTTTGTACCTGTCTCTGTCTCCCCTGCTTTCCAGACTGATTAGTGTCCTCTGTTGTTAGACTGCATTTTTTGTCAGTTTTGTTTTAAATTATGAACTTGTCTGAAATACATGGCTATAAATACATCTTTTTTCTGGGTTTTTGACAGAAGATGTCACAGAAATATGAATCCTTGATCCTAAATTTAGCAGTAGTGGCTTGTTACTAATTTCAGAGATTGGCAGGAGAGTCTGCAGGGGACTACTGTGCAAACATCCTGCAAAATCAGTTTGTTTCCATGATTCTAAAATCAGCACAGAAATGTCCCAAAGCCAAATAAACAGAAATGCAGCTTGTGCCTTTGTTATGGCCACGTTGGTATTTATTTGCTTGTTTTAGCTTTTTGAACATTTATATCACAATTCTGCACAGACAGTGATGAATGCTGATCATCTGTAACACAAATTAAAGCTTTTCACCAGTGCTAGGCAGCCCTTTCCACTTTGCAGCTGCAGTTTAGGGCTGGAGCTGGTGGGAGAATTTGGGTTTTATTCACCACTGGAACCTGCCCACCACTTTGGGTCTGACTGCTCTGTGTTTGAGCACTTGCAGAAAACACTGGAATTACTCATTAGTGAGGACACTGAAGCCCAGTCCATTGTTATTTGTTATTTGCATTGTTGTTTGACTCTCCATGATAATCACAGAGTGTTTCTAGGTGCCATTTAAAGCCCTTTTGCCATCACCAGTTGGAGAAAAGCTTTTATGGCCTGGACTGACACTTACCTGTTTCAAGGCTGTGCTAGGAGGGGGTCCTTGTGGCAAGGGGGACACACTGCAGTGTTGTATGGCACTAAATAGTTATTTAATTGTGACTATTTGTGAATTATTGAAAATATATTGGAAATGCAGCTATTCTCAAGATAGCCTCTGGAGAAACATCATTTTTGTGAGAGACAGGAAAGAAGCAGGCAGATAATCCCATCCACCACGTTT
This sequence comes from Fringilla coelebs, assembly GCF_963513975.1. Classification (NCBI taxonomy): domain Eukaryota; kingdom Metazoa; phylum Chordata; class Aves; order Passeriformes; family Fringillidae; genus Fringilla; species Fringilla coelebs. The sequence continues at coordinate 3,148,054 of NC_140036.1, read as the reverse complement.
CAGACCACACAAACAATCCATTGCAGGACACCACAGCAGGATTCCTGTTGCATCAGTTATTCATTGGCTGGGATTCAGAAAGGATGAGGAGCTTTGTTCTGCATTGGGGGGGTCCCAGCTGTGGGGTCCCAGCTGTGGGTTTCTCTGGGTCTGCACTGAAGGCACTCCAGACAGTATTTCATGTTGGGACTCAGGTGTTTATTATTCCTTATCAGTAAAACAGTCTCACTGCTGGGAGTTCTGCAGCTTTTCATCAGAAGGCACAAAATGCCCAACAATCTCTTGGTACAAGGGCTCCTAAGACTAAACTGTCCCATTAAGAGCTGGCACCTGGATTATTTCCCTTTTAACCCAATAACTGATCCCACAGAGCCACAGTGCAGACTTTTCTGACCAATTACAAAATGCCACCCAAACCCATGGAGAAGGAGGAAGAAGCAGCATGAAGAAGGAACCCAGGACAACACCCTGTGCCCTCCATCCTGCTTCCATCCACAACATCCTAAAAACCCCAAACCCTCAATTTCTCCCCCAGTGAGACACCCACACTGCTCTCTATAATCTATTGCACACTTCTGTGGGTTCCAGTCTATCTTGAAGTCTGGGGAACTTTCTCCATGAGTGAGGGTCAGAGTCAGTGCTGCCCTGGGGGTCAGGGCACCCAGAGCAGACAGAGGAATATTCCCTGGGTTTGCACACTGGATCAAGTCCATTTGAGCCACACATTATTTGTGTCATTTAGGACAGGACTGCCATAATTTGGATGCACTGATTCCCACCTGGAGGTGCAGTATCCCACCCCTGCAGGTCTCCTTGGACAGGGCTACCCCACCTGAGCTGCTCTCTTGTCCCCCTCCTCAACAGGACAGAGGCCAGGAATTACAACCAAAGGCTCCTGGGCTGAGGAAAGGGCGGGCAGGGATCACTCACTGAGTACTGTCATAGGCAAAACTGGCTTGGCTTGGTGAAATTAATTTTAATTAATTAAATTTTATTATTTTAATCTCAAGCTGTGTCATGGGAAATACAGGTTGGATATCAGGAAAAAGTTTTTCACAGAAAGAGTGATAAAGTTCTGGAATGTTCTGTCCAGGGAGGTGGTGGAGTCCCCATCCCTGGGTGTGTTTAACAAAGCCTGGATGTGGCACTGGGTGCCAGGGCTGAGTTGAGGGGTTGGGGCTGGGTTGGACTCCATGATCTTGAAGGTCTCTTCCAACCTGGTCATTCTGGGAATTCTGTGAATTTATTGCCAATTAAATCAGAGAAAGGTAATGAGAAATAAAACTAAGAAACCTCTAAAGGATATTCTGACATCCTCTTCTAGACACCTCATCCCTCCTAGACACCTCTATATAATAGCTTTAAATGCTGAAGTGTTGCTTGAAACACTGAAAAGCAAAAAAAGCCTTTGTAAATTGTGGGAAATTTGGCTTTTTTCCCATGTCAAGAATAAAGAATCTCCTTTTAGTTCTGAACGCATTGACCCACAAGGGTATCAAAGTCTCCTTCAAGAGTATCAGGATTTCATTAAAGAAATAATTTCTGCATCCATTGAAAACAGGCTCTGAAATTAAGAATAAATTACTCTCAAACATAACAGAACTCAGATGTGCCATCATTCTCCCACTTAAATCTCCCTGAAATCTAGGCATGTTAAAAAATGGGACAGTTAAGTGCTATTTTTTCCCAATTATTTAAAAGTGGGGAGAGAATCTCAGCTGTGAGGGGTCCCTTCCCTGTGCCTGTGAAGCTCCTCATGATGAGATGTGAGGATGCAAAACCCTGTGTGCCACACTGGTGCAGCAGGTGTGAGTCAGCTCGTCCCAGCACCGTGTTCACTTGTCATGCTCTCAGTGATTAATTGTTTCTGGAAGCAGCAGGAGGGAAAAGGACAGCCCACTGAAAAAAAAGGGGAAAGAAGGCTTTCTTTCCATTCCTTCCCTCTTCTAGGAATAAAGATTATTCTTGAGCCTTCTGACCCACCTGAAGACTGAGGTCTTTCTTTCTGTCCCTGACTCAACAGTGTCAGTCTTTAGCACCACTTGGGTCACTCACAGCTCTGACTATTGCAGCCTAAAAATACATACTCTAGATATTGCAGATACCCTTAAAAAGAGTCAAACCAAGATTTTGTTATGATGAAGAGGTGAAGGAACTCCTTTCCAAGAAAAGCTGCTGAGCAAATATCCCAGAGGGATTACTGAGTGGCAAACTGTTGATGAGTGGTTTTGGGGTTTATTCCTTTCCCCTTTCCTTTTCCCATTCCTTTTTCCTTTCCCCTTTCCTTTCCCCTTTCCTTTCCCCTTTCCTTTCCCCTTTCCTTTCCCCTTTCCTTTCCCCTTTCCTTTCCCCTTTCCTTTCCCCTTTCCTTTCCCCTTTCCTTTCCCCTTTCCTTTCCCCTTTCCTTTCCCCTTTCCTTTCCCCTTTCCTTTCCCCTTTCCTTTCCCCTTTCCTTTCCCCTTTCCTTTCCCCTTTCCTTTCCCCTTTCCTTTCCCCTTTCCTTTCCCCTTTCCTTTCCCCTTTCCTTTCCCCTTTCCTTTCCCCTTTCCTTTCCCCTTTCCTTTCCCCTTTCCTTTCCCCTTTCCTTTCCCCTTTCCTTTCCCCTTTCCTTTCCCCTTTCCTTTCCCCTTTCCTTTCCCCTTTCCTTTCCCCTTTCCTTTCCCCTTTCCTTTCCCCTTTCCTTTCCCCTTTCCTTTCCCCTTTCCTTTCCTTTCCTTTCCTTTCCTTTCCTTTCCTTTCCTTTCCTTTCCTTTCCTTTCCTTTCCTTTCCTTTCCTTTCCTTTCCTTTCCTTTCCTTTCCTTTCCTTTCCTTTCCTTTCCTTTCCTTTCCCCCTTCAATCACCTTTTCATAGATTAAATTCCTCTAATTGTCTCCTTCCCCCCACCCCCCCAGCTGACTAAGTTTGGATTTGTGCTCTGCTCTGTGTGCTGATCCTATGACCAAGTTTTAACTGTTGCATTTATTTGTCGGTATTTTTATGGAATTATTCTATTTATCATTGTCCTCTGGTTATGGATTTGTCTATTAAATCCCACCAGCACTGTTTTTATACAACCCCCTTCTGACAGAACATAGCCCTTTGCAGGTGGGAACATGCTTTAAACTCCTTTTTTGTTCCTTTTTTTTGTTGGGGTACTTTTTTGGTGTTTTTTAGTTGGTTGGTTGGTTTTGGTTTGGTTTTTTTCTGTGTGGTTTTTTGGATTTTTTTTGGTTTGGTTTTTTTGTGTGTGTTTTTGGTTGTTTGTTTGTTTGTTTTGGGCTGATTTTCAGGGTATACTTCAGGAGAGAAAATAATGTGAAAGAATAGAGCTCAATTGTTCCCTGCTGTCCCCCCTTTTATTCCTCATTTGCTCAGGGCAATGACTGTAAAGAGTTCCCTTCTTCCTGGGGAGAATTAGCCAGTTTGGGGAGATTAGGAACATTATATTGGAATGTATCCCTGAAGACAGTAGCAACCTAATAAGCTACAAACTGAAATGCTGGGGAAGTGTTGTGTTACTGTTTGCAATGAAGACAGTTTCACTGCCTATCATATTTTCCTAAAATTAGGTATTTTTCAGCCATCTTAAAAAAAAGGAGAAAAGTATATTCTGAAGTACACATGGATTTGGGGCATGGGTGGAAATTCACAAATGGGAAATTCACTGTGGGATCATTTTAGAAAATTCGTATTCCCTGTTGCAGTCTGAGGGTGGGGGAGGCTGAAATGCCATTTCCATTGCATTGTCTTTTCTAAGATAATTATTCAACATGCTTTCCCAGGAGAACATCCAACCCATTAGCAGCTAGGCACTGAGAAGCTGTTACAATAATATGTGTACTTCCAGGAGCTGATCCCAAAGCAGCCCCAATCCTGCTCAGGAAATGCACTTCCAATAAAACAGGTCTATTAGGTCTATTTCCAAAAATCAATCCTGCTCCTCAGGAGGATTACAACTAATGAAAAACACCCCAGAAAGGAAACCCTGCTTTGATATTGTATGTGGCATTACAATTTACTGCCTTGGGTAGGTCCTAATTCTGGACCTCATCTGGTTGCTCCTGCTCTGGTGCTCATTGGAGGTGGTTTTGGTTGGGTCTCTTGTCTGTGTTTTTCATTTTGCTCTGTTTTGTATTGGGAGTAGAGTACTCAAAGGGGGCTCAGAGTTATTCCTGTCACCGACATGCTTTATGAAAAATCCTTTCCTTAGGATTTTTCCTCCTGAGAAGCTGAGAGGCCTCAGGAACAAAATGCGAACAATGATTGTCTGCTGCTGTGGGATGCAACAGGTGGATCTGGGATTGGTCTCATGTGGTTGTTTCTAATTAATGGCCAATCACAGCCCAGCTGTCCAGACTGTCTCAGTCAGACACAAACCTTTGTTATCATTCCTTTTCTATTCTTAGCCAGCCTTCTGATGAAATCCTCTCTTCTATTATTTTAGTATAGCTTTAATATAATATATATCATAAAATAATAAATCAGCCTTCTGAACATGGAGTCAACATTCTCATCTCTTCCCTCATCCTGGCACCCCTGAGCACACCACCACAATATTCCCTCTGCTCCAAGAAGAGACTTGTTAATGTCAGAGGGTGAAATTTGGCCAGCACACTTCTCAGCTGAGGAATGAAGCTGAAAGAGGGGCAGAGCACACCCCAGGGTGCTCAGTGCCAGGGGGGAGCTGTAGGAAGGAGAGAATTCTTTCTCTTTCTGAGCCCTGCTTTATTCACCCAAGACAATTTCCTGTGATCCCTTTCTCTGGTGGGATTTCCTTTGCTACTTTGCATTACTGGGCACCCATATTTAAAACCATGGTTGAATGTACTGAGTGTGCTCTGCAAAGTTCCACCTTCCCAAAGGACCAGCACCAATTAATCATTGCCAAAGACCATTCATATAGATTAGATGCTAACACTAATGAGTTTTGATATAAGCATTTGTCACAGAATGCCTGCCAAGGCCCTAAAATTGCCAATTTCTCTGCTTTCATCAATTAGAGCAGATGAATTACTGTTTTCAGCATTAAAAGCAGTATAGGAATAAGCAGTTGCTTTTTCTGTTGGAACCCCTGGATACTGAGAGTTTTGGGCTTTCTGTGCTGCCAGGCACTGAATCCCAGGAGAACACTGCATTGGACCTGAGGCTGTGGAGAAGGCTTCCAAAATTTAATGATAGAATGGGATTGTGAGTGTGGAGTTTGAATAGAAGTGTGTGATATCCCAGGGTGGGAAACTTAGATTTAAGGGTTTAGAATACAGTAATATATATAAAAAGATGGAGGTTTTGGGGCAGAGGCTGCTCCTTTTTCTCCATTGGTTTGGGTGGTTTTGTGTAATTGGATTTAAATATTAGACCTCTTTCCCTTCCCCTTGTATGTACACACATGCATTCTTTCCTCCCTATGCTCTTTAAAGGAGTCCTTTCTTTTTACCCCTGGAGTTTGCTGCAGCAATATTTCTTTCTTTTCTGCTCCTTGAAGTGTGTATGCATGGAAGAAAGCAACTTAATAGCCAGAAACTATAAAATTCACACCTGAATGACTATCCAATTGCACTGTTAGGAAGTCTTTGGGGAAGAAAAATTGTTCCTGCTGGCTCTGATTCAGCTCTTGTTAGTAATTCTGAAACTTCAGTTTTTATCTCTTGATACTGCCTGAATGAGCATTAGACTTTATTTTCCTCCAAACTCTGTAAATGATGAACTACAATACAATAAACTCTGGCTGTGCCAAAAGAAAAATTAGCACTCTTTATTTTATTTTTTTTTTTGTGCATAGTCTAATAACATCAGTTACTAAGCTGAACAGCTGTCAAATACACCCAAAGACTTTTAAGCTACAAAAATCCTTAATGTTCTGCGAAAATTTAAAGAAAAAAGGATTTTAAAGAAAGAGGGCTCTTAGATTTTTAAGCTTTAACATCTAGGAAACATGGGCTGAATACAGATTTCCAATTTTTTTTGAGATTTTTCTGACAAAATGATTTTTCTGCACACCTTTTATTTCAGCACTTGGCCATGTAGAGGGGAGACAGTGCTTAGTACTTGGGCCATAAAAGAATCTACAAAAAGGTTCTCCAGACTCCAACCTTTAGCTGGACTGAAATTTGCTTTGGAATAAGGATATAGTGCACATATTCCAACTGTAGATTAAAGGAGTTTTTTTTTTTAAGCTTGGGAAACTCCTGCTCCATCCCTGTTGCTCACACATTTCTTTTTAATGGAAGCTCATCTGTTGGCATGGGTTGGAGCTGGTGAGATGGAGATATGTGTGCAAGGTTTGTTTCTGTATGGATGCTCATTTCTGAGTGGCTTCTGAAAATTTCTTGGATGTATTTCATAGGGCTGTGTAATGAATCTTATTTTAACTGTACCATTATTTTTGTCATTTCAATGTCATTTCAATATGTAACTGGTTTCCTGGAGAATAAAGAGGTAATAAAATGTAAGAGAGCATTTTGAACAGTTTTCATAGTTCAGCAAATTACCGACTATTTATAAAGTGCAAATGCAGCCAAAATTACCTTATACTCTGATTATGTGACTTTTAATTAACTTAATCATTGAAATTCATATCCCAAACACTTGATCTTGGGAAGAAAGACAATTAAATGAATGCTGGAGTAACCTGAGACTGTTTTTCATGTAGAGAAACTCTTCTAATTTCTGTCTGAGAGGTCTGGATCCACCAGAGATCTTTCCCTGTGGGTCTGCCAGGGCTCCCACAAAGGCAGGATCCATTTCCCAGGATTACTGTATTTGCAGGAGATGCCCCAACAAAGGCAGGAATGATGAATCTGATTCCATGTTATCAAGAGGATAATTTATTATTTTATGATACTATATTATATTAAAGAATACTATACTAAAGAATACAGCAAGGATACTTACAGAATGCTAAAAAGATAATAATGAAAACTCCTGACTCTCTCCAGAGCCCTGACACAGCTTGGCCCTGACTGGCCAAAGAGTGAAAACAACTCCCAGCAGAATGCAATGGAACAATCACCTGTGGGTGAACAATCTCCAAACACATTCCACAGGAGCACAACACAGGAGAAGCAAATGAGAGGAGAATTGTTTTCCTTTTCTCTGAGGTTTCTGATGAGCCACCAAGAAGTACCAGGTAGGATTGAAAGCTTTCATTTTAGTTTCCATCCAAAAGCCTTTGGAAGAATTTTGAGTGCTGGGTTTTGCTGAGTGCTTAAAAAAGAAGCAGTCTAAAATGGAATCTACAAGAAGGTGGTTGCACTGCTTGGAAGAATATCCTGGAACATCCAGAACTGCTCGAGGCTCAGATGGCCTCAAACTGGGACTGCAAGGACTCAGGTGATACAGGTCAGTCAGAGGTGGGTGATGCAGGACTGAGAGCTCCAGCAGAGCAGAAATTCCCTCTGACAGAGTTTTTGGAGATGCTTGCCATGGCAAACTGGTCTGCCTAACAGGAAGGGCAAGCAGGAATTCCTGCTCAAAGCATATTTTGCCTTCTGGCACCTCTACAGCTCTTCCTACACAAATCTTTTGGCAAAGCCACCAACCTAGCTGAATGCACAATTTATAATAACCATCATCTTCCTTCGTGTGTTTGTGATGAGTGATTTTATGGAATGGAATTTGATAGCAGGATATGTTCTTCTAATTGACCTTTTCAGCTGTCTCAGATTGCAAAATCTGGTAGTGAGCTGAACCATGTTTCTGAAATAAATCCCAGCACAGAGGAGAGGAAACCATGCCAGTGACAAACTGGACAGGGAGCCTGCTTTACCTTGTGTGCATCTCCAAACAGTTCTCACAGCTTTTGCAGTAAAGAAACAAAAAAAAAACCATCTCCTACAGCCTGTAGAAAACAACACACAATGCTGGAGACAATTCATATGTTGGTATTGGAAGCAATAAAGAAATTGCAATACAAATTCAATGTTTATAAATTTGCCACTAAAAACTGTGCAAAGGGAAGCTCCAGCAAGGACAAGGGACCAGCAGACTCATTTGAGACATGGCTGTGCATGTAGATATTTCTTTTTCCTTGTAGCTTCAGCAATCACAATGATTTTGCTATGAGTCTGACATAGTTTTTATCATGAGTCTCTGGCTGCAAGGGTTTACATAATATCCTGATAAGGTTTGTCTTAAAAATACTCATTTGTAAGAAATGTATGTGTGTAGTTCAGTCTCTAAAATCTGTGGGATGCAAAGGAGAGTATCATCTTTTCATGCACCTTTTTTATTTGTTCCAAGTACCTCTACACCTTTTGAAATGTTTTTGCTGAAGACCCATACACCTGGGCATCTGGTACAGATGCTGAAAAGCACAATCTTGTCCAAGAAGCATTGTGGATGTCTTTAGTTCAGCACTCCCCTGCCAACTGCAGGCAGCATCTCACAATCTCTGTCCTCAAAGGCACATCCACATTTGTTCCTTGTTTATAAAGTTTCCTTTCCTTTGCCACATCTTTCAGCTTCATTCTACTTACTTACAGTGCAAACATTGGCATGGTAAATAAAAATGAAAGGATTAAATCATCACAGAAAGAAATGTGACCTAATAACATTATTTTTCTCAGTGTCATGTGTATGGCACGTATTTAACAAAAACTGCTTAAATCTTGTAGAAACTCCAGTGTACTGTCAAGTATGGACTGCTTGAGTGGTGTGATCTTGCTTGAGGAAGAAGCAACAAAGCTACAGCCTTTCAGATTTGAAAATAATTTTCTCTTTAAGTTGCATGTGACTGGGAAATGCAGTAAATGCAAGTTAAGAAATGTAGTGAGAGCTCATTTAAATATCAGACCTCTTTCCCTTCCCCTTGTGTGTATATTCTTTCATCCATATGCTCTTTAGAGGAAGTGTGAACTTTAATAATTGTGACTAGTTTGTCATGTCCTACACACTGAGATGTGAAACAAGCTGCCCCTGTGGTGTCAGAAAAGGGGGCAAAGCTTTTCCTCACATCAGCTGAGCAGCAGAGCTTGTGCTGGTGTGGGTATCACTGCATCAGCCTGTCACTGTTACCTGCAGGTCTGGATTGGTTGGAGTTTAAAGAGTTTTAACTCAATTCTAAAAAATACATAAAAATTTGATTCTTGATTTTGGCACAGTAACAGAGAAGCTAAATACATTAAGAGCAGTGGTAATATATAAGGTTGTTTCTAATTCACCAGAATTTTCCTCTGGCCACCATTTTTTAATTCAACTTGGTTAATTTATGTCTGTTCTTTAGACCAAACCCCTGTTGCTAAGTAAATATTTCTACTAATTTTGAACAGGTGTGTAGCAGATCCCTGTAAATGTTTGGGTTTGAAAGCATAATCTTCATGCATACCTCAGTCTTATTTGGGTCACTCCAATAAATACACTGTGTTATACACCTGGGATCAGAAAAGTGTCCTCAAGAGAACTCTGCAACATGAATTAAGTCTTCGTTTTGAACAGAAAAGATAAATGAAAAAGCTCATTGCAAGAGCCAGATTGAAAAAGCTCATTGCAAGAGCCAGATTTCAAAAAATAAGGTGGGTAAAGAAAGGAAACTTAGCAGAAATTCATGACTCAAGCCTGTGAGTGCAGTTAGGGAAACATCCTTGTATTTATCCTCTTTTTGTATCTTGGAACTGTGAGATACCTGTGCTTCTTGGGAATTAAATACTGCTTCCCACTCTGGGTGAATTCAGATCTGCAGTGCATTTAGGAAAGCAGTGATGGATTTGATGGCTGAAAAATTTTGATAGAAATAAAAACAAATCTGAGTAGATTGATTTTTAAAAGTCATATCTAGAAAATACGAGCTCAGTTTAGTTCCATATGTCCCTGTAGAAAACTATCATATTGCTACCAGGATGATAAATAGCCTTAATGTCTTTTACACAGCTGGGGGAAAAAAATTCTCCAAGTTAATATCATAAATAAAATTACAGAGATTCCTTTGGTGCCCAATTTAATTGTGTTCTAATTATTACCCAACATATGCGACTACACGTGATGCAGCTTTTAAGCTGAGATATTTTTGAACCATGTGTTCCCCCTGCAAAATTAATTCAGGACTTTTTTAGGTTGTTGCTCCTGCCTATACAGAAATTCTGAAATGCTTTCTTAGATGATGTTTAAGTGCAAGATAACTGATGAGGCAGCAGGTGCCTACAGGAGAGCTGGAGAGGGGCTTCAAGGGGATGCTTCACCCATAACAGTGGAACCATTTTTAGTACAAGAGCAGCAGACAGCACCATTTTTTTGCAAGGTAGCAGCAAGCCTGACATTCTGTTTTAACATGTTCTTTTCAATTCTGTGTTGGGCTGAGCCTGAAATGTAATGGTTGATGAGTGTTCTTTTTCCCAATGCAATGTTTGAGACTGCAAGCAGAGTTAAAGTCAGAGCTTTATATATTATTATTTATTATAACTCCTTCCACTGGCCTTTTTCTCACCTGCTGGGTGGCAGAGGAACACCTCTGCTGATTCATCACGCTCTCTTTTCCTCACCAAAGAAATTATTAAAATCGTGGGGATTTTGTTAGTGGGATCCAACAAGGGCCAGGGCTGGAGCTTTGTCCAGATCACCTGGATCCAGTGGCTGAGCCTCCCACATACCAGGTGGGTGAAAAAAGCAGAACAAAGAAATATCCTTGAAGACCAGGACATTGTGCAAGTTGCTGTCACCACCAGGCTTTTATCAACTGGGATTGTTCTATTTTTCTAAAATGTGCCTGTGATTTTCAGTAAACTAAGGGGAAAAAAAAAAGGAAATAAATGGAAAATGGAACACCATGGGGCTGCATCAACTCCTCCTGCTTTGCAGACCCAAAGGGGAAGCAGATTTATTGCACCTGGAGTTCTCAGCAGTGTTGCAAGGCTGTGAAGTTAGCATTGTCTAAGAGAGGAAGGTTTATGTGTGATACTAAATCTGCAGGTGTCAAACTCGATTGTAGTAAGCAAATGACGTGGTATAAATAATTCAGTGGGCTGCCAGAGCTCATAGAATTAAAACACATTTTATATTGACTCCTAAACTGTCTGGTCAGTATTGACACCACAGACTCCAAAGCAGTGTATCAGACATAACAGTCTTGAACCTGCAGGACAAATTGAAATGCTCAGATATTCTGTAAATGTCCCTTCAGGAAAGACTCCAGTGACTGCATTGTCAGTGCTGAATTTTTTACTTCTCTTACTTTCTCTTGTAACTTGAAGTGTCTGAGTCACTGCTTTAAGCAAAATAATTGCATTGCATTCTATTAGTAAATACTGTTGTACTCTGCCATTATTTGATTCAAATGCATGAAATGAACTTCTGTCTCCTGTGCGTGTAAACAGCAGATTGGATGTTAACAGGAAAGTAGTGGAGTAGTTGGGGAAACCTGATTGGAACTGTGTTATTTTCTTCTGTTTGCTTTTTGTAAAAAGACCTGGTAATTCCACAGGCTATTGAATAGCTGGACAGATAGATATTTTAAATGTGCCATGATTCTGTATTTAAGGTTTTCCTCCAGGGTGCACGAGGTTGGAGAAAAGGAGAAATACTACACTGATTTTACTGATTTAGTCATATAGAAAAATTTTGTACCTTTTTCCCCTTTTTTGTATTGACCACTGTTGCCTGCATGATTTTGTTGAACCTCAAATCCTTCTCTTTTCAGTGATTTCCTTCTCTGCCTGTGTCAGCCTTGTTCAAGAGAAACAGAGATTGGAGAGCAGTAACATGGATATGGCAATGACAGCAGTTATGATGGGCTAGAGATAAAAGTGAAGGCATAGATTGGTTCTACTGTATGAAGATGCTCAGCAAAGAAAAGTCTAGAATGCACTGTGACCAAAACCAAAGGGTCTCCAGGCCTGCCTGCAGCTGGAGCTGACAGCTGTGGGCACAGCTCTGTCACCCACCACCCTGGGCTGCTGTGACCTCTTGGATGCAATAAACTGCATTTTTTATGCAATAAACTGCATTTTGTATACAATAAACTGCATTTTGTATGCAATAAACTGCATTTTGTATACAATAAACTGCATTTTGGAGAGCTGCCTGGAGTCCCACATCCCTCATTTCAGCTCTTACAGGCAAGGAGGCATTTCAGCCCAGCACTCCCTGCCAGGGCTCCCCTGGGAGGCTGAAGAATGACACCCTGACAGCTTGCTGCCTATCAGTTCTTCAATCAGAATCATTATTTCCATGGCAACAGCAAGTGTATAATGTACCCCAGGCCCCCAGGGCACTTTGGCATATCTGATGGTTAAGTCATGTTGTGTCTAGTCACAACTAAATTTCACTTAGCAGATAAAAGGCAAGAGGCAGCTCGTGGTGCTGGGTTTGATTCTTTGATAATGAATGACCTTTCCAAGATGTGCCTGTGCAGTGACTCAGGGAGTGTCCTGATGCCAGGGTGCCTTGTGCTGCTTTGAAGTTTACAGTAAGCCCTGATGAAATCCTGGGATTTGTTCTGGCAACCCTCGGCTCCACTCATGCTGCCCTTTATGGGGGAGGCAGCAGGAACTTTGCTGAGAACTTAATTAAGTTTTGTTCCCCATAACTAGCTGCTTTTGTCCTTGCAGAGATTTCTTTCTGTGGACTTTACTGACTCACCAGAACAGTCTGACACATTAGACTTTTTTAATAACATCTTTGTGCTTTTAATTTTGTGATTTCTGCCAGGGTGCTTTGGAATGACAGTGATTCTTATTTGCCAAAGGCAGAGGAGAAATTTAGACTCATCTTACTGATAGTTTATACCTGCAAGGGATGGCTTCAGTTATCATTTAAAATAGAGGAACTGTCTGGTTTTCTTTTTCCTTCCAGAGTACATACACAAAAATTATTTTTTTTTCTCCTTTGGTCTAGTATTAGTAAAGTAAATTGCCATCCCAGTTTTTCAGCTTTACTTACTGTGTTATATTTAAACCAGAGGGCTTAAGAAGGGTGGAAAACTCTGGGGAGTTTTCTGCAGTTCTGTAAATCATGAGAATTATGCTGGTGTGTTTGAATGAAATCTAAGCAAGGAGCAGCTTTCTGGTAATGGGATTCCCTGCAAGCTCAGAGCTTGATTTTGTTTCTCCTAAGCATTGGGCTGGGCAGGAGGCACTTTGCTCCAGTATCTGTGGATTTTGGGATGTTGAAATGATTTTTCCTTTTCAGCACTGAAATGTACCTATGACTGCAGAGGTAGAATCTGGTAGGAACATGTAAGACAACCTGTGGTCTGCTGCTCCTTTCTCTTGGAGCCTTTCAAACTGGGCTGTACAGAACATTCCAGGAGCATCTTCTCACATTCCTGGCTGGGGGAAAAATGGCCAGAGAGGGAGTCAAGAGAGCAGAATTGCATTAAAATGGCTTGTGCTGTGGCATCCTGAAGTGTGGAAAACACTCAGTATAGGAAGAGCCTGAGAGGAGAGATGTGGGACTCCAGGCAGCTCTTCAAAATGCAGTTTATTGCATACAAGATTATTGTATTTGCTGGGAAATGTCCTGACCAAGGCAGGAAGGAATGATGAATCTGACTCCATCTTATCAGAAGGATATTTTATTAATTTATGATACTATATTATATTAAAGAATACTACACTAAAGAATACAGCAAGGATACTTACAGAATGCTAAAAAGATAATAATGAAAACTCCTGACTCTCTCCAGAGCCCTGACACAGCCTGGCCCTGACTGGCCAAAGAGTGAAAACAACTCCCAGCAGAATGCAATGGAACAATCACCTGTGGGTGAACAATCTCCAAACACATTCCACATGAGCACAGCACAGGAGAAGCAAATGAGATGAGAACTGTTTTCCTTTTCTCTGGGGCTTCTCAGGAGAAAAATCCTGGGTGAAGGGATTTTTCCAGAGAACATGAATGCTACACAAGATGTTACAGCAGTCATGGGTCCTGGGTGACAGAGCCATGCCTACAGCTGTCAGCTATAGGCACCTGAAGCCCCTTTAATTCTGGTTACAATGCATTATATATTTTTCTTTGCTGAGCATCTTGATACTTAACAACCAATCAACACCTTTACTATTACCTACAGCCTATCATAACTACTAAAATTACCATATTATGGTCACTACTATCCAATCACAAAGTATGTTACACTTTAAGCTTGAAGTTTTTTTCAGTTTTCTTGCAGTGGAAAATTCTTAAACCGTTTTTTTTTCTACTTGCCACATCAACATGTTTTGTTTGCCTGTGATATCTTTGTGCTTGGTAAAACCATCCTTTGGTTTGTGGTCAGCTTGTCCTTTGCTCTAAGTCATAAAACCTCCTTCCAACTCGACCTAACCTTTGTTTTCTTAGTTGTCCTGTCAGACTGGCTCAGCAGTCCTCAATTTACACATCTGTTATTCTTCTATATTAAAACCTGCTTCCATCTCTATTCTGTTCTCATGTTCCACATCCAGAGACCTTTCTGGCAACCATAAACATCTGTGACCCTTCCCTGTCCAGCTTTCATCTTTCCCCACTCAGTGTGGGTGAGGTTCCTGTGTTCTTGCCCCTCTGGAACTTTCCAGGTGTGATGCCTTGAGCAGCACTCATGGCTCTGGCCATGGCCCTGCCATTCCTGTTGCCCAGGTATGTTTTTTGTGTAAATGACAGGAATTTATGACTCACTGCCTGTCCCCCCTTAAAAACCAGGAGCTGTTCCACCTGTCAGATGTTTTTTGTGTAAATGACAGGAATTTATGACTCACTGCCTGTCCCCCCTTAAAAACCAGGAGTTGTCCCACCAGTCAGATGTTGGGATGTGGTACCAAGAGCATGGATCACAGGGTGTTGCTCTGTAGGGAACCAGCCCCTTGCAGGGTGGTTAAATAGCAGATGGATTTAGTTATGTAATTACTTTGCAGGTTTTGTCAACAGAGTAAGTTTTTTTTTTTCAATTAAACTTTACATACTTATCATTTTGGCTCCATTGCTCCCTACAGTCTATGAACATTCTAAGGGCAGATAAGTTTAATTTAAAAAGTCAAGAGATGCCCACCATAAAAAATATGAGGGATTTGTATTCCTTTTTAAACATAATAATTACTATGCTAATATTTTTTACTATACTAATAGCTTGTTCTATGCTGTTTTAAATTATTATTTACAGAGAAAAAGATTTTTAAAGAGAAAGAAATTAGCTTTTTCTTCTAAAGTGTGATACACAAATTCAGTCAGAAAGAAATGCCACTGACTTCAAGGGCTTTGGATCAGACCCACAAGAATAAATTCAGTAAAGCATGTGAAGTACATGATTAACCTTCAGAATGTGCTCAAATCACTCTCCTCAACAAAGCACGTAAGCACTTGCTCAAATTTCAGTATTTGATTAGCTGTCTGAAGTATTTGCAGAAGAAAGACCAAAGCATTGCCACTCTCAGATAATGTTATCTGCCTAATGTTGTCTCCTCAGTTGCATCCACATGTGCCTCTTTTTTGTGCAAAATGCCAAAATGTCAATTTTTTACGTTCTGTCTTCACGGGGCTTCTAAAGCAGTAACAATTTAAAATAGCAGGGGGTCAGAACAGTTAATACATTTTCATCAAAGCTCTTCATTTTTAATTTGATTTCTAATATGTTTCTGTTATTAAAAGCATCTATAAAAATGAACAGTAAACTTCAGTCAAGACACTGAAATTGAATTTTAAAAGTTAATTTCATCAGAACTCTAAATTTCATTTAAAAACAAATCCAAATCGCAACACAGAGTCCAAATTAATTTCTTTCTTTGGAAATCTTATTCTCATTGAAACATTTTTCAGCTGGAGAAGTGATTTACCGGGAAATGTCAACTTGACTCTAATGCTGATATATCACAAATCTGTTTTGAAATGAGAGCAGGCAATTAATGTTGTTTTAATTCACTGTATTAAAACTGGAACAAAGCAATTGCATTTAGTTTTGCCTGTGACATTTTGGGCATTCATTGGAGAGCTTTAAGCATTTCTAGCTACAAAATATTTACGGGAAGAAGGCAAATATAATTATCTGCTTTTTTAAAGGATCAGTATTCTTTTAGAGTCCTGGATAATGATTCTGTGGCTGGAAATGCAGAAAAGAATGACAGTTTGTGCCTGGAGAGACCCCCCAGAATCACAGTGGCACAATTTGAACCGAGCTGCCTGGAGTGGAAAAATGCCATCCTACTTCAGATGGACTCAGACAGCAACCTGCAGGCTGCTGAGAGCAGTGGAGTTCCACCTTTCTGTTTTCTTAGAAAACAAAGTAAAAATAAAACCCTGTAGGTGAATGGGAGCTTCTTAGAGAAGAAAAACTCCCTTGCCTTTTGCCCCTCCTGGTGCAGCCTGCACCCACTTGTGCTCACATCCACAGGTGATGCTCCCAGTGATGCCTTGGAGGGGCTGCCTGGAGCAGAGACCAGACAAAATCAAGGGAATAAAGTGGGTGTTTATTGAAGGCCTTCAATAGATGCACCCTGGGCAGTCAGAAGCCTCTGAAGCTACACCAAGGATGGACAATGGGCACCAGTTTTTCAGAAAATTATAACCCAGGGCACCCCCTGAGAACAACACAAGCAGGGTAAAACAAAACTTCAATCTATAAAACTTCTCTGAACACCCATACATGATATTTGCCTTTTAATTGTGAGAGTCAGCCATGGCATTACTCATCTTTCACAGCCTGATTGCTTGCATTGATCTGATTGCTGGCAGCCTTTTAAGTCATTTGCTGCATTTTTCAGCATGTCTGTTGTGCTATGCAAGAATGTGAGAGCTTAGGCAATCAGACCCTTACACACACAAAAAAGTTAGAATCACAAGTACTGAATTTGTTCTTCCTGTCACTTGACCTTCTCCTTTTTTACTCTGAACTTGTTGTACTGGATAGAAACCACATTTTTACTTTTGTTGTCCATCTCTCTCTTCCCCTTATAAATCTGCTACCTGATTAGTGCAATGTTCCAGCTAAATATTGCAGACAGAGTGATGTTTGCAACCCCAGCCACCCAGAACTCCTATTTTTCCTGTGTATTCTGAAAGAGATAATTTGCTTCACTCACTTCAAGGCAAGCTCAGTGCAGTAGGACAATATATATTGAGTTTCTCCTTCCCAGTAAAGGGAAAAGCCTCAGTTTTGGAGCACTGGAAATGGGCACAGCTTGGTCCCACTAGTCGAGATGCTGGGTTGCACAGAATGAGAGGCACATGTACTGCTACAGACCACAGAGGGGCTTGTCTGGCCCTGAAGGGAATGCTTCAGCCAGGAGATTTCAGTGGGGTATATCCTTTGATGTATAAAACACACAGTCAACACGTTTGGATTAAAAGGCATGAGGAGTTGGAAACATGGAATTGTTTCTCAGCAACTTTTACTTCCCCCCCCCACCCCCTTGCTGAAAATCAGAATTAAATAATTGCATTGATCCATTTTGACTATGCAATTATAGTTCTCCCAAAAGAAAAATCTTTCAGAACCAGCAGCATAAATGGGACAATACCCCAGAAATTTTTGTACAGATTTGTAGCTGTTTCTACAGCTGTGTGTATTTGTAGGTAAGAAAGACAATAATCTGATCACCAAAATTTATGATTACCCTTCTCCTTTTGCTCTAAAATAACTTGCATAAGAATTCAACAGCTAGTTAACCCTATGTTGCTCATTTGAAAGGCCTTTGAAATAGTCCAGATGTTCTAAAATACTGTTGTCTATTCCTAGCAGATGCTATGAGGACGACCACTACACTTATATCTATCCAGAGGAACATCTGGATTTTCAATCTCCAGAGTTTTTAAGGTCCTCTCTGTCATCACCTGCTAATGCAGAATTGTATTTTCTGTGCTTCTTAATGCGTGGAAATGGTTACAGAAAAGCTTTTTATCAAGGATGCAAGTTGGCAAATGAGTATCTTTTGGTACAGAAACTCTTGTGAACCCTTTTGTCTTTTGAACCTGAAATTAAATAAAAGTCTGAAAAACTGCTGATATTACTACACTAATTTTAATTGTTTATCTGTCAGAGCAGCCTGGAGAAGAGAGGAAGGAAAAATGACTTTTTACAAAGTTTGACAAAAATGGATTTAAATATGGCTCCTTGTTTGGTCGGATGGTTGTTTTCCTCCTAGAAGGGTTTTTTTTTTTTATGTTGCATTTAATTACATCTCCATGGGTTCATTTCCTTGGCAAGCTTTGAAAGAGAAAGAGTGAGGAGAGCTTTCGTGCCAAGATGGTTTCTCCAAGTTCTTACTAATCCATGCTTCAGAGCAGCTTTATCAGTAATTGGTTTGGGTGTGTTGGCAGTGCCTGATAGCTTTCAGCTGGGATTGTTCAGTCAAACACATTTTCATAATCTACAGAACGTTGTTCTCTTAGATCTTGTTTGTTCTTCTTTAAGTTGTTTTTTCCTCCCCCAAGCATTGCAATGTCTGATGTTTGCTGTTCTGCTGTAATGAAATTGATGGCATAGCTTAGGTAATGTTTAGGAGAGTAAACCCCAGGTGTGTGCTGTGCTTCTTACTAATTGCAGAATTACACTCAGAATTCCACAGAATTCCACCACTGGGACAAAAGAGGAGAACCTAATTATGGAAGGGGTCATGAGGATGACCCAGGCCATCTTCATGACTTCATCATGAAGTCATATGATGAATATTGTCCTTATAAACAGAATATTGTCCTCATAAAGTGAATATAGTCCTCATAAACTGACATTTGGTGAATATGTTTCTGGATCCAAAACCCAGTGCAATGTCAATGAATCAAGTCATCAGATCTATTTCATCCTCACTGCTGGTGAGGTTTTTGTTTGGTCAGCAGGTCTAAAAAGTGCTGTTGATATTTTGGGTAATTTCCCATTTCCTCCAGAGGTCTGCCTCTTTCAGTGCTCTGAAAATTGTGTAGCTCAGCAGGAGGAAGGGGGAAAATACCATTTGCCTCTGCTGAACTCAGTGATGGGATGGTTTGGGAGGGAACATTTCTCTCTCTTGCAGGTCAGGCTCTGACCATGCAAATAATTTTGGTGCTGTAATGGATGAGGGCACATTTGGGATTTGAAAGCAGGCAAGGCTGGTACTGACAAAAAGGGGAAATCTCAACAATAGGGAGTTAATGACCAATTCTTAACATGATTACAACATGGAGCTAACAAAGAACTCTCCTCTGCCAGAACTGGTTAAACTTGTATTTTTTAAAAAAATGGGTAACCCTTTTTTTACTCATAACGATTTGTAGCATGGAAATACCACCAGAATGGAACTGCCCAAACAGATCTGCCTCTCCCACCTTCAACTAACTTATGGCAAAATCAGTGAGGTTCACAGAGAGGAGAGGGGATCTGCATCCTAAAGAGCAGGGCCAGCCCAGTGGGACCAGGAGGAATCCCTGTTAAAGGTCTGTTAATCCCTGTTAAGGGTCTGTTAATCCCTGTTAACCCCTTTTGGGGGGCTTGCAGGACACTGGCACTGGGAGCAAGAGTAGCTGGGCAGGCTCTCTGCCCTCTCTGCAGTGGGATTTGCCTCCTGTGCACATTCCCTCTGTGCTCCTTCACTCTGTAATAGGCTGGAGAATTTCCAGAGAGCTGGAGTGACTCGAGCACCCCACAAGATTCAGTTGGGTTCCTCTGGGCTTTGTGCAAATTCCCCTGCTCAGGTTTAACAGCTGACTTGGATTCCCTCCTGTACAGCAGTGATGGCACACAGAACACACTCCCCCCAGGTGATTTTGGCAGCTGAGGCTCTTATCCTTTCCCTTTCTGAAAGTTCTTAATGGGAAGGAGGATCAGTGCTCAATATGGAATTTACCCTCCCTGTTAAGAACTCAAAATCTCAGGAATGCTGATAAATCCCTGTCCTAACAGAGCAGGGGATGGAGTACTAGCTGATGGCTGCTAAGCCCACCCCTGGCATTGGAAAGCAGGCTGGCTGCTGCTCAAGCAGCCATCTGTCATTTTCAGTGGTGAAAAAGGCTGTGTGCTCCTGGCAGATTTCAGTCTGAGTGCTGCTGAGAGGCTTCTGCCACTCCTGCCAGCTCCCAGCGCCAGTGGGAAAGTCTGGCATCCAGCAGGGAGAGGCTCCTACAACCAGGGCACTGCAAAACTGCTGTGTGAAAAACAACAATCCCTTCTTTTTAAAAGTTTAAAAGTGTAATAGAAATGAAATGGATATAAAAATAGTAATGTAATTAGAGTAATAAAAATTTGGACAATATGGATTAGGACAATATGAGACAATAAAAACAAGGAGTTATGGACAGTCCAGGTACCTCTTTCTGGGCAAAATAAGCCCAAAAAGGACCCACATTAACAGAGGATGAACTCTTAAAAATAACAGCCTGTTGCATATTCACACACCTCATCCATGATGCATAAATTCCATTCAAACACAGGATTCTGCCTGGGCAGTGTCAGCTTCTTCCTCTGAATCCTGACAGCATCTTCAGAGCTGAGAGAGGTGGGAAGAAGTTCATTTCTTCTGATAATGGGGCAATAAATTCTTTTTCTCTGAAAGATTCAGGATGAGGGATGTTTTTGTTTCTTTGGGGTTTTTTAGTGTTTTTTTTTTTTTTTGGTGGGGTTTTTTTGGGTTTTTTTGCTATTTTTTTTGATTTTGTTTTTCAAAACTCCTGGAACCTTGGGGGAGTTTCAAGGCATGGAAGGGCAGTTATTGCTAAGAATTTGAAGCAGGAATGGATTGATCCGTGCCAACGAAATTCAGGTAAATGAAAAATTGATGTCTGACTCAGACAAAACAAAAGGAGAGTAAATACAAATAATCTTGTAATAAATGGTTAAAAGTATGTAAGTTCTTTAATAATTGCTGCTTGGTGTTGGCTTGTGAAAAATGCATCCTCTTACACTAGCTTTTTAATAGTATTGTAAACTTACTTGATTAAATTAGTAGTTTGTATAATCTACTTTTTCTTGATACCTTGGCATATTTGAGAAGCAACCCAAGATGACCTTCACTCCTATTAAGTTTTATTTCTGGCTGATAGGTGAACTCTGAGAGCAACTGAGTCATTACCATGCTGGTGTGTGCTTGTAGAGAGGTCCTGCAATATTTTTTTCAGTGACCCAAGAGACAACCTGAAGGTTCAGAACAAAGTCTGCAGATGGTCATGGCAGCTCAGAAGTTATAAATAATTAAAAGGCAAGATCACTGTTGCAGGTTTTAAGAGATCAGAGGCAAAATGTTAATTTCTTTGCCTAGGAACAAAGCAGCAACCAGTCTGAATGTGAACAGAGGCTGTTTGTTTCCCTTTCCCCCCACATTTAAAACTTGAATATAATTGCTTGATATTTGGGATTCCCACTCCCAAGACTATGTTTTTGTCCTGTTCAAGTCCCAGGATTTCCTTGTTTGGCTGGAGGCACAGCATCCAGAGCCAGCCCTCTGTGTGCCTGTGCAGGCAGGAGATGCTGTGACAGCCTCAGGACTGGAAATAAACCCAAAATGTTGGGCTGATTTAGCAATGGGGAGGAACCACAGCTGTTCCTGCTGAGTGGGTGCCTCTTGGAACCCTGGCTGCTGAGAATTTTGGACTTTCTGTGCTGCCAGGCACTGACCCCCAGGAGAACTCTGCATTGACCTGAGGATGTGGAGAAGGCTTCCAAAATTGATTGATAACACTGGGATTGTGAGTGTGGAGTTTGAATAGAAGTGTGTAATATCACAGGGTGGGAAACTTAGATTTAAGGTTTTAGAATATAGTAATATCTATAAAAAGATGGAGGTTTTGGGGCAGAGGCTGGTCCTTCTTCTTCACCTTTTTCTCCATGGGTTTGGGTGGTTTTGGGTAATTAGATAAAAAAGTCCCCATTGTGGGCTATGGGTGGTTATTGGGTTAAAAGTAAAAATAATTTAGGTGTCATTTCTTAATTGGACTATTTATCCTTAAAAGGCCTTGTAGAGAGAGAGATGGGGCTCCATTTTAGCTTGTAAGAGTGAAGTGCTGTAGAACTCATGGTTTGTGAGATTGTAACATAGATAAGAACTAACAAATATTTGCATCCAAACAAAAAATACCATCTCACATGTTTAATCCCAGCCCTAGCAAAAAAAGAAACAAAAAATCCTCAGGTGAGGATGCCAGTGATCCTTCTGGATGTGCTGGATGCCTCACTTCCCTTTGGACACCTCCCAGGCCAGTGCCACCTCCTGCCACCACGGTGGCATTCACATCCACTGTTCCAAGGGGCAGCTGCAACGAGCTTTGGTCTGGCAGGGATGGCAGGATGGGGACACAGCACTGAGACATTGCTGAAGGGACTGGAAATCATCCCTGCATTAGAGTGTGGCTCTGGAAAATGGGGGTTTTGAGTAAAAAAAGGGGAAAGGAGCGTGATGTCCCTTTGTGAGTGGCCAGGTGAGGACCCAGTCCTGCTAACAGACTCAATTTCAATCAATAAATGTGGAAGATGACCCCAAAATCAGTGGTGTGGGTTTGATCTGCAGCCTTAAAAGAAGCTTGGATTGATGTAAAAATAAAATACACAGACATTAGGCAGAAAAATCATAGACTTATGTTTCTACAGTTGTAAGTAAGAATATGCCTTAAGGAAGTGAGAAACTGCATTGATAAGATGGGGAAGGGTTTATAATGTAGGGGTGTGATTGTCCAGAGTAAGGTGAGTGTTTAGAGGGTACAAAATTTGTGTGTACATGTGAGAGCAGCTCTTAGGATAAAAGTATGCACAGTGCAGCAGAAGTGAGTAAAGGTGATCGGTTAGAAAAGCAAAATAAACTTTAAGCCACCTGTCCATTGGATCAGAAAGTTCTGTATTGTCTTGTAAGGAAGGACTTGTGACCACTTTGAGCTGTGGCTGAGTGCTTGCTCTCTTAAACCCCACAGCCTCTGGGACTGATGTTTACCTGAGCAATAAATCGTTTTTAGCCCGATGATGGTGCCATCCCTTCATTAAAAATCACTGTATTCATCAAATACAGTGGATTTAGCTGGACATGTTAATTTTTTTAAAGTTAAAAATGGTATTTATTTAGCAGCAGTGATAGCTAATACCCAGGGTATTCACATACTCTTTGAACAGAGAGAGACATAATTCTCCCTCCCAGGATCTTTCCTGGTGAAGGCAGTGAGAAAGCTCAGAGAGAGGAATGAAAACAATTCTTATCTCTCCTTGCTGCTCCTGTTGTTTGGCACATGTAAAATGTGTTATGGAGATTGTTTACCCAAAGTGATTTGTTAATTAGACTCTGCTGATAGTTGTTTAAACTAACTGAACAATTAGGTCAAAGCTGTATTGGACTGTCTGGTAAGAGGTCAAAGATTTTTCTTTAGTACATTAGTATTATAATTATAGTATAATTTTAGTAGTATAATTTTAGTATAATTATATAATATATACTACATAATATATAGTAAAATATACAATTATTAGTTTCATGTGAATTGTTTTTAATTAATGGCCAATCACAGCCAGCTGTGTCAGACTCTGAGTAGAGAGTCATGAATCTTTCATTATCATTCTTTTGAAGCCTTCTGATGTGTCTTTTCCCTCTTTCTTTAGTGTAGTTTTAGTATACCGTAATATAATGTAATGTGACGTAATATAATATAATATAATATAATATAATATAATATAATATAATATAATATAATATAATATAATATAATATAATATAATATAATATAATATAATATAATATAATATAATATAATATAATATAATATAATATAATATAATATAATATAATATAATATAATATAATATAATATAATATAATATAATATAATATAATCAGCCTTCTGAGAACTTGGAGTCAGATTCTCATCTCTCACCTTTGAGGCCCCCAGGACCTCACAAAGAGCACAGGAGCTGGGAGGGAGCAGTGAGGACAGGCAGATGCTGAAAATGAGCCAATAATCTCCACCTGAATTAGGAGGGCAGGGTGCCTCTCACTGTGATGGCACTCAAACCTGGCTCATCCTCATCAGTGTGTCTGAGGAGCTGTGTGCCTGCTCACAGACTCTCGGGGGATGCTAATCAAGGTGTCACCTCCTACCCAGCTGCACTTTTAAGGAGGCACCAAGGCAATCCTTCAGCACTTCATTTATCTTCTTTTTTTTTTTTTTTTTTGGGTGGCTTTAAGTCACCAGTTAATACACAGCAGTAGATCTTGAGGACAGAAGTCTTCCCTACTCCAGTAAAAATAGTGGAATGCCAGCTCCCATGGGAGCTAATGGAAAACTAAATAAGGAATTAATCCTTTTCTTAAGTTTCAGAAAAATAAATCAATAAAAACTTATTAAATTAATAAATAAAATAAAATAAACTTATTAAATTAATAAAAATTGAACCAAATGCCTCCTGAGCAAAGGCCTTATCCATTGCTTACTGTCAGGCAATATTCCCACTGGGATCAGTATTCTCAGCCATTCCCCACCTGCTTGTGTTTCTTGGTTCTGCAAATCCTTAACGAGGTAAAATACCAACCCCCAATTTTTACCAGCTATCACCAGCAGTGTTTTGCAAATCAAGGTTAACTTCTTCAGTGCATATTTCATTTTCAACTGGATTTAGCTCTGTCCTGCTTTCTCCCATCCTCCATGTGGGGTCTCTGGAAAACTCCTGAGCTTGGTGTTTGCTTATGGAAAGTTTATTTATGGAGAGAGGAGAGTGCTTCTACTGGTGTGGGGAAATAAGGAGATAAGTTTTCTTAGGATGCCAGTCAGTAGAAATAAGGAATATGGTGGGCAAGACAAGGGTTGTGGAATCTCAGCTTCAAGAAATGCTTTTTTTTTTGCAGAAAGTGAAACATTTCTGCATTCTTTTTGAAGAATGTCCCCCCAACATTCACTGGGGGAACCCAGAGGACTCCCCAGCAGCCCAGACTTGAATGTGCTGATGCCCCATCTGTAAACTGCATTTCAGGGTGTTATAATTTGATCCCAAGGTCAAATGATGAAAAGGCATCATCAGAATCACCTTGAAGAACCACCAAAGCTCATTTCTGTGCATCTCAGATCCTGCTGGGAGAGGCTGCTCCTGCCTGCTGCAGGGTGTGGGACTGACAGGTAAGAGCTGCCAGGTGTGTCCTCAGTGTTTGGCAGCTCCCCCTGCTCCCCTCCAGTTTGTATCTGTGCAAAGAGATATCTCAGCTAGACCTCAAAAAAAGGCAAAAGTTTTAGGTGCTCCATGCCAGCTTGCCATTAAATCCTGACACCTTTTCTGCTCTTCTTTTTAGTTTTTATTTCATGATATTCGCTCTTCACATCGTTTCCAGAGGGGTTTTTGGACCACATCCCTCTGCCTCCTGAGTTTGGATGAAGCAGATGAGTTAACTAACCTGCATTAACCAACTAACTAACATGCAGGTTAACATGTGGGACATGGAATGAGGGCAGCCTCCAAACCTCCTGGACGGCAGCATTGTTCCTTAACAGCATTAGGAGGTGTAGGCAGCCATTAATCACTCCTAAATTATGAATCACTAATGAGAGTGCAGGAGAAACCAAAATGCAAATGAAAAGTGGATTTCATTATTAAAGCAATTTCGAGTGAATCTCTGAAGATAAGAAAATAAAGTCTGATTTTCTAGACTAGGAAATAATTAAGAACTGTAATTATTAACCTAAAATCACAGATTTGCATGCATCATTCTCACAGAGAGCAAACAGGGTGCAGGTTTGGTATTCTCCTTATGTTGTACTTAGAACACAAGAAAAAGCAGTGAAACCTTTCCAGAAATTGGTCAGGGAGGCAAAAACTGAGGTAGCAGTTTACTCTTTAAGCAGCCTCTGTGATATCAGTGGAGATTCTTTGCCACAGAAAGGAGGAAATTGCTTGATTGGCATAAAGGTATCAGATATGAATGTCTTGATCCACCTTGATCACATGGTGAGTTCCCTCTGTCCAAACAGTGTGAGAATCAAAAAACCAGAAACTTCCACAAAACACTGAAAGATTTTGTCTACAACCTTAGAAGAAGCTAAGATGGATAAAATACCATGTAAAAATACAATAATGATGTAATAATGACGCAAAAACACAATACACAAACATTAAACAGAAAAATCATAAACTTATATTCCTGTAGTTATAAGTAAGGATATACCTTGAGTAAATGAAAAACTGTATTAATAAGATAGTAAAGAGTTTATAATGTATGAGTTGAAGAGTTTATAATGTAAGAGTGTAGCTCTATAGAGTAAGCTGAGTTTAGAAGTTATCATGAAATATATGTGTATACATGAGTTAAGAGCCTATTAGACAAAAGCATCCACAGTGCAGCAAAAGTAAGTAAAAGTGATCAGTTAGAAAAACAAAATAAACCTTGTAGCAGCTATTAAATTAGAAATATAGTAATAATAACACTTTTATTCTAAATTAATATTTGCTTAATTAATCTAAATTATTTCTAAAATAATGAATCAAGGTTGCCGATTTGAATAAGTAAAAAGTCCCTTTTATGGAGGATTTAAATTTAAAATAAGTTAATAAATGTGAAAGAAATCACTAATAGTTTTATTTTCAGTCTTATGTGAAGGGTGAGACAATACAGATGTTATAATTCATGCTATCACAATCAGAAGCCAACTATTTCTTAATTACAATACATTATAAGTGTTTTTTAGCCTATCAACTTTTTGCTGTGCTGCAAATGCCTGTAAGGCAAATAATCTAAAATTACCCTTCGTGGGTCCCACTGCAGTGCATCTTTCATAGTTTTATTTCTCTGAAACATCCAGTCTTATTTCCAAGGCCACCCTCTGAAACTTGTGTCTAGCTCCATTTCTCTCCCAGCAACGTCTGTCCCATTCCAGGGCATTTCTATGCCAGCATTTCCTATCTCAGGGTCTGCACACTGTGTGAGCTCTGTCAGGCTCTGAGAATTCTCTCCAAATCCATTTCCCACAGCAGGGACCCTGCACTCCCAGTTCCCTTTTCCAGTGTGGAAAAAGGGAAGCTCCACCAGGAAAGGAGGGCTGAAAGCACAGGGAGTGGGTCTGCAGGGAAAGCAGACCTGGCTGCTCTAACAGAACTGCAAGAGAAGAGTAGAAATGATGGGAAGAGCTGCAGGATGACAAGTGAGAGCAGAGCAGGGCAGGCAGAGTTTCTGCAGTTCACAGAGAGCCAAGTTCAGTCATCATGGGAGGGTTTTAATGGCCCCACTATTGACTAAGATTAAGAAATACAGAATGACTGGGGCAGGATGAATGTTTCTGGTGGTTATTTCAGGACTGTTTTCTTGCTGCTCTTTCTTAAGCAATCGATAAGATCAGAAGCTGCAGTGGCTGGAAATGAACACTAAGTGACAAAAGAGCCTTCCTCTGAGAGAAAATGGTCATTATACCATTGGATTTGTTTGAGGTGCTTAGGAGGAAATGTTCAAAGGCAGCAACGCAGAAATATTGGATTTTTAAAAGGGAGATGGGAGGGAACGAAAAAAGGCTGGGATGAAAGTGATTGAAAGAACTATTGTCCAAAAATTCCACTCAGGAGCAGTCAGATCCTCTGAAGAGGAACCCTATTCTAGCAGTCCTGCTGCTGGAAATGGTGACAAAGGAAGCCACCTTGGGGTGACATCCCTCTCTTGGCTGAGCAGGAAAATCCTTGTTTAATCAGGTGCCAGGGCAGCAGGGTGGAAATTAAGGGAAGAGGATGAGGGAGGGGATTTCAGCACAGACTGTCATCAGGAGTGCTGAGAGCATTCCCTGCCTGTTCTCATGGCACAGCAGTGACTTCAGCCTGCCCAGAAAATACAGAAAATACAGAAAATACAGAAAATACAGAGGCTCTGGGGGCACTGCCACTGCTAATCTGCTGCTCCCTGTGCCTCTACTCATTTGGAGGATTCCAGCTGCCACCACCTGCTCCCAAATCCCAGCAGAGTGCAGATTTTGCAAGGATTTTTTACCTTTTCAGCAGATTCCTGCAGCCCCCTGCCTGCCTTTCCAGGGGTCTCCCACCACAGACCTCTGGGAGCAGCTGTTTTCTCCCTGCAAAAAGGAGGGAGAAGAAACAATTCCCTCAGTTAGTGCCATCCCTAATGTGCTCTGCTATATCCTGCTCTGCTCTGCTGCCCAGGAAGGAAGAAGGATGTAGCTGAACACTCCTCAACGAGCAAAAGAAATGAAGCAAAATAGTTAATGTCCCTTTTATTAAAATGAGAGGTGGTTAAAAAAGCAAAGTGGAAAAAAAGGTTGCGGATTTGAATAAGTACAAGTCCCTTTTTATGGAGGATTTCCATTTATTATAAGTTAATAAATGAGAAAAAAATGTCTAATATTTTTATAACATGACTAGTGTGTGTGTTTATAGACCATTATAAGGCAATCAGAAAAAATGCTGGCTGCTCCTAATCAAGGCCAGGTGTGCTGAGCTGGGCTCTGTCCCTGAGGAGCTCAGTTAAGCCCAGGTCCCAGCCCAGCTCCTTGTCAGTGCTCACACTTGGCTGATTTTGGCTTGGTCCTGCTAAATTGGCTTGACCCTGAGCCTGTGTCCTCCCTGCAGGCTGAGTGCTGTGGGGCCATTCCCTGGGATGAGGAGGATGCTGCCCTGTGCCCCCCTTGCTGAGCACACCACTCATGATGAGCCAGGTAGGAAAAATCTGTCTGAGGTTTCATTTTTTTTCCCTTCTGTATTTTTGAGTGCTTTCTTTGTCTCTTCTGGATTGTTTTTTGAGCTGCTTTTGTGCCATGGGATGGCTTCTTCCTCTTTGGACCTTCAGTGCTTCTCTTCCTAAAATGCTGCTTGCTATTGCAGACTCTGTCTCTCTAGTTTTGAATTTTTTTTGTAGTTTTGCCAAAGAGAAAACCCCTTTGAGAACAAACTGCCCACCAGCACAGTCCCACCATCTCCAAAGTAATTGTCCCTTCTCACTGAAGCACCTCTGCTCTGTGCTGCCCAGGAGGAGATGGTTTTGGACAGCACCTTAACAATAAAGCAGATTCTTCAGGAGAGAATTGTCTCCAAATCAGCTTGTGCTGTGGATTTGAGAGTGATTGTAGGAAGGTGGCTGGTCCTTGGCCTTGGAGAGCTGTGGGGTTTGGCTGTTGTGTTGTGTTTCTTTCATATATAGCAGAACAGTTGTTTTAACATGGAAAATGAATCTGTAGCTTGGTGAAGTAAATCTGTATCAAATACTAGCTTTTTATTTATGTAGCCCTTCCTTTGGGTGTAGCTTTCTTCATCATTCTTTATGGAGTGCAAATAAGTGTCTTTGTACAAATAACCCTCTTTGAACACCAATAATCTCACATGATAAATTTCTTCTTGTCTCCAGATTACTTCCTTGCGACCAATTCTAAGCATAATACACCTAGACTTTACAGATTTAAAAATCATAGTGGTGGATAAGTACATTTTCTGCACTAGGACAGTGGGTAATACTCTGTCCAATTACACAAAACCACCCAAACCCATGGAAAAGAAGGTAAAGAAGAAGGACCAGCCTCAGCCCTAAAACCTCCATCTTGCTTGATATATATTAATATATTCTAAACCCTTAAACTCTTGAGTTTTCCACCCTGTGGTATTACACACTTCTATTC
Organism: Fringilla coelebs; assembly: GCF_963513975.1. NCBI lineage: Eukaryota > Metazoa > Chordata > Aves > Passeriformes > Fringillidae > Fringilla > Fringilla coelebs. The sequence goes on along the minus strand of NC_140036.1, from coordinate 3,118,652 downwards.
AAACTCCACACCCATAATTCCATTATTAGAACTCCACACCCATATTAGTTCTGTCTTTAAATTTGGGAAGCCTTCTCCAAACTGCAAAACCTGCTTTTGTTCAGGGCTGTTGGGACAGCCTCCCCACCAGGGCTGGGGTGTAAGGCAGGAGGTGCCAGCTCTGTGTCTGAACAGGCAGCTGGATGTGGCTGGAGGAAAATTCTGTCTGTGTCCAGGGAAATCTGGGGTCTCCAACACACCTGGACATGGCCAGGGTGCAGCAGCAGCTCTCAGAATTGCAATTTTGGGCTGGAGTTCAATGTAAGCACCACGTGTGCCTTTCTCCCTTGGTCCTTTCTGAACAGTTTCAAAGGTTCTTTTCTGGATGAGTCTTTGGCCTCTTGTGATGGGTTCTGTTCTCTGCTGGGTTGGTGTGACCTTGGTGTGGTTCTCCATGGTACTGGGTGTGCTGCTGGAAGGAGAGGACTGTCAGAGCAACTGCACAGATTTCACTGGGATGTCTTGGTGCCTACAGGACCACTCAAAAACCACGGTTTCAAGTCCTGAGACTCACCTTCCCACATGCATCAGTGATCCTAAATAAGTAATGAACCAAATGTGGTTAAGATGCAAATGTAAATTATCTTCTTTTCAGCTTGGCTTGCATTAAGCTGTTAATTTCCATTAGCGTTAATGAGAAAATACACCCAAAGGTTTTCTCCAGGCTAGAGTTCTTATCCTCCTAACCATAATTTCACTTGTACAGTTCCTTTCAATTGAGGATATTTGTGTTTTGCAAACTTAATGCAGAATTAATTAATGAACAATATCCCTGGAAGGAAGAGCAAATGGCATTTTCCTGATTTTACCAGTGAGTGAATGGAGATTGCTCAGTGGGATGTAGGACTCCTGGCTCTGATGCTGACATCTGCTACCATTCTTTCCTTTTTTTCCATTCTTTCCTTTTTTTCCATTCTTTCCTTTTTTTCCATTCTTTCCTTTTTTTCCATTCTTTCCTTTCTTTCCATTCTTTCCTTTCTTTCCATTCTTTCCTTTCTTTCCATTCCTTTCTTTCCATTCCTTTCTTTCCATTCCTTTCTTTCCATTCCTTTCTTTCCATTCTTTTCTTTTTCCCTTCTTTCTTTCTTTTTCCCTTCTTTCTTTCTTTTTCCCTTCTTTCTTTCTTTCTTTTTCCTTTCTTTCTTTCTTTTTCCCTTCTTTCTTTCTTTCTTTTTCCCTTCTTTCTTTCTTTCTTTCTTTCTTTCTTTCTTTCTTTCTTTCTTTCTTTCTTTCTTTCTTTCTTTCTTTCTTTCTTTCTTTCTTTCTTTCTTTCTTTCTTTCTTTCTTTCTTTCTTTCTTTCTTTCTTTCTTTCTTTCTTTCTTTCTTTCTTTCTTTTTCCCTTCTTTCTTTCTTTCTTTCTTTCTTTCTTTCTTTCTTTTTCCCTTCTTTCTTTCTTTTTCCCTTCTTTCTTTCTTTTTCCCTTCTTTCTTTCTTTTTCCCTTCTTTCTTTCCTTTTCCTTTCTTTCCTTTTTTTCCCTTCTTTCTTTTTTTTCCCTTCTTTCTTTTTTTTCCCTTCTTTCTTTTTTTTCCCTTCTTTCTTTTTTTCCCCTTCTTTGATTCCCTTCTTTCTTATTCATTATTACCACTCCTGCCACCATATTCAACTTACTGGGGACGTAGACAAGTTCCTGTCTGATGTCCATCCACATTTATCATCTAACAGTTGTTTCTGTTTAATGAGTTGGGGTATGGGAGAGCTGCTCTTCTTAGCCAAGCACCTCACTTGCACACAGCAGTTCTTTTTGTTCTGTTTGTGTTCTGTTAAACACCCACAGATGTGTTGAGACTTTCTGTATCTGCATTTATGGAAGAGCAGACAGCTTCACTAGCTGTCTGCAGAACCAGATCCCATTTTGGCTGTGAGCTGTGAGTGGCACTGTGAAACACCACACTGGGATATTCACCCTGTAATTTCCTGCCTCTGCCTGAATGAGCAGCCTTGGTGCTGTTCACAGTGGCTAGCTAATTTCTGCACATTCATCCTGTGTCATATTTGTTCCTAGCACTCCATCAGATTTGTAAACCAAATTCACAAATGATGGGGAGCATGTTTTTCTTTGCAATTAGGGTGATTCACCAGTGGCATAACTAATAGCAGAACAGGAAACTGAGAAATTATACCCTTCTGCTGGAGTCTGGGGGTGGAACTTGGGTAGGAAACAGAAAGATGAGAATGGAGAGGACCAAAGTGCTAAGAAGAGGCAAGAAGATGTGGAGATGAGAAATTGGAACAAGAAAAGTGATTACAGCGCACAAGGAAGTCTGGGGAAGAGGCTGTGCAGAAGGAAAGCTATTTCACTTTCCACAGAGGGAGAGAGATGATGAAAGAGGAGCTGGCAAAGTTTGTTAGTGTCTGTCTCTGCTCCCCTCCTCACTGCTGTGCAGCCAGTACCATTGCTCCAGGTGTATTTTTATTCCTTTTCCTTCGAGTCCCACCCAGAGAACTGTATCATCATGTGAATCTCAGTTTTCATTTCAAAGAGATAACCTGGTTGGAAACTTAAGCAGTGGATTCTAAGAATTCAATCCTGAAAGGAAAAGAATACATATTTGAAATTGTCTTAATGAAGGATGGCGCAATTATTTGTGTTGAACAAGTGTAAAAGGAACAGTCTTGTAAGTTTTGTGGGGTCTGACCCTTTCTATAGCTCTACACTAATGTTCTTAAATCTCCTGACTCGCATTTTAACTTTGCATCTTGAGAAAAATAGAAAAAATAAAAGCCATCCCTTTTCTACCTGTATCTCTCCTTATCATCTCCTTTGAATTTTCAAATCTTACTTGGAGAAGAAACAATTCCACACTGTAATAACCATGTCTCTGAGCAGTTTTGTGCTGGATGGAAGTCACTAATCCTTTTATGTCATCCTTTGTGAGGATGATCCTTGTCTAGCCCTATATATTGATTAAAATTAAGCATGACACAAAACCTTTATAATCTTAAAGGATTATTCTTTTTCTCTCCTCCTTATTTTATTGAATTAACTCTTTTATACCCCAGCTGATCAAGGAACTGCCTTTTTTTTTTCCTCTTAAATAGAAATGTTGCAGAGTGCATTGATTTCCTATTTGCTTATGTTCAGCTTTAATGAAATATGCAAATGGCATATTCCAGAGCACAATATTGCAGGTTAATCTGAAGGTGGGCATCCCTGCTGTGTGCAGGACAGGGAGCCAGAGCCCATTTATGCCTACAGTGATTAATAGAGATGGTCACAAAGAACACTGGAATTGTTTCTGTGCCAAAACTCCTTTGTGTTGGTTTGTACCTGTGCAGCTCTGCTGGCGTGGGGAATTGTCCTCACACGTAGCCACAATGAATAATCTGGTTTTTTTGGATGTGTGGGTTTGGTTTGGTTTCACATTGTTGAAGACAAAAATTGATTAACTACATTATTTTTGATGAATCGTGCCAAGAGGCAGAGTAGGATCCAAATCATACCTGAATTTAGTCTGTGTGGCCAGAACAGTATGTAATTCCTATTTTTCCCTTTAGGACTGGGACACAAAGGGCCATCTGTAAAACAACCAGTTGCTAGAGGCAGCCTCAGAGCATGCAATTTTTAAAACAAACTCCAGTGAACTGTCTGGACACATTTCTGCTCCTCCTTGCAACCCTGGGGATTGCTGCTCATTTTAAGAGAGTGCTTATCTGGTACCCTGTGACCCCTAAGAGCCAGAGTGTTGCACTAACCTTAAATTTACACTAAACAGTTTTTCCTCCTTGTTCCTAGTTTCTAACAGGAGGTGAGGTTGGTAATTGCTGCTGCCAGGTCAGGCAAGGAGCTGTATTTGCCAGGTGGAGGGCAGCACCTGCCTTGAGGAGCAGAGAAATGCTCTGTGGCAAATCCTCACAAGTCACAGCAACTCATCCAAATGTTTCAAGACACCATGGAAGTAAAGGATGTTTGTGCCTGTGTTGATTATTGTTCTTTAAATGGAGATTTGTTGATAAGGAAACCATAATTGGAACTGGAATTCACAGTCTCTGAACATGATCCCTTCACCCAGGATTTTTCTCCTGGGAAGCTGAGAAGCCTCAGAGAAAAGGAAAACAATTCTTATCTCATTTGCTTCTCCTGTGCTGTGCTCCTGTGGAATGTGTTTGGAGATTGTTCACCCACAGGTGATTGTTCCATTGCATTCTGCTGGGAGTTGTTTTCACTCTTTGGCCAGTCAGGGCCAAGCTGTGTCAGGGCTCTGGAGAGAGTCAGGAGTTTTCATTATTATCTTTTTAGCCTTCTTTAAGTATCCTTGCTGTATTCTTTAGCATAGTTTAGTACTCCTTAAAATAATAATATATATAATAGTATATTTAATATATAAGACTATAATATATATAGAATACTATTATATTATAGTATTCTATTATATAATATCTATTACATATTATAATATATACTTATAATATTATATAGTGTATAATTATAATTAATTTATAATTATATAATCTATTAATATGTAAATATTATTATATACAATATATAATTATTATTTTTATATATAGTAAATATATATAATAGTATTATTAATATAATATAATCATAGTCTTTAATTTAATATAGTATAACAAAGTAATAAATTAGCCTTCTGAGAACATGGAATCCTCCTTATCATTCCTGTCTTTGCTGGGTTCCTGCATTTAAAACAGTACAGGGTCTCACCTTGACCAGAGCCACCAGGTTCTTCCACAGCATAAATAAGCACTGGTGCAGCACAGAATGCACTGCTGTGCACTGCAATGGTGCTCTGCCAACAACCAGCTGGCAAATTACCTTGAGCACTGCTAAAATTATACTCTGAGCACAAGACAAGGTTATCATCTGTTTAAACATTAAGTTTCTGCTTTGCTGGGTTGCTGGGAAGAGACTTTCCCAGGCTACCACTTAATTACAATTAATGTAGTTACAGGGTTAAGGAATAAAACTCTTTTTTGGCTTTCAGCAGGTCAAATTATTCATTAACAACCTCTGGGCAAAGCTTAGGCAGCTCATATGCTTAAAAACCAATTAGATTTATCCCTGGTTTTACTGAGGTTCTCTTTGGTCTTAAAAGGTTGATCAGCAAAGCTGGAAGGGGCTGGATCTGCAGTGAGCCTTTTGGGGCTGGGCTTTTCCTTTCTTCCTTCTTCAGGGTTAATGCAGGATTCTTTTTGATACAAATCCAAATGGATTATTTGCTGTGGTTTGTCTCTCTGTAATTAAGAATCCACTGAGAAAACTGGCTTCAAACTGGCTGTTAAAAGCTTCTCAACAATGGCATTTCTTCTGGTGTGTCCCCTGTAATATTGGGGGTGGGTTTTTCACTGAAAATCTGCACCAGGTTATGCATTTATGAGCACTGGTCTACTTTTTAATCTAGAAGTTAAAACTAAGCCAACCTTTCATCAAAAATTTGGATTAAAAAAAAGTCAAAAAATACCAACTTTCCACCCAAGTCCTAGAATTCCCTTTCCTTTGGCACTAGCAAAATATTTTAGTTTGCACCTGGCTTTAGCAGGGGTAAGAGCTGCTGGCAGAGCACTCATCCCCAGCACTCTGGAGCCTGAGATGGAAAGACACTCATTAAGTAGATTCTTCCCCTAGTCAGGGCTGCTCAAAGGCCTGTCCAGCTTGGCCTTGAACATTTTCAGCTTCTCTGGGGGAACCTGTGCCAGGGCCTCACTGTGGGAATAAATCACAGAGGCTCCAGTTTCTTCATGATGGAAAAAAGCCATTCTTTATTCACATAACTCCTTTTTATACAGTTGTACTGTATAAAATATTATCCCTTATATAGTATATTATATATTAATGTTATATGTTTATACAGTAAAATATATAGCATTTATACAGTATATATTAATATTATATATTCATACAATATATTAATATATTTATATATTTATATATCAATATTATACATTTATACAGTAAAATATATAGCATTTATACAGTATATATTAATATTATATATTTGTACAATATTTTAATATATTTATATATTTATATATCAATATTATATATTTATACAGTATAATATATAGCATTTATACAGTATATATTAATATTATATATTCGTACAATATTTTAATATATTTATATATTATATATTTATACAGTATTTTTACAGCTTGTCTGTGGCTCTGATTGGTCAGTAGCTTTCTTGCCAATTACTTTATTAATTACTAACAAGTTGTTATCCTGTATTGAGTGGTCACTCAAACCCCCAGTGCAGGAAAAGTTGTTTGTCAGAAACAGTTTTCATTTTTCTATCTAATGGTGTAAAAACAATTTATACAGGTGCAAGTTGGTGTTTTTTACCCAGGAATAGATTGTTATATTAATGAATTGCTCACACCAGGATTGCTTTCACGTGGGAACTTGCAAAGGGCTAGCAAATTATTTTAGGAGGGCAGGCTTGATTTTATGAAGGTATTTTTATGATTTCTGTACCTTGCTGCAGCACCTCACCACTCTGAAAGGGAAGAATTTCTTCCTATTTCCTAACCTAGCCCTGCCTTCTGTCAGTTTAAAGCCATTTTCCCATGTCCTGTTGACCATGCCTGTTTGAAAAGTCCCTCCCCAGCTCCCTTTGGGTACCAGAAAAAGCACTGTGAGGTCTCCCCAAAGCCTTCTCTGCCCCAGCCCTGACTCTCAGCCTGTCTGCATGCAAATCTGCAGCTCTGCTCATCTTTGGGGTGTCCTCTGCACCCACTCCAGCAGATCTGCATCCTTCTGGAACTGGGGGACCAGAGGTGGGTGCAGCAGTGCAGGGGGGCTCAGCAGAGGGGCAGAATCCACCTTCCTGGAATCCTTCCTTCCTGGAATCCTTCCTTCCTGGAATCCTTCCTTCCCTCCTTTCTGGAAGGCTTCCCTCCTTCCCAGAATCATTGCTTTCTTCCTGGAATCCTTCCTGGAGTCCTTCCTCCCTTCCTGGAGTCCTTCCTTCCCTCCTTCCTGGAATCTTTCCATCCTCCCTTCTTTCCTGGAATTCTTCCTTCCTGGGGTCCTTCCCTCCTTCCTGGAAGGCTTCCTTCCTTCCTAGAATCCTTCCTTCCTTCCTGGAATCCTAGAATCCTTCCTGGAGTCCTTCCTTCCTTCCTTCCCTCCTTCCTGAAGTCCTTCCTTCCCTCCTTCCTGGAATCCTTCCTGGAATCCTTCCTGGAATCCTTCCTGGAATCCTTCCTGGAATCCTTCCTGGAATCCTGGAATCCTTCCTTCCTGGGGTCCTTCCTTCCTTCCTTCCTTCCTTCCTTCCTTCCTTCCTTGCATCCATCCATCCATCCTGGAATCCTTCCTTCCTGAGGTCCTTCCTTCCTTCCTTCCTGGGGTCCTTCCTTCCATCCTGGAGTCCTTCCTTCCTTCCTGGAATCTTTCCATCCTTCCTTCTTTCCTGGAATTCTTCCTTCCTGGAATCCTTCCTTCCTTCCTGGAATCCTTCCTTTCCTTCCTTTCCTTCCTTTCCTTCCTTTCCTTCCATCCATCCATCCTGGAGTCCTTCCATCCATCCATCCTGGAATCCTTCCATCCATCCATCCTGGAATCCTTCCTTCCTGGGGTCCTTCCTTCCTTCCTGGGGTCCTTCCTTCCATCCTGGAATCCTTCCTTCCTTCCTTCCTTCCTGGGGTCCTTCCTTCCATCCTGGGGACCTTCCTTCCTTCCTTCCTTCCTGGGGTCCTTCCTTCCATCCTGGAATCCTTCCTTCCTGGAATCCTTCCCACTTCCCTCGATCTGCTGGTGCTGCTGCTTTTGATGCAGCCCAGGGCACCGTTACATTTTGAGCATCTCATCAATCGACACCCCCAAATTCTCCCTCTCAGGGCTTCCCTGGATCCCCTCTCTCCCCAGCCTGGATTTGTTACAGCAATCTTTAAAGCATTTAGATTTAGCTTGTTAAACTTCTGTGTGGAGAGGATGGAAAGCTGGGATGAAACTGAGCTTCCCTGCAGGTGTCTTTCCAAAAGAAAGGCTCATCCCTGGCTCTCCTACAGGCTTTAACTTCATCACCTCTCATGACAAATGAGGCCAAAGGATGCAGTGAATTTCCTTCCTTCTCTGTTCTTACTGGCTTCCTTCCCAGAATTTGCTGTTGCTCTGACTTTAATTTGCCTCTTACTCTCTTCAACAGCACATTTGTGCTTTTAATATTCTGCTTTTAATATTTACACCATTTGCTGGTGTGAATTAAAAGCCCATTTGCAGCTGCTGCTGTATTAAATGGGTTTAGAGCTGCCAGTGCCTTCGGTGTGAGCTGCTCTGCTGCTCTCAGCAGTGTAACACACAGGAGGCTGTGATCACCTGGGGCTTCTGCACCCTGCCAGAGCTCAGGGAAGGCTGGAGGGGTGAAGACTCACTTCTGGCATGCAGATCCATTTGGAAATAATGGCTTTAATAAGGCTGGTGGGACAGAAGGGAAATGCTGCTGCAGGACAGGTCCCACCAGTGACAGCAGAAAGGGCTGGTGGGGCTGAGTGCTGTGAGTGCACACAAAATCCCTGCTCACACAGAAGTGAACACTCTACAGAGAGATGTGCCTGCTCTGTGCTGCAGACTTTGCCTGTTTCACCCAGGCTTTTGCTGCCACTGCTCAGCATCTTCTGCTTTTTTGGCTTGTGAGCACCATGATGCTCAATTCTGTCATAGTTGTGGCAGAGACAGTACAGAGCAACACACTCCATTTTCAGAAGGCTTCAAACTGGTTTTTATTCTAGCATGCATGGGTTTTATACATTCTTACAAAGCTCCTAAGTTTACTCATTGGTCAGGAGAGACAAACCAAGTGCTCATTGGAACAGGCAGCTGCAGGTTCTCTTATTTATCCTTTTTTTTTTCTTGGTTTCTACATCAACAACCTTGGTAGAGAATTCTTTCAGGGGTGAACATGGATCCTCTTCTCAAACTTCTCTCTGGCTCACAGAAATCACTGTAAAACTTCTTCCACACAATTCTTGTACTTTACAGGGACAGCCAGAGACCCGAGGGGTTTGAAACCACCAGTGATTCAGGAAGTGTGGGAAAACAAATGGGAGATGGAACAGGGGGCACAGCAGATCAGGATATTCCAGCCTTGGTCAGGGACAGGCTGTGATATGAGTGACCACAGACAAGGGACTGAGAAGGCACAGCACATGCAGACTCCAGAGGTTTTGAAACTGTAGTTTTGTAAGGCTGCCAAGTGAGAGGAATAGCAGATGTGTCTTTCCAAACCAGCTGTGGGTCTGCTGGGAGATAAAACCAGCACTGGGAGAGAAAAGAAACAGTGGGAAGGATTCCACTGATTGATGAATGGAAAAAGATATTTGCTTTTACAAATAAACTTTAGGTTTGCTGGTAAATGAAATTAGACACTGAAAGATGAAAGAAACAATGGGGATGAAAAACCCCTGAATTCCATAAGAATTAAAAATTAAAAGGGAGGGTTGTACATTAGGGGGAAATCTTTGGTATCAGGCGTTTTGGGAAGTCTGAACCTCTCAAGTACCTCAGCCAAGGGGGAAAGAGAGAAGGAAAATGTGGCTGGGAAATTGGGATAAAAAGGAGGCTGAGTCCTCCAAAAATTTGAGAGATCCCAGGGGAATGCCCCATGGCCTCTCCCTTTATTCCAATAAAGTCAAAGGACTCCTCTGTCTCCTTTTTGGACACAAACCTCTGGTGTTTGTGGGTTAATTTTCCTGACACAAGTTCTGTAGCTAGTGGATGCTGCAGATGATTAAGGAGATGGTTGGCTCTCACAATGAAGGGGTGAACATCATGTGCATGTTAGGAGAAGCTGTGTAGATCTTGCTGCAATGTGTCCTTCCCCTTGCATTGTTATTATGGGATGACCTTGGTACTCAGGGCATTTTTGAGGGTTACCATGGCAACAGCTGCCCTCCAGCCAAGGTGTAAGGAAGGGATCTGCATCCCTGGACAGCAAGGAAGGAGTCACTGACAGCACTTCAGGGGGAGCTAGAAGTATAAAAGGCAGAGCATCCACTTTGAGCAGTGGCTGGTAGTCATGGGAGCTCCCAGTGCTGTAATTTTCCCTTATTTAGTCCTTTTGTTGCAGTTTATATTCATGTTTAATAAAATTTCAAAAAGTGAGCAGTCATTTCTCACAGTGAATGTGACTGCTCAAGGTGTAACAGTATAAACTGCACTGTGAAAAAATATTGTATTGGTACTTCAATGACTTCAGCACCCTGTACCTCTGTGCTCTGGCTTCAACAAACAACTTCAACTCTGACTTCTGCTCAGGCTTTGGCTCTTTTGCTTGGATTATTTTTAGCCCCTCTGCCTTTCTCTGGAGTCCTGTGTCTCTCAGTTGCCTGGCAAGGAAGGGCTTTCCTGGCTGTTGTACCACTGGTACACATTTACTGAGTTTAATTCAGCAGATCAGGGGGAAGAAATGCACACAGGAGTGGGGATGTGGAGGGTACAGAGAGGAAGAAAAGAGAAAAAGGCTGAAGTGTATTTTATCAACTTATAAGAAAATTAGATGGTGTGAATTACTTGATTAAAATTAAGCATAATCTTAAAGAGTTATTCTTTTCCTCTCCTCCTTATTTTTTTAAATTAACTCTTTTGTACCCCAGCTGATCAAGGAGCTGCCTCTTTTTTTCTTAAACAGAAATATTTCAGAGTGCATTGATTTCCTATTTGCTTATGTCCAGCTTAAATGAAAAATTTGGACACTTCCAGGGCACAATATTGCAGGTTAATCTGAAGGTGGATGTCCCTGTCCACCTGTGTGTATTATTTTTACCTTATCTCACACCAGAACTTGCCAAAGGGGGAGCCCAAAATAAGGCAGCAGCTTCTGTCAGACAGCTTTGACCCTCTGCACCAAAGACTTGAGAGCCTGAAGAAGTCTTGTGCATGAGTTAGAGGGACTTCTGGCAACACAGGTTAAATGCATATTAATGTTATGTTATGTTATGTTATGTTATAGATTATATATTATGTTAAAATATTATATTATATTATATTATATTATATTATATTATATTATATTATATTATATTATATTATATTATATTATATTATATTATATTATATTATATTATATTATATTATATTATATTATATTATATTATATTATATTATATTATATTATATTATATTATATTATATTATATTATATTATATTATATTATATTATATTATATTCAAGGCTGAAGCACAGGAAAGGGAAACTCTCAAGGCTTCTGTTGTGCTGTGGGGTGAGCCTGGGAGATGGGGCAGCCTGTTCTGCAAAGGTCAGCAGCAGGTATCTGCTGGCTGCTCTTTTCTTAGAAGCAAAAATAGACCATGAAGTACTGCTGCTGCTGCCTTTTGGAGGGTGTGAGCAAGAAGTAGGAGATGGATTCCTAAGTGCAATAACAGCTGAAAACTAAAGAAAAACAAAGAAAATTAAAATTAGGAGGACTTTTCCCAGCTGGATTTTACACTGGTTTGAGCACAGTGGTATTTCAGAAAAACCCAAGAGACACAACTCTGACTTTCTGCACTCTTAGTTGAAAGAAGACTCATTTGGAAATTGAGTACTGCTTGTAATGCTTATGATTTTGATATGCTGGTTTACAGAAGGGAGGCATATATTAAAAATAATTAAGTTGCACTGGCATTTCAATGCTGCTCAATAACAGCACTTGTCTCTTGAGGATGACAGTTATTAGACTGCAGGTGTGACTAGAACCCACATTTCTCTGGAGATGACTTTTTTGGCTGTGTTTGAAAAACTGTCATAAACCCTGTTGCCTTTGTCTTCCATTTTTTACCTCTTGATTTTATGGGAAGGAGGAGGACAAGGGAAAGGGCAAAGGGAAGGAAATAAATGAGAAGGGTGATGTTTGCTATTCCAGGAAGGGAAAGAAGAAATATGCAGTGCCCCAGGAAAGTGCCACTGATTCTCCTGGGGAGAGTTGCTTCCCTTTTAGAGCAATCCCAAGAGACTACTTTGAGAACTTGCATTTACAAGTGATTTCAAGGATGTTCCTTTATCAGGGCTACACGTCAGAAGCTATATAAATTAACACTCTCTTTTGAGCCCATGAGAAGCTACAGTTTGTCTCTTAGGACTCACCTGAGAACATCCCTATTTAAATGTAAATTCAGCCTTCCCACGGGGCTGCTGGGATCTCTCACACCTAAACCACAGGAGGGAAGGGGGCAAGTGAAAGGGAACCTCTTTGCTCATCAGATCTGAAGGATTAGGATTTCTTTCTCTCCGGGTAAAATTTATTAGTTGTGAATTTTATGCCCTGTAAGTCAATCAAACACAACCCAAAACCATTGTGTTCTAACATACCAGTCAAATAAAACTAATTTTCAGAAAAATCCTTTTTCAATGGTTATCACAATGCCTGTTTTGATACTATATTGTCCCTAAAAGTAAATACAGTTCTTTAGGAGCAAAGGACCTAGGGAAGGGGCCAAATTCTGGTGTCAGCTGCACAGAAAACACAACCCTCAGAAGGCTGCATTTTGGATTTGTGTCCTTTTCTGCTAGCTAGATCCTGTTCTTGTGCTTCCACACTTAGCAGCAGCCAAAGCTTGAGCTGCTGCAAGGCTCCTGTTAAGAACCTGTTTCATTGCCTGAGTTTATCTGGAAACCTGGAAAATTTTTATTTGGAGGTTGCAGAAGATCTGCCCCAACCTGGGCTGGGCAGGACAGGGGTGTAGAGCAAGGGGGAAGGAACTGAGGCAGTCCTATGGGAGAACTTGTCAGGGGCTGGATGGAAAACCTGCCTCCAAGCTGGGGAGTGCCCCAAGGGAAGGGCACACGTGTGTGGCCACATTTCTCTTCACAGAGAAAAGCAAGGACCAGCTTCCCAAGGATTTTCTGGGATTCTCTGAACCTCAGAGAAAAGAAAAATAATTCTTGTCTCAATTGCTGCTCCTCTGGTTGTTCCCAAGTGGGATGCACTGTGGAAGATTGTTCACCTGGAGGGAATTATTGGTGATTGGATTCTGGTGTGAGTGTTTTGATTCACTGACCACCTGAACCCAGGTGTGTGTGGGGACTGTGGGCTGACAGTCATGAGATGCTGGGCAGTGGAGTTGATTTGGGTGCTTGGGCAGATTCAGTTTAGATGTAATGTAATATAATGTAAAATAATATAGCATAATAAAGTCATTAATTAGCCTTCTGATAAGATGGAGGCCTCCTTGTCATTTCTCCCTGCCACAGGGGTTGCCTTGCTCCAACACACACGTGCAAGAACTCCATCTGGGAGCACTGTGCTGTGCCCAGTTTAAGCTTACTTTACCTTTTCTTTCTGTTTAGTCACTGAGTTATTGGTGTTGCAGTCTCCCAAAAGCAAATGCAGAACTCCCTTTGAATAAACTAAATTCACTGGGACATTGTGCTGAAGGCACAGCTTGACCTAAGGTAAAAGTTGCACCAAAATGAGCCTTGCTGGTTATGAGAGGCAATATTATTATTGTATTTGCAAGGAGGAATGATGAATCTGACTCCATGGTCTCGGAAGGCCAATTTATTTTTTTATGATACTATATTAAAGAATAATAAATTATGCTAAAGAATACAGCAAGGATACTTACAGAATGCTAAAAAGATAATAATGAAAACTCCTGACTCTCTCCAGAGCCCTGACACAGCTTGGCCCTGACTGGTCAAAGAGTGAAAACAACTCCCAGCAGAATGCAATGGAACAATCACCTGTGGGTGAACAATCTCCAAACACATTCCACAGGAGCACAGCACAGGAGAAGCAAATGAGATAAGAATTGTTTTCCTTTTCTCTGAGGCTTCTCAGCTTCCCAGGAGAAAAACCCTGGGCAAAGGGATTTTTCCAGAAAATGTGAATGCCACAAGACAAAGGTGAATAAAGGTGAGTAAAGCAGAAATTTTTTCACGTGGTTTTGCCAGAGACAGTTTCTTTCTTTGCCTGAAAAACTGATCCATATTTCAAATCAGTTCTGGTGCTAGATACTTGGCTGGTTTTGCTTTGCAGAGCTTCATGTTTGTGTTTAACAGGCTGTCCCTGGGAGTCAGGTCTGTCCTTCCCTGTCCTCACCCCTCTTTAAGATATTGAGCAACTTAGACATTGAGCATTTATTGTGATAATGATATTATTATCATCATATAATAATTGATCCAAGGCCTCTTAGTCTCTTCACTTTCCTCAGTGAATTTTGGTTTGCACAGCTCAGCTCAGACTGGAGGATTACATTATTCTGTTAGAACCTCCAAAAATTGCTTTAGGCCCATGACAACTGGCACAGCTGCTGAGTCTGTGCAAGACCACTGGAAACAGGCTCTCCATGGATCTGAAAACCATAAATTAATAACTACTGAACTAAACAGAGTTCAAATAATTCCTCAAGCAATAATGGATACTTTCACCTGCTTCTCCCTCTCCCAGGTCTGATCAAATCCAGCTTTTCCTGTTTTACCTTACTGGGTAGAAGGCAGCTGAAGCAGTACACTGACAAGTAGGAAAGCACAATTGCTTCAAGGAAGTTGCCCTTCACATGAGCCACTTAAAGGGAAAAAATAAAATTACTTCTTATAAAACTCCATGGTTTATTGCCCAAGCTGGGAAAGGGTAGTATAATAGTACTGAGTTGGAAATTTTTAATTAAACCAATGCTTGATGACTTAAAATTTGTTTATGATTTCTAGCAAAGATTAATGCACAATAGCAAGCCAAACAATTTATTATTTCAGAGCTTGTTGTCATGTAATTTGTAGAACTGAGTGAAAAAGAGATTATTACATTCAAACAAATTTATTGTTCTGTAGCCTGGGGTTTTTCTTTTGGTTGTGTTTGGCTGTTTTGTCATAAAGTAAAAAGTAAATAAATTAAAGCACTGAAGCAACTCTTGGAATTTCCCTGGGGGAGTGGGATACTCACACAGCCTTCAGACCAGAAGCTCTGAACTGTATTGATCAAAGCAGAAGGCTTGGGTTTCCCCAGAGCTGTAATCACATATTGTTATAGATGTAGACTAGAAGGGGGTTAATCATTTGTCTAATCTTTAAAACAGCTTGTTTATTAAAGGAGAGATTCAGGGGATAAAATTGCACAAGAACATGTACCTTTAGATCAGCCTTGGATTTTCAAAACCTTATGGATGAGGGTTACAAAAAAACTGCAGTCCTCCCTGCCAACTTCATTTTTTCCTATCTAACTAGCTACAGCCACCTCATTAAGGAGACTGCTCTTGATCAAACTTTTCTGTCAGTTTTCTTAATCACCAAATTGAATTTCACCTCTTTCAAACTTGAGAACCATTATTCTTCACCTTAATGACAGGACTTGATTTAAACTAGAGTTCAGAGTTCACTTTCCTCAGTGAGGCTCAGAAGGCTGATATTATATTATATTATATTATATTATATTATATTATATTATATTATATTATATTATATTATATTATATTATATTATATTATATTATATTATATTATATTATATTATATTATATTATATTATATTATATTATATTATATTATATTATATTATATTATATTATATTATATTATATATTAATGCTATACTAAAACTATCCTAAACTATAGAGAAAGGATACATCAGAAGGCTTAACAAGAATGAATCATAAAAACCCCTGACTGACTCAGAGAGTCCAACACAGCTGGGCTGTGATTGATCATTAAATTAAAACAATTCACATGGAACCACTGAAACATTCACCTGTTGGTAAACAATGCCCAAGCCACATTCCAAAGCAGCAAACACAGGAGCAGCAATCAGATAATTGTTGTTTTCTTTCCTCTCTGAGGCTTCTCATCTTCCCAGGAGAAAAAACCTGGGTGAAGGGATTTTATCAGAAAATGTGAATGCCACACCATAGGAGTGGAGCAGAACTGCATTTTGCATTCAAAAAACAGAATAGATCATGCATAATAATAATAATAATAATAATAATAATAATAATAATAATAATAATAATAATAATATTTTAAATTATTATTTTTCTTTAGCAACCAGGAGTTCCTGCTGCCATTTCAGGACAGCTCTCCTGGAAGGTGCCCAACATCCTTTATCCAGCATTGTGACTGATGTGCCTGTGGTTTATGCACAGTAACAGAACAGGAACAGACAGCTTTTTTTATATTTAGCAGCAGGTTTGTAAGAATGAAGGGAAATGCCTGCACACCTGCATTGTTCCCATGGCACCTGAGCACTTCAATGTCTTTTTCTGTTTGACATCCTTTGTATTTTAATAACTCACAGAGGCATCAACAGAGATGGGAACTCCATCATATGAGACACTAAGTGAACATGAAAATGGCAGCACCTGCCCCAAGTAACAGACTGTCTAAAACAGACACTAAAAGCTGTATTATCTCCATTTATGGGTGAGGCTGTGGGATAAATGAAGACTCTGGCAGTTACACACAGCCCATAATTGTCATAGTCATTGAACCTCTAACTAGAGAGGTGCAAGGCTCTGTTTTTTAAAGAGAATAACTGCTGCTGTCTTGGAAACAATTTATGTCTGTTAATAATCAAGATGTAAAATGAAGTAATGCAGGTATTGAGACAGAAAGGTGATGTCTTCAGATATAACTTCATGGGGGTGTTTCACAGGAACAGACATTAAGAAGGAAGTAAAGATTTTTTCATTTTAAACACGGTGGGAAAATGCAACCTATAAGTAAAATAGAATGATACTTCATTGTCCTTCACCACTTTCATGCCTCTGGTGTTCCCTCAATTTACTGGAGGTATTTGGGTTTTAAACTAAAATTTTAAATTGAAAAAATTAAAACTAAAATAAATTTAATTTAAAATTTTAAAAATTAAATTCTAAATTAAAATTCTCTTGCCCCAGAAACTCATTCATTAGGAATAAGACCCCAGTGCAGAGCTCACTGCTGAACTGCCTGGGTCCCAGCAGCAGCTTTCCCAGCTTTAAAAGAAATCCTCCAGTTTGGAAATGTCTTTACATTTAGTTACTCTGCTTAAAATACAAGAGGAGAAAATACAGTTCATCATAAAATTCAAAGGCTAAAACCCCCTCATTTCTTCAGAAGAGTCCCTTAAGATGATCAGATGCAGTGGCCACTGATTTTAAGGCAGGTGTGCAGCCCTGGCACTTTGTTTTCTGCAGGGGATGAGTAAGTGCACGTGGCAGGTTTGTGGGAAATGAATTCCTCACCTTCAGTGAGAGTCAGGGAGAGCCTTGGTGCCATCTGCCCTGATCCCATCCCAGCCAGCTCAGGGACAGCTGGGATGCTGGGGCACCCCCTCTCCTCATTAATCCCCCACTCCACTGCAATGAACTTCTGCAGAGATGGCAACACACTGCAGATGGAATTAATCCACCATGGCAGGAGCTAATTAAGAGAACAAATCTGAAGCAGTGCCTTATGGCTTTAATTCCCTTTTTATACCTGCAGGGCAAGGAGTGTTAAAAATGAGAAGTTGAGCATGAGCTGGTTCTGGCCTTACCCATGTCTGCAATCTCAACTGCTCCTGCTCATTTCAGCAAAGCCTTGCTCTAGACTTGAAAATAAAAAAATTAATGAACTATGAGGAGAACAGAGGAAAAGGAGCTGTCATTAAGAGTGCTCAGAAATCAGCCTGAGTGCTCACCTAAGAAAGCTGATACACTTAATCTCAGCATCAAAGCAGGGTTTTGTAAAGTGGCAGGTATTTCTAGGAAAGAGTGTTCAGGCAGATACAAAAGGTCTTTTCAGGAGCAAGCAAAGTATAAATCATTTAAGGTTGTATCTTTTAGAGCAAGAATAATCCTCCACAGGGTGTTGTGTCAGGGTAAGAGCAACCAGCTGTGCTTGTGTCTTCCAAAGGGGAACTCTCTTGTCATAAATTTTGGAACTTATGATCTAAATTTAAAATAATTAATAATCCTAAAACTTTCCATTGTCTACCAGTTTGACTCCCTAATATCCCCCCACCTGTTTTGGCTAAAACCAAAAATGAGGGATGATGAAAACAAAAGCCTCTGCACATGATTTTGTGAGATGGGAGTGCCTGTAAATAAATGACCAGTAGCAGAAGAAATGAATGAAATGTGCACAGGAGCATATGGGAAATGTTAGAGCTGCTGGTGATCTGTGCAGTATTTATGTGTAAAACCTTGAAGTGTGTTTTCTGGAGCAGAGCTTTGCAAAATGTGTTATTTCAAACTTAAAGAGCTCCATTTGTAGCCCACTGAAGCATGTACTTGGCTCTAAGCATATGTTGAAGGCTGTTCTCCCCTTGTCAAAACACTTTGGGCTAAACACACAGAAGATATAAGAGTTAAAGAATTAGCTAAAGGAATTAACTTGTCTTATTAAAAACAATTTATTCTGTATTCTTTAGTAGAGTTTAGTATTCTTTAATATAATATAGTATCATAAAATAGTTAATTAGCCTTCTGAGAACATGGAGTCAGCTTCATCATTCCTTCCTGCCACGAGGGACCCTGTAAATACAAAATTCATGCAGAGCTGTGCTTCCCTTACAGGCTCTGTGGGTTTTGGGATGCTTCTGCTTCATCTTGCCACAGCTCTCCTGCCTGCTCAAGTCAGTGGGAATTCTGTATCCCCTCCAAGTTCAAGGTTACTCTTAAGCACAGACATTAATTGGATTGGGAACAAGTCCTTTGCTGAGTTGGGGTCAGACATTCTTGCATCCCACATGCAGAGCATCTCATTAAAAGAGTGTGGCTGATTCCAAAAAAAATAACAGCTTGGGAGCAGAACATCAAATGTGCTTTTGGTCAGGGTATTTGTCACTTGCTGTGTGTCTGTTACTTGCAATGAATTAGAATGATGTGTCCTTAAATCCAGCTGAAAGCTGGTTCTGCACAATTGAGATTTATTTTTGTGCATGTATTGTAGTGCTCTAATAACTTATAGAGGGACAGATATCTTAAATACAAGGCTCATTATTTTTCAAACTATGCAAATGTCTTCCATTTTATTGCTAGATTATTAATGTCCAGTTGCTTATACATGATGAGACAGAGTCTGTGTAAATTTTTTGAAAAAGTGCCTCTGAGCATTGATGCTAAAAAACATCAAAGTCATCACAAATCCTTCAGTCAGACAGGGCTCCTAGAGGTTTGGATTGTCTCAGAGTGAGAAATTTAGGCTTGAACTGCAAAATAGAATTTTTAGAAGGATTGCTATGGGGAAGAGGAAGAAAAAGGAGCAGAGATTTTTGGCATATGCTCTTTGGTCGTAGCTCAAGGAAGACTGGGATTATAATTGATTGGGGATTTCACCTTCCAGTTGTGAAAAAAGATTGAAGACTTAATTTTACTTGTGGCAGGCAAGCATCAAACACCAATTGTGTAACTGTGTGCTCAGCCAAGCTGCCAGGCTGGGCACAGCTTCAGTGCCCTCCTTCACTCCTGTGGGAAGAAATTGCAGAAGGATGTCACAAAAATCTGGGTTTAAAAAAGCCCCAGACACTGGAATCCTTCTGGGAGTGTTCCTGAGAGGAAACGACATGGATTCTTTCTTTTGATAGGTGAAGAATAAGGTTTAAGAATTTAAAGACTTTCTTAAAATAATGCCTTCAGTTGTGTGGGTGAAAGTAACAAATCTTTCAGCTCATAAAACTGATGCTTTTTATAATTTCCTGATGTTCACTTACCTTGGCTGTTAATGGAACCTGCATTCCAGCATAAACTGTTGGGAAGGATGAAAGTTTGACAAGAAAGTCTCACAGATATGTGTGCTTGGCAGAAAGATTTTTGATTGTAGAGTCTGAAGAAGGAATAGAAATGAAAGCAAGTTTTGATATAGAAGAAAAGAATTGCCGAGCCAGTCTCACTGGATAACCAAGGAGGCAAAGGATGTTTTAGTTAGAAGGGGTTTTATGGCTTAGAGCAAAGGATAAACCCACCCCAAACAAGAAGATGTTTTTACCAAGCAGAAAGAGAGCACAGGCAAACAAGTCAGCAGATGTGGCAAGTAGAAAAAAGGTCTCAGGATTTTCCACTGCAAGAAAACTGAAAAACAACTTCTGGCTTAAACTGTAATGTACTGACTTTAGTGATTGGAGAGCAGTAACATGAATATGGTAATGACAGCAGTTATGATGGGCTGGAGATAAAAGTGAAGGTATAGATTGGTTCCACTGTATGAAGATGCTCAGCAAAGAAAAGTCTAGAATGCACTGTAACATGATGTCTGTGCTCCAGGCTGATGTCTGGCCAGCATTTCTGCCATGAAAATCAATACTCTGATTATAGATATACATTGTTCCACACGGATCAGTTTGCTCATGGGAGAGCCTTGCAGCCCCCATGGGAGTGGAACTAGCTGTAGCCTCTGAAGGGAGGGCACAGGCAGGGGAGAGCTGGGCTCATGCTGAGAGCAGGAGGCAGAGAATGCTGAGAGGTGCACAAATGACACCTTGGGAGCACAGCAGAGTGTGCCAGCAGTGAGAAACACTGCCTTGTTTTGGCTCTTGTGGAAGAGATAATTGAAGAACCTGGAGTTTATCTGTGCAGGTTAGGGTAAAGCCACACCAGTTACCTCATGCAGAGGTCAGGATTTCTATTGCAGCTGTAAAATCAGGTGGGAGGATGTGTTTGTGTGTAAATACATGTATCATGCTGAAATCCAAAGCAGACTTTGGGCACAACAGGCCAAAATGTAACTTTCTGCCATGTACAACATTCATACTCCAAACTGCTGCCAGGAATGGAACCTTGTTCTTATTTTCTATTTCCTTTCTTGGAGGTACTAAATTCAAAGGGAGATCAGAGTCACTGAGCACCTAATTTGCAAGAGAGGGCTTAACTGCTTGTTTCTGGGATTGAACAGATATTTTGCAAACTTTTATCTGTTTGGATTGAATTGAACTGATTGGAAGGGACAGGGGCAGCCTCCCTCCCTGCCAGAGCAGTGCAGTAAAACAGATCAGCCAGGAGCCAAGAGAGAAGCACACTTAGAGCCTTTGTGTCTCACAAGGCCATATATTTTCTCTAAGATGAGGGGAAAATTAATATGGCCTCTTCATTGGATGGAAAAGGTTTTTCAATTTAACCTTGAGCTATTTCCCTTTACAAAGAAATTGCATAAAAGCAACAATGAAAAATTTTAATCTCCTTATGGGATAATAGAAGAGAGATCATCTGGAGTTTATAAAGCATCATAGTTAATGGATTCATTTTAATAATGACAGGTTTATCCACTCACATTTGCAAATCTTGATTTTTTTTTTTCTTTTTTTGAGTGCATGCATCCAGATTGCATGTCTTAAAGCACAGAAGGAAGTGTCACACCAAGAATAAAACAAGCACTCTCCTGTCTCTCCTTTGGCAGCTGACATGGGAAGTCCCAGAATTTTCCCTCACACTTGGATCCACTATCTCTGGCCATCTTTTCTCTAAATTTTAATGCTACAGCTGATTCATACTCAAACCTTTGGTGTGGCTTCTTTTCACTACAGCTCTGATTCTTGTCAGGGTTTCTCCTGAATTCCTACAGCATTCTTTCCTCCAGCACTCACAGAGGTTCCTGTGTTTCTCCAGCATTCATAGAGATGAATTCTTTCCTCCAGCACTCACAGAGGTTCCTGTGTTTCTCCAGCATTCATAGAGATGAATTCTTTCCTCCAGCATTCACAGAGGTTCCTGCACTCAGCTGTCTAAAGGGCTTCCTCCAGTGCCTTTTGCCAGCTGTGGAACCTCTCTGTGCGTCCTTCTGCTCCTCCCTTTTGTTGTTTTGTGGTTTTTTTGGGTGTTTTTTTTTTCCTACCACACAGCATTAACTGTTTGCCTTACCTTTAAAGGCTCTGTCCTATCTCTCCATGGGCCCATTTTTCCCTTCTCTTCCCTTTTCTCTCCCCATTTTCCCTTCTCTCATGCTGCTGTCCCCTTTTCAGTCAGGAATGCAGCTGTGCTCCCTCAGCCCCACACATCTGGAAGGGCTCTCCCCAGGATGTGCCATTCTCCTCTCTGCCATGCCCTGTTTAAATCCCCCTTTGCCACGCTGTAAATGCAATTTCTGGCTGCTGCTAGCAGCTGTATTCTCTCCTTGCTTCCTTGGCTGCCCCTCTGAGAGCCTTTCCCTGCCCTTCATGTGCAGCACACATCTCCAAGTGTTCCAAGCCTACCACCACAGCTCCTGGGCTCTACAGGAACACAAATAATTACCAGCACATCTTCTCCCCATCATCTGGAAATGCTTGTTAGCTTTGTGGCATTTCTTGTAAAAGTTTAGAGAGCCTTGTGAAGCAAAGCTTGAAATTGGGAGGGGGGAATAAAAAAGTCAATTATCAATTCAGGAATAATTCAACACTGTCCTACATTGAGTGTTTGTCTTGCACTTGCTGAGTACATTAAAATTCTCTAAGTAGGGGCTAACTGTGCCTCAGCAGACACCTTGTATGCAGTGCAATTCCTCTGTCTCAGATGCAGGTGTTGGTGTCTCTGCAGCTCTGCTCATCTCTCTCATCAACAGGCATCCTGAGGTATTGCCAGGGTAATTGGAAGTTGCCAGCTGTGAAGTAAGCTGTGAAGTAAGTTTGTGCTTCTGTCCAACCATTTGGTTGGATTTAATATAAAAAAAGGGGAAAAATAAAAATCCTCTTTCTGTTCTGACTTTGCAAAGATTTCCTGAAGACTCAGGATCGATGAGACTCGCTCAGCAGCACCTGGGCGGGTAATTGTGGTGTTAGTGAGGTCCCCAGGACAAGGTGAGAGATGAGAATCTGACTGCAAGTTCTCAGAAGGCTGATAAATTATATATGATATGATATGATATGATATGATATGATATGATATGATATGATATGATATGATATGATATGATATGATATGATATGATATGATATGATATCTATACTAAAGAAGGAGAAGGATACATCAGAAGGCTCAACAAGAATGAACAATAAAAACTCATGACTGACTCCTCAGAGTCCAGCACAGCTGATGGTGATTGGTCATTAAGTAAAAACAATTCACATGAAACCAATCAAACCTGCACCTGTTGGTAAACAATCTCCAGATCCCATTCCAAAGCAGCAAACACAGGAGAAGCAATCAGGTAATTATTATTTACATTTTTCTCTGAGGCTTCTCATCTTCCCAGGAGAAGAAATCCTGGCAAAGGGATTTTTCAGAAAATATCATGGTGAGAGGTAATGGGAGATTTTCTGAAGAGTTCCCCAGTGCCTCCTTCAGGACATGAGGAATCCTTAATAGTTCACAACAGGATATGCCCTAAGCAAAAATCTTTGGAAAGGTAATGTGTGTTGCAAGTGCTCACAGAAGCCTCCCTTCAGTGCATTTAAATCTTTTCCTCCTCTTAGCATTTCCATTATGGGTAAATTCAGAGCATTTCTGGGGGATTCCACCAGGGCACAGCACCCTGCAGCCTTTCCCTAGTGCTCTGAGAGGGCAGAGGTGATGGGCACTGCTCCAGGTCCACCTCTACTCTTCCCAACCCTGCAGGTCTGGAGGAGGTTGAAAGAGCAGCTGCCTTGCTAAGTTAAATTTCTGGTCATGTTCCCAAGCTTCATGTAATGTAAATTTCTCAGGAGCAAAGCACTCACTTTGGAAAAGCTGAAAGCAATCATTCCAGTGGAGTGAAATAAAGATTCTTAAAGTGAATCCTGTGCTGACAATAATGCTCTAAGCTTACAAGCCCAGGAGTGAAGAGCTTAAATTTGCTACTCTTATTTTCAATTTTCATTTGGCTCAGTTTCTCCATTTCCCCTGCATTGTCTGAATCAAGGAATTCTTAATAGCCTTGATTTTGTATCTTTCCAAAACTACTTTGGAAATTTAATGTAGGAAAAGCAGAGACATTCTTTGCAATACCAAAGACTGATTAAATGTCCTTATGTGTTTATTAACATTATCTGGATCCATCATTGTCAAGCTGCATCTTCCAAAACTGCAGAGTAGGAGGAGACAATCCGGACCCTGAACTTCCTTCAGCCCAAAATTAGCTTTGGACTTCCCAGCTTTGGAAAGTCCAAAGCTAATTTTGGGAGAAATTTCCTCTCTTTTATGACAAACCCGCAGGAGGATTTGAGACTATATATAGTCTCAAATATATACTATATTTGAGGCTGGGCTGCAAATGGTTTTGTAATAGCTCCAGATCCCCCTGGATTTGTTATAGGCAGCACAAAAATTGCTTCTGTTGGATTCTGGATGGGAATATGGAAACTTAAAAGTGTTTTTCCTGTGGTGCTCACTTCTGCACAGCAGCAGCTGCATTTTCAGCAGTCACATTCAGTGAGTCCCACAGCTTTGGCCACCAAGTGTCCCTTGTTGGCACATACCAAACCCTACAGCAGAGACACCAACAGCCTCCCACTTCATGTGTTCTCCCCTTCCTTCGGGGCAGAAACAGCTCAGAGACAACTCCCAGATCACCAACCCCAGCAGTTACAACCCTCTTTCCCCTGGGATTATTTTATCAGTTTCTTCTGGAGGGTTATCCATGAATGCCAGCTTTTAAACGGATGTCAAAGAAACTTTCTCATTACCAACCCAGGCCAGGCTCCATTGGACTTCACCTGCTAAAGCACTCAGCCAAGAAAGAAAATGTTATTCTCTGGAGGTTGGGAAGACTCATTCCTACACCCACAGTGCCGCCTGTGGTGTCCTGACCCAGCAGGTTATTTTCTCTTTGCTCATGGTGAGATATTAAGATGAAGGCTGTGGTTCTGCCCTTTTAGGTGACAACACTGCTGTAAGGAACCAAACCCCACTGCTGGGGCTCTTGGGCTGCCTTAAGGGAGCTCCTCCACTCCACATTATTGAATGTACACCTGTGTGTGGAGCACAGGGTGCCACTGCCAGGAGACTGTGCTTGTTACAGCCAAACCCTCCTGTCTTCCTCTGCTTTTCTCAGCCAACAACCCCACAGCTGCTGTGCCATCAATCAGAGGTGATTGTGGCATTCACATTTTCTTGAAAAATCCCTTCACCCAGGATTTTTCTCCTGAGAAGCCTCAGAGAAAAGGAAAACAATTCTTCTCTCATCTGCTTCTCCTGTGCTGTGCTCCTGTGGAATGTGTTTGGAGATTGTTCACCCACAGGTGATTGTTCCATTGCATTCTGCTGGGAGTTGTTTTCACTCTTTGGCCAGTCAGGGCCAAGCTGTGTCAGGGCTCTGGAGAGACTCAGGAGTTTTCATTATTGTCTTTTTAGCATTCAGTGAGAATACTTTCTATATTCTTTAGTTTAGTATAGCATTCTTTAATATAATACAGTAAGATAAAGTAATAAATTCACCTTCTGAGAACATGGAGTCAGATTCATCGTTCCTTCCTGCCACCAGGACCCCACAAATCCAATAATGATCAACTCTGCTGTGAATATTCTGTAGCCTACTAAATAAGGCTTCATTTTCTGTTGAGAGCAAAGTGCTGCATTGAAGGCAGATTCTCCATGTCCTCGGGCTGTGCCATCATGAGGTTATGATGAAACATGAACAAAACTATGATTAAAGCTGGAATGCTGTGGCTGCTGTTTCCCAGCAGCTGCAGCAGGGGAAGGTGGGGAGAAGGGGATCTCCAGATGGGACCCTGCAGTGCTTTGTGCCCAGGGCCTGCTTGCAGTTTGCTTCTGCAGAGTTTATCTCAAATACCTCGTGGTCATGAGCAAACTGATAAATAAAATCCTCTGGGAGCCCCTTGGATTCATTGCTTTGGGAAAAGTGTCCAGCCTAGGAATTGCTGTTGGATTTTAAGTGTTTCCATGTTGCTTCAGCTGACAAGTTTGTTCATTTGTGACTTTTTTGGAGAGATGTGTTTCTGCCTCCAAACTGGCAATTTCTCCATGCAATTCTGTTTTTTCCTACTTCTCTGTCAGCTTTACTTCATGTTGAGGAAAGAGTGGAAAATATGCAGAAGATAAGTAAATAGCTTTTTTTTTCCCCCTCAAATGCATTAATTAGTCACTGAATAATTTACATGGATGATTCTTAGTTCACCAGCTGTTAATGAGCAGTTCATTACCTGTGCTCAAATTGCAGGTGTTTTGATAGGGTCTATGAAATGCATCACACGTGTGATCTTCCTTTTGGGGTCATTCCTCTGATGCCAGCAGAAGCCCTCCCCACCTGCAGCAGCACTAAACCTGAATTAAGCTCAGTACAGATCTTTCTTGGCTACAGAAGTTAAGCCAAGCTCCCTAAAATCAGTGCAATCTTTGTGCTCATGACTGTCAGCCTTGGGCTGCAAGTGATTCTCAGCCATTTGGGAGAAAATAGGGAGAACAGAAATGCCAATTCCTGCACAGAGTGTGTGAGGGAATGTTGGAATTCTGGTTACTGAGAATTTTAGACTTTCTGTGCTGACAGGCACTGACCCCCAAGAAAACACTTCATTGACCTGAGGCCATGGAGAAAACTTCCAAAATTGAATGATAGAACTGAGATTATGGGTGTGTAGCTTAAAAAGAAGTGTGTAATATCACATAGTACAAAACTTTGAGTTTAAAGTTTCAAAATATAAAAATATACATAAAGCAAGATAAAAGTTTTGAAAGAGAAGCTAGTTCTTCTTCTTCACCTTCTTCTTCATAAGTTTAAGTAGTATTGTGTAGTTAGATAAAAAAGTCCTCATAGACAGTTAGTTGTTCAGTTAAAAGTAAAAATAAATTTAACTGTCATTTCTTAATTAGATAATTTATAGGGAACAGGCTTGTTTCTCTGTATGACCTTTCACATGTTCTTGATCAGTAGCCCGTGGATCTTGGTCCAACCTGGGTAGATCCTGGGCTGAAAATTATGGGATTAAACCTTTAATTATGTGCCACAGAGCCAGGCTCTGGATGTGGAAGCTCCCAGCTCTGAATTGGCTTTGCTCAGGGCTGTCAGTGTCATTATGGATTCACCTTTTTTAGAATGTGTTTTACAGTTCTTTAGTCTTTCCTCTCTGCAAACAAGCTTTTCTTGCCACCTTTGATTTCTGTAACAGCCTCTGGTTGATTTAAAAAGGGCTGAATCTCTGAGGACAGCTTCAGCTGCCATTCTCCTCACACCCTCCTGGGACACAGTCTTAGTTCACCATTGACATGGACAAACAGAATTCTTATTGCCTTTATGAAGCTGAGAAAAAGGTAAAATCATCATTGCTAGTCTACAAACAAGAGTTAAATACCTATCATCAAATGTAAAGAGGAATAAATATGGTATAAATTATTCTAATAGGTTTGCACAAAAAAGAGCAATTAAACTAATGCAGTTTGACTTCTTTTCAATTAATAATGTACCCAATCATTTTTACATTGTTTGGAAAGACTATGTGCAGATAATATTGTCTTATGGCCTAATTTTTTTCATGCAATTAGTTGCATACATTTGCTGACAGGCTAATTTATGAGCAATTGCTTTAAAAGCAGAACTATTTTGCATTTAATTACGTTGGGTTGTAATCCATCTGTTGACAAATTTGTGTGTTTTGCTATTTATTTGCTAATGCGTTCCACTACTCCAGCATGATCACTCATACAAGTTGAATATTTTGTTGATTATGTAAATACCATGGGGTAATTAAGGGCCAGATGTATGGCTGGTGGGAATGACTAGTTGTGGTATTTCTTCCCCCCTCTCCAGTTGAACTTTTTATTACTGCTCTGTGGAGAGGGAACAAAACTATGATTAAAGCTGGAATGCTGTGGCTGCTGTTTCTCAGCAGCTGGAGCAGGGGAAGGTGGGGAGAAGAGAATCTCCAGATGGGACCCTGCAGGACCTGCCTGCAGTTTGGTTGTGCAGAATTTGTTGAGTTGTTGTTGGCAAATACCTCCTGTTTGTGACCAAACTGATACTGCTGCAGAGCCCTCGGTGGTGGCAGGAAGGGGCAGTACAGATGTGCTCCAGCTGTGGCAGAACAAGAGGCTGGGGATCCTTTCCACAATAAAGGTTGTTCCAAGGCTTGTGAAGGTGGGTGTTTGTGCTCTGGGTGTGGCTGCACTTAGCTGAGGTTCACATACACGTCAGTTTTCTCAGCCTCTGAGAAAAGAGTCGGTTTGAATTGAAAGTCTTGCCCCATTTTACCTTTTTTTACCACTTACCCCATTTTGAGCTGAGCACTTTCTGACTTTGGATTCAAGACAAAGGTCAAATTAGAATTCTCTTAGTATGCTCTGCAGGTTGGATTTCTGGTTTGTTTCTTTGTGGTTTTAAATAACTGAATTTCTATTTCTCCAGAGTATTAACAGCTGGCAGCTTTACAGATCATAAGAGTTCAGGTATCTATAAAAATATCAGTTCCTTCTGAAGTGCTTTAAAGCATAAATTATGGTTAGATAATATCCTCAGATGACAATACCAGTCTGTGAAAAAGGATTTTCTTTCCCCACCTCCTCCTGCATTTAATCTGGAAATTAAAGACAATAGGGACTGCAATTTCCAAAGATGCCACATAATATTCCCTCTTGGGGGTTTCACCTGGAAGTCCTGGTCTCTGCCCCAGTGTATGTTGGGAAGCTCAGTTTGATGTTAAAATGCTTTTGTAGAGCTGTCTAACAGTCCCCATAAAGCATGGTGAAAATAGAGCTCAAAGGAATGGGTGGACACTTTGTGAGAGTCAGACAAATAAATTACATGCTTTTTACTCTCCCAAGCACAGATGACTAGATTTGTAACTGACTGAATAATTTGCAGTGATTAATTTGAAGAGATTTTCAAGGTTTTCAGAGTTCTTTGAAAATCCATACATTTAACCATAAGGATGGTTTATTTAAACATATTTCACAGTAATTGTTTGGTCTTCAGATTGCTAGCAGGCAATTGTCATTTGAAATCCTGCATATACAAACTCCATAAATTCTGGGATATTTTTGCCTTACATAATAGGGACTTTCATGAAAATAGTTTTATTGCTTAAATTGCAAGTCACATGTTGGATACTGATGTTTGCCATTCCTGCCATTTTGGGTAACCATATCAGACAGTCAGGGAGAGGAGATGGTAACACATAATCCATGTAAGCAGCAGGCTAAAATGTGGGGTTTGCAGTTGGATCTATTTATTATTGCTATTTTTATGGTAGTGGTTCCTTGTCAGTGTTGTGAGCAGGGCAAATAACTGTGTGGGTGTTCCAGGCATCCTTGAAGGCTTCCCTGCACCCACCTCATGCCGTGCTTTTTCTGCCCCTGTCTTCTGAACTTCCCTTTAGCAGCAATTTTCTCATTGCAGTGTTAATCAAGGTTTTGGCTATTGCTTTGTCCTGTGAGCTGAGATGATTAAGGAGAAGAGCAAGGTGAGGATTTTAAGGGAACATGAACCCCACCCTGTGCCTCAGAGGGAAGGGAAGGCACTGCTGTGCAGGAGCCATGGGGGAAAAAACAGCAACCTGCTCATTCCCTAGGTTTGTTTGGGATCCAGAGCTAAACCAATGTGCTGAGAAGGGCAGGGGAAGGGGAAAGCAGTGCAGAGGGAGCAGCTCTGGGGTTCAGTTCCTCATGTCCCTGCTCCTGCTGTGCCAGCTGGCCGTGGAGGACCTCTCAAGAGTTCAACACGTCACAAAATCATGTTGCATGCTCATTTGCAGAACTGAAGAGAGGCAATTTTCTCCTGAGATGTCTGTGCTGGTTTCCCAGCTGAAGAGGTCCAGAGAGAGTTTGTGGAACTGGAAGTAGGGGAATTCTGAAGCGTGATGAGACTCATCTGAAACTTAATCACTGTTGGCCCTGATTTTACATTCAGAATCCAAATAGCTGCAAATGCAAGTGTGGGAAACAGCAGTGATTCTATCCCAGGGCTTTCATCATGAGATCCTGGTGCCCCCCAGAGTCTGACTAATAAAATCACTGAGACCAAGATCCAAGGAATGGGCTCTCTGCTGAAACAGATGGAAATATTTCCTGGCCTGCAGCTTGGGCTTCCCCAGTTCTCCCATCAGCTGTCCAAAGCAATCAGGTTCAAATGACCGAGGCATGGATATTGCAAATTCTTCCTAAGCTGGAAAAAGAATTCATTGGTCAAATGAGGGCAGGAATTAATTAGTGAGAAGCAAAGGTGTGCATCTGCAGGTTTGTGGGGGGTGAGTAAGGGAATGCATTCCAACAGCAGCACAGTTTTTACCATCAACTTTAGACATCTAACCAAATTCTGCTTGGTGAAGAAGATAATGTGGAGGGATGAACACTACCTGAGAGCTTCTCAGGTCACAGAAGTTAGGTGACACAAATAACCTTTAAATTTATTTTTATGGTTCTTCATTTGACAGTACTCCTGGGCACACGGTGTGACACTTGGGGTGACCTGTGCAGGGCCAGGAGGGGAAATCTGTGATCCTCATGGGTCCCTTCCAACTCAAACTGTTCTGCAGTGGTTCTTGGCCTCCCTAATCCCAAGGCTGCATTCCCATGCTCCTGCTTCTCCTCAGTTGCTGTGGCACTCCCTGCCCAGCAGCTCTTAAAGCAGGAAGGTAGCCTGCTCAGAATGTTTCTTTATGAGCATGATACTTCCTCTGCTATGTGCTGCTAACTTTCTCATTACACTTTATAGCAAACATTAATGTCTAGAAAAAAAAAACAGATTTTTATCTGCTCCCAAGATAGAACATAAAACAGACATCTAAGGCTCTGTAATGCCAAGAAGTTTTTAGGATGCTTTTCAGAACATGTACTTGACTTCAATCATTTCAAATCTATTTTGTAATTACAAAGCCATTTCATGTTCCTTTGAAACCAATTCTAAAGCCATTTCACAGCCATACTGAAAATATCCCATGTTCAGAATTTAGACAAACATTTATTTCAGTTTTGGCTCTTTTTCTTTTCTGCTGTACAGGAGGAAAAGGGTCTTTGCAGAACTCGAGGTGCTCTTGGCCATCTCACTGTGACCTCTGTGAAAGGCTGCCCATCCATCTGGGCCGTGTTAGTCCAGAAAAAAAGGAAAAGGAAACTCACAGAATGTAAAGTTTTAAAGCCAAATGCAGTCAATAACTTTTAGTTTCAACTGTGGCACAGGTGATACTGCTTCACTGGGGATTCCTTTGTCAAGGGGAGCAGCAGAGGTTCCCTGTGCAAACCCAGGGCACTGGGAATATTCCTCTGTCTGCTCTGGGTGCCCTGACCCCCAGGGCAGCACTGACTCTGACCCTCACTCATGGAGAAAGTTTCCCAGACTCCAAGATAGACTGGAACCCACAGAAGTGTGCAATAGATTCTAGAGAGCAGTGTGGGTGTGTCACTGGGGGAGAAATTGAGGGTTTGGGGTTTTTAGGATGCTGTGGATGGCAGCAGGATGGAGGGCACAGGGTGTTGTCCTGGGTTCCTTCTTCATGCTGCTTCTTCCTCCTTCTCCATGGGTTTGGGTGGCATTTTGTAATTGGGCAGAAAAGTCTGCACTGTGGCTCTGTGGGGTCAGTTATTGGGTTAAAAGGGAAATAATCCAGGTGTCAGCTCTTAATTGGACAGTTTAGTCTTAGGAGCCCTTGTACCAAGAGATTGTTGGGCATTTTGTGCCTTCTGATGAAAAGCTGCAGAACTCCCAGCAGTGAGACTGTTTTACTGATAAGAAATAATAAACACCTGAGTCCCACCAGGAAATACTGTCTGGAGGTCCTTCAATCCAGACCCAAAAAAACCAACCACTGGTACCCCAATGCTTCTCCAGCTCCTGTTCAGCTGACATCATGCCCATCTTCTTTCTTCTTCTTTTTCAAGTGGGCACTGAATATAGCTGCACACTCAGAAGGGCTGTCCCCTGGATGCTCCTTCTGTGCAGGTCAGCCCTTCTCCATCACCTTGTGGTTAGCACCAGTCCATACATCCCAAATCTGAGGGATTGGGTCCAAGGGGACCTATTGGTGCCTATGGAGTTTAAGAGCACAGCTGGAAGTTTTAATAACAGCTTAATAGGGACACAGTGAGGTTTAGATCAGCACCTTTGCCTATTATCCTGTTACTTTCTCCTGGATGATGCTGTGAGGAGCACACTCAGATTTATAAACATTCATTGTTCAGCTGTGTGTCACCTTCACACTCAGGAGGTGTTCTGAGACTACCAAATAGCATTGACCAGCACAGATCACCAGATGCAGCTGATCTCAGACAAACCACAGCTTGATTTGGAAGCAGCCATGTTAAAGCACAAATTCCTTGTGCTTTACCCAATCCAATAACCCATGTGCAGGGCCAGGAGATGAAAGATTAGAAATTGCATTGGAAAGTGCATTTAGAAAGCAACCTCCTCACAGCCTATGTAAGGCTAAGTAAGAAAAGCACAAAGCACAGGGGAAGGTGGAGATCTGCTTCTGCAGCATGTTCACAGTGTGGGAGCTCATGAACTGAGTCAAAATAATATGCAATGAATTATCAGCTGTTATTATGTGAGGTGGTTGGAAATAAAACTGACATTACATAAGAAGTGATGTGATACTGCTGCAGTACTCCCTCTGAAAGCAAAAAGGATTCTAAACCAATGTGATCTAGTTGGGAACTGGTGGAGTTTGTATCCCCTGAGCATCCTTTCTGGCCTAGAAGGAAATGAGCAGGTTTCCTGCTCCCTGTGTTTACAGGAAGAGCAGCTGCAGAGCTGTTCTCTCACCCCACTCCCATCAGTGCTGCCTTTCATGTTACTGGTTCTCAAGATTGCCCTCGCAGTGATTCAGCCTTTAAGATGTGGTTGTTGTGCTTTTCATAAGCAAATGGGGAAAACCACCAAGGTTAGCTACATTTCTTCATTGTGGCATTTACACTCTCTAAAAAAATTCCTTTGCCCAGGGTTTTTCTCCTGGGAAGCTGAAAGGCAGCGAGAGAGGTCTCAGAAAAAAGGAAAACAATTCTTATCTCATTTGCTTCTCCTGTGCTGTGCTCATGTGGAATGTGTTTGGAGATTGTTCACCCACAGGTGATTGTTCCATTGCATTCTGCTGGGAGTTGTTTTCACTCTTTGGCCAGTCAGGGCCAAGCTGTGTCAGGGCTCTGGAGAGAGTCAGGAGTTTTCATTATTATCTTTTTAGCATTCTGTAAGTATCCTTGCTGTATTCTTTAGTGTAGTATTCTTTAATATAATATAGTATCATCAAGTAATAAATTTGCCTTCTGAGAACATGGAGTCAGATCCATCATTCCTGCCATGAATTCCTGCAGCCATTCCCTGCAAATCCAATACTTGGTGGTGAACTCCTCAGCAGAGGGAAGCATTCAGTGATCCCCCTGTCTGTGTGTGGGCTGACTGATCAGTGCCTTCTCTTTGTTACCCTGCTGAGAATTCATGGGTAACAGATTCTGAGGCCAGACCACATCTTCCCTTCTAGCCCAGGAGAAGTTAATTAGGGAAACACGACCACACAGTCTTGCAAAGTTTCTGGATTGTCACTCTGTGCAGGGAGGGAGGGAGGGAGGGAGGAACACTTCCCTTCTTCCCACAGGAGGAGCAGGGGGGTGTCTCAGTGTGCCTGTGTGTGCAGGTGCCATCTGCTTGTGGGCTTTTTCCCCAGTTTGGGAGCACTTGCTGTGCCAGGGGCTCTAAGCCATCCCCCCTCTGCAGAAGCAGTCAAGGTGAATTATGAGGAATGATAAATAGATTTCTTTTTTTTTCATTTGTACAACAAATCTATTCTCCAGGGGTTTTTTTTTGTTTCTTTCATACCAAAAGAAGGTATGATTTTGCTGATGATTTCTTCTACTGACATAACTAATTACTTAATCAAGGGCTTCTGCCTTCTGTTTAGAGATAGCTGAGATATTAAGAGATTGCATTAATTCCCTTAGAAACACAGCAAGACTTGAGAAATCTATAAAGATATATTTAGTGGCAAAAATTATTCCATGATAATTTGTCAATTACAGTGCTCTATCAGATAACAAATGCTTGAGATGAAATCTGCTCCAGCTGGGGAAAGATCCATTTTCTGTGCTTCCAGACGTGTCTGGAAAGAAAATGCCTTTACTTAACTTTTTTTTTTTTTTTAAATTTTTGTTCATATTTGCTGCTTTTGCAGGGTTTGGGTCACATTTAGCATCAAGGTGGTTTTGTGTAGAGAAAGCAGATGGGTGAAAAGTTTTACCAGTGCAATATAGGCATAAATTGATGTTTTCTAGATCAGTAGAGAATGCCAAGGAAAATGCTTATAAGTAAACCTTCCATACTGGTTCAGAAAGTGATGGAATAATTTAGGTTGCCTGGTCCACCTGCCCCCTGAGAGCAGGACTAACTCATGTTGAGAGAATAAACAACCATATTAGAATGTAATTTATAATCTCACCGGTGTTTCATTTCCATGTACTTTAATTTTCTTTTTAATTGAGGAAAAATGCACAGGAATTCACAGAATCACAGAATCATCAGGTTGGAAGAGATCTTCAAGACCATGGAGTGCAACCCAGCCCCAACAGCTCAACTAAACCCTGGCCCCCAGTGCCACATCCAGGCTTTGTTAAACACACCCAGGGATGGGGACTCCACCACCTCCCTGGGCAGCCATTCCAGAAATTTATCACTCTTTCTGTGAAAAAATGAAGACATCATAAATCTTTCCTGTGACACTGGAACTTTTTTGCAGCTGTTACTGTTTTAGAGAAAAGGGCATCTTTGACAGAAGGGTATTTGCCTGTGTCCACAGCACACAGACTTCATAGCATTTTACTCCTTCCTGCACCTTAGTTTTGGATGCTTCATTTCTTGCATAGCTGCACCTCTGACTCCTGGACATCACTCACATCCACAGGAAGGAGAGTTCCACTCCTTCCCTAATCAATTTGTGACTGCCAGGCTGTCCTTCTCTGGGTGGGACCCACGGTGCTGACCCCAGAGACAGAGGTGGGACCTCTCTTTTCAGGCATGCAGAGACCAAATCCCACAAGCACCTCTTATCAATGAAGCCCTTCCTCTGCTCTATATAATTTCCCTCTGCTGTTTATAATTTGTGTACATACACAGGGTAATGTATTGTTTGGCTTCCTTATAATTTTTGTCCTTTCATCATCTCTCAGTAGTTAGCAGAACAAAGTCAAATGTTTTAAGTTAAAACCTCACACTCTAGGAAAGCTTATTCAAGAAGGACTAATGAAAATTACAGCTATTTATCCACCAAAGCACTCCCAAAGTGCTGGGTTCCTGTTCTCTGACAAATAGAACAGTTTCCCTTGGGTGAGAGCCAGTGTGCAAAAAGGAAGCTAATACTGAAGACTTTTTTTTCCCAACCACTTAGTTGCCAATAGAAGGAGATACAACTGAAGTTTGTGTTTCTTAAATATGTGTCAGGTGTGGGGGTTAAAAGCAGGGAGTGCTTAGAGCCTGTTGTGTGTGAAGTGGGAGGAGGAATAAATGCAGTTTGCACCCCCAGAAGGCTCTGGAGCTGTTCCCAGGCTGAGTAAGTCAACAGACTCATGAAAAGTTCTTGAGGTCTTGTAACTCAGCTCTGCTGCAAATCCAAAACTGATGCATGAAGTGAGACCTTTCAGCTGTTTCACCAAATTATCTGTAGAGAACAAGGTGCTGCCTTTTAGTTCATCTCACAAATTGTCTGCTTTGAGTCATCAAAAATCTGTATGCTTTTACACCACCTGGGGCTAAAATCGGTGCAGCTGAAATCAAGAAGCTCTTCCTCATTATTTTGAAATCTTGAAAGATTTTCATAAATCTTCATGAGGATGTAGAGATGAACCCCATTCTGTCTAGTCCAGTCTAGCCCCAGTTATCCTGATCCTCTCTGCTTTGCAGTTGGACTCTGGCTCCTCGTCCTCAAGGCACTTCCCAACTTCCCATCATGGGATGAGACACTCAGAGCTGCAGCCAGGCAGTTAAATTATGTGAAGTGCATGGTGCCCATTTAGACTGCAGCTTCCTGATGATTTTTATGTGCACAGTATGTTTTTATGAATTGCCTCTGAGTGCTGAACTGGCCACCTGTGCTCTCCAGAGCCATTGCCCCAGGTTTTAGGACGTGCCAGTGTGCTTGTGTAGCTCATGTCATTCAGCCTGTCATTCAGTCATTCATACTTTGTTGAAAAGGTGATCATCAAAATTAGCAAAGGAGCAATCTGTGAACAAACATCGTGATGATGATGATGATGATGACACCACCACTCTCACTCTGGACTTGTGTTTGTTACACTTTTCAACTCTAAGTTCTCTCAAGGTGCCCATAAAATGCTTCAAGTCAAAGCAGCTGATGAGCTCTGACTCCTGCTCATCTTTCATTTTCTGGTCTGATTGTTTCCTGCTGCCAGCTCTGCTTCCCCCTGTGGAAGTGGATTGGAAGCCTGCTGAGATACAGAGCTTTTCTGACCATGTTTGCTGCTCCCCCTGGGTGAGTCACACTAAAAGCAATACCAGAAACAGAGATCTTGGGATTACAGTGGTTTAAGGAACATTAAGCAGTATCCACTATATTCTGCAGAGGACTTTCAAGTAAACTTTTCAGTGAGACATTAAAGGACATCAGTCCTTATTCCCTTGCCAAGGTGGGCTTGGAGGCAGAAAGCTGCAGGTGCACATTAGGAGATTTCTGACCCAGGGCTCTTTGTTCCCTCCCTGCAAAGCTGGAAATTAAAGGGAAATGAAAGTGCACAGGGACAGAAATTAGCCATTTATTTAGAGATTAAATAAGTGCTTGGTCACTTCAGATCAAGATGAGACATCCACCTGGACAATTTGGTCACAACTGGATAGGTCTGATACAGAGGTGACAGGGTGCAGTTCTTTGTCTGGTGTGCAGTCTGTCAGAGCAGCAGCCTTTCTGACCTAAGGAAATGTTCCTTCTACTTCACCCTGGGGATCTGTGAAGCATTTAACCAGGTGAGGACAGCCAAAACACCTGGCAACAAGGTCTGTGATGAGTGAGATCTCCTTTCCCTACCCTTCACCTGCAGGTAGCTTTGGTGATTGGTGACTCTGACTAGTGGCCTGGGGTTTTTTCTTAGTAGTAAAGAAAAAAAAATGGGGCATCAGTTGCTGATTATGACTGTTGTGCAGAGTTTTGAAATAAAAACAGTGGTATGTGGCTGAACCTGCCCGATAAGAAGTTATTTTTAAAAAGTAATAATGTCTTCTTCACAGCAATGAGGAGATAAATTATATGTTAAATGGCAAAGCACAGCACTGCATATTTTATACTCTGCAATGACTTAGGAGTTCATCATGATAAATGTTATTAAAATGGGCATGAAAAGAATCAAATGTGAGGCTCTGCTGCCTGTGCTGAGATCTCTTCCTCTCACCTAATTCTTGCTGCTTTGCCTTTTGCATAGTCACTGTTCAATATCTCTTTTGAAGAATGTGGAAAGGCAGAAAAAGTAAAACCTTTTATGATGAAAGGCTGCACAGTTAACAAATGGACAAGGAGAGTTGCCTTGAAGGTTTCCCACTGCCTGTAAGAAATGTGGTTTAGGTTTTACACAGGTGGCATTATATTTAAATGTCAGATCTGGGCTTTGTTCCCCCCTTTGATATACATGTCAGCAGCATTTTGTTGGGAACTCTTTTTGTTTCATCTTCCACTTTGACAAATTCTCACTGGCTTGCTGTCTTGCCGTCTACCTTTGTATATGCATAACTCTGTTGACCAAAGTTCTGCATCAGTTGTTTTTTCCAGAAGCTATAGAATTAAAATTAATGGAATTAATTAATTAGAATTAAATGCAAGTGGTGGACCAGGCATATTCCAAACCAGCAACAGTGGACAAGTGTTGTTGTGGCAGTGATGAGGGGAATAAAATGCCATAAATCCCCCCAGTCATATCCAAGGCTTCATTAGTTTCATTAGCACTTGGGCCACTGGTTAATTATATGAAAAAAGAGTTTTTCCTTGCTGGGGAGGGAAGGTAGAACCAGTAACACTCGTGTCTGGAGTGGGTAATGTGTCACCATCATATTTTCTGAAAAATCCCTTTGCCAGGATTTCTTCTCCTGGGAAGCTTCATCTTCTCCCTCTTTTGCTGCTTTGGAATGGGATTTGGAGGTTGTTTACCCAGCATGTGAATTGTTTTAATTTAATGACCAATCATGGTCCAGCTGTGTCGAGGCTCTGAGGAGTCACAGGTTTTTATTATTCATTCTTGTCAAGCCTTCTGATGCCTCCTTTCTCTTTCTTTGGTATAGTTTTAGTATAGCATAATTATAATATCATATCATATCATAATAAATCAGACTTCTGAGAACCTGGAGTCAAATTCTCATCTCCCACCTCATCCTGGGGACCCTCACAAACACCACAGGTAATGGACTACCAGGGAGAAGAAAGAGCCAAACCTCCTAAATACTGTCCTACTCTGCTGTTGGCTCAGACATCTCTTAGAAATCTGTACAAGATTTATAAAAAATAAAACCCTGATGGTGTCAGAAGATTGGTGTTTGGTCCCTGAGTTATCTTTGCTTCAGATCAGTGGGCAGGGGGTGGCTGGAGAAAATGCCATGGAAAGTGTCCCCAGCTGCTGTCACCCTCCTTGGCACTGGCATGGGACATATTCAGTAATGCCTTCTTTACTCTGTTGGCCCTCCTGAGGTGGTGTTACCCCTTTCATTTCTATATATCTGATACTTTAACCAATAAAATTCCCATTTTCTCTGTGGGTTTTTCCTTTTTTTTTTCACCACAGGTTTTTTTTTTTTTTTTTTTTTTTGCATTTTGTGCAAATAGATTTGACTAATCTGAAACAGCAACAACTTCCTTTTTGAAGAAAAAGAAAATTTTAAAAAGCCATTATTGCCATAGAGACTATTTCTGCCCTACCCTGCTAATGCCAACTATTTCACTTCCCAAAAAAATCCCTCCATGGTTCAGTGTCATTTATGTCATCCCTAAATGATATTAAAGCAGCCAAGAGTTCTCCTATCTCATCATTCTTTGGATAGCTGACTACTAGCACTTCCAAATGGAAATCTATTTCTGTAAAACCTTTTTAAGCTGTCTGTAATGATGCATAAACTGAGATGTAATGTTTTAAGGATTTGCATGAAAACCCACTGTGCTCATGGTACATTGTCCCTGAGTTACAAGGCTTTTATAGCAGCTTTTTAGTGGATTTTGGACTTGTTAAAACTCTGCTTTTTCACATGTTGTAACTCTTGAGAAATCAGTGTTTTAAAGGGGCTGCAGAGCCTGTGTTGGGGACAGAGCAGCTCTGGCAGGTGTCACCATGATATTTTCTGAAAAATCCTCTTTGCCCAGGATTTCCTCCTGGGAAGATGAGAAACCTCAGAGAGGAATGAAAACAACAATGATCTGATTGCTGCTGCTGTGTTTGCTGCTTTGGAATGTGTCTTGGGCATTGTTTACCAACAGGTGAATGTTTCAGTGGTTCCATGTGAATTGTTTTAATTTAATGATCAATCACAGCCCAGCTGTGTTGGACTCTCTGAGTCAGTCACGGGTTTTTATTATTCATTCTTGTTAAGCCTTCTGATGTATCCTTTCTCTATAGTTTAATATAGTTTTAGTATAGCATTAATATAATATAATATAATATAATATAATATAATATAATATAATATAATATAATATAATATAATATAATATAATATAATATAATATAATATAATATAATATAATATAATATAATATAATATAATATACATCAGCCTTCTGAGAACTAGAAGCCAGATTCTCCTCTCTCACCTGGTCCTGGGGACCCTCAGACAGGCACCTTCACTCTGCCCCACTGGCCAAGAGCTACAAATACATGGAAAATGTAAAAGTTTAAATCCTAAGGCATCACTCTGGTACCAAACACCTCTCTGGTACAGAAAGCTCTGCTGATGAGGACTGGCTCAGCAAGCCAGAGAAAATGAAATACCCTTTTTTTTCCCCTCTACTGTCTCCATTAACGCTCCTTTATGAACTTCTAATTTTTCAGTGCCCAACCTCAGCCCTGAAGGCTCTGTTGGCACGTCCCTCATCATCACCACGTTATGTTTATTGCAATGCCACCTCCTGGAAAAAAACCCAGATTTTATGCTCCTTTTAGGAGATGGGAGATGAGGGCAGAGTGCCAGTGCCTGCTGAACCAAGGGTGCCTGAGGTGGCTCTGAGGCTGCAGCTGCTCTGCCTCCCCAGCAGGGCAGGGTGGGATTTCAGGGTCCCCCATGGCAGGAAGGGAGTGATGAATCTGACTCCATGTTCTTAGAAGGATAATTTATTATTTTATGATCTGTATTATATTAAATAATACTCTACTCAACTATACTAAAGAATAGAGAAAGGATACAGACAGAAGGCTTAACAAGATTCTAATGAAAAACTCATGGCTCTCTCCAGAGTCCCAACACATCTTGGCACTGATTGGTCATTAAGTCAAAACAATTCACATTAATCCAATGAGACAATCACCTGTTGGATAAACAATCTCCAAAGCACACTCCAGAGCAGCAAAACACAGGAGAAGCAAATCAGACAATTATTGTTTTCCTTTTTTCTGAGGCTTCTCAGCTTCCTAGGAGAAGAAATCCTGGCAAGGGGATTTTTCCAGAAAATGTGACAGTGACAGGCCAGAGTGCACGAGCAAACTGAAATGTAACTCATGTCCTCAGTGGGTCGAAATAAACATTTAAAAAGGGAAAGGAGACTTGGGCTGAGACACAGAGGAGTGCAGAGAGACCAACAGCTTGTTCTGCTGTCTTACTTTGTGTCTTCATGTCTTTGTGGCAGCATTGTGCTAGGAGGCCAACAAATCACCCAGGGTCTCTGTTCAGGAAAAGTTTCCTAGGGATCAAAGCCACAAGAATTTGTAGGTAGCAAAGAAAATGCTTCCTTTGGATCCCCAGAACTAAGTCAAGGAAAAGGGGAAAGGAAAAGGGGAAAGGAAAAGGGGAAAGGAAAAGGGGAAAGGAAAAGAAAGGAAAGGAAAGGAAAAGGGGAAAGGAAAAGGGGAAAGGAAAAGAAAAGAAAAGGGGAAGGGAAAGGAAAGGGAAAAGGAAAAAGAAAAGGAAAAGAAAAAGAAACTAGGAATTCTGTCACTTCAGGCATACTCTTTAATCCAGTTCCTGCACACCTCTGAACAAACCTCATGTTGCCTCACTGTGTTTGAAGTAAACATCAGGTGCCAGTGCTTTTAATCCTGAGCTTTACAAACAGACAAAAAGGCTTGAGAGGTGCCCAGCAAAACTGCATTCCACAGAGCAGACTGACACACACAGGTAA
Source organism: Fringilla coelebs (assembly GCF_963513975.1). Lineage (NCBI taxonomy): Eukaryota > Metazoa > Chordata > Aves > Passeriformes > Fringillidae > Fringilla > Fringilla coelebs. The sequence continues at coordinate 3,077,635 of NC_140036.1, read as the reverse complement.
TTTGAGGTTGGTCAGACAGATAAGGCTAAGAATGGAGCTGATGCTCTAAGTATGGAACATCAATTTGCAATGAAGCAAAAGAAATGTAATTTGTGGCATCTAGGTTTTAAAGCACATTTTATGAAAATATATAAAGGCAGTTGTCTGACTAAAGCCAGTGGAATTTGTATACTGTGCTGTTTTTGATTTAGGACAACATGCTGATATTTATACTGAGCAAAAGAATCTCTGGTGTGGGATTTAGTGGGGTAGATTTTATTAAGGTACCAAAAAATGAGAGTGGCCAAGCCTTTTTGTTAAGGTCCAGTTCTTGGTCTCAAACCCTGGTGTTTGCTGATAAAGGGTAGTTAAACTCATAGGCTTTTGTAGTGGTGATAAAAGCTGAAATATTCCAGTATGCCAGGAGTGATTCTGTTCTCACATTGCTGTTCTGTGGCCAGCTGCCAGACTCCTTGTGAAAGTGGGGCTGGCAATTTGTGCTCTCTTTTGCAGAGTAAAGCCCAGATCTGAGCTGGCAAATGCCTGATTCACTGACTTTGAATGCCTTGAGCAAAAAGGAGCTGTAAGAAATTGCCTGCTATAATCTAAACTCAGCTGAAAGGCTGCTCTGATTCCTGTTTGACTGTTTTCCATAGCCAGCTTTTTTAAAATGTCTTCTGTTGTTAATTCACAGCCCTCAAATATTTCTTTAATAATTTTCTTCGTTGCCATTGAAAAAAAAATCTTTGATCTCATGATTTAAAAATACAACTGGCAAAAAAAAAAATTGAAAGGCTTATGATATTTTTATAAGTTTGCTTAATAAGTATGAAGGCTGCTGTTCTATCGTGAGAAGGAAATATGGTGCCAGGGCAGCTGCTGCATCTCCTTTTTCTCTATTGATGTCTTTTCCTCTTCTGTAGCTGAAATTGCTGAAAGCTGGAGCTTCTGCTTGTCCCAACTCTCCTCTGCTGGCATCTTTCAGCAGCCACCAAGGATCATCCCACCACCTCCTTTCAATGCATTTCTCTCATGCCTCCTCCTTTTTCATGGCATCAAACTTAAACACTTAAACTTATCATCTGCATTCCTCATTATGTTCCTTTCCTGTTGTCTTACTGTGCTGCATTCCCTCCATCCTGCTCCTGGTGGCAGATTCAGTGCCCAATTTTGCTGATTCCATTTTTGTCAATACCAGATGTCACCCAGAAGCACCCCCTTTCCTCAGATGCTATGTGACATAAAGAAACTCTGGTAGCAAATGGGAATTCCCCTCTTAAAAATTCGATGGAGGGGGGAAATGGCACTTTTTTTTTGGCAGGCTTTTAAGGCATAGTGAACTCCAGTTGTGTTTTTGGCAAGGAAATCAGCTTGCTGTCCTAACCAGCTCTTGTTGCCAATATCCCCAGTGCTCCAGCTGGGTTTTTCTGTGGAAGCAGGAGCAGAACAGGGTTGGAGGGGGCAGCCCTGCAAAGCCAAGGTGCTCTGGGATTGCCCCTGACTCTGTGTCTGTGCTCTGCCACGTTAAAGTTAAACACTGACCATGGTTTTGAGGCAGCCTGAAGAATTTTGGCACCCAGTCCCTTCTAAATCCCCAAAGTGCTGACAGTAAAGTCCTCTGGCAATTAGGATTGACTATTGTGGTTTTTAATATTGTTATCTCTGCTTTAATTGAGGGGATGGGACCACAGTCAGGTTAAAAATGATTTATTGCTCAGGTAAACATCAGTGCCAGAGGCTGTGAGTTTTAAGAGAGCAAGCATTCAGGCACAGCTCAAAGTGGTCACAAGTCCTTCCTTACAAGACAATACAGAACTTTCTGATCCAATGGACACTTGGCACAAAGTTTATTTTGCTTTTCTAACCGATTACCTTTACTCACTTCTGCTGCACTGTGGATACTTTTATCCTAAGAGCTGCTATCACATGTACACACAAATGCTTCTATTGTACCCTGTAAACTCTCACCTTACTCTGTACAATCACACCCCTACATTATAAACCCTTCCCCATCTTATCAATGCAGTTTCTCACTTCCTTAAGACATATTCTTACTTACAACTGTAGAAACATAAGTTTATTATTTTTCTGCTTAATATCTGTATGTTGTATTTTTACATCAATCCAAGCTTCTTTCAAGGCTGCAGATCAAACCCCCCTGTGTCTGTGGAAGTTTCCATCTTTCTATTTCCTACAAATATCTACAGAGGATGTGTGACTGTGTTCACAGGGGTTCCAGGATGAGGGAAGAGATGAGAATGTTGACTCCATGTTTCAGAAGGCTGATTTATTATTTTATGATATATATTATGTTAAAGCTATACTAAAAGAATAGAAGAGAGGATTTCATCAGAAGGCTGGCTGAGAATAGAAAAGGAATGATAACAAAGGTTTGTGTCTGACTGAGACAGTCTGGACAGCTGGACTGTGCTTGGCCATTAATTGGAAACAACCACATGAGACCAATCCCAGATCCACCTGTTGCATCCCACAGCAGCAGACAATCATTGTTTGCATTTTGTTCCTGAGGCCTCTCAGCTTCTCAGGAGGAAAATCCTAAGGAAGGGATTTTTCATAAAACATGTCTGTGACAGAGGATGGAGCAGGTACTGCCCTGAGAGCATTAAACCCTTCCTGAAGTTTGGGACAGTGTCACTGTGGGTCCCCAGGGGGAATCACAGCTGAGCCCAGGGCTCCTGCTGGCTGGGAGGGAGCAGAGGAGGCTGCAGCCTGAGATGTGTGGTGTTTGTGAGGTCCCCAGGACGAGGTGAGAGATGAGAATCTGACTCCAAGTTCTCAGAGTGCTGAGATATTTATATTATATTATATTATATTATATTATATTATATTATATTATATTATATTATATTATATTATATTATATTATATTATATTATTCTATAATATATATTATATGTAATATATAATATATATTCTATAATATAAAATCTATACTATATAGATATATACAATATTATATTATGCTATATTAAAAGTATACTAAAGAAAGATAAAGAATACATCAAAAGGCTTAGCAAGAATGCTAATGAAAGCTCGGGACTGACTCCTCAGAGTCTGACACCGCTGGCTGTGATTGGTCATTAATTAAAAACAATTCACATGTAGCCCAGAGAAACCCCAAACCCCCTGAGAAACTGCCAGACCCCAGGCAGCCTGAAAGCTCCTTCACCCTGGTGGGGTTTATCACCCTGGTGGGGTTTATCACCTTGGTGGAGCCTGTTGATCAGCTCAGAAATTTGCAGAAGAGGAAAGAAGTGATGACTAAAAAAAGACTGTTCCCTCTCCTTCCACCATTTCCAAACAGGTCTGTTCCCCTCCTGGGGAGGGAGGCTGTGCCCTGATGTCCAGGAGCAGGGCAGGGGCAGAGCACTCATGCTTCAGCCATCCTCCTGATGAATTAAAAAAATATTCCAAGAAATGTGGTTGCAACCCAGGGAGGAAACTATTCCAAGAAAGCAAGCCTTGAGCTGGAAAACACTCACACATCTTGGAGGTCAGCCAGCACGTTTAGAATAAAACATCAGCTCCTGCTCATCAGATTTGGGGTGAGAAACCACTGGGGCTAGAAACATTAGGAATGGGTTATGAAGATATAAATCAAAGGGCAGAGTCCAGAGAAAAGAAATGCCTCATTCCAGAGTTAATTTAACCATGTTTAGATTTGGGTGTCCCAAAGGACACTTAGCCTTCTGTTTCTTAGCCATTTTGAAAGGGGGAAAGAGAGGGACAGCAAAGGAGGAACCTCAGAATATTTTTACAAAATTTAACTTTTCAGCCTGTTTTCTGTGAGTGAATCACAATTAACTGTGCCTCAGGGCGAGGGGCTCAGGGGCTGAGTCACAGCAGAGCAGAGGCATTGCTCTGTTCTGCATCAGGAGCAGAACCAGTGCTGTGAGTGCAGCAGCAGAGGAGCCCCATTAAACAGCTGCCAAGGACCATTCACTCCCTCTGATGCTCTCCCATTTTTTGCTGCATTAGTTACAGTTTCTGACAACGACCTCTCTCGGCTCAAGGGAATTTTTATTTTTTTTTTTTTTAAGAAAAATTTCTCTATTTAAATTTCATGCGCTGCGAATCTCCTCGGAAGCTGTCAGGGGTTAGTTCTACATTTGTCTGACTTGCTTTAAACAAAAATAGTTCTGGGGAATTAACCCTTATTGATGCAGGGCCACCCCAGTGTAGGGAATAATGTGCTCTGACTGCATGATTCAGAAGGCTGAACAAATGCTTTATTAGGCTATGCTATATTACATTAATACCATACTAAGTTACATACTGAAGAGATACTATACTAAATGACACTAAAGAAAAAATATATATACAAAAGAAAAATCTGTGACTGTCTGAGATAGCCAGGACACAGCTTGGACCCAACTGGCCAAGGAAACAAAACAATCTTGACTGGTGTCCAATAATCAAATCCCTTTGGGTAAACAATCTTCATAATCTATTTCACACTTTTGTGGATTCCAGTCTATCTTGAAGTCTGGGAAACTTTCTCCATGAGTGAGGGTCAGAGTCAGTGCTGCCCTGGGGACAGAGGAATATACCCAGTGCCCTGGGTGTGCACAAGTGGCAGGGAATGCATCATTCTGACTGTCACTGTCTGTAGTTGTGTGGAACATCTAAGGCCACCAAGCTTTGCTTTCACCCTTCACATTCCTGAACAACAAGAAATACCCACACCAAGGTAAGTGACATTCAGAGTCAGGCTCCTCCTGGATGGCTTTTCAAAGTTGGTGAGCTAATCTTGTAATCCAAGCAAAAATCAAAGTAAAAATCCCCTTTCTGCAGTTGCTTATCTGAAACACTCAGCCGAACCACTCTTCTATCAACTTCAGCAAGGGGCTAAATGGGCTTCAAAGGTGTTTCAGCTTTTTAGATCAAGGTGGGTTTGGTTCTGTGAATGAGATAAACTTGCAGCTACAGGAAAGTCAAAGGAAAAGCAGGAAATAGTCTTTTTAGTTCCACATGCAAAGGCACCTTTTGATGTGGCTGCTGAATTGTGTTCATCAGAAGTAAAGGCTAATCTTCCCCTTGACATTTACTGAGTTGGTTGATTACTTCTCTTCTGAACCATCCATGTGGAGCATTGCAGGGTTTTATTAATGATTTCCTGGAAATGCTTAATATCAAGAGGTTTTTCCAATTCCCATTTAAGCTCTGCACATTCATAATTGAGATCTTACAAGGTAAAGCAGAAAAAAAAATTTAAAAAAAATCAAACCTGGCAGAACTCACTTGGAGGAAAAAAAAAATATTGATGAGACAAAACATTTTACCTGCAGTGTCCAGAATTCTTTTTTGACTGTCATAAAACCACTTCCTGGGATTAACTGAAGGCTGATGTGGCAGGAGGATGAGCTGCAGGGCAATGAGGGGACTCAGTGTGTATCCTCTGCTGAAGAAAACCCATTGATATTCCCTCTATGGGAATTTATCTGAATCTTCTTTTTAATTTTTGTCCTCTGTCCCTATGAGAGGAATGCCTCTGGAAAGGAAATAGTTATTAGGGTATATAAAGTTAAAATATCTGTGCATATATTTGTTTTATACTGAAATAACAGTGGGAGATACCAGAGCCATGAAAGGTCAGGGTCCCACTACATAGATTGAACAGGAAGTAGCCATTGCCCCACAGGGTTGATAACTGTGAAGACAGAAAAAAGAATAATTTCTGTCCTTCTCTTTAGGAAAATTGATGAAAAACAAACATAAGGATTCTGATTTTGTTATTATACAGATCTGTATAGGTCTTGAAAAGGGATCAAAATCTCAAATGAATTCTTCCCTTTTTAAAAGTCTGAGAAGAGGTCTCTGGGATGTCAAAGGAGGTGGTTCAAGAAAAAATCTATGGGTGATTCACTCGGATTTGTTCTCTGCCAGTGCTGTCCTTTAGCCCAGGTGCTTCTCCTTCCCTTGTGTTTGCCCTTCTCTTTCCCAGTGCCTCTTTGGGTTTGCTGGCTGAGCTGGGGCTTTGCAAGGCTACAGAAGGTTTATTTACACACTCTCCTGTTGCAGTGGGGTAGAAAAAATATGAAAGAAAGGCCTCATAAAATCAGGCCTGCTCTGTAGATCAGTGGTCTGTCATTTCTTCTAAGCAAACTTTGCAAATTCCCATGTGAGAACAATCCTGGTGTGAGCAGTTCCTTAACACAATTTATTCCTAGGTGAAAAACAACCAGCACCTACATAAACATGAAATCTATCTCACCAGAACCAGTGAAGAAAACATGTATACAATTTAAGAGTAGAGAGATTTGATGGACAAGAAAAGTACCTTTTACTGACCAATAAACAAGAAAGCTACTGACCAATTGGAGTCACACATGGGGTCTGTCAAACTCTATAAAAAAGGAGAATAACTGCATTGCAGAATTAACCCCTGATATGTGAATGGACCAAACTTATAATTATCTGAAAAACTGGTGCCCACTGTCCAGCTTGGGTGGAGCCTCTGGGAGGTTTGGCTGCCCAAGGTGAACCTGTTTGAAGGCCTTTAATAAATACCCACTTTATTATCTGGATCTTGTCTGGCCTCTGCTCTAGGGAGCCACTCCAAGGCACCAGCTGGAGTCAGCTCCTGTGGTCCAGGGTTTCTGATTCCACTGAGGGAATTCCTGCAGTGGGCACAGCTTCCTGTTGCCACAGAAATTGGGCCCATGATTATTGGTTTCTCTGGGTCTGCACTGAAGGCACTCCAGACAGAATTTCATGGTGGCACTCAGGTGTTTATTATTCCTTATCAGTAAAACAGTCTCTGCTGGGAGTTCTGCAGCTTTTCATCAGAAGGCACAAAATGCCCAACAATCTCTTGTTCCAAGGGCTCCTAAGACTAAACTGTCCAATTAAGAGCTGACACCTGGATTATTTCCCTTTTACCCCAATAACTGATCCCACAGAGCCACAGTGCAGAATTTTCTGCCCAATTACAAAATGCCACCCAAACCCAGGGAGAAGGAGGAAGAAGAAGCATGAAGAAGGAACCCAGGACAACACCCTGTGCCCTCCATCCTGCTTCCATCCACAACATCCTAAAAACCCCAAACCCTCAATTTCTCCCCCAGTGACACACCCACACTGCTCTCTATAATCTATTGCACACTTCTGTGGGTTCCAGTCTATCTTGGAGTCTGGGAAACTTTCTCCATGAGTGAGGGTCAGAGTCAGTGCTGCCCTGGGGGTCAGGGCACCCAGAGCAGACAGAGGAATATTCCCAGAGCCCTGGGTTTGCACACATAATGACACACTAGAGATATTTTTCACTTTGGTTGGTGAGCAGGGCAGGAGAATTTGAAGCAGTGTTCCTCTCGTTAGGTTTTGTAATACATTTCTCACAAAGTTAACTCCAGAGAAGTAATAGCACAAGGTCAGTTAAACTTGTTAGATGAATATTACGCTTGGTAATGAGCTGAACTTTACAAAATATCTGCTTCCCATTTCAGAAATGAGACAGCTCAATTCCTTCCTACTTTTCATTTGTTTTAAGGCAGAGAATGGAAGTGGTATCAATTTTTCTGCCAGCGTATTAAACCATGATTTTATTAACAAGTAATTGCATTGAGTCTTGGAAAGCAGCAGCAGCAGCAAAATGTACTTCTGGAAAGCTGAAAAATGTATTTTAGAGTCCTTTGAATAAAATTGTGAAACTGCTCTAGCAGGATATTTCCCTTCCTGGAGCATAAGATGGGAGAATTTTATATAGGTTATACAGCTGAGAGCTATTTTAAATCTCATTTTGAACTCAAATAATCTATGAAGTGAATGCTCATCTGGATGAAAAGACACCCTTGTTCTTTTTTTTTTTTTTTCTAGACAAAAACAAGCACAAAATATCTGAATGCTTTACAATTTCAAGTGAAAGTCAGAGGGAAGTCCACATTTATGTGTGGAATGATTTTATTTCCTGTTTTGGACTAGTATGGATCAGCAGGGAAGGGGAGAGGTTGATCTTTTTGGTGGTAATTTTCCCAGGACCATCTCCCACGTGGATGCAGTTATACCCATGCAAAGGTGCCAGTGGAATAGGAAAAGTCATTGGTACATGAGACTGAAATGTGGGTAAATGAAGTGACATCTACCTTGAGAGAGAGAACAGTGAGAAGAGACTTTATTACACTGTGGGGTAAAACAAGGGAGAAAAGCATGAGCTGGGACCTCTGATCTTGCAAAGTGTGGGAATTTATAAAATTAGAGTAAAGCTACAAAACACAAAGTAGTTAATAAACGACATGGTTACAAAGGTTTCTTTTTAGGTGAACCAAGTGGAGGGATGGTGGGAATCCAGAAAATCAGAAAGTTTTGGGAAAGCTGCAAAAGGCCTCAGAGACAGCAGAACTGTGATCAGAGCTCAGCAGCAGCCATGAGATTGGTCAGCAGAACAATTATTTTAAAAGTAGAAAAGCAAGGACAAATAGAACAATGGTCTGTGTATTAATGCTTGGCTAGAATAACTCCCCAAGCTGCAGAAAAGTTTATCTAGAGAGATATTAGGGAGTTCTAAGCTGAATAATGGAGCTCTGTGCATTGTGTTTGAAGGCTCACAAGCAGGGGTTGTATTTGAAATAAGCCAGCATTGTTTAACCCAAGGTACCTGAACCACTGTCAATGTAGAATATATACTATACAGATATAAATACTGTCAGTGTGCTTCTGCTTTGTGTGATTGGGCAAAAAACTTTTAAAGTGAGTTGTAACATTGAGTTCTGTGTCTGCTGCCTGGGATGTGAGCTGATGGCATCTTCCCACTGTCATAGCCATGGAATGAGGCTGGTGCTGGAAAATCAAGCAGCTCAAGGCACATCCACAGCAGTCCTGTCCTGTTTGTGATTTGTACACAGCCCCCAGCCAGAGATACAAAGGAGAGCAAAGCACAAGAAATGTTGGAAGCTGAAGTCAGATAAGACCCAGTAGAAAAAGGGGTTTTTGGGTGAGTGACTGGGACAGTCTGCAGAGGGATGCTGTGCACTCTGCATCTCTGAGGGAGGCTGCAGCTCTGACTGTGGTGCCTCTGTGTCACTCTAGGTCATGAAATAAAACAACGCAGACATTGGAATCTCCAAGGTAAAAAGAAGAGGGTTTAATTTCTGACTCCAGCATTTATAGATTTATTTAAGTGACAGTCGATTGGAGGATGACTGCCAGCTCTCCAAAGACACTGGACAAACCAACAGTCCATCAAATTTCTCCTCTTCCAGAAAAGAATGCAAGACAATAATTATTTAGAGAAAAGAGCGTGAGAAAGTTCATGACAAGAATGTAAACATCAGAAAGAACTTCAAAGAACCGAGTGACACCTCTGAGCACCAGGTGCTGAGCTCAGAACAGGGGGTGAATTGGGGTAAACAGAGGTTTATTGTCCAGGTGTAACAGCCTGAAAATAAACAGGATTCTGGCTGCACATGAGCCGGTTCCTCATGGGCTTTAACATCCCAGGGGTTCCCTCAGGAGTTTAACTCAGCACAGAGAAGGATGTGCTGGATGGCTTCAGTGAGCTGTGCTGTTATCAGTGTGCACTGACAGGCAGATCTTTGGAGAGGGTGTTAAAAGAGGGAGGTGGGAGCAGCTGACCACTGTGGGCTCTGCCAGCCTGACCCCCTGGGTGATTCTGCAGCATCTCAGGTTTTCAGGAGGCTCCTTTGGACCACGTGGCAGAACATGGAGCAATATTTGAACAAGTATTCCTGGGTTTAGGACTTGTGAGTCACACATTTAAGTAAGACTTTGCTGGGAGAGGGAGCCAAAAAAAAGAAAGGAGGTTGAGCTACAGTGATGGTGTTTGTGAGCAGGGATAGGGATGGAGCACAGCCAGTGTCAGGGTGGTCAGGGGCCTTCCAGCTCCTTTTACCAGATCCAGGAGCTTGGGAAAGCCCAAGCCATTTGGAGGTGATGCCTCAGGTTTCAGCTTTTCTATTTTTCTCATTCTGTGCTGCTTTAGTGTGCGGGTCTGGGTTCACATCAGGGGATGCTGAGCTCTGTGCACAGAGCAGGGAGACAAAACAATTCCTGCTCCAGCTGGGCACCAAGGACAAATGACCCAAATCTCAGCCCAGGAGCACAAACCCCGTGGGCTGGAGAGAGAAAAACAAGCAGGGTGGGACTGCAGGGGCTGAAGCTGGGATGGGACAATGAACTGCAAGGTGCAAATGGAGCAGAACTGATCCCAGGGAGAGACCCCGTGCCCAGCTGGGCATTTTGGGGCCATTTTGGTTCATCTTGGGTGCAGCCCTGGCTGGGCTCTGGTGCTGCCCAAGGTGGATCCATGGAGGAGATCCTTTGGATAAATCCCTGCTTTATTCTTTAGCTCTGTCTGATCTCTGTTCTAGGTCAGCCTTCTCAAGGCACCAGTGGCATCATTTCCAGCCAGCAGCCAGTGCAGGGTGGCTGTGAAGGGGAACAGAGCTCTGAAACCTGTCCTGTACTGAGCTGAGATTGGGAATGTCTTAAAGCCTTTGGGATGGGGGAGGACACCCAAAACACCTTTTGCTTTCTTTCAGTAACTAAACTTCATGTAGAGATCTCTCTGAAAAGATCCAGGGGTGGACAGAGCGCCTGCCCCTCTGAATCCTGGTGGCAAACTTCTCACTGAGCTTGACAAAACCAGAATTTCAGCCTTTTACCTGTTCTTTTTACAACAAAACAACAATATTCTGGCCTAACCAAAACTTTCAATAAGCTTTTAAGGCCAAGCTATCCCATGGAAATGGTTCCCTCCTCTATCTCCTCCTTCTCTATCCAAATGTACAATTTTATTTTAAAAGCCTCCGCAGGCTGCTGCAGCAATTTTGTAATTTGAGGTTAAGGGAAAGCTGAACTTTTCTAAAGGAATAAAGAACCAGTTTGATTAGAGCATGGCAAACCTCCCAACAGCTCTGAAAATGCATCTTTTGTGCAGTGTTTATGGCACCTGTTGGCACAGCTGGCACCTTGTGGGTTTCTTTAAATCATTCTGAGAACACTAAAAACGAGGGTAACACTGAAAACCAGGGCTCAGGACTCAAGCATTTTTTCACCTCTTCTTGCAATGAAGCACATCCCTATGAAATTAACATCAGAGAGTGATGGAAATGTACCTTAACTCTGGATTTCTGTGGTGGTGGAATTTAATTAACTTCCATCCACAGCCTGGCTGGGTGTGTGGGGGTCACTGTGGGAGCACTTCAGACTGAGCACTCAGCTTTGGCTTTAGCAAGAAGCAATCCTGACCAGGCTGGGCCATTTTTAAGGAACAGCCTGGGCTCCCTGTCCTTCCCACCTGTGGTTCTTCAGACACCAGCAGGAAACATGTGAAGTGTGTACAAAGTGAGGGAGGTGTAAGCAGGCAGATGGAAATTTCATATATTCTAAATTCATCTCTGCTTTTAGAAAACAGGCTGTGAGCTCTGTTTGTTATTTTTAGCCAACCTGATGGAAGTGTGTTCTTGGTAAGGAGCAGCTCTGATGGGAGGGAGGCAGGCCCGTGGCAGGTTGTCATTAAGGCCAGTTTGGTTGGCAGCTGTAAATTTAAATAGTAGAGCTGCTCTTGGTTAAAACTCACAGATCATTAAACAAAGGGAAAGTTCACTCAACATCAAAGTGGGGTTTGGTGTTTAATTTGTGCTTGAAGAAAAGTGCAGGGGGATGAAAGCTGAGGCTGAACATTGTTCAGGTCTTGTGCAGTGTCCATCAGCCCTGCTTGGGAGCAGCAGGGCCACAGAGAGAAAGGGTTTGTCACCCCCAATTTTGGCTCCTGTGTGATTGAAATATCACCCACAGCACCTGGGCAGAGGCTGTGCTCCCCCCTGGGCAGGGAGGGATGTGAGTCCATAATCCTCATATTTACCCATTCAAAATGGGAGCAGACATCCTGTAATATCCTCTCTACTGCAGTCTAAAAGAGAGGAGAGCTCATTATTTACATACAGCATCAAACTTCCTCTTGATGTGGCTTGGGCGTCTTGCTGCTGTCTGACTCCTATTAAAATCTCTCTGTCTGAGCCTCTAGTTCAACCCAGAGACTAACAGGGAGAGAAAGTGGCAAAGGTGATGTGTAACTTACAGAAAGAGTGCTGAGAAAAATTAAAAAAAAAAAAAGGTTTGCAATAAAGATGCGCTGGTACTTCAGAGAAAACTAAATTATTTTTTTTTATCGCTTTTTGTGATGCAAATGTTCCGTGCCAAAGCCTGTGGAACTTTGTGTATTAATCACTCTGACTGTCCAGATTTTTATTTTAAGGCTTGGTCCCTTAGCTATTTGGAAAGAAGCATAAATATGTGATTTAAAGCGGGGGGGATGGAGCACCTGTGTGCAACAAAGGATGCAATTTTATATCCTACCATTTAAAAAGGAAAAGTAAAGACATTTGGTTTCCTCTCACCACTCACACCTGTTCAGAAAGATGGCCATCTGATTACTTTGTGCTTTGAAATGACTCAAACAGCCTGTGCTGGCTTTTCTTGTTGTTGTTGTTGTTGTTGTTGTTGTTGTTGTTGTTGTTATTATTATTATTATTATTATTATTATTATTATTATTATTATTATTATTATTATTATTATTATTATTGATTCTGTGTCTCTGCTCTTGTCATCAGCACCAGGTCCAGGAGGTCCTGCTGGAATAATTCTGCTCCATCATTTCCTGCAGGATACATTCTGTGGTTTGCAATAAGGCTGATAAACTATTTGTGTAAATTTTGGGGGCTAAATTTAATCTGTTTAGGGCTGGGTTTAGGGCCATTCCTTCCCAACCCCATCCCTATTTCTAGTTCAGGAGTGTGTTTAATATCTTTCAGCACCTGCACAGCAGCCAGCCCTGGAGAATGAATAAAATAATCATTCAGTTTTCATGCTCAGCTCCTTTTCAGAGATAATAAATAAGTTGGTTTATGTACTGGTTTGGAAGCCAACACCATTCAAAGCTGTATTTCATTGGTGTGGGGAATTAGCAAACATTCCCTAGCATGATCATTTGCTGTTTGTTTTCTCTCTGAAGCAAACAGATATAAATTGTTTAAAAGGGCAAACCTGTTGGAGAGAAAAGCACCAGCAGTAAAGGAGACACTATTGCCATGACCAGGGTAAATGTAATTTTTAAACCTTGCAGCTGCCAGCCATCACTGTGGTCTCCTGGAAAGGCAGAGGGCTCTGGGCCAGGCTGGGAATTGTCAGATTGTTTATTTTGGAGGTGCCACTGTCACTGCTGGGACTTTAGGTGACCCTCCCTGCCTGCAGGTTGGAGTGGGAAGGGCCAGAGGTGGGAGCTGTTCCATGAAATAGAATTTGACCTTGAGAGCACAGGTTTGTCTAAACTGGGCTTGTTCTCTGCCAGAGTAGAGGCAGAGACAATACAGAGCAACACACTCCATTTTCAGAAGGCTTCAAACTGGTTTTATTCTATTTATGCATGCTTTTTATACATTCTTACAAAGCTCATAAGTTTACTCATTGGTCAGGAGAGATAAACAAAGTGCTCATTGGAACAGGCAGCTGCAGGTTTCTCTAGTTTACCCTTCTTTCTTTCTTGGTTTCTATGTCAGTGACCTTGGTAGAGAATTCTTTCAGGGGTGAGCATGGATCCTCTTCTCAAACTTCTCTCTGGCTCACAGAAGTCACTGTAAAACCTCTTCCACAGTTCCCTGGGTGTGCATCCCCATCAGGGACTCTCCTGGGGGTCCCTGGTGGTCCCCACACCCTGCCAGCCCCCCTGGCCAGGACTGATGCTCTAGGGGCTCTGTGACCCCAGGGAGGGCTGTGCTGGCTGTCCCCAACCTCTGAAACCCCAAACCCACCCTTGGACTGATTTCCATCAAGCATTGGAGCTGCTCTTCTGCTGGACCTGTCCCAGATTCTGACATCCAGACATCAGGTCTCAGGTAAGTCTTGGGATGTACTTTCATTTTCAGAATTGAAAAATTGGTCTGGAAGTGAAATTTATTGGGTTTTCTCTGCTGGGGGAGAGATCAAAGCTCCTGGCTTGTTCTGAAAGAAAATAATTTTTCTGGTTTCAAAGCAGTTTTGGCTTCACACTGAAGAGACATTGCTGCTTCCAGCCAGCTGGCTGATCCTCTCTGGAGCTGCAGCGAGCTCGCTGCCCTGCTCTGATGCTGCTCCACATTTCTGCTCCCCAGTGCAGGGGGATGGAGCCACCCCTGCCAGAGACTGTCAGGAATGTTTACACACCCTCAGCTGAACTGAGGAAAGGACAATAAACCAGCCTACAGTCTCATTTATAATTACCCAGTGGGAAGGAAATTAAAGTGACAGCAGTGAAGTGTTCACTCTCTCCTGGTGACATTCAGACATTTAGTGGGGTTGCCCTTGGTGAAGGCACAGGAATCAGGCAAGGACTCAGCCTCACAGAGCCCATTTCACGCTCAGAGCCCTGCCAGGGAGGCAGCCAGCCCCTCTTCTCCCTCAGCCAGGTATGCCCTGTGTTTTATTAGTCCCCTGTCATCCTGCTGCAGACAATGACATAATTGGATTTAAACAAACTAGACTGCAGTCTCCTATGGTCTAGTGAGTATTTATGTCACTCAAGCATCAGGAGACCTCTGGAGGGGTTTGGAGTTTTGTTCTTTTTTTTTTCTTCTTTCCTTAAATACTTTAAAAAAAATAAAATATCAGTGACATTTTCTGGACTAAATGGTTCTAATAGAGCGGCAGAGAGATTTGGGTGTCCCCATGCTTTTTGTGTGACACAAAGAAACAGGATTAGTTTTACCTGGAAGGCAGAGTCATGAGGCTCCCCACAGGCATCTCAGGAAACGCTGATTCTTCCTGACTGGGGTGGATAAAAGATTATTACACAAGTGGTTACTTTCAAAGAAAATATCTCCTCCACAGGGGATCAATCTTTAATGTAACACTAACAAATTAACAATCTGTTCCTTAGATGGGGAGAGCTGTTTGCACATCATGTTGTGTGCTGCTCAGGGAGAGCAGGGGAGGGATGCTGTGGCTTTCACCTGAGGTGTGGAAAATTGCCTCAGCTGCTGGTGAAGAGGGCCAGGCTCTTGGCTGCACAAATGTGCTGGTTACAGCTTACAGTAGGAGGAATGGGAGTGCATATGGTTTACCATGTGCTGGACTTTGATTTGAACAATCATTTTATGGAAAAGAATGGAATTATTATTATTATTATTATTATTATTATTATTATTATTATTATTATTATTATTATTATTATTATTATTATTATTATTATTATTATTTTATTATTATTATTATCATCATCATCATCATCATCATCATCATCATCATCATTATTACTACTACTACTATAGTTCTTGTTGTTGTTGTTATTATCATTATTATAAACCTATTGTTGTATATTATATATATTATACTAGTATACTGCATTAATATATTGGCATCTTGATGTTATAATTGTATCATTATTAACAATTATGAATTATTAATAAATGATATAATGGAACTTCTTCTGATGGAGCTGCTCCTCCTTGGGCAGTTGTCCTTGCCCCCTGCAGGATCCAGAGGTGTTTTTGTCACCCACAGGAGCACCAGGGCTGAAATGAGTCTGCTCAAGGGTTCAGGGTGACCTTGAGAATGGAAAATCAATCCCAGACTGACTTCAGCCCCCAGACAGAACAACCTGGAACCTTCAGCTTCACTCCTGGGAATGGTGGGGCTTCCTGGAGAGTCCTCAAGCACTGCACTCTGGTAGGTCCAAGGAGTTGTTATGGTTGATCTCATGTCCAGCTCGTTGGAAGAACGAGCATTTAAGAGCTTCTTGTGTTTTTCTTCTCTTTTCTTTCACTCTTTTCTACCTGACTGCAGCACCCCTGGTTAGCAGGCAAGGACCAGGCGCTGAGAACAGCTCCCTGTGTGGCTCTGATGGCTGAGGCTTTCTCCCTCTGCATTCAGCTTTCATGGTGTATGGAATGAATGCTGCCTGCATCCTTCTGTTGAAATAAAAAGCAAATTTCCCTAGTAAAGTAATTAGGATGTGGGTCACAGGTTGTTATAAAGCAAGTCAGACATTATTTCACTTTGCAGAAAATCCTGTGCTAGGACTTTTATCAAGAAAGCCCATTTGTTTTTAAAAACCCTTAATCAATAAATCCTAATTAAAATCATATGTCAGATAACTAGTCGTCCTTAAGATTTTGGTTTTATACCCAGGAGTATTCTAGCTTACTGGTGACAAAAAGTGTATTTATTTACTGACTAGATCAATAGCCTGCTCAATAATTGTTTTTTGCCAAGGTTACAGGCATTTGGCTGGAAATAATTAAAACTGTTTGTGATGATGGATTTTTTTGAAACTTGCTGTAATACCTGAAGGAACTCCTGCCTGGGTGCCTTGAGTCTCAGACCGAGCTGGGTTTTGCTTTCATGTGCACTGCAGTGCTCCTAGCCCTCTCTAATAATTAGATTTGTTTAATTTTCTATGACCCATCTTCCAAAACTTGACACCCACGTGGCCCCAGTATGTGTCCTAAAGCTGCTATGGAGAGGCACATCACATTTACAGCATTTCCAGTTTTAAATTTGGTGATATTTGCCTGCAGAGGTTGGTGGGAAATGACAAGGTTTGGTATGGAGTTCGGATGCAAAGAACCTGGAATGTCCTGGGTGGGCTCTGGGCAGGGTTCTGTGGTGCTGAAGGACATTAGTGTGGCTAAAGATTTTTAATTTACAGCATTCTGAACTGCCCTGTCTGGGTTATTTATAAGGAGGGCTTGCACTGCTCCTTGGAGCCAAGACACAGAAGATGCTGAAAGTGATTAAAGAGCCCTGCTTTGAAGCACCATGTTCTTTCATCAGCAGGCAGATATGGGAGCAGGAATAACAGTTCTTTATTAGGAAAACTGAAAATACAAATGCAATAGTACAAATAAAAAAACCACACACTGCCAGAGTGAGAGCAGTCCCTGTCCCCTGTGTGTCAGGGTGGGGGCACAGCCCCATCCCAGGGGGGCTCAGCCCTCCTGCAGTGCCAGCTGTGGCTCTGCTGCAGCAGGATCCTGCACAAGGGGGGAGTTTTCCTCTGCAGCTCCAGGGCTGCTGGAGATGGGCCTGCTCTCCCTCTGGGAATGCAGGGCAGGAGAAAGCTGCTCCTCTGGGAATGCAGGGGGCAAAGGCTGCTGTGCTGTTCCAGGGCAGATTGTATCCAGGTAGGAATGCTTGGCTCCTGCCCTGGGCGCAGCATCTCCCCATGGGATGGTGGAATTTGATCAGCCCTGCAGGGACACTCACTGGCCATGGACAGCAGAGATCTGCTGGAGGGAGGATGGGCTGTGGGAGAGATAAAGAAAAAACTGCCCCATGGACAGCAGAGAACTGCCCCAGCTCTGACAGATGGGGATAGAACACACACCCCCATTTCCATCCTAAGACAACAGCTCAGTAATAAATGCATCTAAACTATTCATAACTTTCTGTGACAAACAGAAGCCAAATAGGAGAATGGATTCTGTGTTTCTGCTCTTGTCATCAGCACCAGGTCCAGGAGGTTCTGCTGGAATAATTCTGCCCCATCATTTCCTGCAGGATACATTTGAGGCACTTCCATGGTTTGCAATGAGGTTGAAAAACTATTTGTGTAAATTTTGGGGGGTAAATTTAGTGACTTTTACATCCCAGCCTTTTCCCAGGGCATCTGTGTGTGCACAAAAGCCAGCTATACATATTTATTACTGGGATGGAGCAATAATTAGGAAATGTTTCATTTGAATTACGCCCCTCACGCTGTTGCTTGGTGTTGTGCACAAATATATCGGGGAGCAAACAGGGCTCAGTTGCAATGGCACAGAAAGATAAGAAATATCTCTGGTAGGAGCAGAGTCTCCAAACTGATCACAGTGATAGCTTTTATCATGCTCTTTCTTCATCCCTTTTCCCGTAGGTCAAGACTGAAGTCATTGATGCAATATCCCAGAAATAACATTTCACTCTATTCCCAGACGACATCCTCAGCTGTGTGTTTGGAGCCACTTGCACATAAATTACAGGGAAAGCTTATAGGAGCATAAAGTATTTTCAGTAAAACCTAAACCCTTTGACTTTTAAGCTTGCTCATGACAAACATCCCAACTACCGAAAAACTAGAGCACATCCTCAGAGAACAGAATCCTTCAGTCTTCATAATCATTTAAAAAGAGAAAGATGTCATGGATGGGATGGTTAGAAATGAGCAGCTTCTTGAATGCCAGTGTATCATGGCATCCAAGCAAGTAGGTGACTTTCTCAAGATTTAATCCTGCTTTTTTTTTGCACATCCCTAATTAAAACTGGAGAGTAAAACATAGATTTTGTGCTTAAAACATATAAAAATACATATGCACACATGCATTTATATAAAAGAATTAACATGAAAATGCCTTCTTCACTGGAACTCTAATGCCTCCAACAGGAAAAGCCATCAGATTCTTGAATTATCATTCTCTGACAATATCATAAACCTAAAGAACTACTTAGACTAAGTGCTTGCTTTTACATGGCTAAATTTAGGTGGGATGATTCACTCCTCAGAGCTGGATTTGCATAACAAGACAATGGCAGTTAAGCACCTAAATGCCTACAGCAGATTTTCCAGCTTCCTTACATCCCCAAGCTGTCATTGATCCCTGTGCAACATAAATCCCAGAAAAACAACCCCCATTTGTGGATACACAACATCCATGTGGCAAAGACGTGGCCCTAAAGTTTAGTTTCTCATCTTGAACCCCTTCACACTGGTGATGTTGTGATGATTCCCACAGGGTAATTAACAATTTTTCCCCACTCAACAAAAGAGCCCCAGGGAAGGGAATGATGGAATCACTGTCAGTGCAACCTTGATGCACTTAGACTGCCCCCAAAGCATACCAGGGGCTCTTTAGCTGGGGTCAATCCTCACCACAGAGGCCTAAAGCAAAGGAAATCACTTCTCACGAAGAGAAGGAAAGCAGAAATTGAACTTTATGTGCTTTGAATGTGTGGCTGGGGTAGGGAAAGCCTTTTTCCCTGATTTAGTTAAGTTAAAAATAAATTTTTTCTTTGAAGTCTTCCTTGGCATGTCTCAAGTTACAAGATTATTTCATAAAAGCTAATGCAGTCAAACTGAGCATCCAGGGCCTGTTGCTCCTTGCTTTCAAAGACTCTCAGGCATCCTCATGGGAGCATGCCTAGTAAAAATAACATTTTCTCCAGTTAACCAGAAAATAGAAACCCAAGGACAATCCGTCCAAAGCCAGCATCAATTTCACAGGATGACAACTTATGTGTTTGGAAGGAGCATTACAGAAGCATTACTTTTTGTGCATCTGTAGGACTGACAAAGTCAAACTAATAAATAACCATAAATCAGCTTATAAATGTTTCCTCATCTTTGCATTCTCTGTTCTGTGGCTGGTTTGGTGGCAAACAACTGAGCTTTGCCATACCTGGGAGACCCTGGGCTTTTCAGCTCTCCAGGACTGCCCAGAGCACAAGCACTCCTGCTCTTGAAGCCTTCAGGTTTAATTTTAGGTTTAATTTTAGGTTTCACAGAGAAAAGCAAGGCAGACTTCCCAAGGATATTTCTGGGATTCACATTCTCTGAGCCTCAGAGAAAGGTGTTCACAACTGGGATGCACTGTGGAAGATTGTTTACCTGAAGGGAATTATTGGTGATTGGATTCTGGTGTGAGTGTTTTGATTCCTTGACCAATTGTGTGTGAATCCAGGTGTGTGAGATTGTGGGCAGTGGAGTTGAGTTGGGTGCTTGGGCAGATTCAGTTTAGATGTTATGTAATATAAATGGGATATAATATAGAATAATAAAGTATAATAAAGTAATTAATTATCCTTCTGATAAGATGGAGTCCTCCTCGTCATTCCTCCTGGATAAAATATCACTGATAGAGGGGTTTTCCTCAAGTACATAAATTCTTAATTTGTTGCAGATAATTTCTACCAGATGATAATAGCAGGAGCACAAGGGAAAATGAAAGAACAGCAGACTTGGAACAGAGGTTATTAAGCACTTTTTCCCCATGAGAAGCATTAATGGGTTGACTTAAGAGGTTCTGGGGGAGATGTGGAGAAGGTTTTGCTCTCAAGGACAACCAGGCACAGGGCAAAGTGCAGCTCCAAGCACTGCAGACTGACAGCAATGCATCAGTGCGCAGTCACTGTGCACACCTGCACTGGCAAGCATTCCTAAAGAGGAGCATCTCCTTCATAGCAGCTGAATGGTAACTGAATTTCTGAGCATTTTCTGTGTCAACTCATTCTTCAAAACTTGACCCTGCACCACCAGTTGGTGTAGGGAAGTGTTTGGTACCTGCTGCTTTGATATCCAGGTGAAAAACACTGTGAACATCCAACTTCATGTCATTCTGGTCCATGATCCATTGCTTAAATTGGATTTTCCCTGAAATCTGCTTTTATTATCAGATCAGACCCACTCCCAATAAATATGTAAATGAGAGGACTAAAACTGTACGGGATTGGTGCCTGTCACAGAATTGGTGCTGTCCCAGTGGATTATCATTTATGAACACTGGACAGATCTGAATAAAATAAACCTTAAGACATCTCAGAAATAATAAGGGATATGCAGCATGTGTCCTTAATAACCTACTCTAGTGAGCTCAGCTACTGCTTCTTAATACTGAATATTCATGAAGTCATTAAATGAATAATTGGGATACATTTACACTTTATTACTGTTATGGAATAGCCTGGGCACCTTAATAAGATGCTGATGATTCATTTTGGCATGGCAGGAAGAGGGTGCAGAGGGAATTTGTCAGTGTGACTGGCTAATGCAAAAATAATTGTTCCATTTTCCAACTTTAATGTCTAGAAAGACACTGGTGCTTAAGAGTGATTCTGCCTGATAGTCCCTTTCAGTGGGTATCAGAGATTTGTACAGAGCCAGTGCTCTTTCTGTGTCTCAGTAAATAAAGAACTGGGGAAGAGCAGGCAGAAATACTCCCCCCAAAAAACTCAGAAATTACTAACAGCTCCTGTATGGTGCAGATCAATTCTGATGCACTTGATAAATTAGAGGGATTAGATAAATAATCTGATTAGAATGTAATAGTCATGGAAGGAGCTTTCCATTACAGTGAGACCTTGACTCTCAAAATATAATGAAACTTTTATGGATCAATTTAATTATAAGTGAGCTATACAAATATTTACCATGGCTAGATACTGAAAAGTTACATTCCTCTGCTGTAAGTCAACTCTATGAATATATCTGCTGTAAAGATATAAACAGATTTCTAAAGCCAGTAGAAATGAAAATTTAAATGAAAACTAGGCTTAAAACCAGAGTTGACTCAATCCAGTGTCCTTATGTTTGTGATTTTTAGTCATGGTGATGCCTTTTTGGGACTACTGAAAAACAGAGACAAAATTAAGGGAATAAAAAGCAGTTCTATTTATTGAAGAGCCTTCAGGTACATTTTGGGCAGATGAAGCCCCACAGGGGCTACTCCCAAAAATGGACCATGGCTCATGGGTTTGCACAGTTTTATAAGTTTGGTCCATTTGCATATTGGGGGTTCATCTTCCAATTACATCTTCAGGTAATGAAGCCATGTACCCCCAGTTTGCTCCCCCCAACTCACTTTTGTTTCCATCTCTGGGCACATATTAAATCTGACTTTCTGACTTGCCAGAATGCAGTAACTGTGGTACCTCTGATGCCTTTTTTGCATCTAAGATACCTTTTTTCACTCCCTAAAAGCAGAGGACAAACTAAATTAAGGCAATAAAAACCAGTTCTATTTATTGAAGGGCCTTCAGGTACATTTTGGGCAGATGAAGCCCCCCAAGGGTTACACCCAAAAATGGACCATGGCTCACAGGTTTGCACACTTTTATAAGTTTGGTCCATTTGCATATTGGAGATTAATCTGACAATTCCAGCTTCAGGTAATGAAGTCATTTACCCCCAGTTTGCTCCCTCCAACTCACTTTTGTTTCCATCTCTGGGCACATATTAAATCTGACTTTCTGACTTGCCAGAATGCAGTAACTGTGGTACCTCTGATGCCTTTTTTGCATCTAAGATACCTTTTTCAGTCCCTAAAAACAGAGGCCAGACTAAATTAAGGGAATAAAAAGCAGTTCTATTTATTGCAGGGCCTTCAGGTACATTTAGGACAGACCATGCCCTCCACAGCTGGCAGGCAGTTCACATTGTTCTGTCTTTGATAAATAGCACTTATTAAAGAGTTAGAAATTTCTCTAAGAAATTTCTCTTCCCCAGAGAAGCTGCTTCATGCATTTTTCAATCTTTAGGTGAAATGAAAGAGTTTAATGAAAAAAGCCCCCTTTCAAAAAGCCATGAAAATGCCTCCCCCAATGAGCTTCCAACATTTTCCTCAAGTACATAAATTCTTAATTTGTTGTAGATAATTTCTACCAGATGATAGGAGCAGGAGCACAAGTGGAAATGAAAGAAGAGCAGACTTGGAACAGAGGTTATTAAGCACTTTTTTCACTCTGAGAAGCATTAATGGGTTGACTTAAGGCAAGCCTGACAGAAAGGCCAGACAGAAAGGTTTTGGAGGTGGAGCAGGTCAGCCCAGCAGGGATGGGTAGAAAGTTGATTTTCCTGAGGGGCAGTAAAACATCCCCAGTCCCTGTGTCACATCTGCAGAGAGAGAGGAGCACACCCTCTTCCCATGGGGAACAGGGAAAATCTGGGATTGTCCTCTCAGAAGATTTTCAGGGATACAGAATGTAATTTATACCTCAAATTTGTCTAGTTAGCATTGCTGAAAGCCTAAAAATATAGGGTTTTTTATCTTCCCTTCTGTATTGTTGATGGTGCAGTGCAGCAGTGTTGTTGTATCACACAAATCCAAGATTTCTGAAGGAGTTTTTAATCTCTGTGGTTTTGGAGAGAGGACCTCTACAGCTTCTCCAGAATGTGGGTAAATGGCCTCAAATGTCATATGTTGTAGTGAATGGCTGAAAAGGCAGAAAATATTATGTGGGAGTAATAATAATACTACTAATAATAATATTAAATAATACTTATAATACTAATAATAATAAAGTCTTTTTGTCATATAGCAATTACAAGGCTTTGCACAAGGATTTATCACATCCTCCCTCTTTCTTAGATGAGGAAAGAGAGGCTTACAAAAAAGCAATTTTCCAAGTGCAAATAATGAATCAGTGGATGAAGGGGGGTTAGAGTGTGAGTTTTGATTCCAACTCTGGCCAGAACCAGAGTTGGAAAATAACAGCTTAGCAATTAGAACATCTGGGGGTTTTTTTCCTATTTGTTTAGGGAAAGTGCTAATAATTTTCAGATAAATTTTTCATTATTCTTTTTCCCTTATGACATTGACATTTCTAAAGGGGACCAAGCAAATTATCCCTTATGAAATATTTGACCTGAAACAAAACATCTCATTTACTTTGTGTGGGAACTTGGTGAGACAGCATATTGAAATGAAAACTGGGACTTCTAATTTGCTTTGAAAAGAGGTTGCAGCTTTTAGCAAAATCACAGGATTTAGAGCCTGGCTTCCTGGGGAAGAACATCCTGAAAAATGGCTGATTATGTGTGTGTCACTGTGCTTGGGTCTGTCCTCAATCATTTCTGAGCTGTGCATCTCCCAGTTGAGAACATTTTTACTGATCTGGGGTAAATATCCCCACTGGAGTGGGGAAATATCTTCAATATCTTCAATATCTTCAATATCTTCAATATCTTCAATATGTTCCTTCTCTTACATCTGGCAAAACAGTGGCTGGTGCTGATCCTGCACCTCTGTGTTCCAACATCCTCCTTCCACTGCAGCTGAAATCAATCTTGAGGCAATTCCTCCTATTTCCAAATAAAAAGGAAATCTCCACGTTCTGCAAAATGCAGCTATTGATCAGGCTCTAACCAGAGAAATCCTTTTGAAATGAAATTCCAATGAAGCAGTAAAACTTACTGCTCTAGCAAGTTTACAGTGCAAAACTTACTTGATAATGCAATAAAATGTTATCTCAGTCATGGAACGGATTTTTAAATGAATTAGTGTTTCCTCTTTGCAGAAACTCCAGTGCCAAGTCAGATGCAAGCTTATTTCAAAAATACAGGTCTGGTGCAAGGTTATCCTTGTGACAAGTTTCCAGCAGAGCCTGTAGGAACAATTATTCTTTTAGAGCTGTTAGTAATTTCTACTGTAACTCCTCACAGTGGCAGAAAGCTTCAGTACTGGAAAAACTGGAGGATGGGCTGAAATTGAATTTAGTTTTAAAATGTATATTAGTAACTTTAAAGTGATTTTTCTAGAAAAATTAGGCTTGTCAACAATATACTTACATGTTAAAGAGAAATGTCTTAGCATTAGAAAACTTATTACCATCATCTGGATTTTTAAAATAAAATATTCATAAAGCCAGATCTGAATTTCAAAAAGAAAAATAGCCTTTAAATTTTGAAGTAATATATTCTCCCATCTCATTAAAAAGCAGAAATCTATCTTGGATCTTATATGCTCTTCCTCATTACAAGACTATTTATATAACACTCTGATAGACATCAGCTCTTCTTGGGCTTACAGCCCTTGAAAATCACATAAAATACTTTGCTCACTGTTTTAGCCTATAAAGCTAATTTTCCATTATTTATAGCATACAAGAGCTCGACTCTCAAGGTCACACTCCAAAGAAGGTTTTGTTACATCTCAGAATTCCAATCAGCTGAAAGAAAAAAAAAAACACCCCAGAAAACACAGTGAAGGCAATCAAGACCATAATATGGGTTTGGTAAATGCTTTTCAAGGGTGGAGAGTTACTGAGGAGCTTTTTAGCTAAGGCTTTGCTTTAATGGTACATTTAACTCATGCCAAATTGCACTGGGCTGGAGTGAATGTCCGTGTGATGTGCATGTAACTACCCAAGAAATTCATTCTGACAGTTCTTTTTTATTTTTTTGTTTTTTGCAAAAATACCCTAAGACAAAAGGAGACCTTGGAGCTCTCCCTGCTTTGCATTTTTGTATTCTGGCTCCTGCTTCCCCGAGGAGCATGTCCAGACATTCATCTCAGGAAAGGTTTCGTGGCAGTGCATTATTCCAGGAGGGCAGAACTCACCCTGCAGTCACTGCTGGTTGTCAAATATTTACACCAGATTTTAACCCTGCTGGCTCTGTGAGGCTGCAGGCACAAGTTTGTGTCATGGGTGGAGGGAGGCAGAGGATGGGAAGCCCAAATTTGGAAGGGCTGGCTTTGGAGAACAGCTCTACACTTGGCACACACAAGCCAAGGGTTCTCTCAAGAGCAGAGTTAAATGGAAAAAGGACCCTGTAACATGCTGTGGAGCTCTGGAAATTTCTGTCAGCATGCAAACTGGCTTGGACCTGAACACAGTGCATAAAATAAAAAACAGGAATGGGAAAGGTCAAGATCACCCTGGAGTTCAGCCCCCTCCAGAGAACAGGAACTCATTAGACACAGCACATCCTCCCAAGCTCCTGAAGGGGCTAAAGCTGCATGTCATTGTAAACCCAGCAGCCATGGCACTGGGAGCAATGTGCCAGGAGAAAAGCCACCCTAATTCCAAGCCATCAAAGATTCCATGTCCTCCAAGTCATCAAAATGGCATTATTTCTAAAGCAAATAATTAGGTACCTAACTAACCAAATGGGTAAGTTCAACTGGGTGTTGTTCTTATCCTTCTATAAATACCCCATTCCTCTCTTTGTGTTGAAGATTTGATGCTGTAGTAATATTATTATTATTATTATTATTGTTATTATTATTATTATTATTATTATTATTATTATTATTATTATTATTATTATTATTATTATTGCCTTTTTGTCATATATTAAGACTCAGCAGCAGCATTTTTGGATGTTGTTCTCATCCTTCTATAAATACCCCATTCCTCTCTTTGTGTTGAAGATTTGATGCTGTAGTAATAATAACAATATTAATAGTATTAATAATAACAACATATTATTACTATTATTATTATTATTATTATTACTATTACTATTACTATTACTATTACTATTATTATTTTAAAAGCCTTTTTGTCATCTATTAAGACTCAGCAGCAGCATTTTTGGATGTTGTTCTCATCCTTCTATAAATACCCCATTCCTCTCTTTCTGTTGAAGATTTGATGCTGTAGTAATAATAACAATATTAATAGTATTAATAATAACATGTTATTATTATTATTATTATTATTATTATTATTATTATTATTATTATTATTATTATTACTATTATTATTACTATTATTATTACTATTACTATTACTATTACTATTACTATTACTATTACTATTACTATTATTATTTTAAAAGCCTTTTTGTCATATATTAAGACTCAGCAGCAGCATTTTTTGGATGTTGTTCTCATCTATTCTATAAATGCCCCATTCCTCTCTTTCTGTTGAAGATTTTATGCTGTCAGAAGGATGTGTTGCAGACTGCTGGCAAAAATGCTAAATATTCAAAATTCCCTGATGGCATATTTATGGCCTAGAACGCTGTATGATTTATTTCACCTATTATCCACTGAAAGGGTTCATCATTTATTTGTCTCTTTACTTTCTAGGCTGAGAAGGACATGGGAACAGCACCATGGAAAGAAGGATGCCCTTCCCTCCTCTTAGAGGATTCACTCTTCTGAGCTGTCTGCAGAGCTGGGCCAGAATCTTCCCTTGGGAAATGCAGGCCTGCAGCATTTATCATGACTTGCACCATGGGTACCCAGTGGAAATTAGATGAGAATTTGGCCACTGCATCCCAGTGCTTCCCATCTATCTTTCCTGGTAATGTTATTATTCTAATATTGCAATATATTGCAGTTCAGCACCTTATCTTCAGGAGTGCCACAGCACAGTCATGCACTGCTGCTGCCCATAACTCACCAGTGTCCTGTTAAACACCTGCTAATGGGATTGCTTTGATTTAAATTTGGAATAAGCCCTTTACTTCTGCTGCTCATCAGTAATAAACTTTGCTTATGGGAAAGAAACCAAACGCTTCCCATGTGAGAAAAGCAAAGCATACAGTGCAAAGAGAATTTTATAAGGACATCAAGCCTAATGACTCTTCAACAGTTTTTTCCTCTACCTCAAAATCTCTTTTCAGAGTGTTACATGTGTATCTCAAATGTCTGAGAACTCTGGTGAGTTCCTCCTGAAGTCTGGGGTTCCCATCATGTGCTCCATCTGTGCTTGTTCTAGTTAGGACTCTCCCAGTGTTACATCTCACTATGGAATGTCTAGTTCTCCTTGACTGAGATTCTCTGCATTTTTGATTGATCTTAAAGCATCACTTTTTTTCCCATGGGCCAAATCCTGATACTACTGAGCATCCTTTATGTTTACAACAGCCAAGACTTGTGGATCTTCCTTTAAAACAGACATTACAGCATCCTTCAGCTTCATTCTTGTGGATCTTCCTTTAAAACAGACATTACAGCATCCTTCAGCTTCATTCTTGCTGAGTGTCCAAGTCCTGCTGACAAGGTGGCTCCTGATTTCACTGGGCTGTTTCACTCATCATCTTCTTTTTCCCACATCCCATTGTAGCCATGATATTTTATGAAAAATCCTTTCCTTAGGATTTTTCCTCCTGAGAAGCTGAGAGGCCTCAGGAACAAAATGCAAACAATGATTGTCTGCTGCTGTGGGATGCAACAGGTGGAGCTGGGATTGGTCTCATGTGGTTGTTTCCAATTAATGGCCAATCCCAGCCCAGCTGTCCAGACTGTCTCAGTCAGACACAAACCTTTGTTATCATTCCTTTTCTATTCTTAGCCAGCCTTCTGATGAAATCCTTTCTTCTATTCTAGTATAGTTTTAATATAATATATATCATAAAATAATAAATCAGCCTTCTGGACATGGAATCAACTTTCTCATCTCTTCCCTCATCCTGGGACCCCTCTGATCCTGGTAACATCCCATGGCCAGAGGTCCTGAGTTGCAGAGCCAGCTTTGCATTAAATGCACAGAACTTGTACAAAGGGTATCAGCCAAACTTCTATTTGTCATCTTCAGCCTCACACAGAAACTGGGGAACTGGCAGCCTCAAAAACCTTGTTTCTCTTTCATCTCCCTTTCCACCTTTTCCTCTGGAATACCCCACTGTTACCTTCCCTGACCACAGCTGATGCCTTGGGATTTTGGCTTTTATATTTTCCAAGTATTTGTAACCCTGCAGTTCTTTAGTGCATAACTCCAAACTCCACACACAGTGGGAGCTGCTGCTTTCCCATTTTGGGCAGACACAACAATTCCTCTCCAGGCCTGGGAACCAAGGACACCTCACTGCCTCAGGTTCTGAGAGATGGAAACAAAAGTGAGTTGGGGGGAGCAAACTGGGGGTACATGGCTTCACTACCTGAAGCTGTAATTGTCAGATGAACCCCAATGTGCAAATGGCCCAAACTTACAAAAGTGTGAGACCCATGACCCATCAACCATTTTTGGGTGTAGCCCCTGGAGGGCTTCATCTGCCCTAAATGTACCTGAAGTCCCTTCAATAAATAGAACTGCTTTTTATTCCCTTAATTTTGTCTGGCCTCTGTTTTTAGGTACCAAAAAGATATTTTAGATGCCAAAAAGGCATCAGAGGTACCAAAGACGCTGCATTCTGGCAAGTCAGAAAGTCAGATTTAATATGTGTCCATTTAATATGTGGGATTTAACTGGCAGCTCCTGCAAATGAGGGAGCAATGAGAGCAGCCCATCACCACATGGATCAGGGTCTCTGGGGATGCACTTGCCAGCAGGGCACCAGCCTTCTCCTCTTTACAAGCAGGGTTTTCCTCGAGCAGACATTGCCTGTCCACTTGAGCTGACAGTGGTTGAGGCCCAATGCAACTTGAAGGGAAAATAAATGGAAATATATGACCCTTAGTTAAAATAACATTTTAAAAAGGAAGGTAGGCTTTCAGTGATTCATAACAAGAATTGTGACAGGGAAGAAGAGAGGTCACCCTGAAAAATTTAAGGAGACTTAAGCAGGATCTAATTTGTACAAAAGGATCTGCAGTGCACCTTGAGGCTACAGAGCCATAAATCATGCTGTTTCAGGGCTCATTTATCACCACAGTTTGCCCCAGGATTTGGAAAAGGAGGCAGAAGCCTTCCAGCTGTTTCATGCAGCAAAGTGTCATTGATAAACGCGGGCCTGCAAAGCAAACAATAAAATATCAATTACAAGCCAGACACTTGCAAGGAGCCTGCAAAAAAATCAGCTTTCCTGTGCCTTGCAGAGCTGTCCAGATAGTGTCTTCTTCCTCAGTGGTGACAGAGATTCCTGCATATTTGGAGATTCTTGTATGTTTGGAGATTCTGCATGTTTGGAGATTCTGAATGTTTGGAGATTCTGAATGTTTGGAGCAATTTTTGCAGCTGAAAACAGGTGAGACCCAGGCTTCA
Organism: Fringilla coelebs; assembly: GCF_963513975.1. NCBI lineage: Eukaryota > Metazoa > Chordata > Aves > Passeriformes > Fringillidae > Fringilla > Fringilla coelebs. Next base: position 3,048,300 of record NC_140036.1, on the reverse strand, counting down.
CACCCAGTAGCAGGTGGGCAGGGAGTGAGCAAGGCTGGGGGAAGGAGCTGGTCACTGTCCTGCTGTCCTTGCCAGGCTCCTGTCCAGCAGTGGCACCTGGAGCCATCTCCCACTGTAAGGGATCTCTCCTTTGAAGCCAAGGTTTTCTCAGGAAGGGCATGGCAGTGAAACTGATCCAAAATACCTTTGTAAATTGTAAAGATTCATGATTTGAAAATTACATTGCTTTTTCTTTAATTGCTTGTGAAATTCATGGATATTGTTAAGGGGTATAATTTTTCAGACTGCTTTTGGACACTATCAGGTGTTATTGTATTATAGGACTATTTATGTTTTTCCAGCAAATTACTGCATGGTTAGTTAAGCTCATTAGCCTAAGACTGAAGACTCCTGTGCTGCAGAAAGCTCCTCTGCAGTCCAGCTTGTCTTGGATGCCTTCTGCTGGCCAGAGGAATCCAGCCCATTTCCAAGACACCACTGGCTTTTTGGTGGCACTAACAATACAATAATACCTAGTAAAAATAATGTCCAAAAGAAGCCTGAAAAATTATACTCCTTAACAATATCCATGAATTTTACAAGCAATTAAAGAAAAAGTATTCCTTACAATTAAGGAATCATCCATAATTGGGGGCTTGAATTCCCCCAGAACAAACAGGCACTAAGACAAGTCTATAGGATTCTTATTTTCTGTTGGTGATAAAGGACTTGTTCTGTTTTCTGCTAAACTGATTTGACTTTGGGTGTTTCCCTGTGGCAGCAGCATCAGGTCAGGGAACTGTGGAATTACACTGTGGTGCTGTGGAATTGCACTGGGTTCCCATCACTCATGGCAGGAGAGGGCAGCAGATAGAGCTCCACCATCCACGTTCTCTTCTCCAGCATGTTTACATACACACATCTTAATTTTTACAAATTGAAGGAGTTGCAGGGAGTTTACAACAGTTTTAGCATGCAATGGCAGCTAACACCTTGGATGAACATGAGAAGCCTTTGCTAAAAAAAGGTTTGTGTGACAAGGAGCCTTTCAGCTTTTTACCTGGTGTAGAGGGGCTGGAACAATTCCCCTTCTGCTCAGTAAAATTCTGGGCCTGTGGTTGTATCACTTCATTAAAAACAATTGCTGCAGTTTAAACTGATCAGGAAGGAAACATTTTTCAAGCCTTCTAAACCTGAGAGCGAGTGGAGTTGCTGGTGTTTTAATAATTTATCAACATCTTGTGGAAATTCCTTGTTTTCTGTAGCAGCCATCAGCCCTTCTGGAAAGCACAAGATGCATAACCCAACCATGTAGCTAATCTGAGTAAATAACAAGAACTCAGTAATTTAAACTGCTGTTTTCTGTCAGGATTCTGTAACTTCAGGGAAATCAGCCTGGTTAAATGTGGCTCATGCACAAGAGCCAAGCTCCCTGATGATCTCCTCTGTTTCAGCAAGACAGAAATGTTTTCAGGCTCACAGCTCCTGTGGGCAGGCACAGATGGAGCAGGGCCAGGGGAAGGCTGGGGCTCCACTGGCTTCTCCCAAACACCAGCCAGGCTCCCTGCACATCCTCACCCTTCCCTGTTCACATCAGGGCTGCTGATCACAGTCTCCTATAGAAGATTCTGCATATATATTGTTTTAACTTAGTGACTGGTGAAATTAGGAACTTCCTGCTTTTCATGCCCCAGGTTTAGCTTTTCTATTTTTTCAGGTTCTGTGCTGCTTTAGTGTGTGGGTCTGGGTTCACATCAGGGGATGCTGAGCTCTCTGCACAGAGCAGGGAGACAAAACAATTCCTGCTCCAGCTGGGCACCAAGGACAAATGACCCAAATCTCAGCCCAGGAGCACAAACCCCGTGGGCTGGAGAGAGAAAAACAAGCAGGGTGGGAGTGCAGGGGCTAAAGCTGGGATGGGACAATGAACTGCAAGGTGCAAATGGAGCAGAACTGATCCCAGGGAGAGTTCCCATGACATTGTGTCCATTTTGGGGACATTTTGGGTCATCTTGGGTGCAGCCCTGGCTGGGCTCTGGTGCTGCCCAAGGTGGATCCATGGAGGAGATCCTTTGAATAAATCCCTGCTTTATTCTTTAGCTCTGTCCAGCCTCTGTTCTAGGCCAGCCTTCACAAGGCATCAGTTTGCCCCAGATTTATTTCTTCTTTTCTTTTAAAGAAAGTTATTTCCAGGCAGTCCATTACCTAGTGTATCAACTAATTGGCTTTTCCATTATTGCTCCTCAGGCTCTCCTTTAGTTTACAGTTGGACAGTCTGAGTCAGCAGGCCACGTTCAGCCCTGCTGTGAACCTTAAGGCAAGATCATAAATACCAATTCTTCTGTGTCTGTGCCCCCAGATCACTTCTGCTTGAGTTGCAGGGTCTCAGCAGCTCACAGAATTTGGCTGGGAGGCTGTATGGGCTATTAGCCAGTGTGGAATTGTAGAAAAGATATTAAAAGTAATTGCTTTCAAACTTACTCTGAATTATGGTTTGGGAGACACAATGAAAAACAAACCACCTTGACTTTCCCCTGGCCTCTTCACTGGCTGTCTCTTCAGTGTGACCCCAACCCCAAGCAGAGCCTGAATCCTCCCAGCCTCAGTCCCACAGCCTGGAGAACACCTAACAGCTGGAGATGCTGTTATGGAGCCTTCTTCCCCTGCTTATTAAACACAACTGTCCTAATTCATCCAGCAAGGTGGAAACCCTGGGGGGAAATTGGGCAGTTGTGGCTGATGACAAGGCTCTGTGAATTTTCCTTTTCTTTTTTCAGCCAGCTCCCCCCGTGCTGGGGCTTTCTGGTCTGTGGTTCTCATCTGGGATGTAATTTATCATTTCTGAAGGGCTCACACTGTCTTCACTCCTGCACAGGATTGGATTGGAGTCAGGCTGAACCCAATCACTACTTGGTGCTCCAGATCTGAGGTTTTTCCTGACCAGACTGAAAGCTGTGCTGAGCTGTGTGCTGCTGATTTTCCCTGTCTCAGCAAACTCCCCCCAAACGTTTCCTGCCTTGCCAATGGGCCCTGATTTTCTAATGGCAAAAGGCCAGAACATCCTTATCCCAGCAAGTTAGCAGAGCCCCTGCAGGTCCTGATGCACTGCTACAGTCTGTTATCTTCATTGTTTCCCTCTTCCCATCACTCTCAGAGTGTAAGTTATTGATTGTTCTGCCAGGGGTTGCTAAACCAGAAAATTTGGATCTCTCAAATGAAAGCGTGTATCACAACTTATTTACTGAGCTGCAGCCAGTTTATCCAGAACATTTTTCTGCTATATGTGAGAGAGAATGACTGCCCTCAGGCACGGCAAGTTGGGAAAAATAATCATAGTGTGGTTCTTTATCTCATCTCAGATAGAGGCTGAGGCCAAATTAAATCTGACCTCTGTTATTAGGGAGGGCTTGGTGAGGTCTGCATGCTGTGATTCCAGACCCTTCCAGTTCTGCTTCCTTCTGAGGGGCTGTGCTGTGGGATGCCCAGCTGTACCCCCTGCATCTCCTCACTGCCTGCTGCAATGCAGAGGTGTCCTGGTTTGAAAAAGACAGGGGTCTGCCAAGGAAGGCAGGAGCCTCCTTGAAATGGAAAATGTAAACCTCCTGCCTCTGAATTGTCATAATTCTGAAATGAAGAGGCTCTCGGGCAAAGATATGGGAATAGGAATATGTCTTGGTTTGCAAAACCAGGTGTCTGCTAAGGAAGGCAGGAGCCTCCCCAGAAATGGGAAAAGTAAACCCCCTCCCTCTGAATTGCTATAGATTTGAAATTAAGGGGCTCTCGGGCAAAGATAGGGGTGCAGGAATAACAGTTCTTTATTAGGGAAGAAAATAAAAAAAAAGAATAAACAATGCAGTAAACTAAAACAGCACTGACAGAGTCAAAGCACACATGCTGTGGGTCAGGGTGTTGGCAGCAGGGCCATTGGAATTGTGGCTGCAGCTCTCCTGCAGTGCCAGGGGTGGTTCTGCTGGAGCAGGGATCCTGTAGAAGGGTGCAGAAGCCTCTGAAGATCCAGGGGCAGAGGCAGCTGCTGTTCCTCTGGGAATGCAGTGGAGAGGCTGTGCTGGTGTTCCAGAATCTCCAGATTATATCTGGGTAGGAATGCTTGGCTCCTCCCCCTGGGCTCACATCTCCCAGTGGGATGCTGTAGTTCTTATCAGCCATGCAGGGACATTCAGTAGCCTGTTATCAGCAGATATTCCCCCTGAGGCAGGAGTGGGTGTGGAAGAGAAAAGGAAAACTGCCCACTGAACCGAACACAACTGCCGTACAGGTGGCAAATAGAACACAATTTGATTGGCAATCCTGGACAGAAAGGAGTTCTTTATCAGGAAAACTAAAAATATAAATGTAATAGTACAAACAACAACAACCAAAAAAACACTGCTAGAGTCAGAGCAGTCCCTGTCCCCTGTGTGTCAGGGTGGGGGCACAGCCCCATCCCAGGGGGGCTCAGCCCTCCTGCAGTGCCAGCTGTGGCTCTGCTGCAGCAGGATCCTGCACAAGGGGGGAGTTTTCCTCTGCAGCTCCAGGGCTGCTGGAGCTGGGCCTGCTCTCCCTCTGGGAATGCAGGGCAGGAGAAAGCTGCTCCTCTGGGAATGCAGGGGGCAAAGGCTGCTGTGCTGTTCCAGGGCAGATTGGATCCAGGTAGGAATGCTTGGCTCCTGCCCTGGGCACAGCATCTCCCCATGGGATGATGGAATTTGATCAGCCCTGCAGGGACACTCAGTGGCCATGGACAGCAGAGATCTGCTGGAGGGAGGGTTGGCTGTGGGAGAGATAATGAAAAACTGCCCAGTGAACAGCAGAGAACTGCCCAGCTCTGACAGATGGCAAATAAAATGCACACAGATCTTTCAATCCAGGACAAAATGGCACAAACAGTCCCTGCTCCAGAGCCCAGAACACACAGAATCCCCAAAGGGCTGGGGAATGGTGTGTGGAGCACCCTCTGAATACCAGACTCCAGGCACAAGCCAAATTTTGGTGCTTCTGATACAACCCAAGGTTGCATTTTAAAAGCCTCTCCAAGCAGGATCAACTGTCTCACTGCAGTGGGAGAAGCTGGAGAAGTGGATTTAGTGCTGGCTTCATCATCACCCCTGACTTTCTTGGCTGGACAGCAGAAGCTGTCAGTGCTAACCTGTCAGACCTCAAACCTCGTGGTTTGAGGCAGTGGCTCATGCTTTATGGACTTGTCTGAGATTGTATTAGCTCCTGCTTTCCAGCTTCCCTGCCGCATTCCATACTATCAGCAACACATTTCAAACCAAAAAGAGCACCATGTTAAAAATAGCAGTGCGTGCTTTCAGAGCAAGGGAGCAGCTCCTGCATTTCCTTTAAAAACATAAAAATAATTTTAAAAATCTTGACTCATTTGAAGTGTTGACTTTCAGAATATATTCCACAAATCAGAGCAGAGATCTCGGGTGTTTGACAAATAATTCCAGGATTAATACAGATATATATCCCTGAGTGCAAGGACTTTAATCAATCCCTAATCTCCCAGAGAAGTAGTTTGACTTTACCTGACAGCACTGTGAAAGATGATCTGTGTCTATGTGACTGGTGTAGTAATAGCAAAAGCCATTTCCTCCTTTTATTACTACTCAATTTTTAGTGCAGAGAGCCCACGGTTGCTGAAAGCCACGTTGAGAGCCTTCCATTGAACACAGAATGCTTTGGATCAAGCCCTTGGATACTTCCCTACTAATAAATAAGGCCTAACGAGGCTGGCAGCAGCTCTCCAAGTCTGGAGGCCTTTGAAACTCCTGAAGCCTCAGCAGTTAAGCCTTGGACTGAAAAAACCCCTGAAAATGTGAGAGCAGGCAGGGAGCTGGGAGCTGGGAGCCAAGATGTGCAGCCCCAAGAGCACAAACAACGTGGGCTGGAGAGAGAAAAATGAGAAGGGTGGGACTGCAGGGGCTGAAGCTGGAATGGGACAATGGACTGCAAGGTGCAAATGGAGCAGAACTGATCAAAGTGAGAGACCTTGTGATCTTGTGTCCATTCTGTGACCATTTTGGGGTTCCCATCACTCAGGGCACGAGAGAGCAGCAGACAAAGCTCCACCATCCATGTTGTCTTCTCCAGCACGTTTACATACAGACATATTAATTTTTTGCTGCTCTGGGGTCCTGGGGCTGTTCCCAGGTGCTCTGCTCTCTTCCCCCTGCACAGAGGAGCAGCTGCCCCATCCTCCTGCTCTCCTCAAGTCCTTCAGAGCCTGCTCAGCTCCTCCCTGGGCAGCCCAGCAGAAGGTGATGGATTGCCTTGGAGCCTTTTCCAGAGCATTGCTTTTCCACTGGGCTAACCCAGGGCAATGTGCCTGCTTTATTAGCTGTGTAATTAAAGTGAGGGACCCTTACATAGCATTCTGTACAAAAATAATAGCAGAAATTCAACAGGCAGCTCTGAGAGCACAGGTTGTTGAAACTCCAGGATATTCTCAAGAAGAGCTTCAGTAATAACTCACCAAGAGACCAAAAATATCCTCTGATATGAGACACCAGGATGACTAAAAATCTAACAAATGGAAGTGTTATCTATTGGCATTGTATATTCTTATACACTATGTCCTTTATTATCTATTTTAGTAATAGAACCACTTCACAATAGCATTGCAGAGGACCAGAGAAAACAGCTGTTAATAAACATTTTCACTGTGGTTTGATTTGGACTGTGAGACTTCAGATATGCCCACAGCAGAACAGAATTAATGTACCCTTGTGCTTATGTTCTGATCATGCAACATCCTCAAAACTGATGGGATGGTTCAGTGTCCGTGGATTAACCTGTCACCATGATATTTTCTGAAAAATCCTCTTTGCCCAGGATTTTTCTCCTGAGAAGCCTGAGAAAAGAATGAAAACAATAATTATCTGATTGCTGCTCCTGTGTTTGCTGCTTTGGAATGTGGCTTGGACATTTTTTACCACCAGGTGAATGTTTGAGATTGGTTTCATGTGAATTGTTTTTAATTAATGACCAATCACAGCCCAGTTGTGTCAGACTGAGGAATCAGTCACGAGTTTTTATTATTTATTCTTGTTAATTCTCTGATGTATCCTTTCTCTATTTCTTCAGTATAGTTTTAGTAAGAATAGAATAGAATAGAATAGAATAGAATAGAATAGAATAGAATAGAATAGAATAGAATAGAATAGAATAGAATAGAATAGAATAGAATATATTCAGCCTTCTGAGAACTTGGAGTGAGATTCTCATCTCTTACCTCGTCCTGGGGACCCTCACAATCCCCACATTAACCCAGCACTGTGAATGCTCACTCTTTATCATTTAGCATCATGGATAATGCTGGCTGACACCATGGCTCTGCTGTAATTAGCATTTTACTCAACTGAGAGATTCCTGAAAGGAATTTAATATTTAAATAGAGGAGATGCCAGGTAACCAGGCTTAAAATAAGTGAAAAAACAAAGCAAAGCTGGGAAAATGGCAAAGCAGTCTCTGTGTCACTGGTGTTGAAGAGACAATTCCACTGCAGCAGGGTGGGTGGTGCTTGATTGCATCTCCAGGTGCTGCTGCAACAAATTCAGAAGCTGTAAAAGCTCTGTGCCCTGAGCAGAGCCTGGTGCTCTAACTGAACACACCCTGTGCCCATCTCTTCTGGGGAAAGATATGTCTGCATTTCAAAATCACATTTTGCTGCAGTGGGCTTCTGAAGTGAAAAGCTGATATGGGACAGTTAAAAGAACATGGATGGATCCACTCTGGCATCCCAATTCCAGAAACAGAATTGTGTATAATATCATATTAACAGTTGGATTAGCAGATATGTTTTTCTTTAAATCTAAAAGTCCAGATTCTGGACTCTTCTCTCTCTTGAGGGACCTGTAGGTGACTGAACATGGGGATTTCAAGTGCAGGTGCCAGATCTGCACTGTAACTGCAGCTGTGCCACTGTGCCAGGGGAGCGCTTTGCAGCAAACTTTGCATGCACATTTCCAGGGGATTGGAGATTTGCATAGCCCATCCATAAACCCCTGCAGATCTAGTAAGGAATCAAGCTCACTGTCAGCTATGGCCACTCTATCACTGTATCTCAAAATACAGCTCCGTTGTGCCTTGACCTTTTCTGTTTGGAATTTGGATTTTCCAGCCCTTCTTCCATCTGTTTACAGAACCAGACCCTCAGGGAAACATAAATGAATAAATCTTTTCCCCAGTTCATGCTCATGACATCAAATGATGTAATAAAATGAAATCTCTTTCCTTCTTTCTCCCCTTTCAATATTTATTCTGGGGATTTATTGTTTTCCCTGCTTTTCATTCAAGGTTTCCCTCTGATAGATCACCTCACTGAGGAGCATTTCTCATACTCTCCATGCATTACATCTCAAGCTATTATTTTAAAATGTAGTTGGAGCTGCTTTAAGCCAAAGACAGTGAAGAGATTTTCATTTCTCTTTCTAACTCTGCTGGACCCGCTCCATGAAAATTTCTACTCCATTTTTAGTTGAAATACTGTTAACATAGAATAAAGTACATGTAGTTCTTAGTATAAAAAGCCAACACCACCCCAAGGGCAAGGGACTGTGCCACAACCAGACCTGCTGGACAGATCTCAGCAGGTCAGAGAAGGAATGGAATAGATAAGAGAAAATAAACAGCCTTGAAAAGCAGAGCTGAGGAATCTCAACTTCTTCTTCGGTCGTGGGGCTGGGAAAAAAGAGACTTTCTGATACCTCAGGGGTCATTTCAGCACAGAAAACCCAAGATTTCCCCTGACTTTCTCAATGCTGTCAGGCATTTAGAGCTTAAACCATGAAGATAATCAAGGCCCAGGTCCATTCCTGCAACAAAGCCTGGAATCCATGGAGCTGCATGGATCCAGCCCAGCTGCAGACTGCCCCACTGGGGCAAGGTCAGGCTCAGCCAAGGTGCTTCAAGCTAAGCACACACCTCTGCTTAGCTTAAAGCACCTTGGCTGAAAAACTTTGAAAAACTTTTGAAAAACTGCACCCATTGCTCTGCCCAATCCTTCAAAAGAAACATTGCCCACCAAGGCCAGAATTAGAAACATTTATTAGGAAAATGTGGCAAGAGCAGGGAAATATGTGTTTGATAAATAAGATCCATTTCTGTGTCAGGGTGCTTCTATTTTGTCTGAAAAGCTGGAAAATATCCAGATTCAAGTCAGTGTTCTCTGCCAAGGCATTTGTGCTGTGTTGGTCTTGGGAAACTTTATTGTTTTATCACAAATTTCATCCCTGGCTGTGTTTCAGTATGTTCAGTATATCTTAAACAGCTCTACTGAATGTGAGGTCAGTCAGTGACACACTGCACAACTGTGTTTTATTAAAGAGCATCCAAATTAATAAAAGTTAACAGCTGTTTGTAATATCAGGTAGATTTTATCTCTGACCTTGATTTATGTGCTTTTGCCACTGGTGTTGGATGCATTATTTCTGTGCTAGGATCCATAGCAATACAAATCTTATTATTTGTTATGTGCCAGGAAAACTCATGGATTGCACCAAGGCTCAAGTAAAGCAGCTAAATACACATTTAGCAAAATGGGGAAGGATGAGGGGAAAGGCCCAGGGGAAGAGCAAATAAACTGGAGCCACAGGTTGGCCCCAAAGTCACTGAAGGTTTTTGCAGTGGTTTCACACCAAACTGCTCTGTAGGGTGGCACTGAGACACCATCAACACATACAGAACACAGTGTATAAAACACAATAAAACACAAGTGTGCCCACAGCTTATTGTTTAAACCATTCTGCCATCTGTGTGAAGGCTGAGTTCAGCATGAGCCTTGCCTTCACATCCTGGAAATGATTCCTCAGCTCCCTGCAAAGGAGGGCACACAGCTGCAGCCAGGGCTCAGCCTGGCTCAGGTAATTCCAGAGGGCAGCAGATGAGCAGGAGAAAACAGGAGAGCTGCAGGAAAATAAAATGGGAGTTGTAGAAATGTGGTGAGCATGACTTAGTTCTGCTTAGCTCAGAGTCAGGCTGAGGCTGAAAGTTCCTAAAAATCTCATTATGTATGTCCTTTTTATTATTTACATCTTCTACATATATCATACAGTGCCAGTCTAAGAGCAGTAGATAAGAATTGCTTCTTTTTTTTACACAGATCCTTTAATTTAGAGACACCCAGAAGTATTCTAGTGTTCAGGTTTTTTGCTCCACTATTTGTAAATCAAAGTCTTAAGCTGTAGTTCTTTATTGAATACAGTGACAAATGGGGGTGAACTGCATTCTCCCCTATAGTCATAAAATTGATTTAATATTTCAATTAATCTTTGCTACCTTCTCAAAAAATTTATGTGAATACATTCTGAGTAAATCATCTTCAGGACTTAAGTAAATACTAACATAAATATCACTTAATTTATTTGCTCTCTTTAAAATTCCTTTATATCATTCTTGCAGTCAAATGCAGGCCTTGCTTCCACCAACCAGAATGCAGGAGCATCAGCTGAGGTTGTCCTTACAAAAGGATTGTCACATTTTCATTAAATACTTCTATATTCACAGGCTGGTTTCCATAGCCAGTGAAATGGTTCTTCACTACTTTGCAGAGGATGGAAATTATATCAAAAATTTATCCTTTAATATCAAACTAAAAGAAAATATGATTAAAAAGAAAATATTTTTATTTTTATTTCCAGAAAGGAGAACTGGAAAGGCTCTCATTGCAGAGGGCCTGACAAGGTTTCATGCAGCATCGTGAGAACATGCATTTTGTGATGTGATGTGGTTCATTTTTTTTCCTGTAATTATCCTTTAATGGCCATAATCTCATGAAGAGGAGACACACAACTCCTGCCAAAGTGCAAAGATAGTCCAGAAGTGGTCAGCTGGATGGATGTGTCGTTAACTTCAGCTTTCTGAGGGCTAATAATACTTTTTGCATAAATCCTGCTCCTCTAATCCAGAATCTTAGGTTCACTAAATGTAGCAAGCAATTAAATTTTCATTAACAAGCTATTTGTGAGAGTCCAGGGTTAGAGTGCCCCCTCCCCAGCCCACCAAAGGCCTCACCCTGCAGGCTTTGCAGCCCCTGGCAAGGTGATCTCCTGCTCTGATGGCAAAGACTTGGATTAAAAACTGAGTTTAGAGGGTTCTGTGAAGCATAACATGCGGTCCTCAAAAGAAGTCTCTAATGAAAATAAATAATTTATATTAAATGGGGAAGAGTAATGGTAAGTGGGCATCTTTCTCTCTTCCTGGCTCTGCCCTTCTGGACATTCTGCCACTACTGGTGTGTGACCTGGTGATGAATTTGAATTCCAGTGCTCCTGGAGACCCTCAGTCAGTCCCTTGTGTAGTGATGCCCACAGGCAGCAAAGCCCTTGCTCAGGACCCCCACACCAAGTTCTGGCACAGCACAAGATTCACTTCTTCACATTTTTAAGATTGAGTCAATTTAAAAGCTTGGAGGTTTTGTGGGTTTTGTTTTATTTAGGTTTTTTGTTTGTTTGTTTACTTTATTTCTTTCCTTGGGTTTTGTTTTTTGGGTTTTTTTTTTTTTTTTGTGATTTTGTTTTATTTTATTTTATGGTGGTTTTGTCTTTGGGATTTTTTGGGGTTTTGGGTTTTTTTTTTCCTAAAAATATAACTGATCCTATTTGCAAGAATCCTAGAGAAATATGCTGGTGGTGCAGAGTTAAATTGAATAAAGGAGCTCTCCTATGGCAGGCCATGCAGTGAGAAGTGGTCAAGCTGCCCAAATAAAGCTTCCCCACGCTCACTCTGAGCAGCAGTCACTGGTTTCCCTCGCTGTATGCCTATAAATGGCAATTCAGAGGTGCCTGCAACAGATAGATCTATTTAAAACACTGGAGTGAAAAAGTACCCAGCACCCAGGGCTGAAAGAATCACTGATATAGAGACTTTTCCCTTCCTGTGTTTCCTCATATTTTGTAACTTCACAGTGTAAGAAATTGAGTTAAGGGCCTTAAGATACATTGCAGTCTAGCTTGTTGAGCACAGTTGTAACAGAGAAGTCTGGGCTGCTGGGGGAAGGAGAAGATTGAGCTCTTTGAAGTGGTCCTGGAGAGGAGGAGAGTGCTGGGTGAACTGGGAGAATTGGCTGGGAGAGGTGATGGAGGTTACACAGGTCTGTTGGTAAGGGCAAGCACTTGGTGCTTGTTATTCCACTTCACAGTGCAGAGACATGTTAGGTGTCACCGTGATGTTTTCTGAAAAATCCCTGCACCAGGATTTCTTCTCCTGGGAAGATGAGAAGCCTCAGCTTCTCCATGTTTTGCTTCTCTGGAATGTGATTGGGAGAATTGCTCACCCAGCATGTGAATTGTTTTAATTTAATGACCAATCCCGGTCCAGCTGTGTCAGGACTCTGGTCAGTCACGGGGTTTTTATTATTCATTCTTGTCTAGATTTCTGTCTGTATCCTTCCTCTTTCTTTAGTATAGTTTTAGTATGGAATGGAATGGAATGGAATGGAATGGAATGGAATGGAATAGAATAGAATAGAATAGAATAGAATAGAATAGAATAGAATAGAATAGAATAGAATAGAATAGAATAGAATAGAATAGCTTTCTGAGAACTTGGAGTCAAATTCTCATCTCTCACCTCGTCCTGGAGACCTCACAACACCACAGTTATCTGTGGAAACAGCAGATATAGCTAAGATAATTCTTTCTAATTAGAAATGTACCAAAATGCAGAGGGGCAGCCCTGTTTCTGTGGTTTTTGATGATTTGATGCTTTTAGAGCAATGCATGGCTCCTAACAAGGAGTCCAACCTGGGACCACCATCTGTACCCCTCAGCTCCAGCACAGTGTATCCATCATTTATTTAGTGCTGCTTTTCCACTCGGACTCACTGGTCTCTGCTCTCCTCCTGGTGCTTGCCAGATGGAGTTTAACTCTGCTTCATTAAGCCCTAAATGTTTGGGCAATGTTTGACTACCCTGCCTTGTGGTACCATCATGAGGCACGTGAGACCTCAGTGCTATTGTAAATTCAGACAACCCTGACAAGGGGAGAGAATGATGAGGAGGACTCCGTCTTATCAGAAGGTGAATTTATTACTTTACTATATTATATTAAAGAATGCTATAGTATACTAAAGAATACAGCAAGGATACTTAGTGAATGCTAAAAAGATAATAATGAAAACTCCTGACTCTCTCCAGAGCCCTGACACAGCTTGGCCCTGACTGGCCCAAGAGTGAAAACAACTCCCAGCAGAATGCAATGGAACAATCACCTGTGGGTGAACAATCTCCAAACACATTCCACATGAGCACAGCACAGGAGAAGCAAATGAGATGAGAATTGTTTTCCTTTTCTCTGAGACCTCTCAGCTTCCTAGGAGAAAACCCTGGGCCGAGGGATCATGTTCAGAGAATGTGAATGCCACACAGTGCCACGTTCCAGAAGTTACTGAGACTTCTGTGGTCAACCTGCTATGAGGAGTAAGAGATTCTGCCCTCTCTCAAATCAAAAATTCAGTGTTTTCACCCTCCTGGCATAAGAAAACCCTCTTCCCTTATTACATGTCTGGAGAAGGGATGGGGTGAGCTTGGTCAAGGCTACCTGGAGCAGAACCTGAGTGTGGGGGACAGCTGACCAAAGCTGATGGGATCACTGCTCTGGGGAAGAGCTGCCAGGTGGGCAGGGAAAACCTGTGATACTTTCAGTTGTGTGTGGTATATCCAAAGTGGAAGGAAATGTGAAAGGAAAGGAAAAAATCAGCTCCCAAGAAAAGGAAATGTCTATATTCTGATACTCAGTGAATGCCTGACTGTCTTGGAAACATGGGTCAAATATGATATTGGCATAACATCAGCCCCATGAAGCTGATGATAATTCTATCCAAGGGCTGTGCACAATAATAGAGGTCCAGTACAATTAGTGTCAGCTAAATTAGGTCAAAAATAATCAGTAGGAGACAGTCATTTTGTGCGTCAGTTTAGATCACACAGGGGCTTTTTATAAATCACAGTGTGAAGAAAAGTATTTGATTCTTTTCCATTTTAGTTCACACTGTGAGGGCACAGATGTCTGGCATTTTTTCAGTTGCTTTTTGCAAGTGGCACCACACTGCCAGAGGGTGCAGCGCCAAGCTCAGGGCTCCAGCAGCAGATGAAGTCCTCACTCGCTGCTCCTCTCACCTGCCAGCATGGGCTGGCAGTGGGCAAACATGGGACAGAGCTATTTATAAACAGAACATTGCTCATTTCATGCCTTCCTGGAAGCAATCTGCAATGTGTGTGGGGACTATTCTGGTTAAGCACAGCAGGCAGAGTTCTGAGCTGTGTCCTGGAGAGCCCCAGAGCTTCAGGAGGCTGCAAGGCTGGGAAGGAATCTGGTCTCCTGTGCTCATGTACCCATGCTATGGCAGCCTCCCCCAGGTGTGCTTGCTGCAGCGCAAAGGACAGGATCCACCCTGGTAGTGCCTTGTGCAGGCTGACCTAGAACAGAGGCTGGACAGAGTCACAGAATAAAGCAGGGATTTATTCCAAGGATCTCCTCCATGGATCCACCTTGGGCAGCACCAGAGCCCAGCCAGGGCTGCACCCAAGATGAACCAAAATGGTCCCAAAATGCACGGCCGGGCACGGGGTCTCTCCCTGGGATCAGTTCTGCTCCACTTGCACCTTGGAGGACAGGGATATCACATGCTGGATTGTGGTCTGGTTTTTACCTGGCTAAATATCTGTGATTCCAGCTCTGTCGAGCACATTAGTGTGAATCAGTCCATTGTTTTGGTCATGTGTAACCTGTGCAGCATCAAAGGCACAGATCCACCTTTCCAAAAGAAAAACAGCTTTGAATTTCCCATACTGAGCCATCCATATGAGGCTTCCATATTGATTCTGACAGCTTTCCCTAGCACCTGGAGCAGTGGAAGTAAATAGTTCCTTGTTTTACTGGCATAGGAGAAAAATCAGTATGGCCATGCAGATTGGATCTTTTTTCCTTTAGATTAAATGATATTGCATCCACAAAAGTCATTAGAGTTCCAAATACTTTGCAATTAATCATGAAGTTAGTAAATGAATCATTGATTTAACATTAAGAGAGCCTTTTTTTTTTTTTTTTGGCAATGTATTCTCCTGACAACTTGCATTACCAGTAACTACTCAATAAAGAATAAAATAATACATTTGTTCTGGTTTAGAATGTGCCTCAAACTCCATAAATATCAATACAGATACAGCTAAACAAATCTTCTTGTGATTGTGAGCTCTAGCTGAGCATGCCTCTAGCAGTAAAGGTTGTCAGTGGAAAGCAGTGATGGATACAGGGTTTTGATGTGACTGGTGGCACAATTTGGGCAGTTGCAGGTTTGTTTGCATGGGTTAGGGGTAATTCTTTGGTGAGAAAGAGTGGAGGGAGGTACTGGCCTGCACTGGAAGATGTACCAGCTTTTTCTAAGGGGTGTGGGGGGGTGTAAAAGTGCTATGAGCCCATGCCCACAGACCCACAGGTGGCTGAGTCCATGTGTAAACCACCTGAACTGGAAAAGAAACCCCAAGGATTTTGTGAAGGTTATTGTCTTGGTTTGGAAAGACAGGTGCCTTCTAAGGAAGGCAGGAGCCTCCCCTGAAATGGAGAATGCAAACCTCCCCACCCCTCCGAATTGCTATGAATTTTAAATTAAGGGGCACTCAGGCAAAAGATATGGGAGCAGGAAATAACAGTTCTTTAATAGGGAAGGAAAAAAAAAAGGATAAAATAAAACAATGCAATACACTAGAACAACACTGACAGAGTCAGAACTCAACTGACACCATGTTGGTCAGGGTGTTGGTAGCAGTCCAATTGGAAAGATGGCTGCAGTCCTCCTGGAGTGTCAGGTGTGGTTCTGTTGGAGCAGGGGGGTCCTGTAGGAAAGGGGTGAATTCTTCCTCTGCAAATCCGTGGAAGAAGAAGCAGCTGCTGTTCCTCTGGGAAATCCAGTGGAGAAGCTGTGCTGGTGTTCCAGAACCTCCAGAGTATATCCAGGTATGAATGCTTGGCTCCTCCCTCTGGGCTCACATCTCCCAATGGGATGCTGTTCTTATCAGCCATGCAGGGACATTCCATAGCCTGTTATCAGCAGATGTCCCCTGCCGAGGGAGGAGTGATTGTGATCACTCAGAGAGAGATAAGGAGAATTGTCCCCTTGACACAAGGCAACTGCCATACAGATGGTAACAGAATATGTCTTGCCTTGCAATCTGGAACAGTTATGAACTTAAGCACCCAGATATTAAGTAATATGCTCAGTGCTCTGTAAGTGGCTGATAGGTTTGATGTTTGTGTGTCAGGAGTGCGATTTCTGGACAAAGGTCTCCCTGCTTTGGGGCATTTGACATTTGTTAGGGTGGATCAGATCTGAAGAAAGCTGCAGCAGGTGAGGGGGAAGAGTGGTGTGAGCCTCCCACTCCATGCTCTGCATCTGCCCTGTCCAGCAGTGCTGTGACCACACACACAGGAGTCAGCCTGCTGATCCAGGAGAAAATGTCATTTTAATTTTGGTGAGCTTTCTGTGAGCTCAGTGAGATGGATCATGCACCACACACTTCACAACCTAGGGTGAGGGAGGCTGCCAAAGCAGGAGAGAAGGGAGAGCAGCCCCTCTTTTCTCAGCCAGCTAGACTGGCTGCAGTGAAATCCAGAGCTGTAGCCTAGACAGGGAATACAGCTCCAGTGTCAAATGGAGCACAAAGTCATGTGGCAGCCTTCTGTACACTGACATGGGCTCTCTATCCCAGCAATTCCCTAGCCTCAAATTACAGAAACAGCAATGCTCTGAGATTCTTACTCACCTGTGAAATACCATCTCTGGCCACTGGTGCACAGTGAGTTATTCCCTGTGCAGGTGCAGGTACCAACACAGATGGCTGTGCTCCGGGAGCCAGGCTGCCATTCCAGGCTTGGTTTGCTGCCTTCCTTCCTTTTCCTTGCAAACTAAATATTACATATAATCACTGGATAAGATAAAAAGGCAAATCAGAGAAAATATTAGAAAAAACAGAAAAGGTGCCCTAAATTTAGGTCAAAAGACTGAATATTTGGGCATCTGATGTGTATTTATATCTGAGGAAACTGTTAAAGCCAGGGATTTATCCAGTGTAACAAGAAGTGCATTAGTCAATGAAGTGCTTTAGTAAGACCTTGTAACTTTGTGCACACGAATTTTCACCACTTAAGTAAAAGATACTGCTTTTTTAAAAAGAGATTGGATTTTAGGTACCTTGCTCAATTGGAGTCCATTGTGTCAACTTCTCCAAAAGACTGCTGCTTGGATTGGTCACAGAAAGTTTTTATAGGGCTCCAAGGTTAATCTGCCAGTGCCTTTCTTTTCTCTCATCCCCAAAGCGACACAAGAACTTCAAACCTCTTTTGTAGCTTGTTTTATGGTTTTGTCAGCTCTAGTGGTCCTTGAGCTTAAAAATGTTCTCCATGCCTATAATACATGAAGGGTGGAGGGAAGTTTTTGGTGCATTTCACACCCCAGTATCACCTACAGATGAACTAAAATATTACACATATAAAAATATAAAAAATGGTAAAATATGTATATCTCCATAAATCTATTTAAGCACAATCAGTGATGGATGAGTGTGTTTAAATCTTAGAATTGCATTTTTTCTAACTTACTGGAAGAGGACTCCCATAATTCACTGGAGAGTCTCATTCTTGTGAATTATTGTCTTCATCATTTAAGGAATATTTCTTCTCCTGAAGATGATCTCCAGCCACTGTAACCTGTATTTGGCTTTCAGCTATATTTCTTTATCTTCCTTAATGCATATGATCTTGTGCACTTCAGTGCAGAAAATTGGATAGTCCTTGCTCTCTGGTTCCTGGAACTTGTTTATTCAAGAGTGCTATTTAAGTAAACACAGTGCAGCACCGTGGCAGCATTCTATTTTCTCCCTCCT
Source organism: Fringilla coelebs (assembly GCF_963513975.1). Classification (NCBI taxonomy): domain Eukaryota; kingdom Metazoa; phylum Chordata; class Aves; order Passeriformes; family Fringillidae; genus Fringilla; species Fringilla coelebs. The sequence continues at coordinate 3,030,439 of NC_140036.1, read as the reverse complement.
CCTTGTGATCATCGCTTGTTTACTTCAGCAGCATCACCAGAGGCCCCTGAGCAGCAGCCTGGGGCTCCTGTGCAGGTGCCCTGGGCACACAGAACTCATTAAAACCGTGACAAAGTTGTAAGAGCCTGAATGAGGGATGTGGGGCTCCAGGCAGCTCTCCAAAATACAGCTTATTGTGTACAAAATGCAGTTTATTGCATACAAAATGCAGTTTATTCCATCCAAGATGTCACAGCTGTCCAGGGCCGTGGGTGACAGAGCTGTGCCCACAGCTGTCAGCTCCAGCTGCAGGCAGGCCTGGAGACCCTTTGGTTTTGGTCACAGTGCATTCTAGACTTTTCTTTGCTGAGCATCTTCATACAGTAGAACCAATCTATCTCTTAATTTTTATCTCTAGCCCATCATAAGTGCTGTCATTGCCATATTCATGTTACTGCTTTCCAATCACTAAAGTCAGTACATTACAATTTAAGCTAGAAGTTGTTTTTCAGTTTTCTTGCAGTGGAAAATTCTGAGACCTTTTTTCTACTTGCCACATCTGATGACTTATTTGCCTGTGCTCTCTTCCTGCTTGGTAAAAACATCTTCTTGTTTGGGGTGGGTTTATCCTTTGCTCTAAGCCATAAAACCCCTTCTAACTCACACACCCTTTGCCTCCTTGGTTATCCAGTAAGACTGGCTCAGCAATTCTTTTCTTCTATATCAAAACTTGCTTTCATTTCTATTCCTTCTTCAGATTCTACATTCAAAAATCTTTCTGCTAAGCACACATATCTGTGAGACTCATCAAACTTATATACATGATATTTGCCTTTTAATTGTGAGAGTCACCCATGGCATCACTCATCAAACTTATATACATGATATTTGCCTTTTAATTGTGAGAGTCACCCATGGCATCACTCATCTATCACAGGCAGGAGCACTGGTGAATGCTGCAGCTGGCAGGGAAGGAAGAGCTCTAAGGAGCAGTGCCCTGGAGGTGAGGAGGGAGCAGGCAGGGCTGAGGCTCTGAGCACAGCATTCAGGAGGGAGGGACACCTCCAGCTGGCATGGGGCTCATGATTCCCAACATAAATCCTCCTGGGAAGAAGTCCTGTGCTTAAAAGTCGTGTCTTCCCATCTTTCCTCTGGAAAATGAGGATAATAATACCTGACCTATCTTCTGTGAGTGTTGCTTAATATTTCAAAACTGCTTTGATCTCATGGAGTGCTGAGGATTATTGCTTTATGATCCTTATAATTCTATTATTCCATGACTGAAGTGATGCAAATAAAATTGGAAGGATCTTTTATGCTGACCCAGAGCCAAAGCAGAACCAAAATTTTGTATCTGTAGATAGTGGATAAGCTCAGTTTGTTGGGGGTTTTGAGTCATGCAAAGTGTGTGAGGATCTTTATGCTAGTGTGCTTTAGATGGGTTCAGTAGAGACAGAAAAGCCAGACAAAATGGAGGAGGAATCCCTAGGATGCTAATTCCAATTCTCCAACACAGTGTTCATTACGCCCAGGTTTCTTTAAAGCTTCTTGCTATTTTTTGTATTTGCCAATCTCCATGGACATGGGAAGGGAATAACGCAATTCCCACAAAAGAACTGATGCTATTCTCTGAGCTAGGCATTGCATCTCAGCTCAAATTTCACCTGAGCCACGTGGCCCTGAGCATGAGCTGTGAAGGTCTGGCTGGGAAGTTTTCATTTTGCTTCTTTCCCTGCACTCCTTTTTCTTCCCAAGTGTGTCTCTCTGAAACTTCTCAGCAGTGTTTGTTTGTGGAGCAATGCAGCCACTGGAGATGGGTCAGCGGGCAGAGCAAGGATATTTAAAATGGGTGATAGATGAACACCATTACAAAGCTATTAGCACTCAATGCATAACTTGAATATCCTGAGGATATGCATGGGTTTGCCAGTGAAGAAAGGACTGTGAGAGTAGAAGACATTAGACTGGGAGTGATCATGCTAAGGGCACTGTGCCAGGCTTGTGTGAGGGGCAGCAAGAGGAGCCTCACCATTTGGGGGTAGGTAACAGTACTGTGTCTTCTTTCAGGCCTGATTTCTAATTGCTAACCACATTCTCTGGCTGAGATTTTATTATTGCCTAAGAGAGCCCTGCAGATGTAAAAATCTGCTCATCAGTTCATGGCAGGGGGTGTGTGGGGTGTGTCCTGGGGGCACTGGTGGTTCTGGCAGTGATGGTGCAGAGGCTGCAAATGAGGTGTATGGTCCTTCTTCACTCATGCCTATACAAAATGTGGGAGATACCTTCCAGAAAGGACCAGGAGCACCTTGTGGGATGGAGCCATGGGCAGCACCGTGCCTGCAGGGCCACCTCAGATGGCAGATGAGAGATTTCCAGCTTAGCTGGCTGCTCTCTCCACCACCCAACACTGCCTGTCGTCCCACAGCCACCAGTGCCTCTGAGCAATAGCACAACGTTTTGCTTCTTAGTAAATATCTTTTAAACTGATGAATTCAAAAAGCACTTTAGATGACATTTAAAATTTAGAAGCAGATGACTGAGCTGTGAATAATGAATCTTTCCCAGTAGATGGATGGCACGTTACTGTGCAATTCTCTCCCTCTCAGTCACTGTCAGCTGAGGCATTTTTCTCTTCCACCTGGTTTCCCTCCTCTCTTCCATCCCTCACCCCCAGAATACACAAGGCCTATTCAGAAATGCTTTATTTTAAAGAGCATGTGCAGAGAGAAACAATCAGACATAATCAGCCCCTTCAACCCTGACCTGAGGGTTGGTAATTTATTACACCAGTCTTTAAACTGGGGCTTTGTCTGCCCATCCTCACCCAGACTTTAGCCAGAGTTGTCTCCCAGGTGCACAACAGGGCAGCACAGCAGCCCCTGTCACCCCCCTGGACACTGCCTTGGTGCCACAGTGCAGGACAGCAAATGTAAGAAATGAATTTGTAAAGAATTCTTAACATTCAATAGAAAGTTTACATCGTTTTGTATATTTGTGTGTAAATACTGAGGTAAGGTGTGTTGATTTGGGAAATAGAGATGAAATTGTTGCAAGAGAAACTGAACAAGAAATAAGTTTGAACAAGTTTTAAAATATGGCTTTGTAAGAAGACTAAATGTTTTAGACAAAATTGTGAAAGATGGAGTAAAATTACGTGGGGTAAAAATATAAGTCATTAGTATTGTAAGTAATAGTAGCATTGTGTGGCAAAAGCTGAAAAATATTTATAAGGGATTGTAACCAGGAAATGGGTTGGCTTCTGATAAAATGGTGTTGAGTTTTACATCTGTTGTGTCACTCTTCATGGAGACTGATAATGGAATAAAATCTTTTTAAATGCCTCTCAGTTTCCCCATCTCTATAAAAGCTGGGAAAACCAACAAGCAAGCAGGTCCTTGTCACCCCCTTGGACACTGCCTTGGTGCCACAGTGCAGGACAGCAAATGTAAGAAATGAATTTGTAAAGAATTCTTAACATTCAATAGAAAGTTTACATCATTTAGTATATTTGTGTGTAAATACTGAGGTAAGGTGTGTTGATTTGGGAAATAGAGATGAAATTGTTGCAAGAGAAACTGAACAAGAAATAAGTTTGAACAAGTTTTAAAATATGGCTTTGTAAGAAGACTAAATGTTTTAGACAAAATTGTGAAAGATGGAGTAAAATTACGTGGGGTAAAAATATAAGTCATTAGTATTGTAAGTAATAGTAGCATTGTGTGGCAAAAGCTGAAAAATATTTATAAGGGATTGTAACCAGGAAATGGGTTGGCTTCTGATAAAATGGTGTTGAGTTTTACATCTGTTATGTGTCACTCTTCATAGAGACTGATGATGGAATAAAATCTTTTTAAATGCCTCTCAGTTACCCCATCTCTGTAAAAGCTGGGAAAACCAACAAGCAAGCAGGTCCTTGTCACCCCCTTGGACACTGCCTTGGTGCCACAGTGCAGGACAGCAAAGAGCCCCCCTCAATGCCAAATGAGAGGTGCCACTTTCAGTGCCCAGCCAATGTTTGGGGCAGCACAGGGCTGCTGTGATTGCACTGAATGGCTACAGCACACCTGTCCCACTTTCCCTTTTGGAGATGGCACTCCTTGGCCATGGAGCTCATGCCACACCGCCCCCAGCCTCAGCTGTGCCTCCTGCCACCCCCACAGCCTCTGGCTGCCACTGCAGGGAGGTGTTTCTTTCCTCATGGCTGGCCCCTGCTCAGCAGCCTGAGTGCTTTGCTCGGTTTGAGCATGTCCCTTGCTCAAGGCTTTAACCCCTGCAGGCAGGGCAGGCAGGGCACAGTGTCCAACAACGACACTGGCAGCATCCAGTGTCCCCCCAAGCAGCCCAGAGTCCCTTTGTCACCCCCAGAGAGGGAGCAGAGCAGGGAGGCTGCTCAAGGATGTAGCAAGCAGTGAGAACAGCATGAAGCTGAATTCTGGCACCTGGAATTGAGCTGGGTCACAGGTGCCTCAGCACTGGGGACAGATCCAGATCCACACCTGGGGCAGAGGTGGATAATGAACTGAGCAGGAGGCTCCAGCAGGTGGGAGCAGGGGATTCAGTAGACTTTGGTTTCCTGACTACCTTCACCTGGCTGTCAGTGTGATGTCTTGTTGGGCTACCTAAAAACAGAGGCCAGACAAAATCTGAATAAATTTTATAGGGAATAAAATAGGGAATAGGAAAATAAAATAGGGAATAAATAGGGAATTTTATAGGGAATAAACAAATAAAATAAATAGGGAATAAAAAGCAGTTCTATTTATTGAAGGGCCTTTGGGTACATTTTGGGCAGATGAAGCCCCCCAGGGGCTACACCCAAAAATGGACCATGGCTCACAAGTTTGTGCACTTTTATTAGTTTGGTCCATTTGCATATTAGGGGTTATTCTGACAATTACAGCTTCAGGTAATGAAGCCATGTACCCCCAGTTTGCTCCCCCCAACTCACTTTTGTTTCCCTCTCTCTGGCCTGAGGCATTGAGGTGTCCTTGGTTCCCAGGCCTAGAGAGGAATTGTTGTGTCTGCCCAAAATGGGAGAACAGCAGCTCACACTGTGTGTGGAGTTTGGAGTTATGCACTCTAAAGAACTGCAGGATTACAAATATATGGAAAATAAAAGCTAAAATCCTAAGGCATCAATTGCTGCCAGGGGTACATTTCCAGCCTGGAAAGGTGAAGGACTGTCAGCTTGCTTTGGTTGCTGCATATTTGATCCCACTGTCTGGACAGGGGGTTGGAAAATCCTTGCAGCATATAGGAAGTCAGGCTGAAGACTGTATTTATTATAGCATTGGTTTCTTTACGCCTCCTCCATTGTCAGATGGAATGTTTTTGTTCAGAGGAATTCTTGACACTGTGTTACATATTATCTCCCTGTGCTGTTGTCTTGTTCCAGAAGGAAGCTGTGGGAAGTGCTGGTTTTGGTAACTGCACTCAGATCTTTGAGGTAGAGATTATTCCTGGAGGAAGATGGGACATCAGCCTGGAGTGAGCACTCAGACTGGAACAAACCAGCAGGGCTGACAGCTCCTGTATTGTTTTAGGTGCCTGCCCTGGCCTCCCCCCTCCCATTTAATGCTGCACTGTTGAGGTTTGCATATGAACACCAGGAAATTCCACCCAAGGACAGAGGAAGAAGCAGGGCCAAGCTGTCTCACACACCACTCAAAGTAGGAAAGGCTGTGTGTGTTCCTATTCTGCCAGTTGTTCTGATAAAAGTAGCTCCTCCAAGCTAAAACCCCCTTAACCTATGTCTCCTGAAGTCTACTGATTTGTTTGTGCCCTTTCTCTTATGTTTCTTGAGACTTTTTGTATGATTCAGTTAGAAATTCATCAGCAAGGAAAATAACATGTTTTAAGAATTACTTTCAAACTGTATTCCTTGGTTGCTGGATGGGTTCCTAAAATACTTTCTCTTTTTGGGTTTCCAAGTGTTTTAACACAGAGATTTGAGCTTCTTTCATGTGAGAAATGCTTTTCTGCTGTGAAAACTTGCAGAATATTTGCTCTGAGTGGAGGTGAAGGAAGTGCCCTGGGTGGTCAGTGCTCCCTGGGAAGCTTCTGCTCTGTATGGATGAACTTTTGGCTCTGTGTGGCATCAAGTATCAGTCAATGGCTGTGTTGCTTTGTATTTAAAAGGAAGGCAAATGAATGTTGCAAATTATTGTTCAGAAATCTGGCTTTCATGTCAAGGAGCCAAGGTAAAAAGGGGAATTTTTTTTTTTCTTTTTTTTTTTTTTCTGTTGGTAGATATTAGCAAAGTGTCAAAACTGCTTCTCCAGAGCTAGGGCATAGAAAATTTTCTTTCGAGACAGTTATTTGAAGCATTAGTAAAGTAGGACTGACCACACCTGAACCTCAACCCACTGACCCACTGTAAACCTGAGCAAATAAGTAGTCTCTGCAGAATTACAGGAAGAGTAATAAAGCTCAGGTAGGGAGGGAGCATTTGGTGAGCTAGACTGTGCTTGCAGTGTGGTTACACCATTCAGCTGAACTTTGAAATGCTCAGAGAAATATTTGCCTTCAAGTATGATACAGCTGATCTAACACAGGAAAGAGTGTCTGGAATAGGGCCTGTGACTGACTGGAAATCTCTCAAGATGAGGGAGAAGGAGAGCTGAAAATCATGGGATTGTTCCACATAAAATAAGATTTTATTTTTTAAATGAAAGTTGGGAAAACTGAGCTGAGACTCTGAAGCTGGGAAATGGCTTAGTGGTAGCTATTGGACTGCTAATGAGCTATGAACTTTACTGAACACAATGTATTGATTAAAGTGGTGTTTTCCTAATCTTGTTCTTAACACTTATTTACCTTTCCTTAAACTTCAGAGAAAGTATTGCTGTAGATACCTGTTTATTTGGTCTCAGAGTAGCTAACCTTCCTACTGGCCACCTCCCTTTGTACTCAGACCAAGTAAAAACACATTCCATGGTGCAGGCAGGTGTGTAAAGCAAGCTGGTGCTGGGAATAGCCTCAGGTCTGGAGGCTGGTTTATTTATTTATTAAATATAAATCAGTATTTATTAAATAGTGATTTATTTGGATGTAACACCGGGGTTCTGTGCACGCCTTCCAGAGCATTGCAGCTCTGAAATGAAATTTATAGCTGTGGAATGGGCAGAGCTGGTCTGTCCCCAAGTTTGCAGGTGCATCTGGGTGACTGTGCTCACCAGTCCCTCTGAAGGTGCTGCAGCACAAGGTGGGAATTGCATTGTGTTCAAGCATTAATTCCTAGGGCCTCAGAAATAGAAAAAAAGAAATGTTTTACCCAGGCTGAACAGGCTGCTCTGCTGGATTGCTCTTAACCAGCAATGTCAGCAGAGCACACAGGCTCATGTACTGCAGTCCTTAGCTCAGGGCTGCTCTGTCTTCATGGAGTCTTTCATGGGCCTTTTTTATTCCATTTGTGCTGGAAATATCAGAGTAACCATCTTCTTATGTTAACATAGGAATTCTCTTTAAATCTTTTCTAAAATGCTTAGAAAAATCTAAGGAGAAAAGACAGATGTTAACTAAAGATCATTCCCAAGATGCTGGTTTAGCTCTTTGGGCCACAGTTCTTCCGGACAAATTGACTCCTCTTTGCAGCTCTTTTTGGGGTTTTGAGGTTTTCTTTAAAAAACAAAAAAACCTTCTTCCAGGTTTTTTTCCCCTAAAAGTTACTTCTTCCTTTCCTAAGTCTTTACCTAAGTAAAGCCTTTCCTAAGTCCTTACCTCACAGCTCAAAGGAGGAAGCAGGGGCAGGAATCAATGCCTGAATGTGCTCAGGCCCAACACTCACACCTGGATAAGTTTTGCAGTATTACTTATTTTATTTTACAGCTGCCTTTTTTTTTCCTTTCACTTGGAAAGTATTCATAGCAAAACCTTTACTGCAACATCACATGTTCTGGAAACATGATTAATAAAGAGCTTTCAGGAATTGAATTATCATGAAAGAAATTGCTTGTATTGATTTACTCTATATACATATATATGAAAAAACTTCTTTTGTGACATGGCTTCTCTCTCCCCACAATTCCTGGCAGCAAGAAAAAAGCAAATTTCTACCAGATGGTATGGAGGCAGTTCAGACTCTGCTGTGGAGGTGATGGCACAGGTGTGGGGCTGTAAGACCACCAAAGGGCTCACTGATAAATGCCAGTGTATTGCAAATTATGGCCAGGAACCAGGAACTGACTCTTCCTTGGGCTGCTACTGACACTGGAATTACTAAAAGCAGTTTTGGAGTATATTCTGTTGCTGACAGCTGTGCAACAGCAGTACAGGCTCTAAAGCATGTAAATAATGGACATTGAGAGCTTTCCTGAAAACCTTTAAAAGTAAAACTGTGATCATAAAGAAAGTGTTCTTTTATTAACTTGCCTTCCCTGGGAGTGACTGTGGGATTGTGAATAGCACAGTATGAACTGTGGGAAAGGTCTGCAGCCTGCCAAACCCAGGCTGGACCCACTCAAACTTCCCCTCCTCTCAGGGAATGTGAGGCTGGCCTTGGCCTCACGGTGAGAGCTGCTGCAAGCTGAGAATATTTGCTGTGCAGTTCTGCAGAACTGATCCTGTGAATGATCTTCCACTTCACTTATTTCATAGGGGAGCAGTGTCAGAGCATGGGCTAAATATACAGGGCTGTTTTTTGGACATGCATGAATTTTCACTGATTGTTTGTCTGCATGCAGTCCTGCCTGATGATTTAAACTTCATGTGGCAAATGTAATAGAGGATGTAAATCTTCATCTTGCTAATCAACCAAACCATAAAAATAAGATAATCTGGTTCATCCTATAGCTCATGCTCAAATGAGTCATATGCATGTGTATACACTTTACAGGGGTCATTACTGAAATTCCTGCTGGTAATAGGCTCAAGAAAATCCTTTCCAAGGGAAATAAGCCAAATAGCTTTGCTCTATCATCACTCCAACAGAGGCAGCCACTGGGTCCCAGCAGGGATGTCAGCATCCACCAATCTGTGTTTTGAGTGAGGCACCAGGAAGCACAGCTTTCTGGGCCACTATTTCAGGAAAACATATGGCAGTGTCTGCTGCTCATGAAAGGCAGTGGTTTAGTGAAGCACTCACTCAAGGCTTTCCCACTGCATAGACTGAGGGGGATCCAGTCTTCCCCACACTGGATTCTGGGGCAAAGCTGTTTTGCATTTCCTACAGTAGCCCTGGTAGAAACTTGTTTGCAGCTAACCCATGCAGGATCTGCACTCCTGAGAATCAGCATGGAAGTCTTCAGGCTAACAGCACCCAAGTCCACCAGCCAGCCTCAGGAATGGATAAGTGAGTTTCTCGCACAAAGAAACAACTGAACACTGCCTTCTATTGTAAGCTGTATTTTAATTCTGGTGTTGTAACACACACGGAGGGAGCTAGTAGAAGGTGAGCACTGCTGCTCCTGATATCCTGTTAGGATGAGGAATGGGCTAGCACTGGGGGGAAAGGGCACTTCCCACTGCTCTCTCTTTACTGTCTGAACTGGCATTGAAGTTGGTTTTGGTCTGCCTGCCCCAACTTGGACACTGCTGCCGCTTTGCTGTAGCCCTGAACACTGAACACGCTGAGCTTGTTTATAATGGACTGTTGAATTAGGAGTTGCAAATGGACCTCTAGACTTGTAGACTGAATTTAAAAATATATTAGTTACATTACTTATCCTGTGATAGAGTCATGTTCCTCTGCTTGACAGGATAAATAATTTGGTCTTACGAGAATCTCTTGATTGTAGTCTTTTTCTAAAACTGACATTAATGACATGGCTTCTAGGGACAGAGCATTCTGACTTCTTTGAGATCCTCAGCAGTTTGGGCAGCAGGTAATTGGAGGACAGCAGCAACTCTACCATTAATCACCTACCACAGTGCTATCTGGCCTAGTAATTTTTCTGTAATTTGGGACCCAGTAGTAAAGCAGATTTCCCCTTCAGTGTAGAATTACTTTGTTATGCAAAGTAATTATTTTCTTCCTTTCATTTCAAATGAGGTTTGTGTTTTTCCAGTCTATAACCAAAGTATCAGCACAGTGTCAGCTGTAGGTGGGATTTTAAGCAAGAATTGACAAAGCATATAAAGTATGGATATACACAGAGTCAGATGTTGCATGGGGGTTCTCATCATTAAAGTACTGTATTAGTAGCTCCCATTATGTTGCTCTCCTGTGGTGCAGCATTCTGGATCAGAAGAGACCTGCTATTTCACATGCACTCCAGCTGTTCCCTTCACCCACCGCAGTCAAACCTCGTATTTTCTTATTTTTAATGAGTTACGTGTGTGGAAAGGCAAAAAAAAGAATCAAAAACCAAGCAGAGGGAGATGGTTAGATTGTTTCCTGCATGAAGAAGCTGAGTGAGATTACCAAGGGTCCAAGAAAGTTTTTCCCAGCCATGAGAAATGCAGAGCTGTGAGGCTGACTCATTTCCTTGACCACAGCCCAAACAGACCAACACCAGGCTGGTTGCCTTTGTCCCTGGTGCTTTTGTTTCTGAGAGCACTGATGATTTCTGTTTTCTAGTCTCCTTTTGTTCTTGCTCTTCTGTGTTCTGGGCTCATTATTATTCTGTTTTGATTTTGGTTTTACAAACCATCAGGGATATTTCCCGTCTCCTTATGTCTCAGCTTAAACTACGTGTGGTTCAGAGCTCTGACTGATGGCCCCAGGATGCCTGGTTGTGGCTTTGATGCGTGTCATAGTCCAGGAAACTGAAACCCCAACACAAATCACTGACACAACTCTAATGTTTGTGAGGAAAAGCTGTGCCCAGTGAAGTTAAAGCTCCAATGAGAACAGTGTCCCTTCCTCAGGAGCCCCCCAGGACAGTACAAACTGCCTGTGTGTGCCTGGCCCACCTCTGCAGCTCCAGAGGCCCCTCCTGTGTCAGTGGCACACCTGCAGCTTTTGTACCTCATCTCCTGCCAGCATCATGCCTCCTGCATCCAGCACAGCCCTCCCAAAACAGGGACAGGTCACTCCTGTAGGATGCCCCACTGCTGGGGGTGATCTGTGGGTGTCACACTGGTGTTCAGAACTTTCCTGGTGGTTTTTGGATCCTCTCAACCCCTGCTGTAGCTGAGTGTACTAGTTTGAAAACAAACCAGTGGGAGATTCCAAGTCAGTACAGTTTAATAGGATAATTCAAATAAAGGCAGAAAACACTGGCTTAAACTTATAGAGTCAGGATACAAGCAGGATACACCCTGTTGGTCAGGGTGGTGGTAGCAGTCCCATTAAATGGTGGCTGCAGCCCTGTTGGAGGGATAGATGTGGTTCTGTTGAAGTGGTGATCCTGTAGAAGGGTCTGGTATTCCTCTGAAGGTCCAGTGGTGGTTATGTAGCTCTTGTTCCCTGGGAATGCAGTAGGTGAGGGCTGGCTGCGGTGTTAAAAACCTCAGCTTATAGCTAAGTAGGAATGCTTGGTTCCTTCCCCTGGGCAGAGCATCTCGTAGTGGGATGTTGTAAGTTTATCAGTCATGCAGTCAGATTTGACAGCCCATTAGCAGAAGATATCCCCCCAGAGGGAGGTGTCAGGGATGAGTGATGGAAGAGACAAAGAACACTGCCCCACCTGGTTTTAACAGCTTAGGGAGATGGTGACAGAATACAGACTTTTGGTGACATCTCCCATTGTAACCTACCACACAGAGGCAGGGACTCCTGCTCTGTTTTGAAAGCCTGCCCATCATCTCCAAAGAACTGACATAATCATGGCCACAGACCTGACCACTGAGTTGGTCCTGGTGCTTCAGTGCCTTGTGACTTTGAGTAGTTGCACAGCAATTTGCAGAAAACTTGCTGACAATAACACAAACACTGGCTGGCCTCTGCTGAGGAATATCCCAACTCTTGGCATGCAACCAACAAGGCACATAAGCTTCTGTTTCCTCTTTCTTTGAACCATCTTTCTGCTTCAAATAATCTTCAGAAATAAAAGGATTTAAAACCTCAGTATCAAAGTCATATACCCAGTGGTCATAAAGAGCTGCAGAACAAACAAGATTTGTCTTGTAGCAGAGCTGAGGGGAGGGAGTGGCTGCTGTTGCTTGTCGTACTCCTGTGATGGAGCAGGGCCTGGGAAAGTGTCCCTGAGCTGGCATGGGTTAATCAGAGTGGCATTTTAAGGTCCCTAGCTCCTAGCTATACTTAAAGAGCTTTTACAACATTAGTTGCTTCTGTACTGCTTCAATCCCTTCTGCAAGAGACTAATCCAGCCCCTGCAGCATCTTTTGGAAAGAGGGATGGGTTGAAGCTCTGGTGGTTTGAGAGTTGACCACCAGTACTTAAAATCTGAGAACTCTGTATAGTCTGGAGGCCTTTATAGCTCTGCTGAACTACCACTGGTCTAAAACATTGCCAGAACGCATTACTTGTCTCTGGAAGCCATTTGTTTTCATTCAGTGCACAAAGTAAAACAGGCCCAGGGTTACAAACAGTCTGTGCTGGGGCTGTAATTCTGCTGCACTGGTAAAGGCCACCCTCACTGACAAGTGCCACTGTCACTGACATAACACAGTAGCTCAGGTAGCTTTTCCAGGGTGGTGGCACAGCACGGGTGCTTGTGTTGCTGATTTTAGGAGCTCTTTAAACACAGACACAGCTCTCTTAATGTGAGGATAATTAAATCCTGAAGTAGGATTGCCTAGAGAGGCTGTAGGGCCTCCAGCTTCAAATATTCAAAACCTGACTGGCCACAGTCCTGAGGAACCTTCCTTAACTGACCCTGCTTTGAGCAGGGCATTAGATCAGACGATCTCCAGAGGTGCCTTCCAACCTCAGCCCTTTATGATCCCCTTCAGATTCCCTTCAGAACTCCTCCAGATTCCTTGAAAAAGGGTTCAGTGCAGGTCACAGTAGTTTGAGCACTGCCTGTAGCACAACGACAGAACTCCACTCTGCTCCTATTCCAAGAGGCCTATCAGCAATCTAACTTTAAAATCTGCATTTCCTGGCTTATGAGATCACCCGTGGAGGTAGATTCTCATTTCCTGAAATGATAAGAGCCCAACAGATAAGCAAAGGGCAAGAGCTAGCTCAATCTGTTAGTTATATAAGCACATAAATATAACAGTCACTTTTCTTAGCATCAGGTACTTACTCTGTAATTGGTACCACTTAATGTAAAGCGTTGTTCTCGATTTAAAGGCTGATGTAATTGCAGTTTTGCAAACCTTGGTAGCATACCAATGCAGCCACTTCTGTGCAAAGTAAAGCACTTGGTGTGCTGCTCATGATATGTCAGTGTAAGACTTGGATGCCACAGAAATAGGATCAGATTTTGGATATAGACAGCTGGTTTAATACATTATTATTATTACATTATTATTATTATTATTATTATTATTATTATTATTATTATTATTATTATTATTATTGTTGTTGTTGTTGTTCTTGTTGTTATGTTGTTGTTGTTACTGCAGTATTAACCCAACTACCTACATTTTTATATAGGATAGGTAGACATTATAAACATAAAAATAAGTATAGATAACTATACCTATAACTATAACTATAAATATATGACCTCTGCAAGGAGTGGGATGCAGAAAGGTTTCAAACTAATTAATACATTTTGTAAAACCATAACTGCAAGGTGCATGTGTCAGGGGCTTGAGCCAGTACTTGAGCTCCAGTTGGAGAGCTTGTGGACAGTATCTGATTTCCCTGAACATGCTCACCTGTGTCATACCTGACTTAGACATGGGCTCCACCAAGCTTTGGGGCTGCTCCTGCCTCTGTTTTATTCAGGGTGGGAAATGAGCTATTTTATACAAATAGCAATCTCATTAATACTGACTCTGCAAGATTAAAATTGCTCCCTCTTCCGAGGTGCTGGCTGTAGTCCCTGCAGCTTGAAGTGCTCTGTTGTTTCACATAGGTGCATTCAAGTCTCATCTTTGTCTACTTTGTACTGAAGAGTGGTGTTTCCAGTTCTGGGGTGTGAGGAGAGGAAAGGAATTGCTGTATTAGTGGTAAATTCTCAGCAGAAGAGTGAAGGCTCCTGCTTGGAAATGCAGGCAAGGTCCTCATGAGAGCTGTCCTTTGAGAAGTATCCACAGAGAAACAAATCTGCTCTGGTCTGAATATTAATGTGATCAGTTTTAGTAAACAAAGTAGGCTTTCATCTGCAGTGAGATCTCAACTAAAATGCTCTTTCAAGTACTTATACCAGCAATATTTGGAACCTCACAGTTGCTTCAGTGCTGGGACAGGACACTTCCCTTTCCTGGAACTGCTCCACCATGTCTCATTTACTCAGGTTTACTGGGATGATGCCTTGGAGTGGCTCCCTAGAGCAGAGGCCAGACAAGATCCAGAGAATAGAATGGGTATTTATTAAAGGCATTCAAACAGGTTCACCTTGGGCAGTCACAGCCTCCCAGAGGCTACACCCAAGCTGGACAATGGGCACCAGTTTTTCAGACAATTATAAGTTTGGTCCATTCACATATCAGGGGTTAATGCTTCAATTACAGCTTCAGGTAATGAAATCATTTACTCCCAGTTTGCTCCCTCCCAATTCACTTTTGTTTATATTTTTGGTGCCTGAGGCTGTAGGGTGTCCTTGAGCTTCAGGCCTAGAGAGATGTTTTTGTCTGACCAAAATGTGAAGACAGTTAATAGTTTTAGACAGTTTTAGACTTATACACTTGAAAAATATAAAAGCTAAAATCCTAAGGCATTGGGAATATGATCATATCCAAGATCTCTCCTTCCTGCCCACAGTGTCTATAACAATCTAGCACAGCTCTGAACTTCTTTCTTTCCCCCTGTGCCACTAAAATATGGTGCAGTGTGCTGCAGCATCTGGGGGGAATTCTGTGCATGCAGGAGGATATTGATGCCTCTGCAAAACACAAGATGGGGTCACTTCTGAAGCATTTGGTAATAATTCTGATTAAAGGGGCAGCAGACTGTTTTGTTAATGGCACAGGCATTTCCTTAAGTTAAAATGGCTCTTTGGGAGCCTTCATTAGCTGTAAAACCAGGGAGTAGGCTGGCATGGGGGTTCATTAGTGTTCTGCTTATTTATACTGGTGCAGATTTTGGCCTCTTTTGCACCACGTACTGACAAACCCAGCATTCAGAAGGGTTCCCCCACTTCCCCCACAAATTACTAATGTATTCTTGGGAGCTTTGTGTTTTTAGAAAACTGTTGTCCTGTCCAACAACACAAGAATTTCAGCATGCACAGTACATGCCACTCAAGTCAATACAGTTATTTCCATGCCTGCAATTTAGCACACTGACAGAGCTGAAATAATGGAAATATTTCTCGATTTTGTTTTTGTGGTGAGGACAAAGAAAGCACCAAAGTATGATTTTTCTGCTAAACTGAAATATGCCCATCCCAGAAAGGAGCTGTGCTTTGCATGCATGGGTCGATTGTGAGGTTTTCTATTATAATTACATAAGGAAAACACATCTTAGCCTGACTGAGCATAGGTGCATAGCTTTATCAGCAATTAGTTCCACTGGTAGGTTATCTGAACAGCTGTCAGAGGTATTGATCAGGACAAAAGTTGGTTTAGAATAGTGACATCTGAAACAATCGGTTTTAAAACAGTCAGAAATATAGCTATTGATTGATTCAAGAGGATTCTTCTGGTCTGTACATGTACAATTTTGCTTTAACTCAGCAGGGTGCTACGGTGTGAACTTTGGGAATAATCTTTTAAGAAAGTTTTGGGGAGAAAAATGATGCTGGGTTGATTGAACATCTTTAAGAAAAGTTATGGAGTAGTATAGGGCTCTTTTCCTGATTATTTGTCAGCCATCCAAATATGAGATAGAAAGCATTGCCGAGATTTAATGAGGAAGATGTAAAAAGGGCCAGAACCAGTCTGGAAAGACCATACACACATCATGCTCCTGGGAACAGAACTTTATTGGGACTGGGAGATGGCTAAGTCACATTTACAAACTGAGGCACACAGAAATTGCACGTGGTTTGTGACACTGAGCAGCTGATTGGGAAATCAGGACTAGGATTTGTTCCAAACTGTCCTACGCTGGTGAGAGAGGTCTTTTCCTGGATGTGTTTTCTTCAGGCTCTCATTATCAGCTGCCTCACTGTACTCATTCAGTACAAGCCATGCCATCCCACGGCATTATACTGAACCTGCACATCAGGAGAAATTTCTGGTCGTGAAATGGCGACCTTAGTATTTTTCAGAATAGTTAAAGAACAACTCTGTCTCCCTTTTCCCCTTCCTTGTCAGCCAGTCATTGCAAAAGCACATAAAGCACTGTAAAGACTCAAGTTCCAGACAATCAATTAACGTACTCAGAGTCATGCATGGTCTGATGTGAACGACACAATTGCATCTCCATCTGCTGTGCTCGGCAGCAGTTTGAAGGATGGCAACATAAGTGAAATGCTGATGTTGCTTATGCTGCTGTGAATTGAAGGGAGGCACTTTCTAAATTGATCCTTCCTGTCTAGATAGATAAAGTGAGCTTGAAACATGGATTGAAATTTAGCATTTCCTTTTAAAAATATCTGTCTAAGGACAATTCTGTTTATTTACTTTTCCTTCCCTGCTTTGGAATAATGCTCAGGCTTGCTGGCCCTGTCTGCCTGCATCATGGGGAGGTTGTGCACCAGGGACCATCCTGGGTTTCCTACATGTGCTGCAAGGTGATGGAGCTCAGTCTGCTTTAGATCAGGAAGGGTTAAAATCTCTTCCAGCTCTCGTGTCATATATTCTGTGTGCAAAGAAACATGGTGCTGTTATTGAATTGCCAGCCCTTGCCCTCTGTATTCTAGGCTGTTTCTAATTTAAACACTGTTAATTGTTGTTCTTCATGATCATGTCAAAGGCCTCTGAAAATGTCAGCCCAGGCTGATATTGCTGTGTCCTCAGTGCATGCACAGAGTGGAACAGCTTTACAGCTTTTCATGAACTTGTCTGTTCCTTTTGCATCGCTGTCTCTCTTTTGGGGAAGTGAGAAGTGAGATGTGACAACGTAAAGTGGCTCTTCCCAACATCACACAAACAGCCTGTGACAGAGCTGGGAAAACTCACCCAGAGCATCCTAACCCCAGGCCAGGGCTCCTAGCCCATCTTCCCCTGTTAAACACAGGTAGGAAAAAGCCAGATCCCTAATCATCGATCACCTTTTCTAAAGCTTTCCTTCACCTCCTGCGCTCTGCCAGCAGCCCCTGCCAGGCTGCTCAAGGCCTGCTGGCATCTGCCCGGTGCTGCCGTGCTGCTCCTGTTTGTTTGGGGCTGCTCCTGTTTGTCTGGGGGCTGTTCCTCTTTGGGGGCTGCTCCTCTTTGGGGCTGTTCCTGTTTGGGGGCTGCTCCTGTTTGGGGTTTGCTCCTGTTTATTTGGGGACTGCTCCTGTTTTTTAGGGGCTGCTCCTCTTTGGAGGCTGCTGATGTTTGTTTGGCAACTGCTCCTGTTTGTCAGGGGGCTGCTCCTCTTTGTTCGAGGGTTGCTCCTATTTGTCTGGGGCTGCTCCTCTTTGGGGGGCTGCTTCTGTTTGTTTGGGGCTGCTCCTGTTTTGGGATGCTCCTGTTTGAGGACTGCTCCTGTTTGTTTGAGGGCTGCTCCTGTTTTTTTGGGGGGCTACTCCTGTTTTTTGGGGGGCTGCTCCTGTTTGGGGGCTGCTCCTGTTTGTTTGAGGGCTGCTCCTATTTGGGGGCTGCTCCTGTTTGTTTGAGGGCTGCTCCTGTTTTTTGGGGGGCTGCTCCTGTTTGGGGGCTGTTCCTGTTTGTTTGAGGGCGGCTCCTGTTTGTTTGGGGGCTGCTCTTGTTTATTGGGGGCTGCTCCTGTTTGGGACTGCTCCTCTTTGTTCGAGGGTTGCTCATATTTGTCTGGGGCTGGTCCTCTTTGGGGTTGCTCCTGTTTGTCTGGGGCTGCTCCTCTTTGGGGATGCTCCTGTTTGTTTGAGGGCTGCTCCTGTTTTTTTGGGGGGCAGCTCTTGTTTTTTGGGGGGCTGCTCTGGGGGGCTCCGAGCCTGGGGGCTGCCTAAAACTCGGACCTGTCATCTGCTGGCCTGGCAGAACAGGCAGGACAGCCCAAATACCCCTTCACCTCGAGCACGAGAAAAACGCCGCCACTTTATCATCAACAGCTCTTCAGCTGAAGCAGCTAAGGATTTGAGCACGGAAATCTGGCATGGAAATGCCTTTCATTACACTCGTGTGCCTGAGCATTTCCATGAAAAACTGCTTTTGATCAGCAGGCGGCTTGGGAAGGCGGCGCAGCCCCGCGGGTTGTGCTGCCCGTGGCCCTCCCCGTTTGCGGAGCCTCGCCGGGCAGGGCCGGGCCCAGCGCCGCCATCGCCGGGGCCGCGGCGCCATCTACGGGCGGAGCCGTGTGAGGGGAGCGCGGCGGCCGCAGCCGTCCGTGATGGGAATGGGGCGGCAGGAGCCGCTCGTGAGGGGAGCGCGGCGGCCGGAGCCGTGTGAGGGGAGCGCGGTGGCCGGAGCCGTGTGAGGGAAGCGCGGCGGCCGGACCTGCCCGTGAGGGGAGCGCGGCGGCCGGAGCCGCCCGTGAGGCTGCCCTCACACAGCCCCGGGACCGGCTCTCCGCCGCCTCCCTGCGAAACCCGTTCCTATGGCTAAGGCGCCTTTCTGGAAGGAAATTCACCCTAATGTCCAGTCTGAACCTCCAGCACGGCTTAAGGCAATGTCCTCTCATCCTGCCCCTTGTTCCCTGAGAGGAGGACCGGCCCCTACCTGGCTACAACCTCATGGAGAGCCATAAGGTCCCCCCTGAGCCTCCTTTTCTCCAGGCTAAACACCCCCAGCTCCTTCAGCCACTCCTCACAGGATTTGTGCTCCAGCCCCTTCCCCAGCTCCATTCCCCTCTCTGGACGGTTCCAGCCCCTCAATGTTCTTCCTGAATGGAGGGGCCCAGAATGGGACACAGCACACCAGGTGTGGCCTCACCACTGTTGGGCACAGGGGGATAATCGTGCCCTGGAACGTGGGTGTGAATCTTCTCCTTACTCCACTTGTGTAGCTGGTTCCATCACCCACTGAATCTTCACTGAAGAACAAAGTAAGCCAGCCACACCATCGCTGACACGGGCCAGGTGCCTTTGGCCTTCTTGGCCACCTGGGCACATCTGGGCTCATGTTCAGCCCATTATTGACCAGCACCCCCAGGGCCTTTTCTTCTGAGCTGCTTTCCAGCCACTCTGTCCCCAGCCTGTAGTGCTGCAGGGGGTAAGAGCAGAACTTGGCACTTCACCTTATTGAACCTCATACAGCTGGTCTCAGTCCATGAATCTAACCTGTCCACATTCCTCTCCAGAGCCTTCCTGCCCTCCAGCAGAGCAACAGTCCCAATCAGCTTGGTGTCATCCATGAGCTCAGGAAGGGTGGACTCAGTTAGGTACAGGACTTTCTGCTGGCCTCCAGAGCTGGGACTTGGCTGTGGCTTGCTGGCTGGGGCATGGCTGATGGCTGGCAGGAGATACAGCTGCTGCTTGGGGTAAGCTCACCTCAGCCCCCATGCACCTGGCCCCAGAAAGCTCAGGGGGCTTATCAGGGGTCACTCTTTTTGACTTTACCTGTCATGCTTTGCAAAATACATGGCTAATCTTGGTACATAAAGTACATGGAGAACTGGGTAGAATCAGTATTACATCCACCATAGTCAGTTGAGTTAAGCTCAGCTCAGCTCAACAACCAAGTTTGTTGGTCTGTAACTTTCCCAAGTTTTCTGCACATGGCTCTTAAACTTGAAGTTATTAATGCAGATACACTGGAGTTTTTAATGTGCCCTGTGAGTTCTGAAGCCTTTTAGAGATGCCTCAAAAACTCTGAAACCCAGTAAGGTGCTCTGTGGCACCTGGGAGGCTCCAAACCAGCTGGGTCTGTGCCAGCCAGCTGGGACCAGCTCTGGTTTGTGGTTAGGGACTGCTCACAGCATACGGTGTGGGGGAACACTCTCAGCTCCACTGAAATTCAGGGAACGTTGAGTTCACTGCAATGCAGTGCAGTAGAACTGCAACAGGAGAAAGAGACAAATACAGGTACTTTTAGGAATGCAACCCAATTTAATTATGGCAGTGGCATTTTGCAACCACAAAGAGGAGAGGGAATGCAGGAGCAGAGGCAAAGCCCATTCTCCAAGCTGTTGGAAGCTCAGGAAGGTGTGGAGCTGCTAAGCCTTGCACAGCAAATCTAGTTCCCTAACTTGTTCTGGTGCAGAGAATTTCAGTACAAGTGGGCTTGGGCAGGTAGAGTTAGGTATACATGATGTGCTAATAAAACCATCATATGGAACTGCTGACTGACAAAACAGGCACAGTCAACATAGTGTGCTGTGGAGAAAAGCACTGCATCCTCTGACATCAGCTGATGGGTTGAAATAGCAGTTTTGTTTTCATTCCTTCCCCAGTTTGAAGGCTAAAAACCCACCATCCCTTAGCAGTAAAAACAAAATGTGCACAAAGCAGGGATACTGTTTTACAAAATGTACTGTGCTCCTTCAGACTAGAAGTTTAATTCCCTGCAAACATGCAAGATTGTCTGCCTTTAGGAGGCAGAGCTAGCTGTGGTCATTTAGTGTCTCTGTCAAACCAAACTTATTGATTGTACCCAACTGCTGTGAAGCAATTAATAAACAGGAAATACCAATACAGCAACCAGTAGCATTTTGCCCAGAGCAACATCTGTGCTCCAAGCAGCTTAGTCTAACACTAAACAGTACAAATCTGTTGATAACACAATGTCAAATGGTAAATCTGGATCAGTGTTGCATATATCCAAGATTAAGCACTTCTGAGTCAAAGCCTTCAACTCCATTAGAAAGAAATAGGTCTTAATTCTAATGTTGGTGTAGTGGTGTTAGTGTGGAGTTACTTTGCTGATTTCACAGACCTTACATCACGCTTATTAAATTGTAACTGAGATGCCCAAGGTATGTCAGCCTGAGCTGTGTGCACTCCAACTAAATGAGAAGTGTTGAATAAAGGCTAGTAAACATGTCAAGACAAAATAATTACACTAAATATGACTTTTATTGCTATGGTTATTTTGCTATAAATTAATAATAAGAATGAGAACATACAGTAAAAGCTGCAGTAAAGACAAGGAGTGCACAAGAACATAAAGATTCTGGAGGGGAAACTTGTTGCATGCTACCCTCCATGACTTACACAGTCTTATGCTGAGGAGGAAAAGCACAAACACATCTGAGGAACATGGGTGTGAATTTTCTCCTCCACTCCACTTTTTTAGCTGGTTCCATCACCTACTGAATCTTCACTGAAGAACAAAGTAAGCCAGGGCTGGATGGCATGCAGGGTAGCTCCATCTGGACACTGCTCAGAATGTGCTTCAGCACTGGGGTAGGTGTGTCTTTGCTGGCAGTCAGTGCAGTTGTTCTGTACAGAAACTGTGCCCACCCCCTCCTCCCTAGTCCATAAGCCTTTACCCACTCACTGGAAGAGACTGGCTCTCCCTCAAATTCATGCAAAAGGAGCCAACAGCTATGTTTTCACATGGAACTAAGAATAACCCTGGTTGACCTCTTTAATGTGGTCAGACTTTTCAGAGAGCTGAGCATTCCCACCCTGCTCTCAAGAAGCCTGGCTCTGTCCAGCTGCGAGCCCAAAAGTAACAAGTCCCAGATGAATATCTGGACTCGTGACCTACTCAATTCTGAACAGACTGGCACTGCTGTACAACAGATTTATCCTTCCCTGACAATGTACACTGCACAAAAACAGTGCTACTGTGATACCTGTGAACCTCCCAGAGCTTTAGGGGGCTTCAGTATTGGGCCCAAAGCAGGAATGTGTGCTTGAGTACTATGCAAATAGAACTGGAATTACAGACATGAATAGCACCATTCAGAAACAATCATTTCAATCTGCTTGGAAAATTATCTTGCCACCTGCTGCCTCTTCCCATCACTGTGGTATCAGTGGTCTGCAGAATCTGGCATGGCTGTCCCTCCAAGCCCCAGATCCCATCTCCTTCAGCTCATAGCAGCACCCACACCAACTGCACCAACCACATGAAGTGCAGAGAAAGGCCCCTGAGTCCCCACTGTGCATCCAAACAGACATTCCTGTGCATCTGACCAAAGCTCTGCTCTGTTCTGAGCAACAGGAGACACAGGCATGTCTTCAGGAAGCAAGTTGAGCTTCAACAGCCAGGGACTTCAGGTGGCAATCTCCGTGTTGCTGCTTTGTGCACCAGGATGTTGTCACTTCTGTCCCTGCAGTGAGATCAGAAAGGCTACAAGCACCTGCAGGGAGATAACTGTGCTCTTGATTTCAGGCTCTAACACAAGTTTGTACACTTGCTTTCTGGGTTCTAAATGCCTGTGCTTCAGAGACAGAAAATAGTTCATGATTTTTGTACAAAAGCAGCCTATTGTTTCCAAGCTGAAACTAAAATCTTTGGCTTCAATTTCAAGTGTGTTTTTCCATTGAGAAGTGAAAGATTATCTTCTTAATGGAGAATTACTTCAATTTGAACTTTTAAAAAGATAATTTCTTTTGAATTTCAACCCAGGAATGTTTTGCAATCAACAATCTTTATTTTATATACTTCACTTGAAGAAACTAGGGACCTAGACAGTTATCTCCTGAAAACACAAAAGACATGTTCCCCTGCTGTGACTAACAGGTCTTCTGGAAAAAAAAGAAAGCCCAAACCAAAACAAAAAACCCAGCTGATTCACTTTTTGTTATCCTTTCCCAATCATTAGGAAATTCAAAAAAATCATATGATGCCCATTGGTTTTATTCTCCCCTACTCCTTACAAGTTAAGAATCACAGAGGAAGAAGAGGAGATGAAGGCATTCTGCAGAACTCACTATTGCAAAGCACAAACCAGACAGCAGCATAGACCTGTAATCAAATTCACCTCTTAAAGGGCTTTTTAAAAGGGCAGACATGTTTGTCCACTTACATTCCATCCCTTTCTGACCTCAAGGTCTCTAAGAGAGCTTCAGTAGTGTACTGCAATTTCTTTTGGTTTGGACTAGCAATAGGAAACTTTCACTTTAGTCCTCTTTTGCACTTCCAGAATGTCCTTTCAGTCCATCTGACTGGCTGAACACGTGCAGCTTTGTTAACCTGTGAAAGGACATGTTTGCACATTGGTGTACAGCTCAGAGCCAGCCTCCTGAAAGCAGTTTATCTTCCCTGGATTAGGCCACTCTTAGTAAAGCAGCCACAATGACATCTGTCTGTTTACTTCCAGCGATTCCACTTGCTTGAGTTAGTCCTAAGGCTCATGAAAGCCTAGTGCTTCCACTGGCTGCTACCCAAACTCTTGTCCAGGACCTCTATTGCTTAAGTAGGACAGAGCCAAGAGAATTTTAGGATGAAATGGAGAAGATTGGGACTTCAGCTAAATTTATATAGGTGCAAGTTCTCATCTATTTTCATCTTTTCTGACATGAAACCCTGTGAACCATAAGGAAATTAACCTTCTTCTAAATGGAAGCAAAAGTAAGACTTAACATTAAAACAGTATGCGAATACAGGAATCTAAGAGTGGAAGTATAAAAATAAGTCCTCTTACTATAAGAACTCAACTTAGGCACCCTGCCTCATTTTCCTGAACAAAAAAGCCCATGCATTTCTTCACAGCTTCCTTTCTCTGCCAAGCACAGCTCAGCATGGATTAGAACAGGCCATGTAACACACAAAACAGCTGCACTCCAGGGGACAGCACACTGTGTAGAGAAACCACACATACAAGCAAAGCCAGACAGATTCCTTGGAGTGTTTTTCTCAACAAGTCATGGAAGGAAGAGGAGACCTGCTAAATGTGAGGTGAAAATGTACAAACAAACCCAGGCTCAGCTGTGCTCAATATTGATTGTAAATATGGAACCTGGTTCAGCAAACCTTGTTGGCTAAGAGGCAGGCATCTTATCCTAGCCCTGACAGGATCAGCAAGGCAGCTGATATCAAAGTGCCTGTGTGCAAAGTCTCCTTGTGTTGCTTTCTCTCCCCTCCTGTTCCTGCTGCAGAGAGGCTGGCAGGCCCAACAGAGCAAGGGCTGTTCAAGTTCCTTCTCCTCCTGCAGCCTCTGTAGAGCCATGGCAGTAAGGAGCAGAGACCATGGCTGGCTCCTAACAATGCAGCTGCTGCAGTGTCTGAGGCTGCTGCTCTGCAGACACCTGCAAAGCTAAAGATCAGGTACTTCCATCTGACCATGACCACAGAAGAGTTATCCAGGATAAAGAGGGAGCTAGAACAATAAACACTGCTCTTCCTTGCCCCTAGTCATTCACATTTCTGGGAGAATAAAAGAATTGAGGAGTGCTGCTGCTTCCTAGTGGTTTGCTCATACATTCTCAGAGACAACTTCACCTGGATGGTGTGAGAAGCAGGTACAGGGCTGCACCTAAGAAAACACACTACCATCTGCAGGCAAGTCTGAAAAAAAAAAAACCTCAAGCATGGCAGACTGTCTAATGCCAAGGAATCTCTGCTGAGCTTTATGTATTTCCAGGGAATGTTTAAAGCCAGTAGTATCTGTACACTAATGCAGGATTCCTGTTAACCTCTTATTTGACCTAGATCCTAGACCCTTCCCCAAAAAAACCAATCTTTTTTCCTGTGGTGTTTACAGTAACAGTCTGTTCATAAAGCAGGTGACTGCTACCATGTGACACTGGTGCTGATATTGATCCTTATAATTCTGAACATCAGACCAGAATTCAAGAGCAGCACATGCCATTTCCAACCACTTAACTAAATGGTGCCTTTAAACTCTCATTAAGACAGTTAAGAATCAGTTATTAAGATGTCACTACTGAAAAATAACTATTGCATTTTTCAAAGTTTAACAGTAAACAACATTGCCAATATATTATTGCACACAGTACAGGGGTTTGGAACTACAGAGATAAGGAAAGGGTAATCTAGAAGACCCAAAAGAGTGATCCCAGAGCCATTCCAGTTGCTGCTCCAGCCAGCATGCCCAGTGCAAGATCTCCATCGCTGTCACGGTAACGCTCTCGGATGATGACGTGGTTTGCAGGGGGCTGCCCATAAGGTCCTAGGAAATAAGAGGGTGTTGGGAAAAGGGCAGAAGAAATGTGTATCTTAATACCATACACTGCAATTTCAAAACAGGCTGTTCTTTCACCTTCTTCTATCAAATGAATACTAATATTTTGTCAGCTGCACCGGTATAATACATTTCTGCTTTGGACTCAGCCTCCACATTAATTAAATCCAAGGGCAATCCTAGCAACACTTCTAGCCCTGTAACAGCTTAATATCTCTGAGGAAAACTCATCACAAATGTAAAGGTGAACATTGTTCTGCAAACAATTGTATTCACTTTGTGGATTTAATGTAAGAAATGGGTCTAAAAAATGATTCAGCCTTGAAGTTAAGGCAAATCGTTTAGTTCTTCCCCCTTACCCCCTCTCCCTGAAAAAATCTTTGGCAGCTCTCAAGCCAGTCATTTGTCTGAAACTGTGAATGAGTTATTTACATTTACTGCCTACTGCAATTCAGCCTCCACATCCTGGATTGATCTGTGGGGTGGGGACAGCTGCTACATTTTGGTTCAGATGAAGATTGCCCAGTAGTAAGAAATTAACCTTGGACTCAATAAGCCACTGACTGACCCCTGCTCTGTAACAGACTTGTAACAGCTTCACCTGTCATGTTTTCTTTTCTGATTCAGCTGCTAGCTGCAAAGCAAACATAACAATACTCATTTCCCTTCCAGACATTTCAGGGAGATTAAATATCCTTAAAAATCTTACAGTGTGTTTTGTAACAGATTCTTAAGTATTCCAACTAAATACAACTAGGAAAGGCTTTCACTGACTCTGAACAATGCATGGCTCTCTGCCCTGAGAAGGACTATGTCACTGCAGAGAAGGAGCAGCAGAGCTGAAGGTACAGGGGTTAAGTGAGGTGCTGTGGTGAATCTGAACCCTAAGGTTTAGTTGCAGTGACTCTGGTGAAGGAAAACATTGAGCCTTGGTTACTATGCCCAACCAGTAACCAGTATCTTAACACACTTGCAAACTGCTCAGGGGAGTTTGTTGCTGCATTGTTATCATGTGGGTTTGGCCTGCTGGAAGTTTTTAAAAACAGTTCTTGGGTTTTTAAAAAGCTACTGCTTTTCAGAACCAACAGAATACACTTTCCTCTGTGTTTGAATATATATCATCTCTATCTTAAGACTTCAGTAACTTATATGAAGAAAATTTCAAAAGCTTTAAAAGCTGATGCACCTCCCTTATAACAAAAAATGGAAAAGGTAAGTGAAATAACCTGAAAAATGCCAAATGGAAAACAAAATCTCCCTCAAAACTGAAATAAAAAATTCTCAGTAGAGAATCTTGTTTGCAGAGTCAGATAATGAACAATTAGTTTTCTCATTTTTATTACTGTACAACACTAAAGCCCCAGTTCTGTAGGACTGTAGTTTTTCTGTGCAAAACTAACCCTAAATTAAGGGGACTATGATTAAAAGTCCTGACAATTTTACTCTTTCCTTCCTGTTTTTGAGATTGAAAGCTATACAAATCTGAACAGAGCAACAGGAGATTTCATGTGGCTGAAATGCTGCAAGTACAGCAATTCCAGCACATGGGGAAGGAACCAGCTACAACCTTGTTCTGGGAATGGATTTACCTTTGAAACTTGCATTTAAATAACTAAATTATGTTTAAGAGGAGCAGATGAATGAAAAGCTACATCATTGCCCAATATGGAGTATTGAATCACAAAATCACATCTTCTTCGGGCTCTTGTAACATTCCTTAGGAAACATGCTGTAGTTAGAGTTCTGTGTGGTTCAAAAGGAGTTTATAAAGCAGTGTAACTATGCTGAGATCCCATTGGAAAGGTTAAATCCCTTACTACCAATTTCACTGCACTGCCTTTGTTGTGAAAGTGTGAGTGGACTGGGTGCCAGTTCCAGGTCAGGTTTCTTTCTCTGTGTGCAGGAGTGGTGGCTGGTAAAGGATGGTGAGTAATAGAGCTAAAGCCAGAAAGATTGACTCAAATAGCTTCTGAGGGAAGGTGAGGATGTGCTGATTACCTTGGTATGGATACTGATAGGGCACAGCATAAGCTTGTCCATTGGAGGCATAGAAGATCTGGGGGCCGACCGGGGGGTACGCTCCATTGTACTGATCATAGCCATAGCCATAAACCTGGGGAAATTAAAAAGGGCTGTTACACAGGTACACTCTGCTAGGGATCCAATCAAGCACACTGTTCAGTGTTCCTTCATTTCTTTCACTAAAGCATCCAGGATGTCCTGCTACAGCCAATCTACTCCCTGGAATGGACTCAGAACAGCTTGGAAAAAAGCTAAGCAGCATTTGCTCTCTTCCTTTCCTCAATAGGCAACGGCAGAGGCAGGGACTGGATCATCAGGCAGAGGCACAGCAGCCCTGCCAGCTTCTCCTCTCTGCCCTCATGCCAACAACAGCTCTCTGGGGAACTCAGAAGTGCCAGGAAGGCAGCAGCCAATCCCAAAAAACTCCGAGAGGGTACGCTGCAAGCAAATGTCAGATTAAAGACAAATGCTCTAGAGCTGTATGCTTTAGAAGAATTTTTTTTCTCCTCCTGTGCAGAGGAGGCTGCATAGAGGAAGCTCCCAGTACCACAACTCATTTTTAACAAGAGTGAGAGGCTGGAGCAGATAGTGCAACAAGTAATAGTACTCCAAACTATCCCCTCACATATTACTGCACACCACTAAGCATATCCAGAAATCCTCAGCATATCCTGGTTTGGTCCCAAAGCTGTTCCTTCACTGCTAAAGAACTGTGTATCCAGGAACTGGAGTTGTTGTGTTGCTGTGACATCTTGGTACACAAAATCCTGCTAAAAGTGGCAGCTCCAGTCACTACAACCCATTTCTAAAACTCCCGATCTTACACCTTTCCAGTGCTTGCACAACATCAAAGTGTACTTACACCTCCTCATGTTAGAAGCTGCACTACCACTATACTCGAAGATCAGCCAAATAAATTCTGCCCTGTCTCTCAGAAGCTTTATTTTTCAAGTTCACTGAGCAGCCACCTCTTTATACACCTTCCAACAAAATGTGCCTCATCCTTTTCAAAGAAAATCCATCTCAAATAAGAGCAGCAACAGGCTGATAGTGCCTTACTCTCTGCTGTTGTAAAAGCTTTACAGCTGGGTGTAAGAGTACAATGCAGCACTTGGTGAGTGCTTGAAGGAGGCTGCTCCTGCTGCCTCGCTCAGTTGATGCTTCCTGACTGCAACTCTTACCTCAGGTGATGGTGTGGCATAAGCTGTGTAGGGAGGAGGGGCTGAGGAAATG
Source organism: Fringilla coelebs (assembly GCF_963513975.1). Lineage (NCBI taxonomy): Eukaryota > Metazoa > Chordata > Aves > Passeriformes > Fringillidae > Fringilla > Fringilla coelebs. The sequence continues at coordinate 3,002,202 of NC_140036.1, read as the reverse complement.
GCTGTCTCATCATACATCACATCAGATCCCACGTAGCCCTAAACACCAAGGAGAGAGAGCAGTTATCACCTGCTCCTACAGACAGACAGTTAGAGCAGTCTAAGGATTAAAGCTTAATGACCCCAAAGAGAAAGTAACCTTTAACCACACTGTGTGTTAAGAAAGCAGTGAGTTCCTTGTAAAGGCTGCAGAAAGAAAGTACCTGGAGACTAGACCTGGGAGAATACAAATTCCTGATCAGCCACAGAAAGGAGCCATCAAATTTTTCCCTGTGTGTGCCACAGACATGGAAATGTGTACATACAAGCACCCTGGCTCCTCCCACCATGCCAGACCCTCAGATTTAGAAATTACCCTCCTGTTCATTTTCTGTCTTCAGACAAAGAAATCTTCACAACTAAGCTGGCTGCTTCCTGGCACCCTAGAGTTATTTTATCACCAAGTAGTGACTTGGTATCACCACGTTCTGCAGAAGCAGGTAAAGGAAACAAATGCAGTAGCCAAAGTGCTACCTGAGGCAGAGGTGGTAACACTTGAGTCCATTTAAAGTTCTCAAAGACAATTAAGATTTCTTACACTACCTTTGTATTCTTGCCCCTAATTTCCAAAATCTACAGTGATGTTCTTATTCCCTTTTCCAAGGCAAAAGCCAGCTCCCATTCTTTAATTCACAAGGGAACATTTTAATAAATTAACAGCAAATGTTGTATTATCTCTTGGACTGATGAAATATGCCATTTGAGGACATAATATGGTTATATCCCAAGTCAAACTCATGGTGAAGATTCTAAGGACTGCTTGAAACACTACTAAAATACTGTATGAAGTGGTATTTCCATCACCTGAGAAATCTGCTCAGATCTTAGCAGTAAATGTGTTCTGCCCTGCCACAGGGATCTCTGTACAAGCCATGCACAAGCCTGCAAACACCTGTAAATGATACAGTTCTCAAAGCTAAGGTGATCACCCTGCTGTTCCAGGGAAATTAGGAGGCACTGCTGGATGCTTGGAATTTTTGAGAAGTGTGTCACACACCTCCAGTTAGTCTGAGTCTTCATTGGACACCTTTAATAGCTTTGGAAGATGTTAATTTCTGTACCTACTTGTGTAGAGGGCTACCTGCTCTACTTTGAGTAGCCTTGGGGTCTGCCTTGGCTGACCAAGGTCAGCACTGCCGCGTTCTGAGCCATCTATCAAGGCTGGCAGCAGTGTCAGAGGCATGAAAACAGCAGCTCCTGTTTCCTGAAACCACAAGCCACCATCTCACACACAGGTGAGATAAATCCCCTAAAACTAGAGCAGACAGACCATGAGTGTTGTGTCCCCTGCATGAGGACAAATCCCTCACTTCTCATTAAGAAGCACAGGCAGTCATGGCTGCAGTCAGAGGCAGTCGTGTCTGGGGTAGTTTTGCCATGACAAGTGTTTGCTTTGGGTATCTACAAATCTAAGTTATATCACCTGACAGATGCCTCAGTACAGTGGCAATGTTAATGTGACCCATCAGAAACTGAGATAAGCTTCTACAAAACACAGCATTTCCCCTGGGTTGGTTCAGCCTAGTCATCCAAGGAAAGCTAGTGCTGCAGAGTACTCTGGAAGGCAGTCTAAAGGAAAATCCAATTGCAGAAAATGCAGAGGTAATACACTCCTCCTCAGCATGCCTGCACTCCCCTCCAAGCATCTCACTCTTCCCCATGTCTCTGCCAAGAAGCATCCCACAGTGGGATGGATCTACATTAACAAACAGCTGCTGTGTAGCAAGCTTCCTTTTTAACACTGCACCCACCTGGGAAGCAACAAACACTAGGAGTGAAAAGTTCATTTCTGCTGGTTGCAGAAGATTTGCTTATTGCCCACAGCCTCAGTGCCCACAGACCAGCTTTCCAAACATTCACTTCCACCCAGAGGAATCATTCCTTAAAATAATTATTTTCCACACAGCATGTATGTGCCTGGACTTGGCTGCTAGGACGTTTTTGTGATGCAGAGAATCATTCTTCTCCCCACCCACAAGCTTTACTATCATGATCATGACCCTGTTTTTCTCTAGCAGAGAAAGATGGAAGATGATTTCAGAACTCAACTGCTGGACCACACAGAACACTGATGTGCTGCTTCTCTATCACTATAAAGTCTAAGTAGAACACTCACTGTGTTTGTTCTGGCATCCTGGAGAGCAATTTTCCATGCCCTGCAAAAAAATCCCCATTAGTTAGTGGAACACTGACAAAAATTAAAGCCACCTTTTTCTTTCAGGTCAATGAAACAAACAAGGTTAGCAAGTAGAGGTACTGCAGGAGCAGAGTTTTAGGTACTGCATGTGTCAAAGCCTAATGAGACACTCGAATGCACAAAAGTGTTACACCAAGACTAAGAAAAAATTACTTTCTTTGCAGAGCTGAGAAAGAACAAGGAGGAACAAGAGGAGGAATGGGTGCAGTTTTGGAGGTCCTTGCTGCAAGCACAACTGGTAGGAAATATGCAGTCATGCTTAGGATGAGGTAATGGGAAGGGATGCACCCCAGCAGAACAGCACATCTGTGCTGATTAGAGCAGGGGCCTTGCTGCTGCTGCTGCTGTTCCCAGGAGGCAGGAACACCTCACCCAGCTCCTGCCCTGCCACAGGGCTGGGAGCATGCTCCATGGAACAATTCTTGGCAAACAGCGGTCACAGAGTTATCTAATTCTACACAGCCCAGCTCAGCTGAGAGTTCACAAGAGTGGAATATTCCTCCTATTGCTACTGGGATGTCCCTGGGCTAATGCCATGTGCTCTTGAAGAATGGCAAAACTTTAAAAAAATCTGTTTAACAAATCTCGTATTAATCAGATTCTTCTACTCCTCCTCACCCTTCAATGTTTTCATTGACTTAACTTGCAGTTAGTTTGCATGAGCCAGACAACTTCTAGGAGAGATACTGGGGGTTTTGTCACTGAAAACCTGCTTTTATTTGCTTGAAAACTTTCTTAAAACATTTCTCTGAAAGTTAGAAGGAAGGAAAAGAACTAGGGAGGGAGATAAAGAGGGATAAAAGAGGGAGAAGCAGCAAAACCATTATTCTTTGGCTCTCTTACAAGCAGTCATCTGCACTCTCTGCACAGAGGTTGACTGTCTTCCCATCACGGCAAACAATCTGCAGTAGACAGTCTCTCTGCTTCCCCTCTGGAGGCTGGAAATCTGAGTGAGAAAAACAGACATGAGTTATGAGTATAAACAGCACTACATGAGCACATGTACAAGAAGGGAGTCAGTTTAAGCAAGTCTGGACAAAATAAACCAGGGCCAGTTGTAGCTGCCTTCCATGGCATCAGAATGAGCCCCAGAAGGAAATAACCTGTTCTTACTCCTCAGAGTATCCTGCAAGTAAGCAGCTCTGAACACCTTCCCTATGAAATGCAAGTGTCTCACAGCAGAACCAATCCATCCTTAGCAATGGTACCATCCAGCACTTGTGTCAGCACCAAATGGAGCACTAACAAATGCTAGAAGTGAACTTAACAAAAACATCTGCTGAGGTTTCCCATTTCTAGCCCTGCCTCTCTGTCCAGCCAGCACTGTGATTATACCAGGAGTGCTCTGTATCAGACACACAGTCCTGCTGGGAACATCCCATCCTCCTGCATGCATGGTACACTGTCCTCCCTGAGTTTTAACAGGAAGTATCAAACCCTAACCTAACCTACCACACGGTGATCCCACACCCTGGGTATCTCCAAACCAACTTAGGAGTTGGTGGGGTTGAGTTTTTTGGAAGGTGGGGGATTCAAGACCAGTGAAGGTTCACACACTTTGGACATGTTTACATCTGCAGTAGTGCTGTATGTGGTATGCTGGGCAGGCACACCATTGTAAAGAATCTCTGGACACACAAGTCCTGAAGGTTTCATTATTACCTCGACATTCATTCCCCACCCTGAGGTTGATGCAGTGGATTCTCATGTGGATTTTATCTTCTAGATCACGGCGACTTTGATCATCATAGAATATTAAGCGGCCATCAGACCACAGATCAAACCAGTTCTTCTTCCAACGCCGTAAAATAGTACCTTAAAAATCACACAGTCACTTTTGAGGGTACATATCGGGAAATACTTCTGTCCTGAAGTTAATAAAAATAAACCAAGAAATCCTTCCCAGTTGCCCCAAACAACATTCCAAAGTGCCAAGCAAAATCCTGTATTACAACATCCCCACTAGGGAACATCAGAGAACTGGGTGCCATATTTCATCTAGAATTCAAAGCAAAACTGTTTTTATTTTAAGTGCATGTCCTGATGCTTGAGATCTAATTTGCTGCAGGAACAAGCAGAGGGCATGATTAATTGAAAGACATTAAGTTGAGGTGTCAGGTAAAGTTTTCAAGTCCCCACTTACACAGCACTGATTAGAGAGCAGCATTTGAAGCTGAATGCCAGTCAGACACCTCAGATATGTTTATATCCTGTTTCCCACTAGAGCACCCAAAGGTCACATGGGAATGCCATCATGACACGTCATTATGTGACGTGTCCTTAAAGTAAAAAGGGAAAAAACCCTACAAAAACAACCCACAGAACTACTTGTTTTAAGAAAACCTGGGAATTACTCCAACATCAGCTGCTGTGATGTTTTCTGAAGAAATCCCAGTGAGCAGGGAGAGAAGGAAGAGAAAGACCCGTGACTTACTTTGCCGGAGCAGCCATCCGCTCTTCACAAATGCCATTGCTGCTTAATCTGGTGGGCAGAAGAGCAAGGGGGAGGGGGGAGAAAAGCAGTTTTCAGTACTTCAAGAGGCAACTCAATACCATCTATTAGAGCTGCATGTACCCAGCTCACGTAGCAGAGACGCAGCAGATCCCAGCTGAAGACACTCAGTAAGCACAACTGGTGGTGCAGGACGTAACGAATGTGCTGCGATCCAGCGTGACTGTCAGAGACCACCTTGGTGTTTAACTGGCAAAAAAAACCCTTACAGCTGCTGCTCTTAGAAAATAGGGAAGAGACAAACTGCAATGACTCCTTTCTGACTCACCAGCAGTTCCTTTAAAGTCCTCTCTGCATACGTGTACATCCTGTACTCTGCAGTCTCAAGTTACCAAGCACTTCTACCTGCCTCTTTTCTTTCTTTTTTTTTCTGTACTTCCTCTTCTGTGTTTTTCATCCACTGGCTCAAAGTCCAATCAAAACAAAAGCTGAAACAGTTTAATCTTAAACAGGAAGGAGAAAGCTGTTTTTATGACTTGTATTTCTTTCAAATCATCACTTGCTCACTCTAAGAATTAAAGAAAGTAAAAGATGAGCACATACAGTAAGATTCTCAGTTCTCCTCAGCTTTTAAATGAAGCTTGAAATAGCATGGCAAGGACTCTGTGTTAAATTCAAGTCATCACATGTGACATTAAGTACTCGGCCACTGCATTCTGGTTTATGAGCATGCTGAAAAAAGACATCAAACATGGGATATATTGGAAAATGAGGTTGTATTTTACAGCCTAATGGTGTTCTGATTATTGTTTTAAAAGAGATTATAAAAACTCAACTATCCAGATGCAATTGAATTAGAAAAGGAAGAAGAGAAGCATTTTAAGCCTCCCCTAAGAAGGCTGCTTTTTTGAAATTATTTGTGGGGCCTGTAAGAGAGACAGATATGAGAGACAATATAAGAGATAGACACAATACTGAAACCTAACAAAAAACATTTGACTTGTAGCAGCATAAAGGGGGGGGATGAGGGGGTGAAAGGTGGCACAGTAGATTTGATAAACAGAGGAACTCCTCCCAGACAAACTTCAGCAGAATGTGTTTAAAGCTGAGGAGAAGGGAGAAAAAGAAGAGTTTTGTAATCTTCTTATAAAATATGAAGTTACTAAGCATCCATGTTTCCTGATCTAATGGATATTACTCGTAGCTGTGTCTTCTTCACACTACTGGGCAAATACTGTAGCACACAAGATTAGAACCATCAGGATTTCATATTTAAGGAATGCCACACCCTGCACAGGCTTGGATATGATGGTGAGAACCATCTGCAGGTAAAGTCTGAACTCCAGGATAAACCTCTTATTCCAGTCAAAAGCTGGACTTTTGTACCAGCTTGCTGGGAAAAGAAAGATTCTGCTGAGAGCCCACTTCTGAAAGGGAGTGTCAGACTCCTGTCCTGCTTTAATTGTGGTCCTGCTCTCCTGGTCTGAGCATGCTCTTGTCACTCCTATACAGAGAGCTCCAGAAATAGAGGCCAGTTAACTCTTCCAAAGGAACAAAGCACTACAAAGGACCTGAGGCTCATTCTGCCACCCCCCCAACACAGGCTTCTCTCCCCTTGATTCTCCTTTACAAGGAAACAGTCGACTTGCTTTTCATTTTCACAGCAATGAATGTCTCTAATGGCGTTTCCATGTCTTTCAGTTTGCCCAATAAGGTGAAATCACTATTTCTGGAGGCCAAAAAAGAATTTGCATGAACTTCAGTTCTGCTGCAAGTGTTAGACTAGGCCATGGAATGTTGTTGCTACCTTTAAACCAATTCTGTTACACAATAGCATAATTAGATTTAACTTGGACACAAAAAGGGGAAGAACCAAAAAAGAAAACCTCTCTCTTGACAAATTGAGTTTTGCCTGTGATTACAGAACAGCTCACAAAGTCTCACATTCAGAATGTTTGAGAGCTGTCTAAAGCTACAACAGCAAATGGGGCTTCAGCAGCTGTACAGCACCTTGCATGTAACCTCAGAGGCAGCAAATAAATCAGTTTATTTATAGTACAAATCAATTTCCCAATTCAGAGTTTAAGTGCCTAAAACTTCAGTTCTGGAGAACAAGGAATCACAGAGAAAAATCTGTCAGCACTTAAAGTGGGAGGTGCAAAAACAATTAGATACTCTTCCTTGTCCTTTTAAGCAGAAGGGCTCATTTGAAGTCCTATACAGTATTCACAGTCCACCCACATGATGTTTAAAAGTGTATTTGCAGAGCTACAAGATAGCCTAGCAAGATCAGCGGCATCTGAAGAGTATTTGCTCGTTAAACCAGCCCAGTGCCACCGACACGAAAAATGGGATTTAACCAAAGATAAATTAATTTATAACCAATATGAATAAAAGTGCTTTGGTGACCGAAATCTAAGAATAGTAGCACTGTAAACTGAACTTGAGTTAGGAATAGATGCAGCAAAGGAGTGGGACGATTCCTTTCTACTCCCTGGAACAGCAGTTTTCTGCACGGAATATAACGTGGAATATCCAACAGTCTGTTCCAGTCCCCTTCTTGATAAAACACCCTTTAAAATAAAACAAGTGTTTCTCCCTGCAGCTTGTAATCCCTAGCTGAGCTAGCCGTGGGCCCGATCCGGCACTCCGTGTCGATGGAGAGGGCTGAGACAGCAGCGGCAGCTCCGGAGCAGAGCCGGCGGCGAGCAGCAGTGCCCGCAGCCTCCCCAGGTTACTTTACTCTCCGTACTTGGGCAGAGTACAGGAAGTACAGCGCTCAAACGTAACCCTGCCCGGCCCCTCCCGCTCCCAACAGCGCAAGTTTTCTATTCCTGGAGCTGCCTGGCTCCGGCCCAGCTGCGCAGGCCCTTTCCCCAGGAGCTGTCCGTGATCTCCGAGCCAGCTCCCGGCGCTCGGGGGCCGCGGCTCCGTCCCAGCCCTGCCGGGCGGTGCTCGCTGCCCCCGGGACAGCCCCGCGGCAGCCCCGGCCCTCCGCGCCTCTGCCCGCCGGGGCGCGGCCTGGGCTGCCCCCAGAGCCGCGTCTCGCCCTCCCCGCCGCCGACAGCCGGGTCCCGGCACGGCTCCCGGCCGGGTTTGCGCCCCGCTGACCTTGGCGGGGCTGGCGATGGTGAGGCCGCCCCCGGGAGCCGGCCCCCTTGGCCCCTTCCCCGCCGGCCCGGCCCTGCCCCAGCCCGGCCGCCGGCCGTACCTGCCGCTCCCCGCGCCCGCCGCCCGCCGCCGGCCCCGCTCCGCCCGCGGGCAGCGCCGGCCCCGCCCTGACGTCAGCCGCGCCGCCCGGCCCGCACCGGGCCCGCATCGAGCCGGGGGGAGCGCCCAGCCCGGCCAGGCTCCGTCCGCTGGGGAAGGCTGAGCCGGGACGCCGACCCCATCCCGCTAATGCCTTCCCCGGCCCCACACGCGCGTTGCCGGCGCTTTAAACCCATCGCCTGCCGCCCGGGCCGGCGGCTGGCACAGGGGCGGCCTCATGGCACTAAGCGGTTCTTAACACAGGCTTTTTCTTTTCTTCCACGGCTCTCGATCTCACGCCGTGGAACCGCAACAGAGAGTGGCAGGGGCTCTGTTCAGGCAGTTCCCGGCAGTAGCGGAGGCCGGGAGAGGCCGGCTGCTCCGGGACCAGCTGTTACATAAGGCGGCGGCGGCCGTGCCGGGCCGGGCGTGCAGTGCAGCGCAGCTGGCCGGGCTCGGTGCTGCCCGCACGCCGGCACCCACGGGCGGCGCTCCGGTCACCGGCTGAGCGACTGCACAGCTCGAACCGCGCTTCCACTGCTAGCGCAACATGTATGAGATAGTTACTCTGTGTGAAAAATGCCTGGTTTATGATTGGCTCTTCGCAAATATTAAAATGGATGTTATATGTGTTGTGTTAGGAAGTTATGCTGTGTTAATTTTCTTAAGTGGTGTGTTAAATGTAGTTTTAGGTTATAACAAAATGTTAAAATAGAAACTACGCTATGTAGGATGCTTTTTTTCTAAGGAAAGGACTCCCACCGAGATAGCAGTCACAGAACACTGAAATCTTTCAGAGAAAGGGAATTTATTGCCCCATTATCAGAAGAAATTAACTTCTTCCTGCCTCGCTCAGCCCTGACGACGCCGTCAGGATTCAGAGGAAGAAGCTGACACTGCCCAGCCAGAATCCTGTGTGTGAATGGAATTGATGCATCATGTTTGAGGTGGATGAATATGCAACAGGCTGTTGTTTTTAAGGGTTCATCCTCTGTTAACGTGGGTCCCTTTTCAGGCTTATTTTGCCAAGAAAAAGGTACCTGGACGTCCGTAACTCTTTGGTTTTTTTGTCTCATATTGTCCTAATCCAAATTCTCCAAATTATTCCTCTAATTATATTATTTTTAGAACCATTTTATTATCATTAAACTTTTATAATTTTAAAAACAAGTGATTGGCATTTTTCACACTGGCTAATTAACTCCATCGTTCAAATTGTGTTTCCATTTGTAATGCAAAATGTGTGAGATGGTTATTCTGGAAAATGAAAACAACCTCTTATGGAGATGTAATATTTTCCCTGATTGATGGGATTTCCTATTAGAACTTTTCCCAGGCTCATTCTAGCAGTCTAGGAGGGAATACTATAGTGGATATTTTTGCCCCAGACAGCCGGGAGGAATAATGAGGAGGACTCCATCTTATCAGAAGGCTAATTAATTACTTTATTATACTATATTGTTCTATACTATATTACAGAATATCACTATTATAACAACTGTAAGTAAAAAGAAAAAAAATCATTAATTTGTTTGCATCAATCTCTTTAAGCCTAGATAATACAGAAATAATATTCATCATAGATACAATTTGGCTTAATCTGTCAACAAGCTCCTCAAATTCCTCCTACCCATCTATTATCTCTTCTTGAGCACAAGAGCAGTTCTAACTAGAAATTACACAGAAAGCCTGTGGCCCTGTACTTCAAGGCTGTAGCGTGGCCTTTGCTTTCATGTATCTCTGAAGGGCCAGAAAAGTGGTGTAGGCAGAACAGGAGGGATAAAAAGATTCTGTGAATAGAACACATTTCAGAAACCACCAGTAAACAAGATTTGTGTAGGTCAAATTCTATTTATGTAGGGTCCTTTCTCAGAGGCTAAAACCGTCACCTTTCATTGCTGTAAAAGCATTTTCAGAAATGGAGGTAAGAGGTTGGTAGTGGAAGGCAAGACAACCTTTACACAGGGGGAGGGAGCAGTTTTCTTCTGCAATGAAAGATTCTCCTCTCAAGGATTTGGGAATTCAGCAGCTCCTGCCCTGGATGAACAGTCACGAGGGGACAGCTGCCTTTTTGGCACGTGTTCAAAGCATTGGCTGTCTGGGTTCATGTAAAACTTTAGTTTTCATATTAAGTTTAAAACCATTTTAAACTTCCTCAGGCAACTGTCAGGTGTTTCCTGGATGAATTATGTCCATGGGTGCAGAGCATCAAGGCTTTGTTTTGGAGCTGTCTGGGACCATGTCCTGTCCTGGAAAGCTGGGCAGGGCTCTGAGCCCAGCCACACAAGTGAGTGCCACACAAATCCCATCTGAGGCAGCAGGACAGAGGCACAAATCCAGGAAAGATCAGATCTTCAGTGTGCCAGCAACCCAAGCATATGCTGGAAACACATGCAAACATCTCTCAGGCTTATCATTCTGAGATCTTTTGAATTAAACAGGTTGGGCTCCTCATTTGCCGAGGAAACTTTGATCAGTGAGTTTCTAATTAGCTGTGCTGCAGAGCTGAAGGCCTGAGTATTAATACCCTGAGCAAAAGAACTAGAATATTTAGGTGAATGCTATTGCAACTGGGGATTTCTTTTCAAGCCACTTGCCAGTGAAGTGTGAAAGTGAAGGCTTTTGTTCAAATGTTCAGCCTGTTCATAATTGCACTGTCAGTCTGGTAACTTCCAAAGCATGATGCAAGATTCATCCCTCGCTAATAATTTTGAAAAAAACCTTTGGAATATTAAAGACTTACCAAGCCCTGACTTTTTTTACTCCCATTCTTGTCCTGAATCAAAGCAACCAAGGCTGAAGTTCAACTTCCCCATCATAGTTACCACATACCAGTTAAAATTGAATTGGCAAATTAAATTTCTAAACACCTAAGAAATTGCTGTTTGGGAAAATGGATTTGGAAACATTCAGCCATATGTGACTTCTAATTCTTTGTCATAATGCAGCTGACATAATACATCTCTTCCATACATGCTAAATTTTGATTGCCACCAACATAAGTATTTGAATTCTCACAGCCATTTGAAGGTCTTCAGCTGAAATTTGAATTTAAAATTTCATACTTTGATTCATAAAATATAATTAGACTCTAAACCAAGCAGAATATACATTTGCATTAAGAAAAAGCATTTCAAACAAAATACATGCCAGCATTATTAAGCATTATAATTAATGCTATTAATATTACTACAACTAACACATGCTCAATCAGGAAATTTTTTTTTTTTTTTCAGAATCAGTATTGCTTACAAGGTAATGAAATGAAAAGTAGTAAAATCAAGAAAACTATTATTCAACCAAAGATCCCTACTTGCACCAAAAAGATCAGGAGAGCTGCTGCTGGAGAACACCTGAATAAGGAATTCAAAGAACTAGGACTCCAAAAGTGTTATGTGGTTATTATTTATTAGTGTTTCAAAGCTTTAATATGAAGCTTATGGGCAATCTGAAAGTATTTAGGCATTAGGTGAGAATAGCAGAGCAGAAGATAGGTCCAGGAATAAGGCAAGCTTGATTAACTGTTTGGGAAACTGGGCCAGGTTGCAATAGTTTGTACATAGCCTATAAAGCTTCCCTGATGAAAGAGAGATGGAAAAGAACATATTTCTGTTTTTCCAGAAGGCTGTAGTGTCTTAACTGTGTGCATAATAGTCCTGAGCAGAAAGGTAAATCACAGACTTGGAAACACCTTTCTGCAGACTGCCTTAACACCCTTCCATGTCTCCAGTGGAAAAGGCTCCTGGCTTCCAGTTCCTGCTATTTCTGTGGGTAATTCACCTGCACCCATGACTGAAATTCCTTGGCAGATGTTACCCAGTGTGATCAGTTTGTGTGGTGCTGTACCCAGCTGAAGGGGTTCCTGGGGAGGTCCTGGACAGGATGCAGAGCACAGCTTTCCCTCCTGAGCACAGACGGGTCTCCTAGCAGGACTATTGTCTTACACACCAGGAGCTGAAGTGAAGGGCACAGATGTTTTAAATTGATTTGGGTCTTTTTCTGCTCAAATTTGCAAAATATAATGTATCTATGCCGCAAAACAATGCAGAACTGCTAAGCACAGCATGTGTATAAATGCATGTGGAATGGACAGTGAGCTTCCAGGCTGCACAAATGCTCTGCCCCAGCAGAACCTGGCCAGTGCTCACACCCCAGCACCACAGACTGCAGCATGTGCTAATAATCTGGGCACTGTGAGGCCTTGGGATTTTAGCTTTTCTCTTTTTCATATATTTTCTTATATGTATTCTATATTTTTATATTGTATTATTGTTTTATTTATTAGTAGTATTTATAATTGTATTATTATTTCTTTATTTAAATATATTTAATATATTTTCATATATTTGTAATCCTGCAGTTCTTGAGTGTCTAACTCTAAACTCCACACACAGTGTGAGCTGCTGCTTTCCCATTTTGGGCAGACACAACAATTCCTCTCCAGGCCTGGCAGTCAAGGACACCTCACTGCCTCAGGCCCCAGAGATGGAAACAAAAGTGAGTTGGGGGGAGCAAACTGGGGGTACATGGCTTCATTACCTGAAGCTGGAATTGTCAGATGAACCCCCAATGTGCAAATGGATCAAATTTATAAAAGTGTGAAAACCCATGGTCCATTTTTGGGTGTAGCCCCTGGGGGGCTTCATCTGCCCTAAATGTACCTGAAGGCCCTTCAATAAATAGAACTGCTTTTATTCCCTTAATTTTGTCTGGCCTCTTTTTTTAGGTAGCCCAAGATGGCATCAACTGGAGCATCTCTCCTACATGGACAGGTTGAGGAAGTTCAGCCTCAAGAAAAGACCCCTGGGAAGGACCCTCAGTATTGTGCAAAAACATTTAAAGGGAGGTGCCAAGAAGATGGAACCAGGCTCTTCTCAGTGGTGCCAAGCAACAGCACAAGAGGAAATAGGCAGAAAGTGATGCACAGGAGTTCCACCTGAACAAGAGGAAGAGCTTTCTGCCTGTGCAGTCCTGGCTCACTGGAACAGACTGCCCAGAGCTGGTGCAGAGTTTCCCTCCCCGGGGATCATCCAGACCCCTCTGGACACAGTCCCATGCCAGGTGTGTAGTATTTTCTGGGTCCCCAAGATGAAGGGAAATGAATCTGACTCCATGTTCTTAGAAGGCGAATTTACTGTTTTATGGTATGATATTATATTAAAGAATGCTATACTAAAACTATGCTAAAAATAGAGAAAGGGTACAGACAGAAGGCTTAACAAGATAGTAATGAAAAACCCATGACTGACTCCTCAGAGTCTGACACAGCTGGGCTGTAATTGGTCATTAAGTAAAATCAATTCAATTCAATTCAATGAACCCAATCAAACATGCACCTGTTGGATAAACAATCTCCAACCACATTCCAAAGCAGCAAAACAGGGAGAAGCAAATGAGATAATGTTTGTTTTCCTTTTTCTCTGAGGCTCCTCAGCTTCCCAGGAGCGAAATCCTGGTGAAGGGATTTTTCAGAGAATCTGACAGTGACACAGGTGCCCTGGGATGACCCTGCTGGAGCAGGGATCACAGACACACTGTGACTGCAGACACACAGGAAGGGCTGTGCCTCTTGTCTCCCCAGCTGCCATTAACTTAAGAATTGGATTTTGCTAAAGGTGATGTGAGCAACGGATGTGTTGACAGAACTGAGAAACAGTTTCAGAGCAACTCAAGGACTCAAATGCCTTAGGAAAAGTGTATTTTCTTTAAAAAATCTGTGAGCTAGGGCTTGAGAAGGATTAGCTCTTGCACACTGACAGCAGGAGCGAGAGACTTGCCCAAGGGCATGAGAAGGCTGTGGCAAAGGCAGAGGAGCTCCTTGACCTTAACAGAAACCATTCTTGTTCCCCTTTGCCTCCTCCTGGCCTGCAGTTTGTGCAGCACTCCAGACAGGTCATTTCTGCTATGAAGTGATCTCTTGAGACACTTATCACAGAGGAAACAGCACAGAGAGGTACCTTCAAATAAGAGGCATCTGCAGCTTCATGGTGACCAGTGCAGCTCTCTGGAAGCAGATTGCAGAGGACACTGAGAACAGCAGACAAACAAAAAGCCCAGCCAAAAGCTGAGGAACTTTCTGGGTGAGACTCTGGGATTTCATTGTCAGCTTCCATTGTTCAGATCTGATTAAAAACAAACTGGCAGGAGAAAGGCCACATGCTTATCAGACATCCCTGCAGGTCACACCACTGGAAAGCCATTTCACTGTCACTGATGTGGCCTCTTTGGCAGGAGCAGAGCTTTGGATCTCACTTTTATTTGTAGGCAGTTTTGAAAGGCATGGCATTATCAGGGATGGGTTAGATCCTTTGCAACTTGCAGAAAAGTTCCTGTCTCTTTGCAGCCATTCTGAAGAGCAAGAGAAGAAAAACCTAGAAAAACCAAAACATTTCTGTTCCCAGTATTATCTGTGTTTGGGTCTGACAGCCAGCCAGCATCAGTGGGAGCATTTCCCCTGAATTATCTGAGCTTTGACTCTCACCTTTACTTTACATTGGCTGTACTACTCCATTAGCATATAAAGAGTGCTACATGCACAAAGATCTACAGTCATAGCCAAAAGAAAGACATGTCAAGGAAAGCAGAGATCAAAAGAATAATTACCCTTCATTTTCACTGAGGGACTAAAGCACAGGGACAGTAAGAATTAGATGCAGTCACCTGGAAAATCTGTGCCACTGTGGTGAAACAGATTTACACTCCCCCTTGCCAAACTGTCAAATATTTGTGTTCCCTCATCAGACTGCCACAGTCCAATGGCCACCAGCAGAGAAGCTCCCAATCTATATTTTGGTCTAGGACTATTTTTTTAACCTTATCTTCAGTTTCCTGCTGCTTGTGATCTGGACTTTGGAAGAACTGTCAGTGAGGGGGCATCTGTTTTGCCTGATTTCATTCTTGAAGCTTGCTGGAACTGGTGAGTTAAAAGTCAATTCTCTTACTCTGAAGACCTGGTTCTATTTGTCTTCAAATGCATATTGAATTCTTAACTCTTAAAGCCAACCTGCCAGCACTGGAATCAGTAGAAACCACCATATCTTCAGAGGCTTTTGCATTAGGCCCCCTTCTCTTCCAGTAGTCAGACACTAAAACACTGACACAAAGTGGAAGAGGAATATCCATTACCTCTTGGGAATTAGCTTGCTGAGCTACACTGACACGTGTGGGACGTGCTTGTGTTTGGTTTCTGCTTTTCCTAGGGACAGGCTCCAATTCCTGCCTCTCCCAGAAGCCTCTGCATGCCTTTTGATTAAGCAGCAGGAGCTCTGGCTAGGGGTAGAGCTGCTTGACTGATGGAATTTTATTTTACAGCTGAGATCTGCTGAGGTATTCTGGTTTTTTCCAAGTGACCACAGGAAATCCCACAGTTATTTTTCAGAACCAGGGCCCTGTAAGAGAGCCAGTGCATTCCACATGCCCAAACCCAGGTACTCAGAATTCTTTGCTAGGAATAATTTCTGCCAAGCTGTGTATTCCCACTGAGGCCCTCTGACCACATTGCAGCATAGTGCCAGTTGTTGTTGCTGCTAAGACAAGCCAGGAGCAAATCATGTCCTGGCAGCCAAGGAAAGGGCCAGCATGGAAATATGTCTCACAGGTGACTCTCTTCACCTACCCTTTTTATTTAGGTCTTCTGAATGATCATTCTCATTTATTCTTGTTCTTTTTGAACTTCCACTCTGTCACTTCTGGGACTGCATATTTGGCACATACACAGATATTGAAGCAATGACCTTCTAGACCTATGGCTGCAAGAGTTAAAGCAGAGAATTCAACATTTAGCACCAGCATTCAGCTGGTTAAAAGGAGATGGGCACCTGAGGAAGCAATCAGGAGAATTTACTCATCTGAGCACAACTGCAGATTGCATATCAAGCTGCAATGTTCCATACATAAATCTGCCTGCATGGTAGCTCCCTTCCAGCCTGCACCTAGGTTTGCCTTTTCTACAAATGCACAAAGGATGGGAGGAAATGCCTGGGCTGAGCTAAGAAACATCCCTTCTCTTCCTCACCACTAACATGACAGCACAGTGTCTGGAAGTCTAAACTTTGCTAAGATTGGATTTGAATCAGAGCAGAAATGTTCTCTCTCACTTCCTTACTGTGTCAGGTGTGGAAGTGTTTGCAGGTAAAGCAAAATGAAAATGGTGAAGATTTCCATTTGAAACACATGAAGGTATTCCTCCTATGTTAATGTGTCAGACCAGCATTAGAATGTAGTGAAAAATACTATGGAATGCCAGTTTCTGCAGAAGTTTGTCAGTCTAGGAGGATAATAGTCTCCATATCATATGTTCTTTGCATATACAAGAGCTTGGGAGACAATTACTTGACAATTCCTGTGTACCTTGCAGAAAGCATTCGGCAGATAACAGTGATGGGAACAATTAAGCTGCAGGCACAGAGCCAACTGATTTTAACAGTGTGTGGGTCAATTGCTGCAAACCTCATCTGTACAGAAAAGGCTTCTGAGCACACACCAAAAGCTCTTTGCATGACTTGACCCATGATCTAACAAGGACCAGAAATGGAAAGTTCTGCTGTTGTTTGTGTCCCAGTAAGGACAGAGCTCGGGTGTGTCTGTGTGTGTGCACAGAGAGGCAGCCCTTCCTCCAGTCACTGATTTAACAGAGCTGTACAGAAAGGGTTAATGCAACCCATCTCTGACACCAGCTCACCAGATAAGGTGCTGTTTATTTACTTGGAGCAGGTTAATAAGTTGGCTCCAAAGCAGAAAGCTGTGTTCCAAAACCATGCAAGCAAGAAAAGCAGTTAGAGTGATTTCAGGAACTGTGGTTTCACTGTGGTTTTATTGTCAGCTCTGTCTGTATTTCAAGGTGCACTGTCTGGTTTCCAACCACCATAACATTCAGCCAACACCCATGTCTTCAAAGAAATTATTTCAGCCAAAGACAGAAGAATGAAGGGCATATTTCAAACATTCCTTGTTCAAGTCCCACTCGACTCTAGAAGAGTTACAAGCCTTCAGAAAAATGTAACATCTGTGGGACTTGAATTTTTTCTGCTGTGTTTTGTGTGGTCCCCTACACACTGGGGTCTGGGCTCAGCCAGCCACTACTCTCAGTCTGGCACTGAGTGGGCTTTTGGTTTCAAATTCAATAAATCCACAAAAATCACTAATCTGGAAACATTTCATTTCTGAGTCCCTTCATGGTGCCCTTTCCTTTGCCAGCCAGTGAGCCCCTGTAATGTGGTAATTCCACTGCTGACAGAGCCTAAATGAAGCCAGCCAAGTTATAATGTGTAATAGGATTTCCTGGAAGCTTCCTCAGGCTGTCCCTATTTGTGTAGCTGGAAGTGCAGACTTGCCAATTTATTAGGTGCCTAAAGAAGCAGTTAGGAATGAATGTTATAAATAATCCAGGGAGGTGCATCATCCTGCTTCTTCACTTTCTGAGGCACTTCTCAAACACTTACATGGTACTAATTCATCCCATCAAACTTCAGACACTTCATTTAGGCACTGGGACAGAGTACTTTTTTCAGATTTCCTCTAGAAGACAGAAAGGGATTTCCAGAGATTTCTTCCACCCATCTCAGCTTCAGTTCTTTGGGAGTGTCTTCTTTTCAACTTCACTTTTCAGGGGTGCCACTGAATAAACAGAAACCCTAAAGTGGTCTTTCTCCAGATGTAGGTATGTGAGGAGTTTACCACTGAGTAGAAACATCCTGGACCCAGGGTTTGCCACAGTATCTTGGAATGTTTGGGAAATGTAGCTCAAGATGATTGCTGAGCATGGGGTTCATGCAGTCACTCTGACTCAAAGACAGCCTTGGCTTCAGCCTGAAGTGTGCCTCCAACCCTCACCACTGTGTCATTTCTCAAAGCTTGGCTAAAGATCTGCCTGCTCTTTCCTTGGGGGAGAGGGAAGGGTTGAGAACTGTGCATTCTACTCATTAATATTGTATTGCACAGAGCTCTGCCCAATAATGCTTGTTCCCAGGAAAAGCCTAGCTACAGAAAAAATGCTGGAAGGCTTTAATACTTTAAATGAACATAATTATCTTTGAGTCTCACGTGCTTTCCTTTTGCTGAGTTGAACTCTGTAGCACTTGTGCACTGTAATCATCATTCCTGGAGGCTTCCATCTGAGGGCTGGCTGCTGCCATTGCCCAGCTAAGGGCCAAGTGCTCTGCATCCTCCTTCTGTTTGTACCAGTCTAACCTCTGCATGGCAATGATGCCCTCACCTCTGTGGCACTAATGCTTTCACCACCAGCCCTTGTGCTCTGAATTCAAGAGGCAATGATGACAGAATGAGCTGCTTAGAGGAGCCACAGCAAAGCCTTTTCCTAATGAGAAAATAGAAAGCATTCCCAACAATTTACTTAGGAACTTGTCAGTTTTCTTTTATATTTCATTCACGGAGCTTGTGTGGGAATAAAACACATCATCTCCACAGCTAATGCAACTGTAACAGAAATACAGAACAGACATGCCCATTACTTGCAAGTGGGTTTTTTCTGTTTGCCTCCATGCACTTGCTCTCATCAGAAACCTTCATTGACCTCCTGGGAGCTCTTTGGTTTCACACAAAATGGAGGCAAAAACGATGCCAAGTTGTAATAGGACTCCCATTTGTTCTTGGATCAAAAGACTGCCAGATAGGGAAGAAGGGAGTATCTGGTTCCTGGTGTCACTCTTTATACCAGCAAGCTGAAGGAAACAACATCACTGCTGGAATCATCTCTGCAGCCTCAGCTGACAGGACTGGCACGGAGCGAGGTACACGCTGCAGGGATGGAGACAGAAGCCTAATTATTCTCATGTCCATGATACACTGAGTGCACTCAGTTCACCAGGGATAAACAGAGCTTTCAAGGGGATGGGGACAGCTGAGGAGAGAGAATTCTCTTTTGATTTACATCCTCCAGCACTCGTCACATGCAGCGCTGTGAAAACGGCGTGGATATGGAAGCTGCTTGCTGCAGCTGAGGCATTCCTGGTTCCTTTAAAAACTCAGTTTCCTGGGAAGAACAGATCCAGCCTAACAGAGCCCATCACAACTGGTTTGTGCAGAGAAAGGCTCTCACTGCTGGAGCTGTTACTCTGCTGAGACGTGGCTGTTATGAGGCAGCAAGGCTTCAGAAGTGCCTTGCCTGCCTATATAAATAGAAAACTGGTGGAAATACAACCCCCAGAGGATATGCAGCATACCAATATGTGCTTATCAGTAGCTTGTCCATATTTGCTTTGGATTTCTTTCAAAGTTATTTAAATGTACAGGGGGATAATTGACTATATAGCCTTGTCTTTTGGTTCACTTTAAAACCTGTACCTGCCTCAGGCTCTGGGTCATTAAAGTCCTGCAAGGTGCCTGCAGCATCTGGGGGTTTGCATTCTCTCTTCTCCCTGTGCCCTGCCATGGCCTGGAGCTGGCTCTCAGGGCTGCAGATGTGGGCACAGGAGTGCAGCTGCAGGCTGCTGAACAGGGGCTGCATTGAAGCACCAGCCAAGGGGCTGCAGCCTCTGTGTCTGTCATCAGGATCTCACTTTTGAAGGGTTTGTTTTGTTCTGAATCTTTGCTGTGGAAAGCTTCTGCACTGACAGAGAGAAAAACCTGTGAGGCTGAGGTCAGCCAGCTGAACTGGGAGGAAAGTGCAGGGGAAATTCCATGGAACTGATCAGACTTGCACCACGAGGTCACAAACCCAGAGCTTGTTTAGAAAGGGTGTATCTGGTATTTTCTGGGTACTTGCAGAAATGCAGGGAGCTCATGATACTCAGAGTTGTGAATTTGTTCTGGCTTTTTTTTTTTTCCCCTTTTCAAACAAAATTGAAGTTTCTCAGAGATGTTTCAGAGCTTTGTCCTATGTCCCCTCTCAGGTATGGGTTACATGAGGGAAGAAGGATGTTAGAAAGAATACCAAACATAATCCAGTTTAGAAGAGCTTTATATAGCCATTAAGAAACATCAGGTAACACAGCTTCCACTCCAAGCATTGTCCTTGTGCCCAAGTGCAAGGCTCTGAAGGGCAAGGCAATACAGAGCTATGAATAGCTTATTGTATCCATTTGCATTGGATTGACTGCTTCAATTTCTTAGTAAACTGTTTACAGAAGGTTAATGATATTTAGAAGCCACATTCCATCAATATGTGTGCTACAGAATTGTCTTTATTTGATTACTTTTCTGTATATCAAAAGAAATTTAAGTCTTACTGTGGTATGATGCAGTTAATATTTGTATTTTTTTTTTTGTGACTAGATACCTTCTTAGGCTGATAGCAAGAAAAGCAAGTGAAATCAGTTCATCTAAAGTTCATCACCCGACCTTATAATTTTATAAAGCTGACTTTATAGAAAGAGAGCAGCTGTTAAATCCTGTAAACTACATATGCTGAAAAGTAAAATTTTATTAGAGACAGGCAGGGTTGAACATGTACCATTAGCCCACCAGCAAAGCAACTCTGATAGAGCCACCAAAGAGTCACCTAGTCCAGAATTCAATTTATGGAAGTCAGGTACTACTTTCATGCCAAGACCGATGTACAAAGTCTGGATATCCCAGAAAAAAACCCACGAGTTTCAGAAAGTCACAAAGAATTCAACAAGGTCAAGGCCCCCACAGAAAGCAGCACTTACTGACAGACAGTGTTACACTTGAGAGCAGCCAGCATTTCACACAGGTGTGAAGGGTTACACCTTCCTGCAGAAGGGTGCTGAAAACAGCAGGAAGAGAAGGAGGAGAGGAGAGGAGAGGAGAGGAGAGGAGAGGAGAGGAGAGGAGAGGAGAGGAGAGGAGAGGAGAGGAGAGGAGAGGAGAGGAGAGGAGAGCTGATATCAGCATTATGTACCCCAGAGGTCTGAAAAGGCATAAAACCCCTTGGTTGATACAGAAGCTTTCCTGTTGTAATTGCAGACCTTACACATTAGTTATTCACATGAAGCCTCTGGAAAAGCAGGAATGTTCTGTTTTTATCTTGAAATGTGACATATTTTACTTGGTACAACCAATTGTACTCTAGGCACTACTTAGCTCCATAGCTGTAGGAAGAGTTTCTGCCTGAGATGTTTAACGTGTCTGTTAGCAAGTTCAGAAATTGCAGTGTAAAATCCAAGGCACCATGAAGACTGGAATTAGTTCTGTGTGGTAGTTTAACGTCGAGGATCAGAGAATGCAGTTGGAAACATTGCTCATATCAAGACAAGCAATGCAGTATTTTTATGTAATTAATGTCTTCTGGATCAGTCTCAGTGAAGTGTCCCTCTGTTTATTCATTAAACAATGCAAAATAGCACGTGGTAAACAAAGACATCAAGTGAGAACTGCATTTTCCTGTGGTAGAGGGCTATAAACATGAGCTATTTCATTAAGGGTAGCCTAACTTCATCATAAAAAATGTTTTTGGACCTGAATAAATAATGAAGAATATCCCTAATGAATGGAGTTTCAGTATCTAGTACTTGCCTGGATATTGCTCAACAGTAAGAACAAAGCATTGCAGAATGTGGTGTGGGAAATATGCTCACCTGATAAAGGCTGCATTTAGATTGGGGAACTTGAGATTGGTAATTAAAAAGGAGAGGAAGGTCACTAATGTAGTGTCTCAGGCTTTGCACTGAGAAGGGAAATACATTCAATATTGGCCAAGGCAGACATAGCTAAATTCAGTTTCCCTGTGCTTGCTCCATCTCTGCCCTGGGGCCATGACCTGATCCCTGCTGCTGGGAATGGTGCTACAGGAACAGAGAATTGTCCCTGCAAGCCACCAGGCCTGGCAGCACGGGGGACCAAGGAGAGTTTTAGGTACAAGGTTGACAGGGATGGAACACAAGAGCTGTTTAGTCACTTTAGTGGCAATCATGTTCTCCTAATTCTAATAAAGTTCTGGCAGTAGTTTTGGAAGAAAACACTTATTACTGTCATGGAAGTGTCAGCACTTAAGTGGATTGCCTGAACTTTCCAAGTGGAGTGTATTGACCAGCAAATGGAAATCACTGCACAGAGGAGGTGCAAAGAACACTGAATGTTCACTTTCTCTTGAAAATGTCATGGAAATGTCTGGCAGATAATTGTCATTTGCTTTTCTACAATAACTACTCAAGACTTCCATCTCTCCCATTACATGTACTTGGACTAGAAATTCACAAAGCTGAGTTTATTAATCTTAGTGGATGTTTCTGCATTAAAGTGCTTCAAATGTGTATTGGAGTGAGACAGGTGCCCATCAGAGCAGAAGTGTACAATCATTGCCATCTGAAAGTGTCTCATTGTTGTTAATTTTAGTAATTTGGAAGAATTCTAAAAACACTGTGAAAAGTGAAAAAGCCAAAGGAGTTCAGTTGTCACACAGCACTGCTTTTGGAAAGGTGTTCATCCCCCAAAAGAAGAAAAATACAAGTTCAGCAGCTGTGCAAATGTTGTTTCCATGTAGCAAGAACAACACTTACAATTAAATAGGCAAGAATTGCAACTGATGTAAATTAAAGTCTGTGTGTCCATATAAAATGAACTACTGGCCTGTAAGTGGTGTAGATAACAAAAGGAACAAACTTTGTGTATAACAAAGAAAAGGTTGTCACATTCCCATTCACTGAAATAATCCCTTCACCCAGGATTTTTCTCCTGGAAACCTGAGAAGCCTCAGAGAAAAGGAAAACAATTCTTATCTCATTTGCTTCTCCTGTGTTGTGCCCATGTGGAATGTGTTTGGAGATTGTTCACCCACAGGTGATTGTTCCATTGCATTCTGCTGGGAGTTGTTTTCACTCTTTGGCCAGTCAGGGCCAAGCTGTGTCAGGGCTCTGGAGAGAGTCAGGAGTTTTCATTATTATCTTTTTAGCCTTCTGTCTGTATCCTTGCTGTATTCTTTAGTGTAGTTTAGTATACTATTCTTTAATATAATATAGTGTTATAAAGTAATAATTTAGCCTTTTGAGAACGTGGAGTCAGATTCATCATTCCTCCCTGCCGGAGGCACCGTGCAAATACAATAAAAGGTAATATCAGAGAAATTGAAAGACTCATCCTGAAGTTTCTGCGTCCATCCACATTCCTGCAGCTCCTGGTCTGTTGCCCTTCTTTGAATTCCATTTTTAATGGCACTTCCCACCTGTGGTAAGCAGACCTGGCACTCTCTGATTTCCATGTGTGGCACACTGACCATGCCAGCCCCACTGGTTCCAGATACCTGGCTTCACTCCCAACCACACAGCTCTGCCAGGTGCAGCTGGGTGGCTGCCAGCAAACACCTCCCTGGCTCTGAGCAGCTGTCTCAGAAGGGCTTCTTCAGCACCACAATGATCCCCAAGAGACAGACAGATGGTACCACCTGTGCAGAATCCTGACTTCCAGCCTTAGTGCTCGCTGCCATCTCACCGGGTACCAATTTTACTTACGAATAACCTGTTCAGTTATTGTTATATATATTATTTTATTGACCAGCAATTGATTCAGATTTGGAATTGTCCTAAAAATGTCCAGGGCCAGTTGTCCTGTCCCTGCCTCTTTGGTGGTTCTCAGGAAGCCCATTCTGATGGAAATGAGTCACATCCTTAGAGCACGCTTCACTCATTATCTTGTCAAAGCGGAAACACAGATAATGAAAAAATGTACTTAGGGATAATTACCAGGCCATGGGCTTAGATGAGACCCAAAATCACTTGAAGTAGTCTTAGAAGAGAAAACGTTGAACAGTGAGTGTTTCAGTAAATAGAGTAGGAAAAAGAATAAATCATACTGTGCTGTGATTCTAATAACAGATGTGTCTCTTATCCAAGCCTTAGCTTCAGTTGGCTGCAGGTTTAAAACTTTGCATAGCAGCTAAAAATACAGAAAAACATGCTGTACATTCTTCAAGAGGGGTGATTAGCCTCCTGCTGGAGGAATGTCAGCTATTGTTCTCCTCCCAATCAGGGCAGTTTCGAGATGAAGCTAAAGTCACTTTTTATTTTCCATCTCAAGTTTCCATGGTAACAGTATGTAATCATCATATTTGTAAATAGCAACTACCCATTTAACATCACAGCCACTCTGAACATTTTTTGCTACAATTTTAACATCCTTGAAATGTCCAACTCTTATCTTCTTATCTTTATGTCAGCATAGATAATTATTTGGGGATATTTCTGTGTAAGAAATCTTCAGTGATGCAGTAGCACATCTGTATATAATACAGATGTGTGGGGGTCTGTACGTGCACAGACACATAATGAACATCCTCTGGCAATGGCCCACCCCATTATAAATCTTTATTTTTCAATTTCTTACAACATTGCC
This sequence comes from Fringilla coelebs, assembly GCF_963513975.1. Lineage (NCBI taxonomy): Eukaryota > Metazoa > Chordata > Aves > Passeriformes > Fringillidae > Fringilla > Fringilla coelebs. The sequence continues at coordinate 2,978,021 of NC_140036.1, read as the reverse complement.
AAGTCCAGGCCATTCAGGTTGAATGCCATTCAGCCCAATTCACATTCCAGAGATTTCCTCTGGAGTTTCAACCAACTTTTTTTCAGTTGTGGCCAAAAATGTGGCTATGGAAGAAAAGAACAGTTTGCCTTCATAGACAGGATCCTTACAGCTTTTTCAGCAAGTCTGGGAACAGGGCATGGATGATACCATGGATGATATCATGATACCATGGATGATACCATGGATGATATCATGATACCATGGATGATACCTTGGATGATATCATGATACCTTGGATGATACCATGGATGACATCATGATACCATGGATGATACCCTGGATGATATCATGATACCATGGATGATACCTTGGATGATACCATGATACCATGGATGATATCATGATACCATGGATGATACCATGGATGATATCATGATACCATGGATGATACCTTGGATGATACCATGATACCTTGGATGATACCTTGGATGATATCATGATACCATGGATGATACCTTGGATGATATCATGATACCATGGATGATACCTTGGATGATATCATGATACCATGGATGATACCCTGGATGATATCATGATTCCTTGGATGATACCATGATACCATGGATGATACCCTGGATGATATCCTGATACCATGGATGATACCTTGGATGATACCATGGATGATATCATGATACCATGGCTGATACCATGGATGATACCATGGATGATACCTTGGATGATACCATGATACCATGGATGATATCATGATACCTTGGATGATATCTTGCTGTCACAGACACAGCTTTTTCTTATCCTACTAAGAATTATCCCAAACTGGGCCAACTTTTAATCTTGTGAGAACTTTCATCTCTCATAGACACAACCTAGATATCCTATAATTCATAGCTGGAATTTGCTGGGGTTTCTATCTGCTCTTAGCACAGTTTGGTCCATGAGAACTCCAACATGCTGCTCCAGCATGGAATGACACTTGGTGCTTTCCTGCCTCTGCTTGGCTCCAGGGCAGACTGGGGACAGAGGGCAAGAGAGCAGCAGAAGGACTCTCCTGTGAGACCTGCACATCTGGTTTACATTAACCAGGTATTTAAAGGCTTTCCAGAGTAAGGACACAAAGCATTTTTAACAAAGCCATTTCCCTGAATATCTCAAATCTCACCCCTTGCAAACTTAAGCCTCTTTCCCATTTCTACCCCACCCACCTTACATCCCCAGAACACCTGTTCCTGGGGAATTGAACACCAAGAATTCAGCTTTTGGGTTTGATCTGACTCAGTGGTCTGTATTGGAATCTTGTCAGTTGTTTTCCATTAGGAGAAATGGAGAATCAAGTGGGGAATTACTTTGATGCAGCCCTGTTCTTTTCCAAAGAAAACACAATTTCCTTGGGCACAGGAGGAATTAAACAAAGAGTTGCTTTACTCAGTATCTAGTCCCTCCCATTTGCACTTGGCCAGAGAAGTTCATTCTGGCCATGATCCTAAAGCTGTTCCACAGAGAAACCTGTCTTTCCTACATTTATCCTCCCTCAAAGGTCACTGGTTATACCCATGAACTCTGGAACACAGCCCTCACTCACAACAGGGCATCATTTTAAAGAAAAAATACCAACAGAAAAGCCCTTGCAGGTTTGTTTAACCAAAGTTAAACAATTCCACTGTGCAAAAATGAATTAATAAGAAATGCCAGTTATTTGAAACATGCTTAAAACTTAGAAATACTAGAAAAATATTCCCGTTTTCTTTTTTCCCTTCCACATTCTAGAAAATAATCCTGATTTTTGCAGACAGACACCTGAAGTGAAGCACATTAATTTTGGGTGATTCCTGCAGGAGTTCTGTTACCTGCTTCCCTGGGGGCTGGAACACAGGGAATCAGGTAACAATAGAAGCTGGGATCTGTTTGCACCAGATTCTGTAGTGCTCCTAACTTCCTCCTGCTTTAAGTCATTTATGTTGAGGTGTCTGGAGAAATACACAGAAAAGAGGCTTGGTTACTTTAATAACAAGTAAGATTAAATATACTCATTCACTTTAGTAGTGAACAAATGAAAAAGGAGGTGTAAATTGCAGATTTTTTTTTGTTTGTTTAATATATGAAAATTATAACGTTGTTTTTCTTCACAGCACTGAATTAACCTTGCTTCTCTTGTCTTTTGCAAAGTGTTGGCATCAAATAAACAGCAATAGGTCAGTGACAGGGAATACAAATTAGCTTCCTTTTGTAAGTGCTAGGGTTCTTCCTCCTGATTCTAGCAAATACAGGGGAGAATTGAATGTAGTATTCCATAACACTCTCTGGGAATTGTCACTCTACTGATACCAGACTGAATGATGTTAAACATTTATCTATTGCAGTTTACTTATATTAAATTTGGAGGTGGAGCTAACTAGTTGTTAGTTACAACAGTTCCATGTTGGATTTTTATTGTTAAATTCCAGCAAAAGAATTTGTCAGTTTTGTTTGTAGAGGTTTGGGGTGGCTCAGAGCTCCATAAAAACAGAGCAGGTGTTCTCTCTGCCAGAACTGCTGTTCAGGGAAGGGTCTCTGCTTTTGAAACTAAAGCAGATTATTACAGTGCTGTCAACAATACTCAGCAAAGATGTAGCTGAAGATTTGCATCGTTAAAATAAGTCACAACAGTAAGAAACATTTGTAAAGCCTCACTAAATGCCACAAGGCACTGGTCCTTACTTTAACCTCTCACAATAGACACATAGGAAATATCTGTTTCCTTATTATTTCCTCAACCTTTAAGCAGATATATGGTTTGTCTGCAAAAGTTGTCCCCACTTTTATCAGTAGGACACAATGGCTTAAAATCGTTCCAATTTTATTTGAAAGATTAAATGTTTCCAATTAGGGCAAAAGAAATCTAACCAGGAAATCAAGGATTTTACCTCATAGATTCATTTATCTGAGTAGTAACACTGTAGAGTTGAGCTATTTGTGACACAGTAATGTTCTACATACACTCCAAAATCTGTTTCATTTTCTGTCTTTAATTTTGTAATTCCTGGCTTTTGGGAGTTAAGGATCATGATGAAGTCCTTACCCTGCGTTCTGTCCCACAATTTCAATCCTCAGTATGATGGAACTGGTCTGGTGAATAACTTATGTTGTGTTTGGGAATTAAGAGCCAGCCTGAGTGCCTGTTAACAGCCCCTGTGCATGAAGGGGGGATGCTGAGTGAAAATACTTCTGATGCCCATAAAACAGAATCAAAAGAAATGGTTCTGGTGAGTAATAAATCCTGTCTGATGTGAGTTAGAATTGTGCCACAGCTGGTGGCCACATGGACTGCTATTTTCAGAGGCTTTTGTGCACCTGACAAAGATACCTGTGAGGGACTGCATTAGAGGAAAGCATGTGTCCCATACAGAAATTAAACTTGTACAAAAAGGGAATGTGTCCACTCCTGAGAAGGGGCAAGTTTGAGGGATAAGAACACCCCGAGGAATTTCATGTGGCTGATGGGTCAGTGAGCTTCTCAAAGAATCAGAATGAGTTTGCACATTTCCTTTACTGTATGCCACCCTTTGAAATGTGTTTGCCACCCAAAGCATTTGATCAAAAACATGTATTTTTGAAGATTTTGAATCAAGGAGAGTGATAAAGCCTAAAGAGATGGCATTTTGAGCTTGTGGAAAAAAAATAAGAAGGAAAAGCATGGGAACTCCTGGATGGTGAAGAAAGGGGTAGGAATGGGAGAAGCTAAAAATGAGAAATGCTAGTGAATACTTTTATAGCATTCACCAGTCTTATTGAGGACAATCAAAACTGCCTAAAATCTACTTTTCAATTCCCTTTTTGCCAGTTCTTAGGGATGTTTTTTTAAATGCAGGGCCACTTGAGAGTGCTAAACAATCAGCAATAAAAATGTACTCTGAATTAACATGAGTCTCCACACATCTCCATTTCATGTTCTTAATTGCAAGTTTTGCTTCCTTTAGAGCTTGTATAATGGGTTTAAAATACACAGATAGTACAATTCAAAATTATTATAGATACACATTATTATAATAGAGGCTTTTGGCAAATATTAAAATAGATTCTATGCATGTAATGTTAAAATAACTTTACTATAAAAATATAGTTTTTGTTTCTATTGTTAAACTTGATACAATAGCTGATATAAGTTTACTTATATTAAAATACCTACTTAAATGAAATCACATCCAATAAGCATATAAAGAAAATACCTGCTACAGATATACCAACTATCAACCATCTAAAAACAGTGTAGACCAAGACACAAAAGCTAAAAGTGATAAAAATAAACTAAAAACACAACCAAAGAAGACTCTAAGAAAATAAAACCAAAAAAGAGGCATACAAAACAGTTCTTAGAATATGTAAACTGATTTAGGAAAAAACTTTACTATATAAAATTACTATATAAAAGTTTACTATATATCATAATTATTGATAAATATATAATAAACTGATGTAGTAAAAATAATATATTAAAAGTATTTCAAAAATAACAAGTGTACTCTTAAATAAATACCCAACACCCAGCCATTTTTAACCCCTTATTTCTGTCTCCTACTGTCCTTTATTAAACTTGTTAAATTTTCACAAGGAAGTGAAAGTGTTTTTCACAAAAACCACTAAAAGCACCACGCAAAGCACTAAGAAGACAGTAAGTAAGTAACTATTTGTTTCATACAAGACTGTTACCTGGATAAAAATGTCAGAGTGTTGCAGTAGGTTTTATTGGCACTGGGTGGGGGATCCAAGGCAGGGATCTGCCTCTCCAGGCAGCCCCCAGGGGACTGGAAATGCACAGGTTTCTCGGGCAATCCAAGAAATTCCAAGGGAGCGAGACTCTTAGCAGTGCAGAACAGTGGGATGTTGGGTGCTTGAAATACTCTGGAAAATTCCACAAAACACAGGGAATCATTTTGGAGCAAGTATCACCTCAGTGATGGCACAATTCCCTGCAGTGCCTTTGTTTTCACATCCTCATTACTGCAAATTGAGTCCCCCTGTGAAAAATGTGTATTTTATGATTGAATTTTCACAAATATTCAAATGAATGTTATATGTGTTATGTTAGGAAGCTATGCTGCATTAATTCTCTTAAGTAGTGTGTTAAATATAGTTTTAGGTTATAACATAATGTTAAAATAGAAAGTATGCTATGTAAGATACTTTTTTTAAAGAGAGGAATGAGGTACTCCCACCGAGATAGCAGCTACAGGACACCTAAATCTTTCGGAGAAAAAGAATTTGTTGCTCCATTATCAGGAGAAATGAACTTCTTCCTGCCTTGCTCGGGTCTGAAGACACGGTCAGGATTCTGAGGAAGAAGCTGACACTGCCCAGCCAGAATCCTGTGTGTGAATGGAATTGATGCATCAGGTATGAGGTGTATGAATATGCAACAGGCTGTTGTTTTAAGGGTTCATCCTCTGTTAACGTGGGTCCTTTTTTGGGCTTCTTTTGCCCAGAAAGAGGTACCTGGACTGTCTGTAACTCTTTGTCCTTATTGTCTCATATTGTCCTAATCCAAATTGTCCAAATTTTTATTACTCTAATTATATTACTATTTTTACAACCATTTTATTATCATTAAACTTTTAAAATTTTAAAAACAAGTGATTGGCGTTTTTCACACCCCCAAACGACAGACTGCAGGGTCCACACCCACACCTCTGCAAGCAGGTTTTGGTGCCACTGCAGCAGTGATGACCCCTCAGGTGAGCTCCCAGACAGGTTCCTCTCCTCTTCCACAAACCAACCCCACTCAGAAGGGTTGCATGGAAGTGCTGGGCACTTTCTGAGTCCCCTTCCTGCTCATTCCTGCTGAGCTATTAATGGTACCGTTCTTCTTTGTCACGGACATATTTTCTGAAAAATCCTTTTGCTAGGATTATTTCTCCTGAGAAGCTTCAGAGGAAAAGAAAAACATTATCTGCTGCTGTGGAATGCAACAGGTGCATCTGTGATTGGTCCATGTGGATTGTTTCTGCTTGATGACCAATCACAGCCCAGCTGTCTTGGACTCTCTGGTCAGTCACAAGATTTTATTATCATTCCATTCCTTTCCTTTGATAGCCCTCTGATGAAATCCTTTCTTCTATTCTTTTAGTGTAGTTTTAATAAATAATTTTCTTTTAATATAATATATATCATAAAAGAATAAATCAGCCTTCTGAAATATGGAGTCAAGATTCTCATTTCTTTCCTCATTCTGGGAACACTACCACACTTCTTGTCCTGTAGCTGCCATTTACTGCAAGATTCCCCTGCAGGTGACCAGCACGAGGGATGAATGTCAGCTCACATTTCTGGGAAGTGTGTTACAATGAGAGGGAGACATTTGAGGATAATTAGAAAAGTGCAAGCTGCCCTACCTGTCATAAATGTCAGCAAGCTGAGAATCAATTTGCATTTCTCCTACAGAGAACATTATCACTTCTACATTGTACTACTGAAAATACAACACTGCACAAGGGAAGTATCAGAAAATCTCCAGTTTTATTAATTTTTAACAATAGTATCCATTTTACTGTTAATTTTTCCAACCACATTTATATGTGTGTATTTGCCTGGTTGTCAGGGGTTGTGCACCATGCAACTGATCTATAGTTAATAGGTTGGACTAATAATTGCAGAAACCAGACAGAGATTGCCTTCTGAATGTGCTGCCAGGGTGTAAGAGCTCAGAGTGCTGCTTTGTCATCTCTTTGGTATCAGGTTTTTGTTTGGGCTGGAGTATTTCCTGTTGTGATGGATGGAATTACACCAGGAGACAAGCTGGAACGTACAGTTGAATTTACAACAGTTTGCAGAATTCTGTCTGGCACAAAGACCAGCAGCCCTGTGGTTTTCATAGTGGGGTAACTGGTGGGGGTGTTAATGGTGCTGCACACCCCTAAGTGAGGGAAACTGTCACCATGATATTTTCTGAAAATTCCCTTTGCCAGGATTTCTTCTCCTGGGAAGCTGGGAAGCTTCATCTTCTCCCTCTTTTGCTGCTTTGGAATGGGATTTGGAGATTGTTTACCCGGCATGTGAATTGTTTTAATTTAATGACCAATCATAGTCCAGCTGTGTCGAGGCTCTGAGGAGTCACAGGTTTTTATTATTCATTCTTGTGAAGCCTTCTGATGTCTCCTTTCTCTTTCTTTGGTATAGTTTTAGTATGGCATGGATAGGATTAGGATTAGGATTAGGATTAGGATAGGATAGGATAGGATAGGATAGGATAGGATAGGATAGGATAGGATAGGATAGGATAGGATAGGATAGGATAGGATAGGATAGGATAGGATAGGAGCCTTCTGAGAACATGGAGTCAGATTCTCATCTCTCACCTCGTCCTGGGAACCCTCACAAACAGCACAGGAAACACCAGTGCAACCTGAGCCCCCCTGATTCCCGAGCCCCCTGTAGCCCCAGGGGTGTCACATCCCTCTGGGTGCCAGGCTCACCTGTGTGGGCTGCCCAGGGCTCCACTGGTGGTACTGGGACCTTCTGTAAGCGAAGCATGGCCTGGAATCTTTCACTGTCTCCCCTTGGGGTTGAAGGTGTTGATTTATGCACATTTGTGGTTTGCTCCAGCAGCCCAGGGACATCAGTGGGGCTCAGCAGGGACACTCAGCTCTCAGCTGTCACCAGCTGTGTGTGCCTGCTGCCAGTGTGACTCGCCCTGGTTTCTGTGCTCCTGTGCAGCAATGCTGGATTTCTGTCCTGCCAGCAGCCCCTCTTTGGTGCTGTCAGTCGTGGTGCTTGCCAGGAGCACCCCAGACCCAGGGGTGCTGTCTGCACTGACTTCAGGACAAATCCCCTCTGCTCAGACATTACAAAGTCTTGTTTCTTTACCAGCTTCTGGGCACTGTGAGTGTTGGCTTGGTTGGGCCCTTCCCACAGGTGTGTGTTTCACAGAACCACAGAATGACCAGCTTGGAAGAGACCTTCAAGATCATCCAGTCCAGCCCATGCCCTAAACCTCAACTCACCCCTGGCACCCAGTGCCACATCCAGGCTTTGTTAAGACAGTGACTCCACCACCTCCCCGGGCAGCCATTCCAGAGCTTTATCACTCTTTCTGTAAAAAACTTATTCCTGATATCCAGCCTGTATTTCCCTTGGTGCAGCTGGAGGCTGTGTGCTCTGGTTGTGTCAGCCCCTGCAGACAGAGCCCAGCCCAGCTGAGCACAGGCACCTTTCAGGAGCTGTGAGAGTGATGAGGGCACCCCTGAGTCTCCTTTTCTCCAGGCTGGGCACCCCCAGCTCCCTCAGGGCTTCCTCTCAGGGTTTGTGTTCCCAGCCCCTCTCCAGCCTCCTCTGGACACACTCAAGTTTTGGAGGGGCACCAGTGTCAATCCTGCCCAGCTGTCCCTGGGCTCTCTAGTGCTGCCATGTTCAGCAATGCCCACAGGCTCTGGGCTAAATTCACCTGCCACTCAACTGCTGCCTTGGCCCATTCTCAGCAGGTGCTTAAAAGGTCAATTTTAGAACTCTTGGCATGAGAGCTCTGAGTGCTTTGTCTGAGGATCACACCTTGACAGAGCCAGGCAGGTAAAACACTTGTAGGGCTGGCTTGCATCCATCACCTGGAGAATTAGTTAGAAATATAAATCATAAATCTCTTATAAATCCTACCTGTTTTAATTTTAATTCACCATGCCCTTCTGTTTCAGTTTTGTACACAGCATGGTGCAGTTCAAACCTCTAGAGAAGTTTCCTGGGTTTGCCTGCTGAGCAAACAAAAACTGTGGGGAAAGCAGAGATTTTAAGGAGGTGTCCCCATCGTGGCAGTGATTTGCAGGAAAAAAAACTCCACGGCTTGCAAAAGTCATGAAGTGTGCCCAGAAGCCCAGTAAGGCCCTGACCCCATGTCTCAGCAGGAGTGCCTGACTGGGCTGCCCGCACTCTTGGAGGAGCTGATTAATCCTGGTTTCAGGATTAAACCTTCTTTTCCTTAATCTTCAATTCACACAGACCTTCACACTCCAGCTCTGCCTCTTCCCTCAGCAGAGGCTCCCAGATCCTTGGGACGCTGCATCCCCTGCAAGGAGCGGCTCACAAGGAGCTCTGTACAGCTCCTGCACCCCATTTTCCACACGACTTGGAGACGCTTCCATGGAAGCTGGATTTTTTTCAAAAAACAGACATGAAAACTAGATGGCACTTCCAGAACCGTGCCAGCCAGCCTCAGTTTTGCACCACAAGTTGCTGTGCCCCACGGCGATTGGTTTTACGCATCTAACCAAGGCTGAGGGAAGAGCCAGCGAGCTGCGCTGCAAGGTGCTTCAACGGAATTACGCAGCAGGCCTTTAGCCTCTCTGGGACACTGAACCAGCACTTAAACCGCTCCGGTGACCTCTTTGCGGCACATTTGTGTCCCAGAGCGGGCGCGGCGCCGCGCAGACCGATCCGGTTCCCTGAGGGCGGAGGGGCCGGGCCGAGCAGGCCCCGCCCGCCATGGCGCCGGGCCGCGCCCTCACGCGCCCGGCCCTTTCCGCGCACGTGACCGCCGCCCCGCCCCGCCCGGGCGGAAGTGACGTCAGGGCGGTCGGTGCGCAGTTGTGCGGTGCGGCCGGCGCGGAGCGGCCGCCCCCTCCCGTCCCGTGCCGCGCCGTGCCCGCGGGGCCGCGCACGCTCTCACGCACGCAGGCGCGGGCACCCGCACGCACGGCTCAGCCAGCGCCCGCCGCGCCGCCCGCACGCAGCGCCGCCGCTCACGGTGAGTGCGGGCCCGGGGCCGGGGGGGACGCGGGGAGCCACGCCGGGCCCGCCGCGCCATCCCGGCACGGCCGCGTCCCGCCCGGCGGAGGGGAGCCGGCTCCGGCCGTAACAGGTACCTGCGCAGGGCCCGCGGCCTCCCCGGGCCGGCCCCCGCGCTCGGGGCACGGCGGGGCCGGGCGCTGGCGGCGGCGCGGCATCGTCCGGGTGCGAACTGGGTGGAAATGGAGCGCGTCGTCATGAGGGCTCCGAGGCTGCGGCTGCGTGCGGGAGCGGTGCGGGGGCCGTGTGTGCCCGCAGCTTTGGGAGCTGCCGGCAGCGATCCCGGCTCGGCCCTCGGCGGTCTCTGGTGCGGCGGAAAGGGGGGAGGTACAAACGGGGCTTGCCGTGCTTTTCTGCATCGTTCGGAGCCTTCGGAGCAGCGGCCAAATGGTGAAATCGGTGCTGCGAGAAAGGTAAAAAGTCAGGGATCCGATGAGGGCAGCCAGCCAGCTCTCAGGGCGTTCGGGAGGTCTTATTCTAATAGCGTTTCTGCACAACTGTGAAAATCAGGAGGAAGAAAATGCACGCGTTGCAAAGGAATGCGCAGTTTGTCTCACGGTGTTTGCATTGGTCCGTGGGTTTTTGCATTCATCTCTCTGAAACTTGATTTGTTCCTGAACGCCGAATCTCCGTGTGCGTGTTCCCTCCTGCGAGCAGACTTTCTGTCTGCTCCGATGCGATTTTGCTGCAAGATGTGTAATTGTCAGTGTCATAAAAGTTGCGGGCTGGTAGAACGCAGCCTTTCCTGCGCGTTTGGGGCGGTAATTACACAGTTTTAACTCTGAGGTTGGAACGGAGGAGAGCTCGGGAGGCTTTTGGAAATTCTGCATTCCCTGCCGTTTGTGACAGTTTCGTGTTATTTCAGAAAGTAGTAGGGAATAAATTGAAAATTAATGTAATGAAAAAATGCTTTTGTAGGATTTTAGGAAGAATCAGAGCTCTGGGGCTAAATACAACTTCTAAATACAATTCCTTTATGTAGTGAAGCTGTACTCTTCCAATTTGATTTTTTTTCCTCTGTTTCTCATAGTTGATGAACTTCCCCTAAATTTGGCAATAGACAGGCTTCTATGATTCTTACAGTAAGGGCTTGGTGATTTGAGGCCCTGTTTGAGATGAGAATACCCACGAATTCAAAGTTATACAGGAGATGCAGGGATTGGAGCTGGCAACTTCTATCCCCTTGTGCCATAGCAACAACAGAAATTATAGACTTTGAGAAATACTGTGCAGTTTGTTTAATGTCTCCATAAGTTAGAAAGGTTTTTTGAAGAAAATATGGTTTTGGTCATGTTCTGGGATGTTTTGAAGACTAGAGCAGTGCCACAACATACAAATGAAGTTGGATCACAAGCAGGATCTTGGTGTTATGTTTTTTGTGTAGGTTTTCTTTGTGTGAATGACATATGAAACTGTTGAGTCTTTCACATCTGATCGTGTTGTTTCCATCCTTACTGACACTGAGCACAAGTAGTGTTGGTGTTAGTGTAGGTGTATCTTACGTAGGGAAAAACCCCTAACAAACCCTTGGTGGATCAGGCTTGCAGGTGAGAGTTGTATTCACTAGAAAGGATTAAAAAGCCTAAACTGCTCCATTCCTGGTTTAGCCTTAGGAAAAAAGAAGGCATGCACACAAAACAGAATGCTTGGAGGTGTCTTATTCTTTCTCTGAAACAGCATCTTGTAACTCAAGCAGGGGAGGAAGACTTGCATGGGAATGAGAGTTCCAGCTTTGTATTTTACGTTATGTGTGAGCTTTGAGCAAAGTTGTTAACTGTCCTTTCCTAGGCTGTGTTTCTGCAACCTCAGTCTGTGCTGTCACTGTCCAGTCCTGCTCCCTTCCCTGCACTGGAACTGGTCTTGGCCATCTGGGGGTGTGTCTCGGTTCTCTCAAGCTGGTAGATGGAAACTAGCAGTCCTTTATCCAGAATCCTGGCAGCCAGCTTATCTGCTCCAGCCTGGTGAAGGGTCCCAGTGCAGGGATTGCTTGTCTGCTGCATGGCAGCTCTGTGAGCACTGATTCCAGCTGCCTGCACTCCTGGGCTACCATGAACTTCTGCTCTCCTCTGAACAGGCTTCTCCTCCTTCCTGGGAAAATTCAGTGACTTTTTTGAGGTCTTTGGATGAATGGATGGAATTAAGTGCTACCTACCAGTACCAGTACAGCATGGGGTGCCTTGTCTTGGTCTTTATAACATAAGCTCCCTTTTTTAACCAATTCTGAGAAAAGTACCTGTTATTTGGCCTTGGTTTTGCATCAGATGGCCTGTTTGGTGACTGAAAGTTTAACAGAACATAGTGTAACTGAGACTTTAATTGTCAGTTATTTGAAGAGCTGAAGTGTCATGAACTATTTTCTTTGTTACTTAGCAGTGGAAATTACTTCTTTTACATTACCAGGCACTTATGTATTTCACTTGTATTATGCTTTGACTGCAAGTCAAACGGGTAAAATGTAGTGTGTTATTAAGATGGTAAGTAACTTAGCAAGTGCAAATTGGGTCATTTGTACAATTTCATGGCAAATGGAATTCTGAAAGTGTTCCAGAATGGATCGATGTTAAACACTGCAGTGACTTGGTGCGTGTGAGTCTGCTTGAGATCCTAGAAGGAAAGCATTACTGGGCCACAGGAGTGTGCTTTTAGCCAAGGTATTTGGAGATTCCTCCCCGGCTCTTGTGGTGGAATTGTCATCAAAAGAACATTAAATGGCATTTGGTAGATCTTATTCTGGTACTGTGAAAATCGGGAGTAAGAAAATGCATGTGTTGCAAAGGAATGTCCAGTTTGTCTCACAGTGTTTGCATTGATCTGTAGGTTCCTATATTCATCTCTGTGAAATTATTTTTAAAAGCAGAGTTTCCTAAAAGCAGGCTTGTCCTGGGTCTAGCAGGAAAAGCTGTGTGCAAAACAGATCCAACTGGGAATGCTAGAGCTTCAGCATTAGCAGTGGTTGGCCTTTGTGCTCAGCTTCCCAAAACCTGGTTTTGAGAGGAGGATGGTTGTCCTGGTATCTGCACCAAGATGAGATCTAACAGGCCTGATGAAAATTGAGTTTGATTGCCTGGCTTTAGCAAGAGTGAAAGGTGAAGGTTTGCACTTCCCAGCATCCTTGTGCACTCTTTAATCAGAGCATCTTTAATAAGTATGATTGCCTTCATTTCAGCTGAAAGAGTAATTCATATACAGTTAGCTCTGTGCAATTTATATACAGATGATGCACTGTAGACACTTATTTGCATATTCATTAACATGAGAATGCTTTGGAGGGAATGCCAGCAAAGCAGTTGAAAGACACGAATTCTTTGGGTTCCCTTTATACCAATCCTCCCTAGTGTTTGATGTGGACTTGGAGCATTCCAGGGAAGTGGACTGCAAGGTTCCACATCTCAGTGTAACAGATGCCCTTCCAAGTAAAATTATGGTAAGAGTGGGATGATTGCAACCACTGGGTAATACTACATAATTATACTTACACATGTTAGGTCCTTCAGAGAAGACCTGAAAATAATTATTTTTAATTAGAAGTGGTCTGACATTTTGTCTGCATTACAGACTGTGAGCACTTTGTGTAGGCTGGTGGCTCTGACTTGTCTGCCAGTGGTGAAAGTACATCCCTGTCCCACCAAAGTTGAATTAATTTGTGTTTGAAGTTGGAAGCATGGATTCATTTGTAGTGGAAGTGAACAGCTTGAGGCTACCAGTGTTATAGGGGTTTCTTTCCCTTTGCTTAAGTGGAGTTCCTCTCTGTCAATCTGTACTTCCTTTGAGATCAGGTCTGTGTTGTCTGACACTTTCTATCCATTTCCTCCTCCTCTTCATATTTGTGTGGCTTCTCTTTAAGCCATCTCGCATAGTGTATGTCCATGTGTTGTTCTGCAGTCCTTGTCTACTGATATTTCTAATAGTTGTGATTTTTGTGTGTGTGTGTGTATTTTGCCTAAATATTCACAGGAGGCCCTTGCTGTTTTTCCACCTGAGAGTTCTTTTTGTTCACTGCCATTCAGAATGGTGAGAGGGTTCCAGAGTCTTTTCTCCTAATTGCTGTAGGGACTGCAAGGAGGAGCTGCACATTTGTGGGATATGAGGGTGTGGGACAGCGCTGTGTTATTTCAGTGGAAAGGTTTATCCATCTCCTTAAGACTTTAACCCCATAACTGGGAAATGCTGAAACCAAAGTGAAGCTTGAGCCCCTAAGGATTTTGTAAATTTAGAGACAAAATCAACATTGAAAGAGGAGCAGAAATGCACATGAGGAGAAAGTGCAGAGAGATATAAAGGGAACAAATTTAAAGTTTTCAAGTCAGTGAGAGTTGTACTTGAGGGAGAAGGATACATTGAAGAAAATATGGGAGAAAAGAGCAGCCTTGCTAAAAGAAAAAATGCTAGTCCAGCAAAATACACCTGTTGATTGTGATACAGAGTTAATGCTGCTAAAACTCCACAGGGCTTCAGTGGAATACAGCACTTAAAGCACTATATATAACAGTATAAGCACTTTTTTTATTCTTGAAGTATAGCTTGCTGTAGAACATTTTCAAAGAGATTTGCTTCAAATGGCTCTAGGTGTGGGTCAGGTGGTTAAAACATGCTGCTCTGGGGAACTAAGTGATGTAAATGCAGCTTGTTTGCTTTGTAACTCAGTGGATTCTGTTTTCTTGATGTGTAATTACGTATAAATCTGAATGAAAAAGGCAATTCTGTGTCAGTTAGTGTTGTTGGAAAGTGAGAGGAGGAAGCCCAAGAAACTGATGAATCTTGTAATTATCTTATATTGACTTGGAGCGTTTGTGAAACCTGGTTATAAACTTTCTGACAGCACTTACTGATTCCTAATTTTGCACAAATGGCAGTTTTATATCGGTTGTGTACCAGGTGCTGCTAATTCTCTTGGCACAGAGCTGGTTTTAGTGTTCCTTTAAAAAGCAAACTATTTATGCTTTATAGAGTTACTTACCCTAGGTTTATCAGGGCAGCTATACTGATAAACTCCACTTGGATTCCTGCCATAACATATCCTGTAACTAAGGTAGTGCATGTGTAATTAAACTTCCTTGTTTCATAAATTTTATTTACAAAATTTCCTTAAACTGTGTTTAACTGCTTAACACCCAGTTGGTTTAAGCAAGACAGCATCTGGAGATGTAGAAGAGGATGTTCAGGTGTCAGCTATTAGCAGTTAATAAGAAAGTGGTTTCATAGAGTGCCTTTCTGTCTTGGGTGCTTGCAGGAAGAATCATAGAATGTCGTGAGTTGGAAGGGACACACAGGGACAATCAGTCCAGCCCCTGGCTCTGCACAGCACCCCAAGAATTCCACCATGTCCTGAGAGCATTGTCCAAAGATTCCTTGAGCTGTGTCAGGCCTGGTGCTGTGAGCACTGCCCTGGGGAGCCTGTTCAGTGCCCAGCCACCCTGTGGGGGAAGAACCTTTTTCAAATATCAGTGTAAACCTCCCCTGTGATGTGGGAGATCTGTGTATATCTATCTACCTATATGTGCAGAAAATCAGATGATTGAAGATACTGAGCTTTAAATATGAAGAAATTTTTCTAAATTACAGGAGTAGTGGTTGCAAATAGTATTCCTGTATGAGACACCTGTAGAAGCATCTTCAATGCAGTTTTATTTTCCTTTGTGTTTGCATACAAGGTTCTTTTTAAAGCAGGATTTGGGTTTCTTCCTGTGGGTGATGCTGGCTGTAGGAGCCTGGTTTTTGTGTGAGTGCATCATTCAGAAATGAGTGGACACGACTGTTGGCTTGTCATAGGCTCTGAAGGACTTGGCAGGAAGTAAACAAAGACAGATGTGGGCTGGTCTCTAAATGCACAGAGCCTTTTGCCACTTGCTTCTGTAGCAGTTGGGTGTTTGGTAGTTCAGTGCTGGCAAAGGACTGGAATTCCAAGGCTCCAAGTGCCAGTAAGAATAGGCCATGAGTATTTATTTGCATCCCTTGGCTGGAGGCTTCAGGAAAGAACTGGGAAGAAAGCAGGGGTGGTAGATGGCAGAGAGATGCTGAATGATTGATGAATGGTAGAGAGGAGCTGAGTGATTGATAAATGGTGGGGAGGTGCTGAGTGATTGGCAGGTGGCAGGAGGAGAGGAGTCCAGCACAGGAGAACCCCTGCAGTGGGTTTGGATCTGCACACCACGGGGGAGCTCTGGGCTATGGAAATATTTTGAAAGCGTGCTCCACAACAGGGAATGTTTCATTCCTGAGACATTCTCTGGCTGATTGAGGGTCGGGATGCTTTGAAACTTCTTCCTGCAGTGATTCTTTCCTGCCTGTAGCTACAGTTTTAATGTTGGGAAGTGGTGGGATTGCTGCTTTTTCATTTGTTACATTTTCTTCCAATACGTTTCCTTGTTTCCAGTTTCACATTAATTGTTGCAATTTCAAGCTTTCCCTATACTTAAGTAAATACTGGTTTTCTTTTTCTTTATTTCCTGATCCAGTCACTGAAATCATGAATCCTGTGTATAGCCCTGGATCTTCTGGGGTTCCCTATGCAAATGCCAAAGGAATTGGTTATCCAGGTAAGCAGCTCTGTTTTCTGATGAGTTCCAGTTACACTGTTCTGTGCTCATGGTCAAGAAGAAACAGTCACTTATGAATGCCTTCATGTAAATCTGGTTTGGGATTGGGATGAGGCTGCTTTTAAATTTAAAAAGTGACATTTCAAGAGTGATGTTATTTCTTCTGTTATATTTCTAACTTCAGTATCTCTTCCAATGCAGCTTATTTTAGGAGTTCTAATAATTACGCCCTGCAAGAAGAGGAGGCAATCTATTTCTGCTGCCAGTTGACTGGCACTGTTAACCTTTCTATCCTCTAATTCCTGTTCATGCTGTCTGTTCTCTCACTGCCCAAAGCATGGCATCAAAGGTGGCACCAAGAAAATGGCCAGAAATGTTTTGAAACGGAAATACATATAATTTCTTGTTTTATCTGCTTTTCATTGGCTTACAGTTTTTCATAAGGTTTTTTCCCCCCATCTCCTAATGTATGTGCAAGGAGGCTTCATTTCTGGTGTCTCTATAGTCTAAAAGTTGGATGAGGCAAAATTAGATTTGGACAGAACTTTCCAGGAAGGCTGAAGAGAAGCCTATATGCCTCTGGGAGACATTTCAAGCAGCATGTCTTGATGCTGTCTTTTTTTTCCTGTTATCTCTGACAGAAGGGAGTTTCCATCCTGGGAGAGGCTGCAGGGTCTTTTCTGCTCAGCTTTGTATTTCATAAGAAGTCAAACTTCTTTAGCTTTTACTGGGAGGCAGTTTTGTGAGTTGGTGTCTGTGTTAGGAGGCAGAAATTATTCTGTGCTGCTACTGTTTATATTCTTGGTAGCTGTACTATATTTTTCTACTGGTATTTACCATTCTTAAATCTGTTTTTCACCTTGGGTAATGCACTAAAATTCGTTTTCCTGTTCTACTTTTCTCTGTTCCTCCTTCTAAACAGTGGTGCATGAATGAATTCTGTTTATTGGCTTGATTGTCTCAAAAGCATTTTAATTTTGTTTTTTGCTTTTCATGTTCCTCAAACTAGTGTACCTTCCTTGATTTCTACAGTATTTATAAGGGAAACACAAAATTTGTTTAAATATTTTTAGGTCTGTTGAGTGACTGGAATGGTGCAGTAATAAATTGTAAAATTGGCACTATGTAACCATAAGTGTTGCAGGATGGTTTTACTCTCTGTAACTGTCTTAGTTATAAAGCTTATATTAAGGCAAGCAGCAGAGGCTTACTAATTAATATAATGTATGGGACAATTATTTCTGTATTTATAATGGATTGCTTTTTCCTGCCTTTCTTTTGCTTTAGATAAAGATTATTATGGATTATTTGAATATAACTTCATATCTTTAGCTCTATTCATTTTCTAAACTCAGATTTATATTAGCCAGGTTTAGATTTGTACTTACAAACATCTACATATTGCACTGAGGCTTTTGTCTATACTAAACTAAGTTGTACCTTAATTTATTTAGGACAAATACTAGTATAGACTCATAAATAGCAGTTTAAACAACATTGCAATCTCTGTCTTTTATTCTACTATTATATATACTAGACTGTATATTTAATTATGTAAGTACTTTCTTTGGCAGTTTGTATAACTAAAATATATGGAATTGAAATAGAATTGTTGCAGAAGTGCCTTAAATGTCATGCTACAAGGTGGTTACTTAGAATTTTCCCTTGCAGCAGTTGGTTGGTCAGTTCATGAAATTTTGACCCCTAAATTCAGCTTAGTCAATGATGTGTTACACCATTAGATAGTTTGCTGAGAGCCTGGTCCAGGCTTTAAGATTGTGGGATAAATACAAAATAAATACAAAGCACATTCTTTAGAATGAAAAGTAGACTTGCATTTTAAGATTTTTTTTTAAATGTTGCATGACTAAGTCCCTCTTCTCTGCTTCTCCTAATTTAAAAGCTGCAGATTCTCCACTCCAAATCATTGCATTTACATGGGTTGCATGGTGATAGAAGTGAAGAACACAGCAGTAGGTGGAATGCATTACTGAAAGGCAATGTGTTTCTAAAGCTGCTGCATATTTAATAACTGTTTATATTATACTACACCTATTTTAGGCTGTTGGATAGTTTTACAGCAGCAAGAAATCAATATTCAAGTGTTCTCACATGGATGGAAGTTCCTTGTAGAAGCTAAAACTGCTGCTTGTTGTAGTTATATTTCCCACAAATGACCTGTTTCTTGTGTAGCTCAGTGCTCCTCAGTGCAGCTAAATCTGTGAACAAAGAAAGAAAGGGCTGAAAATGTTTCCCACACACACTGTTGCAGATGTGTAGTGTGTTTGAGTAAGGTTAAGCTGTACTAAAGCTTTCCACCAGCAGCTTGTGAGTTTGAAAACTGAAGAGCTATTTACACTCTGAAAAGTTGTTACGACTTGGAGATGTTATTTTTAACTTTGATTTTCAAGGCTAAGGCTTTTCTTAGTCTTCTCCATGCTGACCACCTAAGTAGTGCCAAGTGTATGTCACTTGATATGTTTACAGAGTGCTTTACAAAACTGGGTTAGCTTATATAGTCCTGAGCTAAGTCATTCTTATTGTTGGGAGTAATTGCTGGAGATACTGGGATTCATAGTGAAATAAAAACCCTTCAAATCTGAACAGCAGTTTAAGACTAAGCTCTGAGTCTGACAGTGGGTGTGCAAATATTAATTGCCTTTTATCTGAAGGAGCTGAAATCTTTATAGGTAGAGAGCAGAATGTGGTAGGAACTCCATCTTTCTGAATACGGATATTATTTGGCTTTGCAGATTTGAATAATGTAAATAGGTTCTTGGGAAAACTAATAGCTCTGATTAATTCAGAGATTTCATTTAATCTGAACAAGCTTTGTGTCTTTCAGGTAACAAGCATTTGCTAATGCTGTGTTGTGCCTTACACAGGAGTATATCACAGTGTTCTCTGGTGCAGAAGTGTTTCACTGTCATTGTGCCAGTTCCTCTGTGAATCACTTGTTACTGCTGTCACAGTGTGTGTCTGAAACTGGGGAGCTTGTTTAATACCCGGTGTAGTAGCAAATATGTGTCAGATTCAGCAAGCAAGCAATTTGGGCTTTGTACTGCTTTGTACTTTCTACTTGAGGTACCTCTGATCAGGAGAGTCAGAGTCACTCTAACTTCTAGGGATTTATTTCTGTGAAAAAGTCCATTCAAATAAGTACTGTATGTGCTTTTGGGGGCCCCTTCATGCTCCTTTTTGGGGGCTACCTAAAAACAGAGGCAAGACTGTTAAGGGAATAAAAAGCAATTCTGTTTCTTGAAGGGCCTTCAGGTGCGTTTCAGGCAGATGAAGCCCCCCAGGGGCTACACCCAAAAATGGACCATGGCTCACAGGTTTTCACACTTTTATAAGTTTGGTCCATTTGCATATTGGGGGTTCATCTTCCAATTCCAGCTTCAGGTAATGAAGTCATGTACCCCCAGTTTGCTCCCCCCAGCCTCACTTTTGTTTCTATCTCTGGGGCCTGAGGCAGTGAGGTGTCCTTGACTACCAGGCCTGGAGAGGAATTGTTGTGTCTGCCCAAAATGGGAAAACAGTAGCTAATACTCTATATGGAGCTTAGAGTTAGAAAGTAAAGAACTGCAGGATTACAAATAATTGAAAAACACAAAAGCTAAAATCTTAAAGCATTATTTGTATGTCACACCAGGGGGAGGAGTGCAGGACAGGTACACAAAACTTGGTTTTGCAACTAACTTGAGTTACTTGGCCAGTGGAGATGGCTGAAGAGGGATGTAAGAGAGAATGGACTTGTGAAACCATAGCTCTTCTCTTAGCATTCATCTCCAGGGGGCTTGGCAGAGGAGGATTGCAGTGTTTTATTTGAGGAGATGTGGTTGAAGGCTGTTTGCTTGCCTCAGTTAAAGCATGTGCAATGAGAGCTTTGAAAGTAAAGTCATTCTAGAAGGTAACTGTGGTGTGTTCTTTCTCCTAGCTGGCTTCCCAATGGGCTATGCAGCGGCTGCTCCTGCCTATTCCCCCAACATGTATCCTGGAGCAAACCCTACCTTCCAGACAGGTATGTGCAACTGGGGGCTCACAGCAGGGACCTCACCTTTGCAAGTGGGTAGAAGCAAGAATGAGGAAAAGCTGTAGGAGCTCAGAAGAGCGCTTGTACTGCGGAATAAGTTTTATATTGCCTTGAACATGACTCATAAGGAATCATCTGATAAATTAAAAATAATATAATGTTAAGTCGCACTGCATGCACCTTTCAAGAAGGGAACAGCTGAGGTTTTAGCTTTTTTTTCTATATTTCCAGATGATCCTTGAGGTTTGCATTGCATTTCTCTTCGCTGCTTCCTTCATGGCTCTGCTTGTTTTGCATCCTTCTGGTCATTTCCAGATTCCTGTTTTTTTCTTCTGTCTGTTATCCTCAAAATTTTTCTATTTTATCCCTTTCTTAAATTGTATCTTTCCAAATTCAGTTTGCTGGCTTCTCTCTGCCTTTAGGATTGTCTTGAACAAGCTGATGGTCTGAAAAGCCTGGTTGCTGGGTAAAGCTGATTCACCATTGTGGATGCAGGGCAAGGATTCAGGTTACTGCACTTTCATGTGTGTCATTTAAGGAAGGGAATGGGATGAGCCTAGGAAAAGGGCAGTGGGAAAACAGACATGAAAAAGAAGGCACTCACCAAAGTTATTTTTGTGTAGTTCTGCTTTCATTAGTAGAACACGATTTTAATGTGCTAATCCTCAAAACAAAACAGAAGCTGGTAGTGTTTAATTTCCACTTAAAGCAGGAACATGCTGATACAACAGTATTCTCCCTGTGGTTATTTTGTACAGGAAGGAATTCCTTACATTGCTTTGGTAATGCAGAGCTGGGCATCCTCAGAACCCTTCCACTTCCATGTATCGTGCCAGTTTTGCAGAGCTACATGTGGCACATAACCAAGTTTGTCCCTGAATGCCCTTGTGTAATTTCTGGCAGTAGGAAAGGATACTGCTTGAAATTGGGAAGCTTATGCTGTGGGAGCTGGCTTGGTATTGAAGTTCAGTGTTTGTCATGGATGGCCTTCATTAACTACCAGGAGACTCTTCAGGGTGTGGCAGCAATTACTGAGACAAAAGACTCATCTAAAATGTTTGCCTGCAGAACCTGTTAAAAGTGTGTAGCTTTCCTTGGAATTGTGTGGGATTCTGGTTGGTACAACCTCTGTCACTGTTCAGTTTGCTGCTTAGAGGCAGAGTGAGTGCAGACTCACACTTTGTCTTGTTTTTGGCCTTGAATTTAAAGTCAGGAGACAGATTAATGTTAGAGATTCCAGAAACTAAAAAAAAAAAACAGTCCCATGGCTGGGTATTGCCACTGTGCCAGTATCATATCAGGGGATGCCAGCTTGCATCTGCACTGGATTGCTCCAGAACTTACCCTGAGAGCCATGTTCAAGGGAGAGCAGTTCCCATCAGGGGGGATCCCTTAACTCAGGTGCCAGAGCCCCATGTGGGTTTTTATCATTGGCTTTATTTCTGTCAGGCTCTTCAGTTTCACTGACTTCTGAGCTGCCCTGCATATATCCTGCAGCTGTGCTGAGCAGGAGCTGTAGGCTTTGCTCCTAGGAGCAGGGAACTGAAGGTAGCTCCAGTCTTAGTACAGGTTGCAGTTTGCAAATCCTGCTGCAGGAAGCTGAGGAGAAGCTGCATGGAATCAATTTAACAAATCATGGGAATTTTGGCAAAGAGTCTGGACCTGTTAGACTTAGTCGTGTTGTAATATTAGTTTGCATTGTTTAATCTTGGAATATATCTCATGCTATATACCAAAGGCAAAGAAATATCCTTTTCACTTCTAAGAAAAAGAAATAGAGATGCATAAAAATCATATACTGTCATTGAATATCATTAATTTCTTAAAAACTTCTACTGTTAGTCTTTATTGCTGTTGAATAGGAAGTGCAATTTTATTTCAGAACTAAGAATAGCTTTCATTTTTAGCTGCTCTTCAAGCTGTGAACAAAAGTTCAAAATGTACAGACCTCTAATTCAGGCAGATAACAACTTGGAGTACTTTGTCCTAACAGCTGGGATGTTTTTATATCTTTTTTTAACCTTTCTGATGTAACAGCTTGTTTGTAGAATCAAAGCTTTTGTAAATTCATGCTACACAGCAGTATTTGAATGTGCTGTGCCACTGCTGTTACAAAAGGGTGCTTTTTTACAGGTAACTGTCTTAAATCTCCTGTCATTTACTGTTAAGGTCTTTGTTCCATATTATGGAGAAGAAAAAATGAATGCAATGGCAGAATACCTCTTGTGCAAATTTACCACTTTGTAAGAATGAAAGAGAAATTGCCTGTGCAGCTGCATCAGTGGGTTTTTAGAATGAAAGTGGGCTTCACTGAGGACATGGTTGCAGTGATTCTTCATGTTCAGCATTTTGTAGCTGGGGTTTTCACCACAAATAGCCCTCCATACTAATAGAAGTTACTTCCTCAGCATGCTGGATCTGTGAAATACTTAGGATCTCTAAAAGCAGGAGTTCAGAGTAAGTGCTGTGCTACAGCTTTTTTAAAGGTAAAAATTCTATTAAAAAGAAACAGTCAACCTATTTCTTTGTTAGCTAAGCAACTTTTAGTTTGAAGGGTGTCATGAAATTGCAGAGGAGCCCAGACTTCTTCAAGAAGAATGAAGGTCATGTGTCATCATGCTGTTTGCACAGACTGGTTTTTGACAGCACAAATGCCACAAATTCTCTCTGCTGTACAACTTCAGATCTGTTCTCTGTATTGAAGTCAGCTCATTCCAGACAATCTCTACTCTGATAGTCTTATTTTTTCTATAATTACCAAGTGTCAGTACTTTCTTGCACTGCCCTGGTATTAGTTTATTCAATTCCAACTAATTACAAATTGTACCTGTGGATGTTGTGTCTCCCAGTGTGGTAGATCTGCAGGAGATCCAAGATCTTTTCACAGCAGCACAGGCCTTGACTAGGTCCTGCCTGTTGTGTGCTACCCTGAAGGTCAAAGCTGTTGGGTGCTGCTGCTGAGGTGTTCATATTCCCACTCTGGCCATGGAATAATCTTGGGAATGTAGCATGCAGAAACATTATATATATATTATAGATAGATATATATATAAGTATATTACAATTTCCTCCCTGCCTCTTCAAGCCCTTGTTCTGACCCTAACACCTTGTCTGATGAGAGCTGGAGAAATTAAGGAAAAGCTGTCTTTGGTCAGGGTATGAACCTGCAGTTGCCAGTTATCCCTCTAAAAATTCCACAGTTCCAAACGTTTACAAAGGCAGGCTGATTTTGGGGGCCTTGTAATAGGAATGCCAACCACATTCTGATGGCATCTGAAGTCTTACTGTAGTATAAAAACAATTCTTAAGTGATGTTTAAGGATATGTCTACATGTATAATACTCAGAAAGAAGATTTAAGGATCTTAGTGCCTTCCAAGTTGAATTTGCAGTTGCAACTGAACTTTGCAGTATTTGTGTTTTAAAGGTACAGCATTTCATGTTTATTTTAGCCAGCTCAGAAAATGCCAGAAAACAAATAGAAATAAAGGTAAGTTGAAGTAAAGGTTGCAGATTTTGTCTCTGTTCTCTGAAAATCCATCTGGAGGCTTTTAGATTATTTTGGCTTTTGAAATTCTTACTCTTGTGCTATATCATCTCCTACAGCAGGTTAGGTGACTGCTACTGTGTTTAGCCAGAATGATTTGGGGTGTGTGGAGAATTGACTGACACATGTGCCAAGTCCCCCTCTGTAGGGGTGCTCCCTAATATGCCAGATCCTGGTCTTTAATGTGTTACTGTGAAAATGCACTTTTTTGCTTTTTTGCCCCATACCCATAGACTTGAAAAATAAATTTTGCAAGTATACAGTTACCTTTTCATGCTTAGTTGACACAGCCAAATACTATTTCTAGGCTTTTGCCAGTATTAAGCAAATGATAGACCTTGTGCTTGGATATTGGGACTAAATGAAGTGTGGTGTTACATTTTATTTAAATAGTATGCTCTGTCTCACCCCTCGAAAATGTACAGTTTATTCCAAGCCTGTGATCCTCCCCTGAAGTATCATGGATCTGTAATCCCATTGGCCCAAGGCTTATTCAGCACCCACTTTGAATCTCCCTGTTAAGCTCTGGGGGAAGACCACAGATTCTCTCTTGGCCCTTTTCCCCCAAGGCTCTCCCCCTCCTTCCCCTTCCCCTCTTCTCCCTCAGAAACCATGCTGCTCCCAGGGGTGGGACCCCCAGTAAACTCTTCTAATCAGCACCCTCAGAAGCTGTGTGGAATCTCCTTTCCTGCCTGCTGCTACCAGGGGATCCCCTCAAACCAACAGCTACAATGAAATACTCCCATGTGTCAGAACCCAAGAAATTCCTCTGACTGCCCTGGAGGACTCAAGATCCTGTCAGGGGGCTCGGAGACCTTGGCACAAAGCCCAAGACCCCTGTGCCTTTGCTCTTGACCCATGGAAAAAATTACCAACCTTATATGAGGATTTACAAGCCACGAAAGTTTAAGTAGAACCATAGTGAATTTATCAGGGTGAAAAATAGATTTTTTGGGGGGTTTTAGAATGGGGGCTCAGGAGGCAAGATGGAGGGATCTGGGCATGTCCAGTCTTTCCCCTTCTTCTTCTTGGCCTCCATCTTCTGCTCTGATGGTGGCACTTTTAGATTGGTTTAGAGTAGAAGCTCACTGTCTAACATAGGTAATAGTATTGGGAAGTATGGTAAATATTGTACACATAGTTTTTAGTATAAATACAGCACTGCCTCTGAGGTGGGCAGTGTGTCTCTGTCTGACCTGCCAGACAAACCTGCAGAGGGTCAGAGAAAGAATGCTAGAGATAAGAAATAATAAACAACCTTGAGAACAAGAACAGAAGAATCCTGACTCCTCCTTTGGCTGCCAGGCTGGGAAAAGAGACTTGTACATATCTCAGAGTCACTGTGACCAGCAGAGATTGTGAGACCCATGAATCTCCTGGAGTTGGGGAGTTAGAAAATGCTTGCAGCGTGCTCAGAGTGTGTGAATGCAGGTTTCCTTTGTTGCAGGTTACACGCCAGGCACCCCGTACAAGGTGTCCTGTTCACCCACCAGTGGGGCAGTGCCACCCTACTCATCATCACCCAACCCCTACCAGACTGCTGTGTACCCAGTCCGAAGTGCCTACCCCCAGCAGAACCCATATGCACAGGTACGTGGGCAGAGCCACACCGTGCCTCTGGGGGCACCTCTGTGCTCCCTGTCCTATCTCTGGGAACTCCTCACTTTTCTTCTCATTCATTTCTTTGTGCATTGAGAGAATTTGTAGCTGCCTGATGTAAGAATTCTTAATACAATGATTTAGTGTGTGTGCAATTTTGCATCCCCTCTTGCCTGACAGTTACACTTACTGGTTATGTGTTCACTCTTTGAAGAGACACTAAATTCAGCAGTTAATCAGAACCTGCTGGATCCTGTAACTACCAGTATCCTGCTTTTTTGTTTGTAAAAATTGTCATAATTTTTGTTACAAAGTTTCTGTTGTAATTTCACAGATTTACCAAGTCACGTTCTAGGGAAGCTGTTGAAAACTATTACAAAGGATAGAATTAAGACACTTAATATGATATTTTAGGGAAAAGTTGGCCTTCTTTGTGCAGTGGGAACTCACTTGGCACATAAACAGTAGCTGAAGAGGATTAATAAGCATGTAACAAGTTTTATTCAGTCTGCTTAGTGTACTTGGATTTGCCAAAAACATTGGATTCTTTTACTAAAAACAACTGAACAAGTTGTTTACTAAAAACAACTGAATATTGTGAAATAATGAGAAGTTCTATTATGGATCAATATAAGAAGGGGATCAAAAGGAAGGGAATGAATGATGCGTGAGCCCTTATGGTTGAACTACTAAGGTCCCTACTTCACATGTTACCTAAATGCCTTAAAAAGGGATAAAATGTTAAATTGCAAGTGAAACAATTGTAATAGTTACAATAAATGTTTCAGCTTATGCTCTGTAAATTCGTTGCATTTAGAGTAATACTTTTATTTCATGATACATTTGTGAAAGAAGCTATCATTTATCTACAGATACACTGTAATTACTTCACTGGTTTTTTTGTACTTTTTTTCTCCAACAGCAAGGCACTTACTACACACAGCCTTTGTATGCAGCACCACCCCACGTAATCCACCACACCACAGTCGTGCAGCCCAATGGAATGCCAGCAACCATGTACCCTGCTCCGATCCCGCCGCCCCGAGGGAACGGGGTCACCATGGGCATGGTGGCTGGGACCACCATGGCAATGTCAGCAGGTGGGTGCACTCACACCAGGCCTTCTTCTCAGTGCAGCTCTCCTTTGAGCCCAGGGGGGCAGCCCAGCTACTTTACAAAATGTGATGCCACCCACAGGTACACTTGGCAAAGTCATACGAGTGTCTGTTCAGAAGGGCTTGTGCAGGTTGTGTGTCTTCACAGAACCACAGAATGACCAGCTTGGAAGAGACCTTCAGGAAGATCATGGAGTCCAACCCAGCCCCAACAGCTCACCCAGTGCCACATCCAGGCTTTGTTAAACACACACAGGGATGGTGACTGCACCACCTCCCTGGGCAGATATTCCAGAACTTTATCACTCTTTTCAGTAAAAACTCTTTCCTAATATCCAACCTGTATTTCCCTTGGCACAGCTGGAGGCTGTGTGCTCTGGTTGTGTTGGTGCTGCTGCAGACAGAGCCCAGCCCCAGCTGAGCACAGGCACCTTTCAGGAGCTGTGCAGAGTGATGAGGGCACCCCTGAGTCTCCTTTTCTCCAGGCTGAGCACCCCCAGCTCCCTCAGGGGTTCCTCTCAGGGTTTGTGTTCCCAGCCCCTCTCCAGCCTCGCTGCCCCCTCTGGATGTGCTCAGTGTCCCAATGTCCTTCCCAAACTGAGGGGCCAGAGCTGGGCACAGCACTGGAGGTGTGCCCTCACCAGTGCACTTCTGAGTGAGTCCAGCCAAATCAGGGTTTGTTCTTGTTCAGTAGAACTTACCACCTCTAAGGATGGAGGTACCACATCCTCTTTCCAGAGTTACTATTATGGAACAGCAGTTTTTCCATGTGTCTGTATAGAATATCACTTATTCTTGCACCCTTTGTTTCTCCTCATACCAGTGTCAAGAGTGTGACTTCCTCTTCCCACTGCATTACTCTGTGCCAGTTGAAAGAGGCAGCCTCTTAGAGCTGAGGAAAATGTTCTGGGCTCACCCCTCCTATCACAAACCTTCCTTGTCTTGAGATACAACACTTTGTGTGTTTGTACTACCTTCAGGTCCTCTGTGTCATGGGAAATGTTTGGGGATGTCATCTTCCTATTGCCACAGTCTTTTGGTGGTAGTGTTCTGGATAATCAATAATTCAGTGTCATCTCTGCGTGTTTGCTGAGGGGGTGTCATGCTTTGTTACTCACTGGGTGTTAGCTCACAAAGGAAACTCCACATTCACTCAAGGGATGCTAATTTAAAAATCTAATAAGCAAGAGCCATAAGTTTGTTTTGAGATTCTGGTTTCTATCCTGTCAAAGTTATAATTTAATTTGAGAAACTTCAAAACTAGAGGAGTTAGGTGTCACAAAGTGAGCTAACAGAGCTTCATTAGTGGGGAAGAAGCCTATCTGTAATAATGCAAACAAGAACTAATTTATTCTGATTTATCAGTCAAGTTATCTCTACCATCAAATATTCTTAATGGCATGTAAAGCCTGCTGTGGGAAGAGTTGCTTATGTTGCAGGGTTTCTGCTAGAGCTATTTTTGAGTAGTGAGTATCTTTGTATGCACGGGCCTAAACATCCACTGGGCTAAAATGGCCCCCTGGCATAAAGGTTTGAAGAGGATTGGGACTGGAATGCAAAACAATACTGGTAATTTTGAAGATGAGTGAGTTGAATTGTCTTTAAAATTACTTTAATTTTTCTCCCCTCATTGTTTTTTTTTTTTCTTTCCTCTCTAGTAAATTTTTTGCTTACTGAAAAAGTGTTCTCTTCCTTCCAGGTACTTTGTTGACAACTCATTCCCCAACTCCAGTAGCCCCTCATCCAGTCACTATGCCCACGTATCGGGCTCCAGGAACACCAACCTATAGTTATGTGCCCCCACAGTGGTGATCATCCTGGCAGTCAGTGTAAGTTGCATTGAAAGCAGTTAACCTTTCTTAGAAACAGCATTTCAGGCTCTTTGGGGAACATTTTGCAATGGGGGGAGTTTCTGCAGTGTTCTAATTGAGCAGGAATGCTCAAAAATCCTGCTGGGGTTTTTTGAGTGGTCTGTGTCTTCAGAAGTCATGAATCATTTTCATGATGCATGATTGTCAAATATGCCTTAAGTTGGCCTTATTAAAATACATCTGGAATTAAATATATGCAGTGTTTTGGAATCATTGGTAATTGTTCAATTCAGCAGTACTGTGATTCCTGAATTGAATATATTTGACTTTGTAGTCAAATTATCTGTGATTGGATAAATACGTAGGCAAGGTGTTTTGCCTTGCTCAGAGGGTGAATATTTGTCACAAGCTGCTGAAACCATGAGATGATTTGAGATAACTTTGAGATAATTTCATATATTTACTCTGTTTCAGGTAAGTATCAGTTCATACTTCATGCAGTCAGCATGGAAAAAGCAATTTTAGTGTGAACCAAAATTTAGATTGTGGGTTTCAAGAAAAGGAGTTTCATTATGAAATCTGCTGTAAAGTGGGATGGATTTTGGGGGTGTAATCTGTGTCAAACTGACACAAGGACTAATATTTTTGTGATACCCACCTCATTTCTAGTTTGTTTGGTTATTTTTAGCATAAGTTGAAACCAGCTTCATTTGAATTAATGACTTGAAATTTTCACTTTTAGTCCATTTAGTTTATGACAAGAGTTAACTTTTTCTAGATTCCTGTTTCAGCAGTTAGAAGTGCAGAGTTCTGAGATTGCAGGGGACCGTTCCCTTTGAGTTAGTAATGCAACAGCCATTTCTCATTTTGCTGTGATGGTACACAGCTGTCTGCAGATCTGAAATGCTTCTCATGAAGTATTTCAGCCAGGAGTCTCACACCACACAAGTACAAGAAGTGAAAATTATGCTGCTAATAAACTCATGACTGCTGGTAATTAAATTTGGCAAGAAATACCTTCTTAATATTCCATCTTCTACCTTTAAAACAATGGTGTTGACAGAAAACTGGACAGGACATGAAGAGCAAGTCCATGTAGTGCTCTTACCTCAAAACATGGCAGGATAACTGCTAGGGCAACATTATTTAACACTTGGCATTTGTTGGTGTATGTGGTGCATGCAATGTCAGTGTGTTCTGCCACACTCAAATGGTATTTCACCTAATTGAGAGTATTTCCCACTCTTTTCCCCTTGTTAATGTAGGTTTAAAGATGGGAGATATGCAATCAAGAAATTGAGGTTTAAAAGTTGGTGCTGAAGCCCTCATGCCTCCAACCAGGACTTTCCTTCTGAATGCTTTCAACACTTGGCTAAACACTACTAATTCCTGATCACTGAAGATTTTCCAGTGCTGCATATCTTACATCTTGGAACTCCAGCAGTTAGTCTTAAAGCAAATCCTGTTTTGTGGACTGTCTTGCAATTTTTTAGCTAATTATAATGATAAAAAGGGAGTATAAATTTATTCTGATCCATATCTAGTTGAATGCATGTTAAAACACAAAAACAAAGCTTGCTCAATCTACCTGCAGTGACTGATGCAAAAACCATCATATGCAAATCCAAAGGAACCGAGAAGTATTTTACAACTTGTATCACTAATGCACTGTTGTAATGTATGCAGGGTCTGACAAGGTAGAATCATGAAAGTGAGTTTCTTTCTAGAATGCCATAACATACATTAGATGAGTGCTTCAGCCTGTTTCAGGTTGATGGAGTTGCCAGTTTCAAAGGGGCATATTTTTGTTTAAGTGATGTGTTCTTTTCAAATTCAGCTAATAAATTGGAGTGACTGGAAAATGAGTCAGACAAGCTGTAGACATCCCGCACACCATTAGTTTATTTCATACCTTTTCATTTTCATTGTATGGAATCAGTGTTATACAGATGCTCTTAAGGATCAGAATTAAATGACAAAGGTAATGCTGTGTGTGCCAGTAAATAAGGCAAACTTCCTTGAGGCAAAACTGGCTCTTAGGAATAGTAGGAGGTGGTATCACCTGCAGAATGAATAGCATGTCCTGAGGAGATTTCTATCCAGTACTATCTTTCAGATAATGCAAGATGTGTCAAAGTGAGACTGCCACACAGACTGATAGAAAAACACTTCCTTTTAGTTCTCAGTTGAGCAAATTCATGCTGTTTTTCCTAAAGAATGTTGTAGTCAGTTGAAAACATATGTGCAGTTGATCCAGCTTGCTTTCCAGAAACTTAAGAGGTGCAAGGGCTTTCTGCAACAGAGTTCAGCTGCATGTTATTCTGAGGAAAGCTTGTGTGCCTGATGAGTATGTTAAAGGGGAACAAATCATTTTAACACAATTTCCTTATTATCTACTTGCAGTATGGACTATGGATACTCTGTAGTAGGGCTGCCAGAATATAGAGGATTTCAATAGCAGTTTCGTTTTGGTTTTTTTTTCATGAAAATATTTGTAATTGAAGTAGGAACCATTTGTTGGTTACAGCCTTTTGATGTGTTTTCTTAGTATTTTTCTTTTTTTTTTTTACTTCCTAAATTGCACTTGGAAGCACGTAAAATAAGACTCGACTGCAGATTAGCATTTCATTGCAATGAGTCATTTGTGATATTCTTTCTTGCAACTTCAATTTTTAAAGTACCTCAAAGCAAATGCTGTGGGGATAAAGGGCTAGCCTTGGAACCCATTTGTATACCAAAATTGTTATGGGAGAGATTTTAAATTTTTAAATTTGAATATTGCACATTAAAACTGAGGTTCTTCTTAAACCTGCTTGATTTACAATTCCAGAAAGATGCAATTTTTTTTTTATATATACATTCTGCCTGCAATAAATTATGCAGTAAATGGATATAAAATGTTGTTCCCTTTTAAGCATTTACACAGAGGTATATCAGGCTGTCTTGTTCTCGTAGGTTAACTTCCATTCAGAATTAAGTTTTTTGAAGTTGTGTATCTTAGTTATGCTTTGTTTTGGGGTGTTCTGCTCCTGTACAGGTTTGGCAGCTGATTTGGGGTAGCATCAGTGCTGATCTAGTGCTGCCATCCCAGTACTCTGCCCCGGTGAGAGGCTTGTGTACCTTCATACCCCATTGGTGGTTAGCGCCTTCAGTAACTTTATTTTTTACAGTAAGCACTCTCTGTATTTTGTACCCTTTTTTTTTTTTAAATAAAGTTTAGGTTTATTTTGCATGAATCACTGTCAGTGGATGGCCCCCTTATTTCTAATGCCTTGAACATAACTATGTTGTTGGAATAAGTACTTTCAACCTTACTCATGAGCACTTACTGCAGCTTAGGGATTTCCATATGTTTTTATATGGAGCAGAAAATGATCCAAGACAAATTTAGTTGGATGTGTACTGCTTTGTTCAGTGTGTGTAACAATTCCATGTGTGTGTTAGATTTGCAGCTGTGATCAGTCAGGTGTGGCAGAGCACAGTGAGCACCAACGCAGGGCGCTCGTCCTGACCAGGAGCTGAGGGCTGGAGCAGTGCTGTGTTGGGGAGGAGCTGTGAGGGCCAGGCTGGAAGTTTGGCTGTCTCCTGTCTCATCACCATGAACTAAAGTCATAGGAGAGAACTTCTGTGAATGCTGCAATAGAGAAATAGGCAAGGAATGAATATAACTTCTTATATATTCGCTCTAACTTCAGATTCCTAAATGTCATCTTGGAATTGGTCTCCATGTAGTATTCCATAACACTTAGGCAGTCTCACTTACTTGAGCACTTTTTTTTCTAAGTTGCATTATGGGATTCATCCAGGAGGGAGAAAGTGTACCTTATCCAAAGGTACTGCACCTTCCAGTCCTGAGCGATTCTGATCCTGCTGGGAGGCTGGAGCTTGTCTCCAGGAGTTCTTCTGAAAAGTAACCAAAAGCACAGTGCAGGGGGATGGGGGAATATGTGTATATATAACTATCTCAATGGTATTTTGTTGCAAATAGTAGAAAGCATGGATATAAAACTGCAGTGGGGGAAACTGTACATCATTAAATAGGCGTTTACACAGCGAGGGTCTTACGAAACATTCTCTCCTGCTTTTTATATAACATTCCCTATTTAGAATTCCTTTATAAATGAAAACTCAGTATGTGTTTGCACTAAAGCTCCTCAGCAAATTAAAAGAGCTAGTGCAGTAGAGACATTTCAGATCAAGCTTCTCTTAAAAAAAAGAAAACTTTTATGGCAGCTTTATATGATTAAAAAAAAAAAAAAGTACTACTATAAACCTGGAACTGAAAATAACTGTTGCAGCAATAACAAAGAGAAGTCCAAGAAATTTTTTTTTAATTCAAATTTCAAGTGTTGCGTCTAGATAAAGTATTTTTTAAAAACCAAGGTATTCCCTATGTCAGTAACAGCTGATGAAAATGTCTTTTAAATGTAGCAGCAGCGAAAGAAAAATGGCTAATAATTGGCACCAAAACCACATAGCCCTAGTCAGTGTGGTGGTGGTTTACTAAACACCAGGAAGGAGAAGAGACAACCTACTGCTAGATGTTGCTTATGCTTGTTGTAACCCTCTCCTCTTTGGAGTTTCTAGGAGGCATGCAGGATTGCTGCTCAAGAAAGCTTCATTTTGAGTGTACTATGCAAGTTAAATGCTTAGATGCAGCTGTAGGTGAAAAAGTCCTTTATTTTCGTTGAAGTTCTTCCTTGTATTGCTCCATCCACTGATAAAGCTAACCAAACAACAAGCAAACCACCACCCATCAGTACCACCGTGTCTGGGTGTTGTCAGGAGAGCTGATGGTACAGAGCTGTGCTCCAGGGTGCTCAGCATGGGCTGCTCTCCTGGAGGGTCCTGCCTTCACTGCTCCTTGGCTAGCAAGGCAAGAGCATTGACTTGGAATCACTCCCCAGTGCTTCAGCAGTGTTCCACGCTGTTCATGTGGCTTTGCTCAAATGGGTAAGCACATCAGTCTGACACCACCACCTAACTCTAGGGTCAAACTCATACCAGGGCTGGTAACTGTGTGTTACCACACTCCTGTTTGTGTGAAACCTCCCATCTTAGGAAGGTGAGCAATAGTGATGCTCCAGCTGGAGCTGGAGGCGTGGCACAGAGACTGTGGCTGTGCCTGCTCCGTGGCTCCAGGGCTGTGTTTGTGCAGTGCTCCTTAGGACACAGCCCCTGTCTGCCCCAGCTCTTGTCAGTCCAGCTTCCTCAGCCCTGGGAGCCAGCCTTTGGGAAGGCTGTAAAAGACATGGCCATTTCAGCTCACTCACCTCGTTCTCATTAGAAGTGTCAGTTTCTAATCCTGTGTTGTGTCAGCTCTAGGCTTCCTGCAGAGCCCCTCACGCGAGGAGGTGAAACGCCTCGGGGCAGGAGCACCTGCAGCAGGGTGGGCAGTTTGTGCAGGGCTGGTTCCCATCTGCTGGGAGGACTCTGGGCACTCTGCAGCCTCTGCCCAGGGTGCTGAGGGCAGGCAAGGTGTCCTGTAGGCACCAGAGAGGGAAGAGGAACAGTGGGGACAAGAAACCTCTTCTTGTGCAGGTTGCATATAACACTGAAACATCTGAATTTAACACGTAGTAAGGGTCCATTTGTGACTTTCACATCTGGACGATTTATGGGCTCTGAAGTTTCAACATCAAGACAATGAACATGACTTTTCTAAACTGATTGTGACTTTTGGGCACTTAGCAGGCAAACTGGGAAAGCTTTTTTAGCTGGCTGCTGTACAGACTTGTTTTAAGTAGAAGGGATTTGTTAGTGGGTTTTTTTAATTGTAATGCTATTATTGGCTGCCCTCCTGTCTTAAGATCTAAAAAAGTGAGTGCATGCAATGGAAGTACAAGAGGCCCCAGTAATAGTTCCCCATGTTTGTTATGAAATAGACACAGGTTTCCTTTTTATGACTTTTTTTAAAACTGTCTTAGGAACAGTTGTATTGGTACTTTTTTTTTTAAGTTTAGGTCAATGTTGTCTTCCAGAATAAGTTTTAAGGCATCACTCACTCCTGCATTGAACTATCGCATCAACACAAAGAGTGGAGATTCCATTCTGAGCCAGTTCAATTGTGAAAATTCATACTTTTTTTATTTTTTATGCAATTCAATGAGTAGATGAGCTCAAGTTTAAATTCTTAAAAGCACGTTTATTGTAACAAGAATTGTTATGTATTAATACTTCAGTTTTCAATAAAGATTGACTTGTGTTGCTTATTGTGGTTTCTTTCCTGCTGTCTTTGGTGACATCCTTCCAGAAAACATTCTGTGCTGGAGAACAGCGTGGTGCATTTAAACTCTTCGAGCTGATGGAATCTGGTGATTGATGGAAGCAAAGCAAAATGCTGAAATGGGATGAGTGATCAGTAAGGTTTCCTGATGCCTAACAGAACACAGTGGCAAAGGCTCCCCAGTGGGGAATTAAGCTGCCCTAAGTTGTCCTGTCTGAGAGTGTGGTAAAGATGTTCAACCCTGCCTTGTTCCCTTTTGAGACATTTCTGGGGTTTGAGAGATTTTATTTTATAGCTTAAAACAAAGGAAATGGAACAGATGTAAATTTGACAATACTTGAGCATTTGCTTCATATCAAAGCCGTGCTGTTTGATTGGAGAGGTGACAGCCCTGAGCAGAAAGCTGTTAGAAATCAGTGTCTTGAGTGTTCCCCAGAAGGAAAAGAGCTGAGTAGGTGTGAAGTGTGGGTAATTATCCTATTTCTTTAGTGTGTGGGTGGTTTAAAGCTCTGGGGGAACAACTACGCTGCTTGAACTAACTGGCTATTTTCATTTATTGTAGGTCTCCAAAAATAATAATAACTTACCTGATAACCTTCTGGAAAAAAAGCAACACATGTGGAAGAGGAAGGTGCAACGTGACTGCATCAATCTGCAGGAATAGTGTTTCATTGTCAGGATTATTGCTACAGGTAGTTTTAAGTAGTTAAGCTTTTAAAATTGTAGCTGAGCACGAGGGATGCCATGGAGAGATTTTTTTTTTTTTTCAGTGTGTTTTTCCTCAAGCTAATTGTTGGTCAGTTATCCTGGGATTGCTTTCATGTTACAGGTAGATAGGTTTGGGAGTGTTTTTTACAGAACACTGCAGCTGATGAAAATTCATAATTCTCAACTAGTGGGTTGCTAAAATCTGGGATGCTATAAAGGGAAAAGCTGTTCTTCAGAACGGTGCTGATCACTCTCAGGCTAGAAGGGTTCTGATGTAGCTGTTCTCCTGGGAGTCTGCTGCTGTGAAACCTGACCTTGTACTGTATTCAACACCTGCAAGGACATGAGCTCTGAAGTCTCTAGGTAGAGTTTCTTGCATGGTGGTTCCTAATGTATCCATGGAACTGCCAAAATGGTGGGTCAGTAATGGTTTGACTTCTCCCTCTTGCCAGACGGATTTTGCAGTGGCAGTGTAATTAATGTGTGCTACCCTCCCCTCAGTGACAGTGGCTCCACTTGCTGTGGAGGTAAGAACTCCCTCTTTTAGAGGCAGCTCTGAACTCCTGAGAACAGCCAGAGCCCCTTCCAGGAAAGTATCTGCTCTGTTAGTGATTGGTAGAAATCAGGCAAGAAATTTTGAGTTTGAAGTTTTCCTGGAACTAATTATGGACAAAACCAAAGCTTGCTGTTTCTAACATCTTGCTTTAGATTCTAAACTCCATGGCTTGCTGTAAACAAAGTCAGGTAACAGAAAGTTTCATTGGTGAGTTCCCTTGGAATCAGGAATGATGTATTTATTTAGATGGGATTATTTTATTTTTTTTGTGTAGGAATTGTTAGTGTTGCTGAATTGCATGGATAAAATGTCTGACTCGTGTGTAGGAGGCTAAGTGCACTCCAGAATTTTATTTTAGTATTCATCAGGCTATTAGCTATCCTGTCTTAATCATCCAGACTAGAAGGGAGGCCATGAGACTTTAGTTTTTGAATGTTTATTTTAAACAACAACCAGAAGTCTTTGGCAGCTGTGGGAAGCTGGGTTGTGTCACAGGGAGAATTGCAGATGCACAGGGGAGGCTGTTGAGCCTCGTGGGTGCAGGGACCCCAGTTGTAGTCCTTGCTGGGCTAAGAGATCCTTCCAACACAAATGTGACAGAAGGAACTTGACAACGAGCAGCTCAGCTCTCAGCTTAAATTACCACAGCTGCACCTTCATTTTTGGGCTATAGTAATGTACTTTGTAGTGTTTTACTATAGCTTTTTCTTTTCTGGCAAGAAAGGTAAAGTATGTGGGCAAATTGATGCTTCAGAAAGGGGAAGGGAAACACACCTTCCCCAAGTTTTGCTTTTGCCAGCCTTGCAGGAATTTTAACCATGTGAAGTGCCCAGGTGAGCTCAAATGCAGCTCCCTCTGCTTCAGTGAACACGTGGCTGTATTTGGGGATAAGGGGGTTTTTGATGGTGTGATATAGATAGTGAGTATATTATTTCAGGTTACTGGAGGTTAAAGAAAAAATTATTATCCAGCCTGGGTAATGGGTGGGTGCTGCTTAGGAGAAAAGGGAAAGAGGTAGGTGTGGAAGGATAGAAGGAACTTGTAAGCAGAATGCTGTTCCATAGCTGCTCTATAA
This sequence comes from Fringilla coelebs, assembly GCF_963513975.1. Taxonomy (NCBI): domain Eukaryota; kingdom Metazoa; phylum Chordata; class Aves; order Passeriformes; family Fringillidae; genus Fringilla; species Fringilla coelebs. The sequence goes on along the minus strand of NC_140036.1, from coordinate 2,941,075 downwards.
TCAGTAGTTAATGCTTTTTGGGGGGATTACAGAATGATACAAGACTTCAAGTTGATAGCTTGTTTATTTCCCATCTCACAACTGTAAATGTAGGCAGTCACACACAAAGGTACACAGCTCTGGGGTCAGTACCACAGGTATTTCATTTGCACAGGCTGTGAAACAGGGAGCTGCTTTGGTAGCAAACTTGTGCAAAAGAGAAGCTCAGGACGTGGGGAGAGGAGGGGTGTAGTAGCAGGGGAAAAGATGACAGGAGTGTTAAGCAAAAAGAACAAGCAGCCTGCATTTTTCCTAGAAGTGCCAGCACTGCCAAAGCCATGGGATTTGAGTCATGTAGCTTGCTAAGGACATGTGTGAGACACATGGGAGCAATAAGGTGTGAGGTGTTCATGGCAAGGCAGGGCAGCTGGGACTGCTGTGTGGCTGGGAAGGAGCACCTTTGGCTTCTGCAGAGCCTGCAGCTGTGTGCCTGGCAGAGGAAAGGAGGAGACTCCATGCTGCTGCCTGGAGCTGTGGTCCCCTGGGGGCATTTCTGTCTGGTGCCAAGTCACACTGCTGGCTGCACCTTGCACTGCCCCACTCTGACAGGAGTGCACTGATGGGTCACTGCAGCCTGGAAGATTGATTCCCTCCCCACACTGTCCAGCTGAAAGAGCACCACTGTTTCTTCAGGGGCTTAAAATCAGCTGAAAACACTTGTGTTTTTTCAGTTAATTTTTATCCACTATCAAAGTTCTTATTCTTTAACCCATTACTTACCTGAAGACCTGACCCTCAGCTTTGCTTAGGCTGGGAGCTCTGGGACAGGAGTTCCTTCTGTAGGCTGGTACAGGACATTGTGGTTGATGTTTTGGGTTGTACCAGTGTGGCACTGCTGATGTCAGGAGCAGTGGTGAGTCCTCCCCCTTTGGTAGAGAATGTGAGCAGCAGCAGCAGGCACAGGCTGAGGCTCCAGCACTTGAATGAGGTGTGAGTAGTTCCCTCCTTAAAGCTTGAGGAGTTGCTGTTGTACCATGTTCACTGTCCAGATGGGCTTTGCAATGCCCATAACCCTCAGGAGCAGGTACATGGTGGAACTTGACAGGAGAATTAAAACAGCTGAAGTAATAACAATGAAGAAGGAATCAGCACTTGCTGGGTGCTGCCCCACCTGCCAGGTGCTGCCAGCTCAGAGTCTGGGAGTCTTGTTCAAAACACTGATGGTTGCAGACCAGTCTTGCCACAGATTTCTTGAATGATGCTGTTACATGAAGGTGTGCTTCCACTACAATAAATCTGGAGGAGCACAGCCTGATATTTTGACACATCAGGTGAAAAGCCTTTTCTTTTAAAAAAAACTAGTTTCTGTCATTCTGGCATCCCAAGAAATTAAGTGTTCTCAGTGTGGAGCTGAGATTCTTCTGTTACTGGCAGGTGCCTGGATTCTGAGTTATCTCTGTTGGTGACAGGCCTGGTTTTCAGGTGTTTTGGGAAGTTGTTGGGACACCCAGGTGCAGATGGTTGGCACATGGTTGGCTCCTGGATGACAGACTGTGCTGGCTCTGCAGAGCAGTGTCCTGCACAGTGGGAATCTCCTGCAGTGTACGTGGTGAGCCAAGGACTCTGCTGGACACAGAGGGGGCTCCTCCCCAGCTGACAGCCCCTGTCCTTCAGGGAATGGACAAAACAGGAGAGACAGTAAAGGCTGCTTTGGGGCAGCTCTTCTCTCCATGGGAACTGACCTAGTTCTTACTGAGTTAGCACAAAGACAGTTTGTGCTGGTTCTGATAGAACTTGAACAGTGTATACACCCACAGTGTCTGAATCAGATATTCTAAACGTATAGTTTAAAATAGAGATTTTTTTGTCCTTTTTTTTGGGGAGTCAGAGCAGAGACTATGTTATTTAGTAGCCACTGGTAGCTTCAGGAAATCATTCTTTCATTTGATTGACATCCTTTACATAATTCTGTGTTTTACTTCACCAAATGAAATCTGGGCAAATTTAGGTAATTAAGAATCATGGCTGTTTTCACAAGAAGCTTCCTAAATGGATATCTACAGAAGGAGAGGAACAGATAGAGCCAACACCCTATAAAATATCCCAAAGCACCCCTGACTCAATCTCTTTGTCCTTGTTTTTCTGTGGAGTTCAGCTAGTTCTACCCTAAAATCCAGAAGGATTGGTGCTGTTCAGACTCACATCAGGAGTTTCAGTTTGTTTTGTATGCAAATCTGCATTTCTGGTCCCTGTTGAAGGTTCAGCTCCAGAGAAAAGGTTGCTGGTGCCTCACAGCTCTGATTCTTCATGGTTCTTCTTGTGGAACTGGCACTTCTTGTCCATTTAGCTCAGAGAGCTTGTCAGAGCTGTTCTTGGCCAGCCAGGAACCCCATTCTCACAGGTTTAGCTGATGCCCTTGGGATCTGCTCACTGTGCACAGCCCAGCCCAGCCTGCACATGGCTTCACCCCAGTTCTGTCCATTGGCAGAGCAATGGGAGCTGCTCCAGCCCCAGTCCAGATGCAGCAGGGAAATCTGGGCTGGGTTAATCTGTTTCCATCTCACACACAGGTGCCATTGAATGAGTAAATTGGGGGTTGAAATGACTCTTGAGTGTCTAATCACTTAAAACCTAAGGAGGTTACACCTGATCTGTGACAGTTTGTTCAGGAAACACTGAAGGTTATGGTGAGAGGTGGGAGGTGGTGCTGGCTGTTAAACTGAGGATGGTATTTTGTGATGAAATCCTCTTCAGAGCAGTCTGTGGGGTGGGCATGTTGAGCACAATGGGTTTATGGGTTTGAGCCTTACCTGTTTTCTGTGCTGCTGCTGTAACTCCACCACTTTGTGTGAGCAGCTTTTTTACCTGGTCTCAGTCTTGCATAGGGGATTGGATCCTAGTTCCAAATGTGGTGTGCAAGACTAGAATCCCAACTGAGGACACTTTTTAGAAAGAGTACTGATAGTCAAGTGGAGAGTAGAATTCTTCCAGAAGTAATTAACTGTCCATTGACTGGGATGCTGTCTGGCCAGAGAAGTCTGGTTTGGCACTTCAGAAATGTCTGTAAAAAAAAGTGTCTCTGTAAATCCTTTGTGCACACTGGTCAGAGATGCAGCCAGTTCTGGAAGAGCTGATAAATGATGTGATTATTTTAATCACTTGATGCATATTTACTGTTCAGAGTATTGCTATACAGGTAAGTAATAACAGCCAATTCTTGTGTGTGTTTCAGGGGGCAGGAAGGGCAGGGTTGTTGTACTTCACAGCTGCTGCACTCCAGGGTCCTGTGCCACCCCATTTCCCTCGGGAGAAGAGGTGAGAATTTCTACCAGAGTGACTTCATTGTAGATGTAAAGCTGTGTATATTAACCAACATTCTGCCTAAGACCAGATCAGACACTGCAGCAAGGGGAGCTTTGAATAGATGTCAGCACTTCACACTGGGGACAGAGTGGTTTTGAGAGGGATATAAAGAGGTTTTAGGAGAATCTCCATCCTTGAGTGAATCCAGATAGCAAGTGGACAAGACTATGAGCAACCTGTCACAGCTGGCCATGCTCAGTGTGGGGTGTGATCCTGTATCTGTGCTGGGGAGGGGACTGTCCTCTGCCCCTCTACCCCCTCCACTTACTACAAAGCTGATGATAAGCTGAGAAAATTGATCATTTCAGTGCCAACAGCTTTTCTTCCTGGCCAATCAAAACAAACATGCCATGGATAAGGAAAGGAGGGTGCAGACACTTAGGGTAAACACAGAAATGACAATTGCCTTCTGTTACTGAGTTGTGCTGGCTGTCTGACATGGCTCTGTGTGTGTGTGTGTGTCAGGGTCTCTCGGTCACCATCTCCCCCTGTGGGTGTCTGTACACACCTGGCAGTGCCTCAGTGTGTCTGCAGGGCCACATGTGTCTCTGGGTGTCCTTCAGTGTCCCCATGTCTGTCTCTTGGTGTCTGTGTGTGGATGTTGTGCTAATATTGCTGTAACTGTCTCATCTCAGTGGCTTTTTAGAGAGTGATTTTTTTTTTTCCTTTTGCCTCCCCCACCAGCCCAGCATTGACCCTTGTCCTCCCCAGAGCAGAGAGTGACCCCTCTGGTCAGGTCTCTGTGTCCCCACAGCTGGGATGGCTGCTCTGAGGCCACCTCTGGCAGGGCCCCTGTGGCTGAGCAGCCCCTGGTGGAGCTGCAAGAGCACAATCCCCACAGTGACTTGGAAAGAAACAGCTTCACACAGATAGACGGGCTGGAGACAAACACAGGCTGAGAGTCACTTTTACAAGTTTCTTTATGAAATTAAATGTTGCCCCTGGTCTGGGGGGAAGATATAGTGCAAGAAGGACTTTGTACATGCTACTGAATTCAGATATCCCTGGATGACCAGACTTTGGTCAGCTACAGCATCAACAAACACTGGATTTCTGAGCTCTGCAGTTAGTGCTCACTCACACTTGAGTTGGAATGAGCCAGTGTCTTCCTTCCACTGCCACAGGATGTCTCCTAATCTAGGGAATTCAGTCAGTATGGCTTCTAACTCTCACTATGGTAAGGCAAATCTTTCTTTTTGCTAACCAAGGTTTAAATTCATTCTTTTTGGCCACCATTTGAAACTTGGGTACTTAAAGAGAGGCTCTTTATGCCAAATTTAGGCTTTTATCAAGTGGTTTTCCATTTTTAAAAGTGTCAGTAACACTCCTTGAATTTGAGGGTCTGTGGGAGTTTGCATAACAATGACGTTGCAGAGTTGAACAGCAGACTCTGACTTCTGGGAGCTAGGTTTGCAAATATTGACCTTTCTTTAGAAAAAAAAAAAAAAGAAAAGAAAAATTAAACAGACAAAACAGTCATCAAGTTAACAACATCTGACAAGAACAATTACAGACTTACAAAATACACAGTTCTGATTTTTACCATAAATAAACACATTACAAACAATGAGCATTTTCATTGGCCAGGAAATATGGCAGAATGATGGAGAGACGAGAATCTAAAGAATTGAGTATGGGATTAATTAGGCACATTTTTCTCTAACTTATGTAACTCAAACCCACTAGAGAGATTCTTCGACTTGACTCATGCTGCAGGTTGGCACAGTTTAATGTAGGGCACCGTTCGCCGGTGCTGCTGGACTAAAGGGAGGGAGGAGGTCACAGTGCACTGCTCACTGTGCTCTGAGGGCCTGCAGAGGCTGCTGTTAGTTGGACACGTGGAGGAGGATCACAGCTCTGAGAAATGCAGGGCATGGGGTGGGCAGAGCAGAAGGGTTCATCCCTCCTCACCACGGACTCTGAGCTGCTGCTCTGAGCACGGCAGCGGCCACGGGGCCAGCGGGTCCATCGGCTGCCCTCGCCCGTGGCAGCTGCCAGCCAGCAGTGGTGGGCACAGCAGGAAGGAGTGAGTCCAAGTACAGCTGACAGGTAAATCTCTCGGGCTGCAGCCTGTCCAGCTCCCTGCTGCACGCTCCTGGGGCTTTGCCTGCTGGGCAGGGCAGGGTAGGGCTGGCTCCGTGGCACCGCTGCCCGCGGCCTCGCCCAGCGGGTCAGCCGGGCTGCAAAATAAATAGGGAAGGCAGGAGCACCTGTGCCATCCTCTGTAAGCACAGGGCTGGCTGAACCTGGGCTCCACCTGCCAGGAGTGATGGATAAAGTGCTTTCTCAGAAGGGCTTCAGGCACAAACAGGGGCTGCCCCTATTTCCGGAAGGGCGTCAGCCTGCTGATGTTCTGCCAGAAGTTCGAGGGCTTGCGCTTGGGCTCTGCCAGCATGAAGACCTGCTGCTGAGGGAGCGTGCTGGGCAGCGTGGGGTGCTTCTGCCGCAGCAGGAACTCGTAGTAGGGCCTGGTGACAGCTGGCAGGAAGAGGAGATGGGAAGCATGTTAGTGTTTTGCAGAGACAAACAAAACTCCACAACTTTGTGAAAGTTGTAAAGCCGGTATGTTTATTACAGCGCTGGACGCGTGTGGAGATTCCTCTCTAAAAGACACGCACATCTCTGGGAACTCTAGGGGGTTTTTTTATCTCTCTCTTAAATTCATATGTATGCAATTTCACAATAGGTTCATACATATTTCATTTTACAAATTTTTGCTGCTAATGCTTCTTTATCAGAAAGAATTCCTGGGTCAGGTTGACCTGCTCTCACAGCAGTCTCTCTGACTCCCCCCCTCATCTCTGTCCGCTGAAGCCTTTCTCTGAGCCTAGGCTTTTTACGAGAACAGGTGGTCAGACTAAACAGCTCTGTTTTCAAACTACAGACTGAACTCAAAGGTGTACATTTCACCTAAAGCAAAATGGATTTCTACTCTGGAAAATTTCTTCTCTGTCTCATTAGTCAAACACAGCTCCTTTCCCCCACTCTACTGCCTCCCCCAGTCCCCGTTAAAGCTGCAGGGCTGTGAATTGGGTTTGTCTTAGTGCAACCTTTCCTTCAATTTATCCTTCCTTTCAGTGGATTAGAGCTTATGTGGAAGGCCCAGAAATGTGCTGCACAACTGCCAGGTGTTCTGCCAGCATGACAGCAGGCTAGAGAGCTGCAGCTCATGGTGACAAACTTAGCTGGTGCTTTTGGCTGTGCTGGGAGAAGCAGCTGCTGTGCAAGTGCTGCTGGTGCCTGTTACAGCCTCTTGAGCTGGATCTCTGACTAGGAATGGTCAGTGCCTGGGTGGAGGACAAGGCTGGTCTGTGCAGTCTCCTCTCGTGCTGTGCCCCAAGGGCTTTGCCCTGTTGGCACGGTCTGGCTTCCTTCCAAACTTCCCCCTGTTTGCAGCCAAATCTTATTTCTGGCCCTTTTTGACATTTAGCCAAGCTTGCTTTCAGGAGATGTGGCTGGGCTTTAAGTGCTGGCTGGTGCCACCAAGAGGAAGTGGTTTCCTCTGTGGGTTCAGAGGAACCAAGCAACACCTCTTCCTCTGAGCAGAGAGAAGGGGAAGGTGGCAGCAACAGGACTATCTTCAGCCAACAGTGCTGTGGGCACAGCAACCTTTCTTTTGCTTGACTTCACCCTCCCCTGGGTGCTGCTAATTGTCCTTGTCTCTGACAGGTTGAATGAGGAGCTCTGCCCAAGCATGGTACCTCCCCCTGGCACCCTGCCCAAGGTGCAGGTTTCAGAGCATCTTCCACAGGCAGGAACAGGCCCTGCTGCAGAGACCTCTGTGGCCCTCTGTGCACCGTGGGGATCACTACAAACCTTGCTTTTGCCACAGGGAATGCCACACTGCTGGAAAGCCTGGCTCCTAGGGAGAGGCTGTGCACTGGCCGAGGAGCAGAAGCTGCTGGGTTTTGGCAGAGTGCTGATTGTGTGCAAAGTGGCTCTCCTGGAGCTAGGAATAGTCTCCTGACTCCAGCCACCTGAATCTACCAGAAATTGTAGTGCAAATTGTCACCATCTGGCCTCCTCAAGAGTTTGTTAATGTCACTTCATTGAGGCCTTTCCCATGTAGTAACTACAGAGCCACCCCCCACTCTCACAGTGCTCCTGTGCTCAGGTGTGACTCACCCTTGGGCTTCCCAGCATGGTGCTGCTTGCTGGCATTCAGCATTGCCTGCTTCTTCTGCACCTCCGTGATGGAAAACCCTGCAAGATAAAGCAGATTTCTGTCAGCAGAGGTCATCATTTGGTACATCAGGAGAAGACAGGAGGAGGCAGATGCCTGAGGTGAGAGGCCACAGTTACTGCCAAGGCTGGGGGGCACAGCCTGTGCTGGGTTGCACAAACCCCCCTGCAGGGTTTGCTGCCTGCCCCTCAGCCCATGCTGCACTGGGGGGAGAAACCACTCCAGGCCACTTTCAGACCACACTAGGCTGAATTAAGAAGGATTTGGACAAAACAGCACAAACCCTCTTGTACAGTGAGAACCCTTGACTGTTCTAGTTCTGGACCCTGTATGTAATGTTTGACTATTTTGTCAGCTCTGCTTGAACTCCTTAAGACACGTCAGCCTCCCTGAGGACAAACTGCAGTGATGGCTTGTGGTGGTTTGCAGTTTTTTAATTGCACAGATTCATTCACAATGTGTGATTCAGCAGCCCAGAGCTGCCCTCGAGCATGGGCTGGCTTCCCCACCCTTTCACTCCTCAGGCATTAGCCTGGGGTAAAAAAAATGGCTAAAAAAAGATGAAATAATAATGATTAAAAAAAACAATCTCCCAGCATTGCTTCTTCCATACCTGTCTCCTGGTCAAGCTGCACCTGCCTCCTTTCATTCTCAAATGCCTTCAGCCAACGCTGTTTCTGCTCAGGCTTTTTTGCACAGAATAAATGGACTTCCTCAGTGTCTCTGCAGTGCAGCTTAAATGCATTTTTCACACTGATATTGAAGTCCTTGTCTTTGCCATCTTCCACATCCAGTATTTCCATGTCATCCATGCTGATCCGACTCTTGTAGTACAAGATGTCCCTGCGCAGGAGGTCCTGTAAGAGAGATCACAACACATGGTGCTGTTCTTGGATGTGATGGGGAATTTAACCTCCCTGCTAGCATTACAGTCCTCTCAAAGAAATAACACTGGGTTTCAGTCTGTGGGACTGCAGAGTGCTGAGCTGCTGTGGGCACTGGAGGGAACCACAGTGCTTGTTCTGGCTGTGGGGTCAGGACAGGCTGGTGGCTTTGTTAGGGCCTATCTGCTGCCCTGAAGCTTGGGTGTTACACATGATCCCAAATCCTCATATAGCCTCTGACAGAAAACACTATTTGAATCCTTCAATTCCAGTTAAAATGCAAAAAAGCATTAATTATCTCTTGGTTTTTTGTTGACAATGAAAAGTAACTTTGAGAATAGTGCTTTTCATACCTAAGTTACCTGGAGCTACCAGCGTGCCGTGGAATATGCAAAAAATAATTGGCACATTCAGTTCTGAAATTCCAGAGGAAGGTACTGTTCATTGGCTCCAAGAGGGAAGATTTCTGTTATTACTCAGCTTATGAAAAAAACCTGTACTTACAGACCTACATGTGCTGTTAGCATGGCCTTGCTGACTGCCAAGGCCCACAGCTGCTCATCAGACCTGCAGTTCTTTCTGAATACAACACTCAGATGGAAGTTCAGATGAAGAACAAGGCAGTATGTGACAATACTCATAACTGAGTTGTATAGAATCACCCCACACTAACCCCAGAAGCTGTGCAGTGCTTTCCTCTTTTGCTGTGAGAATTAGGCCAGTGGCTGATTGCTGTGCTTAGGTGCACAGAACACCCCAGGACCTCAGAAGAAAGAATGCACCGAGTGCCAGGAGCATGAGGCCAGGAGGAATTAAGGAAACAAAGGAGTGGAGAGGGAGTTTGCTTAAATCCATCTGGACATCAGTAGTCAGCTTTCATAGGTTACCTTCTTGCAGCAGACAAGCTGGTGATCGAAGAGGAAGAACATCCTCTGCTGGCTCTTGGCTTGAGGGTGGGAGATTTTGGCTAATTCCCCAGAATAGATGAGTTCTGAGCTTCTGACCAGGACATCTTCTCCCTGAGAACAGCACAAAGAACAGGTTGGTCTCAGCCTCATCTGAAAGTGGGAGCCTGAATTCCTGCTGACAGAACTCATGTGGGAATGAGAGAGAGCCTCTGTGCTGGAGCACCGTCCTTGGCACATCAGGGAGACACTGTGCCCGTGGCACCCAGGGGCTGGGAACTGAATTTGATAAGAACAATACTGTGTTACATTTTTTTAAATCTCCTTTTTCATGGAGTCTGCTCAGTAAAGCTGCTCCACCCCAGACATCCCATCCCTTCATGTGCAAAGGAGGCACATAAGCAGGGAGCTAAGAATTGCTCCTGTCATCCTCGGGCAGGGAGACAGTGTGGGTTTATTGAGTCTAGGATTTAGAAAATCAGCATGTTTTTCCTTTTATTTAGCAATTTTTTTTTATGAGTTTATGAGTTTACCTTGGTTTCCTGTGTAACTATGCCAGAAGTTGCCTTTCTGCAACAGTAACCTGGCTTGTTAAGAATTAAGGAACAATTCTGCTCATCTTGAAAGTTTGCAGTCACTCAAGATAAAATGGGGAGCAAGAGAAAAATAATAAAATTCCAGTAACCTACATGCTGATTTCCTTCTGCAAGGAAAAATAGGGAAACAAGAATCCCAGGGAACATGCAAAGGCAGCTGGTCTAGCTGGGTTATATGCCAGACCTGCTCAGCTGTACTGTAAGTGTTTGAATAAAAATCAGACTCTCCTCAAAGATGGGCAGAGAGCTGAGGTGGGGCTAGCCAGTGAAGTATCACAGTAGAGAGAAGCTGTTGGAAGGGCAGAAGAGGAGCAATGTGGAATTCCTTGGGCAGGAGGTGCCCTACCTCCCAGTCCTCTATGGAGCTCTGCCACTGGGCGATCTTGTCGATGTTCTCCAGGCGCCGCTTGCGCTCGTTGATGAGCCGAGCCACGTTCTTCATGGCATTCAGGGCAGCCTCCACGTCCTTGAAATCCCTGGCCAGGGACACAGCCCTTATGTTACCATGGTATTTTTTGAAAAATCCTTTCACCAGGATTTTTTCTTTTGGGAAGCTTCAGCTTCTCCTTGTTTTGCTGCTTTAGAATGTGATTTGGACAATTGTTTACTCGGCATGCGAATTGTTTTACTTTAATGAGCAATCACAGCCAGCTGTGTCAGACTCAGGAGTCAGTCATGAACTTTCATGATCACTTTTTTGCTAGCCTTCTGTCTCCTTTCTCTTTCTTTAATATAGTTTAATTATATCATTTCTTTTAATATAATATCATATAAAATAATAAATCAGCCTTCTGAGAACTTGGAGTCAAATTCTCATCTCCCACCTTGTCCTAAAGCCCTCTCAATCCCACAGCCTTAGGCTTGGCAGAATGGCACAGGGGTGTTGTACCTGCACTCCAGAGGAGAGCAGCCTGGCACAGAGCTGGGGATGGAAGCAGGAATTCCACCTGCAGTCTGTGCCAGCTGTTCTGTCCCTGCTCCTGTGGCAGCTTCTCAGACACTCCTTGGTTTTGAGGCACAGATTAGATGTTGATTAGAACAATACTGTGTTACATTTTTTAAAATCTCCTTTTTCAGGGAGTCTGCTCAGGAAAGCTGCTCCACCCCAGACATCCCATCCCTTTATGTGCAAAGGAGGCACATAAGCAGGGAGTTAAAAATTTAGCCTGACATCCTTGGGCAGGGAGACAGTGTGGGTTTATTGAGTCTGGTAATAAATCTAGGCCACCTCTGGGGAAGGGAAGGGGGTAAGTAATCCCATTTAGCTACAGAGGTGTAAATAGGAATTGCTGGAAGAACCTGCAGGGTCTAATTTTCTTTCTGCAACATAATACAACTCATTCCCAATGCTGCTGTGCCCATGCAGGGTCTGGTCTGTGGTGCAGAGGTGCAGCAGTCCAGCAGTGACTGGCTTGGTTCAAGCATGAGCTGGTGGTTTATCTGGCAGGGTAGGACAGAGGCTGAGCTGCCCTCCCCCTCCCACCATCTGTGGCCACCAGCCACTTCTGCTGAGTTCAGAGTGGCTGGGAAGGAGCTGGGCTGCACAGCTTGGCTCTAAGGCACTCCCAAACATCTGTGTGCTTCCTTAAGCTTCAAAACATGCTTAAAACCATCCTGGGAAGCACCAGGGCTGCAGTTAGGATGGTGAAATTAAGCCAAACCACAATGGACCAGTATCAACACTTTCACACAGATTTTTCATGTTCTCAGGTACTTAATTAAGTGACAGTTATTTGAGCCAAAGGCAGTGCCTTCCACCCTGAAAGTATCAAGGGGACCTTGTAAATCTTGATCTGTGACAGGAAAGCTGAGTGCTACTGTAGTGGAAAATTATCTAAATATACTTTTATCATATACTTATAATAAGTTATAAGTTAATATTATTATATTATATATTAATATAAATGCATAAGCATATTATTATAACACTTTCATAATATATTATAATATATTTATAATTGTAAAATACTATATAATATATACTTACAAATAAATGTAGTAATAATTTTATTATATATTATAATATTATAATGTTATGCTATATAAGCATAAGTACTGATATATAAGTATAGAAGTATATTATAAATTGTATTAGATATAACTTATAATATACTTATATTATGTAAATATATTTTATAAAATTATATAAATATACTTTTTCCCTAGTTTCTATGAGGTAACCTGTAAGAATTGAGCTGGCTGCAGTTAGCCACTGCTCTCCATGCACAAAGTTATATTTTAAGTTAATATTATTATAATATAATCTAAGTTATATTCTTATGTAATATTTTAATTTATATTGTATATATACCATAATATACTTATACTATGTAAATATACTTTATAAAATTATATAAATACACTTTTTTTCCTGGTTTCTATGAGGCAAGCTGTAAGAATTGAGCTGGCTGCAGTTAGCCATGACTCTCCATGCACAAACTTATATTTTAAGCTAATATTGTTTTAATATTATATAAGTTATATTATAATATAATATTATAAGTTATATTATATATAACTTATAATATCCTATATAAATATATTTTATAACATTATATAAATACACTTTATACTTTTTTCCTTGTTTTTATGTATTGTATTATGTATATAACTTATATTAATATATAACTTATATTATGTAAATATACTTTATAAAATTATATAAATACACTTTTTTTTCCTGGTTTCTAAGTGGCAAGCTGTAAGAATTGAGCTGGCTGCAGTTAGCCACTGCTCTCCATGCACGAACTTATATTTTAAGTTAACATTGTTTTAATATTATATGTTATATTCTTATATAATAAGTTATATATAACTTATAATATACTATGTAAATATACTTTATAAAATTATATAAATACACTTTATACTTTTTTTCCTGGTTTCTAAGAGGTAAGCTGTAAGAATTGAGCTGGCTGCAGTTAGCCACGGCTCCCCAATGCATGAACTTATATTTTAAGCTAATATTGTTATAATATTATATAAGTTATATTACCTACAACTTATACCATGTAAATATACTTTATAAAATTATATAAATACACTTTATACTTTTTTTCCTGGTTTCTATGAGGCAAGCTGTAAGAATTGAGCTGGCTACAGTCAGCCACGGCTCTCCAATACATGAACTTATATTTTAAGCTAATATTGTTATAATATTATATAAGTTATATTACCTACAACTTATACCATGTAAATATACTTTATAAAATTATATAAATACACTTTATACTTTTTTTCCTGGTTTCTAAGAGGCAAGCTGTAAGAATTGAGCTGGCCACAGTCAGCCACAGCTCTCCATGCACGAACTTATATTTTAAGCTAATATTGTTAAAATATTATATAAGTTACATTATTTATAACTTATATTATGTAAATATACTTTATACAATTATATAAATACACTTTTTTCCTGGTTTCTATGAGGTAAGCTGTAAGAATTGAGCTGGCTGCAGTTAGCCAGGGCTCTCCATTCCCACGGGAGCATCCTGGCTCCCTGGCTGCCCTACCTGTGCTGGGGGTTGGTGTACTTGAGCAGCTCGGCCAGCTGCAGGGGGTACTTGCAGATTTTCTGCACGGGGGTGAGCAGGAAGCCATCCAGGGAGATGTCAATCATCTTCTGCAGCAGGCGGCAGGCCTCGAAGAAGTACACGTACTTGTTGACCTTGGTGAGGCGCGACAGCTCCAGGCACGCGTTGGGGTGGTTGTTGCAGTACTCGGAGTAGATCTGAAACTCTGTTTGCTGCAAGCAAGGCACAGGGAGGGAGTGACTGCCACGTCCCTCAGGCCATGCCCTGCCACAGACTGTTTGGGGATTTGTGTCCTCCCCAGGCTCTCAAGGCTCGAGACCTAAAGCTGGGGGCTGGCAAGGTGTGTCACAGCTTCATCTGAGAGATCCAGGCATTCCCACCCATCCTGCTCTGGGCTCAGCTGAATGCTTTTAGTGCCCACACCAGCCACAGCTGATCCTTCACTGACCCCAAAATACCATTTGCTGTAAACTCAGTCCTGCTCCAGATTTTGGAGTCTTCCTACATTTTCCCTGAGGTACCAAGGGCTGGCAGGGATTACAGTGTTCAGAAGATAAGGTGCTGTGAAAATGCTCTTTCCACAGCCATAAGAGCTACAGGATATTTCTCTGGGAAATGGTTGAACAGGGCTGGGATGGAGGGTGGTGGCATTTAGTTTGACTGGATGGGTCTTTTGAAAGAAAGCTTCAGTTCTGTCAGATCAATTGCTAAATCCTCTGGCTTAGCCCATCCTCAGTTACCCCTTTCCCATGAAGTCAACTTTACTTACATATTCCAAGAAGCATGAGCCAACCTCACTCAAATGTGGGTGGTCTTTGTTAAATTTCTTCTCTAGTGCTTTAACAAATTTCTTCTGGCACCTGTAGATGTCCTCAATATTCCCAAAGATTGTCTTCAGCTGTTCCTCTGTAAACATGTCGGCTCTCTTGCGGCACTGCTTAATGTAGCCCTGGGAGAAAAGCAGATTGGAAACCTTCCTGGGCATCTGCTCTGTGGCACAGAAAGCCTCAAGGACTGCACTCAGGTTCCTGCATTCCCTTCCTGCAGATCTGTACCCACCTGTAACTATTCTTTCCTCTCATCTTACCCTAAACATGGTACAAACAGAAGCTGCCACAGACTCCTGGCAGCCCACAGGGTGATGCTGCAGCCCACACCTGAGAGCTGCTTTCTCTCTTTCTGAAAAAGCCTCTGTGTGTCTGCAAGGGGGTGCTCTGACCCCAGCACTGATAGATTCAGACCAGTTAAGTCCAGGTGTGGACCTGGTTTGGGGTCTGTGTGAGGAGCTGCCCGGCTGACTCCAGCAGAGGAGAGCTCCGAGGGCCAGGGGGACACTGCAGCAGGAGAGGCTTTGGAAGTTTTTAAGTGTGTGCTCTTTGCCCCAGTGCCTCTGCTGGGAGCCACTTTTGTACCACTGCAGTGGAGAATTCTGTTCCTGCAAAAATTCCACCTGCCTTCACTCCCCCAGCACACAGGATGGATCTCTTTTAGAAGAGGTGTCACAATATTCAGCACATTTGACAGTAAAGGATCCAATTGGCTGAGCATCCCCCAGTTGTTTTGGTCTGAGCACGGCTTGCCTGAAGGCTGGAGTTGCTGATTATATTACCCCAGAACATATATTAGAGAGGACAGCAGTGCTAGACATTTACTTTTCTCTGGCTTGGGAAATTCAATTAATTCCATTTAATCAGAGCACAAGTGAGTGCTCCAAATGCAGAGGCATTTGGGATTTTGCTGTAATGAATTGCCTTCTGTTTTCTGACCATATACTGGCATTCAGCAGAACTGATGAAAATCCAGTCTCATTTTCAGAACAGTTACCTGCTCAGGGTCCCTTTCTGGGCAAGCATGGAACACAGTCCTTTATCCTTCCCCCTTTCTTCCTTACCTCACAAATGTCCTTCAGGTGCTTGATGTAGTCTCTCTCTGTGCTTATGATCTCATTGATGACGTTGGTCCTCATCTGGTCTTTGGTGGTCTGGCCCATCCCAAAGCGCCGGGAATCCTCCTCTCTGCCCCCCTCCACCTTCAGGGGATAATCCTCCATGGGCTCATCCTGGTTCACCCGCAGCTGCAGGCACAAGATGTTCACTGCTCCCACTGCTGAACACCTCTGCCAAAGCAGTGCTGCATGGCAGACACACACTGAGCTGGGACAAGGTGACAGCACGGGGTGTGTATTGCCTGGAAATATTTTCCCCTCGGGGAGGCTGAGGCCAGACAGTGACTTTGGGGAGGGCACATGGCAGCTGCTCCCACCCTGACATGGGTGGGTTTAGGCAGGCATTTCTAGTGGACAGAAGTTACAGGAATAATATGGAGTCCTTCAGGAATGAGAAATATAAAATCATATAAAATCAGGACAGAAGTGGTTTATGGAGTGAAATTTTCTTAAATATTTGAAGGAACATTTTGGGAGGGAGGGGAAAACCAGTAAATGGTTGGGTTTTTATCTACTTTATTGTTCTCACACTGTCAGGAACAGATGGCCCCTCGGAATCTGCTTCCCCAGGATTATTTAAAGAGTTCATTGCTAAAGCAGAGGCAGATCAGCTGCCCGTGGGCACCGAGGTGGGAAAGAAGGGCAGAGCCGGCAGGGCGGTGCGGGACTCTGGGTGTCCCCATCAGATGGCAGCACAGCACGGGTACAGGGAGCTGTGCTCTGCTCTGCCACAGCCCCGAGCTACAGGGACACTGCCACAGCCCTGAGCTACAGGGACACTGCCACACAGCCCTGAGCTACAGGGACACTGCCACAGCCCCGAGCTACAGGGACACTGCCACAGCTCCGAGCTACAGGGACACTGCCACACAGCCCTGAGCTACAGGGACACTGCTACAGCCCTGAGCTGTGACACTGCCACACAGCCCTGAGCTACAGGGACACTGCCACAGCCCTGAGCTACAGGGACACTGCCACAGCTCCGAGCTACAGGGACACTGCCACACAGCCCTGAGCTACAGGGACACTGCCACAGCCCCGAGCTACAGGGACACTGCCACAGCTCCGAGCTACAGGGACACTGCCACACAGCCCTGAGCTACAGGGACACTGCCACAGCCCTGAGCTACAGGGACACTGCTACAGCCCTGAGCTGTGACACTGCCACACAGCCCTGAGCTACAGGGACACTGCCACACAGCCCTGAGCTACAGGGACACTGCCACACAGCCCTGAGCTACAGGGACACTGCCACACAGCCCTGAGCTACAGGGACACTGCCACAGCCCTGAGCTACAGGGACACTGCCACACAGCCCTGGGCTACAGGGACACTGCCACACAGCCCTGGGCTACAGGGACACTGCCACACAGCCCTGAGCTACAGGGACACTGCCACAGCCCTGAGCTACAGGGACACTGTCACACAGCCCTGAGCTACAGGGACACTGCCACAGCCCCGAGCTACAGGGACACTGCCACAGCCCTGAGCTACAGGGACACTGCCACAGCCCCGAGCTGTGACACTGCCACACAGCCCTGAGCTACAGGGACACTGCCACAGCCCTGAGCTACAGGGACACTGCCACAGCCCCGAGCTGTGACACTGCCACAGCCCCGAGCTACAGGGACACTGCCACAGTCCTGAGCTACAGGGACACTGTCACACAGCCCTGAGCTACAGGGACACTGCCACAGCCCCGAGCTACAGGGACACTGCCACAGCCCTGAGCTACAGGGACACTGTCACACAGCCCTGAGCTACAGGGACACTGCCACACAGCCCTGAGCTGTGACACTGCCACAGCCCTGAGCTACAGGGACACTGCCACAGCCCCGAGCTACAGGGACACTGCCACAGCCCCGAGCCACACAGGCACCCACTGCAGCTTTCCACTCTGGGCTCCCTCTCCTGGCACTGCTGAGTGCCCTGGCAATACTCTGTACATGACCCAAAGGATCCGTCCCAGCACAGAGAAGGAGTGAAAGTTAGGAATGTAAACCACACATAATTATAGGAATTTTTAATACAGAGACACAGAACTGCTTTAAACTTTCATGTAGTTTCTTCTAAGCTCTATGACTTACCACTCGATACAAACACACCTACATATCAAACACAGTGCATCCCCTCCCTTGCCAACACAGGCACAGATTGCATTTCCTCACTGCTGAACTTACATTTCCTCACTGCTGAAGCCCTCAAGATGTGCAACCCTTCACTGCAACTCTTAAACTCAGACCTCGGCCTGAATCTCAAATGTGGAGTGACAGAGTCCTGCAGTCTGAGCCAAGCCTCCAGACATACCAGCCCTCCCTGAAGTGAGCTTGAGAGCCAGTGGTAATTAGCAGGAAATCTTCAGCTGGATGCTTGAATAAGTGTTGGATTCCTCTGTTAAAAGAATTTCTTACTCTGCATGCCTAATGCCTAGTGCTAGTCTGCTTTACTCTAAGATGACAAGTTTTTGCCAGCCAGGACAATTCAATTTATCAGTAACATGAGAGAAAAAAATTCTGTCTTTTCATTGCAAGAAAAAGCAGTGCTGAGGTCTTAGTAATCTTATTTGCAAAACATTCCACTGTTTGTATTAATTATGAAGCTGAGACTATCTCCTGCAACCTCTAACAAAGCATTTCAAAACCGCCCCACTTCTGCAAGGACTTTTGCTACAGACACCAGACGACCTCGTGTCACCTCCTTTCATGCTTCACCTGGTGCTGGGTCACTCGTGATCTGAAGTGACCTGGATAAAGAGCTAAAGGGCTGAGAATCTCTGCCCTTAGGCACCTCCCTGCCTTGGCAGCGCTGAGGAGCCTGCCCCGAGGTGGTGAAAGCTGTCAGGCACCCACGGGGAAAGGAAAAAAGCCTTTCTCCTCCCAGCGGGACAGCGAGCACGGCAGTTCCCACCTCCCACACTCCTGCTTGCCCTGAGAGTTCAGATGTGTTTCAGAAAGCTCTGCAGGGTGCAGTTGGCACTGTCTGGGCTGGTCTGCACAGCTCTTCTGTGTGGGCTTTGAAGCTGGCACCAGGGGACAGCCTTGGCCCACGAGCTCTGAGTGTCTCACATTGCCCCAGATCACCGCCCAGACACTTCTTGTGTTTTTCTCCTCCATTTTTTAGTGCCAGCAGCCTGGCAGGCTGAGGAGGTGCCTGCGAGTCAGGTGGGTTCATGCTTTGGCCACGGCACTGCACTGGCACCAGCACCAGCTGCACAAGGTGCCTTTGGTGCCATGCCCATCTCTATGGTCCAAGTGGACACTGGAGTGAAGAATCCAGGCATCTGCATCAGGGATTTCTCCAGGAGACCTCTGCTTGCTCCTGGAAGTGGATGCCACGTGCTTGGGCACACATCAGCCAATGTACAGATGGGTAAGCAGGGGCCAGGCTGCAAACCAGCAAGCAGGGCAGCTCCCCAGCTGGCACAGCTCAGCTCAGCTCTGGAGCTGAACCTTTTGCCCTGATTTACTCACACAGAGGGAGTTCTCCACACTGGTGGCTGCTCAGCCAGGAGGGCACCCTGTACTTGTAGAGGAATATTAGCAAGACATGCTGAAGCATCCCTAGCAGTTAAAGTCCTCTGGAATCACCACAGAACATTAAACCTGGAGAAGAACGAACACGGAGAGGACACAAAGAAAGATGAAGGTCTTACCCGAACAAAGCTGGCTGGAAACCAGCCTTCACTGTCCAGAATCCTGCCCCACCACCACTCCTTGTTGGTGGCATCCATTACTTCGATGACATCTCCAGCCTTGAATCCCAGCTCCTGGTCATCCATGGTGACGTGGTCCCAGAGCGCCTCGGCGTACACCACGCTGCCATCGCTGATGAGCTGTGGGCACAGAGGCACACTGTCAGTCTCTTGTGCCAGCAGCACCCACTGCCAGCCTGGCACATGTCCTGCTGTCCTGGCACAGCCCTGGCACAGCCCTGGCACATGTCCTGCTGTCGTGGCACAGCCCTGGCACAGCCCTGCTCCCTCTGTGCCCCGTGAGCAATGAGGAGCTGCTGCAGGGCTGGCAGCTGCTTTGCCCTCACTTGCATTTTTTCTCCTTTCAGAATTACTGGTTGGAGTTTTGTGGCTGAGTATGAACCTGCATACACAGAAGTTTCATTTTCTTTTAAAAATAAGATTTATGTAGAACTGATAATGACCCATTGCATCTTGTGCCCCAAAGTCTGTTATCTTCAGCTGCTGCTGATCCTTACAGTAATAGAGAATCATCATGATCCACTTATCAGAGTCACCTAAGTACACAAGAATTATTTTAAAAAAATTAAGCCTCAAGGAAATTTTATAAGATGCTTAAATAATTAGAAGGTGTGGCAGGAAAAAAAAATCCCTAGTTTTAGCCCAAACTCATTTTTTGTATCAAATTAATACTATTCTTAAGGACTGAACTGATATTATCAACAGCATTTATTCAGAATCACTGGCACACACCATATTTACCACCATAAAAACATAAATTCTGGTATTTCATCCTGCTGGCTTTGTCTCAGCCAGCAAAAAAAGCTGTTTCCCATCATTGAAAGAGGTTTCAACTGTGTTTCCTGGGGAAGCCCACGGTACAAGAGGGACTCCTCTCTCCTTGATGAACTGAGAGTTGATTATCTGAGGGGTGGTGATGAACTGAGAGTTGATTATCTGAGGGGTGGTAACTGCATTGAGAATCTAAGGTTCTATTTCGTGTGGTGGTGGAAATTGGGGGGAGGAGGAGGAATGATTTTGGAAGGTTTTCATTCTGAGTTCTATGTGTTCTTTTTTTTCATATTGTAAGTTAATAAAGTTCTTTCATTTATTCCTAAGCTGGAGCCTGCTTTGCTCTATTTCTGGTCACACCCCAGCAGCCACTAGGGAGTATATATTTTCATGAGGGCACTGGCATTGTGCCAGCATCAAACCATGACAAAGGCTCAGTGGTGCCTTGTTTGTGGAGGATGCTCTGGTGCTGCCAGTGCAGCTCTGCTTTAGAAAGCTTTGAAATAAAACCTTGAGCATCAATATTTAGAGACAGCAAAAAAGTTCTGGAAGGGCTGCCCAGGGAGGTGGTGGAGTCCCCATCCCTGGGTGTGCTTAACAAAGCCTGGATGTGGCACTGGGTGCCAGGGTTTAGTGGAGGGGTTGGGGCTGGGTTGGACTCAGTCTTGAAGGTCTCTTTCAACCTGGTCATTCTGTGAAAAAACATTCAGAAGTCTCAGAGCTGCTCTGGACTAGGAAGAGCCTGAAGCCTGTAAGGTGGTTAACATAGCACTTAAGCTGCTTAAAATAAGGAGAGTTTTAAGCATTTATACTAAGGAACAACAGTTATTTACTACACACCTCATAGAGACTCCCCTCTAGGAAAAACAGGATCCCCAACAATTCAAAAACCAAAGCCAAAGCCATGTGTCTGGAAGCTGCAAGGGGCTCTGAGCTCAGTGATGCCTGGAGCCCTGCTGACCATTCCCACCTCAGCTGTGGTGCTGTCTCTGTTTCCTGCTGGTCACCACAGCAGGAGTGCCTGATGCCACTGGTTTATTAGGACAGAGTCTCTCTTGGATTTCAACAACTCCAGAGCACACTCACAGAGTTCCCAGGGCCTGAGTGTGCCTGGGACTGCCCGGACACCAAAGCTTTCCCCAAGAAGATGGAGTGCATACTGGAGTTCTGCCAAAAAGGACTTGGCCATTTGGAGTGGCAGTGAAGGCCTGTTTTTCTCCAGAAAAATGGTGCAATGATGAATTCTGAGAAGACAACAGGAAGACAGGATGGGAGGCACACAGGAGAAGGAGAGAAGCTGTAGGAAAGCCACTGTCCCTGGTAGGTCTCCCAGCAGTGACACCAGAGCACACAGGGCATGGCCACCCACACCCCCTGGCTGCTCAGTCACCCAGAGCTCCCCCCTGCCCTGGGTCACTGCTGCTGCCTCTCACAAAGGAGAGATGCACGTTGGAAAAGAGCTCAGCAAATCCTCAGCTGAGTAAATCAGAAGAGGGTTAACGAGGCATTTGAAAGCAAATTGAAATGCAGTCTGCCTTTGGATAGCAAATGGCCCTGCACTGAACCAGAAAGAGCTTAATGCAGTGTTTCCATTCTGACAGAAATAACAGCATGATGGGCAAGGAGAGGGTGAGAGGTTCCCACTTATCTGCACAGCCAGTGTGCAGGCACAGCTAGGTGGGATGCACTGATGCTGTATCTCTGTGAAAACAGGGGATGGATCCATGTGGCAGCAAAACCAAAAGGGTTATTGATGAATTAAAAACAACAGAATGGTCATGTAGAAATTAAAGCCTCTCCTTCCCCAAAAGGTGGTGGGATCAGCCCAAGTGAAGTGCATCCACTAATGCACACAGGATGGGAAACAAACAGGAGGAGCCCAGGGCTATGGTGTGGAAGGAAAACTGGGATACAGCTGCCAGCACAGCAACGTGGTGGGATGGTTCTCACAATTGGAGTGCTGCAGGGGTGGCCATAAATCCTTCAAGAAGGAACAGGCATGGAAGGAGAGGCAGTGGGGGAAGCCTGGATGTGAGGGAGTTTTGATGATGGTGATGGCAGGGTTGAGTGCTCCCCTCTCTGCTCTCTGGTGCCCAGTGACAGGAGCCACAGGAGCGGCCTGGAGCTGTGGCAGGGCAGGGTTAGGCTGGAAATCAGGAAAAGGTTCTTTCCCCAGAGGGTGGTGGGGCACTCAACAGGCTCCCCAGGATCACAGCCCAAGGCTGCCAGAGCTCTGGGAATGTTTGGACAACGCTGTCAGACACAGGGGGGAATTCTTGGGGTGTCTGTGCAGGGCCAGGAGTTGGACTTTGATGATCCTTGTGTGTCCCTTCCAACTCAGGATACTCTATGGTTCTCTCAGTATATTTATCCATGACCTGGAGGAGGGGATTGAGTACACCCTCAGTAATTTTGAAGTCTAAGCTTTTTGACATAAAACAGTGACAACTGGAGTAGGGAAGAGAATGGATGTAAAAGTGTATTTTTCCAGACTTGGCTATCAGATTTCAGCTCCAGAAGGGCAGCTGGGCTGTGGGTGAAGGTGGTGTAGCCACTCTCACAAAGGGCTCTGCTGCTGCTTTGGGCAATCCCTTTGCTCTGGGACTGCAGGGACTGACTGGTGCCTGTGCACATCACAAGCTGAGCCCAGCTCCTCCTGCTGCAGGGAGGTGTCACAGATATTTTATGAAAACTCCTTTTGTTAGGATCTTTTCTCCTGAGAAGCTGAGAGGCCTCAGAAACAAAATGTAAACAATGATTATCTGCTGCTCTGGAATGCAACAGGTGGAGCTGGGATTGGTCTTGTGTGGCTGTTTTTAATTAATGGTCAATGACAGTCCAGCTGTCTGGGACTCTCTGGTCAGTCACAAGATTTTATTATCATTCCATCCCTGTCTATTCCTTGCTAGCCTTCTGGTGAAATCCCTTCTTCTATTCTTTTAGTATAGTTTTAGTGTATCATTTTCTTTTAATATAATATATATCATAAAATAATAAATCAACCTTCTGAAACATGGAGTCAAGATTCTCATCTCTTCCCTCATCCTGGGACCCCTGGGAACAGCACCACAGGGAGGGAGAGCAGCAACAGGGTGAGGGGGTTGCTGGAGCCCAGCTCCTGGCCAGCCCTATGGAGGGGAGCTGATTAAACTCTCAGATCTCCCTCTCAGAGCTGGGCACACAGGGGTGACAGCAGCTGCTGAACGCCCTGCTGAGTTACACACCCCTGCAGGGAGGGATGGCAGAAGCTGCTAAACCTTCAGAAGAGTGACATCCAGCAGGATTTTCAACACCCAAACTGTGCCCAGCACAGAGAGAACATGGCTCTTTCTCAGACAAAATACCTTCTCATGTGTTTAAACCTGGCAGGCTGGATCAGTGCTCTGAGTGTGATGTGCAGGCTGGCACACACTGTGGCCATGTCCAGAGAGAGACCAAGGGACTCCCTCTAGCCCTGAGATGATCACACAAACTGATGATCATCACCACTGGTGATGTGAGGGCATTAATGCCACACAGTGCCACACTGTCACATCTTGGTAATGTGATGAGAAGAAAAGAGACCAAGCCTGACCCAGCATTCACAGCACTGAGGGCTGACACACTCAGCTCACAGAGCCACATGGTTCTGCTCACAGTCACTGAAATCCACAGGGCTGGGGAGGGAACCCTCAGCTGGTATTTTAATCCATCCATTAATGCATTAACATTAATGCATTACATTTTCTCTATTCAACAGCAGGTATGATTTGCAAAATACAGAAAGTCACAACTGTGGGGTCACCAGCCTGGCCAAACAGGCAGGCAAGACACTGCAAAGGAGTAAATAAATACACCTGAACAACAGGCCAGGATTTGTTTAACTGACAACAAACACCAAGTTTCTGGGGAGGATGATCTATATGGAATAAAGCATGAAATAAAGAGCAAAAAAATATTTAATCTGTTCATTATCTCAATTAATGTAATCCAGCAGCACTCCATACACCTTCATGTGCTCAGGCTGACGTGGGCAGGGCACACCTGGGTGCTGGGCAGGGCTCAGGGCTCTGCTCCTCTCTGCCCCAGCTCAGGCTGTGCCTCTCACTGTTCTTTCCCACTGTGTCCAGGGCAGCTCCTGGGCTGATACAGAAATACCCAGCCCCAGAGCCCCTCTGCCAGGTGGGGAGCTCAGAGCCAGGACTGGCATTTCCATGGCACAGGAGCACCCAGGGTGGCACAGGGCACTGCAGCAAGGAGAGCTGCCCCATCCTCCCCAGGGACAAGCTGCCACGGGCAAAGAGGGGCAGGACTCTGCTCCAGAAAGGGAGAAAAGTCATCGAGAAAGGCTTCATAAAATCAGGCCTGCTCTCCTGGAATCAGTGGCTGGCCTTGCCAAAGCCAGCATCTTGCAAGTTGCCATGTTAAGCAATCCTGGTGTGAGCAGTTCATTGATATAACAATCTATTCCTGGGTGAAAAACAACCAGCACCTGTATGAACTGGTTTTACACCTTTAGATAGAAAAATGAAAACCATCTCTTACAAACAACTTTTCTGAGAGTTTGAGTGACCAATCAATACAGGATAACAACTGGTTACTGACCAATAAAGTAATTGGCAAAAAAATTAGTGACCAATTGGAGTCCCACACGAGGTCTGTAACGCTGTATAAAAAGGAATTGTGTGAATAAAGAACAGCCTTTTTCCCACCGTGAAGAAAATGGATTCCTGTGTGATTTATTCCCATAGGACTCTCTTACCCCAGGAAGGATAAAACACACCAGCAAGTTAAAGGGTTTTGGCAAAATGTGTTTGAGGTGGCACCATGAACCAGCTCTGCTGAGGGAGCTGGAAGGAAGGGGATGCTCAGCCCTGCCAAGCACCTCCTCAGCTCAAAGGGCTCAGCTCACCACACTTTGATCTTTGCAATTAAAGCAAGGTTTGGAAAACAACTGCTAATTTCCATATGAAACAACATTTATGTGCACTGGCTGTGTAATGTCAAGGACAACTCGGTACATGCTCTTGAAGAGGTCCAAACAAGTGTAGAGCAGGGAAAAGTTAGAGAATGCAAACCAGCCACCCTACAGCTGCTCCTGCAGCTGGCAGTGGGGAAAACAATCAGAAATCAACTTTTTTCTTTGTTTATAAAAACATCTAACTTTGTAGACAGCAGCATTTGCGACCCAAAGGCAGCACTAGCCCAGATGCTTGAATCTGAAAATCGAGGGCAGCTCTATTCCTGCCCTGGCCTTTGTGTGCCCCAGCCCCAGGCTCCTGCTCCAGCCCTCCCTGCTGCAAGGGGAAGGCACTGGAGCTGATGCCTTGGAGTGGCTCCCTAGAGCAGAGGCCAGACAAGATTTAGAGAATAAAGTGGGTATTTATTAAAGGCATTCAAACAGGTTCACCTTGGGCAGTCACAGCCTCCCAGGGGCTACACCCAAGCTGGACAATGGGCACCAGTTTTTCAGACAATTATAACTTTGGTCCATTCACATATCAGGGGTTAACTCTGCAATTACAGCTTCACTAATGAAGTCATTCACCCCCAGTTTGCTCCCCCCAATTCACTTGTGTTTATAATTTTATTGCCTCAGGCTGTGGGGTGTCCTTGGGTCCCAGGCCCAGAGGGATTGTTTTGTCTGACCAAACTGTGAAGGCAGTGACTGACACTCTGTATGGAGTCTGGAGTGATGCACTGATGCAGCACAGGATCTGAAAATATGAAAGCTGAAATCCTGAGGCATCAGGGCAGCTCCTCCCGTGGCACAGATGGACGGGAGGATTGATGGATGGCTCCTCTGAGCAGTGTCTACACAGAGGCTGCCAAGGAGGAGGCACAGCCAGGGCTGGGGCACAGAGCTGCCCCAAATTAAGCCCATTATGTGTGGGCACACAGACCTGGCATGCCAAGGCCCATGCCATGGCTTGTTGGCACTGCAGCTCCTCAGTCCTGTCTGTCTCAGGCTGGACACCTTGACATAATTACCTTGTATGTCCTGGTCTTGTTTGGACAGGACCTCCAGGCAATATCAACAGAGATAAAAGATCTCAGCAATTTACAGAAGGAGGGATGAAGATGCCTTCAGGAAATATTTATCTTTGAGCTACTTGTTTCTATTTGAATAAAATTTGAATAGCTTTCTCTTGACACTGCAAAGTACACTGGATCATGCAGAGCCAAAAAATAAACCCAGGAGCATCAAAAGAACCGGGAGAAGGGAAGATCAGGGAGAAGGTACCAATAGAATGGAATTTATTTTTCAGCTCTGTGACCCTAAAACAGTCATGTTCCACAAAGAGCACCTGAACCCAGCCCTTCCTGGTGAGCTAAAATGGTTGCCATGAAGCCTGTGCTCATTGCCTGCCCCCTGAACCTGCGTGTAACAGACTGAAGCTGAACTGCTCCAGCACACCAAACATTTAAGCTCTGCAGCAGTCCTGACCCCAGAGGCAAAGCCCTCCCACAGCTCCAGCTCCTTCAGTAGTCACTTTGCTTCCAGAGCTTCTCCTCTGCCTCTCTCGTGCAAGGTGCAGCTGAGGAGTGAAAAAAAAATTACTTACACACATGCCCCAAAGTTGTGCTACATTCACACAAATACTTATTTTCTCTGAATATGAGCAGAAGCTAAAGCTGGCCTCTGCCTTGAACTGCCTTGAACTCCCATGGGATAGTTTTGAAATTGTCACAGAATCACAGAATGACCAGCTTGGAAGAGACCTTCAAGACCATGGAGTCCAACCCAGCCCCAACAGCTCAACTCAGCCCTGGCACCCAGTGCCACATCCAGGCTTTGTTAAGACAGTGACTCCACCACCTCCCCAGGCAGCCATTCCAAACTTTATCACTCTTTCAGTGAAAAACTTTTTCCTGATATCCAGCCTGTATTTCCCTTGGCACAGCTGGAGGCTGTGTGCTCTGGTTCTGTCAGTTCCTGCAGAAAGAGCCCAGCCCCAGCTGAGCACAGGCACCTTTCAGGGGCTGTGAGAGTGATGAGGGCAGCCCTGAGTCTCCTTTTCTCCAGGCTGAGCTCCCCCAGCTCCCTCAGGGGCTCCTCTCAGGGTTTGTGTTCCCAGCCCCTCTCCAGCTTTGTTTTCCCCTCTGGATGTGCTCAGTGTCCCAATGTCCTTCCCAAACTGAGGGGCCAGAGCTGGGCACAGCACTGCAGGTGTGCCCTCAGCAGTGCCCAGGGCAGGGGCACAATGACCTCCCTGCTCCTGCTGGCCACAGCACTCCTGGATCCAGGCCAGGATGCCACTGGCCGCCTTAGCCACCAGGGCACACAGCTCTCCTGGCAGCCTGCTCTTGCTTCCTCTCAAAACTTTTAGTTTCGCTGTCTAATGATGAGCAACGGAGATCAAATTTATCTCACAGAGCTTCAGTCATCAGAGCAGCAGCAGCCCTGAGTCTGGACTGGCTGCTCAGAGCATCTCCCCAGGGAAGGGCTCACCTCCAGCAGCTCTCTCAGCACGATGAGCTCACCCAGCCCCTGGGCTTCCTGCCTCCCCTCACTGCCAGGCAGGAATTTGGGCTGCCTCTGCTAGGCTGGGCTTGCTGCTGCCTGCCTGCAGGGTGCCAGAAGCAGCGAGCCAGCTCTGCAGGCAGGCACAGCAAACACCTCAGTGCTTCCTGCTGCTCCTCTGCCCACCCCAGGAGCCCTCTGTGCCCGTGTCCCCTCGTGGGCAGGGCTCGTGTCCCTGCTCCATTCACAGCCCACACTCCCTGCCCCTGCCAAGCCATGCCCTTGGCATTTGTTGCCCTTTGCCTGCGTGTTTTTCAGCAGAGATCTTTGAGACTGATTTAAGGGTACTGGAGGACTCTCAGGCATTTACCAAGCACTGCAGATCTCCATTCAAAATATTTTAATTTGACAGTGATTCTCCTTAACAAATCTAAAATGTCAGTCAACAAAGATCTTAATGCAGCTAAGTGTGCTACACTGATATTCCACAGTGCTGCTTTTTTAATCAGTGCCTGTAGTTAAACTCCTCATGTGACATCTAGTACAGCTGCCTCCATTTACCAAACATTCAACATTTGTCATCACATTTATTTGGTAAGAACTATTTTCCACAAAACCATTATGACTGGCATTAATTACATTATTCCCTTTTATTGATATCATCTGAGTCCTGATTCCCTCTCAGAAGTGATTTAAACAGATGGGAGGAGGAGGAGGGTCCCTACTGCAGCAGGCAAGGAGAGGCTGTGAAATCTGCAGGGGCAGGGGAGTGCAGGGGACAGAGCTGGGCTTGGTGCTGAGTGAACCTGTGTGTGAAGAATCTGGCCTGAGAAAACCTGCCAGGGGTGCACATCCCCTGGGTGCCATCAAATGGGATCCTTCAAACCCCAGAGCGATGCAAGAACCTCCCAGTTCTCCCCCAAAATGGGGGAGCTGATGATTAAAACACAAATGAAAACAACCTGAAAATTGCTTTCAACCGTTTTGCTTTTGGCTGAAATAACTCAGGAAAGTCCTTCTGAAGGAGAGGGGACAGTCACCTGCAGCTGAGGAGGATGCCTATATTGTATTTGCAGGGAAGGGTGAATCTGACTCCATCTTCTCAGAAGGTGAATTTATTACTTTATAACACTGTAGTATATTAAAGAATACTAAATGAAACTATACTAAAGAATACAGCAAGGACATTTACAGAATGCTAAAAAGATAATAATGAAAACTCCTGACTCTCTCCAGAGCCCTGACACAGCTTGGCCCTGACTGGCCAAAGAGTGAAAACAACTCCCAGCAGAATGCAATGGAACAATCACCTGTGGGTGAACAATCTCCAAACACATTCCACATGAGCACAACACAGGAGAAGCAAATGAGATGAGAATTGTTTTCCTTTTCTCTGAGGCTTCTCAGCTTCCCAGGAGAAAAACCCTGGGCAAAGGGATTTTATCAGAATGTGAATGCCACACACCTAAATCACCTCGACCCTGGCAGTGCCCCCATCACTCTCCCATGGCCTGTCTGTCAGGGAGCCTGCCAGTTTGGGGAACTAAGATCCCTAAGGTTTGGCATAAGGAAAAACCAGGAGCAAAGCCCTTCTCAAGCCTTTAGGTAACTGCAACATGTTCTGTGTGTGTCACATTTTATAGCTGCTCACTGCAGTGGCTGGTAACATGTACAGTCAGCAAAGCTGTACATTTTAACCTGTCAAAGAATTTTCCAGAGGACATTTGTTGAAAATTCTGTATCTAACACATTTACTTTCTGGTATAAGTGAAATGTATTTTCACTCTTTCTAAACAAGTAGGTACAACGCTGAGTGACAGGGTGACAAAATGGCAACAGAAATTCAACTGTAAAACAATGTCAAACACAAGTGGCTGACTAAATGAGCTGCTCCTCAGGAAGGTCTTTGCAGACCCACTTAGGAAAACATCAGCCCTCTCCATCAGGGTCAGAAGCCCAAATATCAGGAATGACTCAGAAAGAGAGAGGAGAAGCAGGCAAGGCACAAAGAGCAGCAGGAATCAAATGTGGGAAGAGTTTCTAGGCCAGCACAAGCTAAACAGACCTTGAAGCTGCACCAGAGACAGGTGGATGGAGGGTGGCCATGAGCTGAAGGCTCACACAAAGGTTATTTCTAATCCAGGCTGCTGGGCGCTCAGTGAAACCACCAGGCAAGAAGCTGGGGACAAAAGCAGGACCTTTTACCTGTGGTGCATAATTAAGCTGTGCCACAGGAAGCCCCACAGCCCAAGGCTGTGATTTTAAAAAAGATTAAGTAAATGTAAGTCCTTCAAGGACATTTAAAGACATCCTGTCTGGATACAGCCCACCAAGGACCTTAAACACACCTGGGAAAGCAGACAAGGCAGAGAGCCATGCCAAAGTCACAGGTAAAAGTGTCACTGGCCCCACAGACCTGGGCATTAGGGTGGCAACATTTATCTCACAGAGCATTAGGGCATGAGGGAAAAGCACAGAAGGAAGGAAATGCTGATTATCTGTATTACCCACAGATAATTCTAAAAACCAGCCAGCCCTGGCACTGCTAAGCTGGCAGGCACAGCTCCATCCCGTGAGGAGCAGCAACACCGGCACTCAGGTGGAAATTCAGCAGCTGCCAGCACAGTAATTACAGGGACATGAGGATGTCCCCCGGGGCAGGGCTGCTCCTCTCCTGGCTGGGACTCCTCAGCATTTCACACATTCAGTGGAGCAGATCCCACACACTCACCTGCCACCCTCCCCAGGGACACACACCTGGGGCAGCCCTCCATCCCTACACACGGATGTGTGTCTGACTCCTGGCATGCTTTTCTTTCCTCCAGAGAGGAGGGTGAGAGTGTAGCCAGGGAAACCTGGCTGTGCAGGGACAGAAAGGCTCCCTGAGCACAGGGCACAGGAGCAGGCACGTGCCACATCCTCACTCACAATGTCCAAAAAGCCCTCTGCAATTAAGAGCTCAAAGGACCTCAAAACCTCCTTAAAGACACAAAACTTAAGTCATTCCAAAGCTCTAAATCAGCTTAAACAGCTTAAACTCATCTAAGGCCCTACAGTGTTTTAAGCATTTTAAACCCATCTAAAGCCTTAAAGTGGCTTAAGGAGCTTGAAATACCCTGAGGCTTAGAAGTGGTTTAAGATCTCTAACTTTTGGCTCAGGGACTCCCCAGCCCAGCCACCAGTAACCCACCCAGTTACCCCAGCCAGCCCAGAGGCTGCCAGAGCAACACCTGGAAATTGTCCATGTACCCTTCTCCTGCTTTCCTTGGGTTCAGAGACTGGAGAGCAGCAAGGCCTGGGGTTGAACTCTCAGGTTGGAACAAGACTCTGACCTAGGGCTCACACATCTACAAAGTTTGCAGCTTCTGGTTCCAGTTTGGCTGTAGATGAAAATTGTGTCAGACTGCCTGACTCCCCACTTGACCTCACCAAGAGTTTTGAAGTCTACACTCACTGCAGAGGATGAATCAAGCTGGTTACCACAATTTTTTACATTTTCTGATGCCCTGATTTTAACTGTGCAACCTGGGAATGGAAATGGCCCAGAATGTTTCTGTTTGGTTGTTCACACATTGTGATTGTTGTTGCATCTTTTTTACACTGCCATTTCTCAGACACCCAAGTAGAAGCTATTTTCATCAGAAAATTGTATTTAATGCTACATGAACACATTTCTCTGTCATTTATGCTTTCCCCATTCTCCTCTTGCTGCAGGACTACCCTTCCTCCATGCACTCCCACTGGGATATTTCCTCTCCTTTTCCCTCTCTGCAGGACAGATTCTGCTTCCACCACTTCTCTCATGAATTAATTCTGGATTTTTTTTCCCATCCACCTCCACTTTTACTTTCTCTTTCATCATTATTTCTTTGCACAAATGAGGATTATACTTCACAGATCCCTCAGGATAATGTATCCAAACCGGTTCAGCTGTAGCTATTCTGCCACACAGATTTATTGAGGATAAATGCTGCACCCTGGCTCCTTGAAGAAGGAAAGGAAAAGGAGCCATGCAGGCCACAGGCTCTCTGCCTGCTGATGACTCTTCCCCCAAAAGATACAGCAAGCTATGGAATCATTTATAGCTTGAAGGCAAATTAATCTTAATTTGTTTTACAAATAAGGTTAAAGAAAACATTCAAAAGCAGATACAAATTGCATTGCTAAGAAACCCTTCTGAATCATCCAAGCAGCAGCATCAAGCCCCAAACAGGGTTCATGGCTTTCCTTTTCATGTGTGTGCATGAGTTAATTGCAGTGGAACACACTGCAGAAAACATGCTGAAATCATTTTTATTGCTCCTGTCTCCTGTGAAAACAGCTCCCTTGCATTAAACTGTGCCAAAGTCTGCACAGCACTGGCAGGTGCTGGCAGGAGTGCTGGCCCAACACAGATTGTTTATCAATTTCCATGACGTGGCTCTATGTTCTCCCTGCCTCAAAGAACTGTGCACAGTTCAGTATCCATTTTCCTTCTTCACTTTTTCCTGAGAGAGAGAAACCCTGCAGGGTTTTGGTGACATAAAACTGATCATTTCCACCAGTACCACCACCACCCATCCCCTGTCTGGTGATCTCTTTCCCATGGTACACACACTGTGCTAGATCCTTCCTTCACAGAGCTAAGAACTGATGTCTGTCCTATTGTCTGAAAATGGGGCAGAGGAAAATCTGAGTAACAGACAGAGGAGAAGAACAAAAAAAAAAGACCTTGATAATGTTTCACTGTCAGGCAAAGGAGGCTGCCTGAGCCTTTGTTTTTGGTTAGTATATGTAAATATAAAAATGAGTCATTTCTTTTGTAGTCCCTGCAGAAGGTACCTAAAGTTATGTACACCCTAGGGAAAAAATAAAAACAAACCACCTTTTCCTATTGGAAGTGTTCTGTGCTAGGTACAGGAGATGTTCAGGAAGCAGCAGCTTCCTGGGATCTCCTGAGGCCCTGTACTATTCTGCTTTTGAATATATCCATTTTCTTCATTTGTCTCCCATCCACACCACTTGGATGAGGAGATTTAATGGCCTAAACAAAGCTAAGGCCTCAAACCAGAATCACATTTCTGTTTCCAAGACCATATTGCAAACAAGTCCTCCAACTACAGCAGACCAAAGCAGATGCTGCTCCTCCTTTAATCCAGGTGGGAAATCCCAAAGCTCCTGGTGTGCCCCAGGGCTCATTCCTGGCACCCTGACTCCCTGCACAACCCTCCCACCGTGGCCTTTTGTCACTGACATATTTTATGAAAAGTCCCTTTGCCAGGATTTCTTCTCCTGGGAAGCTTCAGCTTCTCCATGTTTTGCTCCTCTGGAATGTGGGCTGCAGAAATGTTTACCCAGCATGTGAATTGTTTTTAATTAATGGCCAATCACAGCCAGCTGTGTCAGACTCTCTGGTCAGCCACAGGATTTTATTATTCATTCCTTTTTATCCTTTCTAGCTTTCTGATGTCTCCTTTCTCTTTCTTTAGTGTAGTTTTAGTATACCACTTTCTTTTAATATAATAATATCATAAACTAATAAATCAGCCTTCTGAATCATGGAGTCAAGATTCTCATCTCTTCCCTCATCCTCATCCTCATCCTGGGGACCCTCAAACACCCCCACAGCCTTTAGTCCAGGTAGGAAATCCCACACCTCATTCCTGTGCTCATTCCTGTCACTCCCTCGCAGCCCTGGCACCAAGAGTCATGCCTGGAGTGCTCCTGGCCACGGCTTTCCAGCAGGACAAAGTGGTTTTGCAGAGGCAGCTCAGTTTCAGCTGAGCACATTCTGGTAGGACAGGCAGTGATGGGCTCCTGCCATTCCCAGCACTCCTCTCTTGGCATCCAGGGCAGATCTTCTCACTCTGTAATTAGATTATGCTTATTATAACAAGTGCTGGCTCCTGGGCACTACAGGTGTGAACTGGGATGCTAAAAATACCAAGCCATGACTCCTCAGCAGCCTGTCTTTCCCTAATCTCCTGCTGGAACCATTTCATCTGCTGAAATGGTGAGGTGAGGAAAGCTGAGAGATCCCCCTGTAGCTGCTTGGATTCACCCAAGGCCTATATCCAGTGTTTTTATTTCCATATAACATTTTCCACAGCACTTCAGATCCCCAGCATGCCAGGAAGGGACCAGATCAGGGTTGAGAACAAGCACAAGCAGCGGAGCCGGGCTGTGGAGCTGCAACACACTCAGGTACAGAGTACCACAAACCAGCCCAGCTCAGCAGGAGACAGCAGCTGATCCCATTCCTGAGCTGATATCCCAAACAGACACAGCACAAGGTTTCCAGCTGTGGGCCCTGTGCTGTTTGCTCCATGCCCTGTGTCACCGTGGCTTTGGCCAGCTCTGGGCAGGAGGGGCTGCAGGAAGGACAGAGGGGTGAATGCAGCCCTTGTTCCCCCAGCTGGGGGAGGCTCTACCTGCTCTGGCACCAAGGGACAGCAGAGATTCAGGTGTGCAGAGTGAAACTGGTGGGGGAACACGCTGGGAGGGGCTGTACTAGGGTCTCTCTCCAGGGAGGGAGAAGGGGAAGACAGGGCAGGAGCTGAGTGCTGCAGGAGGATGGGTGGGAGCAGAGCCCAGCAGCAGCCCCCTGCTCCAGAGGGACCAGAGCTCCTGGGTAGTTGCAAGGAAGAGCAAACTCCCCAATTTCCCTCTCTGTGGTCCTTCACACCTGGCTGACTCCTCTGCTGAGAGGTTGACCAACACCCTCTTGGTACTTTGGGAGACGTTTTTCTTTTAGCACCTCCAACACAAGTGAGCTATCACATTTATCAATACAAATGCAGAAAGCTTGCATGCACACAACAGGACAGGGAGAGCCACTGTGGTGTGAGACAGGTCCACACCACCTCTTTGAGTTCCAATTCTGCCACTGCCAAATGCAGACACAGAGTGGGTGCACTGTATGTGACACCAAGAGCCATGCCTGGAGTAATCCTGGCTGAAGAACACATACAAAGGTTCATATAAGACATAACTTTATTCCAGTTTGCAGCACACTCTGTAGTTAACAAAGCCAGTGACAGCATCAATAACAAGTACTCTCCCTCTAGAAATCTTTCTTTAACCTGTGTAATGTGGCTTCTTTTGTTGTGTGTTAATTTTTTAATTTTCTTTTAAATCAAAAGACTGGAAGGAGTAATTAAAAGTAATTGTTGATGGTATCATCCTAAGTGCTTACTGTGTTTCTTATCTGGCCAGCTCATGCCTTGGATTCCAAGAATAAATCACAAAGACAGCAGATACCACATATCACCACAGAAATGAGTTTAGCCTGAGAGGACAAATTAAGCAAAGATACAATCTAAAGCCCAGATCTCCCTTTGGAAATGATGTCTTGGTCTCCTCCTGTTCACAGATGCTCTTTGCTCTCACAAGGCTCAAAGCAGAGCAGAAGCAGAGCTCTTGCCTGGTAAATGTTCTGGTGGACTTGTCCCAGGCAGGGGGCACAGCATGTCCCTGTCTCTGTCCCTGCAGGGCTCAGGGCACATCCCTGTCCCTGTCTCACAGAGCACCACAGGGCATGGGAAGAGTGCAGGCACAGCCTCACTGCACCCAGGGATGAAGGAGGAGAAGGAGGAAGAGAAGGAGGGAGAAGGAGGAAGAAGGAGGAAGAAGGAGGAAGAAGGAGGAAGAAGGAGGAAGAAGGAGGAAGAAGGAGGAAGAAGGAGGAGATGTCCAGTGGCCACACAAGGGCCTGGCTGCCATGCCCTGCTGCACAGCAGGAGCAGGGAACACAGGGAGGAGGGAGCAGGGAGAACAGGAAGCAGGGGAACAGGGAGCAGGGGGCACAGGGAGCCATGGGCACCGGGAACAGTGGGCACCAGGGAGGAGGGGGCACAGGGAGCAGGGGGCACAGGGTTCCCCAGCTGCCTTTTCCCCCTGCCCTGGCAGTGCTGCTCCCTCCTGGGGCTGTGGCCCCAGTGCCAGGGCAGGGCCTGGTGTTCGGGGAAGGCAACCCCAGCCCTTCTGCAGAGCTCTCCTGGCAAATAAGTGCGCTGAGAGCAAACTAGAAAACCCACCAGAAATGTCAGAGCCTCCTCCCTCCTCACTATCCTATCACCACCTACAGCTTCTGCACACGATTTAGGCGTCCTTCACCAGCTCTGTTTTTCCTGGGCTTTATTGGCCATTGCAGCTTCTTCAACCAAGATGTGAGGCAGGACTGAATGAGTCACAACTAACACCAGGCTGATCAACACTTACTGGTCAACTGCAGCTTCCAGCTGAATGCATACAGCTGTAGGGAGGAGGAAAACACTGAGGTCCCCATAACTAAACTTGGCACAGATACTTCAGGATTAGTCAGGTATAAAGAATCTAGACAAGCATTGGAAAGAGGAAATTAAAACTCACCAAACATTAACTGGAAAAGTGTTCCCAGGCTCATAGCAACCCAAGCTAACACCTGTGGCAGGCAGCATTGGAACACATATTTCCACAGGGTTCTCTGTAATCTTGATATTTTTCTGATCAGAATTTTTAAATGCAAGACAAATTCTACTTTTTTTTTGCTGTTCTGGTACAAAATTGTCCTAAGCAGGAGTAATGCAAATTGCCCCAAGCAGGGAAGGCAATTTCACCAGAGGGTACATTACCCTTTCCTATAACATACTTTTCTTCCTCACTGTCCTGCACTCCCCAGAGAAAAGAAACAATCCTTAAAAGAAACAATTCTTCCCTTTAGTTCTCTAGCAGGGAGCAAGTCTTCTGCTGCTGGGGAAAGCTGGGGCACTTTCCATCAGCAACTGCAATGCTTCCTGCAGGAAGCAGCAGGGCAGTCCTGCACCTCAGAGGCACCAAACTCACATTTGCATTCCTAGACCTTCCCAGGTTTGATATTCCCAACCTAGCAGAGCCCTGCAGCAGGCAGCAGGAATAAGGCATCCCCAAACTGAGCACGCAGCAGTAGCAGAGGGTGAATTATTCCATCACCACTAGACCAGCTCTGTGCTAACCAATTTTACAGGACACTTCATAAAAACAAGTTCCTGAAAAACTTCCCTGAATTCCCTTCCTAGGCAGAGTGGAATAGGAAATAGTTCAGTGACAGAAGCCACCCAAGGAACATTTCAGGGCCATGGCACTGAGCTGAAGAAGAGCATGAGGCTCAGCCTAGGCTGGCAGACACGTGTGCTCAGCTCCCCAGCTGCCCCACTGAGCCCAGCCCTGGGATTATGAATGGAGCCTATCTCCAGCTCCTTTTCAGAGCTACACATGCATGCAGGCCCTGTGAATAACTGCCCTTCTCATCTAACAGCAGGGGTTTTTGCAGTGTTTCAGGACACAGAGCAGGCACAACAGCACTAACTGGCAGTCCAAGCTCTGTGCAGGGGCTGCCACGATGCTGAGGCCTCTGACTGCTCCCACTGACAAGGGCTGGGAACTTCTGAACCTCAAGCACTTTCAGAACCTGCTCAAACCTTGTACAGGATTTGTCTAAGACCTCAGTAAAGTGTAGAGGAAGAGAAAACAGATTTGTTTGAAAGCCAAGTTGTGAGCTGTAGTTAGCTTTTGGGGTTTTTTAATAGTGACTTCAGAAAACTACATAGACTGGATGGCTTTGGAGGCTGTTATCACAATGGCTAGATAATAGAATTCATAGCCTTGTTTGAGATTTTTAATAATTCAAAACTGTGCATCTGCATAAGAGATTCCCAGAGAACTGCAGGGAACTGGGGCCTGCTGCTGCCCCACACCCAGAACTGCAAGAGAGAGTTCTCTCTCAGGGAAAAGATGTTCTGCACTTTAGGTGTGAGAGAAAGGAGCTCCACAGGTACAAATTCCATACTAAAGTGACGTGGTTTTGTATGACACTAATGTATTACACAATCACATAAATAACTGATACAGAGTACATCACTCATGATGACAGAGACAACACCACCATCCAGCCTTTCTCAACACCAGATCAGACTCCAGGAGCCATAAATATTCAGGTCTGAAAGAACTGCAGTAGCCTCAACCATTAGTGCCAGCAAACACACTGCCCTTGTGAAAGCTGTACTTAAATTGCAGATTACCTAACACACAAAATGAAGGATCCTGCTGAATTTTAAGGGCTTGCATCTTTTGCAATCTTCTGCACAAAAGCAAGCAGTGTCATTAAGAACAGTGCACTGTGCCTTCCTCTCCAGTCTGTCTTCCTCCAGGGACGGGTCTCCTCCATCCCCATCCAGCCGAGGGTTGCTCCATTGGGGTGCCAGTGCCAGTGAGGATGGGCAGGGTGCTGGGAACATCACAGAGGTGAGCAGGCCTGCATGGGGCAGGCTGCCTCGCTGCCCTTCCCTCCTACCCTTCCACAGGAGCTCTCCTGGAGCTGCTGCCCCAGCCCGTGGAGAACCAGTGGCCTGCAGTCAGTGTCCTGTGCCGTGGCCGTGCCAGCCATTTTGATACATACAGCTGATAAGCACTGAGGTATCATCAAGGAAATGGGATTAAAGCCAACAAAACCCTTCTTCCACACTGCTGCAGCGATTATTCAGCCTGAATTCCTGATGGACTCAATTAATCAATCTCTTTGGCTAATTGGCCATTACTCATGGCACGGCACAGCGCGGCGCTCACAGTGACAGAGCAGCGGAGGCGTTACAGGCTTCAGCTTTTCCAGCAGGTGTTTACACGGAGCTGGTCCTTGTGCAAGGGCTCCTTACAGGATGGCTGTCCCTCTGCAAACAAAGCAGCACCGCTTTGGGCTCCTCCAGGGCTCACAAGTGCTACGTGCAGGCACGGAATCGTCATGGCTAGGAATCAAGGCTGATTAGTGCCACGGAGAGGTTATGATTAAGCGAGTTGGCTCTGTTAGCTCTCTCCCTTTCTCTTGTTTACCTGGGATCCAAAGCGCAAGGCACAAGTGATGACAGGAGGGGAGCAGGGTGGGGAAGGAGCTGATGATTAAAAAACACGGGAGGAATACTCTGAGACACACAGTCACCGTAACAGCAGACAAGCAGACCAGAGGCAGACAACGACAAGCTGACCTGCTGATTTGTTGCCCGGTCCTGGAAAGCCCCATGCACCACAGTCCTCCTTCAGTGAAATGCCAAAAGAAACATCAGCACCACGTTGACGATGATGAGGAAGAGCAGGATGACAAAGACCACTACCCGCTGGGTCTCCGGGTTCATGTTGCAGCGGAGGAAAGTGTGAAGCGCACTCCATTTGTGCTTGCTTCTGTCGGGGATCTTTGCCATGGCTTCAGCCCCCAAGAGGAAAAAAAAAATAAAATAAAAAAAGCCTAAAAGCCTAAGGGCAGGATAGGGCAGAGGGCTGTGAGCGAAAGCTGTTCGCGGCTGGCAGAAGCAGAAGTGGCAGCACGTGTGCCGAACGCCCCCTCAGCTCAGGGCCGGCTCGTCAGCACATCCCCGGCGTTCCGCGTCCCCCGTGCCCACGGAGCCGTCGCCATCTCCGGCAGCAGCAGGAGCACCCCGGGTTCCTGGTGGCGGAGCTCCGCAATCCGGCGGCGGTGTCGGCTTCCCAGAGAGCGGCGCCGCGATTCGCTGCGCTCCGTCTCCAGGATACACCGGGCCCTGGCAACGCGGGGCTGCGCGGAGCCTCTTAAGGAGGGTCAGCCAGGGATTAGGGAATGCTTTTCTAAATCCTCCCACCGCCCTCAGAGCGGCCCAGCAAGAGGCGAGTCCGGCCAGAAGGGAATGAATGCCCTGCTCGGTGGGGCCGGCCCTGCACAGGTGAGGGCACGGGCGGCTTCCCGCACACCTGAGCGAGCAACAGGTGCGGGGTGGTGGCAGGGGGATGGCAGAGCCAGCCCTGCCTCTGTCCCTCTGCCCCGCAGATCCAGCCCTGCCTCTGTCCCTCTGCCCCGCAGATCCAGCCCTGACTCTGTCCCTCTGCCCCGCAGATCCAGCCCTGACTCTGTCCCTCTGCCCCGCAGATCCAGCCCTGACTCTGTCCCTCTGCCCCGCAGATCCAGCCCTGCCTCTGTCCCTCAGCCCCGCAGATCCAGCCCTGCCTCTGCCCCTCAGCCCCGCAGATCCAGCCCTGCCTCGTCCCCTCAGATCCAGCCCTGCTTCTGCCCCGCAGATCCAGCCCTGCCTCTGTCCCTCTGCCCCGCAGATCCAGCCCTGACTCTGTCCCTCTGCCCCGCAGATCCAGCCCTGACTCTGTCCCTCTGCCCCGCAGATCCAGCCCTGACTCTGTCCCTCTGCCCCGCAGATCCAGCCCTGCCTCTGCCCCGCAGAACACCTTCTGCTGGGCTCTGCCTTTCGCTTCCCAGCAGCATCCTGGAGCCAGAAAGTCTAAAGGACTTGGCTCCCTCTGCCAACGTCTCCGTGGGCCTGAGTCACTGCAAATCTCAACATCTCTGCAATCAGAACCTCTATTCAGCTCTGCAGAGCCCTAAATGTGCTTTTATGAACTTAGCTTTTTCTGCTGGACTGCAAAGTTCACCGAGCACCAAGCTGCCCTGCCTCGGGTGCGCTCATGGATGCCCCAGCTAAGCATATCTCCCACCCATGCTGGGCCAGGAACAGGGAAAAGGCACTCACTCCTCCTTGGAAGGATCAGGGATAGATCTTGGAGAGCTTGGGAATAATGCTGCCACACAAAGAGAGTAAGAAGTGAGCACATCCTGGACACACACAAAGCCCTGCTGCAGTCCCACAAGCTGCTCAGTGACTTCAGGGAATGAGCTATTCAAGAACCTCCCAATCTAATATTAGATAAAACAGAAAACAAAAGACATGCCTCATTTTTCATCAAAATCGAGTCCACTGCAGCCCTTTTGTTTCTTCTAGCCAGCAAAGCAGAGCCCACCTCTCACTCCACAGCCAGCAGCAATTGCTTCCCAGGAGAGGAGGAGGAGGACTGAGAATTCAGATCCTTCATTGACAGGAGGCAGCTTCACATCTTCCAGTTCTCACTTCCACCACACATTCCCCCTCGTGAAAGTGAGGGATACAAATCCAGCAATCCTGATACCGAAATGGGCTCAATCCAGACCTTGGATTTAGGGCTGGGTGAGACCGGAGCTGATGGAGGATGGAGTTCTCCAAGAGGATGACTCTGCACTTTACACACGCATTTCCAACATGGCCACACACATTCCTAGGAGCAGGGACCAGAACACAAGGTTGTCCCCCCTAAACAGCCCAACTGCTGAGCACCTCTGGTGGCCTCCATCTCTGGGAAGGGCCGTGTGGGAGCATGGAACACGTGGAACGCTCTCAGCTTCTCTCACAACTGAGAAACAAACTAATAAAAAAGCTGGGATTTTTCAGGTGTCAGCACACCAATGCCTTTAATGTTTCTTGGGGATCTGTACAGCTCCTGAAACAACAGCAGGTAGGATATTTAAATGAGGAAAGGTTTGAGAGTTATGGCTACTGGTACTTTCCTTTAATTTTGGAGGTTTTTTCCCCAAATTGCACCAACCTCAGCAGGGGCCATACAGAAAGGGCAGTCAAAACTTCCATTGTCTCCTTGTGCTTCTGCAATGTTTAAGATAGCTGTCTTTCTTAATCATAATAAAATCAAATCAAGAATTATTTCAGTTTCTTGTTCCTGAACACAAAGATCCTGCAAACTCCTCATCTTTAGCCTAAATTAGAACAAGGACAATGATGTGTAGGATGAGGTCTTGTGCTCTCAAAGCAGCTTCAAGACCTGTAGGAAAACCCCACAAACAGAACAAACTGCTGGGATTCACAGGCTGCCCGAGCTCACCATGCTTGAGTTTTTGGCCTGCAGTGACTGATAACCAGCTTTAAAGCTGATAAGCTTAAATAAACTATTTCTCCCTGCCATGTGCACCACAGCAGAACACTACAAAGCTTGCAGACTTCAATTTACTGAAAATTCTTCAAGTCTACAGTAGACTTGCATCATTGCATTGTTCAACTCCTGGGCATTCTGCAAATCTTGTCTGGCTTTGAAGGCTTTTTATGCCTGACTGAGTTTGGACATAAGCCACCAAGCAGGATTTGGGTGGGATGTAGATCTTCAGGAGAAGCTAATTATGGTGAATGGAGAGCATGATCACACCCACTTCTCTGAAACCTGCACAGCAACTACTATCTTCTGTGAGCACTGAAAAGTGCAGTTACACTGAAAAGAAATGGATAAACTCCAGTGATTCAACAAGGCTGGCAGAGCTGCACTGTTGGTATTGCAGGATATGGGGTAGTTTCTAAAATCCATGATGGAATTCTCCTCTAGTCTCCTGGAATCTTTGCCACTTATGAACATGCTAAAACATTTGGAGGTGAAAGCACAGAAAGTTTGTTTGAAGACATCTGAAAGGGGAAAGCAGTTCACTTCTTGGACACTGCTCTGAGCCCGCCTGGGAAAAGAAGTCCAGGGGAAACTTTTGGCAGAAAGAAACTGCAGGGGGGGAAAAAGGTACAAAATTGTAGTGGAAGGTACATTTTCATGCAATTCTGGGGTACCTAAGAAACAAACACCCCAAGCCCCTGTATGTTCCTTTGCTCTTCTGATGTGCAGACCCAAGTGCCCCCCTGCACTGCAATGCCTGGGCACAAATAACACATTTGCTTCAAGTGCATCTTGGAGCACTGCACAATTAATGCTAAGTGCTGTTCACCCTTCTGACCCCTCAGTGAAGAGAAACTGGACAAGGACAAAAACTTCAGAGTGACTCTAGCTGTGACCCGGCTTTTGTTTCCACCCCCACACAGGGAATCCCCTCACAAGGTCTAGGGCAGAGACTCTGCATGGGGGAGTCACTTCCATGGTAACTCCAAGTGTTTGCACTCTGCTAAACATCATCTGGCATTTTTCCATCATGGAAATAAAGCCTCATTCTTATTCCTCATTGATCAGACAGGCTTCTGTGGTAGGTGGCACCAGCAAGAGATGAAATAGCTGGAAGTTTTACCTCATGGCTTGTAATACAGCAGGGCTCACTTTGTATAACTATCACTGAGGGAGCATATTTCGAATAATTGTTGCACAATCTTCACTGGAATCTAATTTGTAATTGTAATAATTTCCTTTGACTCGTTCTTCTAAGAGCCATGCTCAGCCAGGACTGCACCTTGGGAATAATGCTGCCACTCAAAGAGAGTAAGAAGTGAGCACACCCTGGACACACACAAAGCCCTGCTGCAGTCCCACAAGCTGCTCAGTGACTTTAGGGAATGAGCTATTCAAGAACACCCCAGTCTAATATTAGATAAAATAGAAAACAAAAGACATGCTTTCATTTTTCGTCAAAATGATGCTAAATATTGCCCAGTCCTTACTCATCACCATGCAGCAAACAAGGCCTAAGCTTTTCAAGACTGCTTTAGGTGTGATTTTTTGGAGGCCAGGAGTACACAGACAAACCCAGTGTCTGTCAGTGAAAAGGGTGTTTCAATATTGTAACAGTGTGGCATTCACATTCTCTGATAAAATCCCTTTGCCCAGGATTTTTCTCACGGGAAGCTGAGAAGCCTCAGAGAAAAGGAAAACAATTCTCATTTGCTTCTCCTGTGCTGTGCTCATGTGGAATGTGTTTGGAGATTGTTCACCCACAGGTGATTGTTCC
Organism: Fringilla coelebs; assembly: GCF_963513975.1. Classification (NCBI taxonomy): domain Eukaryota; kingdom Metazoa; phylum Chordata; class Aves; order Passeriformes; family Fringillidae; genus Fringilla; species Fringilla coelebs. The sequence continues at coordinate 2,898,264 of NC_140036.1, read as the reverse complement.
ATTGCATTCTGCTGGGAGTTGTTTTCACTCATTGCCCAGTCAGGGCCAAGCTGTGTCAGGGCTCTGGAGAGAGTCAGGAGTTTTCATTATTATCTTTTTAGCATTCTGTCTGTATCCTTGCTGTATTCTTTAGTATAGTTTAATATACTATTCTTTAATATAATATGGTATCATAAAGTAATAAATTCACCTTCTGAGAACATGGAGTCAGATTCATCATTCCTGCCTTCGCTGGGACATCCCAGCAAATCCAATATAACAGCTGTACTGGGAACTGCAAGGCACACACAAAAATGTGAAGAAACAAGAACTGCAATAAGCAGCACAGGTGTACCAGTAGAACCAGGTGTAGCAGGGATAGATAACTGAGGAGACAAGCAGTGAAGCTGGATCCCTCATGCTGGGAAAGCAAAGAGCTCATGTCCCACAGCAAGGCCACCAAGAGCTGTGCTGTGGGGGATCAGCTCCACCTTCAGCAGCTTTCCCCTCTCTCCTGCTGAGCAGGCTTGGGAAGCAAAGCTCCAAGTAGAACATTGCACACCATGCTGGAGCACATTTCCAGCACTCCATATTCTTGGCTTGTCACCTATAGGAATGTGCTTGCTGCAAGTACAAGAGCAACATTAGTACTGTAGGCACTAATAAACCATGCTCTGAATATCCATAGACAGCAAAAGAGCTCTTACTGGGTCATTTATCAACACTCTGCCTCCAACAAGGTGAAAAGGATACTATCTAAATATTAACAAAGACAGAACTGCTAGAAGTGAGCCTGGATTGGGCCCAGCTGACACACAGACAGCTCCTGCCCCAGCTGCCTGCTCAGGCAGAGCTCATGGACACACCAGGCAGGCAGCCCCAGGGTTTGCTGGCTCTGTGTGTGCAAATCACAGCAAATGTGAACTCCTTACAAGTTTCCCTAAGGCACTCCTAAAGAGGACACCTGGGGCAGCTTTCCTCTCTCTTGTTGCACCACTGAAGGCACAGACACAAATGTGAATTCTCCTGTCCCTCTGGGTGGCATTGCTGCCTGTTGGAATTCTGGGCATAAAGAACTGCAGAGGAAGAGATCACGTTCAGCACATCCAGGAACATTCAATATTACTGCCCCTTCCACTATAGAGAACTGATGAAGAACTTCTTAGGGAAGAAGCTTTTGTTGATTTTTATTTTTTTTAATTGGGTGATAAAAGTACTTCTATCTCTAACACTGGTGTGATGAACCATTTGAAATGCATCTTTTAAAAAAGAATCCAGGATGAGTGGATGTTCAGTGGATGACAGCTCAGCAGCTGAAAAGGCTGACAGTGAAATTGTGAGAGGGGCAAGCATTTGTACCTGCAAATCATTCCAAGGAAACCAAGTTTCCTTCACTCCCACAGTTACACTTTTCCCAACATCCAAACCAAGCAACTCTCAACCCTGCTATGCATTGAGTTAACTCTCAGCAACACTGCAGATAACACCTCCCAAAAGGACAGCATTCCTTTTGAGCCAGGGCCAGAAAACATCAGAATAAGCACAGCTTTTTCAGCTGCATATGATCATGTATTTCTAAAATGGAAAACAGTCTGTCAGAGTTTGCTTTGAATTTTTACAGTGTGTAACACTGTGTTACTAGAGCACAGTTACTCCCACTGCATCTTTCTCTAGCTCTGCATGGTTTAAGCCCACTCAGCTTTTACAGCCAGTTCTTCCCTGGGCAGATTCCTCAGGCAGTGCTGCCAAAACTTTACAAGCTGCTCTTGTGCTGGAGTACTAAGACTCACGAGATAACTCTCAATGGAGAGAAAATGGCCCTGACCATGTCCTTATGGAGTGCATACTTTAAGGCATGACCCCACTGGGAGACTGCAAGAAAAGCAGCCATTCAGACTGGCCACCCTGACTACAAGTAATTAAAAATTAAAAAAAAGAAGAAAAGAAAAAGAGACAATCTGCTTAGCAACCAGTCTTTTGCTTTCAGACATAACTAAATCTAGAAAATCTTCCAAATCTTTCTAAAACAAGTTTTATTTTCAAGAGTAGCAACAGCAACTGTTCACATGTTTGAAGCATCTGGGAATTACCAGCATGACCTGGAGCTGCAGTGCCAAGGGAAGGTGTTGGTGCTGACACAACACATCCCACATCTCACCCTGGGAGCTGAGGAGAGCTCCAGGGTGGAACTGGGCATGCTTTGGAGATTTTGGGATGGCAGGAGAGGGATACAGGCAGCAATGGCCTGGGAAACAAAACCAAGCATGTTAAGATAGATATGGCAGAGCAAGGTACGAGCAGGGAGAAGCAAACACAGGTTGGCACAGCCCCTGCAGTGGCCTAGGAAGGTGGGTATTTTCAGTATAAATTGGACACAGAACAAAGGATATTGTATTAAAGATGCTCTGAAATAAACACAGGCTGAATGGGCTTTGTAGTAAGGCAGATGGAAAGAAAGGAAATGTTGCATCTTGGAGACCAGCAAGATTAAGAGCCTGAATGCAATATCTAGAAAGGGGTGAGAATAGAAATGACCACACCACTCTTGTTACAGGGCTGAGGAACAGACATGCTGGCAATGACATCCTTAGTGACTGAGAGAGGAGGTGTTTGGGCTCCTGAAATTACCTGAATGCCTTTAGGTTTTGTGGTATCCTGGTTTTGAGCTGAAAATTTAACAGCCATAGATAGCACAGAATAACAAGGAATGGTCATTTGGGCACTACGTGGGCTGGAAGAGAGAAATAAGGGGAAAACAGTCAGAGAAATACCCCTAGAAAAGTGAAGGGAAGAAGAGAGGAAACAGGCACAGGCAGAGCTGTGGGACCTGAAGCAGGTGAGGTCAGAGGAGCTGCAGGAAGCCATGAAACAGATAGAGTGGATGAGAAGGGGATGAATCACAGGACAAGGTGAGTATGGGAACATGGAGCAGAGGAAGATGCCTATGTACAAAGCTGGAAAAACATTAACAGATAATTCCTGTAAGAGTTTCTACAAGAGCTGGCTGGAGAGGGGAGGGGGAACAGGGCCAAGCTTTATTGTTCTGGCTGTTTCTAGACCACTAGACCCCCTTCTTTCTGGTTGTACAGAGGTTTACAAGAAAGCAATGTATTTTGGGCTGTCTCAGATATTCTGTTGAGCCCACACATTATAAAATTACAAGTACACTGCTCCTTTACCTGCCACCTTTAAAATAATGCATTTAGTTGCAGAACAGCGTTCTGACCCTTCTCTTACTGCTCAGCATCCTCACCTCTTACAGAGTATACCAGTCTTGAGCTGGCAGAAAATAGGGAAACTGCTTTCAAATGACAGGTCTCTGAAGTTCTTCCAGGCTGGTCTGTAGTAATGTTAATTTGGGAGTCCTCCTTCATTGCCTTCTGATGTAAGTAAAGGAGCCACAGGAGGGCTGGAGAGATCTATCATCCACAGATGAGAACAAGTCCCATGAGAATGAGAAAAGCCTCAAGAGGATAGAAGACATACACAAGCTGTGTGTAAGAATCAGCCTAGGCATTCCTATGACAAAAAAGCAGGGCAGAAATTTTAATTGGTCAAGCAGCCTTCTGAGGTGACTTCTCCCCTGGTACCTCTGTTTTAGCCAGAAGGCTGAAAAAATGCAGCAGAACAATGCACCCTGAAGATCAAACCTTGATGGGCTGTACTCCAAAAGTTAGTAAGAATCTAAGACACAGCTCAGAAGCAAACATGGTGAGTGGCTGTTAAGATAATCAGGAAGGTGAGTATGGGTTATCAAGCCCCAGCAGTAAATGAACAAGGTGCCCCTCTGCTTTACTAGCAAAGCATGCATTAGGGACAGAGGAATGTGGAAAAAGCAGGGCATTCAGCCTGTCTTGGATAGCTCCCACACCCTGCCTTCATTTCATAAAACCTGTTGACACAGAGACTTGCCAGGCAGTGGAACAGCCAGAAACAGGATCTTCTCTAGAGATCCCAGATAACATCAGCTAGAAGGAGAACTGAAAAAACAACCCCCACAACACCTTTCTAGGTCACTGTTCCCTGTAACCCAAAACTTGAGGGAAGAAGCTGAGCTCAATGTCCCCTGAGGCCTGGGGACAGCCTGACCAGTGGCACAGGGGGTGTGGGACAGCCCCACTGCTGGGGACAAAGGCTGCTCTGTTCCCTGCCCCTGGAGCCTTCCCGGGGTCACTGCAGGAACATTTCCTCCTTTTGCTGCAAGGGGAGGCTCGGTGACCTGGCTCTGTCCCAGGGCATCCAGGAGGGCTGGCCCCAAGGGCCCCAGAGGGAGGGGGAGCCTCCCCAGCAGCCTCAGGAGGAGCAGGGCTGGCACTTGAGCAGCTTGGTTATTGCTGCTGATCTTTCTGCTTTCACCAGAGGGGGAAAATAAAACTGCAAGGAATATGCCAGTGCCTTCACTCTGTTAAACCATGGCCAGACTTTTTGCTAACTCAGCCCCCAACTTACCAAGTGTAGGACAAAGGGCCTTGGTCCCCTCTTTGATGGGGAAGATCTCTTGAGAGATTAACAGTGCTCTTTGAAGGGTCAAAACAGTCAGGAGGGATTTTATTTTTCCACCACTGGGAACAATTGTCTTCAGAGAATTAGGAAAATTCTTTGCAGAGAAAAGCTGCTGCAAATCAGGATTTGGAGAAGAGAACAAATCCAAGAAATGTTCTGATATCAAAACCATGCTGAGAGGAACCTGAGATAAGTAGGGTATAAAATGAGAGATATTCACTTCCCTGTCTCCATGCAAACACTTAAGCCTGGAATAACCTCTGCAATAAACTCTACCCTACCCAGCATTCCTTCTCTCACATTCCTTCTTTATCCCCTGCTCTCAGTAAATCTTTGTACTCCAATATCCACTTGGTTATTGCACTGTTATCCATCCCAGGTGTTTCTTGAACTGCTAAACCGGGGTATGGACATCTCCAAACCTATTTGTAAAATAAAGACATTGGCAGAGCAAATTGTAAGACCAAGATTCTGCAAAGCAGACTTGTCTTTGCACACTGTCAGGCTCCCGTTTCAAGCAGTGGTAACAGTAGTTTATTACACTTCTGAACTAAAATCTTTGTAGGGCTGCAAATATTACAGTGCTTCGACTGCTCTTCCTCCCATAAAACAGCACTGGAGAGTTAGGTACCAAGCCAAGATCCCTGAAAGCCAAACAAGGAGCTCCTGAGGACAGGGTAAATCCCTCCTTTACATCAGAGAGGGCAGGTTTGAAAGGTTTCCACTTTACCCATGGATGGTGAAATCACTCCCCTTCCCCTGCACACTTCCTTGGCTTCATGGCACAGACCCTGATGAGGTGCAGGTGAGAGCCCTCAGCAGGCAGAGCCATGAGGACCTGGAGGGCTTGGAGCCTGCCTTGCCCCATGGGAGGATGTGAAGATCTCAGTGGCACTGTGGGAAATGGCCCTCAGGAGCTGAAAGTGGCAGGCAGGAAGCCAAGACCTTCTGCACCACAGCCCTTATCCCTACAGGACACAGTGCCACAAGTTAAAGGAGCCCTTTAAATGGGATGCCAAAGCATTTATCTTCAGGGTAAAGAGATCTCTTGTAAACACAATGTGTTGTCTTTAAGTGGTGGGGAGCATCAGACAGAGCTCTGGGAACCCATGGACACGCTGCATAAAACACAGGCAGGCTTTGGGGTGATTTGGCACAAGTTACTTCAGGAGTTCAAACATTCTTGGATCATTTTTTCACCAAAGGGAATACCATTTGTGGAGCCAAGCCCCTGTTCCCACCCCAGTAACTGGGAACACATTTAATGCAGACAAAACCCAGACATTTTATGGAGTCCCCTAATACTCACAAGAGATCATTAACAAGTGTTAACAGAAGCTGTTAGTCTTTACAATCTCATAGCTGGCAGAGCTGATGTAAGAGTGCCAAAGCCACCACACTGTCTCCAGTTATCTCCTCTGAGTGATGTATTTAGCTCTGGTTTACAGCTGGGGATGAAAGTTTGGGCAGCCCCTCCCACTCTTCAAACACGTCTGTGTGCATGTGGGGCACACCCGTGCCCGCAAAGATGTGAAAGCCAGAGGCTTTCTGCTGTTCTGCTGCTCCACCTTGGCTCCTGGAAGGAGTTAGATTCCCTGAGAAACTGAGCCCATACCCACTCACAGAATTCACAGAATTCCCAGAATGACCAGGTTGGAAGAGACCTTCAAGACCATTGAGTCCAACCCAGCCCCAACTCCTCAACTCAACCCTGGCACCCAGTGCCACATCCAGGCTTTGTTGAGACAGTGACTCCACCACCTCCCTGGGCAGATATTCCAGAACTTTATCACTCTTTCCATGAAAAACTTTTTCCTAATACCCAGCCTAATTTTCCCTTGGTGCAGCTTGAGGCTGTGTGCTCTAGTTCCGTCAGTGCTGCCTGGAGAAAAAGGTACATTCCCTAATGCAGCTGTGTCGCTCTCATATTTTCTGTAAAATCCCCTTGCCATGATTTCTTCTTCTGGGAAGCTGAGAAGCCACAGAGAAAAATGAAAACAGTAATTATCTGATTTGCTTCTCCTGTGTTTTGCTGCTTTGGAATGTGGTTGGAGATTGTTTATCCAACATGGGAATTGTTTTTATTTAATGATCAATCTCAGTCCAGCTGTGTCAGACTCTGGAGAAAGTCACAAGTTTTCATTATTATCTTTTAGCCTTCTGTCTGTATCCTTTCTCTATTCTTTAGCATAGTTTAGTATAGCATTCTTTAATATAATATAATAACATAAAAGAATAAATTAGCCTTCTGATAACATGGAGTCAGATTCACTCTTTCCTCCCCACGATGGGGGACCCCAAAAATACCACACACCTGCAGCACTGTCACACCACAGAGTTTTGGTTTGGGAGTTGGAACTCTAACAGCCCCCCATTATTCTTACTCCAAAAACCAAGCTAAGCCCCTGGAGGTTTTTTATTTTTTCCTAATAGGTATCAGTTTATTGGGGTGTTCAGAGAAAGCATGGCCCAGCAAAAAAGCCAGATATTTTCTAGAGATGCTTCTGTGTGGATTGAACTCCTGGTGGAGTCTCTACACCAGACCCATGGTAGGGGAGCTATCTGCCCTCACCTCCCATGGCTGAGCAGCATTTGGATGGATCAGGGCTCAGTGCATGACTGCAGGTGTGAAAGCACATCCCATTTCTCTCACCTTTCCAAAAAACCCTGACATTCACTCTCAAGACAGCCTTTCCTCAGCGCTGAGTGAGCTACACTGGCTTCCATCACATTCTCTGCCTCTTCAGCCTCTGAGGGAGGATCCCTTCCTCAGGGGATGCCCAAGTCCCAGTGCTGAGGAGGACGTGAGAAAATGGCTCAGAGCAGCCCCAGCTGCCCATGGTAGAAGGCAGAAATATGGCTCTGGAAACCCCTGGGAGCACTTAGCTACTGATCCTGGTGTTTGATGAGACATAATTGCCATGGAGCATTTGAATATACTGATTTCCTTTAAATCCATTGCAAAAAGCCCTCTGAAACAACCTTCAAAGTCTTCAGACCAGAAAACTCTAAAAACTAAATCGACCAGGCAGTAAAAGAAGTTACAATTCTGGCTCCATACTCTGAACGCTCACATTTAAACCCTACACAAAGTTACACAAGCACTTGGGACCAAAAACCAGAATCCAGTAAAGATTTATGTCCTCAGGGGAACATTATTTCTTGTCCTTGACAGCACTGAGCTTTATACTGTATCCTGCAAATAAATCATATCTGCTGCTTCTGGAGCACAGCTGTCAACCTTGGCTGCAGGAATACATGGGACACAAAAGCAGGAATTAGATCCTCCAGAAGGGCAAAAAACCCCAAAAAACAACTCAATGGGTGCTGGCAGATGTTTGTTAACTGGTTTCTATTTGCTTTAGCAATATACTCACATTAAGATACAACAGTGATAATAAATCTCTTCTCCTAGATTAAATGAGAAAGTTATATATTGCTTCCATATGATCAATCATTCTGTTTTCAGTCTGGAAATCTGTGGTGACCACAGATTTTGCAATCCATTCTGCACTCTTTTAAAGAAAAGGAATGGCAGTATTTTGTGGCACTATTTTAAAATGTTTCTGTCTTAGGAAATTTGCCTTCATATAGTACACAAGAGATTTCTATTAATTAGAATGAAGATAAATGCAGTGAAAAAGGCTATGAAGGATATTATTCATGTTTAACAAAATAAAAATCTGTTGTTCTGATTTCATCAGTATTAGGATTTTATGAGTTTGGAGGTTTGATTTGGTTTTGCTGTCTTGTTTTGGTTTATTTCTTTCAAAAACCCCAACAGTTCATAAGTCTGTCTTGTTTAAAATGGGCTGGTCTGGGACAAGTACTGGGTGAACCCAGCACAGATCAAAGAGCTCAGCACCAGAGCAATGTCTGAGAGACTCAGTAAGATGGAGAGAGTACTGCCACAGTGCCTGCTGCCCTGGGTGCATGGCAGCTGCATTGTTTGTGCTACTTTGAACACTTTTCTGGATTAATTACTTTGTTAAATCAGAAACATATATGATGGAACCAATTAGCTTAATTACATCTTGTCAACAACCCCAGGTTAGCTCAAACATTTGTAGGACACTATGATATGGTCACTTTAAAGCACAAGGCAGCAGTGGCTACGTGTCTTAGATAAAATCCTGGCCTGCTGTAGCAATGAATTGTGCCTTTTCATATACCAAATTCCAGACTTATCAGGCACAGAGCCATAGGAGATAAGAAAAAAATGGGGAGTTTGCTGTTATTTTCTGAACATGTAGAGCTTTGCTTTCACAAGATGGGCACGGTGCTCTTCATGGAGGGCTGCAAGGCTGTGCTGAGCTGCAATTGCATTTCTTGCAAAGCAGGAGCTGCATGGGCCCTGTGGTATTTTCAGGGTCCCCAGATGGAGGAGAAAATTGAGAATCTGACTCCATGTTCTTAGAAGGCTAATTTAATATTTTATGATATTATATTATATAAAAGAATGCTCTACTAAAACTATACTAGAGAATAGAGAAAGGATACAGACAGAGGGCTAAAAGATAATAATGAAAGACTCGTGACTCTCTTCAGAGTCTGACACAGCTGGCTGGGATTGGTCATTAGCTCACATCAATTCACCTGTTGGATAAACAATCTCCACATTCCAAAGCAGCAAAACACAGGAGAAGCAAATGAGATCATATTGTTTTCCTTTTTCTCTGAGGCTTCTCAGCTTCCCAGGAGAAGAATCCTGGGCAAAGAGGATTTTTCAGAAAATATGATGGTGACAGACCCTTCCCACAGCAGGACACAACAAACCCTCAGGACCAAACAAAGATTTTACCAAGCAAAGAGCCCCAAGCTTCCTCACCCAGGCCAATTACTTAGTGGGGAAAACTAGACAGCTTATCATCCATGGTCACTCCAGAGCCAGGTTTTTATGTGCCTAATCCCTCCTGTTCTTCACTTCACACTGCATGCAACACATTTAATGAAGCTTGAAGCTGGATCTGCGCTATACATAACATTTCTGGAGAACTGGAAGGACAGAATCACAAAGTATTTGCAGTACAGATTTTTCTCTTGCTGCATTTTCACCCAATGATATTCTGGATGCAATAAAATACAAGGATGGGGTATCTATCTGGAGCAAACACAAAGTAAACTCTACCAAGTACAATCTAAACACAAAAATCCCTTTTCCTGAGCATCACAAAAGCATTTGAAAGAATGTCAAACAGATGCCCCGAGAAAATTACTTCCCTTGCCTCTTTTCTCATCCCAAACCCTTATTATTACTTTTTGATTGATTTTTTTTGGCTCTTACACACTCTCATGCTGATCTTCTTAGGTGGGCTCTACACAACCTTCCCAGCTTTCTTTCATCCCTCTAGTGTTCTTGCCAATAAATTATTCTAGTTTTATGAAAGGTTTCTTTTTTATTTCATAATCATTTTCTCTTGATCCAAAATGAACTAAAACTCAGTGGTTGGGTGTTTTGTTCTTTAATGCAACACTTGGTCTGCCAACAGCCTTGAAAATGTATTTCAGCCTCCTCTGTTTATTTGAAAGCTGTTTCTTCCAAGAAGGCTAAGAATAATGTGGTTACCATAGTTTCCTTATCCACAACCAATAAAATGCAACTTGGAATACAATAAAACAAAGCTGAGCCTACACACAAAATGTGACTGAATGAGTGAACACTGAAATCTTCACCCTGCATCACTCCTAGCACCATGGAAAATACTCAGGACTAGTCAATAGCCACATTTAATAGCAGGGAAGGTGAGGATAAGCCTGTCCAGCTACCAGCTATTTGAGATATTTAAATTCCAACACTTTGGATGTCTGCTGCTTTGGAATTCCCACCTCACAGATTCAGTGTTTCACTGCAGAGATTTTGTACTTTGCTGTAATCTCTTGTTCTGGGAAGCTTTGCTGAGGCTCACTGGAACCAAGTGATGGATTAATTACTGCTAGGAACCAGTTGACAAAGTAAATAATGAACTGTTTGTTCTTACAGTTTTGTTGGCTCCTGAACAGGCAAGATTCTAGGGAACAAGCCAAAAATAATCTTTCCTCTTTCAAGTCAACTGGCCAACAAAACCCCACATACACTTCATAGATTATACAAATTACTCCTGCTTTGGACACATCCATTTGCCTTCCTGATTACAAGTGATGGGATTTTACTCTAATAAAAGGAACTTTTAAGAAATGAAAGAAAAGCAATTGTTCTCAATAATAACAAATAAAGAAAGAAACACCCACCACATGCACAATGGTGAGACCTGCTGGCAAAATTTTTTTCCCTTGATTTTAAAAATGAGGGGAAGGGAAGGGAAGGGAAGGGAAGGGAAGGGAAGGGAAGGGAAGGGAAGGGAAGGGAAGGGAAGGGAAGGGAAGGGAAGGGAAGGGAAGGGAAGGGAAGGGAAGGGAAGGGAAGGGAAGGGAAGGGAAGGGAAGGGAAGGGAAGGGAAGGGAAGGGAAGGGAAGGGAAGGGAAGGGAAGGGAAGGGAAGGGAAGGGAAGGGAAGGGAAGGGAAGGGAAGGGAAGGGAAGGGAAGGGAAGGGAAGGGAAGGGAAGGGAAGGGAAGGGAAGGGAAGGGAAGGGAAGGGAAGGGAAGGGACAGAGAATATTCTATTTGCAGCTGAGTGGGAGGGAAGCAGAATCCCCCTCCCACAGACTCAGTGCATGCTTTGGGACTGACCCCTGTGGTGCCTGGACTCTCATAAACACACCAGGTAAAGTGGAAGAACACAACTCAAGATTTTCTGGTGTTCTGCTCATGTTTTCTTGCCAGTGACGCCAGCCCAAGATCGCTGAGTTTAAATTAAAAAGCTCTGACCATGGTTTGCTAACCCCTGGATGTAAGAAATAGGAAAAGAAAATAAAGCAACTCCCTTCCTTAGCCCAGGCACCCAGGGCTGTAGGTGGGGATTCTGAGCAGTGGGAGCAGACCTGCTGGAAGAGCATTTGCTGCTGTTGTTTTTGAAGAAAAGCTGTTACCCTCACTGTGCAGCTTTCTGGAGCTTTTTCAGACCCCAGGAACACCATCAGTGGGTGTATCAAACACACACACTGAGAGCCACGTAGCTTCAGTTAGAGAAGATATTGCACAAGAAAATATAATACTTCTTTCATCCCTGCCTTCTCATCGGGGGAAGGTCATGTGTAGGAATCCACGTGAGTAGAGGAAAGAGAGAAAAAGGTGTAGGAGTTCAAGAGATCACTCATGTGGTGAACATGCTCCACTCTTTCAAGTTCACCCCACAGAAAAAGCATTTTGTGTGTAGCAGGATGCCAGCTCTAATGCACAAGGTAAAAAATAGTACTTTTACAGAAAAAACCATCTTAGATCTGTTAGTGTGGTGCTCATGGCATTGCTTAGAGCAAGTAGCATATTTTTAAACTGCTGATGTCAACTTAATCAGGATCAGCACTATAAAAGAAAATAGCTAAAAGACAGGTGTTGCAGTAAGGTTGAAAAATTATAAAGGAAAGGCCTCATAAAATCAACCCTGCTGTGTTAAATGGATAGCTAGCCTGTCATTTCTTCTAAGCAAAACTAGCACGTTACAAATTCCCATGTGAGAACGATCCTGGTGTGAGCAGTTCCTTAACACAAGTTATCCCTAGGTGAAAAACAACCAGCACCTACATAAACATGAAATCTATCTCACCAGAACCAGTAAAGAAAACATGTAAAGTATTTAAGAGTAGAACGATCTGATGGACAAGAAAAATACCTTTTACTAACCAATAAAGTAATTGGCAAGAAAGTTACTGACCAACTGGAGTCTCACACAACATCTGTAAAACTGTATAAAAAGGAGTGAATATGTGAATAAAGACTGGCCTTTATCCACCATGAAGAAAATGGAGTCCTGTGAGATTTATTTCCATAGACAGGTCTTTCACATCCCCAGAGTGAATATACTGGGGAACAGGAAGAAACAGCAAAGACCAAACCTGTATCAAACTTTGCACTCTCCTTACCTGTGAAAAAGAAACAGGTAGACCAGGGATTTTTTCAACATTCCCCTTATGCCTCCAGTACATCACACTCCAAGCCTGAACTTGTTCTTTAATGCTTTTAACAAGTTCATTAGTGTTTTTAAACTTCTCAATCAACAACACCCAAGGGGAGAGGCCCTGTGGCTCTGCATTGCCTTGGGGACAAGGCAGCAGTCCCTTTGTCACCCAGCTGTAAATGGTGCCCGCAGTAAATGACATTTAAACCCCATCTGCTGTGCCAGGACCAGCTTGGCTGTGCTTCCAGGACCAGGACCAGGACCAGGACTAGGACCAGGACCAGGACCAGGACCAGGACCAGAACCAGCAGCTTGGCTGTGGTTCTAGAATCAGAACCAGCAGCTTGGCTGTGCTTCCAGAACCAGAACCTGAACCAGCAGCTTCACTGTGGTTAAGCAGACCCAGTAGCATGACTGGGTCCCAGAACCAGACTCAGCAGCCTGGCTGTGGTTCCAGAGCCAGACCCAGCACCTTGGCTGTGGTTAAGCAGAACCAGCAGCCTGGCTGTGCTTACAGAACCAGAACCAGCAGCTTGGCCATGGTCCCAGAAGCAGAACCAGCAGCTTGGCTGTGCTTACAGAACCAGAGCCATCAGCCTGGCTGTGGTTCCAGAACCAGACCCAGACCCATCAGCCTGGTCATGGTCCCAGAAGCAGAGCCAGCAGCTTGGCTGTGGTTACAGAACCAGCACCAGCAGCCTGGCTGTGGTTCTAGAATAAGACCCAGAAGCTTGGTGGTGGTTCTAGAATCAGACCCAGAAGTTTGGCTGTGGTTCCTGACCCAGCAGCCTGGCCATGGTCCCATCACCAGAACCAGAAGCTTGGCTGTGCTTCCAAAAGCAGAACCAGACCCAGCAGCCTGGCTGTGGTTCCAGAACCAGACCCAGCACCTTGGCTGTGGTTCCAGAGCCAGAACCAGACCCAGCACTTGGCTGTGGTTCCAGAGCCAGAACCAGACCCAGCACCTTGCCTGTGGTTACCAGAACCAGACCCAGCACTTGGCTGTGGTTCCAGAACCAGACCCAGCACCTTGGCTGTGGTTCCAGTGCCAGACCCAGCACCTTGGCTGTGGTTCCAGAACCAGACCCAGCACTTGGCTGTGGTTCCAGAGCCAGCCCCAGCACCTTGGCTGTGGTTCCAGAACCAGACCCAGCTCCATGGCTGTGGTTCCAGAGCCAGCCCCAGCACCTTGGCTGTGGTTACCAGAACCAGCCCCAGCACTTGGCTGTGGTTCCAGAGCCTGACCCAGCACTTGGCTGTGGTTCCAGAGCCAGCCCCAGCACCTTGGCTGTGGTTCCACCTGCAGCCCCCCAGCCTGGCCGTGCTCCCCCAGCAGCACACACCTCGTTGATGGCCAGCTGCTCGCCGCCGCCCCCGGGGTGGCCGTAGCGGTGGGTGGAGCTGCGGAAATCCTCGTACAGATCCTCCTCGCTGCCCACATCGTCTGTCAGGGCTGTCTTGTCCAGGCCTCCATCAGTGATCACTGCAACAGCAAAATGCACACATTGGCACACTGCACAGCATTCAAAAAAAAAAAAAATTCTCCACATCACTCCACATATAAAATCATTTTTTTAATACTACACTTCTAAAATTTAATCTACATTTAATTATTTCTCTTCAATTACCACAAAAATATTTTTCATTTACAAAACCAAAACATAACTTATTCCATCAAACATTAAAAATAATCCATATAATTTTTTAAAAAACTTACATTATTAACTCCTAATATTAAAATAATTACCCATATAAAATGCATAAAAAATCATTTATCCATCAATATAAATCAAAATATAAATATATCTATATTAGAATATAAAAATAACTTTAAACCTTAAAACTTAAAAAAAAGATATTCCGTGCTGCCTCAGCAGCACTGAACCAGGATGGCAGCTCATTGGGGCAAGGAGCACCTTAATGCAGGATAAAGGGAAAAAAGACAAGGAAACTAGAGGAAATTTTGGCTCAGAATTCCACCCTCATGCATGCCTGTTCTTCAGAGAATTTTTCTCCACTCATGTTTTAACCCCCATACATGATTGTGTCTTTTTCTAGACTGGAAAATGCAATTTTTAAAAAATTGACAGCTGCTGCATATTGCAAAGAAAAGAGCAAGCAAGAATAGCAAAACAAGGTCTGAAAAAAGGCACAGGGCAATGATGGCACAAATGTGATTTTATTAGGATCTTGCTAGAAACTGGACTAGGTAACAAGAGCTCATGTCTGCCACCTCATAGCTTGAAGATTCTGATTTACCAATTCCTATCTGGCCAAAGGAAGTCTCAGCCTTTGGGAAAACCTTCACCTTGTTTTCACACACTTATTTGAGAATCCTTTTTGATGCCTAAGAGGGTGTTTGCTCCAGAATTATCCATTATTACCACAGAAAGGCCATCCTGCTCAGCACAGCACCAAACAAGCTACAGATAAAGGAGGGTTCACAGTCTGCAGCTACAGCAAACACTGAAATCTCAAGCCTGGGAGAAACAAAAATGTGGCATTTATACTCCTTGCACAGAAGAAAGTGTCACTTCATCTGTTTCATGGGCAGGATCTTTTTCCTAAAGTCTCCTTGAGGTATTAGCAAATACCCTTCAGTGCATGTGTGACATTCATCCCATCCCTGTACTGGTTACTGAACATGAACCTTCTGTTCTGAAATCTGTGAAAAATGGCAGTGATTAAAGAAACCACTTGCTGACATATTCATCTGGATTAGCAACTGCCAGGGCAACAGTTTCCATGACAAAGCAGTGGCTTGACAAAGATTCCTGTGCATGAAGCAAGTACCTACACAGCCATGGTGCAGAAATTGTAATTTCAGTAAATGGCCTTGACATAGCTACAGGAGTAAAACAGAATGAAAACACAGACATTACTGTCAGCACACCTGGCCACAGTCTTGGCTGTGCAAGTTACATGATGTCACCCTCTAAATTATTGCAGAACAGGTGAAAAAAATCTTTTGAGCTTGATATTGTAGAGACTCACAAAGCTGGACTTGAGCCCTCCTTTCCCTTCATAATGCATCTTGTGCACATAATGGTGCCATGGGGTGAAAAAAAGCACCCCATGATTTATTAGCTAATTAATTACCTGAAACCAAAGCTGCACCACATTAGCACTGAAGGAAGTGCTGACAGAGTTCCAGCCAGACCTGCAGAGTTTGTCCCCATCAACACTCTCAGAACTTGGGATGGTTTGTTAAGGCTGCACCACCTGATCTCTGCTATTAACAGGGAGGTGGAAATTCAGTGTAGCAGCTATCAGTTCAATGCACTGACCTGACATCAAAATGATGAGTATGAGCTATTTTTAGACTAAATACTCGCTTGTTTATGCTTTGAATTCAATAAATTGGCACAACACAGCAAGGATCGTCTGAAGCTGGGACTGTGCTTGGTATTGATGGCAATTCAGGACACAGAGGTGCATATGAGCTTGTGATTAAAGCAGAATTTTCTGAGCGAGTTTGGAACTACCCAACCATTCAACTTTAAGTGACATTTCACAAAAAAATCAAGCATTCCCCTAGCTTTGCTCTGACACCTCACATCGTTCATTATACAGAAATTCTGCACTGAATGTGTGCCAGTAGTGTAGATTGCATACAAAGCAATTCTGGGGTTAGGACCTAGTCCATTAATATAAAACTCAAAACCAGCTGGAATACCACTGATATAATAATTTAATGCAGAATTACCGTGGTTGGAACTTTTAAAACTAAATTCAAGGGCATTAAAGATATCACTTTTTGCTCATACACTGTCTGAAAAACCTTTGTCTGATAGTAATGAACAACTTCCAGTGTGTTAGTGTAGCACAGGAACAAATTCAAAATGTTTTTCAAGAACAAATAAAAATAAATCATTTATAAGAAGCAAGTCAGCAGTCACTTAATTCAAAACTCTTCTGCAGCCCTCTGATCTCATTCTTTTCCCTTATTTTACACGTGGCTTCATTGCTTTCCCCTTACACATCTTCTGCTATCTTCACTGCTAAACAGCAACCTTCAGCTTGAAAAATGTTTATTGGCATCTTTAAAGCTTTTGTTTTTTGCCCCCACATTTTCCTATTTGTTCTCTGATCTGTGCTTAGATGAAAAAGCAAAAGCTCCAGGGAGGTATTTATCTGTGTTACTTAAAATGCTCTATACCTCTGCTAAGTGCCTTGAAAGCTGTGCTTGCTTTTACTAGAGATCTGTTTTTCCTCTCTGATCTTACCAAGCTCATCAATTCTCTGCTGTCTCAAGGCCTGCTACTGCATTTGGGATTAGTTTTCCTAGCAAAAAAAAAAAAGACAAATTGCACCAAAACTGTACTTCACAAGCATGAGAAAGTTCTCAGTCCTTGAGGAAGAGTAGCCCAAGATAGCCATTGCACATCTTCCCAAACTAATGCTGCAGGGGAGAATTAAATTCATGAAAAATGAGAATTTGCTCTGAAGCAGGTTAGATGAAAGACATGACCACAAATAAATAAAATAGTAGTCTGGAATGGTGACCCAATGCACTAGAAAACCATCAAGGAAGTAGGAGAATGAAGGCTTTTAGTGTAGGAACTGACTTAATGTGCAAAGCATAAACTAGGTCAAGTAGAAAAGAGGCAAGCACTATACAAAAATCTTAGAAGACAAGTTAGCAGAGATTGCTGGAACAGCCTCTCAGCCTGCCCAGAGCACAGCACTGGCTGGGCACTGTGAAACTGCACAGGGGCTAACTCAGGTGCTTCATTCCTGCCAGCCCCAAGTGCTCATCTCTGTCTGACACTGAAATTCAGTGGCACAGTCATGCCTGGCCTCTCTGCAACACTGACCTGACCTGCCCCTCCCTGGCAGTCAGGCCACACCAAGGAACGATGTTCTGTCAAAAAGTAAAGCCAAACATCAATGAACTCCAGAAGATTTCTTCATATTTATACCTTGTCCTGATAAATTTCACTAAATATGGCAACAAATCCCACACACTGGAACTTAGGGAGGGGGAGTAACCAACATTTAGTACTACAGCCAATATGTGCAAGAACTAAAACTATTTCCTGCTGCTGTTAGTCCTAGCCCAAGCTTGGGATTTCTGTCATTCCAGTACAAAAGCAGATGGATAACGCTAGCAAGAGCAGCTCACAAAAGAATGCCACAAACTCTTTTTAAATGCATCCACACAGATAAAGTGTCCAAACCTTGACTACATGAAGAATTATCTTGAGGATATGGAGCTTCAAAAACGTGTCAGTGGGAGCAGGGAGTGGCACAGGAGCTCTGTGTGCCTGTGCAGGCAGTGCTTGGGCTGCACTCAGGGACAGGAGGGAAGGGTTCAGTGCAAATCAGGGGAAGCTTGCTCAGGATGGTCCAGGAGAAGGGCTCACCCTGCTCACACCTCCCCACAGGGTTTGCAATGCAGGTATAAGCAGGCAGTAGTGGGAAGGGTCCTGCCTGGGCTCTGCTTGTGCCCCTGCCTTGCTGAAAGGTGATGCCAAGCAACTCCAGGAGGTACTGGCACGCAGTTCCAGAGCTCTCCATGCCATCAGGAAGCCTCTGGAGCTGTTACCAGCTCTGTGGCTTCACAGAGAAAAGCACTCAGTGCCCAGATGGAGAGACAAGCCACAGGTGAACAATTCACTGCCCCCCTGCCATCCTGCTCAGAGGTAAATTGGATCATTTACCTGCCTGCATGGGGGGTTTGCACAGTCAAGCCTAGGTGACACTGGAGAACAAACCAGTGGGGCTGCACTGGGACAGCCTTGATCTTCACCACCACCAGGGATGGCAGGGAGGGGAAAACAGAGAAAAGGTTTTGTGTTGTTCATCAGACTGATGGGAAGATGAGGTTGGAATTAGATGATCTTCTGGAGGTCTCAGAAAACAAATGCTAACTGCAGTCCAGAGTTCAGTTGAGACTAATGTCACCAGTTCCACACATCTGTGCTCTGCTCCTCTCTCAAAGGATGAACCTGCCTCACACATTCCAAATACCAGGAATTAGTGAACACAAATTGCTGTCACACAATCAAAAAAATAAAAAGCTCAAACAAAAACCCAAACCAAAATAACAGCCAAAACCCTCCATACACCTACCACTACATATAAAAAAATAAAATTAAAGGAATATAATCCCACCTTCTCAGTGGAAAACTATTCTCACATTTCTGGAATAGTTTCCTTGGAGGAGCTGGACACTACAGCCCCACATTTAGCACAGCCTAACAGAGCTCTGTCAAACTCACAGAGGTTTATGTCTCAGCTGGAATAAACCCCAGCAGCTCCCCAGTGGCAAGGAGCTCCAGACGTGTGTCTGGGTCACAGGCCTGAACAATGACCCAGGACTGAAGGAAAACGGGCTGCAGGCACTTTCCCAAAATGTTGGTTATCTGTTTTCACTTGACTTACAGTCTACAGCTTTTAGGGGTAAGACTGGGACAGGAATCCATGATGATTATAGACAGCTTGGAAAGCCAAGAGCATCCAGAGTTTATTAAAAGCAAATTATATTGACAAAGGGAACAATTTTTCCTGTATTTGAATTCTCTCTTTCAAGTTTGCTTTTTCCACATCCACCCATTTCATTTGTCTCTGCAGCATTTACATTTAACATAATTCACCAAAACAACGGTAGGAGGCTGATTTACACTCACAGAGCAAATTAATTCAGAGCTAACAACATCATCCCCTCTGCCTCACTGAGCAGAGATTGCTGTGGTTGTGTGCAGCCCACAGGAAAGCTCAGTGCAGCTGTGCAGGAAGCACTTCAAGAGATTTAAGATGATAAACAAGTGAAGCATGGGGTTGGGAACCACACCCAGACTACAAGGCCCAGGTGAGAAGAGCCTCTCTACCTCCTCTTCATCATTTGGGATTGCTAAACCCTTGTCTCCTTGGAAATAGAGCTGCAGTTTCCATCAGTCCTGCTCTCAATTATGTGCTTCATTTATCAGATGCTTGGTACAGGGGTCCCTCTGCAGCTGCCACAGTGAAATCCATCAGTGATGTCATCCCAGCCCTGCCCCAGCAGTGCAATTCTGCAGCTCTCACTGTGCTGAGGGACCCTCTCTCAGCATTCTGCTCATGCTTGTGGGCCAGGTTAACAGGGAGAGGGAAGTCAGGCAGGGAATTAGCAACAAGGGAACAATGACCAGTTAGCATGAGCTTCATGAGGAGAAAAAAACCTAAATAAGACAAAACACCAAAACAAACCAGAAAATCACCAGGAACCTGGTCCTTCAGAACCAAGCCTAGAGAGATGAGGTCATTAGGATGACATTTCTGAGTAGGATACAAAACCATATTAAGCCAATCTTTGAAGGAGAAATCACAGACTGGCAAGGAAAGACAGAAAATATTTAAGGAGAAAGCAAGCTTCATCCCCTCCATTTTGAAGAAACATTAAGAAGGGAAAGGATTCAACATAACAAAATTGAATTAACATTTTGGTATAGTGCCACAAACAGAATTTCTTTTGTGAATGAAGCCAGTTCCTAATTAGCTGAGGTAAAGAGCAAATCTGTGCTTGAATAGAAAAAGGGACAGCTCTTCAGTGGGAAACCAAGCACAGATCCTCTGTGGGTCTGCTGGGCACATCACCCAGGGTACCATTCATCAGCAATAATGCACTGAGCCACCCACTCAGGTTTCAAGAGTTTTTAAATCCCAATTAGAATCTAAATGACTTGCAGGGAGGCTTCAGGGAGTTCTCAGCTCTCTCGGGTAGCAGAGATAATTATGGAGAAGAGAGAGGTGGATTATGAATGGCTCTGCAGCTCTGACTCCCACGTCACCACTTGCAGCTTGGCCCACTCTGCCCTGGCACCCACAGGGCACAGAGCTGCCCCCAGCCCCCTCCTGGCTTCTTGGGTGATGGCACAACTGGGAGAGGGGCAGTGATCTAACTGGCTTTGAAGAGGAGTGGACACAGTGGGAAAAGCAGATAGGAAATCACATAAATATACTTTCTTCATGCAAAGCCTGATCCTTTGTTGAAAAGTGCCTCTGTTGTACTGCACACAAACTATTAATTCACTGGCCTTGTTCCCATCACAGCTACTGACTTGGAAAAAAGCAGGCACCTCCTCCTCCTCCTCCATGTGTTTGTTGTTTGTTTGCTCAGGTCTGATTACTCATCCAGAGCGATGTTTGCTCTGGTTTTGCAGATGAACGTCTCTGCAAACGTTATTTACTTTATGTCTGGACAGCCCTGAACACAACAGGGGCCAATTCCAGTCAAGTCCTTTAAGCCCTATCACAATCTGAGCATGAAGTCAATGGCAGCAATCAAAGCTGGCAGACAAATCCTTTCCAGTGTCCAGGCACATTCTTTACCATATCCCTGGCTGGGTGTGCAGGTTGGACTAAATACCTGGCATGTCATTTACTGCCCCAAAAAGGAGTTTTATTCATTGAAGTGGCTGCAGTTTAAAGGAGTTTGGACGTGTGTGTGTCTGGGTGAAACAATCTGCCATCAGTTTTTGAACATTTCCTCTGTGAAAGACTGAAAGGATTGCTTTTCTCATTTCTAACAGGTAACAAGCACTGACACTCCAAACTCATGTGGAATTCTCACCTGTCCATTCCACTCTGCTGCTTAGCCCTGTGCCTGCTACATTTGAGTGAAAATCAGACCAAACTGCTCTCCCTTGATGTGAAAACCACCAGCAGCACCAAAGCTGCCCCTTCTTCAGAGCACTGCATCCCAAAATGCTGCCAGGCTGCTGCCTGGGGAGCAGCACACTCCTGCTGGAGCATGACCAGAGGCAGCTCAGCTCAGCAGGGTCCTCAGTGAGGCACCAGCTCACCTGCAAAGCTGAAAATGCTCCATCCCTGTATCCATATCCACCCATTCTTATCCAGAAGTGTAACAAAAACTGAGGAAATTCAAGCAAATGGGCCAGGAAACCAGAACAATAGTTATTTACAGTGGGCAACACCTACCTCAGCAAACATGGGAGGTAAAGCAGCATCAAAGAGTGTTAGTACAGCTGTCAAGCCTGACAAAAACGGACTGGAAGAGATTTTGTCAATAAGGTTCCAGGAATTTATTTGTTTTTATCTGTTTATTTTTAGAAGAGCATCAGCTCCAGATTTTCAAAACCTTATAGGCACATCCCACAAGTTGGAAGATCAGCAATCTGGCAAAAGGAGACATGCTGTTTATTTAAAGGATTATTCCCACAGACTCCCCTACAGGATCTCAACACTTGCCACTATTTCAGTGCCACTATTACTGTGGCATCACCCCTGGAATCACCTTTGGGCTTCTCTCAGCTTTTGTTTGCACAAATATATGAAACTTGCCTGTGGGAATGTGCAAACACAGGAGCCACACTCATCTTACTGCTACTGAGTCTTATTGCTCTGCCTTCACCTAATCTGTGTTCATCTGAACCAGAGCCCTGGTGCACACTCAAGCATTCCCAAAATCTGTGTTTTAATCCTTTTTTTCTCTTCCAGAATGCAAATGAAAGGCCCTTAAACAATTCAGACAGAACCAATATTTCTAGTTATCAGCAGGCCTCAAATAAAGACCTTCAGCAGAAAATGTTGCCCCATTCTCTCAGGAATTGTTGTCCCTCCTGCCTCTGCAGCTACTTTCCAAAGACTTAATTGGAAATTTCTTCATGCAAATCTCACACTGCCCTTGTCTCTTTCAATTTTATTGATTTGGTGATGATTTGCTTCACCTCTAAAGCACCTTCCTAAGAGCACTCACAGGAGTATGGTAGAACCCAGCTATCCTGGGCTCTCACAGAGCCTCCTTTCTTGTACCTGGGGCTTTATTAAACAAAGGAAAGAACACAGACCTGCTGTAGGAAATTCTGGTTGACTTTTATTTCCTGGAGGTCTCAGAAAACAAATGTTAACTGCAGTCCAGAGTTCAGTTTAGACTAGTGTCACCTAGGGTGGATCATGCAGTTCCTCACATCTGTGCTCTGCTCCTCTCTCAAAGGATGGACCTGCCTCACACATTCCAAGTGCCAGCAATTAGTGAACACAAGTTGCTGTCAAACAATCAAAAAATAAAAAATGAAACCCATATTTCCAAAGATTCTGCATTTTTATTCTGTCTCTACATTCAAGCGCACCCTCAAGAGACCAAGAGCTTGGAAGCTAAGTCTTTGCTAAAGATTTTGTTGCCAAAAAGCAAAAAAATTTTCATCAGTCTGAAGTCACAGTCTAGAAACAAGAAAATTCCACTACACACAAAGTATGAAAGAACACAGTAAAGAATGGCTAAGGTAATTTTGATGAAGATTTGCCACTAGGATGTGAAACAATTCATATCACAATACTCTCTAAAATGTTCCACTTAGTCATGCCAGCTTTGCATGGAAACAAAACAGACACAGGTCTTTCTTATAATGGCATCATCCACATTATAACTTGATTAAAAATAAAGAATTGTTTTCATAATAATTTAAAGCCTTGGCAAGGTGGCCACTTTGGCTAAGGCAAAACTATCAGCAGAGCCTGGAGGAGGCCTGAAATCCCCAGCCTGGGCAGGTGAGTGGCTCAGGCACTGGGCAGGGGCTGTTTGCAGCACAGGCAGCACAAAGAGCCTCTGCTGGCACTTGGGGAAGGCAGGCTGTTTATCCAAGTGTCTGAGGACTGCTTTAAGAGGTTAGCTTGGAACACTTCAGTTTGAAAAATGTGACCTTTGGTTTTTCCCAGAATTCTGCATAAATGCCATAAATTTAGTTTTTATCTCAGTGAAGCTATCTAGGCTGACAAGTGGCTTATATCTATGACCTTGGACCACAGAAGTAATTAAAAATGAATGCCATGAGAAGACTTTCAATTGCTCTCGTGCATTATCAAGTACAAGTCTCAAGGGGCAGCAAGATTGTTTTGTTGACATTATTTTGCATGACCAGTCTTCATCTGCTTTCATGCTGGGGATACAATATTCTCATTAAAAAATACTTTAAAAACTGCTTTACCTATAGGAAATCCCTCTGTCCCAGTTTATATTTTAATCTGAGTTCTAAGAAAATCCCTGAGATCAAGCTACCAAATATTTCTGAGGGGAAAACAGAAAAATCAAGGATTAATATTATTTAACTACAACTGCCACAATAGCTAAGGGATCAGGCTTTTTGCAGCATACATTTGAATCAGACGCTGCTACAAAGGAGTCAAAGCCAGGCTCTGAATTAGTCAGGGGAATTCTTTGGTGCTATTTAGAACAGATTTGGGAGATCAGCTCTGAGCCAGCTACAGAACAGATGCTGAACATGGCCAAATGTAATCCAGTTTTTATATTTGAGTAGAAAAAGCCACAAGAGCATTGCCACTGGAAGATGGGTGCAGAACAGCAGGGCACCACATCAGCTCAGGGACCTGAAGGACAGAGACAAGGTGGAAATTCAAACCCACTCAGACATAAATGGCATATTCACACTTTAGTTAGTGCAAGCATTGCTGCCAGAGCACAGGGCTGGCTGGTTTTAATCACCAATACCAAGAGCAGGTGTACAAACCAAGGCAAGAAGGTTGGAGCCCAGAGGTGCCCTGGATGAGTCTCCTGCCCTTGGGGCTTGGCTGGGGGTGCCCTTCACAGCAGATCCAGCTGCACCCCACACCTGTCAGCCCCCAATACCTCCCCTCCCCAGGGACTCCACACCTTCCTGCCAGTGTGAAAGAGAAGGAATGTGCACCAAAATAATGTCAAATAATAATCAAATCAAATAATATCAATAATATCACGATACATGGACAGTGATATTCTTACTAAATGCATTGAAGAACTCAAGGACAGGCCTTACTGCCTTATGCATTTGATATTGCCCACTGTGAAGTACTTGTTCCCTGGGAGTCTGGGGATGCAGAAATGATAGATAACTGCAAATCAGATTTAAAGAATTATCCTCAAGATACTGAACCTACTGATGGATGCATCTCAATAAACTTTCTAATATCATAGGAACAAAAGGAGCCTTTGCTTTCAGTAAAATGAAGTTTCCTAGGAAACTGGTGTGAGAAGGTGCCTCATTTCAGAGTTGTTCCACAACATTCAGCTCCAGGTCTGAACTGTGGCTGGATGTGTCAGATGCAATCTCACCCTACAGCAAGAAAACTCTTCCAAGGAAAACATTATTCCCCTTGAAATACATTAAGTATTCCATTCAAAGCCATTATTAATAACCCCTTTAAAAGAAAAAAAAAAAAAATTCTGTCAAGGTCACATTGGCCAAGGTGCCTTTCATAGTTAAATTCATCACTTAGGATATTTACTGTGGGCTTGGAGAAGGAAATCAGAGCAGCAGAATTGGGCAGATCAGCATTTCAGCAAATTGTGAGCCTGAGATGCTAAGCATGCATTTTGAACTGTGAATTCCAAATGACACATTACCACTTCCAGATCATTGCATGCCATACAGAATATTTTGGAGCTTTGGAAACTAATTTAGAAGTGGAGCCCATCCCCAGCTGGAGATGGTAAGAATGAAGCACAGCCAAAGGCACTGGTCAGATAAGGGACATTCTCCTGGAGACGTGGCTGCAGCAAAGTCATCCTTGCAAATCTGACACCAGTGGGGAGCCTGCTTGCAAAATACACCCAGGCTAAAACAAGGACATCCCTTCAGAGCAAGTCTCTGTGTGTTCTAATGCACTGCCTGGTTAACAAACCTGCAATTCCTTATCAATTGTTTGGATTTATGAAATAAGCACAATAATCCTTTCACTCAAGGGCAGGTATGTCAAATGTGATCGTTCCTGTGTTTAGCCAAATTTTAAAACATTGAATTCCACAGTGCCACTGCTATTGGATGCTATCTGTGCATTTCAAGCTGGCTGGACACATGGCCTGGATGCAGTGTAAACACAAAATCTGTCAGTTTAGATCATATTTCTGTAAGACCAAGCTCCTGGCTAATTTTCATATTCATCATGACTTGTTCTGTGCAGAAACATCTTCCTTTAAGTTAAGGTATAGCTGTCTCTGTCTCATAAATTCAAATAATTATTTTTATCTTCAGCTTTGGTGGTATTCCCCTGCACCAAAAGCCCAACTTCATCATTTCTGAGTGACAGCCTATGTAATGCAGGAT
Source organism: Fringilla coelebs (assembly GCF_963513975.1). Lineage (NCBI taxonomy): Eukaryota > Metazoa > Chordata > Aves > Passeriformes > Fringillidae > Fringilla > Fringilla coelebs. Next base: position 2,872,751 of record NC_140036.1, on the reverse strand, counting down.
TATTACATCAAAGGACAACACTGAAGTATCAATAAAGGAAAGAGGCCCTCAGGAGACTACTGTCAAAAGATATAAATTTCTTCCTCTGATATGAAAAAAACCCTACCCCAACCTCTAAAACAAATTCCCAGATGATGTCCATCCATCCTGGAAAGCCATCCATCTTTGCTGTGACAGTGACCAGTGCTCTCAGCACCAAAAACATTTGTTTCACTTGACAAGTAAGGAGTGTGGAGAGTGAGCTGGAGAGCCCAACAGGAGGGAAACAGCAGCAGGACAAGGCTCACCCTGCACAGGGCTGCTGTGCCTCACCTCAACAGCCCCAGATATTTCCCCAAAAGCAGCTAGGGGAGATACTGCTCTGCTGCTCCTCAGTTTCTGTAAAATCCTGTCTTCAGAACTGGTAGGAACAGTGAGTGTTGTTGATTTATTCTAAAGGAGGTTTAAAAGAGAATTACTGAAAAGAGACTTAGTGAAAATCAGTGAGTGAGGCAAGTAGCATGTAGTGGGGACCATGGGAGATTAGCATGCTGTAAAATACATAGAAAATTGAGAATGCTTTGTTAGTCTGATGCCTTGAGAAGGCTGATCCAGAACAGAGATCAGACAGAGCTAAAGAATAAAGCAGGGATTTATTCCAAGGATCTCCTCCATGGATCCACCTTGGGCAGCACCAGAGCCCAGCCAGGGCTGCACCCAAGATGAACCAAAATGGCCCCAAAATGGACACAATGTCATGGGAACTCTCCCTGGGATCAGCTCTGCTCCATTTGCACCTTGCAGTTCATTGTCCCATCCCAGCTTTAGCCCTGCAGTCCCACCCTGCTTGTTTTTCTCTCTCCAGCCCATGGGGTTTGTGCTCTTGGCCTGAGATTTGGGTCATTTGTCCTTGGTGCCCAGCTGGAGCAGGAATTGTTTTGTCTCCCTGCTCTGTGCAGAGAGCTCAGCATCCCCTAAAATGAACCCCAGAAGTACACACTAAAGCAGCAGAGAATCTGAAAAATACAAAAGCTCAAACCTGAGCCATGGAGTGCACAAGGCCATTTGGGTGCAGCAATGGCAGCTGTCCCTCAGGATGCCTGAGCTGTGTGGCATGCTGCATTCTGAGCTGCAGCTCTCCTGGCACCTGCCCTGGGGGCAATGCTGCAGTGCAGCCCTTTTGGAGCACACAGGATGGACAGCCCTGTCCCTGTCCCTCACCAGCTGCAGTCCTGCAGAGCACCATGGCACACAGTGCAGAGGACACTCACTCCAGCCATTCGGCTGTGACCTTGTACTCACCCACTGCCCCAAAGCAAACTCAGGAATCTTTACAAATTCGCTTTTTGCTTGTACCAATAAACTGTGTTGACCACCTCTTCTCCCTTTTTTCTTCTAAATATAAAACCAAAAGATGGGTAATAGGGACCTGTGTCACCCTGTAGCAACCTCCCTACCCTCAGCATTGCAGAGCTCTAAACCCCACCCCACCAGAGAGCAGCCCCTCCAAGGAGCTGACAGAGCCATTACACATACAGATGAGGGATATAAATCTTTTCACAATCCTGTTTCCTCAAACCTTGATAAATTACTCTTCTGTCTGCCTTCTTTCCTTTCAAACACAAATGCAAGGGCCAGGCTCCAGAAGTGGGACATTCTTCCCCTCAAGCCCGTGTCTGAACTCAGCAGGTGCAGTTCCACTGAGGGCAGGAAATTGCCATTTCTAGACCATGTTCCTGGAGTCTGCTTATCTTTGCTGCTGGAAACGTAGCAAATGTCATCAAAGTGTATCAGAAGTTAAACAATCCCCTTGACTCCAGTATGCCTCTGCTGTAAATACAGTCTGAGCTTGTTTGAACTGGAAATTGTCATTCCTGGGAATAATTGCTCTGTACACAGCACTGCCTCCAGTCGATACCAAGGCACATTTCCTGAGCTGCAAGAGTTTTCATTACTAACCTCAGAGCAACCTTAAAGGTTTGGGTTCATTCTTTTCACCCCACTGCACAGATCCTTCTTTGCATAATCTCAATGGTGCTTGCCTGGTTTCAGTGCAGAGCAGCATTTCCAGCCTGATAAAGGCTGGAGAGCTCCCTCAGAGGTGAGAGAAAAATGCACAGACCCCTTTTAATGGGGAACAGATTGATCCTAGATGGGAGGGACACAAAGAACAGAGGAATTCACAACTAAACAAGGGAGTAGCAGAGAGATGATTAAAGATATCATTAATACCTCCGTTCTAATTAGTACTCCCAGTCTAAAGCAACAAAAGAGCATCCTTTCATGTTGCCCTCCTCAATACTGTAGGCACAACAGACAAGTTTTCCCCTGTAACCATCATTTCTCCTCATGCTCTGCAGTGGTTGGGATCACCACAGGTTTGAGTTGTCACTTTGGAGAGGGCTTGGGCACTGGCAGCTGGAATGGCTGGCACTCAGGTACCACAGTAATGGGTCATCACAGTTCCAATGACTCCACCACTAAATCTACAGCTTCACATTTCAGCCAGCTCCTGTCTCATCCAGCCTTTGGGGAGGAGAGAAGCACATTGTGAAGATGTTACATTTCCAAGCAATGGGGTCTGGGACTCAAAAAAGAGACTGGGCATGATGAAGAAATCAATAGATTTTCTCAGTTCCAAAATGATGCCAGCTGGAGAACTGATCTGGAAATCATGAGAAGGTTTCTGCTCTCCTGGTGACAGCACTGCAGCATCACTGTGTACAGCACACATTGGATTCCTGTGGCCTTGGCTATTGCCAGAACCACTGAAATCTGTCAAACCCAAAGGAGTTTGGTATGTGTGAAGACAGCTTCTGGACTTGACAAATATTTTCCTCTCCCTTTTGCGGAATGCAAATAGTGTGAACTCAATCTCACCACAACTGGTGCTACTTCCTCAACTAAGCACCCACTTTGTCCCTGAGAATAATCTCAGTTAGATCTACCTCTGGGAAAAACCTGCAGGAAAAGGAGAAATTTGCACCTACTTCAGTCTCCTGACAGTATTTTGCTAAGCACAAAAATCAGTATCTTCCTCATGCTCACAGAAATGGTTACGTGGAAATAGGAGTCTTAGGCAAAAAATTCTCACATTGAAATTCCAGGTATTTCCACAAATAGTCAAAAAGACAACAAATCCCAAAATTATACAGTGTTAATTACATAGTGTTAATTTTTTAATCCCAAAATTATACAGTGTGAGCAGACACGATCCCTAAGGTACCATAAAGGTGGGATCACACAGGAGTCAGCAGCAAGAGAGGAAAGCCTGCTCAGTGAGCTTGGCTGAGCACCTCATCTTCCAGCAGAACATGAGCAGCAAGAGCTTTATCTAACATTAGCAAAGGGGAGGGAGGGTGCAGGCTGCTTCATCTCATGAACACATCTATCTTGCCCAAAAAAACCATGATGCAAAATATTTTTCCCCCCAGTTATTAATTTATAAGCCTACACTCAAATAATCCCACTTTTCTGAGTGATGTGGAAAAAGCTGAGCAAGACCAAGATGGATAGGAGGACGAGCAATGCAGAGAGCCCTGTACAAGAGGATACCAGCAAGACATTCTGCTTATTTCTCTACCCCCATTCCAGGAAGGAAAACATCCCCAGCCCCAGAGCCACCATTAGGATTGTGTAGAAGGGGCAGATTCTCTCTTCCACCTCATTCATCTCCACTGCAGCAATAAGAGAGGATTTGGATTTTAAAAACCAACATATGAAAGCACATAAATATGTTTCAGAAACAGGTTGAAACAATTAAAGCAGTGGAAAAAACCTCTTCAGCTTCTAACTAATGGATTGCATTTGCCCAGCAAGGAGTGACAGGCAAATTTGGGCTTGAGAGAACAACTTGTAAATTGTATTCCCATGGCCCACAAACATCCTCTGCTGGGTTCTGATGAGAAAGATGTTGAAGGACTGCTTCAATTTTCTCTTGGTCCAGCATTTGATTTACATCTCCTTCAATCCCTCCCCAGTAATCTCTGCTCAAGATGTCCAAGGGTGAAGCAAATGCAGCTACTTAGAGCTAACAAGGACATGGAGATGGCCCCGGAGGCACCACAGCAGAATCTGGAATTCTCATTCCCTGTGGGTATACAATACCATTTTTAGCAGTTGCTGACCTGTGTTAGCAAAAGAATGGGCTCAGAAAGGCAAGAAAACACAGATGTAGTACAGAAGCAGAAGAGTGTGAGACAACCCCAAAACCTGCATGTACCATTGAGCACTGAGCCTGAATTCTGCATGTTGCTGCTGCAAGCACTCCCTGACAAGGTCTGGCATCTGCATTCTGGGTCTCACCAACCAGGAACTGACCGTGCCAGTAAAACAGTTAAACACCATCATATCTAAATTATGCTTGGGTGATATTTTTTGTTCATTTCTGGAACAGAATGGAGAGTCAGCACAAATGAGTTCTCCAAGATGGGGGTGCTGAGCTGCCTAGAACATCAAAGTTGATCTAATACTTCCTACACGACTCACATAGTTTGAATTACCTGTGGGACCTTCCAGGTACCCCACTGAGTCTAGAATAGTCACAACTCAAACAGCCACACAAGATGGCATGAAAGTGGAAAGAGGGAGACTGTGAAGTCATCTTCATTCTATACAAATACACAGGAGGCTTTTGAATACATAAATTAGTAGGGAATAAATATCTTGGAAACATAAGTGTGCTCCTAACTGTGCAGAAAGGATTTAATCCAACTTTTGCTAGAGTAAAGGGATATTGGAATGGAGCCAAAGTGATTTACTGTGCAGTAATGAAATAAAAAGATCAGTGAAGCCAATTACTTGAATTGCAGGTCAAAGCATGGGTAGTAGTCCAGTGTTCATCCTGATCTTGTCTGCACAATGCAAGACTGGAAGGGACCCTCACCAAATCTCCTTGCCAGGTCCTTTGCTCTGAACCTGAGTCAACAGCAGTAGTAGTTTCTGAGAAAGGTTTCCCCAATCTCCTCCTCAAGACCTTTACTGACTGAGACTTCACAGTCTCTTCAGGTAATCTTTTTCCAGGGCTTTTCCTAGCATCCAATCAGAAACATCTTTGCCACAGATTTCTCCCTCCTCACTATCCTCAATATATAAGTATCAAATAGTTACCTTCAGGACAGCCTTTCGAGGCATTTCAAGATTTATGTCTTCCTCCATTCTCCTCTACTGCACACTCCTAAAATAATCCAAACTTCTTCTGTAGATCACGTGCCCTGAATTACTCTCATTACTTTCTTCTGGATCCTCTCCAACTCATCCCACAGCACTCTCATTGTGGTGCCCAAAAATATGCTCTGTATCTCCTTTAAACCACTACACACACACTTAACAAGTCAGCCTACACACTGTTTCATGCTTCAAGCTAAGCACATTCAAATGACGTTGTTAGGAGCTCAGAACAGCTTTATTTTAAATTATAGAGTAGATTGGTGTAGTGCATTTTAGACTAGAACGGGCAACAAGAACGCATCTGCTGTGAACTCCCTCCAATCCAGTTAAATTGAGGGCAGTGTGTTTCTGGGCCCCAGGAGCTGTTGCTGCCTTCACACAAGTTCAGTGCTATTCCAGGAGGAAAGTGCCAGACAGTTCCCTGCCCTGCAAACCCAGCACAACATGTCCTGACACAGCCACACTGATTTGGGAGTCCTCTGTGAGCCACTCGATGTGCACCGAGCACAGGAAGCGATTTCTGGTACCCATTTGGGTCTGAACTTTGAACACTCCTCCCGAGAGCTCTGCTCAACCTGGATATCTCTCATTTTCTTTTATTTACTGCAGCTCAGCCAGATCCTGGAAAGAGACCTGTCAGTTCTTGTTGTGTGCAGCTCAGTGACCTTCAGGAGACAGTCTCGCTGCTGAGCATTTTGTTCAGCAGAGAACTGAGGAAAAGCACAGAGCCAGGTCCCTGTCTTGCAAGAGTCACACTGCCCAATAATCTGCTCTCCCTAATGCAAAAGGGCAGAGCATTCCCTTCCCTGCTTTCTACCCCGTTAGCCTGACTATAAATGTGATTGCACTGATAAACATCCACAGCAAGAGATCATTTGCCCAAACTAATTAACTGCTGCCACCAAATCACCATGTAATATTTTCACTAGGAAAGTGCAGCCTACACTGCTGTGTGACATTTAGCTTTTAATTGCCCTCAGTCACCAGCAACAAAAATTCAGCTGTTATTATTTGTCTTGGTGAAAGTTCCCCCTCTAGATAAAAATGAGGCCTGTCAAATACCATCACAGGAGCACTAATGCTCGGGGTTAAGCTGCAGCAGGGGCTGTCAGGGAGCTGCCCAGCCCCCAGAGGGAAGAGGACATGGGAAGAAGGGGATTAGGACAATCTGATGGAGCACAGCATCGCTGGGGCACAGCAGGGAGGGAGGAATGCTTAGGGCAGGAATTCATGCTGAGCAGATACTCCCACTCAGCCTGCCTCCAGAGCAGCTCACCACGCTCCCAAGCCTGCTGCTCTCACTGGATTTTGAAAGACTTTGGCCAGCAAGGTTTGCTCTGAGTGGTTTTCATCTGTGCAAACAAGGACAGAACAGCTGCACTGGGAAATTCTGTCTTGCTCCAATTAGCTTGTGGCTGCTCACCAGCCAACTGTCCTGAGAGCTGCCCTTTGCAGTCAGAGCGTGACTTCCAACCTCACCTCAAGCACCATTAGGAAATTGCTCTTAAAAATTTGCAATTTTTATTTTCATCTCTCAATAAACCTGCCTGCTGCTGTTGCTCTGACCGCACCATGTCTGTAGAGACCAGAGAATTCAAGTGCCTGAAGCCACCTCTATACAAGGCACTCAGCTGAGGCTGATAACTGGGACCAGTTCAGAGCTCAGTTGGGCATGCACACATTTTAATGTTCTCCTCAATTCCAGGATGGGCAGAGCAAACAAAATGCTTTTTGGGGCTGTATCACACCAAATATCTTGTGGCCAGCAGAACAGAAGATGCCAGGGCCAGCAACAAAGCTATTAATTCAGGGGAGAGGCTCACCTTACTGTCACAGAATATGCATCAGGAAGCACAAGGGGATTTTAAAATTTTAATTCAAGGCTGGAAGGATCAATATCCAAATTAGCCCACAATGACCTAGCTCCAGAAGGAGCAAGGACACATCAATTGAGTGCTTCAGCCAGGTTGATTAGCCAGGCTGTGACAGGTCCCTGTTACAACCTGGCTGGGAGGATCTAACCCACCCAGGCATCTCTGCTCATGTGTAAATACCTTGGAGGTCCTTCACAGTGCTCAGTTTTGACAGGTAGAAACTAACTTTTGAGCTTTCCATCCACAGATTTTTCCAGGAAAAAGAAAGAAATGCCAAACTCCATCTTAAGTTCTTGTAAATCAGGGCCCTGAACAAACCAAAATTCAATGTCAAAGACTAAATTGTGAATCCTTTGCTCACCTTAGTATATAAAACTTCTCTGCAGTTGTGTGTTGCAAACCAGTGACCTGTCATAAGTGAGTATGAGCTCAGCAGCCCAAGTAAGTGGATCCCAGTTCTTACTGTGCCTCAGCACAGTCCAGGACAAAATCCAGCCTGCCTGTCAGCCCCAGCCCCTGGAAGCTCAACCTCAGCTGTCCTCTTTTGCTAAATATCCTGAAATTTACTCCCATTTTCACTCTGGCTGTGTAACCAAGCACAGCAAGAGGGGACTGTGAGCTTGGAGGATGTGATAGTTTACAATGTTTTGCTCCTGCTTAAGCAAGCTGTGTTTTGAAAAAATGGGAGTTACATGCTAGAAAAGCTGCAGACTAATTTTAAAAATAATTTGAGGAAGATATTCTTCTACTTGTTCATATGATTTATGCCATTGCTGCAGCTTTTCTCTTTTCCACAAAGTCTTTAATGAGGAGTAAGACGAGTGATCAGCAGCACAAGAACTCAGATGCTTCCTGGAATTGTTGGGGTTTAATGTAAATGCATAAAATCCAGGCATCACAGAGCTTTTTGCAATATAATTCCAAAGCTGCTTAGAGGCCAACTCAAGATAAAAATGTTTGTGCCTGTCTGGTTACCCTGAGCATGCAATAACCTCTCAGAGGCTGGTGCCAGAGGCTGTGAATTTACCTCCAGGTATGTGTTTTATATGCAGCAATATGTTGTCATTTAAACAAAGCTCCACACAAGTCACATCTTAGTCACTGTCTACAATCTGCCCTTGGAAACAATTTTACTGTCTGCTTACTCCAAGAACACAATTACTTTTTGCTGCACAAGGTGCTCAGCATGAGCATGTACCAAAACTCTAACAGGGATTTTATGGGGTTTTTTTTCCTAAAAAAAAAGCTTTGAATGTCTCCTTGAGTTACTAGCATGCAAAGGGACTGATCTCACCACCACTCTGCCAGGCAGTTTGGGCACACAGACCCTCTGCTAGGTGGGAGTACACCAGGGAACAAGAGGAAAGCAGAGAGAGGCAGAGCCATTTGCTGGTAATCTCTCTGAAACTGAAGGAAGATCTCCTCATTCTTATTTCTGCAGGTTTTGCTGCACCACTAACTCCCCCGTGTCACTACCTGCAATCACACCCAAATAGGAATAAATATTAATTTCTGCCAATTCCCTGCTGTGCTCCACATTAAAATGACTCCTGGAGCTCTCCTTGTTGGGAGGAAGACACAATAGCATGCAGAGCTTTTGTAAACAGGCCTGAAAGCTCCCTTGGTTTTGTAATCATCTTACACAACTGCTATCAGCCATGACAGCATCCTTTCAGATTATAATGTCCTGAGACATGCAGATAGCAAAGACTTGCCTAAGGCTACTCTTCTTCTGCTTGTAAAACTATTAATAAAAATACCTAGGCAAAGACTTGACTTTATTGCTATAGATTAAATGAAAAGGCAACTGTGCAAGGAGTCTGGCCAGAAGGATTACATTATTATTGATCTGGTTATTGTCTGATCAGGTCAGCAGCAGGTCAGCAGGACTCACATTCCTGCTATACAGCCCAACTATTTAAAGGTTTGTCTTCTCAGGGCAGACTTTCCTCTGCTGCCTGCCCTGCATAGGCTGGAATGGAGCTGAGGGTTGGCAGGACTCCACTGCTGCTGCAATACAACCATTACAATGGACTAAAATTTGCTATTTTGGCTGCACTTTTTCAAGCTGCAGAAGGAAGCCCACATGAGGGACAATCCATATCAATGGTATGCCCAAATGAAAGGGTGCAGCAAACCCCTGAACTTAAGCTTTGCATAAAGGAAGCAAAATCTGTGCTTGCAGCATTTGATGGTACTTTCATTGCTGGGCATAGCTCAGCTTTGCTTTCTTGTTCAAAATCACCATCAGCCACCCAGAATGGCTGCCTGCACCACAATCTGCACAGGAAGTGGGCATGGCACCAAAGCCAGCAAGCTGGGTCACATTCCCAGCAGTAATTACAACAGAGAAAGAAAATAGCAGGGGAAAAAGACAATACCCAAAATCAAGTGGTGGGATAACAGAAGAACACACATTTGTGCTTCAAAATACCCATGGAATCAACTCTCTAATTCAGCCTGCACATTATCCCTTCCACCCCTACTCATGGCAGGATGCTGCTCTGGTTTTGCTGGGGAGCACAAGGGCCATGCCAGCAGCCAGGCTCAGGATGTGCAGCAGCAGCTTCCTGATGCACACCAGGCATGCTGCTCCTCCAGCAGGCCAGGATGTTATTGTTCTCATGGACTCATGCTGGCAAGAAGTCCTCTCTCCACCCAAACCCACAGAAAGCTCTCAAAGTTGGAATCTCATACTTCCCAGTTTGCAAATCCTTCCATCCTGGAGGCCTCACAGATGTTGAACAAGCACCAGACCATAACACCAACTCTGTGATCCCATGCTCAGCTATGGATTCACTGGGGGGAGCTCCAAATGCTTTCAGCATCTCTGAGCTTGTGCTGTCCACAACTCCAGCTATTTAGGCAACTTTGGATGAACCAGAAAACAAAACACAACAGAGAAAAAAATAATTCTGAGGAACCCTTTTCTAGACTTAGCAAATGCACCAAGAGACTTTAGAAACATTCCAGTTCAGAGTAACATAAAATTGTGGAAGTTTTACCTTAAATGACTTTATTATCCTCATCTAGAACAAATAAATTATAATTCATTTAATTAAATTATATGATATTTTAAATTATTTAGATTGTATTTTAGACTATAAGTCTTGCCTATGGGTTTTTGTTAAATTATATTTTAAGTCTCACCTATGGGTTTTTGGGAAGGGGAGGCAACGAAAGAAACTCAAAATTTATCTTAGAAAGTCTGGTCTTAAAGCTGCCTCTCTAGATGTGCAAAGATTTGGGTTCACAACAGCAGCCTCCAAGGCAATTTAACAGACTGGTTTTGCTGTGTCAATCCCTGGTGTATGTAACACAGACCCCTTGTACCTGTTGTGGACAGATAATGTGATTGCACAGGTGAGGAGGAGACACCCCCTGTGTTTGCTGCTGAAAGGAGCAGTGCCTCTCCTGCAAACCAAGCCTGGAAACCAGAAACAGAGTGAGCACCTGAGAGCAGCAGTGGCAGAGAGCTGCAGGCTGAGGCCATCACTGAGGCTGGGATGATTTTTTAGCCTGTGCTTTCTGTTTTTCTGACATTGCTTCAGATCTTCAGGATCCCAGCTATAAAAACATTCCTCTTAGGAGGAACATGGGAGTGAGAACAAAGAGAGAGATTTCCTTCAATAGCATACACACACTAAGGAAATTCAAAACAAAGGAGCCAGACCCTGTTATTTTATAGAGCCTGTAACATTCATGTCACACTTAATATCATGTTACCTTGGAAGACACAGAAGACTTGCTTTACATTTCAGCAGAACCTCAAGTTTTTTAGCAAAATGCAAGACAGTTTGTCTCAAGAGAGGAATCTGTCCACAAGACCTAGGACCCTGTAAATCTAGCTGTTATCTGACAGGAATGCAAACATATTGGCCAACAATTAGTTCAACATCCCATTCTTGCTAAGGGGGATTTCCTGCTTCAATCACAACACACATATTAATAATATTATTTTTTAAAAATCAAAGCAAAAATTAAATGCCAGTGTTCAAATAAATCACCTAAGCATGATGGCTGAAACAATAATAAGCAAAATCTTGATCACTGAGTGAGAACTACTTGTTCTAATTTGACTTCTTAGGCAAGGTTAGTCCCATGCTGATCTCAGCACAAGCAACCAAAGCCCTGCTTAGGAAGGGTGGAATTCAGTTTTCTCCTTGTACAGCTGAAGCTACAATATAGTCTCTTTAATCATCAACTCTGTTTAGCCTCCACAGACATAAACAAATTTAAAGGAATGTAAAGAATTAGACAAGGCCATTAATACAGGGCCCAGAAGCTTCAAATCTTCAATTTGACATTAACTGTCTGAAAAGCAGGCAAGATAGAGGATGCCAGATATTTTAACACAAATATCTCATTTGTGCACAGTGTTTCTGGAAGAATTTGTGCTTATGCTATAAATGCAATGATAAGAGTCTTTTCAGGGCAAAGGGATCATTAAATGATGGCAGTTCTAATTATTGCTTGACTGTGACATCCCCAACCTCTGGTACTCAGGCCTTTTTTGCTTAGAAATATCTGGTGTGTATGTTACCTGAGGATTCTCTTTGCTACACAAACATTAACAGGGCTCTGAGAAGTCCCACATGGAGGATTTTTATTCTAGAAGGAGAGCTGTGAGGAGAGCTCCCATGGGTCAGAAGGAGCTGAGGTTCTTTTCAACTGCAGGCATAAAACAAAGCACAAGTATCCTCCTCTGAGGGAATAACTTCTAAGGACAAAGCTCAGCTCTCCTGGCTGAGAGAAGGCCCCCTGTGATAAGCAGAGTAAAAGGGGTGTCTTGAGGAGAAACACCTACACAAATGGGGCATGGGGAGGGAGAAGCTTTTCAAGTGGAAGGACAACTCTGGCACAAGGACAAACGTGTACAAACTTGCTGTAAGGGAATTTAGGACTGGGGAGACATTTTCATTGCAGGAGGCTTGTGACTCTCAGAGCTGTAAGCTCCTGGAAGAGCCTCCTACACAGGACTGATAAAAGCAGGACAATCTAGTTAATTTAGAGACACTGCTGGAAAATAAGTTATAGAAGTGCCCCAGTACAGAGCCAGTTATAAGAGAAAAAGGATTGTTCTTATTGGAGACTCTCAGACTCAGCAAGTCCCTGACGGTCCTGTATGTTATTTTAAAATTAACTAAAGATGACAAATGAAGGATCAGGCAGCACTGAAACAAACTAAACAAGAAAAACCCTTCATGAACAAAGAACTCAAGTCCTACACCTGAGCTGAACACTGTGAGGAGATGGGTTCTGCTCTGCTGCACGTTCCAGAACATTGCACAGAGCTGTCAGGATGTTAACTCTGATGCCTTGAGAAGGCTGACCTAGAGCAGAGATCAGACAGAGCTAAAGAATAAAGCAGGGAATTATTCAAAGGATCTCCTCCATGGATCCACCTTGGGCAGCACCAGAGCCCAGCCAGGGCTGCACCCAAGATGAACCAAAATGGTCACAAAATGGACAATTGGTCACAGGGTCTCTCACTTTGATCAGTTCTGCTCCATTTGCATCTTGCAGTTCATTGTCCAGTTACAGCTTTAGGTTGTGAAGTCTCATCCTGCTTGTTTTTCTCTCTCCAGCCCACAGTGTTTGTGCTCTTGGGCTGAGATTTGGATAATTTGTCCTTGGTGCCCAGCTAGAAAAGGAATTGTTTTGTCTCCCTACTCTGTGCTCACCATCCCCTAATGTGAAGCCCAGACCCACACACTAAAGCAGCACAGAATCTGAAAAATAGAGAAGCTCAAACCTGAGCCATCACCTTCACATGCACTGGAAGAAGTGTTGAGGAGCTGAGTGAACAGGCAGGGGGTTCCAGGAGTGCTCTGTGCTCAGTTGTGCCTGGGCTGCCTTTCCAACTGTGAGACATTCAAATCCTGTCTTGGCACCCCCAAATAACAGGCACATAAACTCCCTTATCAGCCAGGGGCTATTGAGCAGTGTACAGCAAAGTTTCATTAAACTGTAGGGGAATCTGGATGCTCCCAAATGCCAGAGTAGGGCTCCAGATTCTTTAAAAGTAGTATTTTTAACTACTCTGCATATAATGCAATGAAATGTTCCAATCACTTAAGTCTTGTAAAGAAGTATACTCTCGAATTTAATAAAGATGAAAGAAGTAAAAGCGTCTTGTCATTTTGTTTCTCTAGTCTGAATTGAATTGATCAAATTTCCTTATGGGAAGTGCTGTTAACTCCTACCTGCACAGCTCTATTCTTTAACACAACCCAGGATACAGTATTTCTGGCTGATTAAGGGATGCAAGACTGGAATCTTCCTCAGCTTTTCATGCAAGTTTGTGAAGCATTTCCTACACTACAACATTTTGCTCAAAATGGTTTTGCTGCGAGCATTCTGTGGTTTGATTCAAACCCAGAAGTTCTGTCTTGCTTCCCTCAAAGAAACTGGATGAGCCCCACCTTGTAAAGGAGAGGAGAAGGGAAAGTCCCAATCATCAATTGTTATAGAATAACCTGAGTTGGAAGGGACACACAATAAATCCACCTGCCAGCCCCACACAGGACACCCCAAGAGTCATCCCCCATGTGGCCATGAGTGATGTCCAAACACTCCTTGGCTGTGTCAGGCTTGGTGCTGTTGCAGTGCCCAGCCACTCTCTGGCTTTTTCTAATATCCTATCTAAATCTCCCCTGACAGCTCCATGCTGTTCACCCAGGTCCTGTTGCTGGTCACCAGAGAGAAGAAATTGCCTGTCCCTTGTGCAAGGCTTTCCCTTCTCTACCTGAAGCTCCATTGGGGTAGGTGCCCTTTACCTGTGAGGTTCCTGGCTGAGGATCCCAGCTCACCCCAGAGAGCAGAGCAGAAAGTGAGGAGACTTTTCCTGAGCTCTACAAGAGTTGCTTGTCTCCAAAGCCTGCGTGGGGGGCACTGGCAAACAGAAGCACATTTGGGCTGCTGTGGGCCTCCCTCCCACTCGTGGGCTGCAGCAATGCTCTGGGAACAATGGAGCCTCAATTACTGCAGCTGGGCAGCCAAACAAGGGCTGGAGTTTGAGAGCAGCTGATAAGCATCTGGATAGCAGAGTGATGAACAGAGCCTGCAGCCTGTCTCAGAGTTAGCTGCACCAAACACTCCCACCTACTGCAGGCAGCCTGGACAGTGTCCAAATATGGTCTCAAAAATGGACAGCAGAATCACAACACAGAGCTGAAGACAGGAGCTTCACATATCAAGGAACAAATTCAGATGAGCACAACAGGTGATTGATGACAGTGGGAAATAGGAAGAAACAGCAGATAAGAACTGACAATATGAATATAAAGGAAAGCCAAAGCTTAGCCTGGGTCACTGAGGAGTTTTGCTATGCATCCTTTGGTCAAGAGAACTGCATCATCTTTTAGCACCAAGCTACCCTGAGTAGCAAACCCATGCAATGCTGAGTTTTGGAGGTGCACAAAGTAACCCCCAGAACTTTGGGCCAGCCAACCACAGCCAGCAGGCAACAAACACCACTCTGGGATTTCAACAATGAACAGGAGGAAGCAGGAGGGCCAGGCTATGAAAGATTTCTTGTCTGTAGTTTGATGTTAGTTTTCTCCCCCTGCTAGGGTGAAAGCAAAAGGCAGAACTGGGGAGGGGGGGGCAGAATATATTCAGAATTTTCCCTGTTGGAACTGAGCCCACTGTGTTACACAGGTATTGTTAGGAACCAGCTGAAGAGATCCTTCTGCCCCATCCATACAAATGATCAACAGCCCAGCTCTGGGACCAGGAGAGAAATCCCTCTGTTCACTTAAAGATCAGCCCTATGAAACAGCTTCCTGCCTCCCTGTCTGAGGAGAACCATCACCATCTGCCAGGATCCTCCTCTTGTGCTCACCTGGAACCACGCTGGTGAGGAGATGCTTTGCAGAAACTTCTCATGCATATGAAATGTGCAGAGGTCTTAGAGACCTTTCTGTGAAACAGAGCAGCTGTGATACCTTCATGGTAGAGGCTGGACTGGACACACTAATCTATTTTTCAAGGAGATTTCCCTTTTGAATAGGGTGAGCTTCTACTGAATTAATGAAGTGTATGGAAGACTAAACAACACTCTGCCTGAAAAGATTTGAAACTTGCTTGGGAAAAAAATATTGCTACACATTACATCTTTAGGTATGTTATATAGCAGGAAAAAATATGACTACACATTACTTCCTTAGGTATGTTATATAGCCTTGATTAATCAGTGTCCTTGTTCACAGGGACATTTTTGTCCCAAATTTACAGAAAAATTCACAGTTTTAGCTTTTTTAGGCTGGCAATTTGGAATTTATTGCAAACCCTATGTATTTTCTTTGGTCAGCTTGTATTTTATTCATATGTGCTCAGCACTGGCTAACCTTGTGATCTCAGTATAATAAACTCACTGAAGGGCTGCATTTCTCTAAAGACAGCTATGCAGTTTCCTCATGCTACAGATTTTAAGGCTTTTTGTTTTTTAAACAGAGGATTTTTATGCACAGCATTTTTAATCCACATTATGTTTAGTTTCAGTATCCCATTGTAGGCATTTTCATATCTTGGTAAGTCTTGTAGAAGAAAAGCACAATTTATTGTTGGGACTGCAGCTTCCTATACTATCAAGAATTCCAGTGCCTGATTAGCTGTTTGTAACAATCTCAGATGTGTATTTCAGTCTGGCAATGAAAAATACCAATATCTCTCAAAGACTGAAAGTCAAACAAGAAAATCTGACAGAAAATCCCAAAGTTATCCCAAGCTAAAAATCACAAGAAAACTCAAATAATGAATTTGGGAGAGAAAATATTATATTAAATTTAATTAATTTTCATTTTCAATGAAAACCAATATTAATTTATTAATGCTTCTCATATACTGATGGTAAATATGATGCAAATGTAAGGGTGAAAACAAAGTAGGCCACAAATCTGTGAGAATCCTTTTGTACTAACCAAATTTCAAATCCCCCTGATTTGCTTTAAATTGTGATTTGGACCAGGAGGTCACACGCACACCACACCCTTGATATTCTTCAGGGGGAAAATCCTACTTACAGAGCTTGCTAGATGAGGTTTAAATTTCCAGGAAAAATAGATCTAGATCAGAACAAGAGAACATGGAAAGTTAAATGGTTTTGTGGGGATTTTTCTTGGTAGAAGAGATTACCATCTCAGAGGTAGCACATCAGCTCTTTAGGTAAGATGGTGAATGCAAGAACAGATTTTGATCAATATCAGAACAGCTTAGCTAGCAAAAATGCAAGCATGTTGCAGTTTCTGTTCAACAGAGCTTTGGAATTCAACACTTGGAAGGTGGGAAATGAAACTTAACCCCTTGCTCACTGCAGCCCTGTGTTTGCCTTCTCACTTCTCCAACACAGCCTTCCCCTGCTGCTCAGGAGGACGTGGAGCAGCCAGACATCACACAAGCCTTAAACTGATGTTTCTGTGCTTCAGAGCGTGTTTCTTAAATGTTCTCTTTCACACAGAGAATAAACTGAAAAGGCAGTGGCATAGAATTACTGTGCTAGAGTTCCCTAGCAATAGGCCAGCAAGGAATATGGAAGGGACTTCCTAACTTAAAGCTACAAAGAGTCCCATAACAGGGTGCAAATCCTCTCCTGCTGCACCTCAGCCAACAGCCAGGAGCTAAATTCACCAAGATGACACTAAACTGCTCTTCTGGAACTTTCTTTTCCTTTAGCATCTTTTATCATCAAAAAGGACAGAGTCAAGTGTCAGAACAAAACTCCTTCTCCATCATCATGTAATTTTACGTAAAAAGCAAACAGCAAACTGGGTCATACTGATGCCTTGTGCAGGCTGACCTAGAACAGAGATCAGACAGAGTTAAAGAATAAAGCAGGGATTTATTCCAAGGATCTCCTCCATGGATCCACCTTGGGCAGCACCAGAGCCCAGCCAGGGCTGCACCCAAGATGAACCAAAATGGTCCCAAAATGGACAATAGGTCGCAGGGTCTCTCCCTGGGATCAGTTCTGCTCCATTTGCACCTTGCAGTTCATTGTCCCATCCCAGCTTTAGGTTATCAAGTCCCATCCTTCTTGTTTTTCTCTCTCCAGCCCACTGTTATTTATGCTCTTGGGCCTGAAATTTGTGGGGTTGTCCTTGGTGCCCAGCTGGAGCAGGAATTGTTTTGTCTCCCTGCTCTGTGCACAGAGCTCAGCATCCCCTAATGTGAAGCTCAGACCCACACACTAAAGCAGCACAGAATCTGAGAAATATAAAAGATACAACTTGAGGCATCAATACAGTGCAGTAAACCCTCACCTCTCCACAATGAGGTCAGAGAAATGAGGCTGTGTCTGGAGAGAGTGAAGCACTTTGTAAGGCACCTTTAGCTTAAATAAGTTTCACAGGAGAAAAACATCAAAGTTCAGCAGATCTGTAGAACTGGGCCAGTGCTTATGATTACAGAGATGCTACTGCTAGTAACTTCTTGCCCTTGCCTTCAGTTTCCACACTATGGCCAGCAGTGCCTTCAGGACAGAACTGAATTACATACTTGACTGATTAAGAGCCCACAAACCAAGTCAAAAGGCACTGCTGGGCTGAACTCTCGCCTTGAAAAAGGATGAGATAAACAATTCTAAAATTAAAAGGAGAGGAGGGAGAGATCCACTGGAACAGACAGGTAGTCAAATGAAATGTGACACGTCATCCCTAGAGGAAGGGAAACTGGCAGCTTGGCTGGATTTTCCTCATGACAACCCCAGGATATATGACTATGTTGGCAGAGAATAGAAAGAGGTCCTTTACTTGTCTGTATCACTGCAGCTCAATTTAATTAGCAGCCTGCTAAAGAGCTAAATTTCCTAATTAATAGTGATTCAAGGAGGCCAACAGCACAACAGAAGCGAATTTGCAGTGTTCTTCCAGAAATAGCTGAGTAATCCACTTTGGGGATCATTTTAATGTACACTTCCAATGAACATTTCTGGCTTCTAAAGTTTCAAAAAATATGGGAGGCAGCAAGGAAAATATTTGGTATTCATTTCTGCCTGCTGACCAGCCTACTCTTCAAATTTGTTTGCCAGCCTGCTATCAGATTAGGCATCTTATTTGCACAAAATGTTCATGTCAGTTACAGATGAACTCCTAAATTGTTCCCTGTGGACATCTTGGATACCACCACCTAGGGGGAGAGGAAATAAGTTTGATTCACAAATGTTTCACTGAGGTAAGCAGTATTTCCCCACCAGCTATTGCCCTGATATGTTCTGTGGGACATTACCCTGCTCTTGCTGAAACCAACAGGTTTTTGATGGATCCATAATTCAGGAATCAAAGGTATGAATCAAGGTAGCAAACTTGATCACATAGCATAAAGAGCCTTGATTAGTTGAGGAAGAAATGCAATCTGGCCTAGGGCCAGAGCATATCTAGGTTCCCTTTTCAGATGGTGAATTCCAGGGTGAGGTAGCTGTGACATATTAAAAGGACAAAACCTGAATTTAGCTGTCTGGCATGGGGCTTGTCTTCACATTATGAATTGGCTCTTTACTAACTACTAATACCTCAAAGCAAGCTCTCTCAATTTATTTTTTAAAAAAGTTTACACTGTCCAAATTTTTATAGTTTTTTCCATTAGGCCAAACTTTACATTTTCTTATAGAGTTTGACATTTTCTTGTTTTAATGCATTCTTTTTTTTTTTTTTTTCTTCTTTCTATTTTAAGATAACAGGTGCACAAGCTGAGCTGTTAACAAGTTTTCAGATTTATGTCAGGAGACTTGTTAGTTGCCTAAACCAAACCAATCAGCACAGAGGTATTCTGAAACAGAAGAGGGGTATTTCTATCCCCACCCCAGGAGCTGTGCACAGCCTTGCAAAGACTGGATCCTGTGCTGCTGGAGTGGTACTGAGATGTGCCATGAAGCCAGCGCAGACACTGATGCACAACTTCTAATTGCCAGTTACTCACACACACACCCCACCTGGCAAAAGAGATCAACCTGCAAGAGCATTTCAGTCCCAGAAAGCAAAGAATATCTCCAATTACTGAAGCAGTCTGTTGCTGTGATGCAGGCAAAAGTGTGGGAAAGCAGCCACACAAATACTCCCTTGAGATTGTGTAAATTAATCTTTAACCCTTAAGACAGCTCAAAACTATTTTTTTTTTTTTTTGCTTTTAGATCAGCACAGAAAATGACAGATTCATGGCCAATGTGTGGAAATCAGCCAGTGAAGCTGAGGTATTGTTTAGTGCAAAGAAAGGAAGAGTCTGAAGTCAAACTGACTCTATCTTTTAGCCTCTATAGACAACAGAACATTTTCCATTCCCACCATCAGTCTTATTAACATGCTGCAGTGGGTCAGACACCACTTTCAAAAAGGTGGTTTTGTCTGAAGCAGAGCAGAGACATCCTTGCCAACAGAGTCACAGCAGCCATTTGCACAAGCATGACTTCTCCCTACTAACAGTGTTATAAAATGGAAAAGCTGCTCTTTTCCAGAGAATCAAAACACAAAGCCAGCCTAGTTCAAAAGTCTCCTTCTGAGCAGCTCCCCTCAGACTTCCCTTTTCTGCAGTACTAATTAGCATGCTCAGCCTGAAGGTCTGTCCCAGAGGAAGCTCATATTCCACAAATTCCCTTTAGCATCTGACAGGCAAACAAGGGATGTGCAGTCAGCTTCTGGAACTGTGTTTTTAGTGATGTGTGCAGGAAAAACACTCGAGGTACTGGCTCAGGCCAATTGTTCTGGGGATGGAGAGAAGGATACCCAAGCATACACAGCCACACTGTCCCAAAAGCAGCCCTAAGTCTGCCTGCTCAGCATCCAGCCTCCAACAGAATTGCTCATTCCACTCATGACAACTGTGAGCAGAAGTGCTTCCACCACTAGCAGGATCTTGTTGAAAGATGGATCCCAGACCCAAGCTTGGTTTTGCAGAATAAGCCCTCTGGAAAACTCTGTGTGCTGCTTCCATAGTCACTACAAAATCCAGAACCCAAAGCTCACAAATAGCTGGACAGACTTGAAAGTTATTCCCCAGTGACTTGTCCTCCAAGAAAAACCAGCGATGTTAGCCTCAGTGTTTCCAAGAGCTCTGTTTCAGCTGAAAGGTTTGACCAGCCTGTAACAGCCACCCAAAACCTCAATGTTTTGTGAGACCCCTCTCCCTATTCTGTTTGCCACTGCCAACCATTCTATGCATCAAACTCTCAAAATTTTTTTTTAATCAAGAGAGAAGTGGCAAGGAAGGCTTTCCCAGAGCCTATGTTATTAATGGATTTTTGTTCAAGACTTGGTGATGAAGCAGTCTGTCTGGGAAACTGATTCCAATTATTCCAACTCAAAATCACTTCAGTTATTAACAGCCTAATCAATTTAACTCAATCTGTGGTGAGAAGGCCATGTTACTGACAAGTAAAAAAAAAAAGCAAGAGTGCTCATAACTAAGGGATGGGAGTTATGGAACTCACACATCATGTTAATTGATTTTTGATAAGTTACAGTCAACAACTCCATTTAGCAGAAAGCCTCAGTCACCAAGGCAGAAACAAACCACCAGAAAACCATACAAACACACCATGCTTACTTTTTTTTTTAAGGCAAGATACAAGTTTATATTTAAGACAGTAAAACCCTTCAGCCACCTTTAGCACTTTATTTCCTAGTCTGTGTTGTCTCTGCCAAAAGGAGGACACCAGCATCATGTAAAAGATGTCTCTGCATCTTCCTAGACTGTGTTCTGTGCAACAGAGCTGTCATCTCTGCATTTTACAGCACTTGGCAGCAAACCCACATTGCTTGTGCATCACAGACTTCCCCTAAGGCCATCAAGTGTTGGGGATGGACAGCACAGGGTCAGGGCTTCCAATTAGAAACCCAAATATCCTCACACTGTGTGCATGAGAGCTGCAATCCCACAACAGGCATGTACAGGATCCCTTCTGCACACCCACAGCACCAGGGGACCCTCACTGCTTCAGCAAGACTTTTAAACAATTATTTTTTTTCTTTGTGGAATCGTGACCTACATTCCATGTGTAATTTCCAGAATAGCAAAAATACCTCAAATCCTCACCACAAATGTGATTGTGTGCCTTACAGAGCTGCCTCATCTGGTGAGTCCCAAGGAAAAGATGCTAAGCAGCACCTTGAGTTTGGACTGGACTTGCTGCTCAGCTCAGGAGGCACAGACAGTGCCTGGGTTTGGGCACACAGAGGTGAGCTTGGTTCCTAAAGCACTTCTCTCCAGAAACTCAGCAAGAAGCACCAGTCACCCAGCAGAGGATGAAAACCTTCTGGCTACAGAACAACACTGCAGATTGAAACTGTCAAAGGTAAGAGCCAAAGCATGCATTCCAAGGGAAAAAAAAAGTAATAAGTGACTCAAAAAGTAAATTACCATCTCATGGAAAATGCTGTGCAGTAAAGGGTTGCTCACTAGATTAAAGATTGGTACTAAGCAAAGGCTGATGAGACAATGTGTTTTTCTTTGGCACATCTGAAATGTGCCAAGGAACTGGTCTTGGCAAATGGATTCAAACATGATCAACTAATAGGCATTCTGGAGGGGAAAAAAAGAACAAAACAAGAAAACTAAACGTTTATCAAATGTTCAGAAAATTAAATATGGTCTCAAACACCATATGCTGCTTCTCTCTGTTTCTGTTCCTCACCAAAAGATCAGAGCCAGGGGAAACACAGACAGGATGAGGGACAGGACACCAATAGTAGAAGAGTGATCACAGCATAGTTCTATAATCCTCTCCCTCATTATTTAAAGAGAGCAGGTATGGTTCTTGCCAGCTTGAGGAATGAGTGCAGGAATCAGAATGCAGTTTAAAATGGCTGGTTGCTTTCTTCCTCAAGCACACATTCTAGTATAGCTACAGATGTTAAAGTAGAAATTCTGATTTCACCCCAGGATTCCAACAGAATTGCCATAAATCTGATTATATTGTGTTTATACTATGTTTGCCAACTCTGTTTCTTGCTCTCTGCACATTACCCAGGATATAAGAACAGATTTTGGGAGTTTTGGACAACAGACACATATGCAGCATGATCCAGAGGTAAGTTTAAAATGCACCCTCTTACTCTCAAGTTCCCCAGATAACTTCTTCCCAGCACTAATCCATAAATAGCAAGTGATTTCTAGGTGGCTGGAGAATGAAAGGGGCAAAGAACTGTGGGAATTTCTGATAGGACTTGTCTCTGGCTAGCAGACAGTGAAAGAAGCTGAGAAGCCAAAAAGAGGTCAGTAAAAAAAAAAAAGAGGTATTCCTCACTCCATTATGCAAACTGAATTTATTCACATAGAAAAATTCTCAGGAAAAAAACCCACATTCCTATCAGGGCTTCTGCTGCTCTGAACTGTGACCACTGGGAATTTCATTCTGCTTCACAATAAAACCATGAATACTTGGTGCCACTGAATCATATGTTGTTCAGCAAATGCTCACTCATGCTACACAATACTTCACTTTTTCTTTCTCTCCCTCTCTTAAAAAGATGGTCATGCCCACCTCTTTCATCAGAGGCCTTTCTTTCTTTTTCAGAAATCAAAATACTAAAAACTGAAAGAGGGTGAGTCTGGATGAAAAGATAAAAGACAAGACAGGAAACAGAGCCAACAAGCTGCTGCCTAGCCATAGGCACAGGGAATTCACAGAGAACACAAAGAAGTCAAGTGACTTAGTTCATGTTCCTGCTGGGATCACTTCAATTCAAGGTTAGTAAGAGCATGTCCCCACACAGCTCCAATGGGAAGTGAGTACTTGAGAAACATTGAGGGGCTGCCAAATCCCTTAAAGTGCTCCCCATCTATTTTGAGAGCAGGTGGAGCAAAAGCAGAAGCCATCTGAGCTGTCTACAAGAGCCTGAAGCTCTCCAGTCCTATTTAGGAAGGAACCTCTTGGGAAGAACTGAAAAATGTCCTCTGGAGTCTGACAAGAAGAGCCCCCTTTGTGTTTATCTTGATGTGGACATTGTTCCTGAGGGCAGGGCTGACAGTGAGCAGGCTCCACACCAATGGCTAAATAAAGGCTCCTTATCCACCTGAACTACTGAGCCAAGTGGCTGCTCCATAAATGGTACCAGAGCCAGCTGGGACCTGCAGCAGGCACAGAACAAAACCACCTGCTCTTGCTCTGCCCTAAGAGCTGCATCCTTGTAGCCCTTCCAGTCAGAAAGGTCTGATTGTTTTAATTAGCAGATAATATTCTCCTGGTTAATTTTACAGACTTAACACTGTCATGGGACTGATAGGTCACAGATTAATTCATATTACACACAAAGAAATCCACATTCCAAACTTTCACTGCCACCTCAAACACTGGAAGTTATCTTTGTCTAATCATGTTTAGAAGCCCTGCTGTAAAACCACACTTACCAGCACCAAATTCTTCCAATCTTTATTCAGACCAGATTTCTCTTAATTTTGGGTAGTGGTAATGTTACAATACCTGGATATATCAATTACAGACAATAATAATTGACTATATAATCAATTATATCAATTATTATATCAATTATTGACTATATAATCAATTATTGACAATAATCTTTGACCATAAAACACTATATGAATAGTGTTTGAACCTAAAATTGTGTGCAGTGCTGTCTTCTTCCAGTTAGCCAACCTTGTCACGAATAAAAACTTGGTGATCACTGACCCAGGGCAGATAAAAACTGTCCTTTACCCTGAAACATGGCACTGAGAGGTGTTTCAGGCTCATGGGTAAAATACAAACATGAGAATCTTGTGTTTTTCTTTAAAGGCATAAGAACCAACCCAAAGCTTTCTGTGGTGATGTGTTCTGCACAAACAGGATCTAACTGCACATTTCTCTGCTCCCAGTGAAGCTGACCAGAGCCAAGAACAGATGGGAGCAGGACAGAACTTGGAACAATTTTTGTGCAATCCAAGCAAACCTACCAAATAACCAAAACTAAAAATGCAGAAGTAGTTTACACAGCTTGTCCAATTTCTAAATTTAAAGTAACTCCCTCTGTGATGTACAAACTGGGTCCAGAACTTCTCATGTTCTTGGGCCCTTAACTCTTTTTAGGTCACAGCACAACAAAGTGTAATGAAAAATGAAGTGTTTTCATAGTGAACAGTTTCTTCAAAAAAGTGGGGAAAACAGAAGTGGTATTTGTCACCTTGGGATATGTGGATTTTTTAATGCAGTAATGAAATTTCCTCAAAGTAAGAGCCTTTTATTTATATTAAACTTCCTGAAATGTTTGAACAATGCATTTTGGTAGTATTTGCTCCAAAATATTAATTTAGTTCAGGTTTGAGTTAGCTGATTAGTTTTTACTTCATTACAGTTATTTCTTCCTCATTATACTTTGCATTAAGATTCCCATGCTCGCTATTTTTCAGAGTCAAGTAGTAAATTGTCTTGCCAGGGGCCAAAGTGATTAATTTTTTCTGTAACTGTTGCATCCAGAGTTCTGGAGGTCTGTCTACCATGACATCTGGACAAAAGAGCTGAGGAGCTCACTTCCACTGCTGAAAACTGGCATGGTAAGATGTCTCTCAGGGCCTCCTCCTTCCATAAATTATGCCACTCTCTAGATCAATCCTCTGGATTTTTCTTTCATTCTAAATACAACCAAATTCCATAACAGTAAGGAAAATAGTATGGCAGAACTCAGATCATAAATTAGTCTCAGAAAATGAGCAAACTGAGCAAGTGCATCTTTTTTTCTAAAGTAAACATTAATAAAATAGAAAAAGGCTGTCACCTAGGCTTAGGAGAATAATGCTTCCAGCTTCTTTCATCTCTGCTCTGGGCTCAGGAATTACAGCCCTTTTCTGCATTCCATATTAGGCATCAAGCTAAGATTTTAGAGATGCTCTAAATTCAGTTCCTCAGGTAAGAGTCATTATCATTAAACATTCCTGTTCCCCTGAAAGCAGAACTGCACAGAATTATTCAAGAGTTCAGCTGGCATCTATAAAAAGAGGCACCAAAGATTGTTGTTCTTGCTTATACAAAAGATCCCATTTGCAACAAAATGCTAATGCCCATTTTGATTGGCCAAGTGCCCTTTGCAGTCCTCCTGTCTGTCTCTCTCTTCTCCAATGTGCAAACCCAGGGCACTGGGAATATTCCTCTGTCTGCTCTGGGTGCCCTGACCCCCAGGCAGCACTGACTCTGACCCTCACTCATGGAGAAAGTTCCCCAGACTTCAAGATAGACTGGAACCCACAGAAGTGTGCAATAGATTATAGAGAGCAGTGTGGGTGTGTCACTGGGGGAGAAATTGAGGGTTTGGGGTTTTTAGGATGTTGTGGATGGAAGCAGGATGGAGGGCACAGGGTGTTGTCCTGGGTTCCTTCTTCATGCTGCTTCTTCCTCCTTCTCCATGGGTTTGGCTGGCATTTTGTAACTGGGCAGAAAAGTCTGCACTGTGGCTCTGTGGGATCAGTTATTGGGGTAAAAGGGAAAATAATCCAGGTGTCAGCTCTTAATGGGATAGTTTAGTCTTAGGAGCCCTTGTACCAAGAGACTGTTGGGCATTTTGTGCCTTCTGATGAAAAACTGCTGAACTTACAGTTCAGCACTTACTGAGACTGTTTTACTGATAAGGGATAATAAACACCTGAGTCCCAACATGAACTCTCCCAGGGCTGAGCCCAGGCAGCCCATGGTCTCAAACAAAGCAGAGCATGAACACAACCAAGTGCTGATGTCTGATCTGTTGGAGTGAACAGATTTCACTCCAAATGTGGGCTACCCTCAGCAGCTCCAGCCCCATTTCTGTTCCTGGCAAACCTCACAGGAAAGGTTACACATCTGCAGCTGGCTTTACATCTCCCACCAACCAAAGTCATACAGCACAACCAGTAAGAGTGACAGAACCTCCTCCCAGCCCAGACAGAACCCAACACAGAGATCCAACACCCCAGCAAGAGCACCAAAATTCTTTTAGTCTCCAGATTGCTGGAACCTGTGGAAAACCATGCATGGAAAATAACAGTCCTCAATCTCTTTCAGTATTAATGAGCAATACCTCAGCCTTAGCACGCCCAGCAACTGAAGCTGCCAAACCACAGATGAAAACATTGAGGTAAACAGGGATTAGGGCCCAGATTCATCCAACTTCATTCTCCTTAAAGCTCCTAAGCTATCTAGCTCAAGGCCTTCACTAGTGGCCAGCTGCTAGGAAATACCAGAGGATTTTCCATGGCCAGTCTTTGGTAGTCTTTGTGATGCAGTGAAGTGCACCCAAGACATCCATCCACTGGCTCATGACCCCAGGGGCTGAACTGTGTCCTTCCTCTGGCAACATGAAAAGCTAATCAGTAGCTAATTCCATCATTTGTAAGGGCTAATTGACAATTTTGAAGCAATTACATTAAATATGACATGAGAAGTCTTATCTTTTCAGACAAAAAAAAAAAAAATCCCAAAACCTAGCCCCATATTTTCCACTATCTCACAGACTCTGCTGCTGAGAGAATGCACAAAATGCAGAAGTCCAGCAAAGGAATATGAGACAAATGGGCAGAACTGAATTCCCAGTGCATGAATCTCCTGTTATCACTAATAAACCACCATTTATTCAACCCACAAGTGGATACTTCATTTTAGCCATGAGATACAGTTCTTGTCTGACATCAGAAAATAGCATCAATATAAATGAAGCACAGGCTCCCTCAGGAACTTACAGCTTTGTGTGCTGCCTCCTGCATTTATTGCCTGGTCAAGTGTGAAATGGATACCCACCACTCCCTGAATTCCTTTCTGCATGAGCACTGCCAGAAGTGAAATGCCTCTGCCTGCAGGACTGTAGGAGGGATAAAGGCAGCTTTGCCAGCCTGGCAGCGAGCATGTCCACTCAACCTGGGGCACAGGATGGAGAAACCCCTCCAGTGATGGAGGGATATTCCCATCCTAGTCCCAGAACCCTTGCTGGGTCACACAAACCTCTTGCCTGTCTTGGTTTGTCCTCACTTGACCCAGCCTCACAAGCAACAGCTGTCACACAGCAGAGGTAAGATTATTTTAAGTCGTAAATTGGCATTAACTGCAGAAATACTGATTGTCTATCAAATCTGTGTATTACAAAATTCTTCACTGGAAGCAGACCAAGCTGTGCTGCAGGTATAGCCCAGCTAACCTTGCAGTTTCCTCCCTAGTGGAAAAGTGCTCTACTGGAAATTTTCTTCTGCATGTTTGCCTCTTCTTTATACATTCCAATTAGGAGCTCCCTCTATCCCTGACCAATTAGCTCATGCCTATTTGCATTAAAATAACACTGAGAAGCTGCCCACTGTAAACCACTGGTATTTCCTGTTGATGCCACAGAAAGTCTTCATTTCTGTGCACTGAAATGCAGCTAATTTATCTTCCTGATAGCTCACACTAATTACTTGTTCACAGAGCAAGTCACCAATTTCAAATGCTTTTCCTTGAAAGCCAGGAGATCCATAGGAGATCCATACATCAAACAGCTAAATTGGGTTCACTTCCTGTGGTTTTAAGTCTAAATAAAGGCAAAGACATTAAAATTGGATTCTAAGGAGGATATCAAAGATAGCATGAATAGTTTTAAGGAAAGTAACAGTGCATATGGAAGAAGTGAGTGCAGGTAAGAGACACTCCCAGTTCATGCTGTGTGTATCACAACTGCTACTTATCAACAACTGTATTCAGCAGCTGAAAGAGGAAAATTGATTTAATCAGTCATAAAAAGAGCTAATTATACAGCCCCCTTCCAGAGCATGAGGCTCTTGGAATGCAGCTGAGACACCTGATGTGAAAATCACTGTTTTAGATAGTTTTAAGAGTTGAGCAGAGCAAGGTCTAGTGAGTCAGAGCTAACTTTGCAGGCAAATTAGCTTTTAATTTTCAATGTCACTTTATATTATGCAACTGGTTTGGAAACTTTCTTTTTCCTTGAGATAACATCTTCTCACCTGCACACTGTTCTTTCCTGCAGGAGGTGCTTTCAGTTCATGGCAATCCAAGCAGAGTAAGACCCACTGGAATACCTACATTTTAATTCCAGGCACACTTCTAAGGTTTCCCTTTGGAAAAGCAGAAGCTAATTGAAGTCAGCTAGGAGCAGGTTACCCTGAAAGCTGTAAAACACAAGGATTGGATCCACTTTGAGACAAAGGTCTGATCTCCATCCAGCAAAGTTCTACCTTATTGACAGTTCAGCTAAACCTGAATCTGCAGCAGCTACACAGACACAGAGGGTACAGCCTTGGGCTGTTCATGGAGCAGAGGCAGAGTGCTGAAAGGTGACCCAAGTCCTGCAGCCAAGCCATGGGTTTGTTATAGGGTGACCTATACAGAGTTTAAGGTTCTTCAACAGAGGTGGAGGTTTCTGGAGAGCAGGGACAATACATCTCTATGTCAAAAGCTTTTGGGAGTACAGTAAAATTCAATGATTTCTCCCCACATATCTTAAAAACCCAAACCAAAATGACAGGTTGAATTAGGAGCACATGAAATGATGCTTAGAAATAGGAAAGCAATAATGGAGCAAGTTTTGGAGGGAACAGAGCTGTTTGAAGCTGGTGATGTATGGGTGGCAGGATGAAGAAATCATTGTGTTCAAGAAGCTGGGAAATCCACTCACTGGAGAGTGGCCATGCAAGCAGAAAAGGTGGGAGCACCAGTGAAGGAGCAGACTTTGGACAGTGCAGGGGAGAACGTGACACTGACACAGATCCAGGACATGCTCTTCCACACCCAGAGCACCCACCTGAAAACACCAACACCTTCAGCATTTGCTACCATCATCTGCACATTTAACTTCTCAATCAGAAATACCAACCAGACACCAAATCCCATTGTCTCACTCATGTCACAAGCAAAATATGTCATTTTATTCCTCAGAAGCCAGGGGACAGGGAGGTCACACCAAAACAAGACAGTAAAACATCTGCCTGTTTAAACCAGAACTAATTGCTTATGGGAATCTGATTAAAAAGCTTTCTATTGCTCCTCATGAACAGGCTGCCCTGAAACTCTGGCTGATGGAAATGTTCCTGCACAACCCAGGATGCTGCAGCCATGCCCCACCTGCCAGCTGGGTACACCTGGTGCCAGGGGAACACACTGTGTGGGACTGAGGAGCTGCAATGTGGAACTGAGCTGGTTTTGCCTGCCCACAGAAGTTTGTGTGTCAAATACTCCATGCTGCTAAATAACAGAACTGGACTTCCTGGATTAGCCAAGTTGGCATCTTGAAATAGGGATGATGACATTTTTGCATTTGGCATTTTCTGCTTCTGCACCACATCAAATTTTCCACCATGGTGTCAGGAGAGATTTCTCTCTACTTCCCCTGGAAGAAGCCAGATAAGGACAGCATTTCTATACCTTTGTTATCTTTATAAAAAGGTTAGCTTGCCAACTGCCTTCATTTTTTTACCAAAGGCAATGTACAGCTCAACAGAATATATATCAAAGTTTCCAGGGATTCCTTCACCTTTTCTGCTGTGCTGTCGCTTGACATTTGCCTCAGAGGTGGTCCCAATCAAAAAAGAACACTTTTGTTTTCTCTATATTGCCAATCTGAGATACAAAAAGAAAAAGTTCACCAGAGAGATGATCTGAAAGCAACCAGCACTTCTTCCTTGGTTAAAGTTCCTTGATCTGGAAAGATTACCTCAGGTTAGGGTTATCTGCAAAAGTCCCTTTGTTCCAAGAAAATGTACGTAAAGATGGCTTTTAAAAGAAAATATTTCTTTTTAAGGTCTTCTCCAGTTTCTAACATGAAAAACTGTCTGGGAACTTGTTCTAATTATACTCCATATTTTGTTTATTCCATTATTCAACCAGAACCACATCCTGCAGACAAAAGCCATCCAAGGCTTTCACCCACTGTGCCCAGAGCAGCAATACAGATATGTTATCACTCTTCAAGAGAACTCCCTTCCTGGGAAGGAGAGAAATTAGGATGCCCTTTATCTAACAAGTGGTATCTGATAATAAATCATGTCACCTAATAGTAATTAGATAATGGCATCTAATAATAAATCTTGACCATCTTTCTTTTCACTTGCCACAATTAAAGGCCAAATTTAGAGAATATTTTTCAATATTTGGCTTAATCAGAGATAAACAGTAAGTTACCAGTTGCTGATGGTTCTGCATTGTCAATGCAATAGTACAGGTTCTGTAGTTCTAATCTGCCAGTATTTACAGGGTGACCAGTTTGTGCTAGGGCCACAGAACCCTGAAGGGAGCAGCAGCTTTCTCAGGCAGAACAGCTGGCACAGATATAAGCAGATAAAATATTAAGATGATGTTCTTAACATTGCAAATTTCTGCACAAAATGAAAATCCTTCCCATCTGGTTCCCTTCTTACATGTACAAAATAAAAGCACCAGGAAACAGATGTTTGCCTCAAACCTTAAAAAAAGAAAATTAACCTTTTTTGTTCTCCTTACCTATATTTTTAAAATTCAAATATGCAATGGACAATTAGAGAGCTTGAAATTTGGGAAGCACTAATTAAAAATACATTTATGACCCTTACATGTATTGCTCATATACAACAGTATCTGGGAAGTTGATAAACGAATAAACATTCTTGGAATCTCAAAGATTAAATCCATCAAAGCTCCTAAAAGTAGTGGATTCTGGGCAAGTCCTGCTCTGCCTTCCTACAGGGGCACCTGAGTGCAGCTGAATCTGCAGTTCAGTTGTGGTGCAGGACAGGAGCTCCCTTTACCTGCACTCTGTCTCATCTGTTCAGGCCATTGTGAGAAGTGCAGCTTTTTGTCAATGCAACCAGAAAAGACCTTCCTTCTCTGCTGTGGAACCCTTCCCCTCAGGGAATTGCCTTGGCAGAATTTACCATCAAGTTTTCTCCACCTAGGCGGACAGAAAAGATTTCCCCATGGAGTCTTTCACACCACTCCAGCTCCTTTTCCCACATGTCCCAAATTCTCCTGGTTTCTCCTTTCCCCCATTGGCTGTGGTACCCCTGGTGGCCAGGGCAATGCCCTTTGTGCCACCCCTGTGCCCTCCCACACTGAACCTTGTGCACAGCACGTGGTCTCATCTTTTGATGGTTTCCCTTCAGCCTGCTGAAATAAACCTCACTGGAGCTGACCATATCAAAAGCCCTTCTTCCTCTCTTGGCTGAGCTAGCCCTGGTGAGTGTGGGGTGTGTGTGGACTTGACTGCTTTGCCTGAATGCTCACCCAAGTGGCCTTTCCACAGGAGATTCTTTTTGGGGAATAAGATACAGGGAGCAGCAACCACCAGCTAAACCCCAGTGCTCCAGTGCAGGACAGGAGCTCCCTTTGCTTGCTCTGTCTCATCGGTCCAGGCCATTGTGAGAAGTGCAGCTTTTTTGTCAATGCCACCAGAAAAGACCTTCCCTATCTGCAGGGTGATTTTTGGGTCATGCTGGATTTTTGGTCAGGCTGGGGTGATTTTTGGATCCTGCTGGATACACAGGCTGCATTACAAACAGCATGGCTTTTAATAAGCACGTAGCAGCCTCCACGTGCACGTTTAACAGAGAACTAAAACCCACCAAGTGTCTGATGAAATGCACTGAAATAATCTCCCAGCACGTTCAAGATGCACAGGAGGGGGAGGAACTCCTCCCACAGATCCAGGCACTGGAGGAAAGAACCCTGCAGAGCTCAGTTCCGAGATGCAAGATGTGGCTTCCCTCGCTGCTCTGAAGTTCCTTATCTTCTGACTCTTCTTGGCATGAAGCTGAGAAGCTCCCTGTAGCAACAGGCTGTGAAAACACTCTGATCTAAGGCAAACAGATCCAACATTCTTTCTTCTATTCTTTCCCCTTCTCACAGCAGAGGACCTATCTTAGGGAAAATGCAGGGTGGCCTGGCAGTAGCAGAAAGGACACCAGGAATCTGCCAATATTACTCATTTCTTCTCCCTAAGTTCATTAAATCTTCAAATATTCCTCTTTACCCTGTGATAAGTGAGAATATCTGGCTTAAGTCCCTGACATTTCCAGCTACAATGTTCAAATGAATGTCTTCTTTCCTACCATTTTCAAAATAGCAGGTACACTCAAGATCTCCCATGAACTAGAAATACAGGGTAAAAAAGACTGGACAGAGATGTTAGTGCTCTGCACTGATCCTAATCAGTAGCACACAGCTATACAGGAGGCAGCTATTGGAGCTGGGGATCCAGCTGGGGATCCCAGCTACGTGGGATCTTATCTTTTGTAATGTTCAGTAATGCTTTGTGTCCAAGCATTGGGTATTGTCCTACACAATCCTTTCAATATTAGCTCAAAACAACTCATTCAACAGCTCTGTGCCTTCCAACTGGAGTGAAGAAGCTGAAGAACAAATATTATGTATGCCTGAGTGCTGAGAAAAGGACTCTTCCTTTCTCACCCATCGTCCTGATCCTTCAGTACAGAACAAAGCTGCTCTGCTGTGGATGTGTCAATACAACCATTTCCATGACAACAGCCTAGGATGTGCCAAATATAGACATTTGACTTCAACAAACAGAGAAGGAAGAGACACAAGACTAGAGGGTGTTCTGCTGCACTGCATTTAAACCCAATTCCTTCCTGATGGCTGTGGGTAAACACTGAGAGAAGAATTAACGGGGGCCCTTTGGGATAGCAGTGCTCTCTCAATCTCATTTCTGCCCCCTTTGCTCTCTCCAGCTGCAGAAGGCAGGGAACCAGCTGCCTGGCTTCACCCTAACTTCTCCAACACAGAACCCAACAGCTGAGTTGTTCTCCATCATTAAATGCTGATGAAGAAAGTTTTAAATTCTGTTTCCCGCCCTTGTTTTTAAAGAGCTGAGGTTCATATGCTCATTTTATTTCACCAGCTCTGCTCTAGAAACAGAAGACTGCCATAAAGAAAGAAAGATGACTTCTTAAGTCACTCCAGAAGGTTTCAGCAGCATTTTTCTTCTCCTAGCCAAGTGAGGTTCACACAGCAGGAAGGACTCCTGTAGAGCACTACAAGCAGCTTCTCTCACTGCAGAAACCCCACCAAGGTGCAGAACATGACCTGAGGTCCTTGTAGCAGCTGCTGCCTTACCACAGAACCATCACAGAATGGGTGGGGATGGAAAGGACCTTAAAGCCCCCCCAGCTTCAGCCTCCTGCCACAGGCAGGGATGGCACCAGTTAGGTCAGGCTGCCCAGGACCCCATCCAGCCTGGCCTGGAACACACTCCATGCTACAAGACAAAACTTTGCTCTTCTTGCTGCACTGTGGCATCATTCCAGCACAATGATGATCTAGAACCACGGAGTGTGGAACTGCCCAGCATTTTAATATCAGTCCATTTAAAATAGAGACTTAGTGAAAGACCCACTAAAACCCTTCCAGCACAGAGCTCTGAGATCCCGGATCAGAGCTATGTAGGGAGCAGGAAATTCCAACCTGCAGCAGAGTTCAAACTCTTTCTGTGGCCCTTGTAAGGTACTTGGAGCAATGTTTTGGTCTACGGCCCAGCTCTGTTTGCCTTTTGATTATCTTACAGACAGCACCTAGCAACCCACACAACCCCCATGTATTTAGGTTTTATAGGAGAGGAGAACAGAGCAGGAATGTAGGTAATGTGCCTGCCTGCCACAGAGAGCACACAGAGTGACTGCCAAAACCCCTTTCCCCCCAGCATTCCTATCTACTTCCAGAGTCTGTGTCAAGGTACTCCCAAAGTCTTGCTGCCTCAGGTGCTTTGTCAAGAAGAAAGTAGCTGAGATCAGTGTTTCCAAGGAGAAAGCCCTGTTCTAATGGCAATGCTTTAAATTGTCCAAGAAAATTGTTAGATCAAAACCCTTTGAGCACAACAGGCAACAAGAAAAGATATTCACAACCAAGGGATGTTGTGCTTAAATGAGGTTATCCAGGGAATTTACTCATAAGGGCTCATTCTAACAAGCACAATGGCCTCTCACACAGATTTCTGGGATTAATAATTAGAGTACTGCAGAACAAAACTGTAGGCTGTTGTGCCCAATATGGCAGGTCCCTTCTGTACTGTGTCTTGTTACTTATGAAGAGCTATAAATAGAGGGACTGAATGAGTCTGTACACAGTGCAGAAACCACATACAAGGCTTGACAGAAGAGCACACAGCCTCAGTGCTTTCTAAGGATCCTCCAGACAAGGCTCCACCTTTGCATAAACTATTTGTACAGTTTGTACAGTATTTGTACAAGCAGATCCCTCCCACATGAGCACCAAAGCCTGGCCTGACATATGCCTGAGGCCATGGTCCAGCTGGTATCTGACATTACTCTCAGAACAACAAAAGCAGTGCTGATCAGATGCTCACACCCCATGCCCCACTGGCAAGCTTTGTAAGTGCAGAAACATGCAGCAAGAGGCCACAAAACCCCACCACAAACATACAAAATATCCTACACCATCATTTAATACCCTAAAAGAATTAAATGCTGTTCCAGAGATTTATGCACCAAACACTGCCTGTACAGGCACTAATGAACCATCAGCTACAGTCAAGGAACTCTGACCTGTCTTGGCTCCTCAAAGCTTCCTCTCCAGCTATGTGCTCAGCTGATCAATAGGAAGCAACTTGTGAATCCTGCAGTGATCCAGCTGTCAGCAAACCCTTGGGATTAAGGCAGGAAAAATTTGCTTCTGCTTTGTGTTTTCAGAAAATTTAATTGCCCTACCTGCCTTGCCAAAGAAAGCACTTGACAGAAAAAGCTTCAGATGTGATACCAGTTTTCATGAAGGTGGTTAGGAGTCCAGAAAACACACCACATTCAACTCAGCCAGGACTCCAGTGCAAATGACACTGCAAGGAACATATGGATGTTCCTGGAGCGGGTCCAGCTGAAGGTCAGGGGTGTTTGAGGCACTGCAGCACCTGACATACACAGAGAGGCTGAGAGAGCTTGGGCCCTTCAGCCTGGGCAAGAGAAGGCTCAGGGAAATCTGGACAATGTGTACCTCATGAGGGAGGTGTAGAAGACACAGTTATACTCTGATCTGGTGGCCAATAAAAGGACAAGAAGGAATAGATATAAAGCAAGTACAGTAAATTCTATTCCAATATAAACTTTTTTTACTCTAAGGATAGCCACAGCCTGAAAGAGGTTGCAGAGTCTCCATTCCTGGAGATATTCAAACTTGACTGCTCCTGCAGGTGATTCTGGTTAGAGCATTGGAGTAGGATTAAACAGCCTCCAGGGGTGCCTAAAGCATTCTGAGATTCAGGCTGTTTAGAAGCCCTGAAGCAAAACTAGAAACTTCTACAGCAGGTAAAATTTTCAGGAGTAGCCCAGGGCAGAGGATGTTTCAGCTCTCCAGGACTCTGGAAATTCAAACATGATTAAAGGAAATCAGTGTCAATCATGCAATTCAGCTTCCTTGCAAAGCAGAGTCATGCAGGGGGAATCCTCCATCCTCCCTGCTGCCTGATCAGAGAAGGAAAAGGATCAATGCTCCAGCCAGCACAGCAAACCACACAAGCCAAGCTACCACTAAAACTATTTGTCACAAGTTTGGGAAGTAACAGAAAGAAGTTACTCCTGCTCTCCCCTGCCTCCAGTTTGCACCTAGCCAAGACTCACCTTTCTCTGAGCACTCAGGAATTGTTGAACTGCCCCTTCTTTGCTTAGCATGACAAAGGAATTGGGTCTCAGTCAGCTGTAAAGTTAAAGCACTGGTGCCACTGCAAGTCAGTGAACACCTCAAGAGAAGTGTCAAGCAGAAGAATGGGTGTCTGGCCCTCTGACAAGTGAACAGAATGGTTCTCCTCTTCCCTATACTCCCAAAAAAATCATGAATCATCTTCTGGTTTTTCTTATTACGACTGGAAAAGCCTTTGCCAGTGCCTTTTTCAAAAATGAAAACTGAAAGAAAGAAAGAAAGGTGGCACCTGAGAGGAAGACAGAATCCCAGGTTGCAGGTCCCACCTTTACTCAGAAAAAACCCCATGTATTTGGCCAAGCAGCCTTTCAGGACTTGGATGCAGCAGTGTTCACACTCATCTGCATTTGTGATTTCAGAGACATCAAGAATGATTCAGATGAATAAAGACTAATGACCTGGCCATAATTAATTCAGTGTATTTTTAAATAATTCTGTTCAAGTGTCAAGTCACAGGCTTGAAACACTGACATTTCTTTTGTCTTACCCTTGGAAGTACTTTTTTCTCCTTCTGGAAGCTAAGTTCTCCAGATCAGAGGAGTTACCTGGATTAGACAATCACAAGTGGCTGCCTAAAAGATGCATAGGCTGTCCTACATACTATTACTTTGGAGATGCCCTCCAGTGGCTCAAAAATGATGGTCAAGTGACATTTGGGGGCCAAGCAGAAGTCCCAGCCATGCAGTTTGTGCTCTCAAGTGAGCCAGAAAAAGCAGCATGAGCACAGGTGAGCATTATGCCACCAACTGTGACTATAGATTCACAGAAGAAAACTTGACCAACCCCCAGAATTCAGCCTGTGCAGAGAACTGACACTAAGACAGCGTGAAATAGGACTGCCAGGCCCTAGACTTATGACAGCATAGAGATTGTGGTGAAGCTCAGAAATGGGACCAAAAATAGCCCAAATTAAATTATTTTGTGCTCTCCAAAGAGAAATGACATATCCAATCAACAAGTTTCAGTAGAGATGGGTTCTGCATATTTTTAATTTATTCAGGCTTTTAAGGCCGATAAGAATGCCACATTTCAAATTGATCCAAATCCACTGTTTGGGGGGTATTAGTAACGCTGTGTTTTCATAATAAACTCTCTTAAAAGGTTTATTGTCAAAGCTTCTTTCAGGCATGCAGAGTAGGTTTTTGCCCTGAGCAGGATGTACCATCAGTGACCTCGAGCTGACACACAGCTCTGCTCAGGGAGAGGGCCCTGAGAGAGTCAGCAGGAGCTGAGCCAAGCCAGGGCTTCAAACAACAGCTCCAGCATCCAGACTGATGTTCTCTTATCCAGGTCACTCTGTATTGCCAGAAACTGTGCCAGTTTCAACACAGCCACACAGCAGAATCTGCAGATTCCTGCTGTAGGGCTGGGAACAGCCCAGTGCCTCCCTCTGGGACTGTTCACCTGCCTGCAGCCCCCTGCTGTCACCTCCCAGCTGGTGACACCTCCCAGCTGGGACCCAGCTCACCTCTGAACACTGCAGGAGTGTATTTTTGGACAAACTCTGACCTGGCCACTTGAGCACACAGGGCTGCTGTGATCCTCCAGAGCTGCACTGTGTCCCAGACCAGGGACAGTGTCACAGAGCATGGTCACTTCCCTTGATGGCTCAGGGGGCTGGAGCAGGGCTGGATGGAGTTCAGAGCAATAAAGTGGAGATTTATTGATATTTATTGAGGTGCCTTCAGAGGCCACACCCTGGCAGCACCAGAGTCCTGACTCTGCCCTGGGGGCTCCAAGGTGGGAGCAAAAGAGAGCTTGGTCATGAGATCTCACATTTTTATAGGCTTTATTCCATTTGCATACAGGAGTTTACTGCCCAATTAAGAGCTTCAAATGATGAAGTTTCATCCTCCTCTTTTCACATTGTTCATGCTTTGGGCCTGATTGTCTTTCAGTCCCCAGCTGGAACAGGATTGTTCTGTCTCCAGCACCCTGTGCAAAGATCCCAGTGACACTTGATATAAAGCTAAGAGCTGCACCCCAAAGCAGAACAGAAACACTGAAATCCCAGGGTGTCACCCTGAGGGCCAGCAAGGGAAGTCACAGCAGAGGAGCAGCTCCAGCAGCCCTTGGGTTCAGCAGGTAAGACTGATTCTCACTGCCTGCTGAGCCTGAGCTCCCAAACAGCTCAGGCTGGGTTTGTTTGCATTCAGTAATTCTGTAGACAGCTTCTCCTCCTTTGAGCTCAGATGTGCCTTGGCATTTGTAAAGATCCCTGCAATAGGGAGCAGAATCCCATTATAGGGAGCAGAATGATGTTAATGGCAGCTCCAGGGACAGGGAGCTGGAGCCAGTGGGTGCACAGGCCCTGCTTGTGGTGTTCCTTTGCCTCTTAGAACACTCCATGAGCTGCAGTTTCCCAATGCCAAGTCTGTGTTTTTGCATGTACACCCCAGCTGGGTGTGATTGTGGCTCACAAAGAACTGAGGGCTTCTCACACCTGGCCTGGAAAGTTTCCATTGGCCAAGGGAGAGCAGAGCAGCTCAATCCTACCCATTCCAACAGATCATTTTGTGTTAACACTGAATCTCCCAGCTCACTGCCTTTTCCTGCATTTTTAGGGACACTTCGATTAAAAAAAAAAGAAAAAAGAAAAGTGCCTAATTCAAAACTACCTAGTGGAAAGTATTTCCATTAGCCAAAAGGGAAAATCTTGCAATTTCACTCCCACATAGAAATAAATCTCTGCCAGCTGTTTTGAAAACATCATTAGTCTTATCTCCCTTTATTCTCAACATGGAGCATTCCAATACCAGCATAATGATACTTTCGTATTTTATAGAAAATTTTTAAAATATCAAAATTCTGCATTTACCTCATGTTCCTGACACAAAACTTCTTTTTCAAGTTATTTTATAACTACTCACATGAAATTAACCTTTCAAAGCAAAAGGATGGTACCATGTACCTTTACAGTACACTTGAAATGGATTGCAAATTATTATTTAGGGATTTATCAGATCCTTTTAGAAGGGTTCTGAAAGAAACCTTATCCAATGATAGACAAAAAAAAAATGCAGAGCCCACATCTAGAAATGCTTCTTTTTGAGAAAGCTCACTGAAGAATGTTCTAAACTTAACTAATGAATAACCTTGTGTGTATGTATATGTATATATTTATATCTGTGCATGTATATACACATATATTTGTATACACTTCCACTTAAACATGAAATAAAATGTAATTCAACACAGTAAGAACAAGGAGGATATTCAAAACAATTGTGAACTCAGCTGCCTCTAGCACTTGATTTCCCTCCTATTCTATGACCACTTGCCAGCCTTCACCCTGCTGGAGGCACAGAGTGCAGGAATCAGCTGCAGGTGGGGTGATGCATTAGAGCATCCATAAGCACTCCCTGGGATACAGCACAACTTGGAAATGGCTCAATTACTCCAGCAAAGCAATTACTCTGTACTCCATGGCAAAAAGAAAAAAAAAAAAGGTTTATTTGAGCTCTTATGAGCCAACATCATAGTCCAGGGAATCTCTTGCTCCTTGCCTAGCAGGGACTGAGAATAACAGCAGCAAAGCTCTCTACCTGTTTAGGCAAATACACCCCCAGGGATATTTGTAGTAAGAGCTGCCAACACTTGGATGTTCACACAATGTAATCCAAGACATTAACCAGGTGCAAACCATGTTCCTCTCAGCTTACATCCAGGCTACTGTCTCGCTTTCATGTGCAGACACACACTTCTAGGAGCAGCTTTTTGAGAATGGCACAGCCACTGAAGGCACTCAGTATCCATCACAGCTCATCTCGAGACTTTGGGCCTGCTCAGACCAATGTCCTGTGCAGTCCAGCACACTCAGCTCGTCCCTGGCACTTTTAAACAAATCACTGAACAAGTTAGTTGGTTTAACAAACACCAGGCCACAAAAGGATTGTGAGATGAGACAGGATTCTAATTAAATTAGAAGCCTCCTCAGATAATTACTGACACTCAGAAGAGGGCTATATGTCTCTAATCCTTCAAAGACATTTCTCATGGTCCAGAAGAATTGCAGAACAAGACCTTAGTAGGGAATAAGCTTAGTTACAGACAAGCTTAATAATTTAAAGGCCACATCCCAATGGCAAAGGACAGGCAGGACTGTGTCCCTAAATTGTTTAACTTAACTAATTGCTAAGCAGCCATGGCAAAACTGCACCTGGTGTAGGCAGCAAGCACACACACTCCCTGTGACCACTGGGCACAGACACTATTTGCCAGCCTGTGCTTTAATCTATTTTTGCTGGGTTTTTATACCTACATGAACTAGACCCAGATAACACAAATGGAAAGGAATGGTCAAGTTTCTGCCAGCCTTTGGGTGTCTGCCTAAAGGTGGAAAAGAAAGGAAGGGTCAGGCAAGCTTCATGGCACCTCTTCATTTCCCTTTCCTTTACTCTCTTGGACCATGCTAGTTTCCTGCTGCAAGAGCTGTGATGCTGGCAGCACTGAAATCAGGTGGCTTAAAGCTGTTTCATATCTATGCAGAAAAATAACAGCAATTGAAGCTGGGATATATCCCAGAGAAGTGCTAGTTTGAAAGACTGCTCTAAAGGGAACTGAATCTTTGAGAAAATACAGCCTCAGAAGTTGTCATATTTCTCAGCAAAGAGAATAGTGATCACAATCTAAATGTTCTTCATGGGAGTGGTTGTGAAGGCAAAGGATGAGGATGGTGTACCTGTGACACCTGGGGAAGTATCACAGGCAGTGTTGCAAAGATTTAGCTTTTCCCTGCTTCAAACACAGCATCAGCAAAGATGGGAATGTTTATTTCTGATAGTCACAGGTGCTAATCCGTGCCTCACAGGGACATGAGAATAAGTGTTTGCTCATTTTGAAACAACACAAAAAAAATCTCAAGGGAAAATCAACTAGAATCACCCACAACACATTAACATATAATTGAACTCCAAAGCAGCTGAACTTACAAAATCTGGTTCTGCTACAAACAGAGGTACAGAAACATAATTAGACTTCCTACCTATATTAACACTATTTTTATTCCCTTTAATGGAACACACGATGCTAGAGGATACTTTTCACTGAAAAAAACCATTTCTGTAAGTGTACTAAATGTGTGAAGTGGCCAAGTTTACACACAGTTAGCATTGACTGAGATTCCCTTTACTGGAATGAACTCAACCACTTACTAATATAGATGCCCTCACTATCTGAATGTGATGCCAAGTCACATTCAGCAACACTCAACACTATTTGGAAGATGTGTTTTCAACTAAGAAGTATTTACTTAACTTTAAGGCAGCTCACTAGCTCATTCTAGAGATGTGCATCTTGTAATTCTTTCTCCAAAGTTCAGGATTGCCCTTAGGTTTAACCTTACTATATTAGTCACCATTACAAATTAATCTACACAGAGAAAAAAAAAATCCAAGTGAATTTAGCATGGATTGTTATTTGTTTGTTCTTAAATCCATCAGTTATTTGTTCAGAGGATGAGTGGGAGTTATTCTGGCAGGTGACAGGAGATATATGAGGGAACACATGGGACATGTTAGAGTGCAAGCAATGAATCCAGCTCAGGATTTGCCAAGGTAATGGTGCAACACAACCTGGAGAAGCTGCACTGGATGCTCTGAGGCACTCACTTTTTTTCCTCCCTGCTCTCCTTTGGATGCATTCTGAAGCAATTTGAACCTTAATCTCCCCTGGTGTGACCTCTAACTCTTGCTGACTGAGTGACCTTAGAGAAAGAAGGATCAGTGGAATTATGCACTGCAGTCCATGAACACAGCTGAAGACATCAGTACCAAAAACACAGGGCTAGAGGAAGAAAAAGGAAAAAGAAAAGGCTCAAAAGAAAATCTTTTGCCAAACAAGAAAGACTCAAAGCATTTGCCACAGCTCTATTACTGGCTCTCTCATCAGCCACAACAATGAAATGAAAAACTTGGAAAAAACCTTCCTAAAAAACCCACAATTTTCTTTTTAAGGTCTGAATGAAGAAAAAAAAAACCCTCCACACCCATGCTTCATGTTTTCTTGTTTGTTTAAAGGCCATATTCCCAAGGGCTGTAGATGAGCATATCTGCATATTAGGAGCCACAAATCTGTGCAGAGGCTCACTGAAGTGGAGCCTGTACAATTAAATTGCTACATGTGCACAAATACACAGAGGATCCCAGGGAAACTATGGCAACCACCAGTCCTCCAGGTTGTGATTCCCCCTTTGTCCCTACCTTTCTTTGCTCTTCCAGTCCTTCCCAACTTGGACAAGAAAAAGAATAAACAGAAGTGTTAATGAGGTTAGGATTGGACCTGCAACAAAGGAGCTGGAAAGGCAAAGAGAGCTGCTCACAGGCTTCAACCTGGAAACATCCTGAAGGAAAAACTTTGCAGTGGAGTTGTACAACAGTGATGAATGGGATGCAGGCAGCCCTGGGGTACAAAATCCTGCCTAGGAAACCAGGGCTGGAGCACCCAGAGTGCCACTGAATCACTGGCACTAAAAGTGACTTTTAATCTGGATGCCTTATGGGGTTTTGGCCAGCTGAGATATTTACAGCCTGATTTTCAGAATTACTGAGCCCCCCCTGCTCCCAGTCCTTTTCTCACAGGAGACCTGCACCAGACTTGGACACTGCTCATAAGTATTTAAAAATAGCAAGGATACTGTCCAAGTATCAAATATACCTTTTTGTCTATCCTAAATCATGCTTTGAAAGTCTTTTGGGCCCTCTGTGAGGATTACTGATGCTTGCAAAGTCCTCTGGCATCCTCAGAAGATGGAGAGCCTGGTAGAGGAGTAAAGCCTTCCTTATTTTCATTTTATTTATTTCATTCCTTATTTTCATGTTTATGCTTAGCTTCAGGGAGAAGGGCCTTCTCTGGTAAAGTAGTGTTTATTGACATTTAGACCAAAAATGCCACTGATACTAAAAAACTCAATTTTTTTTTCACTTCCTACAAGCCTGAACCATGGGGTTTTTTTGCATAGTTGTGTTTCAAGCAGCATTTGCACAGAAGTTTATGCTGTAACAACAGGTCTTTTCTCTTTCAACTGTTTTCAATATTTAGCTTCCCCTCTTGATCAATATATTACAACAAGGTCAACCCCAAACCAAAAGGAATTGTATACTTCATTACTGACTGCAGAGGAAGATAACAAACCAAAGACAGTTTTTGCTCCTGTGAGCCTCAGAAAACTCTGTCTTTTCTACACAGGGGGTGTCAGTTTGTATTTCTGAAATCACACACTGTCAAATGTATGCATACATAAACACACATACATCTCTGTCTCTTCACTTCCTTGGAATCTAAATTATCTAAAAGAAAAACTCCAATGGATGCATTCCAATCGTACCTCCCACCTTCTTTTCACCTCCACATTTCAGTCATTTAAATCTGGTTCATTTCTAATCTTCCCTGAAGTCTTAGACAGCAACAGACTCAGGATAAAGACCCCTAAAGAAAAGGTGATGTACACACAGGGAAAAAAGCAAAACCCTCTGCCAAGTCACCTATGCAGCCTTAAGGAAATGCAGAATCCCTTTCAAACAGGGAGAGGGACTGATTCATCCCTCAGACCTTTTTTAATAAAACTTCCTAGTGTTTCCATACAGTCTGTATTCTTTTTTCCCCCCTAACTCCTTGATGTATCCCATGGAAAGATGCTGGAGGCTGCCTGCTCCTCCGAGGAGAGAACATCGCCACATGTTTTAGTTGCTCCTTCTCTCATGCATTGCCAGCTGCTACTGCTCCTGCTGGTTTGTTTTGTCTTTTTTTTCTTGGCTTTTCTGTTTAGGTTTTTTTTGGTTGGTTTAAACAGTGTATTAAATTTTACCATTCAAAAATGTCATTCAGCACAAGCTTTTAAGAAATCCTGCCTCACTCCTCAGACAGGCAATTGACGTTGGTGGAGAGGAGCAGTTCTACCACAACTTCCTAACTTTAAGCCAAAGAAAAATTCTGACAGAGGAGAATCAAAACAAAATAAATTCCCCCTAGTGATCCATTTTTCTCAAGTTTAATCCTAATTCTGTCCTCAATTGTGTTAGTAGTTAGAGACAAACTACTCAGAAATCTTTTGCACAGGAGAGGACACCTACCACACAGGCAGCAAGGAGTCTGAAATGCAGTGATCTGCTTTTATTATTGTATTTATATGTCAATACTGTGCTTATGAAACTTAATTTGGTTTTTCCCTGCCCTCAGTCTGTCTCCATACCGTTTTCTGTTCCATTTCTTCACATCTCTGTATTTCCTGCTAAATGCATGTAGCATCCACAAAATGACACCATGCCTCACAGCCTTGGGAGCAGGATTGTTGTGGAAATGAAAGAGCATTCAGAAAAACAGACAATTTCAGAGCCTGCTCCTGCCATCACCCTCACTTCTTTTGTATCACTGTACACGGTTTGTTTCAAGTGACCTGATTAAACCCAAGAACGCTTCCAGGGAGGGAAGCTGACAGCAAACCCTGTGACACAGAGGGGATGGAACCACTGCTGCAACCCCACACAACTCTGAGCAGAGTTTGCAGAAAGACCCTGTGCCAGACTTCATGCCAACATCAGAGCATGGCTGGGGTTAATTTGCACTCCCAGTTACAAGAGAAAACAGCCAGCAGATGTGAGAATGCAAAAGCACATCATCTTGGACTTGCAGCCCAGATCTTCCCCCAAAACAGAGCACCAAGGGCTTGATCTCACCCTCAGCTTTTTTCCTGTCCCTGGACTCTCAGGGTGTACTGGAGCTGGTTAGTGCTTTTGGCCACCTGGAAGGTGGGGTGTGCAGGGTAGAAAGCCAGGGAGAACAGACACCCTGCTGTAGCCCTTTCCTGTATGGTTGTGCAGTCACTCACACTTCAGCAGAGACTCCAGAGCTGCAATGGAGATTTTATTAAACAGCTCTGAATCTACAGTAGCAGATGGAATGATAAAACCTTTCAATAATTAAAAGTACACACAACTAAAGCAGATTACACAGAACTGCACCCTAAATTCTTCCCAAGCCTTGATTCTAGCTGGTAGCACTGGGTATTCTTACTAAGGAAATGGCAGGCACTGGTGGCCTTGAAGGCACTTGTCTGAATTTATCTAAGAGAGGAACTAATTTACTGCAGCTCTATTAAAAATCTCTCTAAACAGCAACAGCTGAACAGCTCAGCAGTCATTGGCCAGCAACATCATTGCCAGGATCCTTTGCTAGGATCAGTTGGGAATGAGA
This sequence comes from Fringilla coelebs, assembly GCF_963513975.1. Classification (NCBI taxonomy): domain Eukaryota; kingdom Metazoa; phylum Chordata; class Aves; order Passeriformes; family Fringillidae; genus Fringilla; species Fringilla coelebs. Next base: position 2,827,970 of record NC_140036.1, on the reverse strand, counting down.
AAGCTTCTTTAGTATGCTTGCAGTTCAAACATTCAAACCCTAAACAGGCACATCAGTAACTAAAAACCAGAATGCCAGATCCAGACAGGCTGAGCTACACGAACATGCCTCCAAGATCTCTCGTTCAGAAAGACATTTAGGAATGGATGGGAAAGCAAAACCTGAACTTGAGCAGCTGGTTCAGGGAACTGCCTTTCCCTCCTTCAGTGCACAGCAGTGCAACCCTACCTAGCTCTCATCTGCTGCACAGCACTTGCCTGGGCATTTTCTAGAGGCAGTGATACTCTCTCCACTGGAATTTACACAGAGAAATATCAACTCTAACATTCAGCTCTATATGATTAAGCTGAAATGAGAAATGTTCCAATAGACAAGGACAGCTGTAATCAGGTAGAAGCCCACACACTGTTTCCAAAGCCATTAAAGACCTATTTCTTCCCTCCTGACTTAAGAAGTCTATCAAGGATCTGTGTTGTTTTGGTTTAGGTTTAGGTCTGCAGAGGGTACAGCCAGCAAACACTGCATGCTTTGGTTATCTCTCCAGATGAAGATACTGCATTTCCAAATTATATACTTTATAAGGTTTGGTTTCTCAAGGTCAGTGCAATATCATAGAGCTGGTTAAAAAAAAAAAAATAGAAAAAGAAAAAGGAAGAAAAGAGCCCCTTACCTGTGGCAGAGTGCAGACTCTCCAAGCTCCAGTACCTGGACAGGACGCCTCTCATGCCACCACCACCACACACCACCCCGCTGCTGTCTGAATCCGAGCCCGGCGAGAGCCCGGAGCTGCCACTGCTGCTGCAGTTCTCGGCACTGTGTGCCCCGCTGGACTCGCTGGGGCACTGCTGGGTCCTCATGCAGGCGGCTGCCAGGGGGAGCCGGGGGCTCCAGGGGGCTGCGGGAGGCGAGCAGCGCTCTGCGGAGCTCGGGCAGGGCAGCGGGACCTGGCAGCGCCGGCGGAGCTCTGGGCTGGATCCCGAGGCTCCGCTCCGCTCGCCTCGATGCATCCTGACATCATAGGGGTCCGCTAAGGAGGCTCCCTCTGAGGCGGCTCCGCTGCGCCCAGCCGCAGCTCCCGGCCGCTGCTTTTTATTAAAGCCGATTTCAAGGCATTAAGGAAGCAAGGGGTGAGACGGAGATCTCTCCTCCTAATTTAGCAGGTCTGGCAGGTTAAAAATAAATACGTGGAAATAGTAGAATTTCGTGCGTTTTAAAAATGCCCGAGTGAGAGAGACCTTGCGTTATCTGCTTCCCCTGAGAACTCAGAAAGGATTTAACATATAAACTAATCGTGTTTAGAACTGGCTGTGGCTGCTGCTATTAAAAAACTATTTTTGTAAGTACTCGGAAAAAGAATTCAAAATGAAATTAAAGCCAGGAAAACACAGACTGAGATTTGGGGAGATTGCAGCTGGGAGTTTTGAAAAATCATTTAGCATCCACTCCCAGACTGCAGACCTGGTATGATCTCTGGTTCCATGTGCAATCTTTGTAAGAGACCTCAGTCCCAGCTGAAACAGCATCACTACCATTTACTAGAAAGTTTTATATTCTCACTACCTAACAGGAGATTCACTGTATAAGAAGGATCCTGAAAGAATCCCAGTTTGCTGGGAATGCAGAAATACCTGTGCACTTCAACAACAGCTTTGAGGCACCACAGAGATTTTGTAATAAAGGACATTCCTGGGCTGCCACTCTGCTCAAAGACCTTGGAGACAGCAGATTTGTCCAACTACCAAAATAATTTAAGAGTAGCCACATGGTTTGTACCCTGTGCAGCAGAAAACAGTGTAAGACCAGAACTAGCTTGATTCAGTGTGGGATTACCCAGGCCAGGGGAAAGTTGAGCCAGGTGAGACTGCAAGTAGTGGTTGGACCAAAGGAGGAGATCAGTTCCCCCAGCACATATGGCAGAGGGACAGCCACAAAGGAAAACCCCACACTGCTCCTGTCACATGGAGAGTGAACCCAGACACCCAAATCCAAACCCAGGAGCCCAATTTCACACAAGAACTGAAAATACTTATTTTACAATTTGTATGTAAGGTGGCCTTTGCAAAGTAAATAAGGCAATCACAGCTTGTTCCAATAGAGACTCCTTTGAGTTTGCATCACTATTCACACAGCAGCAGAGTTATTTCAGTGCAGTAAGCCTTCTGGTTTACTGAGTATTTCCTAAAAGGAAAAAAATGTCACACTCCATCACTGGAGAATATCACAAAGCACCCAATAATGCTGAACCAACTTAAATATTTCAGCTATTCTTTAAAAGTTCTTTAAAATAATGGTCTCTGCAGCAGTAAAAAAAAAATGGTATTTCTAGTGATCTGTAAAGAAATAATTCTTTCAATTATCTTCTGAATGTAGCTACTTAGAGCAAAATATCTAATACTTCCTAACAGAGAAATGGAAATGTGTTCTTGATTTGACTGCAGTAGAACCACTCTTCTGCATTGATCTGGCTCTTCCAGAGCTGCCTGCATTCATGTACAACTGGAGAGAAACTCTTCTTGATCCCAATAACCAGGGGAAGGTAAATTAAACATTGTCAATAAAGACAAATGCAGCTGTTCTGTAGATTTGGAGAACAAGGCATTGAGAAGAAGAAAGACAGTGCAGCTCTTCAGACAGCAAAGGTGCTAAAGAGAGGCTACAATTCAGTCCTACTTATCCTTATGTCTGTTGTAGGAATGCACTGGAGAGGAATTTTCTATTAGAATGGGAAGAAGAAAAATTCTACACAGCCAGATTGTGGAAAGCAAACATTTTGTCAGAGTTCAAGAACTGGAACCCATCATAGAGGGGTTCCACCAACTACAGATTTTGTTGTAAAATCCACAGGAAGATTTTCTTCTGTGACATTAGAGAGAGAAGTTATCTAAGGTTGATGCAGCAGTAGCTGACTCCAACTAAAGATTAAGAATCTCACTGCACAGCCTGGTAAAGATAGCCAAGCTAACTTTGGACAACCTGATCCTAAATATCTGTTGGATTTTTTAGCCTCTCTTGGGTTCTTCTATAATCTTGTAGCATTGAACAGTAATTACCAGAATCGTTCAGGATTTCCTAGGACTTTATTCTTCTCTCTTTGTCCCACAGAAGGTTTTTATTGGTATGCTAAATCTTTCACCACAGTAGCAAATACAGACAATCCCACTCAGCTTGCTAAGACAAATTTTCAGGAACTCAGCCACTACCAGACCCTGTTTTTAAGACTGGATGAAACCCTTTGAGTGAGCACATTATCAAAGACCTCACAGAGGGCAAATGTTTGTGGCTGTGGTTAAACAGAACCAAGATTGGCATAGTGGGTCTAATCTTCCTGTGATTAAGAGACAAAGTGAAAAGTATACAGTAGGCAATGTGATTATTTTTTAGCCACTTAAATTCAATTATACTCCTCTAGTTAATGGGGATGGAACAGACATTTCATGCTACAGCTACCATGATACACTTCTGGGAACTTGCATGCCACTTTCTTCAAGAGCTAAAATGACAAAAATGGAATAAATAACTCAGCTTGCTATTTTGCTGAACTACAGGACTGCTAAATATTTATAAGACATAATGAAGTCCTGTTATTGAGCTAATATTTTCCCTCTTGAACAGATTTCTCCAGTGGCTGTCAAACATCTTCACATTAACTGTTGCCAAGTGTGAGTTTAACAGCACATCTATAGCTGGGAAAAGAAGATGAAAGATGTCCACATGATGTTGAGTAAACAAACAGTCCCTTTGCCTCTGAGAAATACTTTCCACTGCACCAGGGAGGCTGGAGGATAACTCAGTATCACTAAGTGGTCACTGTTTTCCAGACTATCCACAAAAGATTCAGCCCTTGAGAACTTGGCTTGCCTATTCTTGTTGCAGGATTTCCAAGGCCACCAGTATGTTCCTCATCAGCACACATCAGTCATAGGGAATTCATGCCTCTCTGCTTGGCACAGCCAACCACAGCTCTGTGTTTTAACTCCAGGGCATCTCTTGTAGATATCTGACACAAAATTCAAAGATCCGAGGCTCTTCTAATCTGACAAGACATGTGGAAAGTTGCCCAAAAGATTTGGTCTGCATTTAGATAACAATTTAAAATAATACAGGTATGAGATTTGTTCTAGAACAGCTGCAAACAATTCTTGTAATACACAGGTTTCAGGTTCCTCCCTCTATGAGGATATGACAAACCCTGGAGGTTTATTGTCATGTGTGTCCCTGTCCCAGTCCAAAAGTTTCAGAGTGAGAGGCAGACTGAGGGAAACACCTGGGAAAGGGTAACAAGCTGGCACAAGAGTAGAAAAGTCACTGCCTGAGAGGCATGGATAGCAGTGAGAGCAGGGATGTCAAGAAACTCCAGTTCTCAGGCTGGTACCTGTGTCTGTCTGTCACTGTGTCACCTTGTGATTGCTTCCTGCTGGAAAGTCCCTAGGGAAAAGCTCAGAAACAGCAGCATCTGTCCTGAATGTTCCTTCTGCTCTAGACCCGTGGGCTGGTAGCTCTCACACCCAGAACTGTCCCTCCCCTGGCTTCAGCCTTGTTGCAGCTATGTTCTCACAGCTGCAGCCACTGTCCAAACAGCTTCCCAGCAACAGCCCCAATTTTAGGCAGTCTTCAGTCTATAAATAAAGAAATATCAGACTCAGGAGAGATTGGTTTCATAGCCTAAAAGACAAACATGCTGGTCCACTGCTTTAACCCAAAGCCGGCTACTGCTCACTCCAGCACATACTGGACACTTCCCTCCCACCCTTTCCTGGTACAGTACCTGTGTCAAAAGGTCTTCAGAGGCTGCTAAAAAGCAGAAAAGCATTCCCATATCTACTTTAGGAAGTGACTTGCTTCCTAACCTGGCAGTAAGGAACAGACTGAACGGTACAAATGAAGACTGGGAGTACCCAGACAACCAGAAAAGGATGAGACTGAAGGGGGACCTCCCTGCAGTCAGGCTTTCTCACACAGGGAGGCAGAGGGACAGACAACAATCTCTCCTCTCTGACAGTCAGTGACAGGACCCAAGGGAATAGCCTCAAGTTGTGTCAGGGGAGGTTTAGATTGGATATTAGGAAAAGTTTTTCTCACTCAGATGTAGTTATGGTATTTTATGAATTTTTTTTTAGGATTTTTCTTCTTGAGAAGCTGAGAGGCTTCAAGAACAAAGTGAAACAATTATTATTTCCTGCTGTAGAATGCAATAGGTAGATCTGTGATTACTCTTATGTAGTTGTTTCTAATTAATAGCTAATCACAGTCTAGCTGTCCAGACTGTCTCAGTCAGAGACAAACTTTTGTTATTAATTTTTTTCTATTCTTCGCTTTCTGATAAAATCTTTTCTTCTATTCTTTTAGTATAGTTTTTAATAATATATATATCATAAAATAATAAACCAAGCCTTCTGAACATACAGGCAACTTTCTCATCTCTTCCCTCATCCTAAAACCCCTGCACTGTTGCACTCAGAGGGTGATTGGACACCAGGGCAGTGGTCCCAGCACCAAGCCAGCCTGAGTCCAAGAAGCATTTGGACAAAGCCCTCAGGCACATGGTGTGGCTCCTGGGGACTGCCAGGAGTTGAACTTGATGATCCTTTTGGTCCCTAATGATCCTTTTAGGTCCCTTCCAAACCAGAATATTCTGTGAACTAAAGGGGAAAGACGCTCGATATTCACCAACACTCCCTGCTGAAGCGTGTGTGCAGCCAAGAAAGCTGTTCCCAAACCATTCAGGCTCCCAACCCATGTTTGAGCAGGATGGCAGAGCTTGCTGCCCTTGGGGGTGCCTGTGTGTGCTGGAGGGGGTTCAGCTGCACCCTTCCCACCAGGGGCTCTGCTGTGCCCAGCCCACCATCTTTGGGGGTTTGGAACAGCAGCCCTATGAGGAACCCCTGAGGGAGCTGGGGGTGTTTAGCCTGGAGAAAAGGAGACTCTGAGTTGACCTTATCACTCTCTACAGCTCCCTGAAGGGTAGTTATAGTCAGGTGAGGTTGGGCTTTCTCTCCAGGCAGCACTGACAGAACCAGAGGTCCCAGTCTCAAGCTGTGCCAAGGGAAATACAGGTTGGATATCAGGAAAGAGTTTTTCACAGAAAGTGTGATAAAGTTCTGGAATGGCTGCCCAGGGAGGTGGTGCAGTCCCCATCCCTGGGTGTGTTTAACAAAGCCTGGATGTGGCACTGGGTGCCAGGGTTGAGTTGAGGGGTTGGGGCTGGGTTGGACTCCATGATCTTAAAGGTCTCTTCCAACCTGGTGATTGTGTGATTCTGTGATTCCACAGCGGTCAGAGCCACCTGCCGGTGCCGCACGGCTCCGCAAGACCCTCCAGGCCCGAGGCAGAGCGGCAGTGCCGGTCCGGCTGCGGGGACAGCGGGGACAGCTGGCAGCCTGTCCCTTCCTGCCAGCGGGGCACAAAGCAGCGAGAGCGGGGGCTCCTACTGCGGAGAGGGCAGAGACGGGCACAGCAGGTCCAGCGTTAAAATGAAACTTTGCACTCGCGCTGTTCCTGCAAAATGCACCCAGCCCAGCCTAGGAGAGCCGGGCTGTCACCAGCTCCTGTCCCAGCCCCTGGGTAGGTGCATGACAGGGTGTGAGAGCTGTGCACGGCACCTTTTGGGCTGGGACCATCGCAGCCATCATTTCACACCTGCAGAACTACAGAGGTCTCCATCCCCCATCCCTCCCAGTCTCTGCAGCATTCTCTGCACAAGGTGACAAGGTCCAGACTTTAGGAGTGGGAAATTTATCTGTTTTTCAACATGGAAGTATCTAATAGCGCTGGATATTGCATAGTACTTTTATATCCACTGTCTTTAGGATTAAAGCATAGACTGGAACCATTAATACAAGCAGATGCAGCTTTGGAGTTAGAAATCTTAAAATGAGATTAAATGAACTATTTTATATTTACATGCCCTACAGCTCTGTCAAAAGCAACAGGTATCACAACAAAGCTGTGCAACAACCAAAGAGGGCATTCTGCTGTGCTGCTGCTGCCTCAAGGACATAGCCAGTCTTAAAACTGATCCACCAGCTTTAGAATATTACTTCAGTAACTTGAAGTTTTCTTCTCATCCCCATCCTACCACAGGCAGGACACATGCCCACGTTCATCTCCCCCAAAATGCTTCAAATGAAGCCCACATGCAGCAGCTAACAGAGATGGCTGTGGCAGAAGAACCCCTGCTTCCTCTCTCCATCACTTTCCTTTCCCAGGAGCATGGTTTTGGTGGTAGAAAAATGATTCTGCTCGATTTCATTTGTTTTGCTGCATTTACTCAGAAATTCTTAGGTCATTGTATGAAACTCACTTGGGCTTATCTCAGGAATATTGTGTGAATCACAGATGATTCAGGTTGCAAGCCCCATTTCTAGACAGCATATAAACACCTACAGCACTGCCAGCTGGTCAGTCTGCATACATTTATTTCCCCTATTCACCCTCAGAAATTCATACATATTTTTTAACTCCTTCATGTCCCAGTTGGGAACTACCATGAAATTTGTCTCAGCTGTGACTCAGAATGTACTTCTATGGCAGCAGTGCTCAGGGATTTCAGCTGATGTCAGAGATGCACAGACAACTCGACAATGATGGGTTTCCATCTGGGATTTCCAAGGAGTAAAGCCACAGCTTTTTTAATTCAGCCAGGGAGCTGGTCCTAAGCATTGGGGCAGCACCAGATGCCTGTGACAGCAAGTGATCAAAGCCCTCAGTGCTGAGAGACCAAAGGCAAGGCTCTCAATACCACAATAATAAATAGTTTTCTTATTTCCAGATCAAGCCTCATGACTCTGTGCAAGAGCTGCACAAAGTGTCAGAAAACAAACCAGTTTTGCTTGACAAAATACTATGACCATTCAACTCTGATGTAATTAGCACAATGTTATTGTCCCTTAATTAGGTAACTCCAGCAGGGTTTAATCGATGGTACAGAGACCTTCTGAGGCAGAAATGGCAGTTTGGCACCCAACTGTGGCTGGCTTTTCCTGGCTAGGTTCCTAACCACCAAACAACTCCTCTGCATTCTGTTTTCCTTATTCCAGCCCAAAGTGCTGTGATAGAGATATCAGCAGTGTTTGGGCAGGCGCTGTCAGATGGAGAATTTAAAAACCTGGCAAAGATACATCTCACAGTTTAATAATCTCTGCAAGTTACATTTTAATTCTGAGAAAGTGTCAGTCATCAGAAATGAAGCAGACATGATACTTCATGTGCATTCCTCATGAAAACACAGCATACTTGTTCTTTAGGGGGATTTAAAGAACAGGAAACTTCTGTCTCTAGAGGCTCATTTAGTTGCTTTAGTGCCTAATTAGCAACCTGAGAGGAATCTCACCATACCCACTGTAGTGCTCTCCAGCAAACACAAGGCAGGGTCTATTTCATCTGCAGAAATCTAATTGAAGAGTGTGATAGAGGTGACATCATTGTAGGTGAGACAGAGTTCTCATGAGACAACACAATGATTCTCCAGCAAGCACACTACCATTGCAAGGAGTAATCTCTTCTTCACTAAAAACCTGCCATGCCTTTAAACAGCACCCTGTTCATCCACTCAGGGAGAAAACAAACCTGAATATGAAAAGCATGTGAAAGATCCCACTCTAAAGCAGATTTCTGCTCAGACATGGATGCAGCAATCATCATGAACAGGTTAGAATGTTTATCACACTCAGCAAAGCAGAGCTTCCCTCCCTCCTGTCCCCAGCCAGCCCAGCGTACGCACCGGGAGCGGAGACGCGCCGCTTGCAGCCCACGCAGTCCAGGCCTGTCGGGGTGCTCTTGGAGAATGAATGCAGCTGCAGCGGCAGGATGTCAAAGGCAACAGGAGATGTGATGGATGGACTCACTCCAGCCTGCAACAGGACAGGGAAAACACAGGCAACAAACATTCAGTAGGAGAAAATGCAGCATTCATCCCAGAGCGCCTCTTCCCACCTCTGAGCCCTGCCTGTGTAAGTAAGCAGCATGTTAGTGGACACACATGGATGATTGTGGCTAGAAATGTTAGAAAACAAAGAGAAAGCCAGGAAAACTGCAAGGTGATACAAACAGATTCATACTTCACATACAGCCACACACACCTCCATTCACAGAGAGTTTCAGTCCTCCCTCTAAAGTGTTTCTAGTGGGGTGGTGAGGGGTTGATATCACTACATGGAATCATCAACCCCTCAGCTGCAGAACTGTTCCTGAAGCTTTGTGACTAATAGGTCCTCTTTTGGTATTTAACATGAAAATAAAGCTTTTCCCTTCAGATTTATTGGTACCAGTCCCCAACCATATAGAATGTGGATAACATTTTTCTCTTCAGCTAAATGTACAAGTGAGAATGCTCACACTCCTCTACCTGGCTGATTGATTTAATAAAACTTATAGAACTTAATTAAACTTTGAAAACTCTATACCACTGCCAGATCTCATTGAATTACTAACTTTTGCTGGTTTAAAGGGGAAAACATAGAGATACATACACATAGCTCATGGCCTCTAATACAGAATGTAGTAATTAAGACATGCTGCAGGTATGCTTTCATCCCTTTTTCCTTTTCTCTCTTTTCTCTCCCGTGGCTGCCACATGCAGAAAACATCAGTGGCTGCGAGATCAGCTGGTCAGTAAGCACTGCTCCCATGGGCACAGCCAGTTTTTCATCTCTATCACTATTGCCCCTTCCTTTTGCCACTGACATTGAGTTACAACATATCCATCCTTCAGTGAGCCAGGACATGAAATATTGAGGTCCAGTATTCCCTCTAGGATCTTTCCCTCTCCCCGCCAGCCCACAGCATGTCCCATCAGCAGAAAGTCTGCTGACCAGCCTTGATGCTGAAACCTCTCCTGATGATGGCCATTAGCCAAACCCTCCTTCCCAAAGTAACCAGCACACAGTGCTCTCACAGCTGGGAGTGCTGCTGCTCCATGCCTGGTTTGGTTTTCTATTCCTGGACTTCACTTTCCTAAAACAAAGAGAACACTGCCAATACTTTGGCACAAATCACTATCTCTTGAGGGATAGCACAAACCCTGTTCCAATTAATCTGAGCAGTGCCTGTTTTTCTAGAAAAGTCACAGCAAAGGCTCAATGGGAGCACACACTCTTCTGGTGACAATGAAAATCAAGCTTATTGGGCCACAGCTCTGAAAATGTCATGGGTAAAGTCTAGGTTATTTACATGGAAGGTGATAGAAAGTATTATTGTTCTGTTTAAGACTAGAAAGCAGAAGCCTGGCCTAGGGCTGTTCCAACTACAGGCTTCATTCTTATTAATTCATGGGACATCAGAGCAAATTTTGGTACAGGCATCATTTGCTTCCTGTGGCATGGAAGGCAGGCCTGTAGAACCCTAACTCGGGAGAAGAAGCATTTTCAGCAGTGTTAGTAACGTGGGGCAGGGATTGCACAACCTACAAGGCAGAGGATGAGAAATGAGGGAGCAGACCATAGTAAAGGTCCTCTCTCCTGTATTTTCTGCCAGAGTTATTTCTATGCTCCTGTGCACAGCAGTTCAGTCCCTGGCAGAGGCTGGGTCTCTGTTGTACATCCATGTCTTGTCAGGTGCACACTGGGGGGAGACTTTTCTCATTAAATGCCCTCCTCAAAATGTATCCATTCCCCCCTTAAAATCTATCTGAGTTATCCACAGTGTTCAAACCATGGTACTACACAACAAAACTTCATTTTCTCTTCTTTTGGACGGAGTAAAATCAGATTTGCAGAAGTCATATCCCAAGCAATGAGCTAAATATCTATTTTTCACTGCTTCTCATTTCTCTTTCAAAATAAAAGAGCTTTTTCTGCATGATACCCCCTCTGGGTATAGCCCCCGATGGGCCTTTTAGGAATCTCTCTAATTTGGCAGTGCACAAACCCTGCTCAAACAAATGCATGTAGAAGCCATGTCTGTGCTTCTATTGCTGTGCACTCAAGAGGCATCAAGCTTACAAGCCAGGGTTTAAGTTTTTGTCAAAACAGGAAAGCAGTGGATGGCAACAGACAGGCAGATCAGAGCAAGAAAAATTCCCAAATCAGAGCCCATTGCCATTACAGCATTCCATATGTCAGGGGTTTGGGGCATTGTCTCTGCTCCAGTGAGGGAACTTCCCCTGCATTAAAAACAAGCAAGAGGACCCCAGGCTACAGCCTGAAACCCACCATCATCTGAAGGGCAAAGCCCATGGACAAGGAAAAGAATACAGATTCATCCACTGCTATGTTTGTCTTCTTCCCCCAGGGGTAGCCAGCATGGGGGGTGTTGTGTCAGGACTTTAAGGCCTGAGATCAGAAGCTGCTCAGCTTGTTACTGGCAGCATCTCATTATAAGGGACAGCTGGGTCAAGCTTTGAGTTTGACTGGGAATTCACACAGGCTGTAACTATTTAAGGAAGGAGAGCAGTTTACTGGACCTAAGCAAAAGAAATCCACAATATATAGAATTGTTTGGAACTGGCATTTTAAATGTTTTTGGTTGGGGTTTTTTTAGCTTATAGGTAGTCTCTTGATTGTTTGTCCATTTCTCTCTGTCCCAATTGCCAGCCCTCAGAGTAGCCTTATATTTCCATTTTGTTCCTCTCTGTACATTGATCTGAATGACAGAGTGGTATCAGAAATCAGCACTTGAATAAGCAAGAATTCCTCTCTGCTCTGCCCCATTGAGTTGTTCCCCCAATATTGCAGCATTACATCACCTTGTGGGCTGACCTGATCTTGACTTAACACAATGTGACTTGTCACAACAGAAGCCACACATCCCAAGGCAGCCATGTCAGAAAACATCAGACTTGTAATTTCAGCTCTCCAAAGCCCCATACAGTCCCCTTGTTGCAGTCACAGAACCACAACAGACAATGAACATCTTACAGAGCTTTTGGGATAATTTGTTCCTTCTTATTAAAAGGGAGTCAGCATCCTTCTAAAACTGCCCTCAAACACTGCAGCTTGTGACAGCACTCCCAAGACACTTGGGAGTATGAATAAACCAGCACTACTACAGGACCAGAGCATTGCAAAGACAAAATTAAATAATATGAAAAAGAAACTGTGTGATTACTATCATAAATAAAAAGCACAGGCCAAGAAATTCAGCTATATGGGCATTAAAAAAGAGACTTTGAATCCCCACAGTCCTCTCATTAAATCAGCATTTTGCTTTCTTGGCCTGCCTACAAAGATTAAAGTGTCAGTAACCTACAAAACACAAATAGACAGAAACAGTAAACCCCAAACCTACCTACACACTTCTATCCAGAGAAGAATGAACCAGAAAACTGACTGAGGCCCAAGAGCCCCTGGGCAGTTGATGTTCAGAGAGGCCTCGTGGGCACAGGGGCAGCTGCAAATCATCATGCAGCTGATTGCAATTTAGAGGTAAGTTTACACCAGAAAATAAGGGTGGAAATGCTTAAAGGAGAAGCTGTTTTCTGGCAGCCTCCAAATGTGCAGTCAATCAGCAAAGCAGACAGCATTCAAGCTGTGTAATCTGATGGCTCCAGGGGAAGCTATTGAGGGAACTGGTCACTCCTCTTAGCAGCCTTAATGGGCTCAGTGCTGGCCCACCTGCCCTGCAGCACCAGCTAGATTCCCATCACTACCCACGCTTGTCCAGGAATTGTGAGAAATATTTTTAGTACATTTCACTGATTTCTGTTAATCCCTGACCCTGTGTAAGCCAGGCATTCACTTTCACTAGCCTGCCTCGTCCCTGCACAGCACTAAGCACTCAGAACTTAACAAAGGTCGAGAAGTAACCCAAGTCATTTATTTCTTAATTTTTTTTATCCTAACATACGCAAACCTCAAGAGCAATACTTATTGTCTCCATCACATAGGTAGTAGGGAACTGAACTGAGAGTAGGAAACACATCACAGAATCATATCCAGCACTCATCCAGCAACTGGCAACACTTTGTGTAGAAGAGCCCAGCACATACAAAATTGCCCAGATTTTTAATCTCTTTCCTTGAGAAGGGGAGAACAGGGGGCAGTTTTTCAGAACCTGTTTCTGGCCTTGGCCTGGCTTGCTGTCCCAGGTGGACAGGTTTGCTCTGGGCAAGCCATGATGGGCAGGTCAATGTTTCCCCTTTGCCATTCACAGAACTATCTGTGCACATAAGCACATTCTGAAGTGGTGATAGGACTACTGAGGCCTCATCTCCTCTCCAAAATCGTCATTTTAATGTAATAACAACAAGAGACAGGCAACCAGGACAACAGAGAGAAAGGGAAACAAGCACAGATAACAGACTAAAACAGAACCCCCTGAGGAAAGCTTTTATTTGAGTATCTGCTACGTGATTTCAAGTTTGATCAGAAACTTTCTCAATATTATCATGAGAGGCTTCATAGAGCATCCCTTGATCTCGTGTCTATTTTCCCCAGAAGTCCTTTTGTATGTAGTAAGGCTAATTTTGGCTCTTGGATAGAGATTTGTGACTCTCCCTGAAGGGAACAGATCTTAGCTCTGGATCCAAAAGTAACAGATGCCATCAGTGTGAGTCACAACAGCCACAAAGTTTTTCACAAGCAATCATAATGCTGAACTAAAAGTCTCCCTCAGTGGAGAGGAGAATATTAATAGCTAAAAATCCAATGGAAATGTTCTCTTGAGTGTTTCACAGCAGGAATTTGCTTCAGTAGGAGTTGGCATCAGATACAAGGGAAGTCTAATTTAAAGTCTGTTATTAAAGTTATACAGCAACACCACAGGGCACAGAATGAGATTTCATCAGTTTAATTTATATTGATTTAAGGAAACTTTGATTTGCTCCTTGCCCTCCCCATCACTCAGCTCACAAAGCAACCTGATTCTCTTGCATTCTGTTTCCAACACCTCACAGGGCAGGAACTGTTCGATTTCAGAAGCTAAGGAACCCACCACCTTCAGAGGTTATCCCTTAGGGGTGAGTTGGGTGTTTCTGCAGTCTCCACAGAGTCCCAGGCCCACAGAAATGCTGACAGAAGTGGTACCAGACAAAGTGCCAGGACAGGAATATGATGACAGCAGAGAGAAACAGCCGGAGCAGAGAGGAAGACAATGCCAGAGAAAGAGGAGCTCGGTGTACGGCTTCTTACTTTTGAGGGGTCCTGTGGGAGATGTTGCAACTGAACCCCTCCCTCTGGCTGTGTCTCCTTCTCTAGCTTCCTTTTTTGACTCCTCTCCATCCAAACATCATCGAAGCTGAAGCATTTATAGAGGGCTTTGGGTCTCTTCCTCCTCCTCTCTGGCACCTCCTTGGCTTTTTCCTCTGGAGCAGGGAAGGAGAGCCTGCGGGCTCTGCTCTCCAGGGTGGACACAGGGCAGGCTGGCACCCGGGGGGGCCTCCTTTTGCGGTGGGGAACCCATTTCTTACTCGGCCTCTTTCCAGCTGCTGTTTGGCATGGCTGTTTAGACTCCTGTTTTACAAACTGCAGGTGAAAACACAGGGTTTGTTGGATGGAAATTTGGTTTGCTTCAAGTCAGTTTGAACAGAAGATGGCAAACTTCTGTTACTCAGCCACAGAACTACTCAGAAGAAAACACTTAGGAGCGCTCCACCCTGAAGCAGCATCTCTGCTGTCCTTTGAGGGTGCAATACACACTCCCTGTGCCCAGAACAGTACCCTGTTCACCCTCATTTTAGATGGCATATCACCATCACTGACATTCCACCAGGATTTAGGTCATTCTGTCTGTATAACATTGTTTACAAATACAGACGATGTCTCTGAAAACAGAAAAATGACCTCTTGTCTGTTTCTGGTTTTCCAACTGTACTTCAGTTATACAATGTGAAAAGGTTTCATAGATGCCTGCAGGTTTGATGTATTAAGCCCTGTCCTTCCTGATGTGCTCTTTACACTATCCACTTTATTTGCTTGATGCTGGGCCAAGAGTAAGGAATTGCACAGCTTTGCCCTTAGCTTCTATTTGAGTGGTTGCACAAAATTACAGTTTTTATACTAGAACAACTTGAAATCAAGTGTGCCCTTAGGCAACCAACTACTACTCCAGGTAGCATCACTGTGAAAATCAATAGTATTTAAGGTAGGAGATGGCATCTCTGGGGAATGATGAACTCAGGAGTTTCATGACAAAAAAAATCTGACAATATTATCAGTCCAGTTTCTCACAGATCACTTGAAAACCCAAATAAAACAACCCTCAAACCACTGCAGGCACTTCCTGTCTATTTTCTACTAACCAACAATTCCAGGTCAATTCTTCTTTGCGCCTTGTAATACATGTCACAGTCTAGAAAGAATAGATTCTGAAAAATAAATTGTTTTGTGCCTAACCCCACCTCACTGGACAGGAGCAAGGAGAAGAACATGTGAATCCAAACATGGGACATTTTAGGACAGTTTGCTCTTGCCTGCTGAGTAACACAATTTATGCAAATAAAATCATGCCATGAACAGATTAATTAAACATGTAGGGAAGGGCCTGGCAGATGGGCAAACTGGTAATGGTTCTGGCTTGCTGTTTGCAGCATGAAATCTTTGGATGAAAGCTGGAGAACGTTAACCAATAGCAGGAAATGAGAGGGGCTGGTGTGTGCTCCAGCAGGCTCAGAAGAGTTACTTACCTGAGTGGTAGCCAGAGGTGTCCAGGGTGAGCTGATCCAGGGCAGTTTGGCACAGCACTAACACAGATAATGCTGACACAGCTATGAAAATACCTGGCTGGGGCTGGGGAATAAATATAAATCCCCATCCTGGAGGGCACAGTGGGAAGTGAGCTCAAGGGCTTCACTATTACAGGTATGTTTTGCACTAATGCCTTTACTCATGTGGAACAGAAAAAGATTTTTCTTCAAATTCACCAATAAGCTGAATTTTATCATCTCTTTAGGAAGCAGCATACATAAGGAAGGCCATCCTTAGCATAGAGATGATAATTATTTTGGAAAGATTTAACACTGCAAATGTACTTTGCCCAATGTCTGTTGTAATTTCAGAGATTCCTGAGAATACAGCTTTGCTTAAAAAATCCAGGGTGCAATTCTACTTCATTTCACAATGTCATGAAAAGGGAAATAAATAAAGCCCTATCTATTCTAATAGATTAGATGTTGTGTTTTGAAATCTGGGACATTTGCATTAATTTCTAGGTTCCAGCTGCATTTGTCCAATTTCAGATATCATATTCTGCAGCCTCCAGAAGAATCAGGAAAATGAAACTGTTTTTATATGTGTTAGATACCATTTAAATTTTTTATGGTTTTCTTTGCATAATTTAATCTAGCAATCAATTTAAGTAATTATTTATTTGCTCCTAATGCTTACATTATAGCATGTAGACTTGCCTTTTCAAGGCTTTACACATGCCTCATCTCTACACTCTTTTCTAGATGTTCTTTTGAGCTGTAATTTACAGGTCAATGATTTTATTCATCCTCTGAGAGGCTTCATCTGTTGACAGTGTGTATAGTCCAAGTCTCTTGCTTTTTCCTAGGCTGCAGTCTCTTGTTTGGAATGCAGTGTGCAGTATTAAGTTTGTAGGTTAACCTGGTGCCCATGAAACAAAAGATTTTCAAGTGAAGCTAAGCACAGAAGGGAATAAAGCTAATTCTCTTCCCCTTTTCCCCCCTGGAATTCTGATACTACAGCTCTCACTTCTCATACTGCCACCCAGACACTTTGGACTCCAGACAGCTTTGGAGAAAAACCCCAATCAACCAAACACTTTCATTTGGGAATATGAGGAGAGGCTGAGAGAGCTGGGTTTATTCAAGCTGATAAGAGGGCACTAAAGGCAGTGTAAGAGCAGTCACCAACAATTTTGTATTTACATGGATGATGGAACCAAGCTCTTCTCAGTAGTGCCAGACAACACCACAAGACAGTGGCCAGAAACTGCAGCTTGGAAAGTTCTTGCTGGGCATTAGGAAAAAAAATTCTCAAGGAATATTTTTCTTAGAGAGGCAGTGAAACCTTCAGCAATGGAAGTTTTCAAGACTTGGTTAGATAAAGAGATGTTTTTGCCTATCTTTGTTTCTATACAAAAGATAGGGAGTTTCTGTAAAAAAGTATGGGGAAAGGGCAGGATAAGACCATCTTGGAGGGTATCTTAAAGGCTTCATGTAAGCTGAGATGTGAGAGGCAAAAGGCAACGGCAGCAAAAGCTGAGTGAGGCTCATTTGAGTTGAACACAAGCAGCCCTCAGCTGTTATGAATTGATCAAGCAGCTCCAGATTAATGAAACCTCTGAAAATTGTCTGCTTGGGGTAGGCAAAAGTTCATGCACTCTCTCAAGTACCACTTCTGACAATATGCTCAAAAAAATTATTCTCCCATTTCTTGATGTCAGAACTCATCAGCAATAATAGTGAAAAAGTAGCATGGTCAAGGCATGTTCTGGGATCTCAGTTACAGCTCAGTCTCAGTCACTCTGGGGGTTGTGCTTAGCCACTGAAAGAGATTCCTAAGCTCTCAGCCACTGACAACTTGGGAAATCCTCTCTGGGATTAAAAACCTGCTGACAGAGGAAGTCTCTGCTTTTAGAAGTCTCAGCCAATCACAAAATTCCTAATGAAGATCCAATCTGTTCCATGAGTTCAGCCTGTGCAAAGGATTTAATGTGTTGCCTGGATTAGAACAAAATACAACATGAAAAGGAGAGCCTGAGCCTGCAGTTTGGGTTTTTTTTCTGTTTGATGTAGAAAAGGCAAAAGAGGACTTATGTGCCAAAAGGCACTTATGGTGACTGCAGAAGACACATGGTACTTCAAAAGACAGCTACTCATTGTCTAAAGAAAGTGATTTTACTTCTTGAAAAATGACTGCTGGCCATGGGACTTGATATCTTTGTTGCTTTTCACTGTGAGAAACTTATTTACTCTACACCAGTTACAAGGCTCAATTCTGCCTTAAGAGGGGTAAAAGCCAGTTTAAAACTGGAGAGGAACACAGGGTGATGTCTGTACAATCTTTAATGGTGTTGTGATTGTTCCATTCCTTTGGGTTTTTGTAGCAAATCCTCCCTTTAAGAGCACATCAATTCGTACAATCTTGAACAGAAACAGAGAGAATGAGTAATGCTACCTATCTTAGACCGAGAGGAATATTTATGCACTCATCTAACCAACGAGCCATTGAGCCACTGGAATTCCTAAACCACAGTAAAGCAAACCCAACCACTCCCTGATTATCCCCTGACAACAACTCACCTCATCTCGGAGCATGTCACTAATGGAAGAAGCTGTATTTAAGCTGATCTGGGATTGACTGCTTATGCCACTGTCATCCCTCTGGAAGTCGTCCAACGAGTGTAAGAGACTTCCTCTGGGTTTCAGTGTCTTTGGCCTCTCAGGAGCCTCCAGACTGCTTTCCACTCCAGAGCTGTTCCCAAGAGAGCTCATGGAAGCGGTGCAAACGCGCCCGGGGTAACGGAAGTTCTTGTGCTGAGAAGTGGATCGTGAACTCTGAGGTTTGGGACTCATGGGCCTGCAAGGCATGTCTTTACCATCAGAATTGGAGAGCTGGGGACATGATGGACTTGACTGACTAAATGCAAACTGGAAGTCAGGGGGGGTAAATGGAGATTTAATCCAGTATTCCTCTAGAGAAGTATTTAAACTGTTGCTCAGAACCTCCTGCTGTTCATCGCAGTCTGAACTCTGTGAGTATCTGATACCCAGGTCATGGGACTGTATTCGTCTTCTCCACATACGTGCAGGTAAAGAGACATCAACAGGCTCCACAGAGCTGTCAAAATAATTGGAGTCTGTTGAGGAGCCATTATCTGTTTCTGTTTTTAAAAAAGTGTGTCTGTTGGAGCTATACTGTCGCTCCAGTGATGCTAACACATGGCCACTGGTTGCACTGAGACTCTCCTGTGTGGGTGATAAACTTACTAAGACAGGCCTTTTTAGTCCATCTGCCTCCTTGCTCTTTAGAAAAGCTTTCCAGGTGCTCTGGCGAAGTTTGACTTTCTCCTTTTCATTTTTCACTGACACTTTTGAGCTTTGCTCAGTGCTTTCCTTTTCTGGACATTTGGACTCAAATAAGCTTGAGAGGGATTTGTGTGCCAAGGCCAACCTTGTTCTGAACTTCTTACTCTCAGGGGTTTTGTTTCTCTTGTGCTCGTTTTCAGAGAATGATTTTCTAATCCCTGAATGCTCCACAAGTTCACTGTCATTATTTTCAGATGAACCTGAAACTTGTCGATCTGCATCTTCCATCAGTATCCGACCAGAACCAGAGGCCTTCCTCAGGCTCAACCTGAAAAATCCTGCAGGTCTCTCATAAAATAAATCCTCATCATCGGAGTACTCAGAGGTATAGCTTTCCTTCCTTTGGAAGACCAAACCAGATGAACAACTTTTGAAAGACAGTAAACTCGCAGTGTCGTCATCATCTTTGCCAACATCCAGTTCTTCCATCTTTACCTTGTTGCCAAAGATACTGCTGCTTCCGTGATTTTCCCATGAGCTAGGCTTAGTTTTCCTGAAAGATGTCATTTTTGGGAATACTAAAAACCTGGAAGATTTCCCACTATACTCATTCTTTGTTGGCTTTTGCACAGCTTTATGAAGACTGCTGTTACTCCCCAGGATGTGGGATGAGTTCTCATCCAGCTCCTCGCTGTTAGTGCTGCAGGTACTTACATTGTCCAGGCCCAGCATGAAAGTGCTGTGGGTCTCCCTGTTCAGAGACTCATCAAAGACATCAGACACATCCAGACTGAGTGCACTGTCTTTGCTGGGGCTAGAGGTGTCTTCTGCAGGAGAGCCCTCCTTTCCTTCCCTAGGAGAAGGTTCTTCACAAATACCTGTTTCTTCCTTTGAGCCCTTCCAGCTTTCCTTTCCTCGCCTGCCTACTGCTTGTTCAGGGTCCATGCTGGGCCAATGAAGGCTGACACCAGCACCACCTCCCTGCCACAAACTGCTTACACTGCTGCTCATTTCCAGTGTCACTGCCCTGGTCATATTCAAACCTTCCTCTGTGCTTCCATGTGCTTTGAATTCCTCTTCTTTAGACACCTGGTCACCGCTTCTTCCAAGGTTTCTAAAGCCTGACATTGCTAACTGTTCTCTCTCGAATTCAAAACCCCTCTCTGTTCTGCAGGGCTCTTCCTCAAAGGCCATCACATCACTTCTACCCTGGGATTTTACAGCGCTGGGCCCTTCAAGGCTGACACCAGCACCACCTCCCTGGCACACCACACTGCCTACACTGCTGCTGGATTCCAGTGTCACTGCTTCAGTCACCAGTGGCCTTGCTCTGCAGTGCTCATCCTCAGAGAGCTTCAAACTGCTTCCACTGGGGGATTTTGCAAGTGATTTTTCACACGGATCTGTCTGACTTTCTGCAGTATGTGTATCACTGCCTAGTGCTACAGAATCATTCCTGATGTCCAATTTTGTGCTTGCTACTGCAGAATTACTACAGGTGAGCCCTAAGGATGAAACTGCTTCTGTTTTCTCTCTTTTCTCTTCTGAAATTTCTGTTTTTACTTCAGCTGCATCCCTACCAGAAAGTACCTCTGCACTGTCAGGAATGGGGTGGGTGGCCAGAATTAGTTCTTCACAGTTACAGCATTCACTCAGAACCCTCTCTGGCTCACCATGAGCTATATTGACTGTATGAGGAGACATCAAATCCTTGTTCACTATATTTCCCAATGTTTCAGCTATCACTTCAGTAGGAAGGTTATCCAACATTTCAGCTTCCACTTCAGGAGGAAGGTTATCCAATGTTTCAGCTATCACTTCAGCAGGAAGGTTATCCAATGTTTCAGCTATCACTTCAGCAGGAAAGTTATCATTCAGTGTTTGGGACTGCACTCCTTCCTCTTCCACAGAGACTATAATTAGGGCTGGCTTTAATTCTGGAGTAGTCATTAAATCCCTTCCCTGACTTATATAATCTGATCTGGGAGTCCTTTCAACAGCAAAGATGCTCTCTTCATCCTTTCCTTTATGAGTAGGATGTTCATTTGTTCCTAGCTCCGAGTGGCTCCTCAAGGCACCGGTTTTGCACATTGCATCTTGCTGCACTGACTCTCCGTGCTCTGCCCCTCTGTCACTGCCATCTGGTTGTGTTGCAGCTTCCAGGAGTTTCCAACCAAAGCCAAGATCAGCAGAATCATCTGCCCATCTTTCTCCTGCCACAATCTCCGTATCTGACAGCTCAGATTCAAGGCCGTTCTCCTTCAAATGTGTGTGCTGTATTCCACTACTGGAAACACAGTCTACAGAACAATCCCAGTCTCTGCTTTCCACACCAGCAGGAACATCTGCATGAGAAGCTGCAGGGCTCTCAGTGTCACCAGTGTCTGATTCAAAACCAATATCACATGGGAATGTGCTCTCTTCCAGATCTCTTTCAGGTGTGCACTCATTGTTTTGTGTAAGTTCCTCAGCATCTATGATCCCTGGATCACAATCCAGGGAAGAGGATGTCTCCTTTTGGTTTGGGTTGTCCTCACAAGCATCACTCCATGCTAAGCTGTCAGCACAAGTACCAGTTGGCTCTGGGCTAAGGCCACATGTCTCTGATTCAGAGTGCAAAAAATAATCAATGCACTGGGGAGAGGCTAATGGTTGAGAAACCTGACACACCTTTGAGTCTGTGTCAGTGTCAAGAAAAGATGTTTTTATGCCAAATTGGTCCTCAATTTCTACAGCCTTTTCAGGGCTTACAGTTACCCTTCCTAAGTTTTTCCAACTGTATTCAAAATCCAGCTGTTGAAGATGTATTCTGGAACATGACCATCTAAATTTGTCTGTTGGGTGAATACAGCTCACCACACATTCTGTCTCCCTTTGAGCACTGATATTTTCAGGTACACTGTGCCATGTTTTACTTTCTGTAATCTCTGATCTTTTTTGTGGAAGCCAAGATCTTGAGTTGAAGCAACTCTGGTAGAAGAGTGAATCTGATGTCAACATGGTCTCTGTACTTCCATGTTTTATCCTTTTACCTGTAGTGTCCTCACTGTCAGCTGAATTCCTCCTGCTGCATTTTATACTGGACATAGACTCTAATTCACACTTACAGTCAGGTGTCTCAGTGTCACTTTTACACTTAGGCCCATTTGTTTCAAAATGAAGATTAGGCAAACTACAGCTTGGTGCTGCATCTGACCGGAAGGAAAACTGCTGTACCTCAGGAAAAACCAAACAACTTTCTGAGTTTGCTTTGAAACAAGCAATGCTAAATACTGCAGGATGTTCCTTCAGTCTTGCAACATCATTTTTTGTAAGGACTGAGTTGGTAGAGCACTGCACTTCCCTGCTTTCTAACTCTGCCTTACTCTGCAGTGCTGTTACAGACTCTCTCTTTGCCTGTGATAAAATGTTCTCTTCATGGACTTGGCTCTCTGTGATGGAAATATCACTGGATAATGTTGGCTCTTCCTCACCCACTTCCTCACCCCCTAACTCTGCAAACTGGATGCAAAATTCAGTTTTGCTTGGTGTTTCTTTTATTTTGGAGGACAATTCTAGCTGTACAGGCTGGGTGGACTCTGGTTGCCTGGGGCACTTCAGTTCATGGGAGGTTTCTGCCTTTTCTTTGGGAAGATTACAGCACAGGGGGCTTTTCTCAGTAAACAGGCAGTTTGAATCTGAGCGAGCATTCCCAGTTATGTCACTGGAGAGGGATTCTGTGTCTGATGCACTCTCATAAGGCTCAGTTTTTACATCTGACAAAGATCCACTCTGATGTGACACGGTTTCAAAATAATCTTCATCTGTTTCTTGGCTGGATCCACGGACCTCCAGCTCCGTTGTGCTCGGGGTAGAAGAACTCAGATCGTCTTCAAACTCTCCTTCACTGATGTAGTTTTCAACTGGCTGTGGGGTCTGTGAATAAACAAAAAAGAATGATTTAGCAATGATATCCCACAGCAGCAGGGTGACATGAATTATTATTAGAAAAGGGACTTCAGAACACAATTAATTCAATACATACTGATGTCTTTGCAAGTTACACTCTATGTCTTTCTTCTTGATGATCCTGAGGTCTTTCTATTTCTAGCTTCTTTTTTTTTTTCTTTAATGTTTCTTAATTAATCCTTTTTTTCTTTTTCACATGTAATAATGCAGAGGCCAAAATTTTACTTTTGGCCAGATTTTTCATAACCCACTACCAAAACACTTTTCACATTCAAATACATCAAATGGAAATCATCCCTTGCCAGTAGATGTAGAAACTCCGATGAACACATCTTCAAACCTGGGGAGGAGGTTTATCTGAAAAACCTGTGAAGGAATTATTAGTGTCTGCATTACAGAAATGAGACATAAATATATACAGAATAACTGCACTTGAGTAATCAGGTATTACCCATACCAAAACTTGAACCAAAGGTGGAAAAGCTCTTAAATGTCATTTTCCAGAAGGCTTATACCAGGAGCACTACATGGATCAATTATCAGAGCACATCCAAATCATTTCCTCTGAGCAGAAGGATTAAAACCACACTGTCAGTATTGGGAAATATTTTTGTCACAGGCATCTGACCCTGGGAGAGCCTCAGTCTTCTTCAACAGAAGTCTGGACATTTCTCAACTTTGAAGCAGAAAATGAAGTCACAGCAAAGTGCCTTCAAAGTTTCCTGAGGTAAAAATAGTACTTGCTGTCTGTCAGCTGCAGGTTCAGTTATTGTCAGAAGTTCTACAAATGCACCCAGCTGAGATACTTGGTTGATTTCAGCTTCAGTCCCTTCATATCTAGAATGAGATGCCACATAAATATAAATGGCAGCCTTTAACCCTAGTGCTGGATGCCTCTTTACACAGGTTTTGGGGACAGTCCTCACAAGAATGATTGGCATATTTTATAATCTGAAAACTGAGATAATGAACAGTGAAAGACTTATCTAAAAATAATTTAAAAATCACAAACCAAAGCAAAGCAAACCAAACAAAAACCAAAAAACACCACAAATGAATGGCATCCATCAAACCAGAACACAAGATCCTGTAGCCTGAGTTGCCCATCACATTCACCAGGGTGCTTGGTCACAGAGGAACGTGAGTCCTCAATGGAAGACAAATTGCAAATCACATCAAAGAACGTGTCACAGAGTTTCTGAGTTTAGACTCCAAAACATAACATGTAAATTGGAAAAAGAAAGACACAAAAGTTATTTCCAAATGAGAATTTCTCAATAAGAAGAATTTTCTCTTGGCAGAAGAAGGAGAATAGAAATTGAACAGAGGAGGCAAGGGGGAGAATTCAGTACTTCAAAACAAGTCCAAAAATCACTTTTGAACCTGATCAAATTGCACTGCAGTGGCAACACAAGTCACATAACCAGCAGAGCAATGTGTCCTTTCCTGAGTGCAATCAGTGACACATGTTATTGAGGTCCTGCAGTAATGGCAAATGCCAGCGTCCCCAGGACAGGAGTGACCAGCAGGAGCAGCTCAGAGCAGCATTTCACAGTGGGAGCAGTTGGCTCTCACAGTAGTGAGTGCAGCAGCAGCTGCTCAGCAGCACCAGCTCTGCCTCCTCAACACTGCTCTGAACACAAACCTACAGATGGCAACAAACTAAGATAAAAACTATTCAGGCAAGTAGAAGCAAAGTAATGAGGATACCCAACTGTACTCAAGGATAATTATGAATTAAATTGCAAAAAAAAATAGGGCAGAAATCTCTTATGCTCCATCTATAATTCTAAACATAGCCATGTCAGGATAGCCATGCTGTGACCCCTCCCAAATTCATTATCTTTAATGGGTGTAACACAAAATTATGCCTTTAAAGCAGAAACAGAGGCCCCCACAATTGCTTCCACAACTTGTGGGAAATAAGGAAACAACTTCTAGGTATGAAGGGCATCAAGTAATGCCAAGCAGCAGTCCTGCAGTGAGCCCAGGACTGAACACAAGCCCCAATGCTGCTGAGGATGAGAGCCAGTGCCAGGATGAGCCTGGCAGGGCCAAGTCTGCCAGATGGAGCCTGGGATGGAGCTCCCCTGAGGAATGAGAGGAAGTTTCAGTTTCCACCAAGTCTAGCCAAGTCCTCTGCCTAAGGGAGAAGCCTAGAGCTGACCTTTGGTAATACTGACATTCATGAGCCCACTGAACTTCCCTAATGCCCAGGGAAGAAATCCCTACAGGGCCAGCAACCTGCATTTTGTACCTCCTGCAGGTGTCCCTGTGCCTGTGGGAGCCCAGACTGAGCTCTGACCATGTGCTCTGTCGCACGTGGTTTCATTTTCTCCCAACCCATACTGTGTGTATTTTGTTAGGGTTTCTGGGACTACTTCTCATGGTGTTTTACTGTGGTTTTTCTGTAGAAATTGAGTTTAAAGGACTCAGTCACAGCAGAAGGGGAGATTTACAATGGTCTCTGAGGTAGCCCTGTGCTCCCAACACAATCACAGGTTTGGGAGCTGACTGACTTTGTGCAGTACTGA
The DNA here is from genome assembly GCF_963513975.1 of Fringilla coelebs. Taxonomy (NCBI): domain Eukaryota; kingdom Metazoa; phylum Chordata; class Aves; order Passeriformes; family Fringillidae; genus Fringilla; species Fringilla coelebs. Next base: position 2,802,623 of record NC_140036.1, on the reverse strand, counting down.
TTCTCAGCCAGGCTGCCCATTAGACAACAGCCCTTGTGCCTTTAATTTCCATGAGATTACACTGAGAATTTCAAATTCCAATTATGGCTCTTTCCTGGGAAGAGTTCTTAAAAAACCTTCAGCACCCATGGACAGGGTTTCTTGTTTATACAACTCTTCAATCTCAGAGCAGATAAACAATTGGAAGACAAGAGCCTGGAATAAATGTGAAAAATGAGTACTGAAATAAGGCTGTCACACTTCACAAACAATACACAAAACACAGCAAAGCTCCCCTGGCTGCTTTTCTCTTGCAGGTCTCTTACCATCTCTGAAATGTGCCAAGAACACAGGATGAAATTGAAGTTACAGATCTGTTATTACATGTAGCCATATATAATCAAGTCAGACTAAAGTCACCAGAAAAAGAAAGCTTGTGACTTTGATGTGTGAATTGAAGACCTTTATCTCCACAAAATAAGCTACCTCCCATCCAGGTTGCCCTCATATGTGACATTTTCTCCCATGGGCCAAGTCACTCTTGTCCTCTGAACATTTTCCATTTGGTAGGAAAGTCAGGTATCATTTTTTCTCTAGATTTGAGATTTGAATAAGTTTCTCACAGAATATTATATTACAGCAATAGTGAGTTTCTCAGATATTGTGTCTCCCTAATTTTCTCTGCATAACACTTGGCAGGAGAGGTTAAACAGGAAATTGTTTTACTTCAACTAGTCTTTCAATGAAGGATTTTATCCTTAATTTTCACACCCACAAAAAGGATCTGACCATTTAGATGGCTTTTGCTTTTATTTTGGATGCAAGTTCCCTGAGCAAGTCTGACTTCTTTCCCACTAACTTGGACCTGACCCTAGTTATCACCTCATTTCCAGCTCAAGGAACATTGGAACAGTTTTCCCCTGAAGTCAAGACAACATGAAAGCATTTCAGTTGATATTTCACAGGATCCAGACAATTGTTTTCTCCACAGGTGATGGTAACAACTCTTGAGTTGCTATCAATACACATTTCATAAATCTCCATTCACACCTTGTTTGACTGAAAGGCACAGCCCAGTGTCTTTGATTTGCAATGGGATGAGACTAAAATGCAGTTCCCATAAACAGGTGAGAGCAAGCCAGTGCTCTGTGCTCAGTGCTTGCATATCAGGGAAAGGAAATGTGCAATTCCCAGGGCAGGGAGGAGGGAATCATTTACAGGAGGTCTCATCCTGTAGAGTGCTCTGTGCTCTGAGCTCTGCCACTTAAAAAGCAGGCAAGGAAAGAAAGATAGACAAAACTAGTGAATGAAAGTGCTCCCTTCACTGCAGGATTGCTGATACAGCTGCTTCAGGTTTCAGCTGTAATGTTGTCTGGGGTCACTTGTATTGCTTTGACTTGTGTCATGTACATTTGAAAAACAATGGAATTACTGAAATGACTGAGTCTCTGGAACTCCTCCTTGTTCCCAGGGATCCTGACTCAGTTAAATTCTTAATTTTCCATGATAGCTAAACAGTTAATATTCTAACATGTTGGCATGAAACTCATCCAGCCTCTGTGTAATGAGAGCTGTGAAAAGCTGAGATTTTTCTACAGCCATGTAGGCGCTTAGGCTGCCTTGGGGTTTAAACAGTGCTGGTCATGGAACTGTTATTGTCATTATGGATATTCTGAGCTGAGGGCACAGAGGAAAAAAACACAAAGTTGTGTTCAGTACCAGGACAGAAACCTCGTTTGAAATACCCAGTTTCTCCTTTTTGTGACTTTGATACACCTCTGTTCTGAAAGGGGCAGTCTTGGAGAGAGAGGGAGGACTCTGGCCTCAGGGCCCTGGTCTCTCCAGCTGGGCTGGCAAAGGTTGCCCAAGATAATGTTACTTCTAGGATGTTCCTTGGATGTTTGCCAGGTTAGAAATGCCTCAGAAGATCTAAGATCACCAGGCCTTTCCAGAAGAACAGTCACAGAAATGGCTTTTCATGAACTAAATTACCTTATTGGATTTAAAGCACACATGGCACAAAAAGTGTTCCCTTCACACCAAGTTTTGTCACAGAGGTCAGGAGTGGTTCCTGGCAATGATGGAGCACATCCCAAGGAACCAGCCACGCCACCTCAGTCACCACTGAGCTCTAACAAAAAAACTCCTCACATACATCTGGGGAAGAGATACAGAGCCAGAATTAATGGCCTCAACTTACCTACACTTTTTCAGACTTAAGTAAACCCAAAGCCTGTCCAGAAATCCTTAAAGCAAATTGGATGCCAGTCAGGGGTTGGATTATACATGGTGTAAAGAGACGCAGGCCTACCTCAGGGGAGCTTAGTGTGGCAAGTGAATTGGCATGTAAAGATTTATTCTATGAAGAGTAAACAAAATTCTTTGGGGGAGAGCCCTCCCACATGGCCAGAGTTGTGTTTTTCAGGGTTTATGTAACACAGAAGCACAAAACTTGAGAAATGCTCTTAAATTAATGATGACACAACCACCCCTCAAAAAGCTGCCTCTGGGAAGGGACTTCAGACACGAGATGACAGTGCAGGGTACAGTGCAGTAGCTGCAACCCACCCCAAATCCCTCTGCACTGATCAACTGTGGCTGGAAAAATGACCCAGCAGAGATTCAAATTAGAAACTCCACAGAAAACATCATGTCAAATAGCCACAGAAGGTCCCCAAGGCCTCAAATTATCTTCCTGATCAAATCCAGATACCCAAGCTCTTTTGTTAAATTGCCTTTATTTACTGCTGCCTTGTAAAAACAAACCTTGTTACACTTAATGAGAAAGAAGCAGATTGAAAGACATTAACTTCAAACAGAACTTTTGTTTCTTAGTCAGCAGAAAACCACTTTTTCTGAATTGCCTGTCATTTCAGTGGATATTACAGGTGCTACAGATGTTTATAAAGAGCAAACCAGCATGAAGAAGAGCAGATGCAGCACTGTGCCTTGATGAGGACTGCTGAGCAGGGATGCTGCTGTCAGCAGAGGTTCTGAACCTTCAGACTGATTCTGCTCTGTGTAAAAATGGCAATTTGACAGGCACTCTGAAAGGCACTAGAAATGAAAGGCTCTGCAGGTACTGGGGAAAGTGCTCTATAACCACTGAGTGATGGCATTTTCCTTGCAAAACATATTCAGTTTTTGATGCGGGACAGGAACATTTGCATCTTAACTGCACAAGAGGAAACAAAATTCACAGATGGATGAGAAAAGCAACTTCCCAGGAGGTTCTTCCTCCAGTGCAGATATGTATAGGCACCCAAAAGTAATTTTGGCACTAAGCAGTTGGGTGACACAGATGTTTTGTTAATCATCTATGCACAGCAATAGCACTGTTTGCAGGGCTCTCAATCTAAAGTGGCAACATTTTTATATACAGAACCATTTATACATGAAGTCAATGAAAAAACATATCTCCCTTTTCCACAAAAGATGGATTTTTCATTGTTCCCAAGAGGTGCAGTTAAAAAAATCTCTCAAAGCCAGTTGTGTAGATTTGTGAGAACTTGTACTGTGCTAATGACTCTTGGCATGAGGAAACAACACGTGGACATCCACTGCATGTCCTGCTCTAGTTGTAGTTAGTGCCTTCTCTGGGAAGCCTCCAAATGGTTAAACAAGTCCAAAATCAGCAGGACTAGGTGAGCAAGGCTCTGGCAGCTACCATCACTCGAGGTGGTGGGGCCAGGTGAAGGCAGGGGGGAGGGCTTGGATCCAATAGCAAAACATGGCACAGAATCAGTGAAATATCTCAACACCATAACAGCACCATGATTTCCAAATGTGAATGTGTTCCCCCCACCCACCACCAGCTGGAGTGCTCTGTTTCTGCTCAGAGCCCTGATTATCCTGGCCCCAGAGGGGACCTAGGCCTCCACCATGGGGGTGTTGTATGACACCTGATCAGTGCAGGAGTGCAAGAGCAAACAAACACCCCAGCAGCGGATCTGCTGCACTCCACAGCTTCTCCAGTTCTGTCAACAGCCAATCCCAACTTAAAGCTGTGAGAAACAACTGCTCACTTTGAAAATTTAAAGAGGTTTATTAAACCTTAACAAAAATAGAACAAAGGACTCCATAAGGAAGAAGCTGCAGCGCTGGGAGCTGTCCCTCGTGCACACCACATGGCCAGTTCCCTTCAAGGGGGATGCTCAGGCTTTTGTACCCCTGGGGCTGCATCAGCCAGCCCTGGCCCTTCCCAAAGTCTGTCAGGCAGCTCTGCTGTGCCATTTATCAGTGCACACTGCTTTCTTGTCACTGCACTGGAGGGCAGGTGTTGTCATGCCTCACCCCTGAGCTTTTCCATTCCCACCTGCCCCAGGCAAGGGACACCTGTGCAGCTTCTTTTACCTGTCCTGGACAGCCCAGGCTGTCTGATGGCAGCAGTACAGGGGGAAGGGAACTGTGGGGAGAGCAGAGGACATCTAAACCACAATAACATAACTGTACATCACTAAAGGTTTTCTGAATATTCACACAATAGTTATCTTCTTATTGTGAGAGCCAATCATCTCATTATCCATGACAAGTTGAGAAAACTATAAAACCATTTTTATAGTGTTTTTATTAAAAAATCACTTTTACAGCCCAAACCAACCAAAGCCAAAACCAGCACCTCCCCTTTGACACTGCCACTCCTGCTGCCACAAGAGCTTAGCAGAAATGTTGGCCAAGATGTGGGGGATTCCAGAGTGTGGGATCTGGGAGCCATCTAGAGGTGCAGAGGCGCCTGGGCAGAGCACTTTGCACAGCCGAATACACACTGCCCTGATAAACACAGACTGCATTCCAGTGCCTCATCACCAAATCCCTCAGCTTTAGCTCCAGACTTGTGGAACTGCCCAGCAGATAAAAGGTGAGGCAGTGAGGAAGCATAAAGTTTTCCTGTGTTAAGCAGAAGTGTGCAAGATTGGTTATTTGTACAAAATGATTGCACAACACTGAAAAGTTCATGGCTCTCTGTGTCTTTTATCTGTGGTTTATCTCTTCCATTCAGTTTACAAGCTGCTGTTTGCATCAGAAAAATACATTTTTTTTCATCAGTGCAGCAATATGAGACATAATTATTATGAATTTATTTGGAGATTTATTTTCACAAATTGACAGCTGATCTGTACCAAATGAAATCCCACATTTTAGCCATGGCACTAGCTCTGTAGTGTCATTTCACTCTTGAAATGTATTGACTGCATCAATAATTAATATTGTTTCTATTCTGAAATACTAAGAGATCCTTTTTTTGTCAGTATGGCAATCTAATATGTCAAATAAAATTTGGAACACAGCTAAAATTCAGACTCCAGCAATTTCCCTGCTCCAGGACACAATCTGCAGGCATTGCTGCAACACTCCCTCTGCTGGCAAATCTCAAGGGAAGATATTGCTTATTGCCTCATTGTGCTTCTGCCTTCAACACATGGAAAGCTTATACTGTTAGATGGCTGGTTATCTTTTCATGAAAATTGGGACTTATTTTGCTTGCCTTATAAAACCAGGGCAGTATTCCTCCTCACTCACACCCTTTCTCTATTTTTATTTTAATGGGGAAAAGCTCAGTTCTGTCCCAGCAAAAGATAAGCACAAGTTTATGTAGGAGATAGTATAAAGATATGAGCAGATAACATGGCTGCTCCCATGAAATGGGGGACTAAGCCTCACTTTTTGTACTAAAAAGGAAATCTCACACACCTGGCCACAGGGAAAGTCCTGCCTCAGAGTCATGGAGCAAGTGTCCATCTGTCTCTGTGAATTTTACCATGAACATTTCTGCAAGGCAGGTGCTCTTACAGGAGATTGAAGCTGTCTGGCAGAGGCACCACTCAGCTGTGCACAGACCAGAAGTCCTGCCTAGAAACTGTGTGAATCCTCCTCCAAAGACAGGGCCCCTGCTCAGTTCTTGTGTTCTGCAGCTCAGGAGCCTCGAGTACTGACATGCATCAAGCACTGGAAGTTTGTATACCCTCTGAAAGGTCATTCTGGCCTGCTACTCTGCACTGAATGAGCACAACATCCACAGTTAGCTTCCCTTCACAGTGCTTAAAGGCTTGACCCCTTAGCTGAGTGGGAATCCTAAGGATTCCTGGTGAAAAGAAATGGAGACACCTGCTCTAGAAGACCAGACAGCAAGTACTGTGATGGTGTGTCCTTCCATGGTAACTCTGCTGCAACTACATTTTTGTGATTACACTTTAGAACAGACATATTTACCTTTTTCAAACTCAATTAGGTTTTTGGTTTTTTTCAGAGTGCTGTTGAGAAATTATAGAAAGATTACTGACTTAAAGGAATATAAAGACAGCAAGTATTTTATAGACAGGGCAAACTCCTCTAAAGAAAAAAGACCCCACTGAAGACAATGGCTCAAGAAATCCCAAGTGTATATGTGCATACAGAAGTAGCCACAAGACATCCACTGATATTCCCTTAGTTATCATCAGTTCAGTGTTCAGTAATGGGACTGCAGTGAAATTGGAAGCTGAAGGTCATGAGATATATGGCTTGTTTACCTTATAACCACTCTAACCACTCAGTCCACTTTTAGAACCAGTCTTTCTTTGTTTAGTCAAGATTTCAATCTGCAGAATTATAAATCAGAGGGTTAATTAAAGAGGACTCAGAGGGAAAGGGCCTACATGAAGCTCAGGAAATGCAAGGCTGTGATTGATACAAAATCCTGCCTTTCTTGACTTTTTCCTGCCATCACTGGAAACACCACCACAAATTGCCCAATACACTCAGCCACAGCAGCTCCCTCTTCATTATGTTGTTTGCTTTTAAAATAATGTTTCTGTGGTGGTGTTTGTCCTTTTTACCAGCCCTGCTGCACTATGATTACTCCAAACAGCCTTCCTCTGGCACATCCTGCTGAGCTCCTAGATGCTGCCAGGCCCATGAGCAATAGTGCTGGATAAACATGGCGAGAGTTTCTGCCCCATGGTGCTTAATTATGTAAGATAGAGGGAGGGAAATGGGGAGAGGAAGGAAGTACTATGTTCATTAACTGGTTCAGGGGAAATGATTTGCTCTAGTCATACCAGAGCACTTGCAGCAGAGCCAGACGTTCAACCACCTCAGTCCCTGCTCATTAATTGTATCTTTTAATTTCTCTGTTGGGTCTAATCACTCTCTGAAGGTTTGAGATCTCCCCACACAGAATACTGTGTAAACAGGGGAGAAAACCTCAAGGACAATAAGGAAAGAGATGTGGCTAAAAGCTGTGCATATACACATCAGCTGGAGCCTCTCTGGATTGCCAGCACAGAAATGCCTCTAACACAATTGTAGACTTCCCTATGGCATTTTAAGGAGGCATGATGTCAAAAGGGAGGCAGCAGAGAATGGGGAAAAATAAGGTAGAAAGAAAGAACAAATAGGGAGGAGAAGTATAGTACCATATTTTGCATTGTTGAGGTGATTTTAGCAGGGCTTCAAGTGATCCTCAGTGAAACATGCACCCTACCATGAGCTATCAATAACAGCAGCATTATTTTTTCTTATGTCTCAATCTAAGACATATTCCATTACTGCATGGTCTTGATAGCTTTAAGTAAGAGCTTTGCTAACAAAGTCAGCCTGGGATTTGATAGTCAGATAAGATTTTTTCCCCCTTTTGGTGTCATGTGCTTCATCTTCAGGTTGACTCCTGGTCTGAATCACTCTGTGTCCATAAAACACACAGAGCTTCCCCTCTTCAGCTGCCCCCACTGACCTTCAGTGGTTGTTTCTTACACATTTGCCCTGCATTTGGCTCTGGCCTCCTGCAAGTGTTACACAAACAGAAACTCAGAGGACAGGCTGAGCAGCCAAAGGCAGCTCCTAAAAACTGACAACATGGGATCTGGAGCCAGCAAAAAAATGGGGAACATGGGAAGAAGGATGATTTTCAGACATGGGACAAGGACAGGCTAGGTCCTGCTCATGAGTTCAGGGAGTGAATTGAATCCAGCACAACTTTGCATTCTCACACCTTATTTGAGTTTAGCCTAGCTGGGTGACAGGGGATATTCCAGTGGCAACAGTCTGCTCACTCCCTTCCTCCTCTCTCCAGAGTGATAGAAAATTCTTCTCAATGAGCTTTTCAAAGCAGGAGATCAAATAACGTGCCAGCTTATATAAAATAACAACTTTCAAGGAAACTCATCTGGCAACACTGTTGCAGAGATGCATTCAGCTGCCTGAAGCTGTGCCATTTGCAAAGACCTTTTTTGTCCACTGTTTCCACCTCTCCCATGACAGGAAGTAAAAGGGCTGTTTACAGGGATTTTAATGAGGCACAAGAGCTGCATCAGCACCAGGCCTGGTCTGCAGCTGATGTCTGTGGGGTCAGGGTGCCCTGGTCCTGTGCAGGGTGAAGTGCTTTCCATGCCCACGTGGCACAGGGCAGAGGAAGCCTTTGGTGCCAGGGTGGCAGGCACACACACACTGAGGCTGAAGTGTGCTGCACACTGTGCATGTGGCATCAAGCCCTTCTGCTGCTGGGGCTCAGGGAGTGGCTCCTGTGCCTTTTTCAGGTGCAGCTGCTCAGTATCCAGCTTACTGCCTTACTTCTCCTTTGATCTTGGGTACCTGATTTCACCCCTGTTCCTTCTCTCTGTAACAATGGCAACACCTCCAGACCTCTGAGCTGCACTCTAATACCAGATTAAGTGACAAGGCACAGGGGAATGAAATCTCCTGACTCATGAGATGAACTGAGGTCACATAAGCTTGACCTTATTTCTCAAAATCCACAGGAGTTGTATGAATCTGTGACCAAAATGCCCCCTTCTCTCTACAAGATCCCGCCTTTTCTCAGGAACCCTTTATCCTTTTGCTGACTTCACGTGATGTCCCTTGGTTTGATTTAGGTTGGATATAGTGACTCCAGCTGTGCTTTTGCCACAAGGCTCCTGTCTCATTCATGTAAGGACTCTTCCAGCACTTCCAACAGTGCAGGTGGCTGAAACAATAGCTAGAGTAGTTACAGGGGCATGGGGAACCTGAGCTTGGCACAGGTGAGGTCTCAGCTGGAACCTTCAAGATGTGCATCCTACATCAGGATAGGTGGAGCAAGTGGCAATAGTCAAAATAAGAACAAGGATTATTTAGGATGAATCATGGGGAAAGCCTGAAAGTACAGTGTGCATCCCAGAGAGAGGGAGTGCAGTGTGAAAACAGTCTCTAACTGCTGATACAAGGAAGCAATCTTCTCTCTGAGTGTATGACAAATAAAACAAGATTCAATGGATTTAAATTGAAGTAGACAAGACCGAAATTAAACAAAATCAATAAACCACCAACAGTATGGATAATGAAAAACTGGGACAGGTTGCCTAGAGGATAGCATGGAACCATCACTTTTTGTCTTTAAGAACAGATTAGACACACCTGACAGGAGTGACTCAGAGAGAGCTGATCTCCAGTGGCAGGACAGGTGAGAAGACCTTTTTCGGCTCCTTGTAACCTTCTAATCCAGTAATTAGTGTCTTGTACGTGCTTATTAATCTATTTTACCATGATACACAGACCAGGCAGGGATACACTGCTGTAACAGACATGACATGGAAGAGCAGGCCTGAGAAAGGAACTCCTGCAGCAATCCAGATTTACAGGCAACCCTTGTATCAGGTGCAGAGCTCAGAAAGGGCCCAAGAGTGTCCACTGATGAGAGGAAAGGTCTAGAAAAGGTGACATGAGAAAAGACTTAGCAACCCCTGTCGCTAAGCCAAGAGAAAACTTCACAGTGCAAAATGGCACATCCCACCCAGTCCTCATAACTTAAGGTGTTTATTTCAAGGGTTGGAACTGCAGGATGATAAAAAAAAGGTATCCAAAGGGACAGAAATTGTCCATCTCCTAAATTCTTTGGCACAATCCACCTAGGTACATCTGCCTTACACTCGGAGTTGTGTCTCTGGGTCCCAGAAAATGTATGTTGTGATGGAAATTGTTCCACTAACAGAAAGCATTTCACATCCCTCAGTAACACAAATTATGTCCATTTAGTTCCTTTAGTCCTCCTGTTCCTCAGGAGGCAGAAACTGCTCCTTGGCCCATGTACCACCAATGGAGGTTCTAGGATTGCAGCAAGTGTTCATTTTGGCTTCCCTACACTTTATCAATGAAGCAGTAATTTATTTTTTTGAAATGCAAGCAGCAGAAATGCAGCCCTGGAAAGGTTAACTACAAGAGCATGTCATTCCTTGGGTCAGTGGGAAGGACCTGGCTTCCCACATTGTAAGGTTAGAGAGACAGCTGGAGGATGTGAGGGGAGCTCTTATAAATTGTGACACAGAATTTCTCCAACTTGGCAACATTTAGAAAGGAGAAAAAGCTCTTGCAGAAGAAAATCCAGGGCAGCAAGATCATGAGCAGAGTGGGTATGGTTACACCAAGTTGTTCCTTCCTTGGCTGTCCCCAGGCCCCCAAACTGCCCCGGTATCTCCCCAGGAATCAGCAAATTACTTCACAGGGCAAGGAATGCAGAGTGAGATGTGAGCAAGATCCAGTCACTCAATCCACACCACAATTCTTCACCTAGCCAGTGCCAACATGAATGCACAGAAAGATCTGAAAGCTTATCAGATCAGAGAAATATGCTTTTTAAGCCAAAACTCAGCTTTCAGCACCATAGAATCAGGAATACAGTAACTATGGCCTCCTACTTAATGATTTTGCTTGGCACAGCACTGGCTTAAAACTATCACAAGATCACAAAAAGTCTTGCAGAAGTTGTGTCTCATTTCATACTCTCTTAAGGCCAGTCCAAGAGAAATGGCACACAGACCTGCATGAACATCCAAAAAGCTGTAAACTTTGGTTAACAAAACAGAGCTCGGTTTTGCTTTTAACCACAAAGATCAAGTGACATTTAAAAGGAAACAAAAAGATGCAAATCATACATTTTAAAGTCTTTGAAGATCCTGCTGGCACTGCCTCAGGTCAGAGTACTTCTCACTGCAGCTCATTTCCCTGCAGTCAGCCTTTTCACTGCTTCAGTGCTGAATACACAAAGAGTACCAGACATTTTTAGCCTCAATAATGTTTTCATTACCTGTCAGGAATAGCACTAATAACATGCATTAGAGGCACAACATTCAATTGTACAGGACAATCTAAACATTTAATTACATTACGGTAGCTAATCACAAATAATTGCCTTAGGGAAGGCAGGGCAGCTGTGAGGGGATGCAGTTTGTTTGTTCAGCTCCTGGCAGAATTCAGCAAGGACAAAGTGAGGACTGGGAGAAATGTCTTCAAACCAATCATAAACATTTCCTCTTAGTCTTGCTCCTGTGCAGCCCAGAGATTATCACCTTGTTTTAAAAAAGCCTAATTCCACATCGACTGTGCTTTTTATTCTCTTATTTTACAATAATTTCTGCTCACATTTGTCTTTTACTGGATCTGGCTCTATCAAGTTTCCTTCTCATTGTTTCCTTTCTTCCTAACCCTGTTACATTATCTTACACAAATGGTTAGTTCCACTGGTCTACCAAAGAGAAACCAAATAGAGTGTGATTATCAGAATCAAAGATGATGAAATAATTTCTTTAATGAAAAAGAAAGAAAGAAAACCAACCAAGCCAAACACATATTTTAAAAAAGAGATTTTAAAAGGAAAAAAGAGAAATAGGAACTGATCTTGCTTTCCTCTGCCACTATATCGAGGTAGGAAGTTTAGATTAAAATAGAGCAGAATACTGTATAGAGAGAGATGTTACAGCAGAGTTTGTTTGGGCTCAATCTTATTTGACAGGTACCTCAGATATAGATACAACTCTATGATGTTCACTGGCCTGTCCCCTCCTTATATGTCAGTCTTTCTGATCTTTATTTACAGATATCTGTATAAATCTGATGCTCCATTACACAACCATTTCAAATGGCTATGAGCAATGCCTATGGAGCAATGGAAGTTTCTACAATCTAAGCTTTTACAGGAGTGAGTGCTATTCCTACGTGTTATAAAAGGTTAAGAAGATTTTCTTCAGGCAGTGGAGAGCCAATCTGAAAACTCCATTTATAACATTACTTCTCTGCCAGGTCCTTTAGCAGAAGCCTCCAGCCAACACATCAATACACCAAACCCAGAGCAGACACTGCTCTTACAATTGCTAACACCCCACCAAAAGCCTTCATGCAAGATTTAAGTCTTGCAAAAGAGAAAAGGCAAAAGTCAAGCATGTACAAGTGTTCAAGTACTGCAGTATAACCTGGAGGACTGCAGCTTAGCTGAGAGTTGGGTTCTGCACAAACAGCAGACCCACAGGTTGAATGGCCAGCTCCCAGGTGCCCAGGTACAGTTTTCTGTCCAGGTGCCCAGGATTTAAGTTTTCTGTCACTCTGTCCCAGGCCCTTTGCAATCAGCAGCCTACCTGCGTGCTCCTGACTCTCCTGGGGGTTCTTTTTGTAGTGGCAGGACATCTCACTTGCCAGGCCAGGTGCTGCCTCCTCATAACTGGTGCAGGTGGCATTGGGCTGTGACAAAATGGGATGAAGTGATTTTGCTTCTCTTGATCGTATTTTGTTGTGAGGGCAAGAGGTTTTCTCTGTCTCCAGCAGTACCACTGACTACAGCAATTATAATTTCTTATCTTCCAAATTTTACTAGTGCTGCTGCAGTTTTCCCACTGCTTTGTCAGAACTGGAATAAACCCAGGGCAATTTTTCTGCAACACTCTCTCCACTGCCTGGGTCAGAGTCAATGTATCAAGTTCCATCAAGAGCTGCTCCTGAATTCGCTGGTCTGCTGCTTTGTCAATCAGCTGATGCAGGATCAGCTCTTCCTGCCAGCAGCCAAAAGCACAGGCTGATGCCAATTCTTGCAGTGCTGAAGCAAAGGTTGTGAGAGTTTCACCTGGCATTTGTTCCCTCTGCCTGAACTGGAACCTCTGTGAAACCACACTCTCTCTGGGCTTAATGTGCCCTGAAATCTTCTTCATTTTTTCTTCAAAGGAGGTAGCTGAAATCAAGGTGTAAAAAAATCTTCTGAGCTTTTACATCCAAAGTGAAAGAACAGTTCTTGGACAACCTTCAGGTTTCAGACTTCTGTATCAGCCACTGACATGGGGAACCTGAGAGATCTCACAGCTCCAGGACTTAAAACTGCCAGCAAGATGCAATGGGAACTCCCCAGTCTGCAATGCCACAGCTGTGTAAGTTCCACTGGTATTGCCACTGCCTCTGAACTGGCCACGCAGAAGACTCCTGCCTTCCAGCCCAGGTTGTCTGGCAGGGCAGGAAATACAGTGCTCCTCCCATGTAGACAGCAAGGGTAGGGGCAGGTGAGTAAAAGAGAAAATTAAATGGGAAGGAAGTAAGAAGATGATATGGAAAGACTGTCTCCCCTGCTAGGAAGTGTTTGCTGAATGCTCTAAAATTAAAGCTTGTCAAACATTTACTGGAAATCAAACATATACCCCAGTTTAATGGTTTTACACACATTGCTTGCAATAATTTACAGCACAATGTTCACAGCAAATCAATCCCTCATGTCACCAGGACATGGTGGGGAGTGTGCAGGACCAGAGCAGCAATGAGAGCAGACCCACAGTGTGGAAGAGCAGCACCACCCTAGAAGGACCTTTGAAAAAGCCATTCTTTCTCAGGATGGAGTCTGCAGCTGCCTACATTTTGCAGCTCATTTCAGAAATCACACAGGAGGTACAACTGGAAACACTGCAACTGTTAAGTATGTATTTCAGAACAGATAATGAGAAAGAGAAAGATGGCTTTGTTGCCCTGCATGTTTGTGAATATGTGTGATAGTAAGAAACTATTTTTAGGTTTCTTTCATATTTTTGTGGGTGCCTGGTGTATCCCAGCCAAAAAGACCTGAGGGGTCTATGCACCCCATCCTGCAATCAGGGAGAATAAATGGTTCTCTGCAGAAAATCCCTGCACAGACCAAGCTGATCACAGCTTTAAGATACCCTTTCTCAACAAACCAGCCAACTCCATTTATATGTGCCCAGTGCCTCACCATGCCCTTTAGCAGGAACATACTAACTTTTCCAGTAAAGTCTTGGTCACACAACAAGCTTAGGTGGAGGTGGAATGCTGAAATACTTAAAAGCTTTTGCATTTTTCAAAGACTTGAACTTTAAGAGGTTTAAAAAGTATAGTCCCAGCAATTTATTATGGGAGGATTTAAGTTCAAATTAATCTGGAGAGTCTCAGACCCATTTTTAGCAATAAGATTTACTGTACAGAGATTAATTGTGACTGGGGGATGGTGCTATGCAGGGCCAGGAGTTGGACCCAATGACCCTTGAGGGTCCCTTCAAACTCAGCTTGTTTTGTGATTCTGTAATTACACAGATTTTGGTTACTTTCATAAGAGAACCCTAAACTTTACCCCATGGACATAACTCTGCCACTCAGAATTTTCAGTGGCCTCTGTTTTTATGGTGTCAGGTGACTTGAAGGTAGTAAGCTAAATGAAAAAAAGGAGATGAAAGTAAACATCCCCAAAAGCTACACAAAATTTAAAATACCAGAGTGCCTTAATGGCTTTGCTCAGAACACTCCAGTGTACAGTTGTGTTGTAGTCACAAGATTTTTGTCTGAAATGCTGTGAAGTGGAACTCTTAATAGCTCTTTATTAGAGCTGGATAAAACTATCAGTGAAATACATTGATATTATTCTATAATACTAATATTCAACAGTAATAATAATGAATATTATATTATTAATAGTATATTAATAGTAAAATATACTATTAATAATAGTATTTTGAAGTTTTAACAACATGATACATTTTTAAGGATTTTCTTTCAGTGGAAACTGCTGTTCATGCCAATTGGAGGAATATGAAGACAAGTTTCCTTTCCTAAAAGATTAGATTGCCTAGAAGAATAATCCTGTAGAGGGGAGGCAGAGGGGATGGACTCTGAATTCTACTGTTACAGATGCATTTCTGAACTGAACAAGATGTTCTTTAACATATAAAGCATCTTCACACCATGCTTCTTTCCACCCTAGGTCAGTACTCCCCATTTCACACAGAGAAAAGGAGCTCAGAGACACCATGGGATCTGCTTTTGACAATTAATGAGACAAAGCCAGGATAGGAAATTAGGGATTCAGCATCCCCTGCCCCTTTCTTCAGCAGTTCGTCAACCCAATTGCCTTCCCTCAGCTCTGCTTCTGAAAACAATTCCAGCCCAAAGGCAACCCAAATCTCTTGCCAGGTCAACTCTTGACAGCCAGCCCTACATTTAATAACAATCATATTTAAAAGGCCTCTCTGACTGGAGAGGAGCAGACAGAATGCTCAGGAGAAACTTCACAATATGCTTGCCATAATTTTGTACCTTTTCCTGGACAGGATATTGAGCTAACTGGAACACAATACATATCCATCTGTCCACTGCAGCTGCTTTTTTCTAACTTCACAAAGGAGGAAATAAGTTCAAATAGGATGATGCCAAAAAGCAACTTTCTTTATGAAATTTAAGATTTTTAAACATGGAGACCTGAAGCTTGCTGCCTCCTTTGGAAAACTTGCCTATAAATATGAATATTCAAAATTTTTCCCTGTGAACTATGGGAGGTCAAGCAAAGTAATCAGGGTTAAGAGGAAATAAAGACATTGCAGGGGGACCTTGTGTCAGCTTTTCAAACCAAGAGTTCTCACCCTCTGCACTGTAGTGGGTCATGTGCCACCTGCCCTGGGTGTGACTCCTGGTGATGTGATCATCCTGGTGATGTGATCAACACCACTGAAACAAGTGCCAACAGTGCCCACAGTTCACACAGGCTGCCACTGCCAAGAGCTCCCCAGTGTCAGGAGCAGCTCTGGGAGCCAGGAGGGATGGCACTGGCATTGGGACACGGGCTCACAGGCAGTACAGCTCTGGCCAAGTACAAAGGGCTGGCTGCATTCTCAGCCTCAGTGACTCTGACCTCACTGTTAAGACGTGGCTAAACCACCTCATGCCTCTGCATGGGAACAAGCCTGATGGACAGACACGTGCAAAAAGCTTTGGGTAAGATTAGAAACACTGCACTGCTGCCTTTCTCATACTTTTCCTCTACAAACCAGGATGCCACATGACAAACCCAAGCAAGCAGATGAGATGTTCCTGCTTTCCATCTTACCCTTGTTGGCTTGGCAATATAAACAAACACATTACAAAGAAGGAAAAAACCCATCTTGAATGACAAACATGGTATTTTAGTCAAGTTTCTTTCTGTAACCATTACTTTGCCCTGCACTGGGGTGACTGAACATGAAGTTTTCAACACTAATTACAGCTGCCCTGCATAAAGAGGTATTTTCTCTGTCATTGCTGACCCAGTTCTGTTCCTTTTCCAAGAGTGACTCCACACTTGCTCACCTACCAGCAGACATCACACTTGGACTAGAGAAAACAGAAACACACAGAAGTGTTCTTTGCCCTCCCTGGAAATAAGGTGCTAGGATTTTATAAGTTTGTGAAAGACAATTGAAGAACACCTTTCCTTTTAAAGATTTCCAGGTCTATGGTGTCTCACCTTACTAAACAAGGCACATGACTATAACATGATCAGGCAAGGGCAAGTCATACTGACTGGATGTCATATTAGCTGAAAATCCTGCACTAGACTGTGCATCAACAGGACTTCCTGGACATGGACATTTCCACATGGATTGGTTAATCACAGCACATTTCACAAAAAAATCTGCACTTATTTTTTAATCAATCTGATTTTGTCCTCTTTCATTGTCCTCTTTATTTCACCTGCTTTTCCCATTTCAGCCAATTCATTTTGGGAGGTGGATTTAAAGGCCATTTGGAGTTGTCCCAGGATGTATCTGCAGTCCCTTTGGTTGTAAATTGCACATTTCCACAGGCTGGCAGTAGCGTTAGCAGCATTTCTCCACTTCTGGCCAAGTAATCCCAGGTATTTCATGCAGCCTCACCACTGCAGAAGCCTGTCCCTCAAGCAGCTTGGCTGTGGAGAATGCTCTTCACTTTGCCAACAACCAAAGGACATTTGGATCTCAATGGCTTAGCAATGCACCACTGAAACAATCCTGACCACATCCCCCTGGCTTTTTGTCTTCTGCAGGACAGGCTCTGAGCCATTTCCCATCTTAGCTTGCTGCATCAGCCTCTCAATAATTATAGAAGCCAGAATATGGGTTTCACATCAGCTAAGCCTATTATTTTAAGAAATGTCTCTGTGCCTCTGCTCCCAGTGTTGGGTAGCCTCAGGGAAGACAGATTTGGTACCAAATGCCATCACATCCAGCCAGAACTCATGCACATTTCAGAGCAATGGAGAAAGGGATTGTGCTCTCATGGGTTTTTGTCCCAAGACACAGCACATGAGTAGCATTTGCAAGATCATTGCCCTTATGATCCATTCCCAACCAACCCTGTTGATATCATGTATTCCTGCTCAGGAATTAAAAAGATCATTGCTGTAAATAGTGTTAGGATTCCATGTGACTTGTAATAGCAGCAGAGCTTTCTCAGTCAAGAAGTCTCAGACTAAAATTAAGAGTCTGATTTGCCATGAGGCCAAATCCCCTCTTGATTGGACATTAGCTGAAAGAATTACTGCCCTGCAGTTTATTGTGGCTCCCAGTAACATTCCAGATGGCAGAGAGCTGGGCAGCCTGTTGTATCAATTTATACCAGGATCTACAATTAGATAAACTTTTTCTATCAGTGCAACTTTGAGACCAAGTACTTTGAGAGCACCAAAAAAAGTTCTGCCCAGCCCAAAGTTTGTTTCTATATTGGCTACTTTCACAGCTTGACAAAAACTCCCTTGTATTTGTGGGATGTGGAAAAATGCATAAGGCTTCTTTTGGATTCCATACCAAAATTATTACAAATATTCCCTTGTGACAGATTTAAGCCTTCAGAAATAGAGCTGCTGGTTTTCAGAGATGCTCATTCCAAGGTTCTCAGCAAGCAGATCTCTCCTACCAAATTACTTAATTCTCTGAGAAGCACTGCAGTCTCTGTGGTGAAAGGATGACACAGTATCTACAGACTAATATCAAGGTTTTCTTCATTTTAAATAGTATAAAAAAATATCTCTGAGGTATGTAACTCCTCTGCTCATGGCACAGACTAATTTTTCACTGTCTGCTTTTCCCATTTATTGCATGTCTGAATTCAGCAGTCAAGGAGTGAAGTACTTGCCAGACTTTGAGAATGCAACATTTATCCAGTCCTTTCAGGTTTAATAAGGTACAGAGGAACTGGGTTACCTGAGCCAGCCATGACATATGCAGTCTACCTGCAGGTTTCCTACAGAAAGACAGACCCTCAATCAGGTGTAAACTGTGAAACCTCAGTGGCATTGGAATATAAGCCGGAAAAACCAATGACTTAAAGT
The DNA here is from genome assembly GCF_963513975.1 of Fringilla coelebs. Lineage (NCBI taxonomy): Eukaryota > Metazoa > Chordata > Aves > Passeriformes > Fringillidae > Fringilla > Fringilla coelebs. Next base: position 2,784,319 of record NC_140036.1, on the reverse strand, counting down.
CAAGAACACTCAGATTAGCCCAAAAACCAGACAAACTCAAGGGGATTGTAGATTGTTTTCAATGCCCAGTATGCTTGAAGAACAAGTCCTGCTTTGCTGAGATGCACAATTTATGTTTTTAAATTAGAAATATACATATAACTCTCTATAGGTACACATATATCACTCTAGATCTTGTCAGGACCTCCCTTTTTAAACCCAGTGTTATCAGGAGGAGCTGAACTTTGTCCCTAGTGAGCTGTAGTCACCAATAGGAGGGATCGGTAAAATGCAAACCATGGAGTTGGTCTCTGTGAGCTTGACAGGTGTTTATTCCAGATCCCAGTGTTTATTTAGATCCAGGTCCAATGGCAGCCTTCTCTAAATGTGCTCTTGTTAATTTTATTCAAAATTATTTTTTTATCACAAAATTATTTTCATCACAAAATGATTCACTAGAGGAGCAGTACCACTAAGAACATGACATCAGTAGGATGTGTTAGTGCAGTCCCATAAAGCTTTTCTTGTAAGATATCAAAGCATTTAATATTAATTATCTAAACCTCCTGAAAAGAGCAATTCCCACATTCACAGCTGTCATGGTTTCACCCCAGCTGGCAACCAAGCACAGCACAAGAGGAGGTCAGTTCTGTTGGTTGCACCTCAGAAATGCCTACCTTGCTATAAATGCAGGAGCTGCTACAGCACCATATCAATTCAACAGTCTGAACTGGAAACCTGCCTCCCCTAATTTGTAATTGCAAGAATTCCTTCAGTTTTAAGGCTGTAAATACATGGAGCTGGCTCCCAGGAATGTTACATTGCTGTGAAGATCTGTATCTGTTAAATGACTTATTTACCTAATGCAGTAATTCAGCCTGGTGTCACTGCATCAGACAAAGGGGACAGGAGCCACCCTTCACATGCAATGCACCTTCCTTTTGCTCCTTGCTAACAGTAAGCAAATAAAGGATCAGGCCCAGGCAGCATGAGAGCTGATACCACTAATTACTGCTGAGGAGGAGTTGTATTAATTCTATTTCTACCTACCTCCTTGATAAAGAAGATTATTGTCCCAGTTCTTCAGTGGCTGCTGGGCCCAGTGTGCCAAGTGCTCATTAGACACCTCAGAGAGACAGACAGAATGGCACACTGGATGCAAATGAGTACCCCAGAGAAGCACTCCTCAGTCACCAGCTGGGTTTCACTGAGCTGTCACCATGAGCATGCTGCTCACTAGAAAGGCTCTTTGATGAGGCAGGCAGATTGTGGCTCCAACAGTCCTGCCTAGAAGCTTTGAGAAAATCCTGCTCATTACTCATCAGGAGCTTCTCAGTTTCTGAAGTGAGTACACCTTACAAGAAGTGTGAGTCTGCAGCGCTGGGCACTGCTGAAAGACCTCCTGGGTTGGGAGAAGACCCTTCTTTTACTTCTACAAACCAAAAAAGAAGTGTGAGGAAATTGCTTGAGGCCTGTTTTTACCAAGGATCCTTGCACAATTTTATGGAGGTCAATTGAAATGTGTATGGTGTTAGGAATATGATCACAAATTCAGGTAAGGCAAATGTTTGTTACTATACAGTGAAATTTGCACCAAGCTTGCAGCACTGAACTAGGTACAAGTGAAGCCTCACACTCTGAAACAAGCCTCACATTTTCCCATGTCCTAATTGCTACTTTTACCCCTGCCCTCTTTGGTTTTCATTAGTCACTGGAATATATGGCTTATTTCCAAAGCAGAATGCTCTGTCTGCTTCACTGCTCAACTCTGTGTACCAAGCTGAGATAAACAATGTTCTGATTTAACCTCTCCTCTGGGACCCAAGGCAATTTAAAGAACACAAATTCAGCTGGACTTGGCCAGATTTCCTGCATTACCTTGGCTTGCTACACAATGCTTCTATCTGTAACACAAACACAGGGTGAGTGCAAATCCATTGGTAATCCATTGAAATAAGAGGACAGCAGAAATAGAATTGCTTTTATAAAGACATCACCATTACTGGATGAGCTCCCAGGATCTCCTGGATATCCTTGTCTCTTTCTTCCACTGTACATAGGTACATGTTTCTCCTGTATGACTCAAAGTGTCAAGAAGCTGAAAAAAAACCTGACCATGAAGGAATGGTAGGTGCCCTCAGAGCAGCTGTAGTAAGGCTGCAATACTGGTATATTAAGGGATAAGATTTTAACATTCAAGTGCAAAAGGTGCTCATAGAAGGGAAATGTTTTAGATGTGCTTGTGCTGGTATTTTGATGAATGGTAATGGTTTGGGAGCAAACCTGAAGATCTTAGTGTTTGGTTTTTTTCATTAGGTAAAAAAAAGACAAAAGAGCTTCACTGTTCAGCCTTATTGGGTGTCCCATCATAGAAAACAGAAAAACCAGTATTGTTTTCACACTCTATAGGCCAAAAATTTATTAAATGTTTTCCCATTGTCAAAAGAGAGAGAAAGAAAAAGAGAATGAGAAAAATGAAAAAAGATAAGAGGGAGAGGGTAAGGTATAGCTAGGAGATATTCTCTAGGTTGTAGTGTGTGACAGATAAGTTCAACCCAAAAATAGAATTATATTAACATAGAAATTAATATAAAAAGTAACCAGATTGAGGGCAAGATCAGCAGCCACTTGAACCCAGCTGGTCCCTAGTGCAGGGCTGATTCTGAGATCAGTGTGGTCAAGTGTACATTGGACTCCCACCCTATCTAAGATATAACTGCAGAATTTGTGCTGTCAGCTTTATCTAATGTGGTGTAAAACAAGCATGAGGAATTAAGATAAAACTGAAACTTGAAAGAGTTCTTTTCCACAGATGTTGGATTTTTTAACAAGTCCTTGGCTGTAAAGTTCTTGCTAGAACTCACAGAAGATAAGAAGATATGACATGTACCCTGCAACATTTCTTCTCAAAATTCTGGTATCAGAAGTTTCACATATCTGAAATGTATAGGGTCATTCTTTTCATTTGAGGGGGAAAAAAAAATCTTAGCTGTGCACCAAGCCAACAGTTGGAGAGATGAAACACATTTCCTGTAGAGCACCAGATCCAAGTACATTCCTTCTATTCCCAAACCAGGAGCAGTCAGAGGCCAGGGGCAGTGTTCAGGCTTGGAAAAGGCTGATGATGGATGTGTGCATGGGGATTTGTGTCTCCAAAGTGATCAGAGACTGATACCTTTCTTTTCCCTCTTCATGGCTAACGATGCCATTGTGCAAGAGAAGCCCAGGGATTAATGCTCACTCCTTCAATCACCACACTTGAGGACCTGGTTAACTTCTCTGGCTGGGGCAAGGCTAGAAAGGCTTCAAGAACATCTCTGCTTCCAGAGTATTGAGAAGACTAAAATCTTGCAGAAAGCTTAGTGGATCCATTGGTAAGTGATGAAATGTTTCCTGCTGCTGGGGAGGGCACGGCACAGGAAGAGGAGAAAATTGGACCCTCACAGACTGGGAGCTGAACAAAATTATCTTCCACAAGCAGCCTTAAAAACTCCACCAAAATCAGTATTGCAAGACAGGATTGTGCCTTAAGTTGTGTCTCCTTGGGAAAAAAGCCCTTGAGAAACAGGAGTGTGAGAACCTTCCCACCCCAGTGAGTAACCATGTAACTATTATTTCTTTTCTTTCCTATAAAAGCAAAGGAAGCCTGGCACAACTTTATAAAGGCAGACTGAAAGCATGTGCTGACTTGGCATCTAGCTGTGTCATACAAATTTTAAGCCTCAACAATGCAAAGACAAGGAAAACTGGATAGTAGTCAGCAATAACAGGAAACATTGCCAAATCAATTACTGCCCTACTAATAATTAATCAGGACAGCTCATTGAGGGAAGCACATCTTATTTATAGCCCTTGTATAGTAATCCAAGGTGAATTACCACAATGAATCCACAATGCTAACCAAACACAACATGAACTTTATAAATCATGCCACAGTACACTTTTAGACATATTCACTTATAGAAATTTACTTAAATCAATATTAAGTATATATTTACTTAAGGATTTGTTTACAGATATTGGCACAACAGTTACTCCTCAATCTCTTCAAAAGCATTTTATCCCAACATGGATGCTAAGATTTGAATCCCTGTCAAAAAAAAATTGAAATAACTTCCCCTTTTCAAAAGATGCTTGATGAGTCTTTGTTAGCTGTCCTTAATTTTTTGTTTTTGTGTAAAGTCCTTGTATTTTAGACTTTTCAGGTTGAAGTCTGCAATGCAAAATGCAGCTTCCAATTTTGATAGAATCATTGAAAAATGAGCTTGAGCGCATTTATTACATCTTGGTTTCTCTTCTACTAGAACAGTGATTTACCCTTACTGCATAAGACAGAATTTTTTAAAGGATCTTCAGACACAATGGTTGTTGTCAGACAGAAACAGTTTCAAGAAACCTCAGATTATAATTCAATCCTGAGCACAAATGTGGAAGGCTTGGAGTGCATCTTTCTGGCAAACAACATTTCTCCTAAAAGTTCCTCTGCATGCTTGCTGCCACTGCTTTAAATAAAGGCACACTAAGCCATATTTTTTTGCTACTACAAATTTCCATAGCTTCTCTGGAACCTGAACATCTAAAGCTGTGTCCTGTCCCTTGCCTTTAAGCAGCTTTATCCACATTCCATGTGCACAGCCACCCATTTCTTACAACACAACACAAATGCATGGAGCCCACAAATGCTCTCCCCAAAGCCTCTGCCTCTCAATCACTCATGCACACAGCCCTGAATCACAGAAAGTGCCCTTCAGGAGTTTCATCATGCACTTTCCAGTCATGAACAACAGAACCTCTGAACCAGGGATTCTTCATAGGAAGACCTATGATTAATGGGAGATTTAATGCTAAAAGAGAAAATCCTGCATTTGTACCTCATGTTTACATGCAGAGGGGGTGCTCTATGGTAATTTTCAAGTAGGTATGGGGTGTGTTTGGCAGTGAGTAGCACTGGGTAATCAGCACTAGGAAATTGAGGGAGGTCCTCCCAGGGGAACCCTTCAGAAGGCAAGGAGGAAAAGTGATAAGGGTGGGGAGAAGAGAGAAACTAGCAACTGGTGACAACTGCTAGAAGATGAACAGCAGTAGCTAAAAAGGAACCAGAGAGAAAGGCAAACAACTTTTTATCTTCAAATTGAGCTTCTATATGAAGGACTATCTTTAGCCCACAACAAAAAGCAGTGATGAATCAGAGGAAACTGCTTAGACACAGACTCATCACTTGGCATGGTACAAGAGGTGACATGCTCTGAACTCAGCCCTGCTTTGCCCCACGGGGCTGTCAGTGAGCTGGCACCCCTGGAGGAGGCTCATGGCATTTTCCTGCTCCCATCCCTCTGGAATGAGGCCGGCCAGGAACTATTTTTGGCCCTGGAGAACTGTACCCACAGACCAGATCTACATGAATCCAACTGAACAAGTAAGGCCAACACCCCTCAGTCTGATTTACCCCACTTAGTACAGATACACATCCTCAAGAAACAGCAGAGTCATCTGCTCTATTCACAGCAGCAGCTTCCATGGAAAGTTTGTCTCCAAATGGGGCTTTTGCAAGTTCTCAAGGCTGGTGAGAAGGACACTGTGCTCTCCACCTTTATGGACTGCTCTCTTTGTTACTCTTTGCTCTTGGCCACCCCTTTGTTCCTAACTAGGAACTGAACTGAAGCAAAGTGCAGCCATCCTTCAGCTCTCATCCTCCACAACTGCAGCTGTGATTTTACTTTTGAGCTGAGCTAAAGGTATGTACCTAAAGGTATTTTCCCAGTTCCTTAGAAGCTTCACAAGTTTGAGATTGTATGAAAATGCAACAATAACTCATAATTCCTGTGGTTAATAAACTCCTAACATGGGGTTTTTGCAAAGCTGCTCTTTGCATAACTTCTTTATGCAAAGCCAGGTTTCTGAAAGTCAGGTTTCCTTAGGTGACAGAATTACACTGGCAAGGGCTCAAAATTAATAGAAACACAGTTTTGCTGGTCAAGGACAAAAAGCAATCCTAGCCCCAACTGTGGTTTATTTTAAAATGATAATAATTAATTGTCCATATTCATTTATTCAGGGAATGAAACCAAACTTTAAAACCACTTGAATTGAAATATTTGTTTGGACTGGAGAATATAAAATAAAGTGTAGAGATTCAGCTGAGAAATGGAAATGTAAGATGAGTGCAGCAGGAAAGAAAACCAAATTCCTTCTGTGGTAGTGTTTGATCAGCTGCACCACCATTCCCAACAGGGTGCTACAGTGTTCAGGCTGCCCCAGAGCTCCCTTTCCTCTTGGAGACATGGACAAGGAATAAGATTATCTGTCTGAGCTCTGCAATTTCAGGACATAATGAGAAGGCCTGAAGAGGATATGCTGAAGCATCAAAAGATAAAAGAGAGAAAGGAAAATTCTCAACAGCAAATAGAGATTAAGCTTAGGGGTGGGATTGATGCCCTTCACAACCAGAACCACTCATTCATCTCAGGCTCTCCTCAGCTCCAGGGACAGCTTTCACTGTAGCACTTGGTCACAGCAGAGACTGGAATGCACTGTGAAAGCACAGGAGACACAGGAAAAGTCCTTTAACAAGGGACAAGTAGCTCATACTTCAGAAAGCAGAAAAATAAAAAGGGGACTGGGAGCAGATAGTAGTAAGAAAACAAGAATGTTTATGGTTTGCCATTCTACCTGTCATATCCTAATTCTCAGCTTTGGAATGTGTTATTTGGTGGGTACAAAATGCATGAGGCAAAGGAACCTAAGTCAACTCCATTGATAAGTAGATTCAGCCTTTCCCACTTCACATATCCTCTGTTTTGGGAGTGGAGGGGAAGAGAGGGGATGTTCCACTTCAAAAACAATATTTGAGGATGTTGTGTACTTAAGAGTTTTATGCACCAGCTCTTCCTTTCTTAAAAGCTGGATTCAAAGCCCAAGTCCCTCTCAAAGAAAACTAAATGTGAGCATTTCATCCTGTTCACTTGCAGCCCTCAAAAAAAGGAACCCAAAACTGCACTGAAGCAGAAATTTCTGCCCAAACAAGTCCCAGAACTGGAAGAACAAGTGTGAGTGCTTTGAAAATATTTCAGTCGTGAGCTACGTGTGAGCAGTCCAGCCTGCACCTGATCTGGTGTGTACAGCCCAGTCTGCCACCATTAAGTACTCTGATTATGATTAAAAGCACAATGTAGCATAATAAAGAAAACTGAATAAGGGAGGGAGAGAATAAAATTGGTTTTGCTGCCACTTTGTGGTCTGAAATAGCATTTATTGCTCAATGCATCAATCTAGTTTATGTAGCTTCCAGACTCTCATAATCCAGAGTCCTGATACTCCATGCAGAGACAGCAGAAAAAGAAAAAGTTGATAAGAAATCAAAATGGAAAGCCCATCTCATGTGAGTGGGCACAAAGCCTGAACTGTAATGCAAGCTTCATTGAGTTCCCTAAGAAGGAGTAATAGTTAACATTTAAGGACATTTTTCCTTCTTGGCAAATTCATGCTAGCAAAAGAATGATTGGTTTTACCTGTTTTTCTCTTTAGGGTGTCCCTTGCTCAGAAGTGCTCATAAAACCAAGTGTTTTATGAGCACTTCTGAAGAATACTTGCAATGAACTACAGCAGTATTAAGACCAACGCTATTTAACAACACTAATTAAAACCACTGATGCTTCAAAATAAACTGAACTCAGCTATCTTTCCACACCCAGGGCAGAAACCCCAAAGATTTAACTCAGATGACTGACTGCTAACAACCAAAGCTCGGGCAGTTTTCAGGAGCAGGCGCTTGGCTTGGTACAAACCTTCCTAACACAGGTGACAACTGAAGCGCAGAAACCACTGCACATTCACATCACCCACATGAGGGAGAATCCTAAAGCAAGTTCAGGGCAGGAAGGATGCAGTTTTCCTTTCTGCCGTGGTGTTTACTTAGAGTACAAGGGAGCGGGCAAGATGCGGGTGTGGTGAGCGGGGTGCGGGTGCGGCACCGTGCAGGGAGCCCCGACCGGCAGCAGGTGGAGCCCGGCCACAGCTCCCGCTTGGAAATGATGCTCTTCCCTCTACACTCCCTCTTACAGATGGTTTTGGGTTATTCTGACACAGTAAAGTTGTGTTCATTTTGTGGAAAATGCGTGTTTTATGATTGGCTTTCCGCAAATATGAAAATGAATATTATATGTGTTATGTTAGAAAGTGATGCTGTGTTAATGCTCCTAATTAGTAGTGAATTAGCAGTAAATATAATATAAATAATTATACATAAGACACTCCTAAGCAGTGTCTTAAATATAGTTTTAGGTTATAACATAAGGTTAAAAAAAAATAGAAACTATGCTATGTGGGATAATTTTTTTTCTAAAGAAAGGACTCCCACAGAGATAGCAGTCACAGAACACCAAAATCTTTCAGAGAAAGAGAATTTATTGCCCCATTATCAGAAGAAATGAACTTCTTCCTGCCTCACTCAGCCATGACGATGCTGTCAGGATTCAGAGGAAGAAGCTGACACTGCCCAGCCAGAATCCTGTGTGTGAATGGAATTGATGCATCATGGATGAGGTGTATGAATATGCAACAGGCTGTTGTTTTTAAGAGTTCATCCTCTGTTAATGTGGGGCCTTTTTAGGGATTATCCCGCCCAGAAAAGGGACCTGGACATCCGTAACTCTTTGTGTCTATTGTCTTGTATTGTCCTAAATCAAATTGTCCAAATTATTATTACTCTAATTATATTACTATTTTTATAACCATTTAATTACTATTAAACTTTTAAAATTTTAAAAACAAGTGATTAGCATTTTTCACAACTTGTCCTAGAACTGTGTGGTACAGAGAAGGAAAAATCCTGAAGCCAGCCTCAGACATACCAGAAATCTCACTCCCAGGTTCAACAGCAATGCAAGGACTCCAGCCCAACAATTCAGACATAAGAGGTTCAGGCTACTTAGATAAGAATTTACCAGCACCTGCATAAACATCTGAAATTTATCAGATCAGAACCTCTGGAGAACATTTCAGACCTTATATCATGCACACTGTACTGTATTTCCCTCCTGTGAGAGACAACTGCTCACTTTGAAAATTTAAAGAGGTTTATTAAACCTTAACAAAAATACACCAAAGGACTCCATGAGGAAGAAGCTGCAGCGCTGGGAGCTGCCCCTCGTGCACACCACATGGCCAGTTCCCTTCAAGGGGGATGCTCAGGCTTTTATCCCCCTGGGGTGGCATCAGCCAGCCCTGGCCCTTCCCAAAGTCTGTCAGGCAGATCTTCTGTGCCATTTATCAGTGCACACTGCTTTCTTGTCACTGCACTGGAGGGCAGGTGCTGCCATGCCTCACCCCCTGAGCTTTTCCATTCCCACCTGCCCCAGGCAAGGGACACCTGTGCAGCTTCTTTTACCTGTCCTGGACAGCCCAGGCTGTCTGATGGCAGCAGTACAGGGGGAAAGGGAACTGTGGGGAGAACAGAGGACATCTAAACCACAATAACATAACTGTACATCACTAAAGCCTTTCTGAATATTCACACAATAGTTATGCCTTAATTGTAAGAGCAAATCATCTCATTATCCATCCGTAACACTCCTGAAAAACTTCCTCTCCCCTGCCTGAGCTCTGTGACCAAAGAGGAAAAGGAAGCCAACACCAACTGTGAAAAGTCCTTGTCCCTCTCACACCTTGTGCTCAGCTGTGTCCCCACGCTGGGGTCTCTCCAGCACTGGATGGCTCTCCCACCTGACAACCTGATGGTGCATGGAAAAGCTCAAGAGTCAATCCTATCTTAGCCAATCTTGGCTTGCTCCAGATAGAGTGGAAAACCTGTTTATTGAGGCTATTAAGCATAGTTCAACCTGCTCTTTTTTCCCTTCCCAGGGGAAAGCACAAGCTTTCTACAACCAGCCATCCACCCACAGAGACAGAGCTGTTCTGCAGGGTATGAGAAGACATACAGAAGGAAAAAGGCACCTTCTGTCACACCAGGCACTCAATCCTTTCTTTATCCTCCTCCCCTCTCCCAGGTAGGGAGGAGCTGCTTTAGGCTCCCTAGACCTCACCTCTCCTGTTCTTCCCTATATGTCTCTATTTTCTTTATCCCTAGTCTGTCTCATACCAGGCCACCTCAGGCTCCTTTGCTCCCCTTCTGCAGTGAATCAGGTAACTCTTCAGTCCCTGTTCAGCTGCCAGGTTAGTGTTCTAACAGTCTTCTTCATGCTGAGGAGAAGTGTCAGCTTTTCATCACCCCTGGAAGTCCTGGGTGATACCCAGGACTGCCAAAAGTTAGGTACTTGAGCTTACTCTGTTCTATATTTTGCTTTTTCTGGTTAAACTCATGTTTTGTCACTATTAGAATAGTACCAGTCAGTAGTACAACACATATTCATGCACAGACAGGAAGCCCTGGCCACAGCAAGTTGTTTTTGAGAATCCCAGAGTAGATTCCAGAGGGCAAAGACAGCAGCATGGTTCCCCCACTACACAGGCAGGCAGAACCTTCCTGCACACACATAAAGACTCACACTCTATGTGTGGAATGAGAACTTCAGCCCACTGGGGAAAGGGATCTGTTGTCCCAAACTCACAAATTTTCTCCCTTCAGGAGGCCAGGAAAGTAGATAGAGGAACTACAGAATCACTGAAAGGTTTGGATCAGACCTTAAAGATGATCCAGTTCCAGCTCCCCTGCCATGGGCAGGGATGTCACCCACTGGACCAGATTGCTCCCAGCTCCATCCAAGCTGGCCTTGAACACTTTTTGGAAGGGGACATGCACAGCTTCTCTGGGCACCCTGTGCTAGGGCCTCACCACCCTCACAGTCGAGAAGGAAGTCAGTCACCTGATAAAACTTCACAGACAAATTTACAGACTGTAATATCCCTGCTCCTAGAAAGGAAGAGTCAACAAAGGTCCCTCATTGGGTTTTCACAGAGAAAACTTCTGACCCATATGGTGTGACATCAGATTAGAAGGCTGAGCAGGGACTGCTCCCACACAGCCTCCAAGCTGTACCACACTAGAGCTGCCTCCTAGGAGTGATGAGCACATACAGCTTCCAAAGCCAGCCTAGCCAGAAACAGCTGCTGCACAGCTTTGCTTTCATGGCAGAGGCACATCCTCAGAATCCCATTGCTCTCAAGTCCTGATGCATATTGTTGCTGCTTGGGGAATAGGTGTAAGGCAAAGGAAGGTGGGCAGCCAGACTTCCCCAGTCAGAGCTGACAAAGGCGCTGGGTATCTGTTTTTCTCCCCAAATATTTTTTACTGAAAGATAAAAACTTTCCCTCCGGAAGAGTAAAAAAGATGAAAAAGATGAAATTTTCTGACATACTGAAGGATGGGGCTTGGCAGAAGGGAAACAGCTTTGGACTGGATCTGTGCAAGTCACAAGTGATTTGACAGAATTTCACTTGCTCAAACATTCAACTCCAGGTGAAGTGTACTGGGCATAAAGTTGAAATTCAACACAGGGTAATAATCATCTAAAGCACAGTGTATGTCAAAACACAGCATGTAAAAACATGCAAGATTATGCAACAGTACTCCAGAAAACACTTCCTCAACTTCTCTGATAGATTCACTTCTTTTGTGGGTCTTCCGAGAAAAAGTCTACGTAGTCTTTGGTTTCCAATCATTTATCAGCAGCAGGAATATCCTCTTCTGCTATTAGAGAAAAATCCAAACCAAAAGCATGCTCATGGGCAAACCCAGCCTTGTTCTTTTCTTGCACTGCACCAGCTGTGTGGCTGTGACTGGCAGCAGTAAGTCATAAAGTACCAGAAACTTTTCCTCAGGCATCCTGAGGGAGTCAGGAGCTCCAAGGCAAACCACATGCCCAGTGGCTGGGATTGCAGCTCCATCACAACCCAAGGGACAGCTCTGCAGCCAAAGCCAACTCAGCACCATTTTTACCATCCAACATTTTTGTCAGTCATCATTGCTCTTGCACAGGTAATCAGAAGCTCACACACAGCTCTGCAGTGCTTTCCTCAGGAATGGGCTGACACACACATCCAAACCACTGCTCTCTGTCACAAGGGAGGCACTGTAACAGCACCTCTTCCTCTGGCTTCAACCCAGAGCAGCTAAAGCTGATACTTCCTGTCTCTCACTGTTCCCCTGGATCCCCTCCAAACTATTCTCCTTTTTTGGCTTTTTCACAGCTTCTCTAAGCTCCAAAACAAAACTCAAAACTCAGCCTATTGCTCTGTGTCAAACCAGCTGCTTGATCACCATCATGGTGCTAATTAGCTATTTGATTAACTGTGTCTGGACAGCTGCCATGTGGGACACTCTTCCATCAGGATTTAAGACCAGATTCCTATCTATTGCCTTGACTGGCATAAATGGGCTGTCCATCAATTTTTTTCTGCAGATAGGGTGGCTTTGAGTTCCAGAAATGCAGCTGTGCCAACATGTCACCTGTTTTTATCATATTTACCAAACCAGAAAGGAAGCATCTGCCTGTCTTCTCTATTGTGTTTTTAAAATATCAGGCTAAACAAAAACACCTCATAGGGTTATATTTGGCCTCTAGTCTATCCTTCCTCAAAAGGTCTGACACTTCCACAACCCCATAAACAGTTCTGTTTTCCTGCAGTGATCCATCAATGATGCTTCTCAGTGGCAGTTTCTCCTTTTCCAAGCAGAGAAATGTCTCAGCTGTTGCATTTTGTAGATTACTCCAAGTAGCCTCTGCTAGTTTAGTGTACCAATATGTCCCTGCAACTTCTATCAATCAGAGAGTCACCACAGCAGCTCCTCAGAGCAGCACTAAGAATCACTTCCCATCCAATATTTACTACTAGTACAGTACTGAAACAGCTAACGTTTGTTGTAACCAATCAATTCCCCAACAGCTAAAACCTCCTTATACTCAGAATGAGTCCACTTATCCATCCTCTCACCATCCCACTTAACAAACCACCCAGAACAGACACAGAGAGCTGGCTGTAACTGGAGGGGCCACACTGAGAACACCTTGCTGTCCTAAAAGACTTCCACAACACCCCTGACAACAGGAACAGAGCAAGGAAGATGCCTGCAAAAGGATAAAATTAAGAATTCTACCCAAAGGACACAGGCAGCTGATGCACTCCAAAAAAGAGGATGCCACCTCCCACTGAGGGTTTCCCTCTGGCAGCTGGGCTGGTTTTGACTGTAAAATCCAAACAGTTCAAGGAGGAATGTAAAAATGAAAATCCAAACATCACATTATTCCACTGTTTTCTTCAGTTTCAAAGTGGAGGGAAGAGGGATTTCAGATACAAGTTCTGCCAGTGCTTTCTGTTAGTTAGTTATACTTCTGTACTTCATAGGATGACCCTCATGTTCATCTCCATGTGTTTGTGTGTGCCAATAGCTGTGCATCACTTGTCTGGGTTACAGTCAGGACACACTAGTTCAGATTCACCTTTATGGCAGCACACCTGTGAAGATCCTCTGACAGAAATGGGTCACACATTTCCACCTCACAGAATGCAAAACTCAGGCCAGGTTGTCTGTGAGACTCTGAAAAGTATGACCAAGATACACAAATTGGTACATCAAACTCCAGCACATGTGCACTGTGTCCTCTAAGGACCTGTCTTTAAGCTATCTGGATTAGGACCCAGCAGTTTAATACACTGTTCTTGGCAAAAGTAAATGAGGATCTTAAAATCAAGAGAAGGAACACAGAACTTTTTTCTTTTTTTTTTTTTTTGCAACAGAATAAAAGACACTGAGAGCAAGATGGAGCTTCTCACTTTGAGCAATGATCTAGACATAAAACAAATGCAACCACTGCTCTTCAAGTAGAATCCTTTTACCAACCCTGTTACGTTTTAAGCCACAGGGACTTCATATAAGCTGAAAACCTCTACAGGCATCTCCTGGAGGGATATGCTTGATAACAAGCAGCATGCAAAAGTCATCTTTGATAAAGCTGTTTGTCTATGCAGCAAGAAGAGAAAGATGATCTAAAAACCAGGTACCTGAAGAGCATGATCTGCTGTTGAAGCACCCAGATCATTAAATATCTGTAGTCAGAGCCTCCTTCTTATTATTCAAAAGCAACAAGTAGATTCGGTGCCCTCTGCTGCTAAAACCATGAGAGCCTATTTTATATTGACTCTAAAATCATCTCAGTGATCATCAGAGAACTGGCACAGTGGTTTCTATCCATGCAGAAAAGGCTGGCTGGAGTATCAAGGCCTGTGCCATGATTCAGCAAGAACAGAGAGGGCACAGTCACCCCAAAGCCTTGGCTGGCAGCAGAATGCAGAAGCAGAGCAGCTCTCTGTTTGTAAAGGCATTCCAACACCTTTTCTCCCTCTGGTGCTGCCAAGGAGATGAAGCTTTTCAAGGAGGGTGAACTCACTGAGTTCCTGTTTGCAAGCATAAACTGGAAATCCCAAAGGGGCAGAGTACCAACATCCCACTTTATCAGAGCAGCTTCTGCCTTAGAGACAGACACCAATAAACTGGTAACACACCAGTACAACACACACACAAGCCAGCACAGGGAAACACACAGTTCTGATAATTTTAAGCAGTTAAATACAGTTTTCAAATTCTTCCCTTTCTTCCTACAGATTATTATAGTTTTGAAGTTTTCCTTTACACAGTCTGGGGACTTGTTCTCCAAGAGCATGGTAAAAATAATTCTCTTGAAATCAGCTTAATTTTACAATGTACACATTGTATAATGTGTATGTTGTACAACAAGCCCTAAATATTTACAAATAATTTAAAAATAATGTTATACCTCTGTATCAAAGACTGAAAGGGACTAAGAGCAAGATCTGAAAAAGTTCAGTTGTTTCCAAGGCTGAATTCCTGCTTCAGTGGGGTTTGATAATATCCCACTTGCAAGAATACAGCCTTGTGTTCTGTTCCCCTTACTTTTGGGGCAAAAAAGGTCCCTATTGATTCAGAATTAAAAGTCTTATTTCTTCTTTCTTGAAAGCTTCATTTATGAGAACGACTGGAATAGGATGAATACTGTTCTCAGAGAGCAAAGGTTATTCTACTTCCATGATTAAAAGTCTCCTTCAGAAAAAAACAGTGGGATAGAGAAATTCTGTTGTCAATGTCAAACTTTCCCGTAAATTTTACCTGTGAAAACCTGCAAATGTGCTGCCATTTTAAAGATGATAAATACATTTTTAAATGTTGATAATAATACCACTTAGATTTAGCAGTGCTGTACAAGAATGCATAAGAAAAATATGTTTTCCTTCAAAGACTTTTTGCCCAATGGCCCCTGCTCCACATGCCCATATTCTGTGCTCCCATATTCAGGTGCTCCCTGTACCCAGGAGCAGCACACACAGCCAAGGGCCTCATCCAGCTCCTCCCTGTCCTCAGGGGAGGAGGGGAGGATGTCCTGAGGATTCAGGTTACCTGAGGACCTGTTTGCAAGCACAGGGTATTCTGAAGGGTGAGATAATATCTGAGGTGCCAGACCTGCAGAAGGCAATCATTGATGCTGATACTGAACACTTGGCAATTTTTATATTTGTTGTTGTGTCATGATTAATGCCAAAGCTTTTTATGTTTAAATAATTTAGGCTGTTCATAAATTCCCGCTGAGAATGAACCAAGCATAGAAATGAAGCCTGTTAGTCCCCCACTGCTGAAAATAGTCTCTTTTGAAAATCATATGTAAATTGTCTAAGTATTTCAGCAGGAGAAACTGTTCTTTCTTAACAAACTTTGGGTCAAATTTCATACCAGCAAGATACTTGTGCCTACAGATGCTTTCTTTACTTCAACCTAGCATTAGCTCCTCACACCCAAAACTGTGTATTTACTCTTGCTCAAGAAACTGGTCAGATTGAAAAAAGGTCCCTGTATAAGGAAGCAGGACACATTCCAAAAGTCTAAAATATTTAAAGCTGGAGGAGTTATGTATCTCCCATCATAAGAAAAGGCAGAATAAGTACACCCATCTACAAAATGAGGAAAAGCCTTACTTCTAACTAAGTTCTGATGCAGAACTTGTAACTCTGTAAAATTTCCAGTGCAAAATATTGGGAAAGAACTCTCCAGAACAGTAGTGGACATAATCTTGTCAGCAAAAAACATTTCCTGCATATTTCTTACTCGGAAAGCAATCTCTGGATTTGCACAGTGATCTCAGCTCTAGTGGTTGTTTGCACAAAGCAATTCCTTTGTCAATTCCTTTGAAATTCCTAGAGCCAAAAACATGAGAAAAGTTTGCCCTTAAAACAGCAGAGATGTATCAAAAGAGAAACAGAAAATATGAGGGAGGGGAACAGGAGGATGACAGTCACTGGCACTGTGGAGCAAAAGTAGAATTCATGTATTTTCAAGTGACACCTCACAGAGTATCAGCCCAGACCCAGTGTCACAGACCCAGGACAAACAGAACTGACTGACAGACCATATGTCATTTTTTGCATTGCAGTTCCACAAGTGAGGTTTAAGATAAATGAGGGGTTAAATTCCTTGTAAGATAATTGTGTTCTACACTGACATCTAATTCTCATGGCAAAACATGCAAACATTTAGCTGGCTAGGGAGGGATTTTAGAGGTATTGCTTAGACAGTGAGAGCACAGCAGGGAATGTGGAGCACAATCCATCCAAGGTGCAGCTGGAAGTAAAAGCAGATTTGTTGTTCCCCTGACCTGGGCTGGGCACAGGTTTGGGTGCTGACTGGCCCTGCTCTCTCTCTAGTGTTGCAGCTGTTCTTCATGGCATCCTCCCTGCAGCCACCATGGCATCCCACTGGCATCAGTCCCCTCCCTGTGGCTGGCACAGGGAACAAACCCAGGGCTAGAACAGTTTCTGGAGTGGAGCTTCACCTGGCCCTGCAGGACAAAATCCAGCTGTGCTCATCTGCAGAAAGGCAACCCGGGCTACTCCTCAGTTGCTCATTGGTAGTGTCTAAATACTGATATAAAGAAGAAGTGACTGAATTTGATGTACTAAAAAACAGATGCTGAGAATTTGGCAAGTTGGTTACAGCTGATGACATGATTCTCCATGGATTTCTCACAGTCCCATTCCCTGCTGCCTTTCAGGCCAGCTTCCACATTATCACCATTCTGCCCAATGCACTGCCCCATGATGACACATGCTGCATCAGCTCATTTCCAGCTTGCAAATGCAGGTTTCCTCCTAAATGTGGGTGGTCTTGGCTCATGTCTCAGCTTTGAAGGGCCTGCTCCTCATTTGTAGGGCACCAAAGTACTTGGCACTGTTCATGCAAATAGGATGCAGCACTGAATGGCTGCAGAGAGACCATGTGGAAAAGTGTTTTACCAGTCAGGTCTTGCTTATTGCTTGCAAGCCTAGTGAGAAAGCCTGCTCTTTTAAAGGAAGGATAAAATAAATCTATTCATGAGAGATTTTTTCAGATCTTTTTAAGACTGGCTGTTTGCCAAAAGGTTTATGATAGATAAAATGCAGCTCAGTCTATTGTGAGCACATCACCAGTACCTGCTGACTTGCTGAAAGGTGCAGCCAAACAAAGTCTAGAACTCAACGTCAGCAGTAAAAAGGATTTCACTTGTGAAAATGCTTTTCCCAATAAGGAGGTACACAAGTCAAGATGAAGCAAAGCCTTTTGCTGAAGGTAATTCTTGAGTAGTCACTGCAGACCTCCTCCACTCATACATAGCCCTGCACTATTTTCACTGGGAGAGTTTTCTCATGGCTTAACATGGGATTGACGTAACCTCAAGAGCTGCCAAGAAGTACTTCACTGATTCAAAAAGGTAAGGCACAGACAGAAAGGGAGACCAAACCCAAAGCTTAAGACATTCTTATTTGTTTGGTTGAGTTTGGATCCAGAAAGACAAGAAATGAGTGGAGAAAAAGCTCATATTCTCATGTGATAGAAGCACACCATCTTTGATTTCATCCAAAGTCCTCCTCTGCTAAAATTCTTTGTTTTAGCAAACAAAATGAGTTTCAGTTTGGTCAGATATCTGAGTAAAATCAATTGTAAAGCATCAGATTGTCCCTGACTCACCCTTAGAAAAAAACAAATGGGTTCCCATTCAGGCAAATGTCACTCAACAGTGTTTGAAACACTCAGCAGATGTTGCCCAAGCACAGCTGATCAAAAAAGTCCTTAAGAATAAGGAAGCTTTGATCCCTGTCTTCTGCTTTCCCATTAATTGAAAACAACAGCCTTGTCAGCAACTTCACAGTTAAGAAAAGTTTAAGCATGAAATTAAGTATTTGTTTCTTAGTACTAAAAGCAATTCAAAATCCAGCCTGTTTTTGAAGTTCAAATAATACCTTTTAATTATATGGCAGGTATGTTATAGTTTAAGAATTATTTTAAGGAGATATAAGGAGTATGTTACACTGTGTTATGACACCTTTTTATATTATTTGCAATATAGCTTCACGTATTTCAATTAAATACCTTTGTTACAACATAATTTACCTGCAGATTTAGAATGTCCTTCAGCTAATTTAAACTTAGCAAATATTTAAAAGCGTTTCCTTCTATGTCCTTCAAACAAAAGAGGCTGTGGAACTCTCACCTACCAAGGACAGGTAAACAAATGAAAGAGTGGACAAATGCAAGAACTGGGAAAATAAAAACTATCTGAAAGATTTCACCCCTAATGGTCATCCAAGTCTGGCTGTAGATCAGAACAGATTGCCTGTGGCATCTCTGTGACAAGACCCAGTCTCCAAAACAAGATCGAGAGATTATCTACATCACAAAACAAGATGTACTTGAGTCTTACGCTCCATAAGAAAAGCTAATCTTTATTAATTAGTTGTCAAGGAAACTCAGCCTTAGGAAAGCTATGAATGATACACCAAGATCAGATACAAATTCCCTTTAGAAAAGCCTTCATCATGATTTGGATAAACAAACAGTAAGCAAGGTAAAATTTGGCCAATTCCAGAAGTCCTGCTGAGAAACAAATGCCACAGGGGTTCAAAAACAAACAGACAAAAACCGGAAATTAATTAGAAAAAGCTTAAGACTCTGCAAATAACAACTATAAGAGTTCTTTCAGGCTTTCTGGCAGAGACCTGCTATATTACCTTATGGTGGCTGAATGATGGGCAGCTGAAAGTATCAAACCAGCAACAGCAGGAAGGGAACAGCATTCCAAACACAGGGGTGAAGGCCCCTGCTCTTACCGCCCGCTGCGTGATGCATTACCACAGAGAGGCCAGATGCAGGGTAGAAGGCCATGGATTTTAGCAACAGTCTTAAATTATTTCTTCACATAAAGTAAGGCTTCTAGGAGCACCAGCTGACTTTGGCTTCTTTTCCTCCTTTCAGAGCTGTCAGTGCACAGCACATGTTGCAGGAGTTTACTCCTCAGAGCCAGGAGAAGGAAGATGCACGGGGCTGATGTCCCCGGCGCAGAGACACCCCCTGGCATCAGCGGGATGGAGCTGAACAAAGCAGAGGGACAGCCCCGAGCCCGCCGGCTCCAGCTGAACCTGCCGAGCTGGCAGAATGCAACCAGCAGCACTGAGCTCTCCCCAGTCAGATAAAAAAGAGCTGAAGAAGCAAATCACCTGATTTCTGTGTGGGGCTCTCTTCTCCATTAGCTGGTGCATTTGGAGGGTGTTAAAGATGGATAATGAGGTGATTGGCTCTCACAATAAAAAGATAACTATTGTGTGAATATTCAGAAAGGCTTTAGTGATGTACAGTTATGTTATTGTGGTTTAGATGTCCTCTGTTCTCCCCACAGTTCCCTTTCCCCCCTGTACTGCTGCCATCAGACAGCCTGGGCTGTCCAGGACAGGTAAAAGAAGCTGCACAGGTGTCCCTTGCCTGGGGCAGTTGGGAATGGAAAAGCTCAGGGGGTGAGGCATGGCAGCACCTGCCCTCCAGTGCAGTGACAAGAAAGCAGTGTGCACTGATAAATGGCACAGCAGAGCTGCCTGACAGACTTTGGGAAGGGCCAGAGCTGGCTGATGCCCCCCCAGGGGTACAAAAGCCTGAGCATCCCCCTTGAAGGGAACTGGCCATGTGGTGTGCACGAGGGGCAGCTCCCAGCGCTGCAGCTTCTTCCTCATGGAGTCCTTTGTTCTATTTTTGTTAAGGTTTAATAAACCTCTTTAAATTTTCAAAGTCGTCTCTCACAGAGGGCAGGCAAAGTAAGAAGAGGGAGAGGCACAAAAATTTTCAAGTATCTGGTTAATTCCTCTAACACAGTGTTATCAGCTCTGTTATACTGGCAGTAAACCCAGAAACAAAATCCCAACCTGTGGAGTGCAGCAAGGCCATGACTGCTCATCTCCACAGCAACAGCTGCCAGGATGGGACTGCAAGGCCCTTGCTCTGGCTTTCCTACAGATAGACAGAATTTGTTCTTTTCACTTTATTTGGATGCAGTGGTTGATTACAGCAATGTAAGAGTGCATACATTATGTATATTACATATTTACACACATTATTGTGTGTATGTTGTTATAGCAGCCGAAAATGACCAGCTTTGCTATAAACTTACAAAGGGAATTTTATAAGTAATTTCCATGTTCATTCAGGAGCCACATAGCATTACCTGTAGGATTATTAAATGTTCTATTTTGGATCAGAAAACTATTTCATTTTATAAATGAGTGAAAAGTAATCAAATAGCTTGATTCTTTCAAAGGTGATCAAAATTGAAATAAGGTAGCATTTACATGCCTTCTCAAATAAATCAGCCAGCTATTCCAAAATGAAATGAAATGGAAAAATAAGATAAAATAAAATAAAATAAAATAAAATAAAATAAAATAAAATAAAATAAAATAAAATAAAATAAAAGTCCTACACCTGATCCAGAAGAGTTAATTTCAAAATTCAGACTAATTTTACTTGCTCCAGTTGCAGACACAAGCCAAAGCAGGGTGGCAGCAGGGTGGGAACACAGGCATGGCAGGCTCAGTTCTCTTGTCTACCCAGGCACAGGAGCAGCTTTTGCTGGGCCATCAATCCCTGAGCTCTCCCACTCTCCCTCAGTGTGGGCAGCAGAAGTGGCAGGAGGGTCTGTACCTCCTGAATTGTCTTCTTTGAAATTGGTGACAAATATGTAAAGCCACCTGTCTCAAAAGAGTCTCCTGAAGCTAGAATGAATCTTTTTATCATGGGATGTCTGCTAAGATTCTATTGCCATGGCATTATGGCATTTGATAAACTGAAATCTAGAATAAAGAAAACAACAGAGGGATCCCATTTATTAGAGGGCACACAGGATTGACTTTGAAAAGATATTATTACCCTTACACTTGATTGAGATTATCTTAATGCCTTCCCATGATTTTATACAATTCTTACTATAGAGGTGTCTAAGACTTTCAACTCATGGAACTTAATTCTCATGATTATACATAAAGAATATCCCAAAAACCATTTAATGACATATATTTGCCATTTAAATGTCAAAGAAAAAATTGGAATATAGATATGTCTATATATAAGCTAGAATTTGAGAAGCAGACAAGAATTCAATCCTTCTGTTTCCTGCAGCAGCTTACCTTCACTACAGGACACACTGTGAAGGGAAAGAATTTCTTCCTGTCCCAGAACTGCAGAAATACCCATTTCTAACCCAATCTAAATTCCTTAATTTCTAAATATTCACCTGAAAATACATCAAATTCTTTTTGTTGTTGTTGTTGCTGCTTCTCAAAATATGTTTATTTGGTTTCTTTATACTATTATTTATTTGCTTCTTAAATTATTATACTTGACCTCTTTAATAAGCCACAGGGAATACAGAGGGCTTGATGCTCACCTGCTACAAAGAGACTTGTTGAATTTGTACTGAAAACTGGCCACACCCCACATTTGATCAGAAAATTGTCCATTGAAAATTCAAAATCTCAGCCAGCAGAGAGAGCCATGCTCTGCAAGCAAGGCTTGGCTGAGGCCCTCCATGACCACAAAACTGTTTTAAAAGGAGAATTTGTTAGTACCAGGAAGCAAAGATACTTGTGAGACTGCACTGAAGAGGAAGAGCAGCTGCTCTGTTTTACAGAAAGATCACAGATATGACCAGGTAGCATTTCACTCTGAATTAAACACTGTCCTCAACCTACCAAGTGTCTCTGTGGCACACCTACCATGGGAGATTTCCAAGAGTAGCAGATTGCTCAATAGCCCCTACCTATTTAGCACCAGTGTAGAAAAATGGCTCAGCAGAGGGGTTTGACAAACAGAAGTGTTAGAAGAAGGAGGAGAAGGAGGGGAAGGAGGGGAAGGAGGGGAAGGAGGGGAAGGAGGGGAAGGAGGGGAAGGAGGGGAAGGAGGGGAAGGAGGGGAAGGAGGGGAAGGAGGGGAAGGAGGGGAAGGAGGGGAAGGAGGGGAAGGAGGAGAAGGAGGAGAAGGAGGAGAAGGAGGAGAAGGAGGAGGAGTCATTCATTGCTGGAGCAAGGCTTGCCTGAATTTCTGCCTTCAATCTTGGCAAAAGAGGAGTCTGAAGAGAGACTCACTATTTCACCTTAGTTTTATGTGTGTAGTCTGAAAGATGCTGCTTCAGCTGTGAAGCAGCTCAGTTAATTATCCAAAATGCCTCCACAGGCTCCAGCTGGCTGAGGTGCCAGGAAGAAGGCTGACCCAGCCAAGGCAAGGAGCGCTTGCGTGTTGCAAGGCACTGTTCATTATTTTAATCTTCTTGCATTTTGCATAAAACCACAAAAACATTGTCATTGACAATTAATCTGATGCAAATTCCTGCCTTGTCTCCTGGGATTTTCATTCAGGCAATAACTCTTGTGGGGTCAAAAGTTGAACCTGAGGCTATGTATAGGTTCTGGTAATGTTTAACTTTGTGGTGTGGTTTAATCACAGAGTCTCATTCTTCATGTACAGGCTGTGTACAGGGTGAAATCCTTTTCTTAAGGAACACTATTTAAGTGCTACTAGATTGCAATCACGTTAATTGAAACTCTGTTTATCTAAGTGATTACACACTCATCTGTATGACCTCAATAATGTTACTAGAAGTTTCTCAGCCTCAAGACCTACTCTAGCTGTGCAGGATTCCATCTCTGAAGGCAAAAGAAAATGGTGACTCCCAAGCAGCCTGAATTCTTTGGAACACAGCCAACAATGTCATCATTCTGGTGATTTGGGAAACTGCACCAATGGCCAAAAGGCACCAAAGGCTACCTTGCAGGAAATCTTCATCTCAACATAACACAAGCTTTGATTACACAAAAGCTGACCAAGACTTTCAGGACATTCCCTGCATTTTTACCTGTAAGCTAACCATTCTTCCCCCTTGGACATCACTTTTCCCACGTACTCTCTTAATGGGCCAACTTTGTTGGTTGGTTAATTGGTTTTTGGGTTTGGGGGTGTTTTTCTGAGTTGGACTTGATGATCCTTGTGGAGGCTACAAACAATGTGTGTTGTCACATACAGAGGTGCAAAATGCAACTGATCCTAGTGGCCAAGAAGCCAAAGTGATTCTCAGTTAAAGGTCTGAGCAAATGGATATATTTGTTCATTCCTGACAATGGATGCATTATAATTGTAACCGTTGTTACATTTTTAATCATTGTTACATTTTAGTGGCTATTCTCTGCCACATAAGTCATGGATCTGTCCTGCCTTAAATTTGACAGTCCTTAATATATACTGAAATAATTATTAATTGCAAATGTTAATAATTTGGATACAGAATTTGCTTCCACTCTCCTAGACTGATAATAGCACTGTTGTATTGAGGATAAAGACAACTCAGCTCCTGCAGCAGTGTTTCAGATGAGGAAGAATGTGTGTGCATCACCCTTTTAATGTACATACATGCAGGCAGGTTGATCAGGAATTACCTGGCTGTCATAAATTCCAGTTTCTATTACTCTCAAAGATGCATTAGTGCTTCAGAGACTCTGTCTTTTCATTATTCAGATGGTTTGCATACAAAGCAATACTAGCTTTCCCTTTGTATGTCCTTAAGCCTCTTCCAGGCAAAATGCATTCCTTCCTTAAAACAGTCAGCGCTCATCTGACATCTTATTTCCTGACACAGTAACTACAATTGATCCAAACCTCATCCATTTGTTTCAGTCTATAGTCTTTTCAGGCTAATTTTAATCTTCTGATAAGTGAACTCTTAGGTAAACCTCACCAAATTATTTGCTTTTGATACAGAAGTGGATATCTCCTGTACCCTCATCTGGTATCTCATTCTTTCCCATATTACAGCATTTTTTTCCTGCATGAAGACTGTCCATTGCCATGCACTGTACAGCATTTTTGGTTTAAGAAAGTACAACATAACAGTTTGTGATGAGGAATTCCCAATCCTGATGATTTGCTATACACTCTGCCCCTTAATTCAGTTTTGGGACACAATGTTTTTAGAGGGAAGCCATTGCAAGGAAAAAATGTGTGAATTTCCATTCTTCCTTGTATCAAAGTTATTATTTGAAAATTTAACTCTGGCCATCATATTGCTTGTCTCAGTGGAAAACACACTTCTACTCAAGGCATGCTACTTTCTTTGGGCAAAATTTAGAGTTTGTGATTACCTCAGCTGAAAAGTATTTGTCTACAGCTGCTTCAGTCCCCCTGAAAGCAGGACCTTCACAGAGGCATTTTATAAATGAATCTATGCTCCTAAAACAGCTGTCTTTTTCAAAGCATCTAAAAACTCCTGTAAAATTCATTTTGTATTCTTGCAAGAACTCACAGCATTTACTGCAATACCCATTCTACATGCCAATATATCCTGGGGGTTCTTACAACCATATCTGCAATCATTCAAATTTGTTGTTTTGCATATTAAATGAGACACTAGCAACCCTCTTGAAGCTTTCAATGAAGAGGTGTGTATTCTGGTATTACTTGCAGAGTTGTTACTCAGGTAGTGTGAGTTGCTGCAGACATTACTGTAAGATCTAAGCTGACATTCTGGGATTGTCACTTTAACTCCAGCTCAACGCTCTCTTGGTTTAATTTATGCTACAAGAAGTTCATTAAATAAACACTGACAGTCTTCTTCAGCCAGTTTTGCAAGAAAGCAGTTCCCAGCCAGCTGAAATGTTCTGTTTGTTCCTGATACTTTTTGTTGCTATTTAGAAAGCTGCAGCATCAGTGCACAGAAATCCCAGAGTACAGGGTGATCTCACTGGCCAGGAGATTGGAACCTCCACACACTCACAGGGTGCCAAAGATCAGGTTAAGATACCTGTGTGGCATCTGCCTGCCCGACAGCCAAGCACACTTGAAGAGCACATTAATACACCACATCATAAAGAATAGATGACAAACAACTGATAAATATATGTTTAGAACAGCTCTATGTTACACTCATAACTCATTTTTAGGCAAAACCTGAATTATCCACATAAAACCTAAAACACCCACAGCCATTATTCAGCCAAATATGTTACAGTGAAGACACGGCCCCACGCAGCAGCAATGTTACAAGTGCACACAACAGAACCAAAGCTTCTGCAGATAACAAGGTACATTTTCAATGAGAAACATTCTGACTTTCCAAGGCCATGCCCATTCAGCAGGGTCCCTGCCTCTGTTAAATGTCTGGCACAGATCCAGCTGAAATCAGGACTGGTTTTTTTAGAAATCTCTGCTCTTTCACTTGAAAGAAAAAAGAAGCAGCAGAGTAACCAGACTGTATTTTAGTGCTCATTTTTTCACAGTTATCTTACAGGTGCCAAGGCTGAGAATAACAAAGATTAGCACAGGAAAAAGACTGATGGTTACAAAAAAGGAATTAAACCACAAAGCTTAGGTGGGAACATAAAGTTTCAGGACTGGATATTCAGTGAAATGCATGCAAGACCTCAAACTAGTACTAATGTGCTCCTTGTTTTTTTAAGTCAGAACAAAGTTCCTTCAGAGAAACACATAAATTGGGAACAAACTCTTCAGTTCAATTTGTGTAAATGCAAGTTTGGCACATTGCTTAAAGAGAAAACCAGCAAAGATTGGCTCAGATCCAAAGTCAAAGCTGGATGGGCTGCAAATCTAAGCAGGGAGATGATTTTCCCTTGTTAATCATTAAATGATTTTCATTTAAATCTGAGCAGAATTAAATGAAAACTATGGCCAAGGAGAGAGAAATGTCCAACACTTTGAATGCAGAAATTTAGGATGCTCCACAGCTGTGCAACTCTGTTTCCTATGACAGCAGCAGAGCTCCCAAAATCTCTGTCTGCAGCTGGTGACACAGCCATCCCTGCTGAGGCATACACTGGCCTTTTAAAGTGGCCAGGAACTGTTTAGCTGGTATTAGTGGCCTGGAGCTTTGGTTCACAGAGAACAATAGGTGTACTATTTTAGAGGCATTAAAGGTATTAGTGGCAAAGCTGCATCGTGCCTTGTTTACTGCAGTACCAGTGGCATTAGAGAGGAATTGGAAATGACTGCAACAGCCTGCTTGTTTTGCAATGCTCCATGCCATATGAAAACATGATTCTTATTGTGGCCATCATTATAAAAACAGCAGTGTTAATCAGCATCTTCTGGTTTTAAAGGAAGCAAGAAGTTGCTTCCATAAACTTTGTTGTCACACTTCTCAACAAAAACAATTATGGCTCATGTGAGCCATTTATGGCTTTTAATTCAATAAGGAGTTACACTTCAATTTCTGCATATTTTCAGTCAAAACCAAATATTTTCATACCTAGTGAACAGTCACATGAAATATTTTAATTAGAGAATTACTTAAATAAGTGAGAAAAACCAGCAGCTCAGACACAAGCAGTCACACATTAACAACAACTCCAATACCCGTTTCCATTTCTCTTGGGAGAATCAAAGAATAAAAATATGAGGCCTTAAAATTTATTATTATGCTAAATAAAAAACTTGATTGGCCAAGATGTAACAATCAACCTCCTAAGATGAGATGTGCATGCAATTTTGTGTCTGCTTGAAAGGCACCATGATGGAGCTGTGTGCTGCAAACTCAGTCCTGTGCTAGGAAAGCCTTGAACCAGACACAAACAGGGGCAGGCAGAGGCTCCTGAGCTCCTTCCTACCAGCTCTGCCCCACAGTCTTGCCCCAGCTCTAGGGAGTTTATGCTATTGTTTTTGAATTGTTTGTATAATTTACAGGTTTATGATATTTCCACTTCCTCCTGCTCCCCCCATCAGCAGAGGTGCTGATACACCTTCCAGAGGAAGACAAGAGGCACCACAGTAACTCTCCCATGGCAACATTTATCCCAAAGCCAAGGGCAGGTTTATTGGTTTATTGCTATTTGGCCCAGCCTACTTTTTTTTTTTTCCAGTCAGATGAGAGTGATACTCTTAAAGTTCCCAGGCATGGACACAGGGATTTTAGTAGCTAAAATCCTAATGAGATACATAGCTGAGGCCTCAGGCTGCATTTCAAGCTATTTGGGTCATTCTACCACGTCACAAGAACATCAGAGTGCAGCATGGTGGGCACAGGACCTCTAAAACACAGCTCTAGATATACTATATTATGGCCAGCTTTCAGTTAAGAACTTTCTATTTCAAGAAAACTTAACAGAAAACAATGAAGAAACTGGCACTAGAATGGTGTAAATTTTTCCTCCATTTCAGGCATAGTTTGACCTACTTAGCTGACTGTTAGATTTAAGTCAATGAATGTAGAATGAAATTCACAGATATGAACTGGCCTTTCTCAAACTGAAACCAACAGAGATGGCACAAAGCTGTTACATTAAAATGATTCAGAATGAATCCAGTAATCACCATAACACAGCTGACAGCTAACAGTTTTACTCAGTCCTGTTTTTCTCAAACTGATGACTGTAGATGACTGGTCTTTATAGAAAAATAAACTCCTATAAGTGCTGAGAAGTATATACTCTCCCATGTGAAGGAGGATATTTACATACACTTTAGCAGTATGATTTATGCTAAAATTTTTGAAAGTGAAGGCTTGTCATGTGATAAAACAGCAAGTATGCAACTATGATGAGTCAGTAGCCATATCCCAGTGACAGAGAAAAGCCTTCCCATTGTATTTTTCCTGTGCCTGACTTTTACCTCTCAAAGAATTCAGTGTTTAGAGTAACACTGTAATTCAGAAAAAAACTAAGTAGATATTTTCAAACCAAATGTAAGGAATTTTTTAAGATCAGTTCTATACAATGTCCCCAAGGAAGACTGCTGAAAAAGGGGTTCACCTCCTTAGGAGTGCTACTTGTTTCCCATGAGCAATCAGGTGGTTGCAGGTGCTAATTGTAGCTATATATCTTAGGAGCAAAATTAAGCTTTTTCTCATACTTATTTCCAACAGCAGTTGCTCTCCACAGAGAGATTCTGTGTTAGATTCACTGCTGGCTTTCCAGTGCAGCTGCAATCCTGCAGCATACTTTATCAAGAAGCAGTTTGGCATGCAAATGTGCAAGTGACAGCACAATGAGAATCTGGAATTCATCTCACTACAGTTATTCTATTCCTTAAGCATTTTTCTTCTAAGTTAGCATAATTCTCTATTGAGCTTCAAATTCTAACATTTTAGATCTCAGAATAATCCAATATTCTCTAATCTGATTAAACTTTCATTCCTTTGACCCACACTGCTCCAAATCACCTCTGCATTTCAGTGCACACTTCTACCAAAACTTGCAGCCCACACTGTGACTCTGAGCAGGGTGACAGGCACAGCTGTGGCTCAGGTCTCACACAGCTATTGCAGCCCAACAGCAGGCAGCAGCACAGCTTCTGCCACAAAACTTACTCAGGCTCACAAAAAAGAAACTGTCCCCAGAGAGTTGCATACCCACCACTGAATATTAGATATTTGGTCTGGCTGTTTCATGTGAACTTACACTTACTGGCAACCATTTATAATGTATTTTGTACCTAAAATATTTTTAATGATGGTAGTGTTCAATTGCTCGATTTGGTACATTTAAAATGCAAAAAACACTTCAGGAAGTCCTAATAAAATCAGAAGTTAAGATTTAGGTTTGTCTCATAAAATGCATCTGTCACTGCTAACAACTCCCAGTTGATGGATGCAGCTTACACCATAAATTTCAACATTTCCATCATATGAGGATCTCTCAAACCCACAACAAGTGTTTCTCTTTTATGGTAGCTGCAGACAAACACAGTCTACAAATCAGATGTTAACATAGCAAAGCAAATTGCAAACCTGGTGAGTGCATTTACTTACTGGGCATCAGTTCTCAAGAAAACTACTTTCTACACTCCTGCACAAAGTCTTCAAATCCAAGTTTGTCTCTCGTCAAAACAAAACTAAACCAAACAAACAGGAAAAGTTTGAAAGTGCTTACCTTGAAGAAGCTCCGAAGAAAATACATTATGCTTAGCATTTTGGAGGGTTTGAAATGAAGAATTGTTCAATCTTTACAACATCCAAGGCCTGGGTGAATTCCTACACTCCTGCTGTGTCTTTAGTTACATGCTTTCTTGTTGCTATTTTGGACAGTCTTAGTACAAGGGAAGCATATGAGCCATGCCAGGAGCTTATGCTAAGGAGTTGCATAACAATTAGGGCTTATCTGTGCTGCGCTGTGCAGTGCAGCAATGCAAACAGGTTTGTTCACAGTTTACTAGCCCCAGAACACTTCCACTAGGCATGCCCAGAATGATGCCATTGTATTTGCTAAAGAAACTAAAGCTATTTGTGAGTGCTTCTAAAAGAACTGGAACTACAAAGGACAGCACATGTTCCCGTACATCCCCCCCAGCCTTTGCTTTTGCCAACTCCAAGTTCACCCAGTATTACACTCGCTGCAGCATTTAAAAGCAAAGGCTCCCACACTGGGAGCTTTCTAGTTGGTATCTTTAAAGGGAAGAAAAATTGCAGAACAAGTCTTTTGAAGTGCAGAAAAGTAAACGTAATTTCGCTGTCGTCTTTTTTCTCACTTAACATTAAAATCCCTTAAAATGTACTTGTGCTTCAGCAGCTCAGAGATGCAACTTCTGTCACGTAGCAAAGAATCTATAGACATTTATTGGCCAGGACTGGGAGTTATGCAAAGCCTCCTCACACAGTGCACTGAGAATTAAAGGCAACTCCAGAGTGCAAGCAAGTTCTCAGAGGAGGACCACATTCTGCAGTACAGCAACTCTCAGGCACAGGCTGACACTGCAAGCTTTCACTTATTTTTAATCTAGCTATGGCCTGTGTGTGAACTACCAAAATCCTGCCACCAGGAAGAGGTGTTTTAAGGAGTAGTTCCAGAGGAGCTGACGCTCCAGACTGCTGGTACAGGGAAGGGAAACAGAGAAATGTGCAGTGCCCCAGCACAGCAAGGTGGGAGGGGGACACCATCCCCCAGGGTGGCTGCTGCCCCAGCCCACATCCACAGCTAACAGCAGCTCTGAGGCTGAATTTGCTCTTTGACAGAGTAAAGCAAGGCAACCCTGCATGAGGGGAATGATGAGGAGGACTCCATCTTATCAGAAGGCTAATTAATTACCTTATTATACTATATTACACTATATTACATTACATCTAAACTGAATCTGCCCAAGCACCCAACCCAACTCCACTGCCCAGAATCTCATGACCATCAGCCCACAGTCCCCACACACACCTGGACTCAGTTGGTCAGTGAATCAAAACACTCACACCAGAATCCAATCACCAATAATTCCCTTCAGGTAAACAATCTTCCACAGTGCATCCCACTTGTGAACCACAAGAGGAGCAGTAAATGAGATAAGAATTATTTTTCTTTTCCCTGAGGTTTGGAGCAGTAAATGAGATAAGAATTATTTTTCTTTTCTCTGAGGTTCAGAGAATGTGAATCCCAGAAAATCCTTGGGAAGCTGTGCCTTGCTTTTCTCTGTGAAGAGAAATGTAGCAACACTTTGACTTGCCCTGTGCAATGCAGGATCTCTGGGCCAGCACCCCCTAAGCACAGCCCCACTTGCTCTGGGTTTGCTGTACTGCAAACCCCTCTGTAGCCCCCAGCAGCCACTCTTCTAGTTAGTCCATTGCACACAGGTATGATGTTTGGGTGGTACATGTAATCAGATTTTTTTTATTTTACAAAATCAAATATTTTAGAGCAGGAAGCCATAATTGGCCATCTGCACAGTTTTTCTGCCATTGTGGGAACTGCATGAGCTCAGCATCCACAGTCACACAGAATTGTTAGAAACCAGGCCAGTAATTTCTAAATTGCAACACAAGGCACAAATGCAGTATCATCTGCAGTTTGATCTGCCAGGTGGCAATACTGCTCCAGTGAAGTTTGGCCCGGTCAACTCTTATGATCTCATGGGCAAAAGGAGTGTTTTACCTTAAATCTTAGCTCTAAAATATAGGCATATGTCAATATTATAGACCCACAGAAATCTTTGTCAGTAAATTTTTGGCTCAAATTATGGAAGGAAAACTCCAGATAAAAACTCTAAGAAGTCTCAAAATAACTAAAAATCCAATGTTAGTTTTCAAAAATTCTCCTTGGAGGAAAAGGTGCCTGGCTTGTGAATTTTCAATGCTTTAATTTGTTAATATTTAAGTTTAATTTTGAAAGACTACTATTTATGATATATTCTGAAATTACTCTCACTCTTTCAAAACCTGCTCATTTGAGAAGTGGCAGGCACATTTCTATTTCCTGCATGCCTCTCCTGGTATTGACTTAGCAGGTTGTGATCACAAGGTTCAGGTGAAACATTCTTTACCCAAGCCCTGACATCAGACTCTGAGCAGAAGGAAATGCCCACTGAGAAAAGTCCAGCTCTGTGGTGCCTTGACATTTATTTTTCACAAATGAAAAGGAAAATAAAGCTTTATTCACATTTGAATTAGGGGTTTTTAATAAGATTCTATCGATGTTGAAAGGCAAGTTTTTGCTGCCTGATTTCTACAAGTATTTCTGATTTACACAGAAATGTCTCTTACAAACAACATGCCAAAGCAGGCTATTGTTCAAAGGCCTTGACTCCCCTTTCCATTGGTTACCTTCTCTGAAATTAAAGTTCAACTGCTCATCTTCACCTTATTTTTCCATGCTTTACTCATTCATGGGCTAGAAATAAGGATGCTCCTTCTATAAATCAGCTGGGACCATTCCCTCAGACTGGTACATTTCTTGGGCTGATTCAATTCACCACCCAGCATGTGCAAATTGCACAGTATTCCCTTAATCTGCAATTCCTTGAAGACAATTTGAACTCTGCTGGTCAAAACTCCAGGAAAATTGCAATAAGCTTTCTAACAATCAGGCCTGTGTGATTCTGCATCTTAGCAAATCATTGTGGAGCTACCCAACTCCTTTTACAGGGGAAAACACTGGCTGGACCAGGTGCCCTGGGGTGTCTGAGAGGGGAAGGGGCTGCTCTGTGCTGCTCACAAACCCCAGTCCCAATTCCCTCAGGCCAGTCAGGGAAGAGCTGGAGAAGCCCAGGAGTGAAGGAGGAATTATCAACCTTGGGGGGAATGAGGGAGAGGTGGGGGGAGGAATTTCCACTTTGTTTTTGTTTCTCTTCATATCTCACCATTTTTCCCAAAGTTAGGTTTGTTTTGCCCGTAATGGTAGTTGTTAAGTGTCTTTATCTCAACCCATGAGCTTTTTCACTCTTATTTTCTCCCCTTTCCTGTTAAAGAGGAGGTGATAGAGAGTGGCAGGGTGGGCAGCTGGCAGCTGGCCCATGTCAAACCCACCATGCACTGTGATTACACACAACACTCAAAGCATTAGAGAGTACCTGCAACCTTATTTAATCTGGGTTATAACATGTGCAAACACCTAAAAGATATTCTTTCCCCCTTAATCCTACATCTAATGAAGTCCTTGATAGTAACTTTGATTTTTAAATATATAAGAAGCTTTCTAATGCCCAAAACTTTATATTTTCCAGAATGTCAGCCTACTGCTGATAGACTGGCTTTTTTCCTAGCTAACCTCTCACACTTTTTCCCCCTCCCTTTAAAAGCAAACAATCTGGACTTCACTACTGTCAAGTCCATTTTCAGAGTGAGGAGTTTATCACTCACCATGAACTTCACTTGCAAAACTGTGGCAATCATTTTTTCAGTGTATGATTCTGAGGTTTCCTTTGGTCAGTGAGGATTTATTCTCTTTGGGACAGGCTCAGAGCTGTTAATCCTCAAGTGCCCAAGGCCAGCTACTGTTGACGTTTTCCTTACTGATAAACTATCTAAATCCACATGCCTTTTCTGCTTTATAAGGAACAGCAGCTGAAAACTATCACTGACTCAGAACAAAATATCCTTTTTGCTTTTTGCCACCACAGCCAAAAGTTAGTATTTAAAGTGACACTGCCTTCAGCAGAGCAGCTCCATGGAGTGCCTGAACCAAAAAATACACGTCTAAACCTCACAGAACACTGATACCAGGATTCTCTGAGGGCAGACCAGTGACACTGAAACTCCACTACTGCACTAGTGGAAGGCTTTTCTTCACCTCATTTCAACTATTTGATTACTTCATGTACCATTCACTGAGTTTGACATGGTTGGGTATTCTGTAGATTGTGTCAGGCTGCCTTCCAAACTAACAAAATGATAGAAAATTTGTTAAAGTCATTCCAGCTTTATGGCTGCAAAGGTCAAATGTGATAAGGCTTGTGTGCTTCATGCAGAGCTTAAAGTGAGGATGGAGACTGTGCCTTCCTTCTTGCCTCTTCTCAGAGCACCATATCCCCTGCAAGGTTCCCTCAAGGAAGAGCAATTTTGCTCTATGTTGCCTTTCCCTTGGAAGACAAAGCCTAGAGATTTCATTGTCTTCCTGTCAGTAAAGTCATACCCATGCTCTATTAAATAAGGCATTAAAAATGGCTCAGTGGAACATTAATTTATATCCACAGACTCTCAGGTTTTGAAATACTGCAATCTGAAATCAAAAGCTCCAAGAGGGAAAACTTTAGGCTGTCACTCTGACCTGGGCTGAAGGGACATGCTGCAGGCAGCCACCATAAACATCTTCACATGATGATTTAAGTGACCAAACAGGTATTCTAATTTCTGAAGGATCATGGCAGACACTTTCATCTCCACTGTAATTGCTTATTTTCCCTCAGGCAGTTCATTTGATTGCCATTATCATAAAAATATACCTCTTGATGCAGCCTAACATGTTGGTTCAAGGACTCTTCAAATCCTTCTGAGTTTCCCTCCTGTAATCAAAGCATTTAAGTTTTCTGTCTTCATAGAAGGTAAGAGATTCCAGGCTTATAATGGGGAACTGAGCTTTTGGGAGCTGAGACAGCTATTTCTGTGCTTTACCATCTCAGCTGGATGAACATTCGTGCTGCTAAACTAAATCCCTGGACAGCAACACTGGCCACCATTGCCCAGCAAAATCCCAGTTCTTATGGAAATCAGCTGGTAACTTGGAACTCCTCAGACAATGCTCTAAATGATAGGACAGTTTGAGAGTGGGTTTGAATTATAAACTTCTGAAGAAAAGCAATAAAGGAAATCTTAGCATGCAGAAATCAAATATTTCATGCAAAAATCAAATCTTTTCATGGCAAAATCAAAACTCATGGATCAAAGCCTGATTGGAATTTGTTCTGTCAAAGTATGTATGGGGAGTTGCTGGTGCTGCCAAAAGGAGAACTCACTGCTGTCTCTGCCTCCTCAGGCCCCTGTCCACAGGGGGGATGAAGATGAAGGTATTTTTACTCCAGTCTGATACTTCAACTCAAGACTGAGCCCAGGTTGTGAGACCCAGGAGCCTTGCTATGAATCTTGCAAGGTTATTTCAGAGCTGGTTGGATCTCTGGAGATCTTTTCTGAACTAGAGGTATGGGTAACACAGAGTTAGATGCCTCTTAGTCTAGTCCAATAGGGAGCTCATACTATGGGGTAGGAAAGATCTTATTCATGCCCATTTAAAAATCCCTTGCAGAAAAGAGATAAATTAGCCACTGGTCAAGAGTTGCCTTTGGCCCTAATAAAGCCAGTGAAATGAAAACAGATTTTCTACAAGAGTTGACTGAGTTCAGAGGAAGTCCAGGATAGAAGTACTGAGGTCCCAAATGATAATTGTACCCTAAATACACTCTGAACAAGTGAAACAAATGGAGAGCTAAATGCAGTGTAGAAGAAGGCTTCTGTGATTTCTCCTGTGCCTGGGGAGAAGTCCTGCTGGTGGTCAGCTAGTAAGAAGCAGCAGGAGTGGCTTCTCCACCCACTATTCTCCAGAATGTCCCAGCCAGGTGAATGGCAGAGGGGGGTTTGTCACATGAAGATGATGTAAAATGACAGGGCATAATGAAGCAGAGTTCCAGTATTTTTGTTCTGAGTTATTCAGGAACTCATATCAACTGTCTCAGAGTTATAACCATTATATCAGATTCAAGTGTGCCACTAAAACTTTTCCTGCCTGGATGGAAGTGTTACTCTCATGCAAATGAGAGTCCCACCATCAGCCCAAATCTACCCTACATGGGACAAAAAATCCATTTTTGTGTCTTTGCGTCCCCCCAGGTACAGAGGAAGTGCTGGCACCCACAGGGAGGTGAGAGGCAGTGACACAGCAGAAGTCATGACTCTGCAATGTCAAATGTCAAGGCATCAGGAACATGGACACACAGAGACAAACCCAGCAGTTGGTATTGCCAGTCTGATGGGAGAATGAAAACCAACACAGTCAATATGAAGGCTGCTACAAGATTGCTGTCAGATCAGAGTCCTTGTCCTGTTTTGAGGGTCTTTCTGTTCTGAAATTGATCAAAGAAAGCCTCTAGGGAGATTTGATAAGACAGGGAATGAGACAGTATTCTTTTATTAGGTGATCTATTCTGGTTAGGATAATGTCACTATTTCAAAAGCTCACAACATTTAGATTCCTAATCCAGAAAGTATAATAAGTGAGGCAGAGGCAGAGTGCTTATGGAGAGGTTTGTCTATAGGAAAAGCACTTTGGCAACCATTCCAGAAATAGACAGTGCACACACAACAGAGAAATTCCCACAAATTCCCTGCTGTGTCTCTGATGAGATCCCACAGCTGATCTTTGTGGGGTGAGAAAGTCTAGAGCTTTCTTCCTGAGTGGGTGACATCACAAGGTTAGTTATTCAAGATGGGGTCAGTTCTTCAGTCAAGAAATACTTCAAAACTGAGAAAAAACCTGAAGTACTTGTACTTTTGGTACAATTATTCCTTTGATTAACATATAAATGCTATTCTTGTTAACCAGCATATTTTCAACCAAGGTGTCTACACTTTTGCATTAGTATGCTTTCACTTCTAGCCCAAGTAATTAGATCATGTATACATAGACAATAGCTACACAACACAGAATAGATTGTATTTGCAGAGACAAATATGGCATTATTGTCATCTATTGCTACACTTTACAGTGAAGATATAAATGCAGATCAAGGCTTTGAGCCTGTAAGCACAAAGTGTTGTGAAGACAGGCATAAGAAACAATAGTGCTCTGTATTCCTTTAATAGAGATTGATGACCAACTTGCTTTCCTGCTTCCTGCTTTGTTAATATGGCACCAATCTTCAAAGAAATCACAGTATACATTTCCTAGACTAATTTCAATATTCATTCACTGTGTCTGCCCTCTTGCATGTGTTCTTCCTGCAGCATTATACCATCTAGATGATTTTCTGTCTTTTCTGATTTTCTTCTTCAGGATAGACTTAGCTCTTTTGAGTAGGTAGTTTTTTCACAAATACCTTTCAAACTCTGCCTTGCAATCAGTTTGTTATATAAAGATAACTCAGCAGTTTGTTCTATTAACAGAGAAACTAAGCAATACATGTTTCCACCCTTCCACAGAACTAGCTGGATGTCTAAGAATTGGGCACACCCAGCTCTTGGCTGCATACTCCTTGGCTGGCATTGGCACTCACCCACCACTGCAAAATCCAGGTGTTGCTCAGCCTTTACCAAAAGCTCTTTTCCTGTAAATTCCCCAGACACAAACAGTCCAATACAGGTGAGAAAATGGCAGATTAAAACAAGAAATATGCATCTATTCACCTAGCATGGCATGGCATTTGGCAAGAATTAAAGACAAATAGTTCTAGTATTAATTCCTTCCAGCAACTTACTCCCAGTTGTTATTTGCAAGCCAAGACCTGGTATTTGAGTCATCCTCCAAATGGCAAATTGCAACACCTCCATGGGCAGGAGTCAAAAGATCCCAAAACTAACTTGAGCATTTTAGAATTCTGAACAGGTCAGGCATCAGAACAGTCCCGGGCAACCCTCACTCAGTCATGTCACAGAACTGTAATGCACCCTGTTGAGTGCAAATGTCTGAGGCAGCAGGCAGGTGACAGCTGCAACATCAGGGGCTGCTGCAGGCTGGGTCTGCAGAGTGCAGAAAGAAGGGAGAGGGGAGCTCACAGACTGCCAACTCACTTGCTCCTGTAGCCATCAGTTCCTCAGCTCTACATTCAAGACCAAGTTAATGAATTTGTGAAATAAAAA
Organism: Fringilla coelebs; assembly: GCF_963513975.1. Lineage (NCBI taxonomy): Eukaryota > Metazoa > Chordata > Aves > Passeriformes > Fringillidae > Fringilla > Fringilla coelebs. The sequence continues at coordinate 2,747,048 of NC_140036.1, read as the reverse complement.
TAAAGCTCTAGGAATGGATTAGGCTGAGCAGTTGAAGTTACAGCTGCAGAACTGATACTGCACCACACCATGTGTTGGGATCTCTGGCTCAGGCTCCAAAACCTGATGCTTTTTATTTTTAAGCTGTTCCAAGTCACCATCATATATTTAATATGTGTTCCAAGGATTAACCATGTGTGTATTGATGCTGCAGCTGATATCTATTACATTAATACCTGAGAATTCACCCTTAGCCACCGAGCAGTACCACACACTTGCAATGTATTTCTTAGTGGGACAAATGACTGCTCTTGGAGGTGCATCTCTGCTGCTGATTTTCTGCCTGGTCTGTCCTAAAGCATTTGTGCATCCACTGGAGTGATGTGGTTGGAGATTACCAAAGTCCATGTGCACTCAGGGTATTAACAAGCCTTGCACATGTAGAATGGAAAGAGATTAATCGTAACCATATAATGCTGCTAATTTTCAATCCCACCAGGAATTTCACTCTTCCCCCATTTCCTCTCAGGTTGATTATTTTCAGTTTGGTAAAGTATTTGTAAGCTTGGGTGAACAGAAACAATTTGGGTGACCATAAGAGTTCATTATGTTAATTGACACTAATATATTTTCAGACTCATTCATCTGAGGTATTTTGGATGGGATTTTTTTACATATGCCATGTCAAGTGACATATCAAGAAGCCAAATGCCCAGGCTTGTCGCACTGACTTTATGAGCAGGACAAAATCTTGCCCAAGGCATCTTCAACTGCCAGAGATCCATATTCACTACTGGATATATACAGCTACAAACCTGGCTGTTCAAATTTCAACGTCTCACGCAACTCCTGAAAGCTTCTAAAGCTTTCCTCACTGTCTTGAATGGGACAATTACTACACCCAGAGGGCCAGAAACATTCATTCTTTCCTCTGGGTTCTGTGGAACTCCAACTATTTGCTCACTCCAGTGGCAAGACAAAGTAAGGTACAATTTATGTCAACTGCTATGCTGTGGTCTCAACACCCTGAACAGCCTGTCCAGAAGAGCCCAATGGCAGGATGTCCCAACAAACGGTGAGGGACAGTGGAAAAGGGATATCATAACCATTTCTGTTCTTTGAGATAAGCAGTTCTACTATAATGGTGGATTCCAGCATAGCAGAGGAGAAAAAACAGCCCAGTAATTTGCTAAGTTGACCAACTAATTGTTCTCACTGACACTCATGCATGACAGAATTTCATTTACAGTGTCTAAACTTTTCCTAGAACAGAGTCCTTCTGCTCAAAGAGCTCAGGACTAACCCAGGGAAAAGTTTTAAACTATAAAAACTAAAAAACTATTTTCATTTCTCAACCTACAAAACCCTTAATGTTTTGGTTTCCCAAAGCAGCTACAATAATTGCATTGTCATTATGAAACTTTTTCATAAGAGCCTTCCATAACAAGAAATGGAAAACCTGTGAGAAGTTAAGAGTGAGGTAAAGCTAAAATAATTACCACAAGTCCAGAGAGAAAAACCAGACCTGGACAACCTCAGCAATTGAGAAAGTCAGAGATGCAGAGCATTATACACTTGAATGAACTCACATTTGCCTGGCTATTTTGTCTGCACATCCCAGAGAACTCAAATACCAATGTCAGTAAAAAAATGGAGGCTGAGGCTCTCTGGCTAGACCCTTGTTTTATTCTCACAAAAACAAGTTGAAAATCTGGAAAATCTGTGTTCTAAAATGAGCCAATTGTAGAGGATTCATCATGTTTTTCCTTTAGAAACACTGCTATAGAATATTTTAAATCCCTTTGAGAGTTCAAGGCATATTAAAAAAAAATATCAGCCATGAAGAATAGTTTAAAACATTTTTACAATAATAGGCCCAATTTTTCCCAGTGTGTACATCAGACAATGAGAATGTTTTGGTTTGCCTTTGCCTATGCACCAAGGCAGTTCTAAGCACTTGCAAGCTCAAGCTTGTACATGTTCATCTGTCAGCACTAAACCTGCTTTGATCATCACTTCTCCTGTCCCCTGCACTGAGCCTGTCTTGCAGAAGTAACCTGCAAAAATCTCTTTCCAGCCAGCAGTAAAAGCAGAGCAGATCAGGACAAGGCAGACTGCAGTCCCAAAAAGTGCAGTTTAGTCAAGAAACGTAAATGTTTCAAACTGGGAAGATGTCACTGCATCCCTTCATGTTGTTTGTGTGTGCCTGGCATTAGTAATTGGACTGAGACCAGCTTGATTGTCTATGATTTACCTTTAAGTCAAGGCAGGACACAAAGCTTTCTTCTGAGTCATTAAGGGTTAGCTACCAGTTTCATAGTCTGTCAGATGCTCCCTTTGACTCCCCACAAAACCAGTTCTTTCCTACAGAGTGTGATACAGATTGAAAATGGTTCCAAGAAAATAGCATGTGCTTGTGGAATTTATCAAATTAGAAAAGCTGTTTTTCTCAGGCTCTCACCTATGGACCAGACCACACTGGACTGCCCACTGACTTACAGGGTGTCTCATTTTGTCCACTGACTTACAGGGTGTCTCATTCCTTGCATCCTCTCAGTGTTTGCTGTTTAACCACGGTCTCCAAATCACACACACTAAAGCTCAGGTGAGTCACAACATCAAGAAAAACAAGATTAAGCCTGTTTATCCCATCTGCTCCATGCACAGAAAACCAGTTGCACAGCCCCAGGACAGTGAAAGCTGTAGAGTGTCGTGGAAAGCAGCCAACTTCCTTTTTGCTGTGCTCTCCATCTGCCATCTTGCCTTCACTGCAAATTGGTGCTAACAGTATTTTATTACTTTTTTTCTCATGTGAGCTATGTGCTGGTTTCTAGGAAAATCTCACCCCAACAGTCTTTCCTACAAATAGAAGTTCACTTTAGTTCACACTTCCTAGGACAGTGTTGACAGACCAGGAAAGCAGTATTGCTTCATGTCTTGACAACATTATTGAAATAATAACACTTGAAACTCTTCTCCCAGCTTTTGTACTGAAGTACTGTGTACTAGAAAATAAAGGCTTCCATATATTTGATGTAAGTCATTCAGGAGTAAATTAATTCTAGATATTTCCAGTTCAAACTGGGAAAATTAATTTCTGGTTTTCTAATTGACTATGGTCCTACATCCACATGGAGAAACATCTGTGTCTTCTGTTGCTTTAAAGTAAATTGCTTCCATCATGTAATGCTGGGACCCTTCCTCAGGTAAATCATTTTAGCTTTGGACAACTCTTTCCTTGCATAAATCTGCTCTCATTTTTTTTTAATCTTCAAGTAACAATATTTAGCTGCTATCTCCAAGTAAGCAACTTCTAATTAAGGCAATATTAATGCTATCTGTATTACACATTTTTATACCCTGATCATTTTCATGTCAGCAGCTGTAGCACAGCTCTTTATATGGATTATTATTCTCCTACCAGTAGTTCAAACCACACACAAGACTGGTTTGATTCCATTTAAACTCTATGCAATTCTGATTTTAAGTAATAGTATTTGTGTTTCTGCTCCCAAGGATCCCAGGTTTTGTGGGTAACATCCACTTGAACAACAGCTAGTAAAAGGAGGATTGAAAAGCAATCTGAATTTCTCCACAGCTTTTTTCTTTATCACATAAGCCTATGTGGCTCATCTCTGAGTTATTGCTGAAGCCCTTTCCTTCCATTCCCTGCAAATCCATGAAAGGGATATGAGGATATGAGATATGATTTCAGGAAACACAAATTTTCCTATGAGTTCCACTGATAATCTGCATTATTCCAGAAAATTTGCTAGCTTAGGGAGCCCTAAACATAAATGAAAGCAATGTTTCCAATGAGTCCTAACTTTGGTAAACCATAAATGCCCATGGTGGGCTTGAATCAATAACTAATTTCATTTTGTGGAGAGAGGATCTGTAGAGACTGTAAGCCTAACACAAAATTTTGAAACAGGACCACTAGAGACAGGCTCTTAAATCTCTATGAAGTGGCTGGTGATCTCAGCTGTCCTTTCACAGATTCCTATTAGGACCCCTATTTTCAAACAGGTGTCAGGACTCATAAACTGTTTAGGTTTAAAATATGATGTGCAGCTTTCACCAGAAGTAGTGTTCTTCTCCACTCTTGACATGCCAGAAATATGAAAATTCCTTTTGAGCTCAAGGGATCCTCAATGCTGTTTGCAAGGTCTGAACTCTGTTTGTAAATCAGCACCTTCTGGATCAGGTAAAGGAAGTGAGCTGAAGCTGCTCAGTTACTGACACACCAAGGCCCTCACCTTCCCAAACGCTTGCTACACCTTTCTGACAAGAAAGGATCATCAGCTCTCATGTTAAAAGCAAACAGAAATTACTTCATTATGTGAAAAAAACCCACATTTTAAGACTGTTTATGTGTAGGTAACTCACTTCTGTAACTGGTTTCACATCCACTTGTTTTACTACTTATTTTCCCAGGGAGCAGCAGAAACATTTAAAGTCCAGGATGTTTGAAGAGTGGTATTCTCTCAGACAGGTACTCTATGAAACCAGTTTTACCATTCTGCTTTTTCAAAGTAGGAATGTCCAGGGTGTTGTCTGATGTCCTGGTTCTTGTGAGGAGAACACAGGAAAGGGGATACATTTATGCATCTGCACCACAAAATTCCTGAGTTTAGGAAAATATTCACAGGTATTAAACTGACAGAGAAAATTGCTCAAATGAAGAGACTGGATATTAATAATTTTGAATGGGTGCTTGTTAGGAAAGGCCATAAGCAGGCCAAAGACCACTGGCAGCGCTGGCTGACAAGCTTTCCTCTTAGTCTTACCCAAAATTTACTTAATAGCCCTATTTTTTCACTTTTTTTGTGTTCTAAATTGGACTTCTCAACTTAAGTCTCCCCCCAAGACTCCCTGAGAGACCTGCACACAAATGCAGGTACAGCCCTTTGACCTCCTCCTCCCTATACAGACGATTTGCCTTTTAAGCTGAGTCAGTTTAAGCTGCAGAGAATGTGAACTCTTCCATGGCAGAAAGGAGCTTTCCTGGCCACATGCTTTTATGGTCCCACTTGCATCACCACCTTCATTTTGTGTGCTGTAAAGTTCATTTATTTCAAATTAGAAGAACAATACATGAGATGTTCTTGTAAGTATCCTTTATACCTCGGAAACTTTGCTCTAGTTTATAGTCCACACTTTTGGCAGCAGAGACAAAAGCCAAATTAGAGAAAGCAGAAAAGATACACATATGGAAACTGAGGTACTTTCTGGCTTTGGGAAGAACAGAGATGTAGTAAATAAGAAACAGAAAAGAAGCAAAATGGAAGAACTGGACCAAGCTTTTAAATAGAACAATTATGTGAAAAGACAGAGCAAAGACAAGCTGTATCATAGATGTTGCACCTCCCTTCAACTTTTCCCCAAGGATAATTGTGCCTCCCTGAATTGTTCTAATGGAACAGCAAACACAAAGAATGGAAGGCACTTACATCCTATGCCAGTGGAGGCACAAATTACACAGAAAGGTGTGAGTGCTCTGGGAGCAGTATGAACCATCATAAAACAAGGCTACATAATGCCACCAAAATTAATGAAATGAACTGGTAAAACCAGCATCAAACAGGGCTCCAGCTACAAGGCTTGAGACACTGACTTATCCAATTCAATTTAATATGAAAAAAAGGATTCAGTTCTGGAATCTCATTGTTTGACAGATGCAAACAACAGCTAATTCCCCATAGCTCATAGTCATGCAAAAAATATTTCCACTGCTGCTTTGAACTTTTGAGCTGTAGTTTTTGTACCTATGTGGAAGACAATCCTAGGAAGGGCTGAGCAACTTTAAGTTGCATTGTCTTCAGATGAATCAATAAATAAATTTTGTTACATTGTACATAAAATTTATTGTACCGTCATATAATTTAAAACCTATCATAATTCAATATCATAATACATACAAGGAGTGAGTGAACTTATATTTGTGTATTTGGTATTGTTAGAGATTGACAGAAAAATTATGCTATAAAATTAGTTTTCCACTGAAGGATGGTCCAAAATTTCTTTAAAGACAACTGGCAGGTTTTAAAGCTGGTATGGATCATGTTGAAATAGATTTTTTTCTGAACATTTTCTTGTGATGCTCAAATATCCCTACCTAAAGGAGCCAGAATTTGCTTTAAACTGTTAGAACACAGATGATTACAGTCCCTGCAAAGAGCTCTTCTGACTATACCATGAATGAAAGCACAATCCCAACTCAAACAGAAGTGGCTCTGACCTCAGTGTGGCACTGTGTCTTCTCAGAAGTTCTCTCTTCTGTTTCTCCAGCAGTCCTTCTTACAGCACTTCCTTGGCACTCCTGTGCAGAGATACAGGAAAAAATTTTTAAAAGTCACTTTGACCTTTAGAAAACAAGGAGTCACCCATACAATTGCTTTCAGTCCACCTGCCCATGGAGGGAAAAAAAGCTGTCTTGATTTAACTGAAAACTAAAACCATGGAAAATAGGGCTAAAGGAACATCACTTTGGTTGCAAAATGAGGCTCTCAGACACTAAAAATCACCAGAATCAAGTTGACTTGTGTGACATTCTGTATTTGAGTAGTTAACTATATAACATAAATGGGTTTGCACAAGTCCCATGCTTCACTTAACACAGTGATGGACTCACTAAAGACTTGAGTTTATTATTGTCTTTGGGTTACAAAGAGGGAACAAGCAACTGTGTTAGGTGCCAAAAGAGCCCTGTGTCCATGGAGAACTGAGGGCAGGCTGGTGGGGAATTGCACAGCTCATGCTCCCCTGCCAGCAGGCAGCCATTGCAGAACCTATGGCCTCATTTGGGTACCACTGTAGGTTTCTAGGAGGATAGGATCTTCTGCTGTTTCTCAGTCAGGTTAACTGACAGGAACAAGTTTCTCACTTCTTCTGCATGCCCCTGAGGTTAACTGGTCTTTCTTTTAGGTTCCTATCCCCCTACTCTTTCCAAATCCATTTGTCTCCAACCCGTTTTCATCTGGGGATGATGTCCCTGCCAACTGTCTCCTATGTTTGTCCTGATCATCAGACACCAGCCACACAAACTAAGAGACATCAGGGGTATGTAAATGTCAAGCTCCCAGTTAAACCTAAAAAGAAGGCAAAAAGTAGCAAAATGTCTTCAGCTCTGGGAGTACATACTCTGCTCTCAGTTCAATGCAAGGTCTTCATTAAAACTTTGGAAATAACATTCAACTTTGGAAATAACAAACATTCAACTTTGGAAATAACAAACATTTAGGTTTAACATGGGTGGTATCTCTGGAGGGAGAGGAATTTGCCATAACTAAGAGGTTTTTGTTACCTTTGTGATACATGAATACAGTGATGTAGCTTCTCATTTACAACATGAGACATAAAAACCTTGAAATAATATTTCAATTGCTAGCATCATCTAGCTCCAGCTGTCTCTGAAGTCCTATTCACTTCCACAGTAAGAACTGCTATTAGTGCAGTAGAGATCTTATTGACTTTAGCAGAATTCAGCCTCAACATGAGATGGAGGAGCAAATCTCTCTCCCCAGAGAATGTAACAGTATAAACAAATGGGACACCAAATGAGAGAAAGTGCAAAAGAGAAAGTATGAAAAGAAAAAAAACACAATTAGACTGAGATTAGTCCTTAGGGGGTGGTCAGAGCTGCTACTTGTCTCTGTTTGAAAAACACTGAATCTTTTGTTTCAGTCTTCAGTGATTATCTGTAAGATGTAACAGCTAAAGCACACATCATGGCCACAGGGAGTGTGGGATATGGTAGTGCAGATGGACACCAAGTCTCGTAGCTGAGTAGCTTCTTTCATCACAAGGAAAGGCAAAATAAGTACTTAGCACAAATAGTTTTGCTCCATTCCCTATATTCTTCATGTATGACTACACCAGGAAGCAGCTGTTACTTATTGTTACTTGTGATCCTGCAATAGTTTTTCACCATAGACTTTTTACATCTAGAAGTGTCTCCAAAGTGGGTCCACATAATTCATAGAGAGAGGAGATACCATGCTGAGTAAAAAGTTGCTGACTCCTCTGTTGTTCTCACCGTAGACTGCACAAAGCATCCCAGATCTGCAATTAATGGAGCTCAGGGATAAACTGATTGCAAACACATCATTCAGAGGCATTATTGGATTTTTAAAGCTTAGTCTTTTGCTAATTCAGGAACACAAATAACTAATTGTACTGTTTCTAGCTCAGATTACGTCTGAGAATGGATCTTGGGGCAATTGGGAAAGAACACTGCCTTTGCTTTTATTGTGGAAAGCATTCCTTACACATAATGCCATTGGAAATGGCTGAAGGGGATTGCATCTGGTTAGGGAGGAAGTTACAAGCATAATAATTAGCATCGAATTAGCTGCTCTCATCCTGAGCCAGGCAAGCCCATCACATTCCTTTTCCCAGCTGCCCTCTGGTGGAAGGCTCTGCAATACAGCCCCGAGCAGGAAAATCTTGGTGCTGGGTTTGTACGGTTAACTTGTGACTTAAGCCAGGAAGGATCGAACTAGGATCAACAAACCCAAGCATATGCCCCCTGCCCAGAGGCAGGAGAGCCTTTTGAGGCTGAGATAGAGCGGTTGAGACCCCTTTAGCACAGAAGCTCTCCTTATGTGGTCACCAGGTTTCTGACAAGTGGGTTTTAGCACTTGCTGTATTTATGTTCAGTACTTCTAAAACCGACCAGGATCATGTTTGCAGTACCTTAAAGTTCTCCATGTTAATCAGAGAGGGGGTCTCCAGTTGTAATTACTATAATACTTAAATAGATTTTTTTTTTTTTTTTACTGCATTCTCTCTGAGTTTGGCTACATGCTAGCACTATTTCATTTCCAGAGAGACCCATGGAATCTTTAATTGGGCAGCTCTGTGCTTGGTGCCCTACACTGGAGTCACTCACCAGTCCATCCCCAACTTCTGCACACAGCTAATGGCTGTGGTGTCATGTCTCAGGAAGCCACAGAAGCTCAGTCCACGACAGAGGAAATGATAGAAACCTTGTCCAGGACCATGCCAGGTCTGCAGGCAAAAGTCATGGCCACATAAGGTGAAGGGGTGAGCATTCAGGACAGCAAGGACAGGTAAGCAAGCAATAGGCTCAAACTTGGCACACAAACATTTGAGGGGTTGGGCTGTGGGGGGCGGGAAGTAATTTCCTCCTTTCTCCCATCCCCACAGAAAGAAAGAGCCAAGACCAAGCAAGACCCAGCAGTGAGGGGGCAGCTCAAATGGCACCCAGCATGGCAGGTCAGTGTTTAGTTTTGAAGATGGAGAGCATGGTTTGCACTGCTGTCATCAGCCACCAGCAGTGCCACAGCTCCTGTCCTGTGTCCTGGTGATGCCCTGTCCCCCTGCATGACCACAAAGCCCTGGGAACTATGCTCGGAACCAGGGTCCTAAAGCTCCCTTCTATACCTACACCAAAAATGTACAAAGGGAGAACCACATCTCCTCTCTTCATGAATGCTATGGAACCACTTTGGCATCAAGACATAAAATGCTTGCAGTGAAAAACTATTGAGGATCACCAGTAAAAAGTCACACAGCCCTTATGTTCTCACACAGTTCTATACAAGGGGATGAGTGGAAACATGTGGAGTGGAAAGGTCAGGCACAGCTTGGGAAGTGGGACCATAAGATGTAGGCTGCAGCACCCTCTGTGTTGCTGGCCACTCTCCAGCCATTTCCCACCACACACATTTATGTGCATGATGAGTGTTCTTGCAGCCTTTGAGTTCAGGACAGATAATGACTTCAAAACTCAGCATTAGATCACAATCTCTTCCATGACTCCCCCAATCACACACACACATCCCTGGGTTACCTGACTGCCCTTCCTGCTCAGACAGAGCCAATAACACTCGCCCAGAGCCGCTTCCCTTGGCAGGAGCCACTGGTGTCACCCGTGCTCTGGATCAGCAGGGAAACTCCCTGCACTTGGCCTGCTTAGCTTTAACAGAGGGGAAGAGAATTTCCAAGCCTTATTCCTGGGGCCTTCTCTCAACTGAAAACAAGCAGTTCCACACTGACCTGGCCCCTCCACCCAACAGCCCTGGTGCTTAACAGTCTCTGGATCTCTAACAGTTGTCTGGGTGCTTCCACACTCACCTCCCCAAACACATGGGGCTGTGGGTAGGGCTTTGTTTTCTTGCCCATATGGTTTACAGAGCTGCCTTTCTTTGCTCCTTTGCATTTGCAGGCACTGGGCATCCTTGGGGTTATGAGTGGTGTGGGAGTTTCAATGAGAAAGATTTATTGTAGAGATAAAAGAACCATGTTTGACATCAGAGACTGATTATGATTTTCAGTATTATTTCTTCATGGTTTAAGATGTGGACATTTTTCAAAGAGAATGATTTCTAGTCCATTACTTTTATAAAGGATTTCAAGAAATCTCTCTTGAGATGTAAAACACGTATGGAAATTAACCAGTGAAGATGTAAATCCTATGTTTGGCTGCCATGCCTTCTATCTGACTAGAGGTGGGATAAGGATGTCAGATTTTGGTTCTTTAAAAAGCTTTTCAACTACTCTCTAAGGTGATAAAGCCACTTAGTGGTTTGTATTATTTCAGTTTTTCATATTGGTATTATGTGAAGAGGTTTCAGGTAAGCTGTACTTAGGCATTGACACAAGCCTTTTTAAATCTACACACACAATTCTGTAACAGATCAACAAAATTCCCAGATGCGCAAAGCCTTTAGACTACAAACAAGGCAAGAGCACCAAGAAAGGAAAGCATATTTTTCACCACATGTTTTCAGCAGAATCAAAGGGCATGACTCAGTTTCCCTTTAGTCCTTGGGAGCACAAAGGACCCTGGTTTGCAAGCTGAGCAATAAAACAGCTTCCAGTCCCACACTCACGGGCACCACCACAATGAGCCCTTCATTAGTCGCCACTTCCCGTCAAACTGTTAAAGGGGACACAGGTTTACCAAACAGCTAATCCTTGATAATGAAAGGTTTCCAACAAAGCTGCCTTTCCAGGGAGTCTGGGCACTTTCACATTAGCAAGAAGTGAATAGACAAAGTGCTTCAGGAAACATGCCAAACAGTAGCTCATGCATTGAAACACAAAGGCCTGCAGTCTTCAGGGAGCTAAAGAAAAATTACAGTAGTGTTTTGCGCTCTTTCTTGTTATCATAATTACTTTCTCCTTCACTTTCTTTCATATCATTTAATGAACAGTCTTCCAACTAGAGAATCTATGCACACTTGTCCTTAAATTTCATTTGCAAATACAAATCAGTTTCTAGAGTACCTATCCCACTCTCCATGTCAGCCTCCTACCCTCTTTTTTGCTGTGGGCCTCTTCTGGATGTATGCCACTTTTCTAACTATCAGTGCCTATGCAACTGTAACATTATCGAGTGCCACCCTTTCATTTCTTCAGGGTTTTGTTTTAATTTGGTATTTAACAAGTCAACAATTGGATCTTTTCCTCCTGGGGTCTATTTTAAGGTGGCCTTGTTTAGTCAGATGCAATTAGGCATTTAAGATCCAAGATAAGTATTTTTTCTTTAAAAATGTAAAAGCAATGCATATTTGGATTTAGGTAAAGAATGTCAGGATTAACATCAAAGCATGAAATATAAGGGTTATAGAAACAGCTTTTCTTTTTGACAGAAGGTCATGGCAAAACAAATTTGGGGCAGCTGAAGAACCAGTTCACAAGGAGGAGCTGTAGGGCAGACAAGTTTGAGTATGGAAGCACAAGCTGTATATAATCAATGCACAGTGGAGTCCTGGGAGGGACTGTGCCACCCTTGGTCACCTTCCCTGCAACTGGTCAAGGGAGCAGGAGGAGAGCACAGTTGTATCATCTCATAAAAGACAGCCAGATGCAGGAAGCAGCACTGGCCATTACTGACTTACCCATCTATCCCTTCATTTTTTCTCTCCAAGGGAATATGAAGGTGCTGTTGACCTCACTGGGAGCACATTCTTGTGTGCATGGTGGGGCAGAGAAAGGGAGCTTGTTGGAAAGGAGATAACTGGTGTAACTCAGCACTGAAAATCCTGGAGACAGAACTAGGCTGACACCTGAGGTTCAAGCTCAAGTCAGAGAATGATTATGCTACTGCTCATGCTGGCTGCTGACAGACATCTCCACGTCCCATGGCAGTCACTTTAAAGAAGGGGCTTTTATGTCAACACCCATCTGGGTATAACCAGTTTATATTCCTGAATTAGGCAGATCACGAGTTGAGCTCCCAAAGTCCCTGTTTGGAGTTCCTTCTAATGCCTGGATGCCAGCAGCCAGCAGAGGGCAAGCTGCCCCCACTTTATTTCCTTCAAAAACATCTGAGCATTTTTGGAGATAGGTCTGGGGGAAGACACTAAACCCACCAGTGTTGGGAAAGGAAGATGAACCACAAACCAAGTATCTCTCCAGGTCAGGCTTCTGGAATATCTATTTCGACCGAAATAGTCCTTTATCTTTCAGAAAAACATCCTTGTGAGACAAAGGTAACAAACCTTATTTTTTATTTTCTAAACTAAGTCTTGCAGTGAAATGGTACTGATGAAACCTGCTTGAAGCTACAGGTACTGAAGGTCTGTGCTCTCTGTATGATGCCTGAGAGGTTTTTGTGCTGAGTGACCAACCATAACACGGTGCTGGTGAGGATGTGAGGCTTTGCCAGGAAGCACAGATATTTTGCCAAGAAAGGTCCAGCTTGAGGGACAGGTCACTCAGGTGTAGCAGTTTGTTGACCTCTGGGCTGACTTGGACCCACTGCCTGTAGGTGTACAGGCACAGTCTGTCAGCTCAGCCCCCAGAGTGACACCGGACTGCCCTCCCTGGGCAACAGAGAGCAGCCAGAAGAGTGCACCCTGGCATCCAACCTGCTGCTTTGGGCTGCTCAGCTGCTCTGTACCATGTCCATCTCTGAGGGTCAACCTCATCAGCAGCCACAAATGCATGTCTGCTTCCCCTCAGCCACCCACCTTTTCCCCAGGGCCTTATTGACTCCTCAGGTGAATCTCACACACTCGGCTGAGGTGCAGGGGAGCTGCTGAACCCTTTCCTTGTGGCCTCCTTCTGCAAAATGCTGGGGACTGACATGCTGGAAACTAGCCAGCACTTTTGAACTCTACATCCCTTTCACTCCCACCCATGACCAGCATTTGGAAATAGTGTAATGTCTCTACTTCATGATAGAGATGAACGAAACTGCATTAGTGCTTTGACTGAAATACAGCAGAGAGGAAATGTGGTGGCTCAGGCTGCTTGAGAGCACCCCACATTCCAACCAAGACAAATATATCCTTGCCTTAAAAGTCCAAGGCAAATAAGTGAGACTTGGGTCTCAATTCTTCTACAAGATTTTCTACTTCTGGGGGGAGCCTATAAATCACTTTGAAGATGTAAGGACTATGTCTCAGCAAATAATGTAAAATAAGCATTACTATCAGAGCAGCAGACTCCTACAGCCCTTACAGCTATTTGAAATTGACCATTTGCCATACAGGAGTCCTCTCTTCCTTGTTTATTTGTCACAATAAAGTAATTGAACCAAAGAAGTTATATCATTTTCTCTCTTGGACTAAATGAATGGATAATCCTCATTTGCATTTGGCAGGCTAACACAGACCATTCACAAGTCTTGACAGAAATTGCATATAATGGTCTCTGTTTTGTTCAGCTCCGCTGTTCAAATGTTAAAAGAGTCTCTACACATTACACTCTTTTACTGAAAGACAAAAGCTAAACTGTAACTGAGGTTTCACATCCATGAAGCATCTCAGTGCTCTGCTATACAATAGCTTGGTCCCCAAGAGATAGAGCTGATGAGGTCTGGTTTCCTACAGATTTTTGCCCCTTATACATATACACTTTTTCACCACATTAGCTCTGTTTCCACCCAGAAATGCTGACTGACCAGTTGGGGCTTGCCATTAAAAACACACATTTGGAAAATTCCCTTGGTAAAACCACTAATTTGAATATTCCTTGATTACTTAACTGCCAGTGTTTATAAAACTTGCAGAAAGCTTTGATAGTCTACTACCTCTCTTTTAAATTTGGGTAAAAACTGTAAATAGTCTCAAAAGGTACGTGCAATGAAACAAACAGATCTAGACCTCTCAGCTGCAACTGCCTGTTCCAATGAGCACTTTGTTTGTCTCTCCTGACCAATGAGTAAAGTGCAAACTTATGAGCTTTGTAAGAATGTATAAAAAGCATGCATGCTAGAATAAAAATGGTTATTGAAGCCTTCTGAAACTGGAATGCGTTGCTCTGTATTGTCTCTGTCTCAACTACGACAGCCACAGACAGACATGTCAACACTGATGTGAAGTGGGGATATTGAAATGCATTCTGCTCCCATTCTGAACCAGGAGGAGCTCCTGGGTTCAGGAGGAGCACCCTGAGCAGCAGCTCCTGTTTGTTACACAGCAACAAGGGGGAGCAGCTCCCAAATGGCTGCAGGAAGCCAGAGCAGCAATGTGGGAAGGAAGCAGCTCTGTGCTGCCCTCAGGCAAAGCCCTTGTCCCCACTGGCCAGGAGCCCAGCAGTTTACAAGCCAGTTTCTATAGAAAGTGATTCTCTGCACCAGGCAGGCAAAGAGGACACTGCACAGGAACAGCTCTAACAAAAAAGGAGGCGACAGTGAGGCAAGCTCAAATGTCATGCTTGTAAACAGGGGCTCACTGTTGAACACATCTGCCTTTTATCTGCTCCTTCCAATGGATGCCAAGGAAAGGCTTGGGTCTGAGTCAATCTAGACTGAGAATAGCTATAGGAAATGATATTGTGGTTTTCTTTCAATCTTTGGGATCCATTCATTCCTAAAATAAAGGATAGACAATATATGAGTGTTAGGTTATCTACATTCAGCTCCTTGTTCTGCCTTAGACTTGCTGAATGACCTTGAGCAAATAATTCACTGTATTCACTTCTCACTCTCCTTTTGCTACCTCACAAAAAGATACTGGAAAACTACATGCATGGAGAAGGCACTCAGACACTATGGTGATAAACTCTATACAAAAAACCCCCCACAACTCTATACAAAGAAGTACAGGCATATTTAAAGGAAAAGATAATGCCGTCTTGATCCTCTATAAGCTATGTGTTTTCCTGAACTTTGAGAAAAGCACATAGTTTATAGAGAGTTAGGATAGCATTAACTTTTGGGTTTTGTCCTTTATTGTTAAAAAATTGCAAAGCAACAAATGCTTTTTTATCATTCTCTTTTCCTTCATTGCAAAGGATGTGGTTAGTCATCTTCTAAGTGCTGCTTTACCCTGAAAGTTTAATCAAGTTATCAGAAAGCTAAAAGTGAACTTATTAAAATTAAATTTGACCACTGAAACAAACTCATTCTCTTGAGCGCAGAGCAAATACCTGAGAAGCGTAATCACTGCAGGGCAACAATTCCACCTGTTGTGAACTGAGATGCACATACCACCTCTGCACTCTTTCTACAAGAGTCTTTGAAGTACCAGGGTGAAAGCAAGTTCTAACTGCAGACAAATGAACCCAGATTCTCCCTTTGTTTGCAGAGCTTGCACTAACAGCAAACAGAGAATAACCAACACTACACTTCATCAATTCAGGAGAAAATACTTGGCACAACTTCAAAATGGAAGACAACAAGGATCTGTAGCACCTTTGTTACTATAATTCAGGTTACAAACACACAAGGCAGATTATTTAGTGGGCATTTTTAGTAGCATTTCATCAAAGACAGTGTCTGGTAATGCAGGACAAGAGCTCATCTCTATCTACTAGACATAGATTTTGTTTATGATAGGAAATGCTGACTTTTGCACTAACAGTTGGCACAGCCCACTGTCTGGGGGCAAGGATTACAGAAAATACTTTCTGCCCAGTCCTTTAGAAGGTGAGTACAGAACAGTGTCAGGGCATGTAACAGTATGTTGCATACAATACACTTGCTATGAAAGTCTGGCCTTACACACAATTCTGGATGCTGGAGTTTCATTACTTACAGGCAGTATTGTATTAAGGCTTTTTATGGAGTCCTGCATAAAATGAGGTCCATATGGGTTCAGGGGCTGCAGCTATGTCCAATATGAACTGAATCCCTTGTTCAAACCTCCACCACAACAGTCTGAAGTCTGCAGACAGCCACTGAGCTACAGCTGCTCTGAGAATACACATAGCCCAAAATGTCAACCATTACTTCATGTCTGTTTGAGGGAGGGATTTTTAAAACATGCAAGTATAACACTGTGGCCAGTATTAAAGTTTTCTTGATCTTTCACAATTTAATTTGACACTCATCAATTCCAAAGGGTGTTTCATTTGCTACACTGAATATACAAACTTGTGTTCTGCACCTGCCACTAGTGGAGGTCAGTCCTACAGTTATTTAGTCCTCATGGCCACACGGACATGGGACTTTACAAAAAGTCATTACACAGTTAACCTCTGTGTTCTCCTTCCACATTTGCTGCCAGGACAGAAACACACACTTCTTCAACACTAAAAGAAAACATGCTTGAAACAAAGGTAGGGTTCTTATGTTTAACATAATACATTCCCAATCATCATTATGAAATCTTTCTTTCACTTTGAATGTCTGTGCAGCTCATAGGCATAATCAGCATAATAAAGAATCCAGAAGGAAAAATGTGAGTGCACTCCAATTATATTTTACTTGCTAAACACAAAAGATGACTTCAGGGGCATTTCATGTCTCTTTGGGCATGTTTCATACAGTTTTTCACAAAGAGGTCACTACTCTTTAACCCACAGGCTGTCACTGCAGCCCCAAGAGAACTCGTTCCCTAAACACTCACAATCCTAAAGCACAAGTGGAAAGGAGATACAGGACAGATATTCCTGCTATATGATAGATTTGCTGGTGATTGGTCCCAAAATGCTGACTTACTTTGCTCCATCAGCAGCAATAGCTAGAAACATAATCCATTCAGTATTTCCCTCTAGCCCTGCAGTGATTGCTACAGGGTCATGTAAATATAAATGGGACAGGAAGGTTCTGCCAAATAGAGGAATGGGAACTCTCAGCTCCCTGTTAAGATTTCCTTTGTAATACTCTGATAATTTATATATTCGAATAGAATTTATATATTAGAATATATATAATATATATTCTCTAATATTTTTATTAGAGAATAATAATATTCTCTAACCATGGCATAATATTAGCCCTTCACCTCATACTTTAAGTATGTCTCAGGTGTGTTAAAGACAGCTGAAAGACAAATTGGATGTAAATGTCATTGACTCCAAACTGAGCCATGTCTCAGGGATCTTCTTCCTTTAGTAGCAACACAGCTTTTTTACAGACAATAGCCAAAACACTAACTAATGCCAGAGTGCTGACAACTAACACCAAAATGAAAGTACTTCCTGAGAAAAAGGATGGCATGTGCAGTCACTCTTTTGCTATGCTAGGGACAGCTCCTTCTGTCAGCTGGGGAACTGTCTCTCCCTTGTCCACTTTCACTTTAACCCCTTAATCATGATTAAACAAACTTTCTCTGGCAGTCAGGCAGGTCCATTGTGTAGCATGCCTTGTTCAGGAAGATGGGCAGCTGACAGGAAACCCCCTTGGCTAAACAAACCCCAGTTAATGCCACCTTGCCATTTTTTCACATCTCTGTCATCATCTCTCTGGTTTGTATCAGTAGACAGGATCAGATTGTTGGCACTGGTCACAATGCTGGCTGCTGAACAAGCCCTTGGGGACATGGGCTAAATCATCAGCACATGACAAACCACAGCCACTCTGTGGGATGAACCAAGACACAGCAGTGCACGGTGCAACCAGGTGTGGCCTAGGTGTTGTTCCACCAACAGTGAACCTGCCAGCCACTCCAGGAGCACTCAGCACAAAGGCAGAAGCAGAGAGCAGCCTGTTCCCCATGCAGCAACAGCTCCTCAGATGCTCACCTTCCCTGACTTAGTGACTCCCACTGAGCTTTGGCTCGCATTGCTGACTCTACTCCTGTTCAGACAGAGGGGTCTGGATTGGATTTAGTGATGTCTCAAATACAAACTGAGAAGAGAGAAGCAGAATAAAGCTTGAGAACTACTGACTTTCAATCTCCTTATTACAAACAGGAAGCTGGACAATGAATCCCTACCCATCAACTGCAAGCTCAATTCTTCTGCTAATGCAGGCAGTTTACAGCACAGTGCAGTTTCTGCTCTTTGGAAAGGGCACTGATTTGAGCTGGGCAGTGTCATGGAGATAGAAATGCAATTCTTTTGTGCCAAAGGCCTTTCTTTTACCCTTCTCACTCTCAGCTCCACCTGTCCACTCCTCTCTTCTGAGACCTCCGACCTTGCCTTTTTGTCCTGTCATCTCTGCTGTGATTGTTACTGTTATATTTATAATCAAAGTAACCAAATCCAACAATTCCTTCAGTAACTCTTTTGCATCAGTCTATATACCTGGACTCTATTACTCCTAATGAATTCAAGTGTTTAGACTTGCAGATTCATTTCACAGTTCTCTACTGCTGTATTAATGACTGAATATTGCCTTAGCTGGACAATTCACATTTAAAGGAGAGACTTTGATATGACTTTTACCAAACTCACTTTAGAGTAATGGTCAGGTATTGTGCCACACAGACCTCACTGGCCTCCTCTCTTGTGTTAGAAAAGAGGAATTGTGTGTGCTTTGAGCAGTGCACACCAGCAAATAGGGGTGTGAGCCATGTTTTTACATTTCCATGAGTCTCCCTGTTCATTTACTCTTGAATAGCATGGTATAGGAAATCATGGCTCTCCCCTTCCACACAAGAGGTCAGACAGGTCACCGACAGCTGAGCAAAAGATGTAGGTTTTTTCCTTGGTCACAGCAAACCAAAATAGTGCAACCTGCCTGAGTCAAATACAACTAGTACCTCAAGTGCCACAGCTTGCAATCATTAAAAGTACCCCAGAAATTAAAAGTACTAAACCAGCATAAACATAAATCTGGCTGGGAGGAAATCACCTTCTTTTGAAAGACTGTTTTGACATCTGAGGACAAAGTATTCAGATCCTGAATGGGAACCTCATTTCTATCCCATCACTCTTCTCTCTTGAGAGGCTGGAATGGGGGTGGAGGGGAGGTTCAGGCAAGGGACTGAAAAGTGACACCCAGGGGGAGTAACCTTCCAGAGATAATCAATGGCTTTGCAATGAGCAGCCAGCCCTACTGAATATTGATTAGCCAGTGCTGGCAAGCTCTGCTCCAGGGAGGTCAGCACTCCTGCCAGCTGCCTTGTGTGAGCACAAAGGGAGCCTCAGCAAAAGGCAAATTGTAAATGGCAGGTTTTATGTGAGAGGCACCATTCAGGCCCCCAGCAGGAGAAAAAAACCCAGAAGTATGGCCACTGCACGGGCAGGCAGAAGGCAGCAGCAGTCCTGCTAACTTCTGTTATTACACTGTGCAATTCCAGTACCACCTGAATAAACCTGTTTTAAAGATTATCTCTTGCCAATATGCATGATACCACGAGCTGCCACAGGTTTCTCGTCCCTTAAGGTTTCACAGCCATGTGAAAGGGGGTGCTTTCACAGACACCTGCCCTCAGAAGCTTTGCCCAGTGTTACACCTCAGTACACACCAGGTATGAGTACACATTTCAGTGATACCATACCTGGCCTAGCCAGCTCGGAGCACACCTCATGCCCTTGAAGCAGCACAGCTGTGTGTTAGCACTGCATCCCTCTCACAGCACAATCTGTTCTTACTGTCCCATTCAGTAACAAAGATTTTAGCTTTTTAGTATTTTTTAATATACATAGTTAGATATTAATTTTGTTATTTCATCCATTGGTTGATATACATATAGAATATATACAGCTGTGGAAATTAATTATTAGTGACTAAGAGGATATCCTACCTTTTTAGAAGCAGACAGTCTTTTCTCATAGGCTTTCTGTGGAAAGAGAAATTGTGACAGTCAGAAAAAAGAGACCTGGAAACTGTGTTCTTTATAACAAACAAAAAAACCCCACAAAACAAAACAAAAATTAAAAAATTAAAATGGAAAGAAGAAAAAAAATAAAAGAAGAAGAAAAGAAAAAAGTTCCAGTTTCTGCCTGGTGTAACTCATCTGACTTCAGTGGGGTTGTCCCAGAGCAGATTCGTCCCCCTGTCTTTGCCAAAAAGAAAACAACAGGAGCCAGCCAAAGGCATCTGCTTTTGCATTTCCTCAGTGAATCCATTCATTATACTCTCCTGATAGAGAAGTTGTAAACAAAGGCACTTCATGATGCTGCATCGTGCTATCCATAATTACACTGTATGTGCTTCATCAGCAGACATGCTTCAGGGCACACTGCAAAAGCTTTTTATGTATTCAGAACTCTTTCTGAGAGGGTGGGTAAGTGAAGAGAGGGACAAGCTAACAGTTAAAACAGGAAAGGAAAACCTAACTTAACCTAAGCAGTTATTTAGAGAGGAGCTCAGTATGAGAGGGAGGAGATGAAACCATCTATAAACACTGGAAAAAAAAGATAGGAGCAGAATTCCTGCCCACCAGTACCCAGTTAGTATGTGTGCTTTAATATTCTCTTCATTTCTCTTTAAAATGACACACCCTCTAAAACATGTTTTAATAATCATGTTATGTGGTGCTCCCACGTGAAAACCTCACTCTGGATGAGGATTCAAAAGAATTTTCTAAAACAAAAAGCTCCATTTGGAAGGTCTCTGAGGCTAACTTTCTATAAATGGCCAATCAAGCTCTGACTTCATAGTGATATAAGTCAGGTGTAACTCCCTAAATTGGGAGCATTAGAAAACTCTAGTGTCAGATCATAAGTGAGTCCTAAACACTTTATTGCTTAGCAAATCAGCTTAAAGTGCTTGGCAGTACCTGGTGCAAGTCATTCTCTGAGAAAAAAATCTGTTTATCTTGTAAGAATGTACTAACACTGCTTTGGATGTAATTAAGTCCAGCAGAATATAACATTTCTGCTGAGAACTTTGCTTTTAGAAGTCCAGAATCTGCCACCAGAACATGTGTAATCCACACCCTGTATAGAAGTATTTATATCTGAAAAGAAGAACTTGGAAAAAGGAAATTCTTTAAGATAATCAACACCCAAGTGGGCAGGGGAGGCAGGCATTCAAGGGCTGGAAGCTGAGACTGGTCTGGAAAGAAAAGCACAGACAGAGGTAGCAAGCAAAGGTGAACAGGGGTTAGTGGAGAGACAGAGAGTTGTAGCAAATTTTAATTATACTGCCTATATGCACATATAACCTATGTTGCTGCAAAATCACAGTCTTAGGTTTGTCTAGGTTCTAATAGAAGTAATTTTTGGAAATGAAAAGATGCAATAGAAGTTCACCTGTATCAAAATACACTAAAAATAGCACTTAACAATGTCAAATTGCTTTGAAGGCTAGTTTTCACTGTGGACTATGGAACAAAACAGCTTCAAAGTGCATACATCAAGACCACATTTGGATAGTTTAACAGCAAACTGAAAGGTTTCTAAACTGTGCAATCCTAGTTCTAAAAATTTATTTTGTATCCAAAGTTTGCTTCTATTATTGTCAGTTACAATAGAGGTAGAGACCATAAAAGCAAAAATTCAGGCAGCTCTTTTCTGCATGTTTGTTGCATAAAGATTAAAAACTATGAGGCTTGTGTCACTTGAAGTGTTCACAGATGAGTAATTACAGCTAAACAGCAGCACCTGCCTCTAGAAAGGGATGGACATTCATGTTTCCTTGGCCACTGCTCAAGGGAAAATGGATGCAACATATAAGAGAGCAGCCAGTGACAACTGCATACAGGTGACAGGGGAAGTAACAGAGACATTTCTCACTAGAAAAGCCAAAAACTCTGCCTCACTTGGGCCCTTAGGGTTTAGCATCTTAGAGCATATCCCAAGAATTCTCTAAGGGGAGCTGGCTCTGAAAAGAGTGTTTACATGTCAGCTCTTTAAAACCTTGCCATAAGAGCGGCAGAGTTACTCCTCATATAATTATATAAAAGTTGCTGGCTCTTATTTCCCAGTCATCTTACTCATGAGCTTGCCCTTCACAGAGAAGAAAGGAAGCCAGGAAAAGACATGAACAGACTGAGCCATGTCAGAAAACTCTCAGCCAAAGCTTAGTCATTCCATACAAATTCAGAAGGACTGGAGACTTGTTTAGCTGGAGTTTCAAGGTTGCTCAACTCAGTGTAACAAAGAGGAAAGGATACCCAATCTCACAAAATAATGCACTACTACTTGGCAGCAAAATGCAATCACTCTATAATGGCTTTTGTAAAAGTCCTCTCAGCATTTATAACAATTAGTTACTGTATTAATAATTGTTAATAGTATCTTATCTAGCTATTCAACTCTACAGATGTTCAAGTCTTTAACACAGACAGGACCAGCATTTGCTCATTCTGGATAAGCAAAGGTTTGACTGTACCATCATGGTAGGTATCCTTGTTGTGGCTACTGGCACAAAGAAAGCCCTGAGACCTGCAGGAACCAACTCGTGGCTTCCACAAGAAATTTTCCCCTCACCTTGCATTACGCAGAATCAAACTGAAAAAACTTTTAGACTTATCTGAAGGAATCCACTTCTACAGGCCAAAAAGTCTTTACAGATTAATATTTGAAAAATTCCTAGTAATTCCTAGGAGGAGAGCCAACAGGCACCCTTTGGAATTATTTTGGCTTTCACCAGGAAGGAGTCTGTTCTGAAGAAAGCTCCCTGTGGAAAACTGGGTGACATGCACGTGTTGCCCCTTCAACTCTGAAGTTTAGACATAGGGGTGTTTGTAATGACCCTTTAGCTGAGCTGGAACCCAAGCCACCCATCCAGGACAAGTACACAACACTCAGCATTTCTGTGAAAAACCAATGAGAAGTGCAGTGGGCACATTCCACAGGGCTTTCAGGCACAGCTTCCCTCTGGGCAAGCCTAGGTCTGCTGCAAAGAAGGCTGAAATACAGAGCTACATGTGGCCAGAAGTGCTGTGTTTCAAGTGGCTTGGGATCAAACCCACCCTGATTTGCACCCAAACCACATACAATTTCAGGCTTGCAACTTAGCCAAATGTTGCTGAAGGGTTCACAAACTTTAGTGAACTTGGCTTGAACTTTGCATTGGAAAGGAAAAAGTAAAATAAAACTTTCAAGTTGAAGGTTCTGCCTTAAGTCATTTTGCCCATCTCCAATATTGAGGCCTTATAAAAATACAGTGGATGTTCTATTCTAAACAGTGATCCCAAACTCCATTCCTTATACACATTTTCCCAATTTTCTTTTTCTGTATGGGCCTTTCTCACCTCATGTGTTTCACAGAAAATATGATCTTTGAGATGAGGATGAAGATCCTCAGCTGCAGTAACACTGTAGGCGATGCATAATCCTTCACTCACAGGAGTAAAACCCCTCCATCCCAAAAAGCTCACTGAAGTAATGATAATATGATAACATTCTTTAAGATTTTTCCAAGGCCAAATGAAAAGCTGTTTTCTCTTTTAAATGAAAGATAGAAAATAATATAATAGAAGAACTTGGAAAAATGGATCATGGCGCTGTCAGTGGGAGTAAATTTACTTAGGGTCACAGATTCCATTAAGTGCCTTTATTTATTAGTCTGAGATATAGGTGTAGATAAATAGATATAGATGTACAGCACCTTGCTGCACACCAAGGTCATGGCAGCTTTGACTCTTCCTAGGAGCAAGTGCACCACTGTTTCTCTGGAGAAGTGCATGTTCTTCTCAGCAAGGTCTTTTCCCTCAGTTTCAGCCCCCATTTTTAACACACTCACATAAAACCTCTCTCTTAGAACAGGCACTACAGGTCTGGGGAGCTTTAGGATAAACTGCAAAGGGGTTCATAAAAAGGAGAAGAAGGGAGAGTGAACCATCAGTAACTAAAGGTAACTCTTGAAGCTATACCTGTTAAAATAAATAGATTTTAATTTAAAGCAGAATTAGTTTATCCCTGAACAGTGAACTTTCCTGAAATTTCTTTTAAAGCAGCCTTCAACACTGTCTCCATGCTCATTTTGGTCAGTTCTTTCAGCTTGTTTCTTTTTTTATAAATAATTACCATTTTTGTAGTGGCAGTAGTAAACCATAAAAAAACCAGCTTCAGAAACCTGTCTCTGATATTCTGAAAATAAAGCAAATAAAGAAAAAAGCACTACTAATGTCTTCTAAACCATTTCATATCATCAAGGATCACATATTTGAAAACAAATTAAGCTATCAGATTTCTGAAGAATACATTTTTGATTCTGCACACTTTATCTCTATAAGCCACTGTGTAGACACTTGAGTTTTGTACTTAACCTGAAGAACTGGCAAATAAAAATAGTTCCTGCCTCTAACATTGTCTTTTTCATGTGATGATAATTCACTCCTGGTGCTGCTCAGGGGAAGAGCAAAACAAGAGCAATATTAAACACAACATGTAAATAACCCTGAGGCACCAGGGTTTCTCTTTCAATCTACTGAAACAATGACTTCTCTCTGATAATTTAACAGAACAGTCCCTGAATCTTTTCACAGCTGGTGTTTATTTTACAACACAGGTCCTGACCTTGTCTAGGTAGGTTTGGTTTTCTTGGAAAGACTTTCTGAATGAGAATGTGGTATAGTTCCATGCTCTTGGGGCAAAGACAGTGTAAGAAAGTTCCAGCTGACCAATATTTCCACCTGTTTCTGCCCTGCTTGAGGGACTGTGCTCTGAAACGTGGCACTTCCATAGAAGTGAAAACTTACTGGGCCGAGTGACACAGAAATTAGGTTTCCAGATGTGTCTGCTCCTTGACTCGTGTGACTTGCTAAGAGTTGTGTTGCTACAAGTGCGTGTGTGGGTGGAAGAAATGGACTAATAAACAAGTAATTAGAGGTTGGAACTGCTCAAGGCATGAGCACCACCAAGAAAGGCACTTAAAAAACCAAAAACACATACACAAGCTTCTCAGCAACAATTTTTTTTTAATTACACAACTCTAAAATAAAGCTAATCTGAAAACTTAAATGTCCCATTAATTTTGGATGTTTTTAACTTACAAATTGCAGATATAACTCAAATTTTACTTTCTCTCTCCTGCTAATGAGCAGGCCATTTCCCCTTCCACCTGCTCTCCTAGTGATAACTGCAGGCTGCTGCTCAAATCAGAGACTTGCTGTGCAAGGCACACAGGCACATCCTGCCTCTCAAAGAGATCTTTATGTGCTGTTGGGAATAAGCAAGTTTTCCCTTAAGATGAAGAACTGATGCAGAGATGAAGCAGTTTATCCAAGTCCCTGTTGGAAGCTTGAAGCTTGGGTTCACAGGAGTGAACCCAAATCTTCAGTGTGCTCACACAGGATTGTGCACATTTCTCATTTAGAAAGGATGAACTCTACTGAATTGAAAATGTCCATTTGGATTGAGCACACGTGAGAAGATAGTGCTGTGGAATGGACATCATTGCACAGTCTGTGCTTCCAGAGATCAGGGTTTGGACAAACACTGGCTCCAGCCCCACTGCTGCTCCCCTGGGGACCCGTATTAGTGGTCCCTGACACAAAATAAACATCACTCTGCACAGGACTTCTGAACACAGGACCATGGAGCCAGAGTTCCACTCTGTTAGGACTGACAGAGGCTTGGAAGCAAACAGGATGAAAAAGAGCACACATCCATGGAAACAAAGAAGCACACAGAGCCCTGGTTTCAGCAAGATTGGAGATTCTGTGAGATTACACTGAGATCACGTTTTTTAAAATCAGTGCCACCCTGTGCTGTCACCTCACAATTCAACAGGCAGTTGCTGTCTTCAGAGAGTGGCAAACACTGATCTGATGGACAATGGGAAACCTTCCACCATTTATGACCAATGCAGTTCCCAGGATTTCTTGTGTGCAGATCTGCCTGCTTCTAGCAGCTAAAATGCAAATTTTTTTTCTCCTTTTTTTCACCCCTTTCTGTCTCTCTCTCTGTTTTTTGGGGGTTTTTCTTTAAGAGGTTTTTTCCTGGTTCCATTGCATTTTGCTGATGTCAGTCCCCTTGCACTTGCTCTGCTGGGCATCTTGGCCAGCTATTTATGTAGGAAGTGAAATGAAAGCCTGCACTTTTCTGATGAATACTGCTACACTCATGCATTTTGACTTTTTATTTGGGCTAAGCAAAGAAAAAAGTCAACCCAGCAGCTATTATAATCAGCATCTTTTACAAGCTGATCCAAGACCTAAAACACTTGAAAGATGATTGACAAGTCCAAGGATGAAAGACTCATTGTTTAGGAACTTTCCGCTGCAAATTGGTATTTCAATTTTCCTCTGCAGTTATAGCACCTGAAAATGTGTTTGTTTTTTTGTTAAATCAGACCTTCATGCAGTCACACGCCTCCAGGAGCTAGGAATTCAAGGGGAAAAAATGCCAATTTGAAAACTTTAACTGACAACATTATGAAAGTTACTGTCTCCTGAGCATTGCCATTAGAATTTTTTGCACATTCTAGTTTATCACCCACGCTCTTCTCACCACACCTTAGGGGCCTGATCTCCCTTCCAGCAGGGAGAGACTGGCTACCAAACTGTACTAGGCTTGCCCGTTGTGCTAATAGGATCATAGTAAATAATACCAAAAAACTCCTACTTTTTCATATGGAAACAGCATTAATCCCTTCTGCTTGCCCCACCCCATAACTTTGTGTCTGAGCATGAAAGCTATCTGTCTGCTTTGGCAGCACAGAAACATTCACAAAATGTTTTCCAAATACTAGGTTTTCTCCCTCCCCCTCCCCCCCAATACTTTTCAGTTTAGCTCTGAAAGAGCACATAAAGTATAAGAAAGAATATTACATTGTTTCCCATATAATTTAATATTGGACATTGATACTACTTTCTGGGGAGTAATATCAAACATAACTACCAGAAAAAGGTAGAAAATACAGCAGGAGCCATAAAAAGCTGTATCTTTTATCCTGATAATTTCCTGTCTCATGCATGCCACCACATTATGTTGTTAACCAGTATAAGAGGTTTCAGTAAAGAACTTTGCAGCACATCTTGCCAGCTTTCCCAGGTGCTGTGCAGGGGATAGATTCACACCACCTGCACCATATAGTGTTATAGTGACCTGGTCTGCCTTAGCTGGCCTCACCTACATTAACACAGAAAGTCAGCTGGAATGGCTAAAGAGAACAGCAGTGTTCACTTCAGCTTACTTTAACAGATCTGGACACTAAACCCCGTGGTTCAGCATGGTGGCTGCCATCCTGTGGCACTGCCCCTCTGGCAGAAGCAGAACCTGCTGGCAGAGTGTGGATCAGAGATTTTGGAGTGGTATACCTAGATGGACATTGCTTGAAAATTTGCCTATGAACTTGAGTCTGTGCTCAGAGCTTGCAGTGTACTATGGTAAATAATTCTATCTGGATTCCTCTATTACCTGGAAGTTCTCTAAACCACAACACTACAATCTCATCTATTGCATTAAGACAGAAAAGGTGAGCTCCCAAGGTTTATCCTGCATTTTCTTCTGCTAGATTCTAAATGACAGTCCATTTATAATGACCATAATCAAAATTATACTACCTTTGTAATCTACAAATTCACTGGTTTCATCCAAAACCAAAGCCAAGAGCAAAAACAAAGCTAGAGAACAAAACCTAACTTTTACTAAGGGGAAAATGCAATATATCTATTAATATTCAAAGCAAATGGATAAAAGTTGCTTGCTTTTTGCTTGTTTGTTTTTAATTATCCGTATTATTCTACAACATTTTTATGGAAGTTTGGGTTAGTATGATTGAAGGTTGATGACTCTACAGAGAATAGCCTTTTTGCACCTAGACACACTCTTTTTCAGTGCAAATGCAAGTTTCTAAAAAAATCAAACTCCAGTGTGTAAAAAGAATACTTTTGTTGTTATTTAGAAATGTAAATTGTATTTCGCTTCTTCTTTGTGAATGGTAGAGTGATCAAGCAAACTTTTAAAACTGCCTTGCCCAAGTATTCTTGTGGGTATTTATGCATTTTGCTAACTGGAAACACCTTACTAAAGGCTTTTAACAGCACAAATTCTTCCTTATTTGCCAATTTTCATCCAGATATGAAAATAATCACATTTGGAGCACCACACTTGAAGCATCAAGTGAGATGTTTTATTTCTTTCCAGCACCAAACATCTTCCAACACAAAACATCAGGAGAAGAAAAAAAATACAGCACCTTCTTAGATTTCTGTAATGATGAGACACTTTCTAGGAAGAGCATCAAATATTCCAGAGTGCACAAGAAGTTATTTGTTCTCAGTCATTTGCTCACAGGTTCTTAATCTACCCTGTGTACCCTGTTAGTTGTGCAGGATTTCAGTCAAATTTTTGAAGCTAATCATCAAGTCACAATCCAGCAAGAAAGTTCTGCTCTGATTCATGAGCTGCAGTGCTGCAGAAGGCTGCAGGTTTGTTACAGGAACTGGGCTTAAATTAACAGCATAAAGAAGATGATGCAGCTCTGATTGATAATGTTTTTTGAAAAATGTGGTAGCTGAGAAAGGCAGTTCCACTGAAAAGTAGCTATTGAACACGTTCTCTCACGTAAATGAAGGTGTGATAATTTTAAGAGAATGAGGTTGTAAAAAAGGGATGTGGCTGGCTTTTCCAACAATCATTCCCCAGGTTGATAAAGAATGCTTTGAAATCATTCTGCACATCAGCTTTTCACAGCCTGCACTGAACACGCTGCTTGTAGCTCAGAGCTGGATCCAGGAGATGGCTTGGTGAATACTAAAGATGCTAGAAAAATTTCAATTCCTGGCTTTTTGCAGAGGGGGAAGGAAGAAGTCAAAGTCCCCAGCACACGCTGAATGGTTGACACTGCCCATAAAGAACTGAATCTCTGCCCAGAATGAGAAACCAAGCTGAACCGAGCTTGTTGTCAGGTTCAATACATTCCAATTTTCTCTCTGATGTTTTCCATTTTCATTGCTTTGTCTTTAACACACTTAGCTCTACCCAGCACTGCAAGTACTATTCCAATATAAAACAGACTGTTTAGATATTTCTGGCCCAAAGGAATCCAGAAAATTAGAGCATAAATTAAAGGAAAACAGATTCTGAAATATTACTCCTAAACAAAACAAGCCCCATAGAACAGCTTATGATGTTTTAGGAGTTAAGTGTATCTAATCAGACTGTTTGCCCTCAGAGCCTGACCCTGAATAAAACATTGGAAGTTTTGACCAAATGAGTGAAAGGAGGTTGATTTTTCTGGCTGAAAGCTTAAAAAGTCAGTGTTCCAAAGGGGAGGGAAGGGAATGTTTAAAGCTTTCTGCAAAACATCCCTCTTTAGTTGTCTCAAGTTGCACTCTTAAAGCCACTTCTTGGCTTTTACTCTGAGGACTGAAGACAAACAGTAGGCTTCAGTGGAGTTCCATTAATAGCCAAACAAAAAACACTTTACTGAGAAAACATGCATTTTTGCAAGCAGCTGACCCAACAGAGTCCTCTTTCCTACAGCTCTGCAGTTCTCCAGTGTGGAAATAGAATCATTTTACAAAATTTCTGAGGTTTAATAAGGGACAGTTTTATGAAGGACCCTCTCCCTCAGGAGGAGCATTAGCTAAGTCTATTTTCACTCCCTGACTACCTACTTGTGACCTCTGCTAACTTCTGCCTCACTCAAATTTTGCTGAGATTGGCCAGAATGTTCAAAAATTATTGGGAAGGAGTTAGAGATGCAGGAAGACCATGTAAGTATATCAAACAATAAAAACAAACGAATCTAAAACCATCAACACCAAAAAAAAAAAAAAAAAAAACCAACAAAAAACACACACAAAAAAGCCAAAACTGACCAAACAAACAAACAACCAAAAAAAACCACAACCACCTTGTAATTTCCAACAAACTCTTAAGGTAGCTGGAAAATAGCTGTGAAGGGGAGTCAGTCAGGTTCCCCTCACAGAATTCTTGGCCCAAGTGTGACCTGTCCACTGGTTAAACCTGTCTCCCAGACTCTGTGTATCAAGGTCCAGCCCCTTCCTCTGTCAAAATCTTCCTGTGACCATAATAGGTTGTGTAGGAAAAGAACTCAAAAAGACAGAGGAACCTCAAATTTGGTTTTCCAAACATTCTCATGCTTAAAACAGTCATTACATGTTCTCACAGAGTACACAGAGAGTACTACAACCAGAGCAGCAGGATGTTTGACAGGCAACAATTGCATCCAACCAGTACAAAATTGTTACAAGAAGATATATCTGATAATCTTCTCCCCCTTCACTGTGTCTTTTCCTTTGGGGCTGTCCTTGGAAATCCAGAGAAAACCCTCTCCTGAAGAAACTACCCATGTCTTAGAGCTTCCAACGTGTTGGTATGAAAACACAAGTGTCACTCCAGAAGTAGCCACACTTTCACTGAAGATCTTTTAGAAGTCAGCATCTAAGAAAGGGGTAATAATTCCCTCCCTGCACCCTTTTTTTTCTCAAAGGGGTGGCAAAAGAAGGCAGATAGTGCCCCTACACTTCCTTGTGATCACAGGCTAATGGCTAGAAAATTCATTCATGTTTTATGAAAACCAGATTTGCTCTTTTCCCTAGGAAGGGATTCATCCCATACTGTTGCACAGGCTGACCTTACCATTGCCCATAATTACAGGAAGATAGTCCACCCTAAAATGTTTATAATCAGAAGAAAAAAAAACCCCAAAATAAATTAAGAAATAAAGTCAAACAAATTTCCTATTTCCTTTACAGGTAATGAGCTGAGCCAAGGACAGCAAGATTATGAACACAGAGTGATACATCTATTGAATAGCAAAGAATTAAGCTCCTGTGCCCTAAACTATAGGAAAGTGATTGAATCTTTCACTTGGGATCCATTCTCCTGCATTATATGGCATGTAGAAGTCCACAGCAAGAGCAGTTGGAAGATCTGTAGAACCCAGCACTCAAAAATACAGAGACAAGAAATTAAATTACAGATTCGTTTCACCATTATTTTGCCTTTTGTGTAGATTTCAGACTGTTTAAAAAATACCAGGTGAGCTGACAGAAAATGCTTAAGGTATAGTAAATAACAGGGATATCACCAGCTGG
This sequence comes from Fringilla coelebs, assembly GCF_963513975.1. Taxonomy (NCBI): domain Eukaryota; kingdom Metazoa; phylum Chordata; class Aves; order Passeriformes; family Fringillidae; genus Fringilla; species Fringilla coelebs. The sequence goes on along the minus strand of NC_140036.1, from coordinate 2,716,074 downwards.
TTTTGATATTCAAAGGTACAGAATACTACTGAAACATGGTAAATGATTGAAACAGAATAAATTCAACTAAATTTATGTTAATTCTGAATTAAAGAAAGATTTGAAGTCTCTTCTCTTATCCCCACAAGTCATGGTGACCTCTGAAAATGGAAGCCTCCCTCAGGAAGCATGAGTGGGAAATTTCCCAGATGTCAGTCTACAAAGATGCTTCTTGAACTCTGACAGGCTTATTGCACGTGTTCCCATGACGCATGGATGGAATTTGATTATTTTGTAACTAAACTTCATGTCAAACTGCATGAAAGCCCACTCAGATTGGTTTCTCACCTGCTAAACACAGTCCCTCCTCATTCTGTCTGTGTTAATTTACAGAAGGGTGAGCTCCCCTGACACAAAGGACACATAATTCTTTCTGGGGGAGCATTGATAAGGAGTTACAGGGAGTCACTGGTATTTTCCAAGTCATGAGCACCTGGGGCCCTGTCTGTAGCCAAGAGCTGGAAACATTTGGATGTATAGGGGATGCACACAAGCTGTTACAAAGGCTGCCTCTGTAGCACAGCAGCACCATTTCAGCCTTCCCTCCCCTCCCACTACAGTAGGATTGCTGGGTTCTGCCAAGTTGCAGAACCTGAGAAAAAGCAACACTGTGCTGTTTTTGTTCTTGTGAAGGGGAAGGAGAAAAAATTAGCACTTTTTGAATGGATTAGGACTTGGAAGAGATTTAGGTCATGGAAGAGTGTCAGGAAATAAGAAAGTGGGGTCTCAAATCTAAACAGTCTTTAAGAAAGCTCAGCAAGAAAGAAGCATTAATAAATTAGAGGTTTAGTTATCCTCTTGGCTTAGCCAGGGCATTGTAAGTTTCTCAGAAAGCTTTCTGAAGAAATTTGTGATTCTAACAAAAGCTACATTACCTCTCCTCACTGCTTTATAGTAGTATGAGCTGTTTCTTCCCAACTTGAAACACTTAAATGCACTGTGCAAATGTAAGGCTGTATACAAACACGTTAAATCACAGACAGAAACATGTCTTTTAGCTTATGTATTTTAAAAATTCTTCCTGTTGTACAAGAAACTATCCACAAAGAAATGGAAAAACCATTTATCCTACAGGATAACTCATGCACAGTGTGCAAAGCCATTGTGTGCCGACCACTCAACATTTTGTGCACATTTCACAATTAATATCTCTGCACAGGCAATGAGTCTTAGGGACTGAAACTGTTGCACACACCCAGAGCAACTACTAGGTTTGTAGCCACAAATGAGGTTCTGCCTCTTTCTATAATGTAATAAGCATAGCTCTTAAAACCTACAAGTTCAATAGCTGTAAATAGTTCAAACCACAAGAGAACCAATCAAATGAATCAGCAACCATAGAGGGAGCAACCTTCTCCAGCCTGGATCAGCACTCCTCAAAACCATCAGGAAGTGTGTGTTAACCAGGACTCTGCCTCACAGGCTGGCTCTGGCACCTGCCCTAGGACTGTTCACTCCACCCCCATAGCTGTGTGGATTCCTACCCCTTTTCAGTCAGCCTCACAAAAGATCCCTGCAGAAAAAAAAACAGAAAAAGTCCTATGAAAGGGTCTCTATCTGCCCCCTAATGCAAGCAATTGGCACCACAGGATAAATGCTACATACAGACAAGAGCAAAGACACTACAAATATGGAAAATGTGTGGAAACAAACATCTCTCAGTAACATAACACTGTTAGTAGTGTTCAGTTTACATTTTGATGTTATATTTTTTGTATAGCTATGCTGTCAAAAAACCTGATGCAGCTACTGCCCCAAAGCTGCCATGCACATAGACAAGAGGGCTTGCTGCTGCTGAGACACCACCTGGTCCCACTCCTGTGCTCTCCACCCCATCATCATCATGGATCTCCTCTGTCATACACTTCTGCAAAAAAACCAGCCAGTAAATATTGCCTTGACATTTGTTTTGATCTGTATGGTGATCTGGCCATCAACTAAATGCCTACCACACTAAGATTTGAATGCAGAAACAGAGAAACAAAGACCTATTACACATTCTAAATTTACTAATACAGCCTTGTTACGCCACTGGAACCACCAGCATTTGAAGATGAAATATCTCAGTGCTCCCCTGCTTAAACCTAAAACCTTAAATCATATCACTTCTGCATAATTCAATGTTTCTCTGCTTGGATCTGAACATTACAGTAGCTTTCTGCAAGGAATTAAATGGAATGAACTGTAGTATTTATATCTGTTCCATTGTCTTGTTGCTTCCCTATCCAGTAATACATTAGGCAAAAGTCTTTTTATTAGATATGACCAGATCAAATTTAAAATAAGTCCCACCACAACTTCAAAAATTCCATTATATTTGAAAAATGTTCCAAACCCCCACCCAGCTCTTTACTTTTATAAAGTTCACATTTTTAAAGTTAAAATACATTCCAGTGCTCATCCAACACAAGAGATTAAGGTAAATCAGTGAAGAACACAACAAGAAATTGCACCTAGAAATCAATTTAAAATCATCTTGAAACCCTTGCAATTATCTAGCAGTGTACAGAGATAAACTGACCAGCAATTACTAATGTATTGCTTTGTGTAGTACTCCATGTATACTACACAAAGCAATTCATTAGTAATTGTATTGCTTTGTGTAGTAGTTTTCCCTTGTTGGATCTCCTCTTTCGGGGTACAACATCAATATTTACAAAGTTCCTGCTACTAATAAACCATGGAAGAATCTGCATGGTACATAGTAATGAATTCTCAAATCCTGCAGCAGAGATTTTGATCAATTTGTATTTTAAGCACATAAAAGTTAACTAAAAAATCACGGACTTGTACTTTAATTTCTTACCTTGCAGAGTTTCAACAGCAGCCAGCATATCAGGTACACTGTCTGAGTGAGTTTCACTCTCATATATTGCTCAGGCAAACAGGTAAGGTACATTTGTCCCAAATCCAGCTCTTCATGGACAGCACAACTGCCAGCATTATTAATATCTTCTTCCCCACCCTCTTGTCTTCCTTTCTCCTCTTCTGCTGAAGCACCCAAACATCTATTGAACTCCATTTTTAAAACATCCGTCGTGTCACACCCCCAAGCTCTCCCCCCCTCCTCCACAAAGCCCTGATCTTTCCAGAGACAACTCAGGAAAGTTTTAATTTCATATCAATAATGATATTCCCTGATCCTCCACAAGTATGCAGCCTTGTCTTTAAGCCAACACAGAAAGTTCAGGCTGTGGTAGAATAAACTTTCTTTAAACTGTATTGGCCTTTTGCCTTTCTCTTATTAAACAACCTATTGCAAATATGTGTACAGCTACAAGACAAATATAGCACCAGCTAGCCTTGTCATACAGCACAAGAATACTCCTGCTGTTGCCAAGAGAGGAGAGAAAGATCCCATTTATTTAAAGAGCAAGTCCTCAGCATCAGGACTTCAGTTCATTTTTTCATCAAAAGATGAAAAATCTGTTATCTTTGAAAACTTTTATTTGTCAACTGTGTTTCCTCAGAACAAATCCCAGTTCTGTAAAAAAAATTATGTTCTTACAGAGGAGGGTTTTTTAATTCCAGAGACTTGCAGCCACAGTAATTCATTGTTTGTGATATCACAGATGCCAAGCTTGTGAAGACTACAAATTTCAAAAGAAAAATGAGGTCTTGCAGATGGACTGGAGCCAAGACATTCTGAAATAATGAGCAGGCCTTCCATAGGCCAAAACATGAAGAAAATATGCAAGAGATCAACTAAGTAATTTTTAGTTAAATATTAGGGAGCTCATCTCTTCCTTGTGACAGCTCAAACTTGCACATTAAGAAAAATGTGAAAGACCTTTAGCCTACTCTTAGTTAAAAGACCTAAAGATTTAGGTTTAGCTATTTCAATTATCAAAATTCAAGAGCATCAACAGCTAAGAGGCATTATTTTAATGAATTGGATTAACTTGACTGGTAACTTAATGCAAAAACTTACACTTTCTACAAATTATTTGCCCCACCATAGAGGGGAGTAAAAGAAGATATCGGTGTGATTTGCTGAAGAATTAATCAAGAATTGCAGTGTCTTGGAACATTGCCCTTTTTAAAATATAGAGGATCTAACACCCAAAGGTTCCTTCATCTTGGACCACCTTCAAGCACGTCATGGCAGTTATTCAGTAAATGCTTACCATCCAATTTTACAGTCTTTAATCATATTAAACACCACCTTCACCTAATCTCAGTGTCTTTAATAGGGCTTCCTGTGTCATATATTTTATTATTAGAATGGGTGTTTCAGAAAACAAAAGGTAAAAAGAAACTTGCTAGACACCCGTATACAGTCTGTCCACAAGAAAAGGCAAATGAACTGCAGAAATCATCACATTTCTTTTGTCTGATATATGTTGCAAGGTGTCTGGCTCACCTGGTTCCTCTGATGGGTACAGCTGCCACTCTTTCCCTTTTTTCATGCTCAAACAAATTTGAGAAGGAGAAAATACAAGGAACTGGAGAGCCAAACCTTCTTGAGATAGATTGCTAGAGCAGAGTGGAACATCGTTTCTCTTCCTGCAGGCAACCCTGAGTACAGGTGTTGAAGGCAAGCTGGCTCTAGCAATTGCAATGGTGTTGGACAGCATCCCAGAGCTCTCTCCTCCTGGCCACATCCCTCTGCTGTCAACAACATGAGCCTGCAATTCCCACACAGTGCTTACTCTGACATAACACAATTTCTGAGTAATCCTCAGCAGCAATCCCCACGTTTTCCCACCTGCAGGGGATTGGGGTACCGCAGGCAGGGTCTTTGTGTCCCTGCACAGGGAAAATCCAGCACTCCTCACCCCTAAGCATGAAAGCAGAGTAGTTCAAGGGGAGGAAAGCTCCACAGCTCTTGCCTGCGCTCCTGTCCCTAGGGGTGAAAAGATTACTACCATTGTTTGGAAGCAATTGTGGCCATGCCAAAAGCCTGCTCACTGTTGCTGCCAATTTTTAACACAGATAAAGAACACTTGACATAGAAAATGATAGGAAAGGAGAAGTCAAACCAAAGAAATGTCAAAAAGCAGATGACTGAGGCATCTTATAAGCTTGTAGAACACTGTCAGCTGAGAAAATTACAAGGGTGGAGGCAGATGAAAACTGCATATATTACTAAGGTATTTTCTCTTAGTCTGTTCCCAGGAGGACATGACATTGCCACATACTGACACAGCTATATTATTTTCCTCTTTCTGTTGCCTCCCAGTTGTTTGATTCTGACCACTAAGAAGTTTCTGCATGAGATATTTTCAACCCTAGTATTTCTTCTCTAATCCTTGGCATTTATGATTCAAATAATGAGATATGAACCAACAAAGACAAGTCTGCCTAAGCTATTTTCTAACCCTGGGAGGGCAAATGAAATGACAGTTAAAATAAGATCCACTTACTACATCCTTCAGATAGCCAGCATTCACCTTCATTCCCAGCATTTCTATCCCAAGCAGAAGCCATGACAGCAGATCTCAGCAATTTTAGGACACTAAATCACACAGACTTGGACCAAGTCTTAAGGGTCCATGATCTGGAATCCTTAAGGGGAGTTAAAAAGCAGTCTGCATGCAGTGTCCAGATACTGGGTTTGCTTGTTTTCATAACGTTCAGTATCTCAAATGGCTTCAAAACCTTAAGATAAAACAAGTATTCCAAATAGCAACTTTTTGTTATAACTTGATGAGAAATTTTTGCAGTTATGAAGAATTAATTTTACCACCACACTGGGATAAGTATTTTTCCCTTCACAACCTGTAGTCACAAGCCAAATTTTTGTTTTCTGTTGGACTTGACTCACATTTAGAAATAGCTTTTCTTGCCAGATACGATTACTGAGCTGCTACCCCAGCTTTGTTAGTACAACTGTAGTACAGAAGAATGGGTCCAGCTTTTTTGCTTTGCTATTTTAAATTAAAAATTATTCATAGCAGAAGCATATTACAGTCCAGCGGAGTTCATGTAAGCTCTTGGCAGCCAATACCCAGTTCCTTATTCAGTTCTGCTCAGCCTGAAGAACAGCTGCTTACAAGAGTTCTAGATAGGACTATATTTCCCCATCTCAAGATTTTAAAACAACCTACTTTGCCCCCTCAAAGAAACAAACAACCCTCCCCACCCAAAAAAAGCCCACAACAGAAATCTGAACAAACAAACTAAAAAAAACCACTCAACCATTCAGACAAAAAGCCCTAACAAAACCCCAAAGCACCCCACAGGTTTTATTTCTATTATCCTCACCTCTACCTCACTGTCCCATGTGTTCTAAGTGTATTCTGCAAAAGGAGGAGCTCAGAAAGTAACTTCTAAAATCCTCAAGCCTTTGGTTTTGTAGCCATCCTGACTTATCCCTGGCTTGTTAAAAACCTTCAGTACTATAGCATTCAGTAGCTACAGTCTGAGGTATTTAAGAGATCAAACATGTTTGACACTGAAATAGTCACAATTCCTTATTAATAACTGGAGGCAGTAGAGAGGAAGACAAGAAATTTCAGAAGAATGGGATTTTCAAAGGGCAAGCTGCTAAGAGCTAATGAATTGACATGTAAGGTAACAGAGTCTTCAGACACAAGGGAACATGACATAAATTAGTTGAGAAGCTGTTTCAGTTATGAGGAGGAAATGGATAACAGCCTTGAGATATCAGTTTACCTGATCATCTAGCTTAAGAAGTCAATCCACAAAAACAATTCACTAATTGTTAAAACTTTATGCTTTCCCTGCCAGATTCTACAATGGTATATTTTTGAAGTGGAGAAGAGAACACAGCACTGACATTACACCTCCAGCTCCACAGGCTCCAGCAATTTTAATTAAATCTCAGAGCCCAGGAATGCAGTTAACCTTGACTTTACCCAGCTGACTGCTCAGCCCTGGTGTTCCCCCAGCAGGTTTGTATAGCTGAAACAGATATCTCAGGGCTGTGTATCATGGTAAAGATCCAGTTCAGAATGTTTTATAGTAAATATCTAATTGCATGCAGAGTACCATTTGAGTTTATATGTACATAATCTATGCATATTTACACTACTTACCATAGGTATGTAGCTGATATAAGCAGGTTTTAGGTAACTGATGGTAACAGGCTCTATAATGCTTACTTGAATAGCCCACTGAAATAACAATAAACAGCATTTTAAACTCCTATACACTGTGCAGAATCTGTAAAAATAAAACCTTCAAACAGTGTATAGCCCATTTCAGTCCTATCATGAGTGATTATTCCTTTTATCAGACTTAGCTCTAGCGAGAACAGTAGCAATCTGACAATTTTAAGCTGGCACTAATATAAATGGTGCCTAGAATATTTGCAAAAAATAACTCTAAATCATGCCACCTCTCACTGCAAGTCGTTCTATCATTAGCACAATGGAGATTTTTCTATTTGTTTGTGTTTTTTTTAGTTGCTATTTGTAGGGCTAAAGGCACTGGAGTTTTGAGTAAAAAATGCATTTTGGCTACCAGAAATCCTAAAAGGAGCTACAGGGGAGACCTAAGGGAAATTCTTCAACTGTCTGAGAAATCCTCCCCAAAAAGTCAAGGACACATTATATTTGTGATTATTTTGAACTTCTGGCAATCCTGCAGTAGTAGATGCTTGCATTTATTCAGCATCTAAGAAGGCAGAAAAGCCTTCCTAATCTGCACAGGGAAGAGATGCACTGTAAGTAACTGGGCTTCTTGTGGTATTTGATGGACTGTTTCCATCTGGCTGGACTATTTCCCAGCACACTACTCTGAGCTTTGTAGCACTTTATACTTACTCACAAATGCACTGGAGTATTTAGAGCTATTTCTTGCATGAGTTAGTCATTGCTGGATGGCCATCCAGTAAAACCTCCACTGGGATATAAAGAGCAGACATCTGTCTGCATGGAACTGAAGGTGTGACATGTAAAAGCACCCAAGATGGTGCTGTCTGACTGTGCCCAGAGCAGTAAAGCTCCAGACTTAGCTCAGGCTGTGCAAAATCCATGAGAATTCAAAAAATCCACTGGAATTGACCTGGTAGCCAGCATGCATGCAGATACATCAGCAGTATCAGTGGGTGAAAAGCCAGGAGGAGCAGATCTCCACACAGTGTTCTGGGCAATGTGCAGCCTTTGTGTGCATTGAAGCAGCATTTGCTTTTCAATTATGGGAGAAAACTGGGTGCCATGAAAGATACAAGGCTCTCTCGGATGAAAGCTACTATGAGTTTAAACCATGGTTTACCTAAATGCAGATGACCAAAACCATAGTTTATGTGAACAGCAGAAACCACATAAGCCTCAAAAAGCCAAACTGGGAAAACTTTTCAGAGAAAACAACCTTTTTTTAGCATATTTTGACACACACTGCTTGAGATTGGGTCAGCAATGTCCCAGGAATAGGAGTTCACTCTGTGCTTATACACTTAGTTCTTGTCCCAGCAAGTTTGGAGAGGTGTGAAAATGAAAACTGGCTGTGCTGAAAGTTAGCCAGGCTCCTCTGATCATCAAGGAAGTTCAGCTCAGGTTTCAACCAGCAGCTTGTGGTTTGGCATGAAAGGGACTATTCTAGTTCATAGCAGGATGTAAACACCCTGGGCGAGTATTACTCTTCTTTGGAGACCTCTGGCCACCTGCTCAAGCATTCATCCTTACTCCAAACTTATTACAAGTGCCCTGGGATTTGGTGTGGAGGAGTGGCAGTAAATACATGTTTTCTGCACTGAGATAGCTTTGAAATCATTGCTATAGGGGTAAAGTGAGCACGTTTTCACACACGCTGCTGGGTCTCTGCCCAAGGGCCTCATGCCCTTTTACCTCACATCTCCAGCCTCTCCCACCCCAAGCTACCCCACACAGCCCTCGTGCCCCAGCCAGAGCAGGGCCCAGAAGTGTGCTGGCAGATCCCCAGGATCTCTGAAAAACACATGCTCTCACAGAAAAACACATGCTGCTGGCACCCAAGAGCCTTATCCCAGCCCAGCTCTCGTGGGGCATTCTAGAGCAATCCCCCACCACCCTCCTGAGGGGTTCCTGTGCAGCCTTCCAGAGGGGCTCTGGGGTGAACTCACTCCCCAGTGATGTCCTGGGAATAACAGAATTAATAAAGTTGGGAAAGACCTCTGAGATCACTGAGTCCAACCTATGGCCTAACACTACCTTATCAACTCAACCATGGCCACATCCAGTCTTTCCTTAAACACCTTCAGGAGCAGACTCCAAAAACAGACAGGGAAGTCCACTACAACCCTTTCTGTGAAGAATTTCTTCCTTGTGTTTAACCTGAACCTCCAGCACAGCTTAAGGCAATGTCCTCTCATTCTGTCCCTTGGTCCCTGAGAGCAGGGCCGGCCCTACCTGGCTAAAACCTCATAGAGAGCCATAAGGTTCCCCCTGAGCCTCCTTTTCTCCAGGCTAAACACCCCCAGCTCCTTCAGCTGCTCCTCACAGGATTTGTGCTCCAGCCCCTTCCCCAGCTCCATTTTCCCCTCTGGACTGGTTCCAGCCCCTCAATGTTCTTCCTGAATGGAGAGGCCCAGAATGGGACACAGCACACCAGGTGTGGCCTGGTCCTGCTGGCCACACCATTGCTGACACAGGCCAGGTGCCTTTGGCCTTCTTGGCCACCTGGACTCACCTGGGCTCATGTTCAGCCATTATTGACCCCAGGGCCTTTTCCTCTGGGCCACTCTCCAGCCTCTCTGTCCCCAGCCTGTAGTGCTGTTGTGGGAATGTGTGGCATTTGGCCATCTTGTACCTCATGCTGTTGACTTGAGCCCGTCCAGATCCTTCTTCAGAGCCTTCCTATCCTCCAGCAATGGAAGAGCTGAGTCTTCTCCCCGCCCCGATACTGCAGGGAGCTGCCTCCCCACAGCGCTGAGGGAGGTGGGAGATGGCCCCACTCGGCTGCAGCTGTGACCCTGCTGCTCTGGAGGGAGCAGAAGGTGGGCACCCTCAGGCTCCTTCCCGGCCCATCCTCCAGGAACACCGATCCCTCCTGCTTAGTCCTCGTGTGTGATTTGAGGGCCTTGTGACATGAGGTGGATGTGAGCAGCGTCCCACCGAGGAGTGCCGTGAGGGGCGGGCAGGAACAGGTGCCGTGAGGGGCGGGCAGGAACAGGTGCCATGAGGGGCAGGGGGCACAGGTGCCATGAGGTGCAGAGAGCACAGGTGCTGTGAGGGGCAGATGGGCACAGGTGCCATGAGGGGCAGGGGGAGTACAGGTGCCATGAGGGGCGGGCGGGCACAGGTGCCATGAGGGGCAGGGGTCACAGGTGCTGTGAGGGGCAGGGACCACAGGTGCCATGAGGGGCAGGGACCACAGGTGCCATGAGGGGCAGGGAGTACAGGTGCCGTGAGGCACAGGCGGGCACGGGTGCCATGAGGGGCAGGGGGCATAGGTGCCGTGAGGGGCAGGGGGCACAGGTGCTGTGAGGGGCAGGGGTCACAGGTGCCATGAGGGGCAGGGAGCACAGGTGCCGTGAGGGACAGGGAGCACGGGTGCCATGAGGGACAGGGAGCACGGGTGCCATGAGGGACAGGGAGCACAGGTGCCATGAGGGCCAGGGGGTGCACAGGTGCCATGAGGGACAGGGAGAACAGGGGCCGTGAGGGGCAGGGGGAGCACAGGTGCCGTGAGGGGCAGATGGGCACAGGTGCCATGGAGGGGCAGGGGGAGCGCAGGGGCCGTGAGGGGCAGGGGGAGCACAGGTGCTGTGAGGGGCAGGGAGCACAGGTGCCATGAGGGACAGGGGAGCACAGGTGCCATGAGGGACAGGGAGCACAGGTGCCATGAGGGGCAGAGAGCACAGGTGCCATGAGGGGCAGGGGGCACAGGTGCCATGAGGGGCAGGGGGACACAGGTACCATTAGGGGCAGGGGGCACAGGTGCCATGAGGGGCGGGCAGGTGAGCACAGGTGCCGTGGGGACCGGGCAGGCACAGCTGCCAAGCAGGTAAATCCCTGTGGCGGAACAGCCCTTGGTAGTTTGGTTCAAGGCTGGTATTGGCGACCCGAGGATCTGGGGCTGCCTTGGAGGAGAATCCCCCTGGACAGGTGAGTGGTCAGGGGTGAGACTTGCTCTCTACAACGTGGCAGAGCCTCTCGAGTTTCTGTGTTAAAACACACAGGTTCAGGTAGAAGCTGGGACCTGGGGCACAAGCTGCTCAGCTGCAAACAGTTGGGGCTGTTTGTTCGTAGGGGTTGTGTGGCAGAGGCTGAAGCCGTTTGTGTGTGATCGGGTGAGTGCTCCGTGGGTGGGTGTCACACATGTCACGGAGCAGAGCAGGGTTCTGCAGCATCAGGTGAGCGCTCCAGATCCCCTTGTGCCAACACGTGCTCAGCCAGAAGGTAGCGAAGAGCACCGTGGGTTGTTATCTGGCACATCCCTAGCACACCGCCTGGTGTGTGTTTTATGGTGTTTTGCCAATTTCTGCAATGACAGCAACATGCCTTTCTTTGTTCCATGTGTGTTAAACAAGATGCTCCTTCTTACTGCCTCATCAGCTGAGCCGTGCTCCTTCCATTTTCATGATCATTGCCTTCCTCAATACTCCAGATGCACCTTCTAAAGGATCCCTGATAGGAATATGTGGGTTGGTACTTTCTTGCACTTGTATCACTGCTGTTGCATTTCAGGTTGTGCCAGCTTTCATTATATTGGTGCTCCATTATGGAAGAACTGGGGTCCTTCCTTCCCTTTCTGCAATTTTCTACTTAGGAGCATTAATGCATGGTTACCATTATGCTAACATTAAGCAAATTATTAAAAGGATTTTAAAAGTCCTTATAATTGAGTGACAGATGCTTATGACTGAATCAATTTAAATATTCAATATAAGACTATCAGGATAAGATTATAGTATTTTCATCTTGATATTCTGTTTCTTCCAGTGCTGATTGACTGAAAAGGCAGTCCTATACAGAGGAAAAGAATTAGAGATGTGAATTTTGCCTCTTTATCCATTTGATATAGGCTGGGGATTTAAAGAAAATAAATTATTCATAAGCAGTAGGAGGGATTTTTTTTCTGAATAAAGAATTTGCAGAGTTGGAAAGAGTAATTCAATAATGTCATATAAAACAATAATATGATATTGACTAGAGACCAAACAACATTGAATCCAAGTGACTTTAATATGTAATGTAGAATATGGTAACTAAAATATAATACATAAAGCATATGTACATTAGATATGACATATATGAAAAATAGTTAACAAAATAGGTTAAACAGCATATAAATGCATGTATCTTAGTTACATAATAAACCATGTTTGTACTGAAATTTTATTAATCTGCTACTCAGATTTTCAAAAGGTACCTGCTTGAGATTTCTCTCCTATTCTTGAACTTAAGCTTGCACAAATCCTTTTTTCAAGTGTGTGTATACACACTTATTATTATAATATATAAATGTACCATGCATATACATTGTCAATCAACAAGTTTTATTCTTTTCCTTAAGTAGAAGTCAGAATATTGTTCTCAACGTTGCTCTCTCTTAAATATTCCTCATTTTACCTGCAACTTTATTGTGTGTCCTGTGCATTTGCTGTAAAATGTCAGCATTTCCAATATCCCAATGCTATGACTTACTGAGAACAATGGAATATTGTGAGTGAAGCAAAGTATTGCTCTGGGACTTGTGCCTAAGTTCCCATCCCTTACGTGTGACTGCTGTTTTAATACTTTGCTTTTGGAAGGAGCACTTACCTGACAATTCATGTGGGTCTGGTATTTCTTCCTACTTTTTTTTTTCAGACATTTTTGCTAGTATGAGATTATTTGCACTGCAGTTTTTAAAGGGGTGAATGCTCTCTCCACTCATAGCAGTACATGTGGGTTTGTTAAGGGTACTCAGGTACCTGGTCTTTGTGCTGGGAATTCCAATGAATTCTGTATTAAAAGAAGGAATGTCAAGAGCTGAAGTCTTGAGAAGAATATAATTTTATTTTAAATCATTTTTCCAGAACATTGTTTTTACATTTTAATAAACCATAAGGTGAGGGGGAAACCCCTTTTTTCCTTTTTGGAGGTTGTCTTCAGCATAATGGTATTGTTCTTTTAATTATTATTCTGATCTTTGTCTGGACACAACCAGTCACTGCTTCCAGTCTTGCAAAAACAGGACAGGAAGTAGATGAACAGTTTCATACAAGCTGCTTTGAAGTTTTGTACCCACAAAAATCTGAAAAATTTTCATATTTTATCTTAATTTTCTGTTACATCCATTGAAAACCTAAAAAAATCCATCTAACACCAAAGAGGAATGACAGTATGTTAGGCTGAATGCAGGCTGAAGAAAGCTGTTCTCACAGCTACATACTGCATGAGTAATTAAATACTTGCATGCAGTGAATATTTAAAATTCTCATTAATTTCACCAGCCTGTCTTCATTTGTTAAAGAGATGCTGCTTGGGTAGTATAACAAGTTTAATTTAAAGATTCTCCTTTAAACTCATGTACAGACAATCTTAGTAAACACCTTATTTAATATAACCTTGAGGAGGGAAATTTTCTCTTAAATGGAGATTGATCAAGCCCCAAAGATTTTTGAGCTTTCCCCAGCATTGCATCAGCAGCCATGCAGCTCCACAGGGAGAACTAGAACAGACTACCCACAAGCATTCTTTCCATGGTGTGTAATGCAGATCCACAGTTGCTTTTGGCAGCATGGATTGAACCCAGGACCTTAAAGTGTCAGGGTGCAAGTGTGAGGAGGCTGCACAGCAAGATCACTATCCTGGACTTCTGGAGAATGATTTTGGCCTCTTAAGGAAGGACCATCTTGGTAGGATACCATGAGGTAAAGCCCTGGAGGGAAGAGGGGTCCAAGAAAGCTGGTTGATACTCAAGGATCAGCTCCTCCAAGTTCAGGAGAAATGCATCCCAAAAAAGAGGAAATGAGGTAAAAAGGCCAGGAAGCCTGCACAGATGAACAAGAAGCTCCTGAACACAAAAAATAAGTCAATGAGGATGGAAGCAAGAAAAGGTAGTCTGGTAGGAATACACAGAAATACACTGTCCAAGCAGATGGGGATTAGGTGAGGAAAGCTGATAGAATTTAATCTGGTCAGGGACAGCAAGGACACCAAGAATAGCTTCCATAGGTATGTTAGTGATAAAAGAAAGATTAAGGAACTGATGAGCCCTGTCTGGAAGGAAATATTAGACCTGGTTATTCAGGATGCAGAGAAGGCTGAGTTACTCAGACATTTTTTCATTGGTTTTCATCAATGTGGCTCCAGTCACACTGGCTGAGTCTCAGAAGGCAAATAGAGGGACTGGGAAAATGAAGAGCTGTGCACTGTAGGAGGAGATCAGGTACAACATCTAAGCCACCTGAAGGTGCAAAGGTCCATGGAATCTGATGAGATTCATTTGCAGGTCCTAAGCGAAGTAGTGGAAGAAGTGGATGAGCCACTATGAATCATATTTGGGAAGTCACAGTAATCCAGTGAAGTTCCCAATGACTGTAAAAGGGGAAATATAACACCCATCCTTAGAAAGAGAAAAAAGGGAGACCCAGAGAACTACAGACCAGCCAAGGTCTGTAGTTCTGTAGTTCTCACCTCTGTGCCCAGCAAGGTCATGGCACAGATCATTGTGGAAACTGTGCTAAGGCACATGCAAAAAAGTGATTGGGACAGCCAGCGTGACTTCACTGAGGGCAAATCATGCGTGACAAAGCGAAATATAGGTTGGATATCAGGAAAAAGTTTTTCACAGAAAGAGTGATAAAGTTTGGAATGGCTGCCCAGGGAGGTGGTGCAGTCCCCATCCCTGGGTATGTTTAACAAAGCCTGGATGTGGCACTGGGTGCCAGGGTTTAGTTGAGCTGTTGGGGCTGGGTTGCACTCCATGGTCTTGAAGGTCTCTTCCAACCCAGTGACTCTGTGAAATTTGGTGGTGTTACAGCACTAGTAGACAAGGGGAGAGCAAGTCACACCTACATGAATCTGTGCAGAGCGTTTGACGCTGTCCCATGTGACATCCTTGGCTTTTAACTGGAAAGTAGAAGGACCGCTCAGTGGGTAAGGAAATAGCTGGATGGTCACACTCAAAGTGTGGTGGTCAACAGCTTGATGTCCAATTAGAGAGTGACAAATTCCTCCAGGGTTGGCTTTGGGACTGGCCCTGTTTAACATGGACAGTGGGACCAAGTGCACCTCAGCAAGTTTGCCAGTAGCACCAAGATATGTGGAACAATCAACATGCTGGAGGGAAAGGATGCCATCCAGAGAGACCTGGACAGGCTGTTTATGTCAATGCTGGACCTACACACCTTGAGGTAAATAAAGTTAGACAAATCACTTGTTGTTCTGTGCAACAAGTAGGAAAAATAATAGTGTCCACTGAAATACTCTCTTCTTTGTTTTGTGGGAGCAAGATGACTTTTTTCTTTCTGTTGCCTTTGCTTTCCTCCATGAAGTCGGTTACTCAACCTGAAATCCAGGGAAGAGATGTGCAGTGTGCTGCAAGGAGGAGAAATTCTGCCTCTGGTCCTCGAGCTTCTGGGTTCTTCATTACAGGAGATGTTGGTGAGCTGAAGGAGGCTACTGTGGTAATTGCAAAAGGAAAGGGATCACTTGTGTGAGGAACAACTAGTTTTTGTACAGACTGTCTGTTGCTGGAATATTAAGCCCTATGTTTATTATTATTTGGTTAGCTCAATTCTAATGTGTCACTTAGAATTTTAGGGGAAAATGCCTGTATGACATTTCAGGCTTTTGTAGGTTAATTGACAACTTCAAAGCAGTCTTCAGAAATACTGTATGTGCCATGAAAGAGAGTCTTAGACCCTTACAATCTGTATTTTCAGGAGATACTTGTTGTAAAATGAGTGCAGTCTCAAAGTTGGTTTGTGCTGGCAGTCTCAGAGTGTTGGAGAGGGAACCTCTCCTCTTTGTAAGTGTCAAGTAATACTGAGAAAGCTCCATAGCTAGGGGATGTGATTTTGCTTTTTAGCTTCCTAGTCCTGCTATATCGTGGATTTAAAATCCAGATTCTGCAGACATCTCTTAAATACTGTGGTTATATATTCTTTACATTATTAATGATCAAAGGTAAAAATTAACTTTTGACATCAAAATTCAGGCATCTAATCTAAGGTAGTTTTCCCTTGCTGCAGTTCCCAGCCTCATGTCCTTATTCCACTTTTCCCCATGACAGCAAATCTTAGGGCAAAGATACTGCCCCTAAATACTGTCCACCACAGGATACTAACAAGGAGGTTGTAAAGATATCTATAAACACACCATGGCCACGGGGGACCATTTAATCATCAGGTTTCATCTACAAAGCATAGGGGTTTTTTTTCAATTTATTCTCAAAATTTAAGACAGCCAAGACCAGGTTCGAACTGAGGTATGAAAATGACTGTTAAACTAACTCCAAGAATGCCACAAAAAAATGAAAACTGGGTTAACAGCATATCTTATCTAGTACTTTGAGAACAGCTTTTCAATTAGAGAAGGAAGACTTCATGTAAGGTTAAGTGCAGCTGTTATCATGGATATTAAAAACATGTTTTCGCTTATTTAAAATGGAATCAAGTTATCTTTTTGATGGTGATTTTCACATACAACTTGTTTTTCTACTGTGATAAACACATGGTTTTGCACAATATAGGGCATACTACATTCCGCTTCCTGACATTTTTGTTTGTTTAAAAAATACCTTTTCCGAGGCAGTATCTTGCCATACCAGTGTAATCTGCAGTCTAGAACCTCGTGGCTTGGTTGCCATAAAATATATAAAGTTTTCTCTAAAATTAAAGAAAATTTAGTACAACAGAAAACTATTTTACCTCTTCACAACAGCTTCCCAAATGAAAGCTTATTCTGCATATACCTGTATTTTAAAAATATAGTGATATTTTCAATTGTTGTGTGGCACGATATGACAGAAATATGCTATCATTTTTTTCTTAAACCTTATCATGGCATGATTTTTTTCAAAATCCTACTGAACTTGGGTTTGGTTTTGTTTTTAAAAAAGAGTATTAGTTACCAGCCATCTGCAACTATGGCTTCAGGGGTGTGCGGTTGTTCAGAGCTCCCAACTATGCCTGTCATTCTAACAGACTGTCATGATTTTCTGCTGCAACATTTCTGGTGAGATCTCCAGAGGGAAATCCTTGTTGATTTTGGTCTTGGTATAGCGTCATGGAACTGCCATGCTATGCTGTGTTGGGGATACATCCATATCTATAAACAGATTCTTCAGCGTTGCACCTGCAATATAAGCAAAAACATCTTAAATGTTCACATATTTGTTTCAGGTTTTTATTTAAAATATATTGGTGAGCGGATGAAGGAAAATAACTAAAACCAGAAATGTAACCAGCTACCACCAGGGTAGATGCAACCAGGGTCAGATTAGCTATGACATAAGAATTTCCTGTTGTTTAGACAAACTAGTCTAGAGAAACTTGTCAACTATGTGCCATATGCCGTCTGCAGTTTCCTGCAAGTGTTTCTTTAGCGGGAGTTTTGTCATTAGGCTTCTGAATTTTCATGAGATAAGTAAAGCAACCCCCAAAGCCCTCACTATTTCTAAAAACGTGGTTATAGTTTTTCGTGATTTTTTCCAGTGATGTAGTGCAATGGTTTCCCAGTCTTTTTGCAGAGGAACCTCACTTAAAGAACCAAAGGTGGAAAGCTACAATCAGTTCTGTTTTGCTTTCATATTCTCCTACCAACTGCAGCTTTCCCATTGCCCCCTACCCAGCCCAGACCTCTCAGTTTTCCCTTTCTTTGTTGTTGTCCTGGTCCTTTCCTGTGAGATCTCTGTCTCTGCTGCTGTCACAGGCATCAGTGGCATTAAAACAGAGCAAATACATTAGAACAGATCAATCTGGGTGTCATTTGTGTCCCCTTGCAGGCAGAGTCCTTTTCTCGAGCTCATATAAATTATTCTCTTCATGGGTTGGAAGGCACTAATGTAAAGAAGTCCAGGTTGAATGAGGCAGTAGAGGGAAGAATATGCCTGCTCCTTCCCTGGATGGTTCTTTTTAAGCACCTGCCTAAGGATCTCCTAAAAAATATTATCAGATCAGCTGAGGCAGATCTCTCTGATGTATTGGGACCAAGAGGCTCTTATGGATGCAGTTCAGAGTATGGCTCTTGCTGCACTCTTGATTCCCTTGTACCAGCTGCAACCTCTGACCATTGTGAGGAGCAGGCTCCAGAACTGTGACTGGGCAGCCTGACTGATGTACAGGGGGGAACTTGGTCACCAAAGCCATCTCTGTGTCAGTGGGAGCTCGTTCTTACCCAATTGTCAGTAAATAGGGCTTAGTAAATTGTCAGTAAAATAGGGCTTAGAAATTCAACTGATAAAAGTCACCCCAGAAACCAGAAAAAAAATTTAAAATGTGCTGAGAGGTGGTTCACTTAAGTAAAAAACAGTTATTGTCCCCTTGCTATCTTTATATTTCATGTAACTGGAAATATAAATATAAGACATCTTTATACTCCTTCAATACTCAAGGGGTTAGTCTTACTCAGAACCTGATGCTTAGGGTTTCCTGCCCACAATCAGCTTGTCAGTGTCCCTAGGCAGTAGCAGAAATGACTCCCCGGTTTGTGCGCGTGTCGCAGTGCTGGGAATAGCTGCATTCCAGCCTGTTCTGCTGACCCAGGCACGCTTCCCAAGCAAGGAGTAGGCCTAATCCTTTGAGAATCCCAAACACAAATACTGCAGCGGTATTTGGCAGGCCAGCACAGGAATTTCTGATATTCATGAGCTTGCTACAGTTTGTTTTCCTTGATCTGGAGGCTGTTTTTCCACGGGTTAGTAGGCACAGACGAAGCAGTTTCCCCTCTCGCACTGTGCGGTGGGAGCGTGTCCACCCCCAGCGCTGAGCGGATTTTCCCTGCAGAGCCCAAGCTCAGCACTGCTGGTGGAGCACTGACCCCTCGCGGCTGAGCTCCGGCTCCATCCCCTGGGCACGTCCCCTCTCTGCGGCTCTCCCTGCTGGAGCAGCCTCAGGCTGCTGGGTCCGAGCTGCAGCATCTTTTTATAATAGATATATTTTGTGACCGGGCTTCCCATGACAGGATTGATGAGGCCAGGTCGACTGCAGTGAGGAGTTTGTCAGTTTGACTCCCAGGTTGTACAATTTCTACAATTTTTTGCTTAGAGGAAGAGTTTCTTCACCATGCCCAAGTCATTGAGGATGCTTGCCTAAAGTGAGGGGCGTGACACCTGAAAGTCCCCATGTAACCTGAATGTTGGCAGTTCCTGGAAAAAATCAAAGCATATGAATATGTCTGGACAAATGTTATGAAAAGCTGCTAAATGCAAAGACCTTCTTCAGCTGTTTGGATTGCTGTGCTTCCTTCTGTTGAATGTACTCTGCAAAGCTCCCAGTGTGTGCCATCAGAAAGGTGTTTCTGCCAGTTTGTTAAAGCAATGTCGTTTGCAGATCTCTAAAGTCCCATCTGCTGTGAAAAATCATGCCAAACCTCTGTCACTCTGGTGAAAAGTGTCATCCATTTTACAGTGAGGTAAGTAATAAACACAAGGAAGTCATGTGGTTATTCAAAATACTACACATTAGCATCAACATTGGTAAAGGACAGGGAATTTTTTAACATGTGTTCCCTGCTCTGGGCCCTGGGAGGTTCTGCTACATAGCCCAGAGGAACAAGGACAGCAGACAGTGCAATGGCTCTGGTAGCAATTGTGAAAGATGTCCACCATAACAATCTGAATTGCAATGAACTCAAAATTGTGCCTGTAATCACTGAAAGTCTGAAAACATCTGTGAGCATCTCGGCCTTCACAGGAGTACAGAAAGGATTTTGACAGTGTAGGTTCCATGTTCAAGTGTCCTGTTTACAGCTGTGTCAGCAGGCACATTGCTCTGGTCTCACAAAGCCCAACATGAAGGACTTTAATGATGTGCAGGTGTCCCGTCCATGCAGCAGTGTCAGCTGGTGAGCACGAGGTGGCACAGCAGAACAGCAGTACGGGGAAGAGGAGAGGGCTGCAGCAGGGATGTGGGAAGGTCTGGTAGCTGAATTTTCAGGTCCTGACTGTCTGTCTGGCAATTGCAGTCTGCAATTTCCAATATCATCATCCCTACTAAGTCCCGATCTCTCCAGAATGACTGACTTTGTTAGTATTTCCTAGGCAGCAGCACAGTCATTCCATCTGCATTCCCTAGAGTTTGAGTGAATATCAGCTCAGTCCTTACTGGCATTATTAAATGACTCCGTTCCTGAGCTGGTCCCCTTTCATGATGAAGTTTTCCCCACACCTGAAAATTAAAACTGTGTGATAGACCCAGTGATGTTCAACTCTCAGTTCCTTCCTCCTACAATCACACTTGATGTTTTTTCTCTTTTTTTCTGGAGTGACTTTTATCATTTTAATTTATAAGCCTTGTTGTACAGACTCTGAACACTGGGCCTTTAAGGCCAGCCGGGATGTTTTGCAAGACCAATTGCTCATGTGCCTAAGGAAATCTGTATAAAAATATTTGATGTAGCCTTTGCTAGAGAGAAGAGTGTCTTGGGAGTTATTAGTGTCAGGAGCAAGCTGGAATGTAGGGCCACTGTCCCCCTAAGGGCTTGGGATACAGAATCTTGCATTGTAAGATTTCTCTTTCTCTCATCTGGGACAAAGATATGCCTGTTATGTCAGCCTGAGAATCAAGAGGATTGGATGAGTGAAGTTGAACATGTATCTAATATGGACTCTCCAAGCTGGAGAAAACCTGCTGATTACAGTTGAAGAGGAACAGGAGAAGCTGATTCTAAGTCAAGAAGTCTGAACTGGAAGCCTAATAACAATATCAGTTAAGAGATGAATACAGACTTCATCTGTATTCCCCCCACCTCTGCCCCACCACAACTACCACCCCCCACAAAAATAAGCTGATTAACTTAGTAGACATTGGGAATGGGAAACTGAGGCAGCCCCTTTGCAAGAGCTGTTTCTACCATGAGGGAATGCCCTGAAGCATTCTTTGTCTAGCCAGGTCATTGAACTGCTGTAACCTTGATGCCAAGGTTATTTAATAGCCCTGCTATCATGCAGAGCTAATTGCCCTGGCTGGTTGTGACAGTTAGCTGGGAATTTTATGATGGAATGATTTTCAGATGGGGAATATGCTGCCTTTCAAAAGTTTAAATATTATTTGTGAAAACTCAGTTTTACTGGACAATAAAATATCCTTCCAGGAAAATAGAAAAAATTATTCACTACCTAGAAGATTTTACAGTAGAACAGAACTGATCATAATCAGCATGCACAGAACAGAGAGATATTCTATCTTAATGGTGCGCTGTGGAGATATGCAAAAATGCTCTTACCATAAAAAAGTATTGTTTTAAAAACTGTAATCATGAACTGGCCTGATTTTTTTTTTTAAATTGAGGGTTTTTATTTTCCAGTCACTTCAGTTTCAGGGCATGTACCATTTCAGAATGGCACGTCGAGCATACTATTGCACACTAACAAAAATAAGTACTGTTACTTCAATTCAGAAATATTTATTCAGAAAAATTTCTATTTTGTAGGAAATTCTCAATACTACTGGGTTGGATTTCAATCCAATTGAAGACTGACCACTCACATAGAAATATTGCAGCTGTGCTGGTCCTCTGTGAGCTCAGAGGATCTCTGTGTAAGGGACAGAGGATCTTAATGCTGTAATATTATATCTCTGCACACTGTGCAGTTTTGTTTGCTTGTGGAACTCAAATTCTCAGTCTGTGTCAGAATGAGCTTTAGAAAAAATCTATTTCATGTTCCCTGTCTTCTTCCAACCTTTATATGCCGCTCCAGAGGTCTTAAGAAGCCCAAGCAGTGTTTTCTAGGTAAAGTAGAGGTCCCCATGGCTCAAAGGCCAGGACTGTTCTACAGATTTTGTGCTGGCAGAGTTATGCACAGATCAGCACCTGGGGTGTGACCTGACAAATAGTTATGTTGGCAAAAGTCACTTGTGCATAAAAACCAACTTGTCACTCCCAGGTAATCAAGATGTTATACTGTAAAAACCTTTTTTTTTGCTGTTTTAAGCTGCATGTGCACTGAAATGCTGTGCCAGCATAATATACTGCATAATATTATAATATATGATCCTGTGCTGACAAAGCATTCTGAGTGTGGACCTAGCCTAACTTTCTAGTTCCTTCTTTCCCTGAGTACACAATAGAAAAGGCACAGAAAGAAAATAAAGACAGAGCCTCTTTAACTGCTTCTTGCTGGAGAAACAACCCTGTAATAGTAGCATGGTCTTGGTTGTTTTCTAGTTCTGCAGTTTGTGTCTGATCCCATAACTCGGTAACAAACTGCAAATTTTAAACCACTCTAGCCACTTTTCCCTGCTTTTCCTAACTACATCACATGTGGTTTGTCAGAAACCAGTATTTTCTTCCTTCATGATGACATTTGTTCTGTAAAATTTTATATTACTTCAGACCCATCATAAAAATATTCAGAGCAGAAAATTAGCTCAATGAATTATTTTATGAGCATGTGAACAAATAAATCATCAGAATGTGATTAAATAACTGATGTATTGTATAGAAATTTCTCTTCATTTTTTTCTTCATCTCAAGTGGCTTGAATAACATCAAGTTATTCTGATGTTATTCAAGCCTTCTGATGCTCTCTCTGAGAGAAACAGTGTGAGCTCTGTTGTGCTTTCATAAATATGATCCCTGCAAGTTAAAATATCATCACATGCTTACTGCACTTGATTATGGGGGCAGGCACAGGCCATCAGAATTTGTCTGTAATCTCTAATTCCAAGCAAAGTTTGCTGTTCTGCTGTCTGCAGCTTGTTCTTGTCCTCATTGTCTGCTTCACAGCTCACGTTCAACCTCTGAGTCAAGGTCACAGTCTGAAAATCAATTTTCCATGCCTCCATTACGCCTTCCTCAACCTTATTTCTTTTCTTATCTCTCTCACTGAAAGAGCTGCCTACCCAGCTAAGGCTGAAGCATGGGACAAATTCACATGTGCAAAATCTTAGCCAAATAGGAAGCCTATAATGAAATAATCTGTAAATAATCTCTGCCCCAGCTATCGAGAGCCTTTCAGATTATTTATATTGGATAGTCATTTAAATCTCGTCAGTGCTGCATTGTGCTGCTGTTGATTGAAATGGTAATGAATGCAATACAGTCTCTCAAATGGTTCAGTTTTTTAAAAAATGCATCATTTACAGGCAGTTAGCAGTGTTCCAATTGCATCTGGCTCATTGATTGCCAAGTACAAGCTGGCTGTGTCTGCAGGGCACAGTCAGTCTGGTTTGCAATGAACCCTATGTTATCTTTGTGTCTCACATCTATGGTGTATTTGCTGACTGGCTAAAGTTAGGGTCAGCAAACAAGCTACCAGCAACCAAGACTAAGTAGCAAACTGCTCTAAGTATGTTTGCAATTAATTGTTCTGAGCCAGCTCTTTTTCTTTTGCTGGTACAGCCCACTATCTTGCAAGTCACTGCACTGCTCTTTGACTCAAAATTCTCTGTTGGTTCTCATATGCAGGCTGTGTCTGCATCTGCTTTATTCTGTGCATAAAATCCTTTTCTCCATATGTCTAAGGCTGTAGCTCATGTTCTGTTTATATCCCTTCTAAGGATCAAAGTTTGCCTTTCCTCTGGCCTTGATAAGCACAGTTTTGCCTGTTCATATCTACTCAGAATACTGTCATTTGAAATCAGTGGTTTTCTGTCTGATTATGCAAACCCAAATACATGTTTTTTTGAGTATTTCCATCATTAATCTTACTCTGTAAGAGCCATGATTTGGTTGTTGACACCCCTTCCAAGGCATCTGAGGGCCAATCTCAATCTGTCAGTTGTATCCTAATCTACTTAAATACTGATTGGTGTTTATGATTGGTCAATAATTAGAGTCTGCCCTCTCTCCTTGTTACACTTCCAATGAAGAAATGTAATGTTGTGTTCCATGGGGCTTCCTGTGTTTGGAAGTCCATTCCTAAAGGTAGGAAAACCTCGATGACACTTCAAATTCTGAAGGGCCAAAGGGTGCTCTCATTTTTCTTGTACTGTTCCATCTGTCTGTATCTATTTGTGGGTGTTTGTTTTGCATTGTCATTTCTAGACATCATTTCTAGCCCTTTGGAGTACAGCCCCAAAACTTGATCCTGATTTATACAGCAGTTAACCTGTGAGGAGAAGGCGGGTAAAGGGTGGGAAATCAGACATTTGAGTCTGGAATATGTGGTCATGGCAGCAACAGAAATGGTTACCTGATCTTTATTCTTTGTTCCTGCAGAACTGAAATTGCAATCTACTTTTTTTTGCCTGAAAGTTTTCAATGGTCAACTTGGTGCTAGAGTTTACAAAATCCTCCTCATTTTCACCTCTTAATGTGTTTATAAGGCTAATTGTGTGTTTTGGTCATAAACAACCATTATATAGGTCTGTATAAGTTTTTGCTAAGCTCCACTGGAATGGAAATCTACATGAAGCAGTGATGTGACAGGGGAACAAGATTTCTTTTCCATCTGGAACAATTCCAGATGTAAAATGAATGGTTCCACTCCCGGTAACAAATTAATAACACTTCCTCTTATTGAGGAAGGCTGGACAGCAATAAATAAAGCTAGAGAGAAATTGCCAAATATTACATAAAAATTTATTGGCTTCATTTTGAGCCATGATGAAATAAGGCAAATCCTTTACTTTTTCTGCCCTAAAACATGCTGGGTCATGCAGAGTTTAAACCCAAAGATGTAAAAATAAAATGGAACCATTTCCAGTACAGAAGATCAGCTGACTTGTTGACCCTTTAGCAGAGGAGTAACATTGGTTGGGACAGCCTGTCATACTGGGGAAGGAATACTTGATTCCAGAAACATGTGAGCAGGGTTCAATTTCTACCAGAACCCCTCAACCTGATAGAATGGGAAGGCCTGCAAAGTTACCAGCAGCTGCTTGGCAGCAGGGTCACATGTACTTCTTCTTGGGAGAGGTCTAAAAGTTCCTCTGTCTCTCTAGTATCATCAGTTCAAGAGTTTTCTGAACTTGAAAGGAGATGGTACCTGCCTGTGCTCAGATTGGAGGAATCCTCCTGAAGAGGCTTCTTGACATGCTAATCTTTTCCAAAGAAGGCAACCATACTATTAGAAAAAATTACACTCTCAGAGGGATTTATTAGCAGACAAAAAAGCCTTGCTAAGTTATTTTTCTTGCAGGTGCTTGATTCACACATTGCAAGAAAGGTGGACCAAGGAAGCCATCCATGCCCTGGGGCTTTCAAAACTGTTGTGGTGTTTAAAGAGCAATTCTCAAAAAATGCCTCTGGAAGTAAGGCTAAAGTGATCAGGTGGATTCATTAGGTGGTGAGATCTGGTCCAGGCAGCCCAGGTTTGAAGTTCTTGGCAGATATCCAAATGATAGCACCATCCAAACTGGTAAAAATTTGGCTCTGAGGGAAATACTGCTGTCATGAGAGCTTTGACCTCTGTCTGTGGTGCTCTGGAGAGAGTGCCTGTCCCAGCCTGTGGATTTGGTTCCAGGTAGGGGAACAAACAGTACCTGAGGAGAGGCTGAACTGGAGCACATCCTTTGTGACCCCGCCAGACCAGCCTGGCTGAAGTTTGTTCAGCTCCACTGGCACTGCTGAGAGGTCCCAGCTCTTTACCAGCCAGGGCAGCCTTGGCAGCTGGGCTTTATCTTTTTGGTCCTCAGCAAAGTCAGGCACTGAGGACTCTACTGTGCAGTTTTCCTTTATGCTCCTGCCAGTTTAATTTGTTTCACTTGCAACTGGAATATTTTCTTCAGTTGGCCCTCTCTCACCTGGTAACTGTGTTTCTAACCACAAGTCACATCTTTGACCTCCCAACAAAGAGCCAAGACATTAAAAATGCATGAGGCTCTTGTGAGGGGGGCAGCTGAATGGCTGCATTAGCATCGAGGCTGAATTATTGATAGAAGGGGGTGACTTTTACTTTCCTTTTAGCTATTGAATAATAGATTAAAAGCTGCTCAATAAGATTATTTTCATTACTCACATAAATTACTTGTTCAGTTAAGAAGAGTGAGGAGAACAAATGAAAAGCACCCTGGGGTGGCAAATACATTAGACTTAAAATTTTTATGTTCTAGAATATTTATTAATTTTAGATGCATTTTCAAATAAATGTTTTGATTTAACAGAAGTAATAAGGAATGTTTTGTCGAGTTTAGGAAACAGGAATAGACTTTTTTATGATACTCTCAGTGGAACCTATGAATAGAGAACAACGAATGTGTCCTGTATTAGCTGGTGCCCATGCAACCCAAATAAGAAGTGTTATTTAACAGCTGAAATTGCCAGACTGACTAATACCTGCTCTTTAGAATTATGATGTTGTTGAATCCCTCCATTTTCCTACATGTGGTATGCCACACTGAGCTGTCACCACCTATGTAGTCCCAGAAAAATAATAACTTTGTTTGCTTTTGGTTTTCCTATTTAGTTTGGTGAAAATATTGCCCATTAAAACTTTTCAGGGCTTAGTAATCGGGCTGGCTTTCTACACAGCCTTTGGCTCTCCTGGCTGATTATTGCTGTGGCCAGCAAGGATTCTGCTGCAAATCTCTTAAGTCAGTCAATTCCTACAAGGAGGTATTAGATGTTGTGGTTGCCTACAATTTGGAATAGACAGTTACTTCTCCATTTCCACTTGTCCTACACTCCTGCAGGGCTGAATCATGTTGCCTTTGAACTGGACAGCTCCTCTTCTGTCAGCTTTGAAATCATTTCAGCCCAGACTAAGCAAGCATCAGGTAGGCTGGCTGGGCAGTTTTCTACTTACATCCCTGTGGCAACAATTTGAAAGAGAGGAAGAAAGAGCAAATTTCCTTTAACTGAAATAATGAAAAATAATTTATTACAGCTTCTAAGGAAAAATAGAACTTTCAAAATAATGCATTTCCATTCTTCTGCTGGTAGCCATTCTTCTTCCATTCTTCTTTATTAGCCAAAGAACCAAAAGTAACACAGCCACCAGTATTGCTCCGTATAAGTACCACAAAATGTTATGGTTTAGTCATGTTATGGTTTAAGCACTGATTTAGAACCCACTCAAATCTCTGAAAAAATCCCATGGACTTGTGACAGTCTCTGCAACATCTCTTGATTCCATTAAATACAGAAGTCAGGATTAGATTTATGTGGAATTGTACCTGTTAGCAGCCACATAGGGCAGTTTCCTTACAAACCCCTAGCTGACAGAGAGTGAACAATTACAATGCACCTCTCGAGGCAACCTCCCTGGATGACAGCCTCAATATCCAGCTCCAATCCCCACACATTTTCAGATCATGAGTTCTCTGCAGGGATGGGAGGATTTGGTGAATTTTGTGATGCTGAAAACCGCCTGGTAGGAAGAGAAGGAAGGCAGTGGGAGTTCACTGTGAATAGGCTACTGAGTGACTATTCAAGGGTAAGGTAGAAATATGTACCACTGACCTACTTAGTGCTGAAAGTCTCCATATTCCATTATTGATGAACTGATCTACTTAATGCCCTCCTTGTTGCCTGCAGTTAGCTCGATAGTAGGATCATTTTGACTATTCCTCCATTTCTTTTATTCATGTAATTAGAATTTCCCTGTTTTATGGCCTGATAGTCTGACCCAATGGAATATGTAGAGCTGAAATATATAAGCTGAGTCAGAATTTGGATCTGCTTTTAAAAGCTAAATTCAGGTACACAAGACTGTAAATTTTAGTCTTCATGGTCTTATAAGGTCTATAAGAAAAAGCACTAAGGATGCTAAAGTCTTTGAATGCTTTAAGTTTGCAGTTTAGAATGGATCCATTTTGGTAGGGTGTTTGGCAGGATTCTAAAGTATTGGCATTGTATTTTTGCTCTTTTTTTTTTGGTATTATTAGTCAAAC
The DNA here is from genome assembly GCF_963513975.1 of Fringilla coelebs. Classification (NCBI taxonomy): domain Eukaryota; kingdom Metazoa; phylum Chordata; class Aves; order Passeriformes; family Fringillidae; genus Fringilla; species Fringilla coelebs. The sequence goes on along the minus strand of NC_140036.1, from coordinate 2,688,221 downwards.
TCCAGCAACAGATCAGGTTTTTCATTTTTAAAGAAACTCAGTTGCCTCTGACAGGATAAAAAGGCAAATACTCTAAGAATTCCTCACTTGTAGCATGTATTAAAAAGATCTATTTTCAAAACCTGCTTTTAGGTTCAGTATATGTCATACACATAACGAGAGAGATGCATATAAATTACATCTTAACTAGTATAAGTGACTCTCTTCACATTGCTGAAGGAGGTGATTTAATTTTGGAAGTTAACTTCTTTTTTTAACTGTGAGGCCGTGAATCTGACAAATGTAGCTGTCAGCCATGCGTGGGGTAGGGAGGGGGGAAAAGGAAATTTTCCTGTGCTATGTTTAGCAGTGTTCATGACATAAATACAGCAATTTTCCTAGGCTGTAGTAAGTCTGTAAGTTTTATGATGCTGTTATTTAGAACCACCTGTATGGCTTTGTGGGCTTTATGCAATAGCAGCCTCTTAAAGAAAAAAACAAGAAGGAAAGCAGTGAGTCATCTAGGATGTGCCTTGGTAAACACCTCAGGGTAGGCAAAGTGCAAATGCCCAAATTACTTCCCTTGAGCTTTGCAATCTCTAGGTTCCTGCCAGATTTAATTGCTTGCATTGCCATTGATGGGGTACAACAGATCACAGTAGGGCAGATTTTGTGCAGAGAGATGAGCTCATTTCCCTTCATCTTGAAGAGAAATGTGTGCCTCCTTCACACTCTGGTAGTCCTGAGTGCCACAGAACTTAAGCCATCCTTGGCTTTTCTGCCAAGTGAAAACCTAATTTTAGGTTAGTTATTCTGCAAACTCTTCTGTGGTTGAACATACTCCTCTTGGGACACCATAAGCTTTCTCCTAATGCTAAAAGTTAAACACACCATTTCTGTGGGAAGTCTTTTTGTCTACAGTTATTACCAGGAGTCTGGTATTGGAGCAACAGATCTTGGATCCAAGCAGACCTGCTTGGACAAAGATGAAGAACATGCAAGGTGCTACTGGGGTTACTGGTTCTGCTCTGAAAGCAGTCTCAACCCAGAGGGAAATTAAAAGATAGGAGCACAAGTGCAGCTGAGTTTTCTTCAGCAGCACTTGAACTATGCCCAGCACTGCACGGAATGGAGAAGACAGTATTTCTGTGTCATTTTGAATTCCTCTTTTTCAGTCATCAGTGTAGGCTTCTCTGTGCTCTCTTGTTTCAGACCCTATAGAGTTGCTCTGCCAACTGGAAATTGGCCAATATGAATGTGTGACAGAGATGTTGCCAGATTTTGATTATACTGTTGAATGCTTTTTCCTAGCCACCCAAGTATTCCCTTGCCACACTGGCAGTCTTTGAAGAGAGGATCCAGGGGATTTATGGTCCTTAATCAATCCTAAGAACCTGTCCTGTCACTTACTATCACCTTTACTGCCAGTTATTGTTGCTCACCCAGTGCTTTGTAAGAAAATATTGAATCACTGACCCGTTTTCATGTCATAACCCAGCACAGGCTGTTTTGTAGCCCTTCCCCCCTTGTCCAAAAATTAGGACACGTTGTATTGTAAACTTGCATGGCCATTAAATGATGCAAATATAGAATGGGTTGCAGTATCTGGGAAATTAAGTCCAAGGGTGCCCAGTTGCAGCACAATCAGCTGAATATGGCATTCTTCTTGCTCCTGACCTTCTGGGGAAAGGAACTCTACTTGATAAAGCAGAGTACTTAAACAGTTATAATTTGTGTTTAGTAAGCATTTGTACTCCTGCAGATCAGCTAAAGGGCCCTTATGGTGTAAAAGCCTATCTATGCAGTAGGCAACCATGCTGGTTTATTTAAAAGATGAAAAGTGGCTACTTAGACATCATCACTCAATCCTGTGTCTATTTCAAGTTCCCATTTGCATCCTGTTCAGAAAGTCATTTAAGAGGTTAAAAGGACACAGTAAGCAGGAGTAAGTTTTCTATATTTCATAGCTAAAATTTCTAAAAAATCTTGGAGAAGAAGAGAAGGTGATATCATATAACATCTGAGTTCCACCAGTAGGTAGCTTACTGCAATTCCTTTGTATGTCAGAAATAGTGTGGCAGCAGGACCAGGGCAGTGATTGTCCCCCTTGTTGGGCACTGCCAAGGCACCTCCAGTCTTGGGTTCAGTTTTGGACCTCTCACAACAGGAAAGACATTGAGGGGCTGGAGTGAGTCCAGAGACGGGAGCAGAGCTGGTGAAGGAGTTGGAGCACAAGTCTGATGAGGAGTGGCTGAGGGGGCTCAGCCAGGAGAAGAGGAGGTGCAGGGGGACCTTCTTGCTCTCCACAACTCCCTGACAGGAGTCTATGTCTGTCTATCATATCTGTCTGATAATAACTCTCTTCCTCTCTCATTCATGAGAACAGAATTACTCAGAAGTATTCTTGAATTAACATGTGAGATCAGCCTTGTGAATTACCAGGAAGAAATTCCAGAATCTTGTCATTTTTTTTGTTGTTTATTTTTGGGTTTTTTCTGCAAATTGAGTCTAAGCCTTCATACTTTGCTATTCTTTGAAGCAAACTTCATTGATAAGACAGATGTTTTCCAAACTTGGAACTGTGATACAAACACAAAGATTTTGCTTTTGGTTAGTTCCCATGGCACAAAACAAACAGGACTTTGAGAAATCAGTGAAGGCCTACATGCAATGTGCTTCATACTCTTAGGGGTTTATATTCACAGAAATGTAGTTAAGAAATAATTCCAAGTTATAAACTGATTCAGAGTTGCCACATTCGAAGTATTTGACAGTGGAGTGCAAACCAGAAATCAGTCCCACCACTGACCCTTTCCCATCTTGAGAAGATGGGTTTAAAGAAAACCCTGACCTTGAGGCAAAAACAGATCTGCTGTTAGCCAGCATTGATTGCTTTTCACTAACACTGGGTTGATCTTCAGCATGGTTCAGTAGAAGGGAGTTTAGCTTATTACTAATAACAATTTCAAATGTTCAAACTTTCAAGAAGAGAGATCAAATAGTGGTCCCATGAAAGTAGAACTGAGTTTTTCTAAAGAAGCAGAAGTAGCAACACTGCCCAATAAAAACCCAATGGACAAATCTCTACTTCTCAGTTAAACCTGGGGAAATACTAGTTCTACCAATTAATGAAAGGGAAATTTGAAAACACTCCTGAAATATTGGCAAATTGTTCTAATAAGGGAACTTTACCCATTATTTTTTCAATACTCTAATATTGGAACCGCACAAGTAGAAATGTGACGAAAAGAATTAAAGTTACAGGGATGAACTTTTCTGATTTTTTGGATGAACACACATTTTTTTATTCTCACTGAGATTAATTTTTCAGGTATATCTCAAAACCACAAATATTCTGTGTGTCAATAACTTAGCAGATTTTTCAGTTGAATATGCTGCTTTGGATATTTATGTTACTGTAGACTAATTAACTATTTCCTCTAAAAAAGTAATGAATCCCCTCTCAGAAAGCACAGTAAAACAAGGCTTTCAGTATTTGTGTCATTTATTTTATTAATAGTTAGGTCTTAACTGAGTTGAGGTTTTTCTTCCTGGGTGCTAGAGAAGGCTGCCTTCATGTAGGATTTTTTCCCACCTATGAAGTGGTTGGTAGTGGGCCATTATCCTTCACTGTATTGTGCTCACTTTAAATTTTTGTGCCTTGGTTTTAGAACCCAGAGGATTGCTGTGTGATACACTGAGTGATAAATTGCTGCTAGGGGAAGTTTATTGATCCCTGTGCTATGGATGATTTTCATATGACGTTCTCATTCGGTAACAGAATACTTTCTATAGATTTCCTGAGCTGATTAAATAAAATCAGAATTGAGACAACAATGCTCCTGGTCAGGTTGAAGGTGAGACACTCTCTCTCCTTCAAGGCACAGACACAGGAAAGAGGAGAGCAGCTGAACCAGCAGAACATGATCTCAAAGTCCCCTCTTGGAACACCTTCCTGAAGTTTTGTGGCTTAGTGTCCAAACAACAAACAAGCAAAGACAGAGGGAGGTGGATAACAAACTGTTCTCTCTGCAGCCTCTTTCCTGGGGGCAGGAAAGTTCTGCATCTCTTCCCCTCCCTGCAGAAAGGAACCAGGGCTAAGAAAGCTGAAAGAGGAGGCAGAAGCAGGGCATAGCACAGGATTGCGAAGAGGCAGAGTCTGATGAATAGAAGGAAGAAAATTTGGCATCATATCCTGATGAAGGATGCTCAGGGTCTACAATTGCCTAAAGGAAGATTTTTTTTTTTAAATATTGTTTTTTCTGAACAGGTTTGTTACTGAACAGTGAGGAAGTCAGTCTAAAACATATTTAGGATTCTTGTCCCTTTTTTTACTTAACAATAGTTTGGTACCATAAAGGCACAAACTCTTCTATTCTAAAAACATTCTCTCCCAATTTCTGTTAATTTTAAATATCTTTTTAATAGCATTTTTCAAAGCCTTCATGAGTAATTAAGAAAAATAATAAAATAAGGTCAGCAGTAGTTTAGTAACCCACTAATTCTTTTAATTCAACATTAGGAGGTGGCAGTTCATTGCTAACAATGCTACTGTTGTCTCTGTCCTTCTAGGCAAAGAACCAGAAAACATTTCCCAGCTAATTGGAAGCTCCGTGCAGTGCTCCCTCTTTTAAGGCATGGAGCATCCCATCAGAAATGCCAGTGGCTAACAGTGCAGTTATTAATAGAACCAGCCCCAGGGATGAAACAATTGGGCTGCTTGGAGCACTGGGATTGCTGGGCCACAGCCCGTGCCCAGTCCATCCCACAGGCAGCCCAGCATGGACAGAATGGCATGGCTGGGCACTGAAGCAGATTGTGAACAGGCAATGGGAAAGGGCAGTGCAGGGCCTGGGCTCTGTAGGGAACAATGCTTCCCAGCAAATCCCTGCACGGAGTCAGAGGGACGGCGGGATGTGCAGTGACAGTTCATGCTCCGTGATCCGTGGAGTGAGGATTAAGCAGACTGCACACACAGGGCTGGCCAAGGTGCCTCACAATGCAGATCTGTGGGAATGTGCTGTGTCTGGGGTTCTGCTCTCCCAGAACTCTGCCTTGTGGCTCTCAGCTGCTCTCACAGGCCAGGCCAGATGGAAGCTCTTCCATGCAAAACATGTTTGGTCCTACTGCAGTGCTCTCACAAAAGCCCATACTTTCTTTGGTTTTTTCACCATCCAGGTGTTCCCAGCCCAAATCATGGAGAGCTGTCAACTCTTGAAGAAATCAATGGAACTCAAAAGCAGATGTTTTGTTGGCTGAGGAGGACCAACTGTCTTAGACGCCATGTGTGTGTCCTGGGCATATGCAGGAAAGAGGTATGTGACCTTGAGAAGTCAAACCAAAGAAGGGCCTGCAGCCAAATTGTGCTGCTAAGATTGCTGCCAATGTTTCACTGGTAGTTTTCCCAGATAACAGTACTTCAGAATAAATCTTCATTGCCTTTTTAAGGTTACATGGGTTGTAACCTTCTTTTAACTTCCTGCCTTAGTCAGCTCAGCTACAGTAACTACAGCTCAGCACAGGTCTGGCCACCACCTCCATTTCCACATCCAGGCCATGGCCTCCTGGTTTGCCAAAAGGGCCAGCTGGTGTACAGCACGCATCCTGCCCGAGCCAAGGGGTGCTGGCTTGCAGGGACTGTGTCCTCCCTTTGCTGATTGCTCTCTCCTGGCTTGCCTGGTGCACAGCACAGGTGAAGAGAAACCCAGCTGTGCTGCTCTGGTTCTCTCCTGCCCTTAATACCCAAGCCTGTTCTAGGGGGCATTAGACACTTTTAGAAAAGTAACTGCTTTTTAAAAGTAGCTACTTTTACAGGGCAATTCTGCAGGAGTCTGGCTGTACCTTACAAGTATTTATCTCCAAGGCTGGAAGTGTATCAAATGGGTAAATGTAATGATTTATTATTCACTGTTGACTTTCAGCATAAAGATTTTCAGCAAAAAGATTTTGTGTTCCCTAGATGAAAAATTGAAATTATAGTCTATGTGCAGCCAGATGATTATATACATTCCTTCGAGTTGCTTCACTTTCCATTCCTTTTGATAGACTGTAAGGTATAACATTAGATAAAGAAATGGACAAACTGGGCTGTGGGTTGTTTTTAGGGTTGTGGGGTTTGTTTGTTTGTTGTTTTTTGGAGATTGGTGTTTTGCCTGTGGGGGCAACTTGGAAGTTCAATTGTCTGTCTGTAGAGAATGCAAAACACATCTGAGGTCATTTTGCTGCTCAGGATTAAGGCAATAATAGTATCCAATAATAGTTAATGCAGTTACAGATTTTTTCATTTTCTCTTTATCAAATCAAGGGAGATAGCACACCTCCTGACACAGGTCACATTTCACTCAGGGGAGAATGCCACCCTGCTGATCTGGGAAATAGAACACAATGTGGCTCACATGAGCTTGCATGTGATGGCAATAAGTGAAATTGATTTCTGACAAAATCCCACAGGTAATGTGAGCAGTATCCTATCAGTTTCAATCAATAAAAATTGCTAATTGTGTTTACTGGTTGTTAGGCTAAAAATGAGATACAGGATTTGGCCTTACAAAAATACAGCTTCCCTAAAACACAGTTAAGGCACAAAGAGAAGCAGCAGGATGGGAATGGTGGTGTGGCAGACAGTGGTGACTGACAGGGGGTAGAACCAAGCTAGAAAGAAGGATCTTTTATTGGAAGGGGATTAGAAAAGTGGAACCTTTCTTTTCCGACCATCAAATCCAGAATTTTTGAAAGTACACTGCAGAGCAGTGGTTTGCCAGTTCATGGTTCTGAGGTTAGCACTGGTCTCTAAAATTTTAAACCATGGCTGATTAAATAATTGGGGAAACAGAGACAGAAAAAGACATTTTTTCAATAAAACAAACAAAAAGTAGGAAAATGGGAGTAAAGTATCAACATTCAATATTCAGACTTAATTTTATTTCATTTCAGTTAAATGAAAGTTGCCAGGGCTCTGGACTTCTTTTCAAAGCCTGCTTTGTATTTGGATTATTTTTTAATATTTAAGACCTCAATGGCCCTTTAATTGAGTAAGTTTGCAACATGCTGCAAGAGACACTATCTTTCTTTAGAAACAGTAAGCTGCCCCAGCATTTTATGTTTGCATGAGTGGAGGACTATTTTATTGAACCACTGTGGGTCAAGGGCATTACAGTCTCTAGAGAGACTGGTGGGTACAGTTTATTTATCTTTAACAATATAAAATGTGAAATTCAGAGGTCAAGAGAGCAATAGAGAGAAATCTTCCTTTTAAGTGTCTGTTCATATATTTATATCTATAAAATCTCATAAAACTTTCACTTTTCTGTCATTCACATTATATGACCCTCAGCAACAAATGTCATTTTTAAAATAACCTCATCCATTCTTAATTTATGTTGCAAGGATTGCATTCAATCATACAGTTTAACTCTCATCACCTTTATTAAACACTAATGGGAAAACTGACATTCCTTTTTCTAGCAAAAAAATTATTAATTAGTTATAGTGCATGATTTTAATGTAAAACTGCTTTTGAATTGTGAAAAAAAAAGATTAGGGCATTTTTAAATTTGTAAGTATTATTCAAAATGTTACAAATTATAGTTGAGAGTACTTTTGAGAGCTGAGATGATTCAAGTACTATCTTATTACTGATTGAAGCTTTAAGAAATCTAGCCAAAAAAAGCGCCTTGCATTGCAACCCTGCTGTTTCCTGGCATCCTTTTGCTATGTCAGTAGCAAACTACTTCCAAAGAAATAATCACTCTTGCAATCCCACCTAACCAACCTTGCCCTGATCAGATGGACTCCCTGTAAAAACACACAAAGTTGTTATTTGGGAAGCAACAAACCTGGGGGTTTTGCAGAATGTATTTTTTGGGTGGTTAGACCACTATCTTAATTATAAATGGGTTTCAGGGAGTTGGTTGCTATAGCAACAGTCTATTTAGTGCTTTTTTCAGAGTGAAACCCTACTTGTCTGTATGTTCAAGAGAAGACAGAATGGCTAAGGAAGGAAATGGAGCTTTTATTTTTCCAAGAGCCATAAATTGCAGCATCCTCTATTTAAAGTACACAGATGGAAGAGCTGCTCCTTTTCCTCAGTTTTTTTTCCTGCTGCTGAGAAGCCCCATTTGATGCTTTGGTAAAATACAACCTTCCCTTATTACACAAATGCAACTGCTCTAGGGTTAATTAAGGATGACACCCAATCAGATTTTTCCTAAAAGTGCAGCTGAAAGCAGAGGACACAATCTCTTTGAAAATCTGGAGCTGTGAAAATTTCTGATGCAGCCTTGTGCCTCATGTCTCCTGCAGCAAATCAGGGTCCCTCTCCATCTGACTGAAGTCAGATAAAATTTCTCCTGCCATTGATTTCTCTGCAGCTCCCTGGCTGTGTATCACAGACCCAAAGCCACCTTGACTTGATTTTTTCCCTTCTGTTGGCTGTGAGGTGGAGAAACATAACAAAGGGGTTGGGGGGGTGTCAAAATTCCCTAATCCTGCCTGGCCATGGGTTGTGATCCTCCCACATCCTTCAGGGACTGCCTGCACTTGTGCAGTGTGAGCAAAGCACAGAACCCAGGTTCTGGGGGGTTAAGCAGAGCTTGGCTGGCATATTCAGGATTTACCTGAAGAGGCATTTCCAGGCTCTTCAGGGTGGGGAGAATTGTCTGGTAGGGGTAATGAGCTACCAGGAATTGTCAGCTTCACTCACAGGCATATGGGAAAGGAAACAGAGTTTTAAAGTAGGTTCAGTCTCCAAGAGGGGGCAGAAGGAATTTCAGGCATGTGATAGGGAAGAGCCTGCCTGGAGCAAGGTAAATGGAAAGTTGTCATGGAAGGAAAAAGAAATGGATTTGGAAAGTAAAGTATTGAAGTTGGAGAAGACTAGTGAAGAGGAGATGGAGAGAAAGCCCTTCTTTGTTCTCCATAAGACAAAGAGGACCTTCCTTTTTATGGTTCTCCAGGAATCTTTTCTGTATCTTGACCTGCAGACTGACAGTTTCCCCTTGGACGATATAATCACCCCAAGATGGAGGATAGCTGATTGTGGGAAGAGAGAAATTGCTGGCTCTAGTAGCTTGGTGTCATTTGTGCAATTGTCACCCCTGGCTGACACTGTTATTAAGTGCCACAAGATCTTTTAAGCTTTCCCTGAGCAGGTCTGCCACATGGCTGTAGAGAGAAGCTCAGAATATTGCCTTATTTCACAGGAAAACCCCAACATACAGCATTTCTTTGTGTCTCTCTCTCCTGAGCTCTATTTCTGTCCAAAAACTGTGAATATCTTTCTCACCTTCAAATGTAAAAGAGATGCAGTCCCCATGAATTGAGAGACAGAAGAAACTTGTCACACAGATGTGCACAGTCCAGTCTTCCTGGAAGAACTGACCTATAGGAGAGTTTGCTTAAAACAGGACAGCCTTCCATAAGACCTGATGGGGAACTGTGTTCATTTTGGGCATTTCATTAGAACAGTGCAGCTCCCAGTGCTCCAGTGCTCATGACAATGGTCTTTTATGCCTTTCACTGGATGATCAACTTTTTTGCTCTTAATTCAGCCAGATTTAAAATTATCTGTTTGGGTTTGAGTTTTTGGGTTTTCTTGTTGTTGCTTTTGCGTTGGGTTTGTTTGTTTGGTGGGGTTCTTTGTTTTGTTTTTTTAGAAAAATACAGAAAATCTACTGATGGTGGGGAATTCTGTGCTTTCCATTTCTCTGAACTGTGTCTTCATTTACAGAGACCCCAGGCTTTAATACTGAGGCATGGCCTCTGCCCTGAATCACAAAAAGTCTGTAATCTCCCCAGTGTTGCTAGACCACAAAAGGGACAGTGCCTGTTTTAGGAACAAATAGATGTCAGAAAAGGAGAAAATTCAAAAGGAATATTTTTTAAGTTTCACAAAGCAAAACTGATAAGTATGGCACAAAAGACACAAGATTGTAAGAGGTGCCTTAAAGACATTAAACTGTGAAAGGTTCAAAACAGAAATTAGAAGGCTTTGAAGTTCCTATGCTTAAGGGCATTTGGAAAAGGGAGCATTAAACCCAGACACCCAGAAGGAGCCAAGGTCTAGCTCAGACAGTGCTGGTGGCCAGAAGTTAGGAGATTGATTATTTCAGATTTCTAAATTCTCCATTTCCCCTGTTTCTGCCCCTCCTTTTCCAAACACATACTGCAGCCCACTGGCAAAGGTAGAATGCAGAGTTTTCTGGAGGCCTCTGTTTCTGCCCCCCTGCATTTTCTGATGGAGGAAATGGAACGAAACATTTTACACTTGAGATCCAAAAAGCTGAGGTTTCTACTCTTTTTTTACTAGCTGGCTTGTGAGTATAAATGCCATCAGAGTCTTACAGCCCATTCTCAAGGTGAGGATCTCCTTGTCATTGTGTTTCTCCATGACTGTATTCCAGAGGGAGCCAGATCCTCTCCTGTATGAAAGAAGCAGCCTGCTCTGGATGCAAGGCTCTCACTTTCCCCTTCTTCCCACTCTTATGCCTTCCCAACCTGAAGTGAAGCAGGTTTTCTTCAGAATGGTAACAACTGATTCATTTAAACAAAAAGGGCCCAATTCCATAATTCTATAGCCAAACTTCTGTAGCCCAAACCTGACATATATTTTTGCACTTTAATGTCAGACAAGACACTAAGCCTCTGAATGAGCAGTTAGTGTGTTTGCATTCTGCCTTGGCTTCTCCCCATTTCTCATACAGAGGCACTGTATGTTTCACATGTCCTGTCCCTCAGACCATGCTGCTGTTCTTTTTCTTTTTTCCCTCCATTGCTCTCCCCTCAGAAATCTCAAATTCAAGGTTAAAGGAGTCAGGGAGCCAATTTCTGCTCCCAGGGTTAAATTTGGGAATCATTGCCCTAGCTTCAAATTCATGCTGGTGCGGTGAAGATGAGAATTTAGCTTTCTGTACTGTTGTCAACAGGGGGAAAATAGAGTCCCTATAAGGCTGTATCCATGGAAACCATCCTGCTGCAATAGCGGGTAAAGCAGCAAATCAATTCCTTCAGTTTTAAAATGAAACACATTATAGTGCATCTGGCATTTAAGAGATTATCCGTGCTGATAACTGTGGAAAAACCCTCCTCTAGCAAGTACACTGGCAAAAACATTTCTTTCCCATGACAGAATTCTGATTTTGGGTAGAATGATCATTGATGACAAAGTACCATGAAGACAGTGCAGTGAGACAGAGCCAAGTCCAGAAGCAACAGCATTTAATGAAGGAGAAAATCGTTTAATTTAGCATTTAGCCCAAGTATCTGGGCACATGGTGACTAAGATTCAAATGTATTAGCAGAGGCAGTGACCTGTCACCTCTGTCTCCCTGCTCTTTGCTTCCGTGGTACCACGTGTGACAAACACAACGTTTGTACCTTGTGATGCATTTGTGTGGTCAGGAGTGTGTGTGTGCATGGCTGGTGGGCTGTCAGATGAGATTTCAATACCCACTGCAACTTGCTCTGGGTAACTGACTTGATACAGGTGTGTATTTCAGAGCCAGAGGCATTTCCAGTGCAGAAGATGTGCTGGCTGTCTCTGTGCTGTATTCTTGTTACATTTCATCATGTGCAGCTGGAGAGACCATCCCTTTACTGTGCCATGGAGGGAGCATGGAAATAGGAGGATTTCTTACACCAGACTTCAAAAGCTACCATACATTTTTCCTGCTGTATGCACAGAGGTTCTGCCTTTATTTTTTCACCTGTTAAGGTATCTCTCCGACCATTTTGAGAAATAATACCCTATTTGAGCAGAAAACTGCCTGTACTCAGATGAGATTTCATTCTGCTTTTCCTTTTTATCAAATCCAAATATTGCAAGGGTTCAAATCTGCCTTCTCTATGCATATCAGATACAGAAATTATCTGCCTGGGAGACATACAACCTTATTTAAGAGAGAGGGAGTGAAGCTGAACCAGGAGGGAATAAAAAGCATTACAGGAATTGCCTAAACCTTGAGTAGCCCTTCAGTTGATGAGGATCAGATACACATTCCTCTGTCACTTTGCAGTGCCTAGGCTGCATTTTATCTGCTTCTGAATCTCAGTTCCTTGATAACAGCAATCACATATACAATACTGTCTTCTTTTATCTACATCTGCCCCATCTATTATAGCAATCCCTGTTTGATTGACAGTTATGTATTTTTTTCTGACCTGAGGGCAAGCTTATTGCAATGCACTCCTTTCAGGGCTATCACTGAAACACATCCAAAATCTTCAACTGGTGCATAATGTGGCAGTTCAGCATTTGAATGAAGTGAACACATATTGTTGGGGGCACAAGAGGTTTTGTTGCTCTGTCACGTCTACCAGTTAATGGAAGATGCAGCTCAAACCCCATTAAGTGGTAGAAATGGCTCAGTGGTCTGAAATGCTGCTGTTTGCAGAGAGTGTTTTGTTCTACACGTGTCCAACTGCTATGACATCCAGTGTTGTCTGTTTGTTCAGTTCCAGGGGTTTTAAGAGTCAGGAAAAGACCTCCCAATGCACTGCTTGAGGACTGTGCTTCCTTTCTGAAAATGAAATTTCCTGATGAAAAGCCTGTGTTGAAAATCACAAATTTCTGCAGCTTGTTTTCTATGATCCATGAATGTACAGACCTAGGAATCCTCTCTGTATTCAGGGGTTGGACTGTGTTCACTGTTAAGTCCTAATCTTTAGATATTGAAGAATGAAAATTATACTTTTCATTGCATTTTTTATCCGTAATTCTCACTTTCTACATAGACCTTCCATATTCCCATGTGAGGAATCCTGGGGCTCCTGGTGAGCTGAGATACAAGGCATTTGTAGGGCCTCTCTAAAAGGCCAGGGAAGGGAGGAACAGAAGAGGAGCTGTGACTGACATTTCTTGTACCATTCTTCATCACAGTCCTGTGTCTGTGCTTGTCAGGGTAGCAAAGCCCTAGAGACCAGGCATGGCCCAGGGGAGCCCTGGACACCTTTTGGAGCAGAGAGATTGGGCTTGTTTTCACTGTGGGTCCTGGGAGATGTTGAGATGGGACAAAACCTGGAGATTTTAATGGCTTTTGATAAGGGCTTTTCCTCTGCCCTGTGACAAATGGCAAGAAAGGTGACCTTCCCACCTCCTTCAGGTCAGACCTGGGAGTCCATGGCAGGATCAGGGGCTGCATTGGTCCTGAGGGACAAAGCAGGAGCCACCTCTGGATCTGTCTCCCAGCTCCTAGGTGTGGCATTTTAGAGCACTCCTTGTGTCTGAGCTCTCGCAGTTTGCACAGTCATGTCCAGCGTAGGAGTGTTTCTCAGGGCTGTCTGTCTCCATGGATTCTGAGGTGACACCATGTTTGTACACTGCCTCTCCTGCTCTGCCACCCCCACGACGGAGGCAAAGCTCCTGAGTCATCTTCACAAAGATTGAAAATTTCTGGCAAACCTGTAGGCCGTCTGTTTATGTGGGCAGGCAAGAAAACATCGGGTAGGAAAACCAGTCACACACCAGTGTTTGTATCTGTCCCCACAGCCAGTTCTTTTAAATGACATTTTAACTATTGTCTAAATTCCTTTTCTGTAAAAAATTGTAACAAACAGCAACTTTGCTGTTAAATGATTCCTTAAAATGAGCCCAGTCCTCAAAGTCACTTTATGAATACATAAATCCCATCCATTTTCTAAAATTTCATTCATTTTACTTTTTGAGGAACCTTTATCAAAAATCAGCAGTTCCCTCTTGGAAAAAAAGCTTGAATTGCCTTTTCTCTGGGACTCAGGTGAAAGCATGACCTGGTCACATTCCTGCCATGGCAGGTATCATCAGTGCTGGCACGTGGTGGCACACAGCAGCTGCCACTTGATACAATGCAAAGAATGTGCCCCAGGTCCAGTAATGTCTACTTGTGTTACATCTTGTTCAGTGTAAAATCTCTCCACTCCTGACAGTCACACAGCTCCCTTCTCTGTTTCTATCATTCCACTCCTCAAAATTAGAATTCTTTCCATGCCTAGCCTGCAACGGCAGCAATATTCCTAGCAGTACCCTGTGGATTAATATTCACAGCAAAATAAAAATATCAGGCCAATGCATACATTGATCTGTTCTAACCCCAAGCAGCTGTGCCTAGTCCTGGTTCCATACATAAACCAGCTGTAAGCACAAACCTTGCTTCATCTGTACTCAGTTTATAATTTCAGAAATATCTAAAAGAGATGAGTAGTTCTAAGGACTATGGTGTGTCCTTGGATGGCAAGTTCTGCTAAAAATCCTGGTGACACAAGAAGGTGAGTTACTAATCAGCAGAACCACCACAAATGCGGCATTGTTTACAACAAAAATGGAAAAAAACCCAAGACCACTTCATTCATTTGAGAAAGACCTAATTTATGGATGAACAGATTATAACTATACAGCGTGTTTGTTAAGGCTATGGAAGACTGACAGTCTCTGGCCCTTAGCTTCATGCAGACCCCTGAAAAATATCCCTGTCTGCAATGGGAGCCTTGTTAGTGGGCAAGGTCATTTTCACAGTGGCATAAATAGAAATGCAGGTGGCTGAATCTACCCAGACTTGAAAATGGAAAGGTGTTCTTGCCTCATGCAGAGAGAAAAGAAACACTGTCCTTTTCTGTTTGTGCTGCTTGGGAAGCCTTTAGAGATGACCAGAAAGCAGTCACACTGCTGTGAGCAGCAAGAGCCAAAGAAATGTTGTGTTCCCTGTATCCTTCTGTTCAATAGTGAGCTGTTCCTTAATTCTCTGTCCTGGCCCTTGTCTCCTCTTTGTCTTCCACCAGCTCCAAAGGGGCCTTCTCAGAGGCCAAGGCTGGGCAGAGTCCAGCCAATCTGTCAGATTTGGCAGGGCAAATGACAGAGAATTTACCCAAGTTTCATACTGCTACAACAAATTCCTCTCAGCAGCTGGAGGCCAGAGGATTTCTCAGCTGGCACAGAGTCAGAACTCTGTACAGACAGTGCCTGCTCTGGCCTGAAGCCTCGTGTGACAGGCAAACCTGAACCAGCACAACCACTGCGTGCTCCATCAGCTGTTTCTGATTTGCAGCAAAGGTGTTTCTTACCCTTCTTACAGGGCAGATTCTGGCTCTCCCTAGGCTATGTGAGTGTGGCTGAAGGATTCTCAAATGCTTCAGGTGCAGCACAGACCCTGTGATCCCTCTCTTGAGAAGCCTGTCAAGCCCTGCATGTGGAGAATGCCTTGGCTTCAGCTCTTGCTCTGCCACGGCACAGTTTGACCAGAGACAAACTGCACCTTCTGAATGAGCACTTCATGTTTGGAAGAAGGAGGACCATCCTTTTGGTGCACTTAGGAGCACCAGGACAGCACTGTGGCCTTTCCTTTGTGCTTGAGAGCACGCCACATTTGTGCACCTGCAGACAGGGCACATCTGCACTGTGATTTCACACTGCACATCCCTGGCTTTCTCGTGTGACCCCCAGCATAAATGACAGACCCTGAATCCCTCAGTCTCCCCTGTTAAGTGTCCCTGTGTGAAAAGGGAACAGATTGAATTATTTCACATTTAATTTCACCCTTCCCCCAAGCACTCACCTTCTCCATGCAGGTGTGTCACTGGTGGTTCCTGGCTGTCACCACTGTATCCCGGGCCACTGCCTCTAGGAGAGGGGACAGAGCAGTCCCTGCAGCCAGGCCATGGCAGGGGCTCTCTGCACAGTTCCAGGGCCCTGGGCTGCACTGCTTGGCCTCCTCAGGCTGCAGCGGGTCGGACAGACAGACAGCCGTGCTGTGTGAGCCCTGTGACAAGGTACCAGCTATGTCTGGGCAGACAGAGTTAAAGAGAGGTAAAAATGTTGGTCTACTAAGAGATGTCTCAGGGCCAGAGTCACTTGGACTGAGACCAAAGTCCTTTAAATAGGAGAGTGCTTGATTATTCAGCTGGGCATATTCAAAACTGATCTTGCTTTGAGTAACCTCATCTAGGATTTTTGCTCTACTTTGCTGATCTTCAGAGCAAATTTGCTCCCCATTTTGCTTCAAGTGATAAAGACTGCTAGACTGGAAACTTGTGTCATAGTTGTATTGGTTTGTGCTAGGAATACTGGGATATTCTGGAATTTGAGCAATGCAGCTGCATTCATTGTGCAACAACAACTTGTTTTTGTACTGAGACATCTTATGAATGACACTGTTCATTTCATTCCCGATGTATTTGTCTTCCAGGTGCTTATTTTCATAGCTGATTTTTAATGATGCCACCTGTGTTACACAGTGCTCTAAGAGCTGCACTATGTTAGTGCTGCTCTCTGTTGGTGTGGGGCTCATGTAGCTCTGGAAGTGATTGAGGGCTAGAGGCTGCAGTGGTTTGTCACAGGAAATAGAGAGGGAGTGATACATTGGTTTATTTCTGTCTTCCCTCTCAGGGGGATCTCGGAGTGAGGTCGCAGCAGTCTTGTAGGAGTAACATGATTCTACTTCGTGAGTATCATCTAATGAAGGATTTTCAGAGCTCTGGGAGCCACTCTCTCTGTTCAGCTTTTCTGGCAGTGGGTTTTTATCTCTGGATGTCTCACATCCCAGGGAAATTGCTACCTTCTCCTTCTCAGTTGAAGATGTCTGCAGATTGTTTCTGTTAACCTGTGATTGTGGTGCATAACTTAATGATCTGGTGGTTTCCACAGTCCCAGGCACTGCAGGTAAGTCCTTGTGGTCACTCCCTTCTCTTCCTTGGAAATCCAGATCAGATGTGTTCAGGCAGGAGTCCAGGCTGTGGTCTCTTCCAGCAATGTTTGCTGAAGAGGCCTGGGTTTCATGTTTGCTTTCCTCCAAAGGCACACATAGGTTAAAGGTATTAGATTCACCCTTGCCTGCTGTCTCCTGCTGAGCTTCTGTGCTCCCTTTCTGCTCTGGACTGGGACTGGGCAGGATCAATGAATCATTAGATTTTTCTGGCTGTGATTGAGGACTCTGAAGAGAGTCAGGGGAGGAGATGAGTCCCGAGTGTTTTCGTAGCCAGTTTATTATGCCCATGGTCAGTGAAAGCTCAGTATCACAGAGCTTTAGCAAACATTCTTTGCCTTTCCATGTGCTGTGGAAAAAACCCTGGCTAATGATGTCTAGAGTTGGTTGGGAAGCCATGTTCTCCTCAGCTCCAACATGAAAGCTGTAAATGGACAAAGGGATTTCAATGGCTTGCTCTGAAACACTTTCAGAGGCACACAAGTCATCATCAAGGATAGGGTTTACTTTGACTTCATTTGGGTCGTAGAAGAGCTCATAAAGGGCATCTCCACTGTAGCTGTCTCTTGGAAATCTGCCTGGGACGCCAGGGGTCTGGGCTTCCTTCAGTTCATCATCTTGTCCAGGAGAGAATGAATCATAGTAGCCTTCATCACTCGTGGATGTGGATTCCTGGTTTTCACTTTTCGGTGTTTCTGTTTCTGTGGAGCTGGCTTTGGAATTGTCACCTTCTTTATCAGGTGACACCTGGGGGTCTGTGACCAGTACAGCAGCCTGACTTCTGTCCTTTTCTGTGTCAGAACCAGGCATCTTCAGTAACTTCTTTTCAAACAGAGCACTCTGATGCAGCCTTACTGATTTGTTGATGTTGTCCCAAAACTTTGCAAATTCCACTGTCTCATTCTGGCCAGGAGAGGCCAGCTGCTCCACCCCACCTTGGAAGGAGCCCATGCCAGGACTGTCTTTGTGCTTGCTTCGCCTCAGCAGAAGGTCTTTGCTGCTCTCCAGCTCCAGGTGAGCGGAGCTCTCATCAGCAAAGATTTCCCCACAGCCAGTGAGGGAGTCAAAGCTCTTCAGGGAGGCAACATCTTCACACAGGGCATTGCAGTAGTCGTAGGAGGAGTCAGACTGCAGTTCACTGTCTGAGCAGTCCTGTGACAAGCAATCAGCTGCACAAGCTTCTCCAGTTTTGAAAAGATACTTTGCAAGACGTCCAGACAACTCACTCTTGCAGCCTGGAGAGGACAGGTTCTTGTCCTTCTCCAGCAGAAATGAGAGGCTGTCTGGTTTATTTTTTCTTAAATGAAATATATCTCTGAGCCCTTTCTTAGATCTCTTGAGGGAAATCCTCTTCCTGGGGATGGTTTTTGCGACAGCTGGTACAAAAGGCATCTGTGGCACAAAGTTCCTGTAATCAATCATCTGACTGCTGCAGGCAGACTGGCTGGGGCTGACCACACACTCCTTCTTACTGCTGGAGCTGGACATCCCTGAAAAGCTGATGCTATTGACAAGTCGGCCCTTGCCCTTTCCAACAAAACCCTCCTCACAGGCCCTGCTGCTGGGGCTGCAGCTCTCTGTTTTGTCTGCCTCAGCAACGCAGTCATGGGTTTTACTCTTCCTTACAAGCTTGTAGGAGGAGCCAGATGATTTTTCCAGGTTGTGACCACCAGCTCCACTCCTTGCTGCTCTGGTAGAAAATCTGTAGTTCTTGTGTGTGGCCAAACATGCCAGCTGGACTTCGGCCACACTTTGGTTTCCCTCCAGAGCTGCCTTTTTGTCTTTGCCCATCTCATCTTTGTTGGTAGGAGCTGCATGCACTGGTGGCACCTTCTCATGTTGCACACTGGATTTTATGAAGGTCTTTCCTCTCTTGAGCTCCATACTGCTTCCTCACATCTGTTTCTGTAAAGAAAACAGCAGAACAACTATTGTGAGGTTGGTGGGTAGCACTAGTAAATTTAGAAAGCAAATGGAGAACAAAGGAAGGGTTTTTAGCCATTATAAAATTGAGCTTCTCTGCCATCAGACATTTCCATCATTGAGTCATGGTACTGCATGAGAAACAGACTGAGTGAAACTAAAGGTGTGTTGGCTGAAAGAGTCAACATGGAGAAAACAGTGCACATCATGGGTTGGTAGTTGAGGCTCACTGAACATTTTGTTTGATAGAAATAAATTTGCATTGAGAAATAGAAATAGATTTGCATTGAGGATTATGACTTCAGGATGGCTTTTAACAAGGTAAAGGTCCTGTTCTGAAGGTAGAAAATGCATCAGTGAAAAGCAATGCCTGAGGAAGTTCAACATATGAATGTGTGTATCAGGTAGGCAGCAGTTCATAGATCTGTACCTTAGAAGAGGACAAAAAACTTAAGCTGGGGAATGTCCTGAGAAAACGGATCAGACTTTTGACACACAACACTCATTTTATATTAAAATAATCCTTATCTGTGAATACAAAATCCATAAACCTTGGTACTAACCTGGAAGCATGCAGGGACTGAATTACTGCTTTTGCTTCCCACTGAGCATAATATATCATTTTCTACACTGCAACTTTTATTGTCAAAAATCAAAAATGCCACACTGAAAATCATTGTTAGTCATGACAGAAGTGTGATCTCCAATTTACAAAGACCAGAGCAGCACACAGAGGCATTGCCATATTGAGTCTGCACTGGGCATTGATTAGCTGTTTCTAAAAATACTCTAGTACCTGTATCAATGCCAGTTCAAGGCTCTGCCTATGGAATTTATTATTGAACCTGTTTTACATTTTCATAAATCTAATTATTCATTAATTATTTTAGCCATGTCACTGTCAGTTTTCTGGCAGTTCTTTCATGGAAAGATCTGATCCCTTCCTGTCATGCATCAGCTGGAATATTGAGTAAGTCAGTGGATTTCCAATAAGGTACATCAGGGATGAAGCAAGCACTACCTAAAAGCTGTTGGACCAACCAGATTTTTACTTGGTGGGAAACAGCACCGTAACTCCAAGTCCTGTTCTTGAAAGAACCTGTTTGGATCTCTCCCAAATGAAACCTCATTTAATGATTTATCTTGTTTTGAATTGGTTAGACATAACTAAACAATTAGAGACACTGAACAGGAGATCTTAAATTCAGCACCGAGCCTAGACTTTGTACTCCTAAAATAGAACTTAAAGCAGCCTTCAGGCTATTTTGAACTATAACAGCTCTCTGTAGCCTCCAGAAGCTTTCCAGTTGCCAGGCCATGCTGGAACAGCCACACTCTGACCATCACCTCACAAGATAAACGATTGTGTATTTAGGAGCACTTCTCCAGCAGGCAGATCAGTGACAGCCCCTCTCTTCTAGAAGCTGCAAACTAACAGGTGATTAGCAATGTTTACAAATAAATGTAGGTCAGTGACAAAAGGCAGAGAACATAAGGGCAAAGTTTGAACATTTGACATGTGTTGGAAACATGGTGGGTGGTGATAGATGGGCAGCTATCAGTATGATTGAGCTGTTGGCACATTCATCTGCACTTGGCACTTCATGTGAGTGTTACAGAACAGCCTTAATGAAAGCCAGTAAACATTTTACTAGCCTGTCAGGTATCTGGAGTTCACTGAAGCTGCAGGAAACTTGTTTTGCATATTTAGAAATAGGTCACTGGGACACAATTACATTCCTCTTCTGAAAAGCAAGGTGTGATCGACAAGCAATGCAGCATGCAGAACTCCAGCAGGTTGTGAAAACAATCAGAAAAAGCTGATGCAAGACCAGTTATTAATATCCCAGAAACAGAATGTCTGACACCTCAGTCCTTTGCAAGTGCAGAAATAGGTACTATGTCCCTGATGCTGCTGAGAAGCTCCTCAGAGGTCTGTGACACTGGCAAGCCCCAGCCTTACAACAATGTGATGTAGGACTCTTTGAAGTCCTGCAGCTGTTTCTGCCCATTCTGAGCATTAAGCAAAGGTCACTTTTGTAGGATATTGCATACTTGGGAAATTTTCTGCAGATGCATTAAAAAGGCTTTTAGGGATGGATTTATTTACTGTCAAGTATGAAACGTATTAAAGCTAAGAATTCAGGATGAAATTGGATAATCTTTGGAATAAAATGTTTGATCTGAATTGTATCTCCCTGATAAAGAAACACAATGGATGACCAGTTTGATAACTGGGTCTAGAAACCTCAAGGCTTGTTTTTTCTTTTTTTATATAGATTAGATGAACAATTTTATCTTAAAATAAGATAAAAATTGATGATAAAATTCAAAATGGCCCAAGTAACATATTTACTGAGAATATCTGTAGTATAATAATGTAAGACACACTGATGGTAGCTGATGCTGCCTTTTCAGTTTCTTCTGATGAGGAAAAAATGTTAGCTGTTGGTTTGGTTTTGTGGGATTTTGTTGGGTTTTGTTGGGTTTTTTAAATCTACTATGGATATATATAATCACCAAATTTGTGTTCTAATTATTTAATGTTACTATTTATTGCCATATATTCTATTTCTAATACTCCCTTGGGATTCATGCCAGACTTAGTATCTAGTTCATTGTGTCATCCCGCTTATTCTGTCACATCTTTGTAAAACTTCCCCATTAAAAATGTTCTTTAAAATGAACAAAAGAAAGGGAGGACCTCCTCAGTCAGCTCTTGGAGGCTCCTCAGGACAGGCTACCAGACTCTGCAGATTTTTTTAAACATTCATCTTAGATGCTGTTTTGTAACTTTCCGTTCCTCTTCATACTCATGTGATGTAAACTATCAATGAACTTCTTTCCAAAAATAGATCAGAAATATTTCTGTGATTATTCTCTCTTTCTATATCTATCACTACTTCTAGCCCTTTTCATTGCAATGGGTTATACCACAATACCTTTTTTTTGGTCTCTGTAGGGACACAAGTTCCATGTCTAACCCCAGAAGCTGTAGCAGTGAAGTTAGAAACAGATTAAAGTGCAGGAAGGGAAAGTTACCCTCCAGTGGCTACATAAAGCTAAATCAAAATTCTATGAAAAATTATTACAGGCATTTAAAATAGAAGACATTTTCTAGGATTCCTTCCTCCCATGCACTCAGCTACACCAGTGCCTGTCTCTGTTCCTTTTCAATTATGATCTTGGACTTGCAGGATATCACTTCTTCCACAGGGATAAAAGATATATGAGGGCTGATTTCCATCTTTGCAAAGGAAATACAACTTGCAATTAAAAGCCACTGTAAAAAACAGAAACCTGTGGAAACTAGCAGTCAGTGCACTGAGAGTCTCAATGTTTTCTTCATTAATAACAAAATGGTTTTTTACTATCTGCAAAATTGCTTATGGAATTGGTTTAAATAGAGGACATCCTCAAATCTTACACTGGGCTACAGTTTAGTTGTCTTTTACAACAAGATTGGGTGCAGCAGCAGCATTCAGCCTCCCCATCCACAGTAAACAGTACTTTTTATGTGGCTTGATCAGACCAGCTGCTCACTTTTAGGATTTCACAGGTGTCTAAGCAGGCAATTAGACCCGGATTTGAGGCTGATACTATAATGGGAGTAAGGTTTTCCTTTATATTTGGATAATATTGCTCATAAAATGCAGAATTACTTCATGCTCAAACATATACCACCTGGGCAGGGTGTGTCACAGCCTTTTCCTACAACCAGGAGGTTTTACTGCATCTGTGATTCATCTAAAAGTAAATTAAAGATTTAGAATGGAAAGATGAACACATTCCTGTGGGCTGAGGAGACTTGATTTTAGGACAATCAAAGCAATTGCTGCTGGATCTGGGTTATGAGGACCTGAGCAAGACTGAGTTAGGTAACTGTTCTGGTTAATAAGAGCCATATTCAGATGGCCTAAATCCCCCCTAAGTCCAGGCCAACACACAAAGGCCAAAGAGGGGTGCAATGGAGCCAGACATTCCTTAGGAAAATGGGTGGAGGCAGGATTCAAACTCTGCAGGTGTTGCCTCTGCCATATCAGTCAAAGAGAAGGGTCACATTTGCCTCTGCCCATGGCCCCAGCACTTTCTGCCAGCTATCCACAAGTTTCCCTCTGTGGGGGAAGGTGAGAGAACCTTGCTCTGGGTTTTTGCTGGGTCAGAGCTGTTGTATCTTTCTAGCTTATAACTCAGTAGAAAGGTTTGTTTATGCTATCTTCAAAGAGAAAGTAAAACATCAGTCCTCTGGCATGTAATTCTAGGAATACCACCCTACTGGGAAAGTAGAAGCAATTGTTTCAGCAAGGTTGCATGGATAGAAGTAATACTCTTACAAGGAGGAAATTTAGATAAAGTCTCCAGCTTTGGCAAGTTTGGCTCAAATATAATTTTGCTCAAGTAGGAAAAAATGTAATTGAGGTTCATTTATTTCAAAATCTTATCAGTGATCCAGCTTGGACCTTTCTTACTTGCTTGTTTGATGTGTAATTTATATATAATTCCTTCTCTTGGAGATAGAAATAGGTAAAATTCAGAATATAGTGGTTTTGAAGGGGAGATAGGAGTGTTCTTTCTTTACACTGATATCACTCTCACAATTGGCAGGTTGTGGAGATGGTGGCTTGCTGTCTCTTGCTAAGCAGAGTTCTGCATGTCACTTGGCACATGAATTTCACCTCCCTCCAAGCATTTTCCTCTTATTAAATGAAAAAGTTGATAAACACTGAATAGTCTTTCAAGATTTTTAATGCAAAAATAAGGGAAAACCTCTTTGTACTGCTTCTGTGGTTTTGGATACAAGTTTGGAGTGAGTCCAAAATCCTTTTTCCACAAGTGGCTTCATATCAATCAGACTTAAGATGCTGAGTATCAAAGGTACCTTTGAAAATGTTACCCTGCTTTTCCATCAGAAATTGTAGCATAATTAAATTTCCTGAAAGCATCTCTCTGGTTTGGGTATATGGACATGCATTAAGATTCAAATCCATACATTTTAAGATGAAAATTGTTTTAAAATATTTCTTGATAAATCGTGAAAAGGAACAGAGCACTCTGGGAGGCTCTCCTGATTCTTAGCCTCAGGAGAATTTTTACTGACCACCAGTTGGAAGTCCTAAAATGCAAAAAAACAAGCAAGCATGAGGTGGTGAAAGCCACAGCTACTTTTAAAGCCAGTGAACAACACTGATTTTAATCTTTAGTATCTAATCAATTAGCAGTGCATAAGGAACAGCTGGTGCTCCCAGTAAAGTGTGTGGCAGGGGGGAGATTTTTGGAATAAGACTGTTTATTTACAGGCAAAATATTAACTCTCTATCTGAGAAGATGAAAGTTAATAATGGGAATACTTGCTAATAATCATGAACATATATTCCATTCTGTTAATTTGATTTTTAATTGCAAAGCAGAATACGGCTTCCTTGCCAGAGGGTAGTGAGATTCTCACTGCAGTTATTGTAACACTGTTTCTAGTGAGCAAATAAACATAACAGTTCTCCTGGTAAAAAGCAAAGAGGATTTTACAGCAGAGCTCATCTTCCCCCTTAAACTGATTACCCTGCTACCATCTCATCTCCATTAGAAAGCAGAAAAGAACAGGGTGGAAAGGATGGAGGATGTAATCAGGGACGGTCGTGATTCAGGAAACAGCAGAACGTTTATTTTTAAAGGCGCCTGTGTGACACACAAACCTGCATTGAGATCATGCCTCTCCTTAGGAGTACTCCTCTCATCACCCTTAGTGGCTGGATCTTATCATTCCCCTTAATCATTTGTCTCTCTTGGGTAACCCAGGATGCCTAATTATTTGCATATGCATTTAGGTCAGGCAATGGCTTTCTCATGAAGAACCAGCAAAAACCACATTAGTGTGTTTATAATTCAACCCTCATTCCACTGAGCACACAAAGTAAAATCTTACACTCCCCAGCAGAATACTAGAAAGATGTGCAGTTAAATGCTTAATTTTATTAGCAATGTGCTATAGGGAAGTCTGAACCTTCCTTTAAGCCCTGACAACTGTTTTGTGGAGCTCAGGATTTTTCATAGTAAAATTAACCACGTTTCTACTCCCAGCACACTGTCCTGCTGCGTGCTGACAGGAAGGATCCCTGTGGGCACAGCAGCACCCACAGCATCTCTCAGCATCCCTCAGCCCCAGGTGGGGCACCTAGTGCTTCCCCCAGCCCCATCTGGGACACCCACAGCATCCCCCAGCCCCATCTGGGACACCCACAGCATCCCCCAACCACACATGGGGTGTGTGGCAGGGCAGAAGGAGGCTGAGCCCATGACAAAAGGAGGCTCCTTCTCTGACAAAATCTCTGCACCCCTCTCTCAGTTTTCTTCTATACCTGAGGCTGAAAGAAACGGAACTGGCTTGAAATGTTCCAATTACATCATGTAAAAGGGCAGCTCTAACTCCTGCGCAGGGAGCTTTCCAATCATCACTGCACTGCTAAGAGAAGGCAGCAGAGCAGAAATTTCCACTGCATACCTGAGAAGGAAACAGGGCTTTTTTTTTCTTGCCCTGACCAGCAGCCTGTTGGTACCAGACAGCAAAGTGTTAACACTGACAGCTTTGGCTGTCCTCAGTAATTTATTGCTTTAAAAGGTGATAGAATGTGCATTTTTATAAATACAGGCACAGACTTGCCAGATGCATGGAAAAAGAAGTAAAAAGCAATGCTTCCAAATCAAGCAGTCATCCCAAAATAATACTGAGAGTCACTGTGTCAGAGCAAAAGAAATGCCATTGCACCAGAGCAAACGAGGCAGATCACAAAAATCCTACTCACCATGTTTTATCACTGAGCAGAAATCCTCTGTCTCCTAGCCTTGCTCCTGAAGCTGCTCTTTATCCAGAGGCTCCTGTGATGCTTTTCAGATTCTGAGGGGCTGGACCACTGCTGCTCTCCAGTGTTACTCTCCACCCCCTGTCTTTTCCTCCTCCTTCTTCCTTCATCCCCACCCCCTCATTCCTCCAGCTTGTAGCTTTTTCGTACCTCACACAGATTCTGAGCTTCCACATGGAGCTCGATATAGGAAAGATGCTTATTTCAGCCATCTGCTTGATGCCATGGAAATGCCTCCTTTGCTTTAGGAATAAAAGCAAGGAGGTAAGCCTGGGAGTTTCTGAGCCAGCATTTTCGTTCCTCTCTATATGATTGCTTATTAAATAGGGAGGAATACATCTAAATTAATTTCATTTCTCATGTGTTGTTTTGTTTCAGACCAGGATTCAGGAAAAGTGATCTGAATGTGTTTTGGTTGTTGTGATGCTTCACAGGTAGTGTATGCAGGCTATTGGAATGTGCCACCCTTTGTAGAGCTTGAGTAAAAGCTGAAGTCAGAAGGGATTTCGTGTGGAAGCAAAGTGGTGTGAGGGGAAAGAGTAACTATTTCAGCTGCCCAAGGCTGGAGTGCCTGGTGTTAACCTCATAATACCTTCAACAAAAATAATTTACCAAATTCTCCTTTCAGTCTAACTTCTGCTTCAGTGTGCAGCAAAGGCAACATCCAATGTTACATCATCATTCATTGATACATACACGAGTTTATCACCATCACAAACACCAGGGCTCTAATTTCACAGACATGTAAAGCTGGCATCCTCCCCCCAGCCCTCTCCACTTGAAGGGCTCCCAATCTGATTGTATCTTGATTGTCCTGTTGATTCCTATCTAAGTTCTTTACATCAGCCTCTCCAGGCTTCCTGCTTGCAGAAACACCTCTGCTGGGGGCAGGATAGAAGCCTCTTAGAAGCCAGAGTGGATGCCATGAAGCCGTGGCTTAATCCACTTCAGTAGCTCTCCTGTGAGTTTAGAGCTGCACTCAGGAGAACGCAGCAGTTGTTGAAGACTGGTGTGTCTGCAGGGGAGCTGCCCTCCCGATGCAGGGGCTACTTCACAGCTGCTCTGAGGCAGCAAACAGGCAGCTCTTGGATGGCTGAGACAGACAAGTCCAATCCCTGGAGGCATTTAGAAAATCTCCAGCTCTGCATGAACTGAATATGAGCATTCCCTTGCAACTGGAGCAGGAGCGTCAGTCAGAGAGCTAATCTCCACTGTCCCCACATCACAGCAGAAAGGGAACAAAAGCCTTAACCTGTTACCTGCTCTCATCTTCCTTTTCATTGTGTGCTTTTGCTGAATCTTGGAGACAGGAGGAAAGGAGCTTGAACTTTTGTGCTGTCTAAGCTTCTAAAGCTGAAAAATCAGCCTGTTAACTTCAAAAGCCTGCAAAACAGAGTGTTCCTGCTCTGAATGTCAGACAGAGGCAGTAAGCCACTCAGGTGTTCCTGATGGTAGAGACTGGAAAATTACACCCTGGGGAAAAACCCTAGGTTAAATCCAACCTGCAACATGTAGAAAGCCTTAGTGTGACTTCACCAAGAGACTGGTGGGAGGAAAGAACAGGCTGTGGGTGAATCCTAGCAGTTCTGGCAAGTAGATTAAGAACCATTGTGAGAATGAACACATTAATTAGAAATAGATTGGATGGGTTTTATTCTGCATGAGATGTTTATTTTAATATAGGAGGAAGCCTTTCTTCATGAGGGGTATACGAAGCCACCAAACTTTCAGGTGGTACCTCATTGCTGTGCAGTGATGCTGCTTTTGAGAGCCTCCCCTTTGTTTTGGAAAGAGAAGGCCTATAAAATGCTGAAGCCCTTCTTTGCTCAAGTAACACCAAGAAGTGCTGACAGAGACATGAGAATCAATCAGAGGTCACAGCTGTCACCTGTGCCCAGGTGGCCAAGAAGGCCAATGGCATCCTGCCTTTTATCAGCAATAGTGTGGCCAGCAGGAGCAGGGCAGTGACCATCCCCGTGTGCTGGGCACTGGTGGGGCCACACCTCAAGTACTGGTTTGGGCCCCTCACCTCCAGAGAAATGGTGAGAGGCTGGGATGTGTCCAGAGAGGGCAATGGAGCTGGGGAAGGGGCTGGAGCACAAATCCCATGAGGAGCAGCTGAAGGAGCTGGGGGTGTTTAATCTGGAGAAAAGGGGGCTCAGGGGGATCTTCTCACTCTCTACAACCCCTAAGAGGAGGCTGCAGCCAGGTGGGGGTTGGGCCCTGCTTCTGAGTAAAAAGGGATGGGAGAGGACAGAAGGAAACGCAGGTTGTGCCAGGGAAGGGTTCAGACTAGATATTAGGAAAAATTTCTTCACCAAAAGGGTTGTCAAGCATAGGAGCAGGCTGCCCAGAGCACTGGTGGAGTCCCCATCCCTGGAGTGTTCAAAAAGCATGTAGATGTGGCACTTGGGGATACAGTTTAGCCATGAGCATCGTGGTGCTGCTGGGTTATCACTTGGGCTGGATGGACTTACAGGTCTTTTCCAGCCTTAATGATCCTGTGATTCTGGGCCTGATTCCAGGCTGGTGTTGGTATTGTCTGAGCAAAACTAGAAGCTTAGGGTTTTTAGTTGAAAGTTATTCATATATACAATTTATGTATGAGCTGAGTTTCTGAACTCTGAGTTTCTGAGCTGAGTTTCTGAACTCTGAAGTGTAGGTATTAAAGGTAAAGGCACCAGAAAAGATATACCCAAATATGCCATGTGAAGAAGGATATAGGCAACAGAGAGCAGTTAAAATTACATTTAAAGCCTACTTTATGTTCAAACCAAGCACAATAAAACAAAGATTTGGAGAAAATAATCTGGGCAGGGGGGAGCTCTTAGCTCCAACATTGCTAGTAGGTAGTTTCAGGTAGTTTCCACACATACAGTCTCTAGAACAGCCTGTTCTGCTCCTCAGGACCTGGAAAACCTCTCATCCCATTTCTAACAAATGGCAGCTGTTGTCCCTGTGCTGGAGAAGTTAGAAGGGATAATTCTAGACCTGGATGAGATACCCAAAACTGTTCTTGGAGATTCATATAAAGCATCCTCTGTGATGAGAGATCTCCAGGCTTTAGGATGTTTACTTTGGACAGAAATTTCCAGCTTTAGAGCCTTTTATTTCCCTTCCTCGTGGGAAGTAGCTTAAATCCATCAGCCATCCATGGCCATAACCTGCATGGACCTAAATCATGGTGTCACTTCACACACTGGATGCTGAATAGCAGCTGATCCATGGTAGCCCTAATGCACTACAGCAGAGCATTTTTTACTTCCTAAACAGTCCTCAACTTGCAGTTCCCCCCAACTACCCTTTTCTGCTATCCCTTCATTTCAGGCTATTTCACCATGGCTGTTGATCAGAATGGCTCAAAATGTTGGAGAATCTAATTGGTCCTCTCTGATTAATTCTGATTCATTCAGTCTGTCCAGAATTGTTCAGGGCATCAGTGGGCATTAAAGGGAAGGGAAAGCAAAAACCTGTAAATGGGGGGTCTGTGGCACAGCTGCCATCTGTTTAGCAGATGCACACAGCCCTTGGCATGGAGAGTGGGAAGAGGGACTGAGGAATGCACAGTTCCTGGTGAGGGAAGAGTGGGGTGCCAGGGATCTTTGGGGAAAGGAGGAGAAAAATCCTCATGAGGGGCAGTATGGAAACACAGGGAGGGATGTGCCACAGTTTTTGGATGAAGCAGACCCAGCCTCTCAGAACATGGAAACCTGAGTCTCCTCATGGTGGGTAGGGAACGTGTGCATCCAGTGATTAAAGACACCTATTAGCATAAGCAACTCACAAAAAGCAATCAATAAAGTTTTTTAATTTTCCGCCACGGAAGAAAGTAGCAGATTCTTTAACCCTGAGGCTCAGAACTAAAGTGTTTGCTGAACTAGCTCCATTTGTTTCCAAGGAATTGCTTACAGACTGAATTTGATCCAGGCTATTTCCTGCTGGTGAACTAATGAAGAATCTAACATCCTCAATCCAGTTTCTGCTAACATCAGGTTAAACTTAATTATTCATGGATTCTTATCAGTATTTCTTGGGTTTGCATGTCGAAGAGAATTGGTAATGGGATATGGAGCTTTTTCTGTCCAGATTGCTAGCAGGAGCCTGCCCTAGGTTGAAGGGAGCAATCCTTGCTATTTATCTGACTGCTTCCCAGGGCTTTCATTAACTTAATTGCCACTCTCTTCTCAGTTGCTTGGTGAGCTAGTGTATGCTGCAAATTTTAGAATCATGAATTGCTGTTAATAACATCAGTACTTAGCAAAGGAAATGAAAAGATTCTTATCCACAGATTTCTTCTGCAAGGGAAAACTCAGCCTCAACATCTCCTGCTTGTCTTCCCTGTCAGGCATTGATGTTTCCACCTTTGCAGCCAAGGGGATGATGAGGGTCACAAGAGCAAATTATGGTATTAAAAATCTTGGCTGTGGTGCCTCCCAGCAATGGGACTGATCACAGGCTCATTATTGCTATTCTGGGGACTGTGGCTGACTGATTGTAAACTGCTTGTTGCCCCAAAGAACTTAAAGGGCTTTTGAAGAAAAAAAGAAACTACTGAAGACATTTCTCCAGCTGCTTGTGTTGGAGTCATGACTACCCTTTAACTTTCTGCTTTAAACAAAAAGCTCTTGAGTAATAAATATTTGTCTATAAAATCAATGTGGAAAAATTAGCTGCATTATATGCTATGAAGAACTATGTCAAAAGAAATGTTTCACCAAATCATTAAAAACTCCAAGGCTCTAGAGACAAGAGACAACACCTGGGAGGGACAAGAAACCTCGGGAACCTGACTACAGAAATGTTAAATACAAGGAATGTTTTCAGAAGCTTTTCCCTTCCAGCTATGCCTGTGTGTCATAGACATCTGTCCAGATGAGGCAAGAATACCTCCAGTTTATTGAACTGCACTAACAGGCATTGCTGTGTGAAAGGCAAAATAAGTATTCAGCATAAAGCATGAGAATGGCAAAATGGGCTATTCCACAACCATCCCAGTGCAACCTACAAGCAAAATTTTCTCAGCTCTGCTGAGGAAGATGCTGTTGTGATGCCTTGAGGGAAGGTTAAGGAAATATTTTATTACTGTTTTCTGAGATTTGGTTTCCCTGCTTAATTTTATATTGCTCTCTGCCTGAATACATCAAATACTCTGAAGACTTTTGTTAAAGACTCAGTCAGGAAGCTGAAAAAGGAGAGATATAAGTGTAAGAAGCCATAGATACACGACTTCAAATAATAGATACAGTCCATCAGTGAGGCAGCAACTCTCCCAGTGGCTCTCATGGGACAGCCTTTCAAACAATAAAGTTGGGATCAAAGGGAGGCCTAAAAGCAAAACTGCTTAAATAAGAGAGAAGTGAGTAGTCAGATAAGTTAGTGAGGGTGAATGCAATAGCACAGCAGGCTCAGGTCTAAATGCAGGGACACTGGCACACCAAGCTGTGGGCATTACAGGCTGCTGCTCCCTTTCACTGCTTTTATTTCATATCCCAGTGAAATAAATCATCATGTGTTGCATAGAAGCTGGCTTGCTCACACTGCAGAAGATATACTTGTCACAGGGTCTTGTAAAGGAGTCCTGATAGCTGGTATGGAGGCCAGGAATCAAATCAAAAGTGCTGTTCTGAGGGAAGGAGCATCTTAGCTGAGTGCAGTTGGTGGGTCCTTGAGGAAAGGGAGCACCACAGCCAGTTTGTGAACTGTGAGAAGCAGCCCTGTGCTGTGTGTAAAATCCCACTGCTCTGCCAGGCAGTATTTAAATGCAGGCAAACAAAACAACCTTTGGAAGATGGATGAGAGATGAAGCCTTTGAAATTGCCAGCAGTGCAGTTGGTAACAATGTGGTTAGCAATGCTTCTGCTTGATTTACACAGTGGAACACACATTTTGGAAATAAATCTGTGTGCTTGATTGATGTTGTTAGTGGCAATGTCACGGCCAGATTTCATTTTGAAGTGGCAAGTTGTAAATCTTAGAAAAGAATAAAACACACAGTTTTAAATGCAGTGTGCTAGCAGACCTAGAGATAATGTTGGCAGTGTTGGTTGCTCTTGTTCTCCTGCTTTCCACATCCTGGGTGATAGTGGCCAACTCCAGAAGCTTTCTGCCTGCTGCTGCCTGAGCTGCCATCACAGCTGGAAGGTGAAACCTCTGACTGTATTCCTCAAAATCATCAAACATTGTCTGTGGTAGAGTATGGCATTACAAGCAAGGCTCTTATGCTAGTGAAATATGACCATCAATATATCCTTGCAGTAACAGTAAAGAAAGCAGTAAAACTGAAAGGACTCAGCATCTGATGAAATGCTCCATTAATGGATCATGAGTATTGACAATGCCAAGGTCATCACTTGGTTTGCAGTTACACTAATTACCAGCAGGTTTTAAAATATGACATTTTATGTGTCTTGTAGCTGGCAGGCTATTTAGAGAGGGATGTTTTGCTGAGTACTATTCTTTGGGTTTATCCTTCCATGGTTCTGGCTGCTGCCACCACTCTGCAACAAAACAATCTCTCACAGTGGTTTGATTTTTCACAGAGAGGTTATTAATGTTTCTGAGCCAGCTGATAGACCTAGGTAGGACTCAAGCATATTAATCTGTTACATGTTCCAGAAGCCATTTTTGAGGCAGCAATCGAGTGCCAGTGCAGAGCTGGGAGATGGGAACAGTGGTTGGAAGGACAGACAGCCAGGAGCTGAGCCCAGTGGCTCAGCAAGTGGGGCTGTGTTAGTGGGGGGTGGATGCTCTGTTCTTGGTTGCTGTGTGTTGAGGATGGTGGGAAGCCTGTAAAACAGGACACTTTGTTTTAGGGAAAGAGATTCAGAAATTATTCTTGATCTTTAATACAGAGGTTATAGAATCATAGAATGGTTTGGGTTGGAAAGTTCCTTAAAGATCATCTCATTCCAACCTCCCTGCCATGGTCAGGACATCTTTCACTAGACCACATTGCTCAAAGCCCCATCCAACCTGGTCTTGGAGAGGGCAATTTCTTGCCCTAAAATGCACTTACAGAACCTGCACCTTTGAAAAAGAGTAGTTTATTCTTAGTACCCCTGTTTCTATGTACCTGGTTTGAAGCACCTTACAGGGAGTCCAACTTTTCTTGAAAATCAGACACTTTAAGGTGCTTCAAAGCCCTTGATATGTTGGGATTTTGCTGTGTAAAAAGAAAAAGCAGCAGGTGACTGATGAGTTTGCAGAGTTTGAGTGGGAGGTGCATGAGAGTGAAGTGGGGAGTGCTGCTGGCTGCACAGTTACAGCTGTGAAGTCATTTGGAGCTTGGCAGTGTCTCAAAGAGCCTGGTTCTTTCAGAGCTGACAGAGTGGTATCCCAAAGTGGACAGAAGCCAGCCACAAAATGAGTTAACTTCTTCCTCAGCTCATTAAATGAGTTGCCCAGTGAAGAATGAAGTCTGGGTTCACACGTAGGTACATGTGCTGTCACAGAAATGGTATGGGGGTGACAGACCTTGATTTCCTCATTTGTTGCTTTGGTATGAAGTTCTACAGAAGAAATGTTGCTGCATCCCCTCACTTGGTGGGGAGGGGTTCTGTGGTGGATGCCCTGCAAACCAGTGAGAGGAGTGCCAGGTGGGGCTGCAGGAGGCAGCTTTCCCTGCCTTTGGCTCTTTTACAGGTGCTTTCCCTAATGCCAGCATGGATCAAACCCAGCTTAGTCTGCTCCAGATTGGGAAGCATCACCCCAGTAATTAGAATTACCTAAAATAACAAGGTGCTGCAGTACCTGAGTAGTGGAAGAACCCAGGCAATATGCAGAGAAGCATGAGTCAGGGAGGAGGCCAGCTCTGAGCTGCTGTGATCTTCTTCACACAGGTGCTGCAGCCTGTGGCAGTGAGGGGAGGAGTGGGAGCCAGGAGGGCAGGAATCACCTGCTTTCCCATCTGGTGAGTCTGTGTGCCTGCCTTCATGCTCCCAAGACACTCTGATCAGGGCTTCTAGATTCTCTGACAATAATATTGTTTTCCCCATCCCATAAAGGTCTTTTTTCAGCAACAGGTATTAGAAGTTGTGAATTTTTTGCCTGATCTACCTGATGTGTGCTGCTGTTTCCAGGTGAAATGTCTGATGTAGTTCTGATTATTGAGGTGCTGGCCTGTCACATCCCTTCAGTGTCCAGGCTGAAGTACAGAAGAAGTAAATAGTCAATGTCAGCTTTCATGGAATGAAATAATTGGTTGCACAGCATTAAAGAGTTTTTTTAAGGAACATTTATCTTAGCTTAATTTCCAGATCAGAAAGATTTATGAAATCTTGTTCTTTGTACCTGCCTTCTTGCTTCTCCCTTTGAATAACTTCTACACCTATTAGCCAGGTTTAGCCTAACTTGTCATAGTGAGAGAAGCCTCAGAAAATACTGTCTTTATTTAAAGGTTTTATTAAAGTAGGTAGAGACAGGCTGTGTAATGGGCTCCATGGGGGGAAAAAGGCTGGAAAAGAAACTCCAATGTAATTGGAAATTAGAAAAGCTGCACTGCTGGCAGGTAAATATCTTAGCAAAAGCAGTTGATTAACAAGGTCCCAGAAAAGCAGGCTTTGTTACAGTGCTTGAACTATTACTTCATATGTAAATCAGAGAGGGGGAAAACCTGTTTGTTAAGCAGCAATGCTTTTATAGCATTTAATGTAGTAGTAAATAAAACATGAGAAAATTACAAAAACTTAAATATGAGCTATTTTCCCATGCTTTTGGAAAACCTAATTGTTTTCCAGATTCACTGTGGGATTTTTAGGTAACCCTGCAAGTTCTGTAGACCCCCACTTCTCACCCTCCTCACTGCACAGATGGACGAACTAATGTGAAGGGACACCAGTATTTCCTAGGTTATCAACAGTCATTTGACCAGAGAATCTGACTCAGAACATTCAATATTTCTGTGAAAAATTACTGAGTCCCAGCCAGCACCTCTATCTGATTGATTAATTCAATCCAACACCAGAGATAGAGTGTTACACATAAACTAATGCCTTTCTTCTCCATCACTGCTCCCTGATAGTGTCACTGAGCCTTTCTGCACTTGTATTGATGAAAACAAAAACTGAAACTGAGGGGTTGGGTTTGTCTTGTCGCTGTTGTTTCCCTTTTTTTTTAGCAAAGCTTCCCAAAGCCATTAGTCATAAGAAATTAATTTTAGGAATTCCACACTTTTGCAGCACAGGATCCTGCAGCGAGACAGGCTCAATTCCTTGTTCCACAGGCTCTCCTGGGGATGCTCCAGTGGCTCAGCAGGGAAGCATTCCATCTGGAGAGAAAAACTCATAAAATGCATTTCTGAGATGTAACAGCCAAAGATGTCTTTGTTCAGGCTGTTGTGAAACGCTGCCCGGGTTTGGGCTCTTGTTGCACGCAGAGACTTCCCACTAGATGGCCCTGCACATCCAACATTGGAAGTGTGTCCATGAGCACACGGAAAAATATTCTTGGCTCTGAATTTCACTGAGTGTTGTCAACAAACCATCTTTTCCACAATCTGCAAGCTCAAGTCATCTTGGGCAGCCTTCCTACATTAATGTACCTTGAGTTTTTTTACTGTCAACCTGTATCATGAAGATATATGCTTAAAATCCTGTCTTCTCCCATGTGGGAAACATAAAAGTGGCTGTTAAATGTGCTTTTCATCCACATATAACAAATTGAGACCTAAGACTTTAGGCTGTGAGACCCTCATGTGTGTGTCCATGAGCAAAAGAGAGAGCAGTGATATTCCATCCTGCTCAGTTGGCTTCTTGCACCTGTTCTGCTTAAAATATTTACATCTAGCAGGGTTTCCTAGGGTGGAAAAACACAGAACTAGACTTTCAGAGGATGTAAAGTAGCATTATTAACATTTAAAGAACTACAATAAACAACCTTAGTGTTGGTTTTGGTCGAGGAATTTTGTGAGAGATCCCTTCTGATTCAGCCTGTGACAGACCCACTGCAGGCTGCTTTTGGAGGCATCTTCCTTGGAGTGTGCCAGAGAATACTTCCTCGTGTTTGTTCCTCCAAGACCCTGCTGTTTGTCCAAATTACACCTTCCTTGCATTTTGCTGATGCTGCCTAGCATTAAATTGCTGGATGCTTGACACAAGTCTCATCTTCCTGCCGTGAGCCCTGAGCAGCCTTTTCAGTGCTCCTTACTCCCAGAGAACAACTCCCAGCCCATTAGGGACACACAACCACTACAAAGCTGGCTGCAGCCTGAGGGGGGATGTGTAGCACAGAATATCTAATTCTGCTGCTCTGCAGGTGCTTACAAAGGGAGTTTCACTAAGGAGCTGACCAGGAGTTCATGTGAAACAGGTCCTTGGTGCTGACTCGGTGCTTTGTGCACAAATGGCAACTCACAGCACCTGCAGCATTCACACAGCAATTTAAGAGATGGAAACGGGCCTGAGGAAGAGACAGAGGCTCAGGTGTTGCAGGTTTGGAAGGACATGAAAGCAAAAGCCCTTCCTTCTCATCTGTGAGGTGACCTGTAAACTTCAGGTCTTAAATGGCTGCAAAATATGAAAGAGGTTCAGGACAATTTGAGGTAATGAGTTGCTTGGCAGAAAAAGGGCAAACAGTGGTGTGGGGTACCACCAACTGCAGCTGGCAATGAGTAAATTAAAACTGCTTTTACCTGTGGTTGACATTCAAGCAGTGCTCAGTGGGATTTAAAGGTGAAATTAAGTGATCGTGACTAAGAAAAACAAAAGAAGAAAACATACCCTAAAGTGTGCCTTTGTGAGTAGGCAGAACTGGGAACGAAAGCAGTATTCACTGGGAAGGAAATGCAGCAAGTTAACAAGAATGAGACCAAATATTGCTGTGGGCCCTGGTGAGTGCTCTGTGTTTCACTACATTGCCTTCAAGGGGCTGGAATCAGTTTTCCTTGCTGAGAAGGGTGGTGGTGCTAAATGGTATTATGATAACATAATGAGAAATCAGAGCAGCTAAGTCTTGACAAGGCATCCATCTCGAGTTAATTAAAATAGAGAAGTCATCCCATGGTGCCAAGGGAAATACTAAAAGCACAGATGGGGAGATTTGATTGCTTACTGAGGATTACTGTGGGTGGTGCAGAGGTCTTAAAAGGACAAAGGGACAATCTGGACAACCTCAAGGCTGGAAACAGAAGCTGAGAATAAATGTAGGCATGTGAATTGCAGATAGAATAATTTTAAGTGCTACTACTGGTGTGAATTTGTGAAGGGAAAGGCAAGCTTTAGGGTTAACCCAACATTTGTAACTATGGGAGTTGGGTCTGTGGTGAAGTGTACTTGTACACAGTCTTGGCTTGTCATAATAAATGTCAGCACACTCATACTGTAGCAGTGTCAAACCCAGGCCAGGTCTGTCAAACAAACCACAAATTGTGCCCAGTCCAAGCCAGGCTGGCCTATCCCTTTCAGGCTTTCCAGGTAGATGTGGTTCCAAGAGCACCTCAGCACACCAAGGTGGCAGTCACAGCTCTGCTGGGGCCCAGCAGCAAGAGGCTCTGTGCTCTGGCCTGCAGGGGGAATGCAGGTGGCAGGGGACAGGTGAGAGTGGCTTTTCTGTGCCACTGCCAGCAGCCATCACCCACTCGTGTCCAGTGCCCACGAGGGATCAGAGTGCAGAAATGGAACTGGATCTGCTGGAGGTGCCTTCCACACTCTGCCTGCTCAGAGCACACTGAATTAGACAGCCACAATTTCTCTCTCTCCTCCTCTGTGCATCCTCTCATGACTGGCCTGGTTCCTGCACAGATTGCAGGGCACAGTACATTGGGGTATTGCATTTGTTGCTGTCTTTATTGGACTGCATGGACACCCAGGAGGCCTGGGCTGATCAGCTCCTAGGACAGGTTTGCACAGAAAAACCCTTCCCTCCACCACCCCCTCCACCCAAAATAATCCTCAGCACCCAACCAAGGAAAAGATCAGAGTAGGAATGGTATTGCCATGAGAAGAGGAAAGGGATGGAGGCAGAAAAAGGGAAATTCCAGAGCAGAAAAAAAATGGATAAAAATTTCCAGATTAGGAGGGGTCTTCTGAAAAATAAATAAGGTACATGAGTGTGAGAACATGTTTATTCCCAGTGTTCAGCTGATTAGATGCTGCTTAAGCTCTGGATGTCTCTCCATCAGACTGGAGATCTTCTTGTGCCTAAAAAAGGAACACAGGCTGCTTATTCCTAAGGCTACTATATTAATTGAAAACAAAATCAGTAAATTACTTAGTAGTTCAGAGCAGCTTTTGTTGGGCCATTTGCTGAAATCAGCCCCAATTATGCATAAATTATCAGAGAAGGGTCATTTATAGCATGCTAAAAACCAGAAAAGACAGCATGAAGGGTGGGTAGGAGGAGCTGACTCTCTTCCAGCTCATTTACAAAAACAAATACCTTTTTATAATTCTGTATCCCTGCAG
Organism: Fringilla coelebs; assembly: GCF_963513975.1. Taxonomy (NCBI): domain Eukaryota; kingdom Metazoa; phylum Chordata; class Aves; order Passeriformes; family Fringillidae; genus Fringilla; species Fringilla coelebs. The sequence goes on along the minus strand of NC_140036.1, from coordinate 2,650,400 downwards.
ACACCCTGTGAGGCTCCAAGGACCCCATTTTGAGTCTGACAAAGAGGGAGTTAACTCACTGCAAGCTGTTCCCTCACAGGCTGAAAGGCTTTGCCTGCTGGGGGAGAAAGTCCCCAAGCTGGTATTTATTGATGGTTAATAATGGGACAGACTTCTCTCTATTTTGGGAACAGAAAGAGTGGGCCTGGAATCTTGCCAGTAAACAGCTTGGGGTGTATCCTCAAGGGCCCCTGCCTTCCTCTGGTCTGTCCTTCTGTGCCTTTCTCTCCCTTCAGGGCAGGGTCACTGCTTCTGTGATGCTTTTAGTTGTGTCAAAGTGAGACACTGGCTGTGAAACCGGGTGCAGACCACAGGGCAGGCAGCTCCTGTGTCAGCCCAAGCACAGAGCTGGGGTTCAAGGACTCCTGACTTATGTGAAAAGCTTTTATTTGCTGCTGAAAGAATTGGGGTTGTTCAGCCTGGAGAAGAGCAGGCTCCAGGAATACCCTATAAATCTTTCCAGCATCCAGAGCAGTTCAAAGAGGGATTTTGGACAATGATGTGCAGGACAGAGCCCTGAGCACCTGGAAGGTGTCCCTGCCCATGGCAGAGAGGTTAGATGGTCTTTAAGGTTCCTTCCAAGACAATCCATCCTTTGATTCTGTGAGACTGGTGATGCAGATTTGAGGCTGTGGGAGCAGGGGGGCTCCCCTTACACTGACTCCTCAGCTTCCCAGGCTGCCAAGAGCAGAAACAGCCTCACACATGTGATGGCTTCAACTAAAAGTGGGGCTCAGTGCTGCACATCAGAAACTGCCTCACAGAGGGTCTGAGGAGGTTCACAAATAGGCATTGTGGGAGACTATCAGGGCAGAGAGCTGGGGATGACAAGTGGCACTGTGTGTCTTGTTTTCATCATCATTCCAATCTCCAATAGCAGGCAGGGAGAGAAATAAGTAGAGAAGCAGTTTCAGCTTAGAAATTGATGTGGAAGAAATTGGCATGATACTTGGCAGGAAATGAAGAGACACAAGTGGCAGGGGTGGAGGTGGTGTCCTGGGGGATGGCACACATAATTCCACAGCTGCTGAGCTGGAGCTGGAGCTGGCACTGATGTCACTGTGCTGGTTTGAACACAGCTCAGGCAAGATCCAAATTCATGAGACTATTGTGGGATTCCCAGGGAAACCAGGAGTTTGAAAGGGAGAGGAATCCTGGGGTAGGCAGTATCAGGGTGACCACCAGAACATCTGATGGTGTTAGTGCTGCCAGGAATGGGAGCTGCACAGGTGTGTGTGCCCCTGAACAGCCCCAGAGCATCACTGCAGGACTTCTGTGAGAGACTGGGGCAGTTCTGATGTTGTTCAACTCACAGCTTGTTAAATTGGCTTATTAAAAAGGGTTGCTAATTCATTGAAGTTTCCTTCCTGTATATGTCACCTTGAAGATTTTGTGATCTATAGCAGTTCTGAGCATGTTTATATTTCCCTTACTTGCTATCCATTGTGCTGGGCTGGCATTGAAATGTTTTCTTTGGAGCAAGAGACTGCTGCTTTATGGGAGGAAAAAACAGCTCAATTAAAAGGACCTAGGAATTCCTGAGAAAATGCTGAGAATGGATTAGAAAAATAGTCTGGTTTCTAGTCACTCCAGTAGCTGTAAATGTAATGAACTCCTACAAGACAAACATTTGCCTGTGAACAGCTGAGCTACCTCTGAGATACCTGGAAGCAGTTGGGAGCTGCCTTTGGCTCCAGATGCTGCTTAGGATAATAGTAAAGGAAAAGAGAGGATCTCTTCTCTGGTGCTTCTCATGAACATCTTTTAATGAGCAGGAACTTGGATTGGAGAAGAAAGCAAAAAATAATTAAACTAGAAATGAAATTACCTGTGTATTTTAGTGAAGATCTCAGCTTGCTGTTCTGTCCATGGCTCAGACTCTGTTGTGAGCTGTAACTCTGCCAGCTTGGTGCAAAGCTCTGGACTTACCAGGGGGTGATGTGCCCTCCTCTTTGTGCCTGTGGAGGTCATCACCAGGAAAGTAAGACTGATGTGGGCTTACATAACAGTAGTAAAGTGACATCTTGCTCTCCCCCCTGTGCCCCCCCCCCCCAAAAAAAAATCTCTCCTCTTTATGAGTTTGGAACATTTGTGTTCATACTCTTACCCTAACAGTGTTTTCCTATCATGAAGTCTGAACCTCCAGTGTGAGAGGACAGGGTATTGCTATGGAAATGAGTGGGAGCAGTACAAAGCCATTGTTAGAACAACAAGGCAGAGACAGGCCTCGTGTGGAGAAAATCTCATTTTTAAGCACCTGTGCTGGATAAGTAACAAAGGAGATGCTGGGAAGGGACAACAGAGCTGGTGAATGGCACTGTGTGTGCAGCCCAGGGCATGTTCCCTGCCTGGCTAATAAGGGACTGTGACTATTCAGCACATGCTGGCAGTTAATCTCTCTGCCATATGGCAGCTGTGCCTGGCACCTGCTTCCATCAGTGTGAGATAAGGTCAGCATCTCCCTGTGGGCACAGTTATTGCACAGAATCAATGTTGCTTCAGTGTCTTTGCCACCTGGGAGCCACTGCCATTCCCAGGTACAGTGCTGGGAACTGGGAAGGAGCATCTTGACTTTGGCAGCGAGGCTCTTCCTGCCCAGGATGGTGCTGTGCCTTGTGCTACTCTGTGCCATGGACACTCATTCACAGCCTGTCATCAAAAGGCATGAATAGGAAATTGTATCATGCATTTTCTTCTCGGGGCTTTTGCTGCTCACAGTGACCCCCAGATGTGTCACAAAGTCTCTTTTCCCAGCCCAGAGGTTGAAGAAGGAGTCAGAACTCTTCAGTTCTCGTTCTCAAGGTTGTTTATTGTTTCTTATCTATAAAATTCTTTCTCCTGGCCTGCCGAGATCCATTCAGCATGACAGACAGAGGCACTCTGCCTGCCCCGGGGTGGTGTTAGATTTTTATACTAAAAAACACATGTACAAAATTTACCATACTTCCCAATACCTATCACCTATGTTAGACAGTGAGCTTCTACTCTAAACCAATCCAAAAGTGCCAACATCACAGCAGAAGATGGAGGCCAAGAAGAAGAAGGAGAAAGACTGGACACGACCAGATTCCTGCATCTTGCCCCCTGAACCCTCATTGTAAAAACCCTAAAAAATCTATTTTTCACCCCATGACAAACTAATTATTATTTTACTTAGACTTTTGTGGCTTGCAGATCCTCATATAAGGTTGGTAATTTGCTCCATGGGTCATAATCAAGATCACAGGTGTCTTGGGTTCTGTGCCAGGGTCTCTGAGCCCCCTGGCAGGGGTTCTGGCAATCCAGGACAGCCAGAGGGATGTCCTGAATTCTAACATTTTCTTTCACACAGCGTTTTTCCTGCCTCTTCTGTTTCAACTCCACTTCTAGAGTGTTTCCTTCCATCTTGATTCCTGTTTTGCCTTTGCCCAGGTTGTATGGTCAGGTGAGCAGTTCCCAGCTGTCAGGGAGGAGCTGTGGCTGTGCACCTGTGGCTGATCCCTGTCAGCCTCTATGTGCCAACCTGTCTCTTCCCCCCTGTCCTAATTCCAGCTCTGGTTTGGTATTTCATTCTAACGTGCACCCAACACTCTGCAGCCATCTGTATCCCTTCTCAGCAAGGCATCCTTCAAGGAACTACCATGCTGCACCTCTCCTGTGCTGCCTGGCTTTTTACATGAGACAAAACAGGGTTAGACAGGGATGGAGCCAGATAACTTCTGCTTTTGCCTGCCTGCAGCAGCCCTTCCTAGGCAATGCAGGAGATCATTGCAGATGAGACAGGAGAGGAACATAAAACTTCTGGTGCCAGCCACCACCAGAAAGACAGCCTGAGATGGATGGGTGCTCTAAGGAGTTTGGTGGATGTACCTCTCCCATTTGAGAAGCTTTTTCTCAGGACAAGGAGCTTTCTCCTGCCTTAAAGGAGGACTCAAGGAGTCACAAATTCAGATGTGTATTTCTAGTTCTGTTCATCACTCTGTTGGTATTGAAAATTGGTTTAATCTCTTTTGATAGCTGCTAAATAATCAGATAAGAATGACGTTATTGTTCTTTATGTAAAGGACTTAGATTTCTGCAGGTAACTCCTGTTAGCACCAGTGTAGTTGTGTAGTGTTCAACATTTAAGCAAGATTTCTCCTTATAAATTTAACTGCTTCAGGAAAGAAACTAATAATAGGCCTTATTTAGGAGGCTATTTGTCCTGTTTCACAGATGCATTGCTATGAGAAGTAGGCAGGCAGGAGAGATCATTAAATCAAAGGAACAGTCTAGGATGGCTTCTCTTGGAGTCCTTTGAGTCTGTCCATAAATGACCATGAAAAGTGGAGTTGTTTGCTATAAATCTCTGGTCACATCTGCTGCTTGTCACAGGAAACATGTTTGTGTGTCCTTTCAGCACAAAAGAGGAAAACCTGTCTTTCTTTGCCTTGCCAGGCTTGGGGAATGAAAATGGGTGAGTTCTGCTGGCTGCAGCTCACAGCAGTCAGGGCCATGCAGTATCCTGCAGGAAAGCAGGAGGTGTCTGGGACTTACACTGTTACTTCTCTAAACTTTTATTGAAATATTTGTCAAATATTTAGGAATTCTGTTCTTCTGACATCCATATTATTTCTCAATATTGCACCTGCAAGGCCAATTTGGTACAACATTTATTTTAACTTTGTCATCACCATGGCTTGATTGTATTTGGAATTAGAAGAAGTGATGTGGGGATTTAATGCTGAGTCCTCCTAGTCTCTCTCCATGTCCTCTTTTGTTTGCATGCCTCATTAAATGGTCTTCAAACCAGCACTTTCTAATCCTGTTTTCTTTTGTTCCATGTTCCTTTGACCTTTCAAAACTTTGTAATCTGAGCTTAGTTTTCACACCCATTTCTTTACTTCCTTAACTTCAGTAATTGCTCTGCCTGATTTGTGAACTTTGTACAGTTACAAGAGCAGTGTGTATGTCTCTTATCTACAGCAAATAACAAGCAAGGCACTGAACAATCCTTGTGGAGCCACGTGGGGACAGATAGCTGAGTCATGGACAAGTTGTACCTCTCCCTGTGGCTTGCAGAAAAGTTTAGAGGGACTCTTAAAGGTCTAGCAAAGTCTTCTAATTGACTTTCTGTTTAAAGAAGAAAAAGGGAAGGCTCAGCCAGAAAAACACCACAGTTAAAAACTGCTTGGATTACTTTCTTCACTGACAGCAGCAGCTCATTTGCCCAGAGTGAGAATATGGATGCAGGCAGGAAACCTGGTTCTTCCTGCCCTTCTGGGAGGAGCTGCCCTGCTCATGGGCACTTGGCTGTTCGTGACTGGGAAAGCTCCACCAGCAAGGGAGGTGCCTACATAAGCCTAGGAGGGGTGGGGGACATTCATGGAGGGAAGCTGAAGAAACTCTAACAGCACATGAAGGCTCCTGAGGCCAAGGCTCTGTTACTAACCATGGCTGGAAACAGACCCATGAAACAACACTCCAGTAAAAATATTGATTTGTTGGACCCACCTGTCTCATCCAAAACACTTCTGTCTGAGGAGATGTGAGACAGTCATTCTACCCCCCTCTCCCCAGGCCCCTGGCCAGGAGCTGCAGTCTCTGGGGCAGACCCACAGCACAGGATAGATTTTTTTAGGCTGGGACATGGTGTGAGTTGCTGGAATAGGCAACTACATCAAAGACTCTGTGATCACACTGAGACAGTGACATGATGGCACCCAGTGAGGCTCAGAGGTGAATGTGAGCATTCCTCTGGGTATCCCCTTCTATCTAACACAGACTCTTGGGATGAAGGGCTGGGGAAATCCTAGCATTATTCTGTTTGCTTCCCTTTCCTGTCTGTGCTCCCTGTCACAGCAGCAGTGTACCTGTCAACTTGCTGAATCAGTCAGGTAAACTCTGAGAAGTAGGAGGCTTCTCTGTGTGTGTATGCAGTCAAGTGGCAGTAACATTTCTAACCTTTTCTGCTCAGTTTGACAATGCCTGTTTATAGTCAGTAACACAATACAAGGTAGTGCAGTCTTTGCAGGAGTTACAGCGCTCAGCATGCAACCTGAGATCTCCCAAACCCACCAGATAATTAACTAAGCTTTCAGCAGGATGCTTATTGAAGCAAAAATGAGTAAAGTAATTAACAGTGTGTGCTTCAGCTTGAAAATCAATACAGACTGTATTGAGCCAGAGTAAGAGCCAGAAGAGAGGCTGCTAATACTGTGCTGTCTGCCTCAGCAAGATACGTAAAAAATGCGTCCACCTAACATAAATTTACTAGAGAGCATTTAAAAAATCAATAACCAGAGCATTAAGGCCAGGTTTACAGGAAATTTCAAGAGGATCATTCGGGTTGGCACCACAAACTATTGAACACTGACATGCAATAGCAAAAGGAGCTCAGTTCAGAATCCTCGGGAGTGGTGCTCAGAGCTGCCAGCCCCTTGCAAATGCCCAGATGTGGAAAGGCCTCCTAAGGTCAAGAAAATTAAAGGAGACAACAAACATATATTCTTCAGAACCCCCTGTTCTGGGTTATAGCAGTGTGCCAACCTTTCACATTTCTAAACCTAGCACAATTCTACTGAGCAGTTAAAAGCCCCTGTGGAAATCTGAGGGGAGTGGTTTTGGCTGGACCTGCCCCAGGCCTGATGGAGTTGAATCTCTCTTCCCAGTAGAGAAGGGAGACTCTCTTCTCTTGCTTTTGTCCATTTTTGTAAAACTAAAGCCCTCCTGCATTCTTAGGCTTTTACAGCAGCACAGGTGAAACTGAAGAAGCTCATGCCATGGGGCTGACTCTGCCAGCTGGAGGCAGAGGAATAGCTGAGCACAAGACATGCAGGGCTGTGAACTTGTGCTGCCTTCTGGGCTCTGTGCTACTCTGTGTGTGGGCTGAACAAGAGAGGCATGAGGTCCCTTTGTCATGAGGATGTCAACAGAGTGAGCCTTCAGTCACCCATCCAGAACTGAATGAATTTTAAGTTCCCTTCCTACCCAAACCATACTGTGATTTATTTTTCTATCAGCCAAAGGTGTGCAGTTGATGTGACAATGAGTTATTATTTTTTTCACATTGAATCCTAAGCAGTTGGTGGAAAATATTTGTGATTTTAAGTGGAAATTAAAGAGTCTGCCCATTAATTGGACATCCTTGGAGTGGCAGGAGCTGGGAGGCAGCAAACACCTCCACTATAAACAGAGAACTGAAATTACAGTTGGAGGTGATTTATGCACCTGAGTTTTCATTCTCTCCTTTCCATTTTGCAACAAAAGTATAATTCAAAAGTTTTGAGTATACAAAAATATCATTCAAAGCTTTGAGTGCTACTGTCTGCTTAAGGTATTACCTGTGTTGTGACTCAATTATAGATGCAGGGCATGACCCTGACACCAAATCTATAATTACATCAATATTGCTCACACACTTTTCAGTGGATGCAGGATTGAGTCAGCAAAAATAATCACCTTCTGTTTTGCCTACCCCAGACACCATAGCAACTGAAATGCCCTGCTTAAAATCATCATTGGTTTTTCCTTCTATCTTTTTGTTCCATATGGCACACCCTGTCAACTGTCTCAACATCCAGTTCCTTGGGTGCCAGCTATCAGTGTGACAGGAAATGAAATGTGTACAAGATTTGATGAGTGATGCTGAGTTTCATGAGCTGTCTGCTTTGTTACTTGGCATGCCCTGAGGCAGCATGTCCGTGGCACAGCAGGACTTTCTGACTTTCTGTGTGGTGAGCTGTGCCCTTGCTCCTCTGGAGGGAAGCTGCAGTGCTGTGTGCTGGTAGCATTGGGAAGAAAATGAATACAATAATGCCAGGTTAAGTGAGCCTCTTAAAAAAAAAAAAAATCAGCTTTTTATTTTGATCACACCATTGAAATGTTCCTTCTCTGCAGTCTAGATCCTTCACAATTCTGTCATTGCACCCCCAGCTCTGATACTGAGATCTGGCACTAAAAGCAGCACAGTGCAGCAGCAGTGTGTGGGCCAGGAAAACAGGAACCAGTTGGAACCAGGAACCATTTGGTCTCCAAATGGACATTGGAAGTGCCAAATCTGCCCTGGGGTATGCTGGTATGGGACAGGGTATGTCACTCATCCCAGACAATGCACAGATTGAGTGGAAGGCTGCAACAGATGAGAGTTCAGTATTTGTACATCACGCATGAAAAAAGGCAGGGGAAGGTTTATCACTCATGAATAACATGGATTGATTCACTGAACCAAAAATGGTTTTCATCTGCAAATAAGATAATTTCATTCACTAGAGTGATTGTGCTACAGTTTTACAACAGGATTGAGAGCCTTTTTTATTGATCACTTCAAATCAATTGTGTTGTTGCATACAAATTGGTGTAAAACCAACCAGTCACATTTATGACCCTTCTACATCAGTACACGTGGAATGTTGATCTGTATCACTGTGTATTTGTTTAATCAGGCTAATATTTCATCTGCCTCATTGGACTGATAATGTGATGAGAAAAACTCAAATTACTGAAACTGATCGACACATTCACTTCTGTTCAAAGAGCTAGCTGAGGGATTTGGTCTTTTTAAGCCACCCAGAGATTCATTCTCTTTTCTAATTAGATTTTGCAGAAAGAAATTAAAATCTCCTTTTTAGGCAAAACCATCTTTTGGCACCACAGAATTCACTTGCAAGTTTGAACTTTCTGTCCTTGAGGAGAACTGGTAGAACTGGCTACAGAAATCACTTTGCTTCCATGGACTTTTTGCATCCTCTGCTTCATTTGCCTTTCTAAGGACTCAGCATAGATCTTGCTTTCTCCAAGTCAGACAACCCTCCCAAAATCCTAAGGAAATGGACTTCCCTGGCTGTGCCTCAGTGAGGAGAGTGAACAGAACCGCGTTCCGCCTCAGGAAGAGAGAGTTCAACAGTTCCTCAGATTTGGATGACACAACTTTGCTGCTTTTGCTGGAGGAATGGTCTCTCACCCCATCAGGCACAAACACGAAGATGTTCTTAATCTCTCCCGTTGTCTGCCTCGTGGCAGGTGTCCTCATCATCCCAACCATCTTATTTGTGATCTTCTCTCGGTTTAAAATCCGCCAGGAAACGAGGTACATGCTGCTGGGAAACGCTCTGCTTTCTGATCTGATCTACCTGCTCTTCTACACGCTGTTAGCTGCTCTCAATGCAGCACATCTACACCTCCCAAAGGAAGCATGTGTCCTCCTCTTATTTTTGCTGGCAGTGGCTTACTGTGGAGGTCTGTTCACAGCTGTTGCAATAGTCTTGGACACGTACATCGCTGTTTTGTTTCCTTTGCGCTACATTGCTATTTTGCCTCCCTCACGAACTAAAAAAGGCCTTGTATTACTGTGGATATGTTCTGGAGCTTTCTCTGGGATTTTCTTCTTGGTGCTATGGACTACCCACAGCTTTGTGCCCTGTGTCCTGGAAATGTGCTCAATTCCAGTAATACTAATATTAACTCTGAACAGGACTGATGCTGTGAAACTCTGTTTCTGGCTTTCTGCCATAGTTGTCATTCTCTGCCTGTCTGTAATATTTTGTTGCTATGCTATTCTGTATTTTAAAACCAAACGCTCGGGTATATGGAAGAGCATCTGCTCCAGAGCCAGTGTAACGTTTGTAATGCACAACACTGTCTTATTTTTTTACTTCTTTCCACTCTTGGCCCTTTTTGTAGAATCATTCTTGAGCGTTAATGTTTTCATCAGACTGCAGACAGGAATCTTGGTCTCCCTGACAGTCTGCAATGTCCTCATGATCCTTCCTAAAGTTCTGTTCCCTTTTCTATATGGGCTTCGCTACAGAGAGATCTCAGCCTCTCTCAAATCCATTGTCAGGAGGAAGCAGCTTCCCCCTGTGTCACCTGCCCCACCACCATCCTGAGGCAGTGCAGAGCACAGTCACAGCAGAGGAGCTGTCCTCACCTTGTTACCGTGCAAGACTGATGGAAATCACCCAGCTTCTGAAGTGGAGAAGTGATCAATCCATAGTAAGAAGACATGGGTTCATCACTGCCTCATTTGTGCCAAAAGGCCACAGATCTTTCATCACGACACAGCTGAGAATATAGTGAATGCTACCCTGGATGAAGTTCCAAGCTTTGTTCTGATGTGAAAGGCAGGACCTTCTGGAAGAGATACTGAATTAAGGTCATTTTCAACCACCTGTTGCAGATGCCTTTCTGGAGAAAAGAAAATTAAAAATAGATAATGCAAAGCAAAGGAGTAACCACAGGTCTCGTGACAGCATCATGGCAGCATCATCTACAGCAGAGGATCCTTAAGCAAATGTGCTGTAAAAACAACAACCATTCCTTTCACACAGTCTATTCTTGCAAGCTTGGCATCCAAAGTCCTGTTCTTGAGAGCATGCACTGAGAGGTGCCTCTGGAAACTGCTGCACTCAGTGGAACACCATTGTTCAGCTTGTGCAGTGTGCTGGTGTATTCGCTGCCTTATGGAGTCTATCTGACAATCTGCAAAACACTGATGGTTTGATAAAATCTCCTCCTGATGGGAAGCCACCTTAGATCAGTGTCTGGTGGGCAGCCCAGCACATGGCACTGCCAGGCATTACCGAGGGGGACGTGCTGCTGGGTGAGAGAGGACGGGGGCAGCGGGTGGCGTTCCCTCCCTGCCGGGTGCGGAGCCGCTGAACCCAGCGGGTGCTGCGGAGCCTGGGGCAGCCCAAACCCTGAGTCCCTGCTGGGGCCCTGCTGGGGTGACTCGGCCAAGGCTGAGCCCAGCAGCTGGGGCAGCAGGGCAGGAGCAGAGAGGTGCCAGGCTGGGCACAGGAGCACCCACACCGTGGCTCAGACAGGACCCGGGGCGAGGGACTAAGCGTGAACACCACTTCTGAATCTCTGCCCAGGCAGCTCTCAGTTCTGCCTCACAAAAATCTCCTCCAGCAGCCTGATCTCAGCTTACAGCCACACCATGTCAGAGCTGCTGCTGGGTACCTGCCACCAAAGCCTTGGGAAGGTCAGGAGGAGAGGCTGCAGAGCTGGTTGGTGTATTGGGGCAAGAAAAATGAGATCCTGTAAGAGCATTTTAGGTTTTCCAGATCAGCCACCTACCTATAGAAGACAAGCAAAACATATATCTGACCTTTGAAGAGACCAAAATGTCATTAGATATAAATATCAGTGTGGGAAATTTAAATTGCTGTTCTGTCCCTTGGACTTGAGAAAAGAGTTCTGTATTTCTTAAGATAATATTTTTAGAATTTGTTACGTTTTATGTATAAATACATTGGACTTTTAAAAAGCTCCTTGATTTCACTCTGTGCAGTATTTTCCTTGTGCAGACTCTCTCCACCTTCTGTTTGCTTAAAGCAATACACAGAAAGTGCTGAATGTGGCTTTTGGCTATTTCACACTCATCTGAAGAATTCCAGTACGTGTGAGCCAGGAGGAGATCGGTGTCTGGTTACTTGAAATGTTTTTGGCAGCAAAGTGAGTTCGAGCAGTTCCTGCTGATCTTCTCATTCCCAAACTGCTTGTTACTCTCTTCACATTGCAGTGTCCACTCTCTCCTGTTTGCTGATGCAACTGCTTCTGGGGTTGCAGGTTAAAAATATCTCTTCAAAGAGAAGTGGTGTTTTCATTTTAACTGAGGTTATCCCGGCGATCTGTTTTATAGGATCTTCTGAAAACAACTGCATCAGCACAACTGAGGTTGTAACAAATTCCAGTTCAGAGGTGGGGGGAATGAGCAGGGACATCTTAGAGGATTTGCTGCTAAGGAAAACTTCTTGTATGAGAAGTATCTCTAAGGCAAAATTGTAGCAAGTGAATGAACTGTAATATTGCATATTTGCTTGAACCATGGTTCTGTGCTTCTCAGTCCTCTTCAATAAAAGGATCTAGAAGTTGCTTTTTACTGTCTGCTTTTATTTTTCTCCAAGATGAATGTACCATGGACATCTATCACAGAAAGTATGTTTGTGTACTTTATATTCAACCTGTAACAGGGGTCCTCCATAACACATAGGAAGGATGGGGGGAAATGTCTGCAGACTGGATCAGGTTCTTTCTGCTGAACCCCTTTGGCATGTGGGAAGATCAAGAATGGAAGAGGTATTTGTGAATCCCCAGGCTTTCATATCCCGGGCCAAATTTTTATGCCAGTGCCAATGACCAGGATGCTGATAACTCACAGGTTGTTTTGGCCGTGCAAGGTCCATTCATGTTTACCTCTATTGGAAATTTTCATGATAAGTAGTAAAGGTAACTGTGTAAATAGCAAAAAGTAAGGTAATTCTATATGGAGCCATAGGTGACTGTGTAACAGCAAGTTAACAGTACTTGGTCCTCCTGCTGACCTCTGACAATTATGAAGGTATAATCTGGACAGGATTCTGTTGCCAATTCTGTAACACTCTCTTACATACACATGTCCTGGACACAATGAGAACTTTGGTAACATAAAGAAAGATGCTGAAAGACGGAGGAATCAGTGATTGTGGGAAGTTTATGTATATATAAAGCCTGCCCACAGTGACATCACAAGGACCAGGCAAACAAAACACTGCTGTGTGGAGATGGTCTTCTAAGAAAGACCACTCCAAGCTGATATTAATTCTCTTTAAAGTGGTTTAACATTAGACAGGTACATTTCTCTTAAGTGACTGCTTGTAAACAACTTATTTCCATGGAATATTAGTGTGCTGTTTGGTACAAAAGCAGCAGGTTATAGTGTGCAAAGAAGAAACACACCATGTGCCTGGACAATTTGCCTATGAGAATAGGATCAAAGGGCTCACCAGGGCAACATCACAAGCACTAGGTTCCTAGAATGTTTTTCATAAATGTCGCGAGTTTTGTCTCAAAGAATGTTAGGCTTCTGTATTTTTCACAACCTCTTGGGTGAAGTGATCACCAGCCTTGTAAGGATGTCTCCACATAAGCTCTGGAAATTCAAACTGAGACTGTTTACCAGAGCCCAGTAATCGACCTCTCCCAGGTCACATAAGTGAACTTCTTAGACGTCATGAAGTTTGGCTGCCCTGCATTTTAATTTGAAGTGAAATGCAGAGCAGTTGGCTTTAACATGTGATTTGGCAGCTGGGGGCAGTAATCCTTTAATGAATTGCAACAGCATGAATCACTAAAGGTATTCTAATTTATAGCCTAAATATATATTTCTGGTCAGTTTTCCCCCTCTTTTTTTGTGCCAGTACTGTCACAACGTTTACCTCTGCTCTCTTCCCTCTCCCAGCTGGATTTAAAGTGCAGTTTGCTGTCTGTAACCTGCAGACTGAAGGGAGTCAGACCTGCATTCCAGGGTCTGGGGCTGTGCCATACATCACTGCAGACATAATTACATCAGAGATAAGTCATTGCCTCAAATGAGATCAGTTTCACTGTCAGGAGATACAGAGGATCTCCATGCAGGTAAACAAGCGCTCAGCTTTCAATCTGAGGTACAGTTCATTGCAAGCATTTGAGTAATTATTCAGTAAAACTAATTAACCTCCTGCAGTTTTAGTAATTACTGTTGGAGTGTCTACTTCTGCTCCATCAATTGGCTGTGTCATTTTCTACTGGAAGTGTAATATAGGAAGAGGACAGAAGGAAAGTGACATAGCCTGGTTGCACTGGGGGCAGCCCGGGAGCCCTGGGGCTGTGTCAGTGCTGGGGAACAGCAGCAGCTGCCCCGAGGCAGCTCAGGCGGCTCCTGCAGGGACAGTCGGCTCTGTGCTTCGCTGGTCCCTGTTTGTACACCTGATCCTCTGTGTTCCTTGGGCAGAAATTGTGGCTGTGGTCACTCCCTGCCGGAGAGGGGTGATGCACGGCAGATGAGAAAGAGCCTGGGATAGGGAAAGGAAATTGCAAGGTTTTGAAACTTGATTTCTGTTGTCTCCTGTCTCCATCCCCACCTCCCTGCTGGCAAATGAGTGCCCAGCACTGCTGGTTCTTACCATTATTTTCACAAACTTTGTGATTTTAGGTGTCTGTATAAAACTACTGACTTGAATGTTTTTGTTTTTCAATGTATTTCAAGTCCTTCAGATTGCAACATGAATCCAGAAGATACAAAGAGCAGAGAGGCAAATAACCACAACTCTTCACTCACTGCTATTAAAATGTCAGAATTTGTGAGCGATTCATGAGTTAGGAGAGGGAAAGGAGCCAAGCTGTGGTTGTGCTGTCTTGTGTTTGTCAGTGAGGGCTGTTTTGGCTTATGATTGCCCAAGGTTTGCACATGTGACTAGGAAACCACCTTAGGACAGACAAGAGGCTGTTTCCTGCCTTTGAGATGTGAAGTTAAGAATTTGTATTAGGAAGTTTATTTGGACAACTTTTTTCTGATTCAGTAGTTTATCTTTCTCAAGAAAAAAAATTCCAAGATTTTGCTACAAACATTACAGGGAGAAAATCAGCAACCAGTTCCTGAGGTCTGCTGGTTTTTAGGATGATTCTCAGTAGGAAGAACTAGTCAGATTCAACAGCTGATATAATTAGTTTTTTTAACAGGTAAAGATACAAAATGCAGCACCTCAAGAGGAAAGGGAGAACCCTCCCATTCATCCACCTTCTCTGTCCCTCTAGACCAGCCAGTGCTTGCAACCAAGGCAAAGGTGGTAACTGTTCTTCACAAAAACCTTTTGAAATAAAATATTCTCTCTGGAGGGTCCTTCTTCAGGCCCTCTGAAAAGCAGAATGGGATGGGAGAGTGGGGCCCAGCACAGAAGTGTGAGAAGTGCTGACCCTGCAGAATGACAGGAACATAAAGAAGGAAGGGGAGCAATCAAAAAGTAGTTGAAAATGGAAGGCCTGTGGGAAAATTAGAATGAGAAATTGTGGGGATTGGCTGAAATTACAGAGATGAATTCAGGGCATGGGGCAAACTGCAGAAGGAACAGGATTCCTTGCAGTTCTTCTGAAGGAAGGACACAGACCTGTTGGAGGGCTGACCCACCCCATGAGCTGTATCTGCCCTGCTCAGCCTGCATCAGGACTGTCTGCAGGCCCTGCCACACCACTGAGCACTCTGGCATTAGTGTGCTGAAATTCAGGAACCCGTTTTTTTTTCCCAGCCTAACACGACAGAAATATTATTTTTAATACTGTATAAGGCAAAGGGAGACATTACAGAGAGGGAGGGAAGGCTGGAAGGAGTCACTGCTCTCCGCTTGGAGAGATTTGTTTTGCACTGTATTTTCTGCCTTGATTTAATAGTGAGTTGGCTCCTTCCAGCAACTAGGCAGGGGAGGAGGGACGGGAATATGTTCCCAGTCTTTGGCCAAGAGTGTCCCAGGGCGTCCCGGGCGTGACCTCTTCAATGTTTGTTTTTCTTTCCCTACAACTGACCCAGATGCAGGGATTTGAGACTCGGGCCCTCCTGGCCCGTTGAACATTTGCCCCCTCTGGTACAGCATGTGACAGTCGCATGAACCAGGCTGGGAACAGTACCTGGAACTGTTTTTCTCTGCAGCAGACTGTCTGGCCCGGTTGCTTTGCAGGAAGCCAAAAGCCGTGCGGAAAACGCTGGGAGCGCAGTGCCACCCAGTGGGGATGGGGACAGGGATGGATGGAGCCGCAGCCGCGGGAGGGGAAAAGGCCTTCCAGGCACAACAGGCACCCGGCACACAACAAAGGAAAGGGAAACTACGGTTTGGCCTGTTTTATTTAGAAAACTGCCGCAGTGAATGTTCCGTGGAAACAAATTAGCGTTCATTTACATTTGCAGCCTGTGCAGTCTCTTTCTTGGGAATGACAGCAAGGTTTGCAAACTGAGATGGATTTTTTTTTTTTGGTGATGCAGAACTGAAAAATCAAGAAAATATCTTCAAACAAACAAACAAACAAACTGGTTCACACTTAATCTAATGTGCCAAACACTGGGAGAAAACCAGCACAATTCCAAAAGCAACTTCTCTTTTTTCACTTGTAGGTATTGCAAATCCAACTTCTCACAATAAATAGTTGACCAAACTCTGGGACCAAACTGAGCCAGTTCAAGCACATTCCAGGGTAGATAGAGCTGGGAAGTAAAATTCCCACCTACATTTCTTTGCCTGATTCGAGGTATTGTGTTGGCAGGAGTAAACTGCAGCTGGTCCCTTCATTTTTCTCTGGAGGGAAGGAATTAAGATAACTTAAGGATATAATGTACAGAGGAAACACAAGGACTGAGCATATATACAGATAACTCCCAGAGGAGCTGTGGTGGTGCTCCCATCCATTGCTCCCCAGCTCAAACCCACCCTCACTGCAGTCTGTGCCAGGAGGCACTGGGTTCCTGCGGGTCAGACAGAAACTGCCCCGGGCACGATCTTACGGATGGGTGTGTAAGACTTCCTGAGGGTAACGCTGCCGTGGTGAGACACCCCCCGGGGCAGGACACACTCTTCTGTCAGCTTCTGAGTTTCAGGGTCCCAGCAGAGCACTGTTGCAATGACTTCGTTCTTTTCATCTCGGCCGCCGGTGATGAACAGCTTGTTGTTGCAAGGAGAAATGCCACAGCTGGCTCTCTCGTGGGTGAACTGAGTCACCAGGCACCATGTGTCCTCCTGGGGGCTGTAGGAGTACAGAGCTTTCATTGCCCCACCTGGGAAGGAAATGGATATTGGTTGGCACTGGCCATTCCTGTAAGGGATTTTAATTCAACCATCCACTTCAACAAGACTCTTCCAGACATTTGTAAGAATGGTTTGTGCCCCAAAGCCAAGAAAAAACAAGGTCACAGGATCCTTTATTGTTTTGAAAGCCTGATCTGCAGAAGGCTACTTATTGCTCATAAGGCTGTGGAATTTAGGGCCAGAACAAACTGCTGTGATCCTTCAGTGTGACCACAGTGCACCTAGCAACAGATCTTTCTCATACCTGCTGCTCCAGCTAAGGACACAGCTTTGGAAAAATGCTATTTTGTTTAAAAGAGCTTAGATCACGGAGGACCAGCTGTGGTAAACGATCTCTGTTAGAAATGGGAACAGGATTTTTCCATTCATTCCTCTGTCCATCAGTCCTCCTTCTTCCAGGAACTGGCTGCTTTCAAAAACCCTTCCTTGTTTAGAGTTTGTCAGACTGAATCAATAATCTTTCCAGGGCTTGGTTAAACAGAGAGTGACCTTCAGTTTCTCTGTGTTTTCCAAAACTGAAGTTATTAATGATTCTTAGTAAAGGTTCTTAGTGCACCTTTTCAATCTTGCAGTGTCATTTGCTCTTGAAAAAATGGTCAATACCTCAATTCTCATGAAAGGCTATGAAAATATATTCCTTCCTGAGATTACCAGCAGTTAGACGGTTCTTATTCTGAAATTTGCAGGCACTGAATGTGTATTCTCTATTAGCTGTACAGAATCACAGAGCTGTTAGGGTTGGAAGAGACCTCTGGAGATTATCCAGTCCAACCTCTCTGCAAAGGCAGGGTCACCTGGAGCAGGTTACACTCGAATGCATCCAGGGAGGTTTGGAATGTCTCCAGTGAGGGAGACTCCACAGCCTCACTGGGCAGCTGTTCCCAGTGCTCTGCAACCCTCAACATAAAGAAGTTTTTCCTCAGGCTGAGGTGGAACTTCTGTTGTATTTATGCTCATTGTTCCTTGTCCTGTCCCTGGCCACCTCTGCAAAGAGTCTGGCACTGTCCTTCTGGATAGGGAAACCTTAAAGCCGTGGTCTTATTGATGAGGTGCAACAATGCCTGGCATCTTCCCTGCTGGCAAAGTGAGCATTTATCTGTGGTACTTTTAATAGATGCTGAGTTTGACAATACTAGTGCAGTACCTGAGGGGTGATCAAGTCATCCAGAGGTGACCTAATTGGAACAGACTGAAAGCAGACATTGTTAGTTGGTAATTCATCAGTCTGGGTAATTTGATTGCTTTGGATGCAGTAACCAAATGCTCTTTTATCTTTTAAACTTCAGGTGGGGCTGATTTCTATCCAGTTGGAGTAGATTTGTTTCTCAGGTAGATAAACTAGAGATTTACTAGTGGATGTTGCTGGCTGAAAGATGCTGAATGAATGTGACTGGAGTATCATGTCCATTTTATCAGGAGTTATATCAGCTAGCCCATAAGTCATGTGCCTTCTCTCTGTCATCCTGTACAAACAGGGTGAGGTCAGCTCCAGGGCTGAGGACAAGCATGAGGTATTTATGTACACAAAAGGGGTGTGTGTGTATATATGTGCACACACATGCAGATTATAAATCTCCCTCCAGAGCACCATTAATTATTTGGTGAATACTCCAGCTCTATGCCAGCTCTCAGCACCATATTGATTACATTGAAATTTCCTGCACCAAGGCTGAGGGAGGGAGGGGAAGGGAAACTTTTCAGAGCTCCTGTTTTGGAAACAAATGTTCTTTCCTTTTGGTTTTCCCAGTACCACCTGGAGATGTGTGTAGGCTCCCTCCTACCCCCATACTTCAGCTCAAACTCTTGTTCTTCCGTTTTTTCTTTCAGTTCTGGTGATTGACTGAACCCCAAGTGCAATCTAGTGAAGAGCTCTGGGTCTTTCGGTCTCAGTGGCTCTGCTCCTCTGACCTGCTCCTAATACTCTTATCTCTGCATAAATCCTGTATGCAGTGGGTTGTGTAATGCCCCTGGAGAGGACAGAGGACATGATGTAGCCATGAGATCATGCCCTTGCCACTATGAACACATCTTTGGATGGCTTTAAGCTGTCTCTGGGCTAGCTCCAGCTTTCTGAGATAGCTGCCATGCTAACAGGGATTTTGACTTGGTGACCTTTGCCTACTGTTTGTGAACATCCTGAATTCCCACCCCTCGCTAAGCTCACTGGGAAGAGTCCTCTGATTGCACTCCGTGTGGGTGAAACTCACAGAAGCACAGGACCAAGCCCTGCTGGGTGCAGACAGGGAGAGCCACTGGTGCTGCACTTACCCACCACGTAGATGTGGTCCCTGAAGCTGGCAGCATTGATGCACTTGGCCTCCACGGGCATGGCAGCCCTCAGGCTCCAGGTGTTGGTGGCCGGGTCGTAGCACTGCGTCTTGTCCGTGGCCAGCTTCCCATTGGGGCCCCCCCCAATCACGTACAGCCTCTTCTTGTAGCTGGCTGCTGCAAAGGAGCTGACATTGACCATCAGGGGAGCAGCCTGGGGACCAAGGAGAATCATTAGTAACCATGTGAAGCAGTCAGACTGATGCCCATGGGGAGCATTCAAATGGGAATTTCGTTTTTTAACAGCTGAACTGTTATGTAAATCTAGAGCAAACAGACTGCATTGCTAACCCTGTTCCTTCCAAACTTCAGGAACTTCAAGAAATCAATGTAGTTTAAGTTTCTAGCATGGGGAGGGAGCCTGCAGAATTTCAAGTCAGGCGTCCCTTTTTAAGAAGGGTTCAGAAGATGATGTTTCTAAGGATAAAGGAAAAGTATGTTTCAGCTTTTTCTTAATACTGCAAAAACCCTTAATAAAAATGTGCTCGGTTCAAATGCTGAAATTAAAATTACTTTATCAATAATTCAAAAGCTAGGAAATATCAGAAATGCCAAAAATCTTCTTTACATGTTTCCATGCATTGCAAAAAAGCACAAGAAATTTGTTTATACTGATCTTGCTACTTGCAGCTGTGATTGTTAGTCATCCACATTGCTTTGTATAATCCAGAGACAATGGGTTGTATCTGCTATTATGATGACTAATCTCATTACTGTCATGGATTAATTGGTTGCCTAATTCTCTCCTCTCATTGCTTGAAGTACAGTGAGTAGAACTGGGGTGGAGGGGGGAATGGGTTTAATCCTGTTTACCTTCAAACCTGTACTTTCACTTTAATGTATAACCCATACCATATATAAGGCACAGCTTGATAGACACATTTTGTGTACATATAAAATGTGTCAGAGCAGTAGTTTTCAGCCTGTGCTCTGGATCATGCATACTACATTCTTACTCCTTGATTTATGAACTGCTAGCTTTAAAAGCCAACTAAAAAATTGAAAGTTAGGAGGAATCACAGGAAATGATTGGCTGGCAATCTGGGGACTTTTACCTTCTAAAGGATATGCATTTCCATAGGAAAAAAAATAGGGTTTTAAAGACCAGAAATACTTAAAAGAATTATACAAGATAATTTTGATGAATTCAAGCCCTAAGATTTTCTAAATAAAATATTTCTAAATAATTAAAATGTTACATGCTGCAGCCTCTTACCTCTGACCAGCAGTTATGAAAGGGATCATATGCTTCCATGCTGTTGATTCTCTGCATGCCATCAAAGCCCCCAATGACATACACTTTGCCACCCAACACTGCCATTTTATGTCTCCAGCGCCCAATGTTGAGATACTCAATTTGTATCCATTTGTTGATGGAGGCATTGTATTTCCAGACATCATGCTTTGTTTCTTTGCCACCTGTAGTGTACATGACATGTGTAAATACCATAGCATAGCTTGTATTTACTTAAAAACTCCAGTAGGCTTAAAATTAAGTGTGTTCTCTCACAATGGAAGGTAAATCATTATTGTTGATTGTTAACTGGTCCTGTTACAACAGAAGAAAATTTCTGCATTTAGAAATGTATAAGTTTCATTAATAAGTTATAAGAAATTATAAGTTTACTTAATAGTGAAGGAAACTGAACAATTTCTACAGCCAAATATTCAGTGAAGATAAATCACTGTTCCTCACTTTACCAGACCACAACCACTTTCATTTTAATACTGAGTGCACAACCAACCACACAGCAAGGTAACATACAGGAGATTTTTGTGAACACCAGGGCTTTGCAGAACTGCTGCAAAGGGACAAACAAACAAATGTGATTTAAGTAAGTAGTGGAGGATGCTGCAGCTGGTAGTGCCAAATCCCTTAAAGACAGGCATACACTGGAAAACTGCCAGGTTGTGCAGGGCAGATCCCGCCAGCTCTGTGGTTTGCATCATAAAGCAAAAGACCTGACTGAACTGCTACCAACAATAGTCCTGCAGGACTTGGAAATTTTACTATTCAACCCTTGGACCATATGGCTGGGATCTCATTTTTGTGCCTCTTCTTTTGGTCTCCTTCTCTACAGACTTGGGTAAGCTTCATATTTATAGCTTGACAATCAAAACTGGACCCTGCAAACTCATTCTAGAGTTGACCTGCAAGTGGATCTTTGCTTGTGCTAAAGCAGAGAGCAGTGTTTTAAACAAGAGCTGTTGTTTGCCTACAGTTTCTGGTGTGACTGTTATACAAACAGATCTAGTTAAGCCTGAAACCACATTTACAGACTGAGTAGCTTATTCCATCATCTGCAACCTGATTAAACATTTGCTTCACTGGTGAATATACTGAAAAGAGAATTCATATTCCATTGAGAAAATGTCTGCCTTCATTGGTATTCTGTAGTGCAGACAGATCACTGCAAACTGATGGAGCCTATCTCTGGGCCAAACAGCAGATTGAATGGGAGATAATTAGCATGCTAGAAAGAGTCGTTTGTAATGCTTTTGTCCCAGTATTTTTCACATGTATGTGGTGAATTTTATTTGCACTCAAATAGCTGAAGTGGCCAAAGGGCCTGAATGCAGCATTCATGGCTACAATGGGGCTGAGAGACTGCAGGTGTTCCCTTTACTCTCCCTTGAAATTTCCCTTTGACATGAGCTTGTGCTTTCCTCCACAGGCTGAAACCCATGTAGTAACTTGAGCTGGACCAGTGGGTGAATTTGCTGCACATCAGGGGACAGGGAGAGATTTGTGAGAGGATTGGAAGTTAATGTTTTTTCTGTTTTTC
The DNA here is from genome assembly GCF_963513975.1 of Fringilla coelebs. Taxonomy (NCBI): domain Eukaryota; kingdom Metazoa; phylum Chordata; class Aves; order Passeriformes; family Fringillidae; genus Fringilla; species Fringilla coelebs. Next base: position 2,628,700 of record NC_140036.1, on the reverse strand, counting down.
CTCTGGACAACAATTCTTTCTAATTTGAAGAGAAATTGTACCTAAATTAGTAAAAGCATCAGAATGGTGAATGATAATTCATGTCATTTTTGGTTATGCTGCAAATGTGGTGTTTCGGGCCATCCAGTCAAAGCACTGAAACAGTTTTGGGGAAATCATGATCTAACAGTTGTCATAATCTTGTGCAAAGGACTTTTCCTTTGCACAAGGAGCAGGGAAGACTCCAGACTGTACCAAGGTACAGAGGGAAATGAGCACATGGAAGGGGAGATGAAGTTAGGAAAAATGAAAGTCAAGTTAGAGGAGCTAAAGAAAGAAAACAAAAGTAGAAGGACATGCAGGAGGAAGCAGCTGTTTAATCAGGATTGAGACACTAATAATTGGTTTAGCTGAGAAAAACGTGCTAATGGCTTTGGTCCACTCAGCCTTTTATTTGTGTGCAAAGGGCAAAAAGGTGAAAGGCAATGAGGGAATGGAGAGAGGGACTCAGAGATATGAAAGTAAGCAGAGAAGGAAGAAAAAGAAGCTGTGAGAATGGAAGCAAAGGGAAAGCCAGCTTAGACTCACCACAGCAGAGAATGTGTTATCCTGGCCTGGAGGTAGCCTGGATAGAACATAAAATAAAAGTGGAGAAGAGAAATTGGAAAAGATATCAGGAATACAAGAATGCACTAAGCCTTGAAAAAGAGGGAAGGGTAACAAATTGAAGGCAAATGGAAAAAAGAGCTCAACTCAAGGGTGTGAAGCTGAGGGGAATATTCCCTAGTTGGAATGTTTGACTAAGGTTTCTCTGTACAGCTGCCTTTTAACAGAGGGGCTAATGCCAGAAACTCTCTATGGTGGACTGAAAGGAAAAACCTTCTTTATTTGTAGTTATGTAAGCAGTAATCTATTTCTCATCCCGGGATAAGAAAATGCTTTAATAAATGTTACATTGGAATGAAGTATCAAAAATATGTGGATTCCCAAAAGAAAGAATGCAATGGAAGATATTTGAATAAAGGCAGTGGACCACTATTCACACTTAAGCAAAGCATTCACGCTTTGGCCTACTCTCCTCCTTTCTACTCTTCTGTTTTGATGGAGTTTAGAATTTGGTGGGCAGTTTTGCAGAAAGGAATATTCTACCTATGAAGGCCCTGCTCTGTATCATGGTCTGTAATGTCACAGTGATGAAAAGCTTGCTGTCACTTTTCCTCTGGAAACAGAATAAGATCATCCAACTTGTTTTTTGACAGGCCATCAAAAGCAGCTGTCAAACTGGCTAACAGGCTTGATTTTAACATTTTGATTGTCAGAGTCAAATCTCTGTAGCTCTGGGATCAAACCCCTGTGTGGAGCTCAACTGTATTTGTGTGGGAAGTTAAATACATCTCCTGAAGCTCTTGGGATGATGAGCAGCACATGAGTTGTCCAGACCCACCCTGGGTGTCTGGAACATGGGATTTCATCTGGCTTTGACAGTTTATACTGCCAAGTTAATAACTGTGGGTGAGCAGGTCTAGAGCCCTCTGTGATGGCAGCTTTCAGGGGGCAGCCAAACATGAGTGACAGTTCCCTGCAGGTTCTTGACTGACTTTTGCAGAATGACTCAGATTCTGGCAGGATTTTGCTAATGCATGTGGAGCTTCAAATGAACTTGTCACGAGAAGATGCTGAAGCAATTTGTCATTTTATGTTTCGTAAACTGCTCCCAAGAACCCTCTTGTGACCTCAGTCACTGTTCAGGGTGCTGCACACATGTACCCATGCATATAGATGAGTGTTGTTTGAAAAGGAATCCTGTGCTCAAATCAGAGCTAGGCAGTGTCCTTACACATCCAGTGCTCTCTGGAGCATCTCCAAAGACAAAGCATTAAAGTACCTGTAATGCTTAATTTTTCTAAAGCTTAAATTTTCTCAAGCATGGTCTTGATAAAAGCTAGAAATAATAATGACAACACTTTGCTCCCCTCTTGAACTCCCAGTCAATGTCTTGTTCCTTACCTGATATGTAGACTTCATTTTTTAGAGTAATGCATGCAAACTCCACCCATTTTTTATTCTCATTCTCTGGCTCCTGCTCTGTGATTGGTAATTTTGCTACTTCCAGCCGGCTTCGCCTCAAAGGATCCAGGCAAGTCACTTCTGCTACAAACTTCTCATCTTTTGTACAGCCCCCTATGATCATAAACACCTCAGACTGGAACTCGTGCATCCTGGGCTTGGTCCTTTCTGTAATGATCTAAATGCAGTGAGACAGAGTGAGTAGCAGGGTACTTACACCTACAATTACACAAAGGCCAGGTGACCTTTTCTTTGCTTACCTGTTTTTCAAATCACAGCAGGCTTACATCAACTGAACCAATTAGCCAACCCTTTCTAAGTTGAAAGCCTGAAAAGCATCCTAGAAGCATTCAGTAGAGGCTACTGTATCCTTCTTTCAGCAGGATTTTTCCAACTCTGAACTTAGGTGCTTTTGCCTACCTACTAGGATCCTTTCAGATCCTTTTAGGAATTAGCAGGATGGTACCAAGAGCTATGCAGGTGAGCAGTAGTGACAAGGCTGGGTGCACGTCAGGTAGCTGAAAAGGACAGGTTTTATTTGGGTTGAGTGCAGGCAGGGTGGGGGGACCCCAAGGTTTCTGTATGCCTTGGGGAGCTCAGAGAGAGCAAAACTGCGGTTAGTGCTAGTAGAAAATAAGTGCTCTCATTATTTGTCCTGAAGAGGTATGTTAGTGTCAGAACAATAACAATTCTCAACTGTGGAGGGATTATTTTTATTTGTTTCTTTGTGTATAAGCTCTTACCTCAAGCCAAAATTAGAAGACTTATTTAAAGGCAGCACAGGCTGTGAAATGTGCTCAGCTCTAATTTACTGCCTGTTGGCTCAGTGTATTGACCAGGTCTTTGTTTCAGGGACACTGGAGAAGTTCATTTGCCAGGTAGATGCTCACCAGGAGCAAAGAACGCAAGGGGTGCTTGGAAACTTGTGTTCTCCTTGGAGGAAATGCTTGCAAACAAGACTCGCAGGTTAAATGCTGTGTCAGGAGGCAACTTGCTTCAAGTTTTACTTCTCTTTCCGCTTTTAACATTTCTATAAATTGGTATAATTTATCTGTATTTCAAAATATTATCTACACAGGCACGAATCTTGCATTTTGACTATGTCCAGAAAATGAATAAGCACATTTTTATAGAACGTGAGTGGCAGAACTTGCCAGCTTCCAGGACTCTGTTTGAACCTGCCTGCCACCATTGCCAGGCGTCAGCCCCGGGGGAGGGCAGCTGGCAGCGCGGCCTCCTGCGGCTGTCCCTTTGAAGATGAGTGTAATGCGTGTGCAGCCCGGGGCAACACTCCTTCATCTGTCCGCATGCACCTGACAGCGCTGCTCAGTGGGACAAGGCTTGTTCAGGGAGCTCCCTCCAGGCTGGCCGGCACTGCCCCAGCTCACCCAGCAGTGCCGAGCAGTCACCAGCACCAAGAGCGCTTGGTCTGTCCCCCCTCGCCGCGCCGGTGACACAGGTGACACAGGTGACACAGGTGACACATCCGCCGGGAGTGCTGGGCCCACAACGCCCTCCTGCCCTCCTGTGACTCCACTGAGGAGGGACACGTTTCCTCACACACTCAAGAACTTTGCTCCTGTTGTGAAATCTGACCTCTTGGTTGCTCTCCCCTCTCCCCCATATTCTGGCCAAGGAGATGTGACTGATACCTCACTTTCCAAAGGGAATGGAAGAACCTGAGATCCACTACAGCCTGCACTGAGCAGGCAGGACAGGACTCGACTGGGTGTCAGGATTAATCTGTCTCTTTGGGTGCAGGGACCTCTGCAAACAGCAGATGGGCAGTCCTCTCCTCGGCAAAGAGACTGTCTTCTTCACAGAAGGGAGAAGATTTCCTTTATGAAACATTTTCCCCATAAGTAACAGGGGAAGATGTTACATATTCGCATTTGAAAGAGTCATTACAGATTGTAGCATGGTTTGGTGGGAAAATTATTCCTCTTTTCTTAGGCTTGAAGTAATAGCTGAGAGGGTGAGGTGTCAGGGCTAACACCATTTGCCTTTTTACTAGGGAAGCTACCTGGGGTCTTCATTTAGCAGGAGTGTGTATGAAGGGTCAAGCTCAGATAAACAGGAAGCTGTGCACTTTGTTTTAAAACAACCCACCAAAATCTTCTGAACTGTCTCAGACAGCAGGAAAAATTCTGATGCTCATTTTGACTTTTCAGTAGCACCAGTTAGTGGAAATTCAGTGTGATTACCTTTTTCTGCCCCATGGCACTCAAAAATCAAATAGATAGCATAGAAGCATGAGACATTTACAAAGAGTGGCTAATACCTTCCTGTTTTACTCACCTCATTGCCTGACAGATGGTACATTCTTGCTTCTTGGAGCAAAGGAAAGACATCTGGACACTGTCTAATGAGTTGATCAGCTTCAACAGTCTCTACAAAATACCAAGGGTCCAAGAGGGGCAGCCGGACGTTCTCCAGCACGTAGGGCAGGAGGGAAAACCTTTCGGACTCCTTGTAACGCACCCAGCTCATCACGGTTTCGAACACCTGCGCCTCCTCCGTGACACAGAGCTCATCGCTCTTCAGCGTGCTGCACAGGATGTCTGCCGGCAGCTCCAGGAACTCCTCGTAGTTCAGGACCTGGGTGAAGTTCTGGATAATGTAGTTCTGTACCTGTTGTTTGAGGCTGTGCAGGGAGTGGGCATCAGCCAGCCTCAGGATGCCAACGCAGTTCTCCGGCTGCAGTGCTTCGGTGAGAAAATTGGCACAAGCATCTACCATGCGCAGGAACTGTGGGCAAAAAAAGCTTGTTTAAGCACAGAAGGGTTAATGAAAACTGTCACAGGGGAGTTGTGGAGCAACCAGCCATGCCCAATGCAGCAAAGAGCTGGGGGAGACAAGAATTGGATCATCTGAGCACAGGTATCTCCCAAGATCTGCAGTTTGAAATGAGAAATTCTTCCTCCCACTGCTTTTATTCCCTCTGCATCCAATTGCTCCTTTCCCCTCTTGCAGGATGCAAGACCTGTGACAGTTATGAATTTTATTTGTTTCACAAAAGGGTTTCCTACTATTCCCTTTTCCTCCATGACATCTCAAAGCACTGGCAATCATGGGGTTACAAAGAACAGATAAGGACCCCAGGCATCCAGTTTGCTTCCCCTGCTTCATCCTGCATGTCAGCTCAGACCAGCTAGAACAGTCTGGTTTTAGAGTGAAGGTGGCTCCACTGTCTGCATTTATGCTCCCACCATCAAAGTCCAAATGCATCTTGTGAGAGCAGTGGGAAATGAGCACTGAGGTCTGCGAGGTTTGGAGCAGTGTGCTGCCCCAGAAGGAAGGGGCAGCAGTCCCAGACTAGGGTGAGTGGCAGGAAGAGATTGACCATCAGCAATTCTTTTGAGATTTCTGACAGACAAGGCTTTCTGGCAAGAATCTGTTGTGGGGGATGCCTTCGGAGGGTCTAGTGACCTTTGTCATCACAATTGGCTGAAAAAAGATATTGATAGGCATTTTACACACAGAGTCTCCTTAACCAGAGAACTGGCTGTGTTTGCATTCAATAAGACATCACAACTACTCTCATAAATTTCCCTGGCAAAATAACCCCACCTGAGAGTCCCAAGTGCACATATTCAGGTGTCTGCAGGGTATTTCTGAAAACTGTGATCTGAGCTGGATTGCTGATGATTAGGATGATTCAGGAACTGACAACCAGTTTTGGGTAGAACTGATCAGTTACAGTGCTTCATCCTAATGGATTTCCCATCACCTCTGTGATTTCAGGTACAAATACTGCCACTGAACAGTGCAATAAAGATGGGTCAGAGCTAATGTTGTGCATTTCCATCTATGCTTTTTGGGTTGTTTTTCTGTCCAGTGTCAGCAAGCAAACCATTTTAACTCATGTTTTCTCACTGGGGAAAGTTGTGCAATAGTTATTGAGGGGCAAAGAGGAAGCAAAACATTTTTAAACACTGTAGTATGTAGATTTGTTTCAGTAATTAGGGTAGAATCTTCCAGACCCGTCAGTGTCGTGTTGACATATTTAGACTGTTTATCAGAGCTGAGCGATCGCAGACGCTGTGTACAGACTGCCTGGTTCCTGTTTTACATTTAGATGTGGTCAAAAGTTTAGAGAAACGCAACTGACTGATGAACGAGGCTATGTGAGGTCTCAGAATGTGTTGCTGCCACTGACATTATTTGTGATAAAAATATATCAGTGGCCCACGGTGGCACCGTGCCACACCTCGGTGGCACTGCGGCACCTGCCACATTCCCCTTGCCTGCTCTCAGGGCTCGCACGAGGTGAGCACTTTGAACTCACCTGGGCATTTCCTTGAGGATCTGAAAGGACTTTGCCACCAGGTAGGCTTCAGACCTGAGGCAGGTTAAGCATCAGCTTTATTAAGCTTATTAAACATAAGCATTCAAAGTTGTCAGTAATGAGCCACAAAAAAAACCCCAAACCTAGCATTTGCCAAGGTCATTCATCGAGTCATCTGTGAGTCTGGGAATAGACCCCAAAACAACGTTCTCACAGCCTGCAGCAAACCTCTGTAGAGTTCTCTAATTATTTATACATGGCTTGTTAGGAGTGGTGCTGAGGAGGTGACAGGGAGGCGCAGGTTGCTCTCACGGCCAGCAGGCCCCACTCCCTCACTGCAGGGCTGTTTGTGGCCAGGCAAATGCAGAACTGCAAGGTGTGGGTGTGAGAAACAGCCCTGCTGAGGGCTCCACCAGAGAGGCTGGGCTGCTTGGGAGCGAATCAAGGCAGGACTTTCCCTGGTTCTGCTCCTCATCTCTGCGCTGCACTGACTCCCCACTACTGCCTTCATTTAGACACTAAATTCCCCCCAAAACTCCCCCAAAACTTGCTGGGCATATGTCAGTCAGTCCCAGGAGAGCAGCTGGCTGACTCAAGAGAGTAGCAGAAGGAAGACAGTCCTGAGCCTGTGCTTCATCTGCTCTGATTATTCTGGCAGAGCTCTGAACTTTCCGCTTGTCCACTGAGTACCCCTCCTAATGCCAACCCAGGCACTGAAAAAGCCCTGTTCCCTGAGGACAGTTCCTTCAATAAGTTACTCCTTCTCCTAATACCCATTTGAATCCAGGTTCTCACTTGCTAGAGACATCCCATATGTTACTTGGCCTCCAGCTGGCTTTCACTCTGACTAGGAAAATTTGTTCTCCCCATATGAGTGTTTGCTTGTCTCCAATTCAGTGGTGGAGTGTAAGCAGTGCCAGCAGCCCTGCCTCCAGCTAGAGCCCCCAGAAAGGGAAGGGAATGGGGACTGAAAGGTCTCTCATTCATAATCTCTCTCTGTGGGGCCAGACCCTGCACCCTGCAGGGGGTGACCCTCGGCTGTGGCTGCTGGGACAACACGTCCTGCCCCGGCTCAGCGGTGACACCTGCGCCCCAGGGAGCCCCGGCCAGAGCCAGCGGAGGGGCACAGCGCCCTGCAGGGCTGCTCCCCGGGGAATGGAAGCGATCTGAACCAGCCAGAGCCAGCGGAGGGGCACAGCGCCCTGCAGGGCTGCTCCCCGGGCAATGGAGGTGATCTGAGCCTCGGCCAGAGCCAGCTGAGGGGCACAGCCCCCTGCAGGGCTGCTCCCCGGGCAATGGAGGCGATCCGTGCCCCGGCCAGAGCCAGCTGAGGGGCACAGCGCCCTGCAGGGCTGCTCCCCGGGCAATGGAGGTGATCCGTGCCCCGGCCAGAGCCAGCTGAGGGGCACAGCGCCCTGCAGGGCTGCTCCCCGGGCAATGGAGGCGATCCGTGCCCCGGCCAGAGCCAGCTGAGGGGCACAGCGCCCTGCAGGGCTGCTCCCCGGGGAATGGAGGCGATCCGTGCCCCGGCCAGAGCCAGCTGAGGGGCACAGCGCCCTGCAGGGCTGCTCCCTGGGGAATGGAGGCGATCCGTGCCCCGGCCAGAGCCAGCTGAGGGGCACAGTCCCTCTTCAGGGCTGCTCCCCGGGGAACGGAGGCGATCTGAGCCCCGGCCAGAGCCAGCTGAGGGGCACAGAGCCCTGCAGGGCTGCTCCCCGGGGAGTGGAGGCGATCTGAGCCCACCGGCCCTCCTCCCAGCCCTGTGCCCTGAAGGCCTTTGGTAGCAGACGGTGCCCTCCTGTCCAGCGTGGCCTGCAGCTGGCACCCTGGCTCTGCCCTGCCCAGCGGCCTCAGGATGGCTGTCAGGTATTTCCCTTAGAGTGTCGTGCTCATGTAAAGTGGATTAACCCAGGGATGAGGGGTGCTTTGGGGTCAGTCCGGGCCATCGGGCTGGTGGTACTTCGGCCGTGCCCTGAGGGCAGAGCAGCTCGGGGCATCCTCCACTGTTCCCACTGCACCTGGCATTACACGGCAGTGGGCATCACAGCCTTTGGTGACAACACAGTTTCTTTTCCATCTGCTCAGAAACCTGCTTCCTTCTCACCATTTCTCTGCTTCCACCACCACAGTTTTTTGGCCCCTCACCCAAACCCTGCTGAGGGAACGGGTAATACAGAGGTTCCTGGGGGGGCAGGAGCAGTGTAGACAGGTCTGGAGGTTGTTGCTGAGTTCTGGTGAGGGAAGCAGGGCTCCCTGCCATGGCCCTGGGAAGCAGCTGGGATCCTGACCCTTCCCAGAGATGAAAGGACAAGCAGCTCTGCAGTGTGGGTGGCAGAGGCTGCTGGGCAGGATCCAGGGTGGGCACCAACCTTGCAAGTGCAGTGGCTGGGCAGTCACCAGCCCAGACAGAGGAGGTGACTATTGAACTCGTGTTGCAACTGTGCTTTAGGTGGAAAAAATTTGTCTGGCTCACTTGAGGGTGAGGCTTAGCTGTTCAGCTGTTCCAAACCCTTCACCTGCTTCCCCCACCGTGGCAGGGACGCCTGCCCGCTCCAAACAGCCCTCCACCTCTTCTTACTGTCAGTTTTGACTGCATTTGGTCAAAACTTACTAGAAGGGGGTAAAGAAAGGCAAAATTACATAAAACTTTTTCAAAAAGACTTTCTAGAGAAAAGGAGATAATTTACATTGGAATATCTATACTGCAATATCTAGAACTGTGCAAGGTATTTCTTCTTTGGTTTTTTGCCAAGTCCCCAAGGTTAAAAAGTGGCTCTGCCACAAGTTCTTGCTAAGTCAGATAAAAAGATTCAATTTGGAATTTGGATTTCTCACATGTCACTAATTTGAAAGAATTTATAGAACAAAAAATGTTAAAATAAATTGCAGAAATTATCTTTTCAGCTGTTGATATATCTAAATGAAACATTTGACTCTTTCAACTCTGTTCTTCAGCATAAATAGCGTGGACAAGCTGGCAGAACTCTACTTCTGTCAGTTTGATATAGTAGATTATTAAAGATTTAGTAGTTACTAAATCTTTTTTGCACAAAACACATTTACAGCCCAAACCCTGACATTATAAATGTGAGGACTTATAAATTTATAATGAGGCCTTATAAAACTTGATAGTATCCAAGACAACCACTATTTTTAGCTGAATATTCCTGGTCTTCTAGGTTTATCTACTTTTTTCTAGTTTACTATTCTTACTTATGGTACCCTCACAATTTTATCATTATTCTAACAGAGTTTGATGGTTTTCTTAAAGAACCATCCTTGGGAATCAAATTTAATCCTAATTTTCCTGAAAAATAGGGAAGATACATGAAAAAAACCCCATAACTTTATACTTTTGATGGTACCAGAAGGAAAAAAAAAGGCAAAAAAAGCTGAGAAATGATCCTAAGGAAAAAAGGCTCAAAAGAAAACAAAAACAAGATAGAAAATGTCCTGAAAATGAACCAAATGTAGCCACTTAATGCTATCAGTTGGTAGTCTTGGTGCATGGAAAATGCACTGCAGGCCCAGGTGACATTAAAGTTACCTTTGTGAAATTTTTCCTAATATCTGATCCAGACTTCCCTTGGTACAAGTTGAGATAATTTCCTCTTGTCCTATCACTTCTTAATTGGGAGAAGGGCCTGATCCCCACCTGGCTACAACCTCCTGTCAGGGAGTTGAAGAGAGCAATATGGTACCCCCTGAGGATACCCTATTTGGGTCGTTCTTTTTAATAGGGTCCTCCTTTTCTCCAAACTGAGCACCCCCAGCTCTCTAAGCAGTTCCTCACAGGACTTCTGTCCAAAAAAAAAACCAGAGTTCCAGAACTGCAGAGCAAAATTTCCATGTAAGATTCGAGAGTCTGAATTCCCTCATGAACCGCGATGGTCACAGGGCTGGGTGTTTCTTGCCTTCCCTAATGAGAAGAATGGACACACACACACATTGGCACTTGGCAGGTTATGTTGGTTACAATTTGTTTGCAATTTGCAGCATGGGACCAGACACTGCAATTTGGTAGACCTCACAGGTGATTTACAGGACACGTGAATACCTCGTGGACCAAAGGCTGAGTAACACTGCCCAACTCCGGCCTCCCACAAGTCCCAGGCCATGACTAAAACCTTTTACATCATGACTTCTACAAAGGAGGATGCTAACTTTGGCTGGCAAGCCTCCATCTCAAGGCAGGGGAGACAGAGAGGCAAAGTAACTTCCTGCTCTGGCCAGCCATGCCAGCTGCTGCCCACTAACCCTTCTGACTGGCCTTCACTGACCTGAAATTTGGGGAGCACTGCCAGGCAGGCAGAACATGGGAGCAGCTCTTGGAGGCACAGTCAGGCTCTTTTTCTGTTTGCATGGCTCTCAGCACAGCAAAATTCCAGTACGTGGCTGCCACTGCCATTTTTAACCTTAATGTAAGTAACTATGAAGCAAAATGCTTCCAGAACCCATGAAATCAGAGAAGTTTGCAGCATGCTAACCAGGGTAAGACATGGTATTGCCAGAACAGAGAGATTGGGTCAGTGCATCTGAGTTATCTGTACCTGAAAGAGGCTGGCAGCTTCCAAGACTTTCTGTACATTTTGCTTTGTTATGAGCATCTTGCTGGTGTAAGTGTAGTCCAAGAGTATATTCATGGTTTCTGCATCAACTCCTTTTAGTATGATCTTCTCCTCATATTTCTCTCTTAAATCATTGCAGAACATGGCCCTGGAAAGAAAGACATTTATCTTTTACTGCATTCCAGTCAGGATGAGGCAGTCTGAAAACATTGGGCTATTTAGATTTCAACACACAATACTCTGATTGCTTCATATTTTATGCAATTACTCCTGTTGAAAAGAAACAATAAAATATCTTTTTGTTGCTCTTCTACCTCTGTACTCAAGAGTTTGATAAGGCATACACACATGATGGATTCTTCTCTGCTGTCCTCTAGAGCAGACCTGGGGCTCCATGGCAGCAAAAGGAATTAACACCAGTGGTGGAGCAGGGGAGAATGGCTTATGGATTTTCTTCTAATTTAGAGTCCAACTTTTATTCTGGTAAATTTTGGGATTGTAAAGTTGGTAGCTCTTGGCTAGAGAAGAAATTGAATTTGCATGAATTGGAACTACTGTTAGGCAGAAAGTGTAGTGATTTCATACATGTAGATAGCAACTCTTCTTTGGTGGATAATACTGCATCTGAAAGGTGACCACCAGACATACCTTTTCACCTAGACATACCTTTGGCACTAGGCAGATATTTCATGTGGGGTATAAATCAGAAATTCTCTAAGGGCTGTTTAATCCATTTTGCATTGTGACAACTGCAAAACAAACACACATCTTCCTCTGCATTTTCAATTCATAGATTTAAATATTTCTTCCAATGCTTTTTGCTTTTATTTAGGATTTTGATCAGCCCCTTCTTGTTCACTGCATTCAGAGAACGAGATGTCACATCATTTGGAATCTGTCTCAACAGATCAGAATTACATGAGTCCACTTGTAACTGCATTGGTGAAAAACATGTGCAGATCTAAAGTGTAATTAGAAGCACTCTTTACCCTGCATTCCAAGCCCTTCTTTATTAGTCATACACAATGTTGACAGGACAATGCAAGCTGGGAAATGGCTAGAGGTCCCAAGTCTTAGGCCATGCTTTTCTTGTAAAAGAAGTGCCTGAATTAAGCTGTCTGATTGACACATCTTACTGGAACCAAGACATAAACAGATTTTATTGCAAAGCAGTTAGGCACGATGAATGGCAAATGGATGGAAGATACCAGCTGCTACTTGCTCAAAGAACTACCTGTTCCTTACCTCAGCAGAAATTTTATAGCAAGGTCTTAGTTACCTCAGTGTGCAAAACTGCCTCTGGATAGAGAGGCTTAACTTTTGAGCAGGAATATATCGAAGGCATTTAGACAAACGCTCCTTAACTTTGGTGACCACGAGACTGGAATTCATTTAGCTTCTCTCCCTCTGGCACTGTCAAATAATGTAAGAGGGGAGGATGTGTGGGCAGGTGGCCATGTGAAAACAGCAGCCCTCAGTTCCCACTTCTCCCTGGGAATGGGCTTAAGCACGGAGAGGGAGGCTGGCACAGCAGAGCTGTTTCAGTCGTGCGGGATTGACGGGCGCCGGATGTTTCATCTGAATGAGAAACAGGCCCATGGAGGGTGCAGGTGGTGTCTGCTCTTCTTCCTTTCATCTCTTAAGCTGGTGACTCCAGACTTGTATTGACCCATCTCTATTGGGGAGGTGAGAGTCTCACTTCTGTCCCACAGACCAGAGTGTTTGCTGGGGTCAGTCAGAGATAGCCAGGGTGACACTTGTGCAAGGCTGCTCAGAAACCAGCCTCAGCATTCTGCTGGTGGCTGTGCACAGGGGTCTGGTCAAAGTGCTTTGGCCTATCTGTCTCCTAATCTTTGTAATTGGTTTAGAGCTGCCATCCACTCCCAATTTCGTAGGGTATGGATTGATGTAACGTGGCTGTGAGCTGCAGACATCACACCTCTAAAGCACGGTGCTCTCCCACCAGTTCTCTGCTCTAGATCATGGCAGGGCTGAATTGGGCAGTGCTGCACAGGAAAGCTGACTCCTGTGGCCTTCCTTCTGCCCAAATGGAGTGGCACTTGTTCCCACCCTGTGTGCTGGCAGGGGGAATACCTGACACCACTTAGGCTGATCAGGCTGAGCTTCTCTCTTAGGGATTAAAATGCTGCCTCTGAATCTTTCTGAACTTACCCTCAGGAAGCTCTAAATCCTTCAGATGTGGCTACAAATTCCATTGTGTGTTTCCCTGGGTTTTGTCCCTGTGTAATTCTAAACTGCACCTTTAAACCAACAGGTACTCCAAGAAATGCACATCTGAATTGAGGGCCCAGTGCCAAATTTAGATACCCAAAACCGGGTAATTTTAGAAAAAATTCTAAATTTTTTCTAATTTAAAATTAGAGACATTACAGTAAAATGAATGAGGGGTTGGAATTTCATGAAGCACTTTTTAAGCATCCTCCCACACTGGAATGCTTGTGCTTGGAATGATGAACCTGACTTCAAACAACCATGCTGGAGCTCGAGGATGCTCTGGAAAATGGCTTCAACCTCTCCCAGCCCCATTCTCCCACTACTCTTGGGCAGTGCAGCATTAAAGAACTACAGTTCCACCTTAGTCAGCTGGCATTTCTCTTCTCTGCTTTGTTATCATCACGGAGGTAAATGGAGAAATAATGTTTTTATGTCTACGGGTGCAGGACGTCACAAGAATCAGTCTATCCAGTCTCCAGCAGTGCTGAAGAAGGCCTAGAAGGGGTTAGCTTTGTTTAAGTGTGTTCCAGTCAGCTGCTGTGGGTTGCCCACACTGTGGCACCCAACCTTCAGGAAGGGCTTGTGTAACATGCAGGGGAATGAAGCCCATGAGTCACTGGGTCCCTTTGCCTTGCTCCTGTGCATGGCTGTTAGAGGTCCTGTCATAGCATGGAAAGTACTCACAGGAACAGTGGGATTTAAGGATTCCTTCTTTCTCTGGGGCCATGCAGCCTCTAGAGAATTATGGCAAGATGAATGAAGGCTTCTTGTGAGCAGCAGAACCAGCAAAGCTCAGTTCCCTGCAGACTTACGTCCTTCTTTCCCTCCTCACAGTAACCTCAGCTTCCCCTTCCTGAGCCCTCCATTCTCCCTCCTTATTCCTCTCACACACTTCAGGGTCCCTCCCAGGAGCTCAGCTCTGCACTGGCTGTGCAGTGTGGTTGTTCTGGGCACTGTGTGCTGGCTGGCCAGGACACCCTGCTCATTACCCTGCAGACCACCAAGGGTGCCAGCCCAGCATCTCTCCTCTCCTAGCTGCAGATTTCCATCAAATTCAGGGAACTTCAGGTTCAAGATTTCCATCCTGTGTCAAATGTGATTGAAACTAACCCAAAGAGTCATGACAAGAGGCACTGGCAGACAGTGAGATGTAATAAATCTCAGCTCTGTAGGAAGCCAAGCCAAAAAGAAGTGCCCAGAGGGGCAGACCCTGCACACATGTTTCTTGGGATGGGATGACTTCCAGCCAGGTATCCCCTCTCCTTCCAAGGGACAGTCTGTAGCTTGGGAAAAGCTCAGTGGAAAGCTGGCCAACAGCTGTTCTCATAAAACTGTCTTGCCTGGTTTTAACTAGGAAATCCTTCTGATTGCAGCATCTTTACTTATAGTGAAATTGGGGTTTTTTGTCAAAGTATCATTATGATAATTTTGATTTTAATTTGTGCATCTGCTGTCCATTATGCACACAATGCTGGTAAGAAATATTTGGGCATCTCCACTTTTAGCTGTATATTTTCTCATGTGCAACAAATGTAGTCTCTCTGTAGAAATAATACCTGTCTCCAAATATTCACAGACACAATCTCTATTCTAGATTAGAAAAGCAGAACTGTTCTGGCACTACCAGCAAAGCTTACCAGACTCCATTAAAATTAGCTTTCTGCTCATGTCACAAGTGGTCACAGGTCCTTTTTTCTCGTGTTTCCTCTGTAGCTGTTCAGTCATCTGACCACTTTAGCAGTAAAAGAAAGAAAGAAAAAAATCCCAGCCATGCAAATGTGACAGTCTAAATGATATTGTCTAAATGATAATGGAAAATCTGTGCTAAAACTGATACCAAGTTCCTCTGTGTGTCTAAAATTTGTTCTTGTTGGCCAGTAATCTCAGATAGAATATCTAAAAATTCAAGCAGACCAGAAGGAGACAGTGAAGTGGCAAAATTGCTTTCAAGGAGATATTTCCCATTGCAACCGATTTCCAGATGGAAAATTCCTTCTCTTTCCTCCTCAACAATTTAATGCAATATATATTTTTACCCCAGAATGGTAATAGGAAAAATTAGCAAATTACAGAAACCCACTCCTATTTCAATAAAAATACCCTGCTATCTGAATTCCTCTTTGCCCAGGTCCCAACGGGACAAAACAAGTGGCTAAAGATATTTGGTCAAAACACTCTTTTCTCATGCACTTGTCTGCCAATATTCTGTCTTCCTTTGCATGCCTCCAGCAGACTTTTTGAGTGCTGGTATCAGAACTCCAGCAAATCCACAACTTGGCACCTGCCTTATTTAAGTCTCCAACTTTAAAAAAGCTGAAAGACATAAGGAATTAGAGGCTCACTGTGAATTTGCAGACTTCAACGCCCAGTTTGCACTCCTTGGAGACCTACAGTTCAAGTCTAAAAAGCAAAATAAGTGTATTGGTTTTGTTTGTTACAAACCTTACCTGAAATAATTGCTTGCTGCAGCAAGGACCACTCGGTGACAGGAGAATTCCCTGCTGTCCACGCACAGGATGACGTCTGTGAGGGAATTTTCAAGGCGAAGGTTCTCAAGGCCATTCTGGAGCACCAGAGAGAGACCTGTATCGTCAAACTTGACCTTTTCACCGCTCGACACTTCCACCAGGTCCCCCATTTTCGTCGAACACTCATTGTTCAAAGAGATCTCGGGCTCCTCAGAGCTCTTCTCCAGCGTGTCCCCCATTTTCTGGGCAGCCCCGTCTCATTCTGTTGGTGCTTCGATCTAAAAAGAGCTCCTCAGCTTTGGGCAAATCACACTGCAGAAGTTGGGCGGATTTCCTGTCCAGAGGTCTCTGCTTATCTGTAGCTGTCACACACACATAACAGGAAGCCTTGCACTTTCTCATCCTGTTAACACAAACAAAGGGTGGGTTTTTTTCAGTGATTTTCAGGCAGTATCAGCTTGTTTAGAAAGGCCTTAAGATGCCTCTGGATGTGAGAAGATTACAAGTGACAGGGACAGCCTGCTTCCCACCCTCAAGCCAGTGCCTTGCTGTTATCTGCTGGTTGTATTGATAGGTGCACCACATGCCTATCAAGCACTCCCGGTGGACTGGGCAGCTCAGAAAAAAAGCAAAATATTTTATATTTCTTTTTCCAGGTATGTGATTATTGATAACTGAGCTGGTTTGGGGTTTGGGTTTGTTTTTTAATAATAAGCTTGCATATTCAGAAAGCCCTCCAAGTGCATGTTTCTGTCCCTCATGACTTGTTAGCTGGCAGCCATTGCACGGCTTTTCCTTAGGGCTAAACAGACACAACTCTCTCAAGGACATGGACCAGCCTCAAAGATCTCACAGCTGATGGTCTTCAGGCTGCACTGCTGGGCACAGGGATGTGGTCCATGCCCTGCCATCAGCTCTGACTAGCAGTGACAGCTCAGGGAGAGAGCCTGGGGAGCAGTGTACCCATGCTCATTCCCACCATCCTCACTGGTGGGCATAGCCTGAGGCACAGCTGCATCTGACTTGTCCCCAGGACAGACACGTGGTGGGACCAAGGCTGCACATCTGGCAGTGGGGACACTGCAGGGCAGCTCTGGGGTTGAGCCTGCAGCATGACAGGAGCACCCAGAGCACAGTGCTGAAGGTTTTGCTGTCACCTAAGGGTGGACCAGATCTACTTGGACATCACCAAGATGAGAACCTGATCCAAGTGAATTAATAAGCAACACAGCCTAATGAGAGTGACAGGGAAATCCCTGGCTTGCTTAGGAAATTCTCACACTGGGAAGTAGAAAAGCACACCTCTATCTCCCCCTGAGAGGAATGTAGGACCCAGTCCTCACCTTGGTAGCTTGAGTGCTAACCAACCTTAACATTGTGATAATTACTTCTAGGAATCCTTGTTTGGCCAATCCACAGGTTCTTATTGTGTGTTTGGTTTCCTCTTTTGCCTCCAGCTTGAAAAGCTGAGCTCACAGTATTATGGGAAGCTTGGCTTCCCCCCCTTCCAGAAGGCGGTGAAAGCAGGGTCTGAGAGAGTCAGATTGGAAGATGAAGAGGAAGGAAAGCAAAAAATATCCTGCCTGTTTTCCTCTACCTCCTTGTAATGGGGTTTTCTTCATTTTGTGTGGTCTGTGCAGCCCTTCGGCTTTTTCCTTTCCCAGCTGATTTAAATGTATTTCTGCTGCCTTTTGTGCTAAATTTTGCTAATGAATGCTTCCTTTTCTAAAGCCAGTCCCTTCTTTCCCAAATACTCCTGTAGGAATACAATAAGAAAATTAAGGAAACCACTCAAAAGTACTAGGTGTGCTTTTAAAAATCACAATACTTTATCCCTATTTTGGGCTAGGTTCTCCTTGTTTATCATCATGACTTCTGACCTTTGGGAATTCATCTTATCAGGCTTTTCTCTGACGGTGAGAAGCTTCACATTGAGCTTATCCATTAAAGTGAAAGCTGAGATTCCACAGCGATCACTCGATTCCAGCTGCTGAAGCTTTAAGCAAAGCATTAATAATTGTGAAATTGAAGTAAGTCAGTGTTGGCTGTGAATGCTGGGAACGGAAACCCTGCAGTAACTAGGTCGATGGCTGTGGTATTGTCAGTAACTGCACTGCAGGAAGGACCTCGGCAGCTCAAGGAATCAAATGTTGACTATTAGTAACAGTGATCGTTATCCACAGTCTGTCTCCTTCTGTGCCATTGCTAACCCATATGGTGTATTTTTAACCCCTATTTTTTTTTTCTTGACAAGGACCTCCTCTCCTTTATTCAGTTACCATGGTGTTGTGGTTTAACCCAGCTAGCAGTCCAGCCCCAGGCAGCTTGCTCACTCCCCCATCTGTGGGACCAGGGAGAGAACTGAGAGGACAAAAGATGGAGAACTCATGGGTTGAGATAAAGAGAGTTTAATGATGGTTAAATCATTAAGGAAGAATGAAAATCTGTGCCCTCTGTGCCCCACATTGGTCTGCCTTGTATTCAGAGACCCCCTTGCTCAGGGCGTCTCTGCAAATGTAGTAACTAGTTTCATTCTTTGGACTAGCATGAAGACAATGCTGAGGTGAGTGCTGTGTCTTTGCAGGTATGAGGGAACAACAAACCCAGCAACCAGGCAGCTGCTCTCCTGAGGTGCTCTGTGGCCCAAGACTGCAGTAGCAACATGTTATTTAATCCTGGGGTAAATCCAGCTTGTTACCTCATGGTAGAAGCTTCCAGATACATTCTTCTATTTGGCCTTTAGAGACTTGTTCTGTCTGCACTTCCATACTGTTTTCAGTAAAGAATTACCTGCTAGCTGAATGAACACTGAACTGGTAAGAGCTGAAGGCTTGTCCGTTCATGACTTGTTTGTCTATTGTCTTTACCTTAAGAATACTGAATTGACCTGTGTATACTCTGTATCAGCTTGAGAGAACTGGCTAACTGGCTGGAATTACTGTGTCAATAATGTATATCCCTCACTTGTGTCATAGCAAGTTTACACAGCTCTGTAACATCACAGGCTGCTGCTGGTACCAATGAATCTCTGCACAGAACATTTGAGCTGAGTTCAGAGGCTGCTTTCCATCCTGCCACGGCTTCCTCACCTCTGTGTCTTCTCTTCCCCCTTGACCACGCTCCCTGTTTAAATGTTGTTCTGTAGCCAACACCAGCCCATTTTCAACTGTCTGTTCCTGAATCCAGGATCTCATCACTGTGGCATTTCAGCACTGTAAAGTTTGACCTCGACAGATGAATCTGCCTGGACTAGACAGGAGTCCTGGTTCCCATCTTGCAAAGTGAAAGATTCAGTCGGTCCCAGGAAAAAGTCGTGGACTTGGGGCCATGACTAAGAGGAGGGACGGAAGAATTCACACCCACCAACAACGGATCAAGAGCAAGGAGCTGAGGCATTCTGTAAACAAAGGCAGAAACATAGGAACCTGTTTCTGACAGTTCTTGTTACTTGTTTTGCTTCCCACATCCTTGTACTTTAGCTAACAGAGCCTCAGGGACCAGATGAGTCTGAGAGGAGCCAGCTATGAAATGTGAGAGTGTGTGGCTGCCTCAAGGAAGAGGCCAGATAAAGACTGGCAGGAGGTTTTCTGGAGTGAGAAAGACGATGCTCAGCCGTCCTGGTATCACGATGGGATCCAGAAACTTCCTACTCTAAGTACTGAGGAGGTTGCTGAACTTGCAGATGGCAATGAGTTTGTATTTCTGACCTAGAGCTCATACAAAGTTGTCCTTGTTCTTTGTCTTCTTCCTCTTATTCCAGACCACGTCCGTTTTGCTGCCACAAGTGATACTCCAAGTCTGTGTGTTCTGTGACCAAGTGGCTTCTGTTCCAGGCTATTCCCCTTCTTGCACTCCAGACAGCTTTCAAAGCTGAAGCCACCCAACAACGTGTTGACAACTCTGTCTCCAGGCCTCACCATGCTTCCTGAGGGCTGTGGAAGGCAGTGTTCCTTCCTCTGAGAGAGCCTTTTTACAGGTGCTGGCCTCCAAAAGGGCAAGGACACAACAGCAGAAGAAAGGTCTTGACAAGGTTTGGACTTCTTCAAGTAGAAAAACACTGCAATTGCTTTCACTGTGCATCCCAACAAGCACTGCAGAAAACACCTCAGAGCACAGAGGCCATGCTGGGTAGCAGAGACAGTTCCTTGGTGTGGGAGCAGGGGTGGGAACTGCAGCTGGACACGTATCAGGGCTCATCTTACCATCAGCTGTTTTCTGGCACAGTGCAAAGCAAGATAGCTGAGGCCTGAGATAATCTTGTCAACCCTGGAAAGTTGCTGGATTTTTGTCTGTGTTTTCAGTACATTGGGATAATGATCACTAGCTAAAAATAGCACGTTCTTAATTTAGCTATGGGGGAACAAATGAGATTTCAGTTTTTGAAAATACATACAGAACTTTTGGATCAGATTTTCTGTAAACTGCAAACTGGAATCTTTGTTTCATTGCAGCTTACTTCCTCTGCTGAACCAGCACCACCTTCCATTTCAAAAACTACTGCTTGACACTTCTCATATCCCTCCCTCAGGGCAGCTGCACTTGTTCAAAGTCAGCAAACAATGGTGATTTTGTGAAGCTGGCCTGTCTCATACCCTCACTTCTGAAAATTACCTCTTTATTTAGAGAGGATTGCAGTGCTACCCTGCTGTGTTGCATTTATTAGCTGTCCATCTTTTGCTCTCAGTGTGTTTTTGCCTGCATTTTAAGTCACTGGGATGTTTCTAGAAAAACTGCTGCTTCCATGTATTGTTTTCTTGGGAATAGTCAGGCATTGTGCTAACAATCCAGATGAGTGACTCCAAACCACTCTTTCACCTTGTATTACAGAGAGCTCCCAGCTGACCAAGCTGTAAATGCCAAATGATTTGTGTTCAGTATCTGAAGTCTGGTTGTTATATTGCTCCCACGTGTGCTACAGGCTATGGAGGTCACCCTGATGTATGGATGGGCCAGTTCCCAACAATCTTTGATCCCCTGCTCATTAGCTTTTAAGGGAGTGGTGGAGGAAGGCTGCTATTTAAATAAGTGTTTGCTCTATTTGAAGCAGCTGAATTGCAGTCTGGGGGTGCAGTGTGGTCACTCCCAAAGAGGCAGGCAGAGCAAGCTGAGACATCACTCAGCACTGTGCTTTAAGATTTTATAGCCCAAGATGAGATGCATCCAAATGAAACTGGAAGGGCTGAGGCCAGGAATGTGGCTGTAGGTCGAAGAAATGCAGTAGGAGCCAGCCATGGCAGTTGAGGAGAGCTGTAACAAGCCTTCCCCAGTCAGAACAGTCCTTTGCTTCTCCCTGGAAGAAGGATATCCTGTCATCAACATCTTACACTACTGCAGGTTCTTCAAGACAACAGACAAGTGTTCTTTCTTTTCTGTCCTCAAGACAATCAGTCTTTGAAACAGAATTGGAGCAGTTACTTCCATTTCTTGTTGTTTGTGAGGATGGAAAGAAGATCCTAAAGTTAGTTTCTTTTAACCTAGAGTTGAGTTATTCTCTAAAAGATTTTTACAGCGTTACTCACAAAAAGGTTTTGTCATCAGCATCAGACTCCCTCTTGTTTCAGTTTATGTAAGGAGATGCTCAGGTCACTTGTCTACTGCTGTCTGCTCTGCCACCCATTGGAATTTATTAGCATCTTTGCTGTATTATTAGCTAGTGGCTGTTTATGCACAAATAATTCTTCCTCTAAGTAAATTATACCTTTGATCTCCATAATGGGGCAGCAGGAACCAGGTCTATGCTATTGTCCTCAGTGATATTTTGATGTTGTATTCTTTGTGCACCTTGATGTGCTGATGCTGCCAGGTTCTGGCATCCTGCACACAAGGTAAGGAACGCAGCCTTGGCAAGAGTGACAGCATTATAGCTCAGACACTTGTCCCACAGCTTAACAAAACCTGACCAACAAAGCAGCTCTTGAAATGAAGGAGAGCTGTTCTGCTTGGCAGGAGCTGGGAAATGGAGGAAGCTGCCATTGCAGTGAATTATGTGGAGATCCAGGTTTTAGTGCCTGTTTGGTGTTAATGGGACACTGGTTGGACCAAAGTTTGAGTTCTTGAGTCTATTCATAGTATTTGCTGAGTGGCCCTGTGAAAAGCTCACAGTGTGACCCCAAACCATGGGAAATGAGCCTAGTCTCTGATTGATGTCTAAGGCAATGCTGACTTCTATTTCTCATGAGGCCTGTCAATCTCAGCCAGTCCTGTGCACAGACCTAACTGATGAGTTCACACTCTGAGTGATGCTCCAGAGCTGTAACCAAATTTTGCTTTGGTTTTCACCATTGTGAAGCTTAGAAATGCTGGCCCCAAAATCAGTGTGGTCCTTCCTTACCTCCCTCGTGGTGGGATTCTGCTAGTTTGCTAGTTTGGGGGAAAGAATCAAACTGGAAAGAAGCAGAAATCTACATCTTTTCAATAAACAAATACATAACTTTTGGTCAAAGTGCAATTTGATTTAATACATCTACACACAAGTGCTGTCCTGTACAAAACCACTACTACATTCATTTGATTTTCCAGTTGACCCTTTTCATCCACAGTGACTTTTTAAGCTCAAATCTGACATTTAAACTTGCCATTTAATGGTAGTAAGAACAGTGAACGCCTGGTGAACCTGAATGCTGGTTTAAAAAAATGGACTATAGTTCTCAGTTAGTTCCAAATCATTACAGCAACTGAAGCTTCATTTTAACAGTTTTAAAATACTGTTAAAAAATTGAACCTTTGCAGTTTTTCAGCAGGGTGTCTTAACTCTTTTGCAAGAAACTTAAACTTGTGTGAGACTGGTCCTTAGGTAGCATTGTTAGACAAGAGAATTCAACATTACTTACAGACTTATTATGTGAGCCAGGGAGCTGGGGGATGTGGATAAGCTCTGCTTCCCTGCTTCACAGCTTCCAGCTACCTGCAGCCGATGGAAGAATTGAGTTGGCAGATTGTTAGTTAAGCAGCTGAGCAGGTGGGAAAATATTTATCTGAGCAGAAGTCATGCTCAGATAAATAAGAAGACATGCTCAGAAGACATTTTGCTAATTATTACCAGTAACAAAAACCGTTATTGCCTTTTACGTAAGTGAGTTATGAATGACCTAAAGTTAGAAACAGGGTAGGAAAGTTGTTACAATCCATATGCAAATAAAGGTATTGCATGAAGTGCAACAATTTCAAATATAAAAAGAGGAAGTGCTGAAAAAGTTGTAGCATTTCCTCTTGAGGAAGGGAATTATCTGAGTGTGCTTTAACTGCCTGTGTACCAAATATGAAGGAGTTCTGCTGTTAGGAGCCTGTGCCTTTGCTAGATTGGTTTTCAAGCTGATCAGAGTTAGCTTAACACGGCCGTAGCTGTGAACGTCAGATTCCTGGCAGCAGAGGCCAGAAAAGCACGGACAGTTTCCAGAGCCAGCCCTCCTGCTCCTCCTGTGCGATGCAGGCCAGCAGGACGTGCCCGGGCTGTGCTCTCCCAGCTCCGGCACCCAGGGCTGCCCAGCCCGGTCCCTCCGCATCCCCAGCCCCGTGCGGCTCCGGGCGGGTGCCTGAGCCTGGCACAGAGCTCCTCGTGGGGCACAGCAGGGCTGCTGTCACCTTCAGCAGGGAGCCGAGGGGCGCCGCTGCCCGAGAGCTCTGCTGCTCCTTCCAGGGAAGCTCCGGGAGCGAGGGCGAGGCGTCCTTGGAGGAGCCGCTGCGGCTCTGCCGCGCTGCATTCCCCGAGAGCCCGCAGGGACAGCGCTGGCACAGCCCAGGACCCGCCGAGAGAGCTCCGCGCTGGCTCCCGGGGCTCTGCGATCCGTCAGAGAAGCTGTCTGGAATGTAGGGCATTGGGACAGCCCCAGCGGCTCGGGAACACCGCAACGCCTCCGGTGTGGAAAGTGTGACAGAACACCGCAGCGCCCGGAGGAGCAGCCCGGCTCGCACGGAGGGAGGGAGGGACGGAGGAAGGGGGGGAGGGAGCCCGAGCCCGGCCGGCCAAGTGTGAAATTTTGGCCGTGTGACACTGGAGAAAGAGGAGGCCAAAACCTTCTTAGATTGGAGAAGACAGGGAACTTTTAAAAGTTGGCCACTTCCAATTATAGAGTTGTAACTTTAGGAGTATTACTGTAATTTTTCTGCCGGTCAATATTGATTTTAGAAAAAGTTAAGTTTTCTCTTAATATTTTCTCTTAAAAAGAGAATGGAGAATTTTAATAGTCCAGTGCTATTTCCATAATATCTGCCCTGGGGAAAGAAAAGTTCTTCAGAACTTAAAACTCTTATTAGTGTGTTTCTGAGTTAAAGGGCATGATAAGGTTTATTTAATTTTAGAGGAAAAATATGAATAATATAAATACAGCATACCTCTAAAGAAATGAGACACATATTTGCTTTGTATTACTTCCTGCTTACAGTAATGATTTGTTCCTCATTTCAGTCTCCTCCCCTTTTAAAATTACAAATTATTGCATCCTCTACATAAAAATGTTAATTAAAAAGTCCAAGAAAGCTTATTCTACCATATGTAATATTTTACACAATCCATTTTTTCTTCAAGGTTCAGTACCATGTTAATGTATGCCAGCATAGTCTAGCAGCCACCCATGACATGACAAGTCAATTTCTTTTTATCAGAAGCTCACTGACAAACCAATCTTAGTTTTACAATCATTTCTGTCTAATGATACTGCTCATAAAAAGATGGGTAGGGAAGGCTTAGGATCAAAGAGTAAAACACAGATTTCACAATGTTTCCTTGGCAAAGCAAGGTGTTGATTTAGCTGCTGCACTGGAATCTGCAAACCTTCATTACGCGTGTTTTTCCTGGGATTACTTTGGCTAACATTTTCTTTCCTGTTCGTCGTGTGACAAATCTTTGTCCAAGACCAGTGATCTGAAGTTGTTTTAGTCTTGCTGAGCATTTTAATAGAGCTGAGAGCTTTGTTTAGAGAAGCACACAACTCTTTTCCATAGGATTATTCCAGGTCCCATTTTAGCTCTCAGAACAGGTGCTCAAAAGCCTGTTTACAAAGGAGGGGTCACCAGGGAGTTGATCTGAGCTGGGACTTTGGGTGCTGCTCCAAAGCAGATGTATGGGCACAGCAGCTATTCCACATCCCTCCCCAGCTGTCCCTACCCAAGGCAGCCACCACTTTTAGACAAGGCAGCAGCTTCCAGGCTGGGAATGCTGGGCTGGTGAGTCCAACCAGTGATTTCTGGGTTGTAGGGGGCTTTTTACTGTGCTGCTCTCCTAGGTGCAGGAAGCAGGAAGCAGGAAGCCTGGGATTTGAGGACAGAATTGTCAGTTGTCCTTCTGGCATCCATGATTCCTTCATCCTTGGAGAGCCAAGTCAGCCTGGAGAGAGATTGCTTTGCACCCCTGTGCCAGTAACAGAGCAGCTGCTCAGTGTGTCTTAGGATGCAGGTGCTGAGCCATTTCAGCAGCTCTGGCTGCAAGCAAAGGATGAAGAAATCACAGAGATCCTGGTGAACTGCCTCTTATGGATCAACTTTACTGATGAAGCTTTGTTGATGGAAAATGTGAAGATTTGAATATAAGATAGC
The DNA here is from genome assembly GCF_963513975.1 of Fringilla coelebs. Classification (NCBI taxonomy): domain Eukaryota; kingdom Metazoa; phylum Chordata; class Aves; order Passeriformes; family Fringillidae; genus Fringilla; species Fringilla coelebs. The sequence continues at coordinate 2,603,564 of NC_140036.1, read as the reverse complement.
AAAAGTCATGTAGGTGTTTGCTCAAGCACCACCCCAAAGGCACAGCAGCCCAGACCAGTGTGAGGACTTGGCAAACAGAATGGCTGCTCCTGCAACTGGAAAGTGCCCACTGCCACTCTTAGGGGTAGCAAGGGTATTAACCCAAGCTAACCAATTTCTAAACTTTCTGTTCTTCAGCCTGTTGCCAGAGGGGCACCAGAAGCAGGTGGTGGCAGGGATCTGCAAGCCTGGAGGTCTCTGAGAGAGTCTCTATTTGGGGAGACTGGCATGCATATGCCCATTCAAAATACTGTTTATTTGCAACCTGTTTGTTTCACTGTAAAAGCTTTTAATGGTTACTTGGGTTGGAGAAAGGATTCATTTAACTTGTGAAATGCCTGAAGGTCTTGGAGATGAAGAGGTGCAATGCTCCTGCCCATTAATTGGTCCTGGCATTGGCAAAGTGGTTTGAGGAGAGAGCTATTTAGTGTGGCTGAAGGGCAGAGCTGAGCTGTGTAGGGTGTTCCGTGGCAGCACGGTGTCAAGGGAAGGCCTGTGGGGCAGGGATGTGTGAAAAAGTACTGATGTGAGAGAATATTTAATGCAAACAGTTGTGGTTGGGCTTGAGGTCACGGGGCTGAGCAGGAACACAGTGATAACACCACACGGGCTCAGGGAACTGTTTTTGTAGGTATCTGCTGCTCTCTTGCTGGGTTAGTGGTTGGATGTGTCTGTCTGCCATTCCACAAGAACAACTTCCCTCAAGTCATCACCCGTGGGACCAACAAGAACTCAAACATCTTTCATTTTTTTTGTTTCTTACTTCTCCCCAAAGAGAAGAACCAGACAAACACCAGCACAACTCACTCTGTCTCCCTAGCTAGGTATTGGTTTCATGGTGTCTCGATACTCTATACAAAAAGAAATAGCTCAGTGTTTATGGCAGCAGTGATGCAATGTTCATTCTTCTCAGCTCTGCAATTTACACTCCCATAGTCATCTCCCAGGCTTGGAACCTGGAGATACTGGGTGGAAAAAATTAGACACATACTTTCTGCACAGGAGGACTGTTGGCATGGGCCTTGTTTTGAGTTGCTTACAGAAGTGAAGTATGAAGATGAGTGGGAATCACTGGGATGAGTGGGAAGAGAGGGGATTTGCATGGGATAGGAGCATGGGCTAGCCTAGGACCAGGGTGGGATAGGCAATCCTAATTGCAGTGCTGAATATGTAAACATAATGCTGATGTTTTGTGTGTACTGGAAGTAACCCACTGTAATCCCTGAGCCTCCCTGGCTGAGGAGTGAGCACTGAGCCTGCAGGCAGTGGGACAGCACCCAGCTGGGCATGGGGTGTGCAGGGCTCTGGAGAATGCCCCATTCCTTCCCATCCTCCTGCCTTGCTGGAGAGACACCCAGGGAAGCACTGCCAGCCTGAGTGGTAGCCAGGTACCACTCCCTGCTACCTTTGCTACCCTATGTGCAGCATAAGTGTGCAAAGGAAAGGGGGATCTACAGAGCCAGCCAGCAGGCAGTACAAATGGCAAAAATAATTGGAGGAGGGGAGTATTTTTTTGCCAGGGCCCTTCCTATGCAAGTACCAGTGCAGGAACCCTTGTTGCAGATGACATTTCCTGGTGCAGGTGCCATTTCAAACAGGTGATGGGAAGAGGAGAGGCTGAAAGGGACTGGTCCTGGAAAAATGCCTTCCAGCCTAAATGGGTGTACCTGCTGATTATCCCAGCAGACCAGCTCAAGTCAACGTGACCCACAGGACACTGAAAGAGTCCAGAGTCATGGGACACTGAAAGGACACTGAAGGAGTCCAGAGTCATGGGAAGGATTTTAGAAAATTTTGGTGTGCTCTCTGTATTTCTGGGAGATGTCTTTTATCACAGAATAAAAGAATCATGGAATCTTAGAATGGTTTGTGTTGGAAGGAATCTTAAAGATCAACTCATTCTAACCCCCCTGCACTAGGCCAGGATACCTTCCACTTGACCAGGTTGCTCAGAGCCCCCTGGAACAGCGCCAGGGATGGGGCAGCCACATGATTTTCTCTGGGAAATCTGTTCCAGTGCCTCAGCCACCTCACAGGAAAGAATTTCTTCTGTATATCTAACCTAAATTTCCTCTCTTTCAGTTTGAACCCATTACTCCTTGTCCTATCACCACAGTTCCTGACCAAGAGTTCCTCTCTGCCTTCCCAGTAGCTCATTCAGGTACTGGAAGGTTGCCATGAGTTCACACAACCTTTTCTTCTCTGGGCTGAACAGCCCTGACTTTCTCAGCCTGTCTTCATAAGGAAGGTAGCCTAGTCCCCTTATCAACTCTCTGGACTTCCTCCAATTGTTCCATATCTTTCTTATGCTGGGGGCACCACAGCTGTGTTCAGTACTCCAGGTGGGGTCTCACAAGAGCAGAGTAGAGAGGGAGAATCACCCCCTTATCACTGAAGAGACTTTGCTGTACCTTCATTTTCATTTCATCCAGCCTTTTTTTTTAAATTCTATTCCCATACATTTCTTCCCTTTTACTTACTGCACCTTAATGCTTTTTTCTGGCATACTCAAAAAGCAGATTCTGCAATAGTTGCTGAACTCACTCTTCTGCTTTTCCTCACAAATTCCTAGTAATGTCACCTTTCCTTTTGCTCAGCACTATTTGTAATCCTGATGAATGGCTTCCAACATTACATTTTGTGCACACTTGCATCAGGCTCTGCAGTGATGGCACTCAACCACACTTTTTTTTTTTTAAGCTTTCTGACCACTAAAACTTTTCATACAAATGTCAGATCTGTTCTCCCTCCTTGTACTGACAGATTTTTTTTATCTCTGCTCCATTTGTTGCACAGCTCTTTGTAACGTTCCTTGTGTTGGTTATTAGTTGTCAGTCTGTACTCATCTTTCTCTTAACTCAAATGTCTAAACCCTCTCTTTTATCCAGTGATACCCTCCCTGTGTTGCATCCAGGGTTTTTGATGTTCTCCAAGTTACATGCTGCTCTCTTCTCTCTGATCAGTGATCACAGTGGGGGACATGGAGCTTAGACTGTCCTCTCCCTTCCTGCTCTTCCTCAGCCTCCTCCTCTGGTTGCTGTGCCTCACCTTCACCTCTTCCCTCCTTCAGATCTGAGTCCTTCCCCAGTTTTGCATAGATGCCCAAGAGCAGTAATCATGGACTTTTGGGGGTTTTTTCTCTGTATATGAGCCACTTGAACACCTTTGGGTTTTCATCAATTTTAGAAAAATCTGGTAAGGAGCTACCACACTCCCCACAGCAGAGGGAAGTTCCCAGGAGCACAGTGGCACAAACTTCCCAAAACGGCCAATACCTTTACCTAGAGGAATGCACAGACCATTTAGGTGGCCCAGTGCCTCGGTGAAATGTGTCTGAAAAGTGCCCAGCAGTGGTATCCAAATCCAACACCACCAGAAAAACACATGAACATTGGTGGATGCATGCCAAAACCTTCATGCAGGTTTCTAATTTTAGGTTTTAACCTTTCCAGTGCCCTGAAGAAGCCTTCAAAATCTCCAAAATCACCAACCTGTTTGGAAAACACTGGCCTAAATGTTTTACAAGTACTTTACATTGTTAAAAAAGTATTAACAAAGCTTTATAGAAATGAGTAATCTTTAATAATTGGTTTCAGCTTCTCAGGCAGCATACAACTGCTTATTTTGAGAGAAATGCTTGGCACAGCTTGAGAAAGAACAGCCAATGCCCCTGCTAGCAGAGGAATGAAGAGCAATAGGATGTAGTGGCAACTCAAGTATCCTTAATTTCAGACATCCTCAGTGACGTTGGCTTTCAGAACTGGAAGTGCCTGGATGTGACCACATGCATACATGAGCACATTATGAAATGATTGATTGCTCAATGAATATTTTTAATTAGTATTTTCTTTTTAAATGCTCCATTTACCCTCTTCACTCAAGATATTTTTGCCACGTGCAGTTTTTATTGGAGTAAATATAGTCCCTTCAGAATAGCTGCTTCAAGCCAGTGCAGAAGTATCTTGATCCTGTTTTGATTTTTTCCTTCCTCTGACTCATTCCTTTAATCCCAGTTACGTTTTCTCAAGCGAACTCTACATACTCATATTGACCCCAAGAGTTACAGACTCAAAGAACTGGGGCAGACAAGAGGATATAAAGGATAAGAAATCTATTTTAAGCAAAACATTCTTAGGTCATATACTTTTAATGTTTTTGTAACAAGTAAGACTTTAGGTTATTAATATTTCCTATAATGAGTGGGTGAAACACATTACTGCAACAGACCTGTATTCTGTGAGGTGAACTTGCTGCTGATTTTCTCTTTGCTGTTTATGTTGTTTGGAGTCCTTCTTGCTTTTCCAGGCAGAGGATGAGAAATGGACTGAATGCTCTCCCTTCTAATGAAGTCAAGCAGTTCTGAGTTTTAGCTCTGCAGGAAAATAGTTGAAGGTTTCAATTGTTTGAAGATCTATGTGATCTTCAAAAGAATTTACATACCAGAATCAATTGACATTTTCAGTCTATTTTCAGAAGTCAGCCTTTTAAATTTTAATTAATAATTCTAACTGTTTTGCAAAGCTGCAATTTATCTCACCCCAGGAGAAATCAGAGCTTGTTTAGCCTATGAAAATCTGAGCCTGGTTTGCTCCAGGGGGGGTCAGCCCTGGAGTCCTGAGCACACTCTGCTCCTCTTCAAGTTTCAGTGGCAGAGCACAGTCAGCTACTGCCAGGAGCACACGGCTGGGTGCGCTTCCTGGGAACATCCTGGGCTCAGAAGACGAGGGAGGTTCACCAAAAGGTAAAGATATATTATGCCTGGGCTTGATATCCAACATTTAGGAGAGCAAAGTAGGGGGGAGCTAATAGAAGAACTTCTATTTTTTCCTTTCCTTTGGCAGTAAGGGGGCAGAGGGGGAGGTCATCCTTCTAGGAAGGAGAACACAGCCAGTTACCTGCCCACATCAGCTCCACGGCGTTGCATAAGGCCTCATTTAGAAGCAGGTAATGATCTTAATTTAAGCATGCATGTCCCTGCCCTTGCCTCGCTGCTCTGCATTATGGGCTCGCAAGTTTGCTTATGCTAAAGGGCAGAACAAAAATAAATTTCCATACTCCCAGGCATGTTCCATCAGCCTGTGTTGGAGCATGGGCCAGTGTCCAAATACTTCGGATATGAAGTGAATTTGGGCTCCAGGACAGGCTCAGACCTGCTCATGAAATTGCAGGGCGATGACACCAGGGTCCCGCTTTTATATTTGCAGTTGACTGGCTGCCACCACTGGGACCCCCAGCTGTGACAGCAGAGCTCTCTTTTAATGTCCCCGCTTAAAGATGACCTTGGCTTTCCGTGGTCAGCAAGGACAGGAACACTCTGTTTTGTGTTACTGTTGAAGAGGAACTGGAAATTCTGAATTAATTGGGTGGAGTTATAGCTCAGGTAGACAAAGATTCTATCTTGGTTAATTTTTTCATGTAATGATTTTTGTTTTGGTCATGTAGGCTGAACACCCACCCCAAGACAGGGTGTTGTTTTCAGTTTTGGAGCCGGCTCTTGCTGGAGAGCTTCGGTAGGGCTCTCCAGAGCCGGCACAAGGGACTGTCCCGCTGGAAGGTGCTCTCCCGATGCAACCGCTTGCTTCGATGCACCTGAAGCTTTTGCCTGCTCACGGGGCGGGGTGGGTCGGGTATGCTTGTGGGGTACGTGGGGTGCTCCCCCTGCCCCGCAAAGCGACGGCGACAGCAAGAGCTCGCAGCGACGGCAGCTGCTGCCACCCATCGCTGCTGCCGCCGAGGCTCTCCCATCCCCGTCGTTTGTCCCGGCTCTTCCCGGGGCGCTGACGGGCGCCCAGCAGCGGGGCCGTCTCCGGGCGGGGCGGCAGAACTACAGCTCCCAGGGCCGCGCGGAGCCGGTGACATCATGTGCGGTGGCTCGGAGGTCACATGCCCAGCCAGCCCCTTTGTTTTGAGCGGCGCTGGCAGCGCGACCGGCGGCGGAGAGGCCCGAGCGCGCTGTACCGCTCCGGATCGCACCGCTCTGCTCCGCGCCCACCCACCTGGCCCGACCGACCCCGACCCCGGCCCCGGCGGCGGCGGCGGCTCCCGCGGGGCGCAGCGCGGCAGGGCGCGCTCCCGGCTGTGAGTGCGGGGCGGCGGGGCGCGCTCCCGGCTGGGAGGGCGAGAGGTGCGGTGTCCCACGGCGGGCCGGCAACCCCCGGGGAAGGCGCGGAGGCCACTGCGGGACAGCCGGGGCACGGGACAGCCGGGGCGCGGGGTAGGCCGGCACCGTTAGTCGCCGCGGAGGGGACAGCGCGTCTAGGGCTCTGCTGGCAGCGCGCAGCGGCGGTGCCACGTTGGGGAAGGGCTGTGGGCAGCGGCGGAGCCCCGGAGCCCGCGACGGTGCGTGCCCTACGGTGTACGGTGCTGCTGCTGTTGTTGTTGTTGTTGCTGTTGTTGCTGTTGTTACTGTTGCTTCCCCCGCCCCGCGGTGCCGGCGGGCGCTGCGCTCCCGGCCCGGCGGGCAGAGCGGGCGGGGGGCGCGCGGAGCCCCTCCGTGCCGCGGGTCCGCGCGAGCCCCCCGAGCCCCCCGCGGGCGCGGATTGGCCGCGCGGGCGGGCGGGGGCGGGGCCGCGGGCGCGGATTGGCCGTGGCGCGGGGGGGCCGCGGCGGGGCCCGGGGTGAAGGTGAGCTGGAGGGCGGGCCGGGAGGAGCCATTTTGTGCCGCCGCCTCCGGCCCCGCTTCCCTGGCCTCCGCTCGGTTTCGATGCTGCGCTGTTCCCTGCGGCAGCGGCTCCCGCGGGCTCCCTGCCCGGCCCTGCCGGGGCTGGGCGCGGGCGGGTCCGTTCTGCAGCTTTCCCCGCCGCGCTCCCGGTCGCTCGGGCGGCCGGGCCGCGCTCCAGCCCGGCGGGCGCTGCCCTGTGTCGGATGTGCTGGCATCTGGCTGAACCCCGGAGCCCTGGGAACACTGTGGCCGGGGCTCAGGGTCGGGTTGGGTTTAGCAAAGTCTGAATCACGTGCAAGAACGACAGCGAAGCCAAAGGGGAAGGATTGGGACTTTTTCACTGTTTCGTCCCCATACATGAATAGTACTACGCAGTGTGCTTTTTCCGTACTTTTTTCCCTATTTAAGTTGGTTTTTTACCCTCTGACGGACCTTTTCGTTTACAAAATGTTTCATAAAGGGTTCTGAGTTTCAAGGTGTCCCTTTTCAATCCTTGTTTTTGTTTTGTTTTACTTAATGATCATGACTCTCATGTCCAAATCAGTTCCTGTTTTTTGCTGGGTGACTTTTGAGGGCACTTAAGGCTTTTTTGTGTGTGTGTCACTAGCTTCGATAACTATTGAGTTTTGACATTCCTTCTGTTTTTAGAAATCAAGATGGTGTCCTGCATTAGAATAAAAAACGTCCGCAGTTCAGCTCTTATCATGTCAATCAGTTCGATCACAGTCAATTCTTGTTTACTAGTTAATCAGTATTCTTAAAGACTTCATCTTGGACGTTCCAATCCTCCATATCCCTTGCAAAACAAGAATTTTTATTTTAAAAAAATCTTTAACCAACAACATCTTTGGTCTTCTTCATGTCACAAAGAAAGATGAAAGAAGGCGAAATGTTGCGTTTGTTTGTTTGTTTTTGTCAGAGGGAAAGGTTGCGCTCTTTTTCCCCACGCCCTCTTCCTTTCCAAACAAGAAGAGCACGTGCGGTGGTTCCGCCCGGTGGGGATTTGTTCTCCGGGGGATTTTTGTTCTCTCGGGGGTCTGTTCTCCCCCCCGGCCTCTCGGGGTCTGTTCTCTCTGCCTCTCGGTAACCGCGCACCTGAGGCGCCGCCACCGCCTTATCTCCCATCACAAAACCAATCTGAGCCGCAGTTCCCAGGCCTCGGCACGAAAACACCGTTCCCGTGCTGGGTTTCGGTTCGGGGGTGCTCGGGTTATGTGCTCGGGTGCTCTGCTCACGGTGAGAGCAGCCGGGGCCGTCCGGTGCTGCCGGCTCGGCCCCCCGGGCCCTTCCCAGCGCCTCCTTTTCTCCCCTCACAGGCGGTCAGCGCTCCGGCCTCGCCAGGTGCTGGCAGCGCGGACACGGGCTGGACGTCGCCTCCCTGGCAGCTGCAGGAGCCCAGCACAGCCTCAGGTACTCGAAAGCTCACCCCGAGGGCGAGCTCTGGGGCTCGGGCACACCTGGGGACAAGGTGTCGCTGGAGGGCCTGGCCCCGGAGCTCAGGGACACGGAGGAACCCGGCTGCTGGCACTGCTGTGGGTGGAGGGGAGGGGAAACACTCACGGGGGCTGCAGTAGGGGAAGGAGGAGTTCAGTGCAACATGACACTGTTTTATGTAAGGGGATTTACTGATAGAAGGTGTCAGGGTGAACGTTTTACAGACTTGTAGCAGCCTCTGAATTGGGCTTGTAAGGTATTTGTGAGGGGCAGCTTGTGTACATGAGCTTACGGATGGTGTAGGTGAAGGAAATAGAGGAACCTGAACTCGTGGTGAACCCAGCTTAGCTCAGAAATACGTGTGTGTGTGAGTGAGGTAACATCATGTCAGAGCCGTGTCTGTGTTTGGAAAGCATTTGGAAAACCTGTCGATTATAAGTGTGATTTGTTTTTCTTTTCTAGTTTTTCAAACTAGACTGAATGCTTAAGATCTGTCCTTGTTGACCCTTGCTCAGACAAGCAATCCAGTGGATTTTGTATTATTTTTTTATTTTTGATCAAATAATTCCTAGTACTCGTCTTTGGGGAAAAAATTGTATTTTTCTTTTGCTTTGGTTAAACTTATTGAAGAGATCTGAGTGTTAAATTCTCTGAATGACTGCTGTTTTACTGTGCAGGGTCTGTAGGCAGGTAAGGTTTATAAGTGCCTCTGCATACAGGAAAGGTGCAGACAGGTCTGTCCTGCTGTCTTTCCCTCCTTTGCACAATATCCAGCTCAGCCTCAAGCACAGATTTCCCCCTGCCTTTCCCACTTTGGCAGCTGGAAGGTGACATTTCAAAACTGCTAGGGCAAGATTTGCAGGAAGGCAACACGAAAATGTGATAGAGCTGAACATGTGACACTGTTACTGATAGGCTTGTGAAATTGTTTTGCTGAAGCAAACCTGCTGAAGTAATTAACTGGACAGAAATTGAAGGAAAGTACATTTAAAAACAGTATGTTCTGCAATGAAGTGGAGTTCTTTCTCCTTTTTAGGATCTTATTTGTGATTTTAAAATATTTATCCCTGTGAGTAGTTTTTACTCTGTGGATTTTTTTTTCATTCTCCCATTTCATTAAACCATTAGGGCATTAAAAATAAAAATCGTTTGCTGACCACTAATTTTGTGATGTTCCAAGCATAAAGAAGACATTGCTTCCTTCAGTGAGCAGCTGTAGCCCAGAGCCCTTGTTTCTGGTTATTAATGATTGCATAATACAGTGCTGTCTTAACTTCTCACATAATAAGAAAGATATCATCTTGAAGAATTTTTACTTAGTTGCTGTGTTTTGCCCTCTCATGCAGCATCAGGGTGTTGCTTTTCATTTCAGGCTGTCTTTGAAATAGGTCCATTAGCTTTTGTGAAATTAATCTGATTTAAATCTGCGATGCTGGAATTGAGCCTTTTGTGTTTATATTTATATTTGCATTGTTATATTTCCCTTTACTGCTGTGTTTCTGCCCACTTCCTCACTGGTGAGTTGCAGTTGAAGTTCATGCAGGGGTAGGATTTTGGCAGCTGAGGTGCTGGGGGTGGTTGTTGGTGTTGTTTTGTATCGGGGCTGTGTCACTGCAGGGTGAAGTGATTGTGCAATACGTGGGATAGAATGTCAGCTACAGATCAGATTGTCCATTTGTGCCTCGTTAGTCTCTCTGAAGCAATCGGTTATTAGATAGGCTCATTGCAACAGCGTTTTTCAGGCATCAGTGTGACAACTGGTCCTATTTTAAGTCAAATTAAAACTAAGTATTTTGTAGGGTAAATGAGCCCCAGACCAAGAATCTACCTTGTAAATTTGTGTAAAAAAATTTATTGGGAGCGGGATAGTTTTTGAACCTCTTTTCTCAATGAGTGAAGGGACTGCCTGCATTCTTTCCTTGCTGTTTGTTCAGATGGTGCCTTTTAAAGGTGCTGTGTAAAAAGGCTGTTTAAAAAAAGCACGTTCATTGTGTTCTATATTAAGTGGTGACGTGGCCAGTCTGGGACTGGGTAATTGCAGCTCTGAGGATGGGAGCTCATCAGGAAATGAAGTTGCCGTGAGGAGTTGGTGTTTCCTGACTGTGGATTCAGGGAAACTGAATAAAACCTTGGGAGGCATGAAAAAATTTTCCATAAACTTAAAAACAATTCCGTTTGTGGCCTTGTAGACATAGAAATAAATATTACAAGCATTTGGAATTGTGCCATTGCCAGGCCCAACAGGGTGCTTTGCCAGCCTTTTGCTACCTCAGTATGTCTTGGTGTACATTCATCCAGGTCATTTTTAAAGTCAGGAGAGGCAAAAAGCCCTGTGGTGGTAGATTGATTGCTCTCACTAGCTCTTATATGCATTGTTTGCAAAGTCAGCTGCATTTTCTTCACCTACACACTTTAATATTGGCACATGCAAACGTTTGAGTATTTGATTTTTGCAACTTCAGTGCTCTGATAATGTGAGTGTGTGTTTGCGTGCTGGGAGGAACCTTTACACTTATACTTGAAACTGGAAGGTGTTCAAGGAAAAACTTCTGCTAATAATTATTTGCCAGTAGTGCTTTGAAAACAGAAAATTTCACTGTACTTAGCAAGTTGCCCTTTGTTCATATTTCCAGTAGTTTTACACAAAAAAAATTCAGTTCATCTTTCATTCTGGTTTGTGTGCTAGCATTTTACATTAATTTTTAATCAAATCATAGATTATCAGTGAATTAATTTTTAGATGTTAGAAATGAACAGGTAAAAACTTGCTGTCAAGGTTACTTGTTGAGATCAGAGACTGGTGTTTAATGTTATAAGACTTCATTATGATAGACTTTATAATGAAAATGGAGTTTACTCCATTAAATTTTTGCTTTTAAAATTTCAGTCTTCCCCCCACCCCCCTTTTTGACTAGTGCTGTTATATTAGTACTTTGGAGGCTCCAGCTGAAATGAGGATCACACTGAAAAAAGGGAAAAGTTCAACCTCTTGATCATTATTCAGGAGATCTTTGGCTTCTGTCAGCCAGGTGATTTGCTAGAGCCGAGATCCTCAGGTTTTTTTGTCTTACACACTAATGCAGTACCAGTGATTCTGGGACATTCAGAAGCTGCCATCCACAGCAGCTATTTTCTGGGTGTATTTTGCATTTAACACTTGGCAGTGCTGCGTTGCCCTGGGCAAGGTGCACACTAATTTGCCCTGTGCCACCTCCAAGAAAGGTCACCAATTCTTAGAGTGAGCAAACAAGTATCTTGTCTAATTCCTGTGATGCAGCTAAGAGTGTGTCAGACTGAATACTGAGGTGTTTTAATTTTTCAGACCGTTGCACTGAGAAGGAGAACCTCTGCAAGTTTTTCTCAATGACTCTATAGCCAACTGATGTAACAATGGTACTAATATTGGGACGCAGACTGAATAGAGAGGATAGCGGGATACGAGATTCCCCTGCAACCAAGCGGAAAGTCTTTGAAATGGACCCAAAATCCTTGTCAGGCCCTGAGTTTTTCGACTTCTCCTCGGGATCATCCCACGCAGAAAGCATTCTCCAGATCTTCAATGAATTCCGAGACAGCCGGCTGTTCACGGACGTCATCATCTGCGTGGAGGGCCGGGAGTTCCCGTGCCACCGCGCCGTGCTCTCGGCCTGCAGCAGCTACTTCAGAGCCATGTTCTGCAACGACCACAGGGAGAGCAGGGAGATGCTGGTGGAGATCAACGGCATCTTCGCCGAAGCCATGGATTGCTTTTTGCAGTACGTGTACACGGGCAAGGTGAAAATCACCACTGAGAACGTGCAGTATCTCTTCGAAACGTCGAGCCTGTTCCAGATCAGCGTCCTGCGCGACGCCTGCGCCAAGTTCCTGGAGGAGCAGCTGGATCCCTGCAATTGCCTGGGCATCCAGCGCTTCGCAGACACGCACTCGCTCAAGACGCTGTTCACCAAGTGCAGGAACTTCGCGCTGCAGACGTTCGAGGACGTGTCCCAGCACGAAGAGTTCCTGGAGCTGGGCAAGGACGAGCTGATAGATTACATCTGCAGCGACGAGCTGGTGATCAGCAAGGAGGAGATGGTGTTCGAGGCTGTCATGCGCTGGGTGTACCGCGCCGTCGAGCTGCGCCGGCCCGTGCTCCACGAGCTCCTGACGCACGTCAGGCTCCCGCTCCTGCACCCCAACTACTTTGTTCAGACTGTGGAAGTGGACCAGCTGATTCAGAATTCCCCAGAGTGCTATCAGCTGCTGCACGAAGCCAGGCGATACCACATCCTTGGAAACGAGATGATGTCTCCCAGAACTAGGCCACGCAGGTAAGAAAATTCTTTTAACCCTTTTTATTCGTGAAGGACATAATTTGATCTACAGGTGTTTGATATGTGCATGCCTGGAGAAAAATCTCTTGCAGATTATTTTACTTTGCTAAACTCTGGAGCTGCTGCAGTTACATTTCTGTACTTCCCCATATGCATGAAGCTCACATGTCTGAGAACATGCATAAATGGGTCTTTTTACACAGAGCACTTTATTGCTCTCAAAAAAGGTAAGTGAAGTTATATTACCTTGCAAGTAAAATACTTTCTTAAGGTTAATGTTTGCTAGGGGACATCTTAAGTTACTTCATACAGTAGCAGCATCTTGAAGAGAGCTTACTGTGCTGTGGCAGGAAAACCACTCCATTTCCCCAGCTTTCTTTTTGTAACAAAGTCATGTAAACGTACACTACACCACAAAGGATGTGGATGGGGTATTATGTTTTCAGAGCATTTCCTTGCTACATCACAAATATTTTACAGATGGAGTAGCACATGTATTTGTAATAGCAGAACAACAGGTTGTTAACTGTAAATAAACCAAATATTGTATTTTTAAAGAATCATGAAACAGTTCCTGAAGTATTTTGTGCTCATTCGGTGACATTTTAATAATTCACAATTGCTGCTGCTTAATAATGTGTTACACAAATAGGTGACTGAGGTTGCAAGAAGAAATGAGGAAGAATCCATTAGTGGCATTTATGAGCAATGGCTATTATGATTCTTTTTTTTCTGAAGAATATTTTCCCTGCCTCATGTCAACGATAGTAGAGATGATAGTTCGTAGTTAACTCCAGCTGATTTGAGCAGTTTATTATAAAACTGTATGTTACATTAAGGTGATGCAATGATGGTCTAGACATATTGTATTAGGAGTTACTCCTCTTTGTTTACTCTTACTCATGTGTGGTTGCTCTACAGTGACTCTGCAGGGAACCTTTATTTTTTTGGCAGGTGTTAAAGGCTTGCTTAAGGGGAAAAAAAAACCACTTGGCAGTGTTTGCCCCATTAGTGGCTTTCCAGTTGTCAGTCCTGCCATGAGAGAAGAAATTCATGCTGAAGTCCCTGCAGCCCTGCTCCCACCCAGGCTTTCTAGGCTGTGCACTGCCGTGGGAGGTCTTAGCAAGCCTTTGGATCACGGCAGTTTGGGAATTGCTGCAGTGGTTGTTTCTGAGCTGGAGGGAGGGACCACAGGAGCTCAGACAGTTGGAGGGGGCTGCAAGTTGCAGTGTTTGGTTTGGTGTTTGTTCTGCTTTTCTTACTCAGTTGGCTGAGGAAGACGAATACACTCAGGAGTTCTGTCAGTGTGGGGGATGTATGTGCTTGAAATTCTGAATATCCCCAGAGTGGGGCTCTGATGAAGTGCCTTGCCTAATACAGGTGATTTCTGAAGCTGGGGGGTTTGTTGGTTTTACTGCTGAGTTTATTAAACTGCAGTGGGAGTTTGAGTAGGTAGGAACAAGAGAAGTAATTTACAAAGAGAAAAACTGGCTGGCGTCCCAGCAGGAATTTTTTCCCCTTTTCTATATTACATTCATGGAATAGTTCTTTGTCATTTGTTTCTGTTGTCTGTTTCTGTTGCCTATAGCAAAAAGGGATCATATTTTGAAATAGTTGCCAGGTCCCCCTTCCTTCTCCCATGTTTTCATTGGCCTTTTCTGGGCATTTTGGGGGGCTTTGGGGAGGGGAGGGCAATGGAGACCTCTTTTCCTTTTTTCATGCCTTCCTCCAATATCTTTTCTATATAAACTGTTTCTAAAAGGAGACAGGCTACAGGATAAAAAATTCCCACACCAGTGCTTTTAGTGAAACTTTGAGATATAAATTGTGATCAGTTGTATGGATATGGATGTACCTGGGGGGGAAATGTGCTCTACTTGTTTTTTCAAAGAACAGACTACATTGCAATTCAGTTTAATTTTTTTTTTTCTTTTTGAAGCCAGTGAAGAGTTACCTGGCGAGTTAAGAGTTAAATAAAAGTTTAAAGTGTGGCATAACTGTTCTCTTTGCCACTAAGGCATCCTTGGCAAATGCAGGTCTTTCTGAGACAGCCTTTCAGTTATGGACTTGCAACAGTGACATCTTGAGGCTGTCCCTCCTGCTCCCTAAGCCTGTCTGTCCCTCCTGTTGTGTTGCACACCAAATCTGCAAGCTGAGAGCAGGCAGTGAGCAGTGACACACTTCCATACCCAGAACTGCTGTGTGCTTTGAGTTATCTTTAGACTGTCATCAAAGCTGCTGTTCAGCTGTCTGGTACTCGTACCTGAGTGTGCTCTTTACCCAGAAATTAGGATGTTTACACATTTTAATGTGTCCTTTTTGGCTGCCTTTGGAAAGCTTTAATGTAGTCCCTTATTTTTCCCACTTGAAGATGGGTTTCTGTTTCACTTTGCATTTTGTCTGCTACCTCATTTACTACCCAAAATTGATTTAACAGCAAGGAAAAAAAAAGTAGTGATTTACCAGAATTTCTATAGTTTGCTTGAATTTCTGTAATTTGTTTTCTGAAATTGCCATGGTTTTGAATGTGATCAGTTTGAGCTCCCACAAGTTCTTCTGTCCAGCTCATGCTGTGCTGGTTGGTGTTTTCACCTCAAGAGGTGTGTGGAGCTCAGGACCCCTGGAAAGCCTGCTCTTGGGAATGCATGGAATTGAATGACACTGTTGTCTTCCACTCCTTCATTTCTATATAATGCACCTGTTCTTGGTGGGATGGTGTCTCCTGGAATCTTTACAGCCTGGTTTAACACTGTGTTACTTTGCTCACACTGTTTATTCTGAGGGCTGCAAGAAGGGCTTCCTGTACTGCTGGTTGAGGTCACAGCTTTTTCCTACCTTCATTTAAATATAGCCTTAGTTCTTTTCTGGAATTAGCCTGTGCTTGGATGTTCTTTTTGTGTATTCCTACCACATTTTACTTTTTTTAAAAATGGGTGTGCACTCTGTCTTTAAAAAAGAAAAAACAAAACAAATTGGAACTAACTATAAAACCTGCACAAAGCAAGACTTGTTCAAGAAAATACAATGGAGAAAATTTCTCTTACCTGAAGAAAGAATCTGGTCATATAGGTACTAAAATGTTAGGAAAATTTTTTGTTCTCTTTGGATTTGAAATACTGTGCTAAATGAATATTTTCTTAGAAAACTCCATTTCATAAAAAGCTCTTTCTGAGGAAAGTTTTTTGGTTCATTTAATTTTAAACCAAAGATTGATGATCAGTCACAGTCATCCTTTCAGTGGGTGATTGGAGGCCTTAATTATAATCTAGAAAGTAATGCACAGGCAAATGTCTTTGTACACAAGCTGGTGTCTTTGGGCTTGCTTCTAGGGCAAATTATGAGATGAGTGTCTTGCTTTTATGGAAGTTCTTTTCCTGGGTAATGCTTTGTTGGCACAGGAGCTTCCCCTTTCTTACCCTTTGAGAGATTCTTTTCAGAGTTGTTCCTCAAAAAAGCAAAAACCAGTAAACGGTAAATACATAGAAACCAGGAAGGAATGTGACTTCAAAGCTGAGCAGCTGACAAGAGTTTCTTCTGACAAGTTCAGGTGTGTAAGTGCCATTCCTCAGACACATCTCATTATTCTCATCCTGTAGGATGTTAGCATCTAGCATTGCCTTTGCCTGTTTACAGTATTCTGGGTAGAAACATGTATGGAATATTTCAATTTGGTGTGTGGTGACAAGGAGATAGAAGGGCTCATGAGTTTTATTCATGATGCCTCAACACAGGATTTATAGATGAATATGTGCATAAGTTCATGTTAGAACTTGAGGGACAGATCATGTAACTTTTACCTCAAATGCAGGCATAAGTCCTTTCTTCTTTATTTTTGGGAGAACACCGGTACTGAGCAATGACATGAATGTCTGCTCTATGATCCCCCTGTGAATAGGTATCTCATAGTACAAAGAACAACACAACAAAAAGGCTCATCAGAAATAAAAGCAATCTTACATTCAGTTTTGCTTAACTGACAGCAGTCCTTGAGATAACTATGTCAGTGCAAAATGCTTTAATTTTAAAATGCTCTGAAAGGAAAGGAGCTTGACAAATGCTGACAAGAAATCATAAGTCTGACAGGAGGAATAAAGGTGGTCACAGTTTGATTTGCACATCAAAGATAGTTGGTTGATTCTCTGCATTCAAATGTGCATTAAGTTTTGTTGGATAAGTTTTGTTACTGCTGTGAATATAGAATATCTATAGTGCAGAAGCAGCTGGTTAGTAGAACAATAATCAGTGTGTGGAATAGAACTTAACAGTCTGTATGGGTACACTGTTGTCTAATGCCTGATTTAATCCCACTGAATTGTAGTTTTTTGTTTTAGGTTTGAATTTTTATTTCAGTATTCCTTAATGTTTCCTCCTGTCACTGCTGTTTTCTGTTTTACTGTGCATTGGCTTGTTTTGGTGACTAAATTCCTTCTGCTTTTAAACACTTGGAATATTTAGGTGATGTAAAGTATTATTAATTTTGTAAAGCTCAGGAGGGGGAATGAAGACTGATTTCATTGTGAAACAGATTGTTCATCTCATTTTCTCTGGCCTGGTTTGAACTCTGTTTCTGATCTACATGTACAGTGAAAGGAAAAATATAATTTTAGTAAGAGCTTTCTATGTTATTTAATGACATGATTTTTACACAGACCATTGTGCAGTGCAACTCCACCACTTGCACAGGACTCCTGTCAGTGTGGTAACCTGCTGTGTAATGAGACAGCTGGAAACAGTGAAAACCTGTTTGCTAAATGACACTTTCTTCTATTTTCTTTTTTCATTGTTGTTATGAAGTTAAAGCTAAACAGTATTTTTTCTGATTTTCAACGAGTTTTGTAGACAATATTGTTTGGCCTCCACGTACTAATAAATATCCCTACATCTTAATTTTCTGTGTTCACTTTTTTAGATCAACTGGTTATTCTGAGGTGATAGTTGTTGTTGGAGGCTGTGAACGAGTTGGAGGGTTTAATTTGCCGTACACGGAGTGCTATGATCCTGTGACAGGAGAGTGGAAGTCACTGGCTAAACTTCCAGAGTTTACCAAGTCTGAGTATGCCGTGTGTGCTCTGCGGAATGATATTCTTGTTTCAGGTGAATAATCCTAAACAATTCAAGACTTCTCTCTTTGTTTGGTTGGTTTTCCTTGTGTCCTGTCCGTGGGGTGTGTTTGTTTTGGTTTGCTTTTTAAGTAGTGTGGCAGGTCTTTGTACTGTGAACTTCCAGAAGCTCAGCTGAAAATCACTTGCTGCTGTGAATACCAGTCCCAGCACAATCTTACTGTAAACAAAAGTGTTTTCTGGAGTTCTTGTTTGGCATGAATCTGCAGTTTTTTACAGCTGATTCCAGGACATCAATTGTATTTAAAGAGACCAACTAACGGCCGCTTTGAAATACAGCAGGGGCCTGTGCGCAGCAACAGCTGGAAAAACTACAGACAAAAAATCCCAAGCAGGCTTCTCTCAGCAGCACATTCAGACCTTTAGCAAGGGGACATTACAGGGTGCAGCTGATGGTTCAGCCAGCAGGCTGTGTGTGTTGGTTTAACCAAAGCAATGGTCTCCTCAGGTGTCTGTGCCTGTGTCATTGGAACAAAGTGAGAGGCCAAGGAGATGCTCACAGGACAGAGGAGAGGGGTGGGAGGGATGTGCCACAGGCAGAGGATTTCAGAGTCTCATCTGGGTAGTGACACTACAAGAAATCTGAAGAGCTTGGGCAAAAGCCATTAAAATGCATTCCAGCTTCAAGGAATAATCTCGTGTGATCTCAGCAATCTGGGAAAGGAAAGCGTGAGGAAAACAAATTTCTGTGTGATTTTATCTTTGAAATCCACTGCAAATTACTTATTCAGTGTAATGTATAAATACTGATAGATCCTTATTACATCCCAAAAGGGGACATAAAGTTTTCCCTGCCCACTGTAGAGGGGCATGTTACTAGTTAGCATTATCCATTCAATAATTATTCAGATTGGCATATGTTTCATTTTAAAGGTGGAAGAATCAATAGCCGGGATGTCTGGATTTATAACTCTCAACTTAACATATGGATCAGAGTTGCCTCCTTAAATAAAGGCAGATGGAGACATAAAATGGCTGTTCTTCTGGGTAAAGTAAGAGAAGTATATCTTAATTTTTTTATAGTGGGAATCTTTGCTGCATATAATAAAAGAGAGGAGAAAATACTTCAGTATTACTTTGTATTTCATATCTAATAATTTAAAAAATATTTTTATATTTTCAAGTAAAATACTTCAAACAATTAGGCTCTTCATCAGTCAGACACTACCCATGGACATGAAAATCATCTTACTGCTCATTTATTTTTTGGGGGTTTTATTTTTTCATCAGTGAAGTGGCTTATTTCAAATAAGCAATTTTTTGGGAAGCAAAGAAGCATCTGGATTTGCCTGTGCTTCAAAATGCTGTCTAACAGTTTATGTAGTTATTAACAGAAACTGATACTGCTCTGAATGTCAGCAGTTTTATTTAATGTTTTCTATTGAAATTAAGCAAACACATGTCATGTGGAAATGGGAGGTTTTGCTATATTTTGAAGGCAAATATGCCTGACCATAAAACCACTAGTTGGGACTCCCTTACTGAAAATTAGACAAGATGTGCCTGTGGTGTCACTTGATCTTCTCAGAGATGAAACGTGCAGCTAAGCAAGCAGAGGGAAGAAGGTAATCACAAATAATGAGGACCTCTGCTTCCTAAGTATGAAAGAAGAGACAAGACAGTAGAGTTTACAAACTGAGAGGAGGAAATACTTCAGTAAGCAAGTAGGGAAAAAACAAAATGCCAAAAAAGCAAAGGTAAACTCAGATGGGTGTTTGCTGCTGCTGTTGTTGTTCAATGTTATCTAAAAAAAGGGAAATACAGAGGAATGCCTTTTCTAACAAATGCTATTCAAATAAGAAGTTTCTACTGCAGTATTAATAATAGTATGCTTTGGCATGTGTTTGCAGTGTCATTCCACATGTGACTGAATGGAACTCTCCAGGGAGTCTTTACCTGTTATTTTCAGACCATATTCTTCTCCTCCTGTGTATAAATAAAAAATGTGAGGAATGTGTCCCTTGACAAACCCAGCAAATCGGCTTTAAATTAATTTAATGTGATGTTTAAATGCAATACCTGCTGCAGACACAACCTGATGGCAGTTTTCACCACTCTGTGCAGGTGTACGTGGTGGGAGGATACGATGGGCAGAACCGCCTGAGCAGTGTGGAGTGCTACGACTCCTTCTCCAACCGCTGGACAGAGGTGGCTCCCCTGAAGGAGGCTGTGAGCTCCCCAGCTGTCACCAGCTGTGTTGGCAAACTCTTTGTCATCGGGGGTGGCCCTGATGACAACACCTGTTCTGACAAGGTCAGTTGGCTCTGTTGGGTTGCATTCTTCTATCCACAGCAAACTGGATTGCTGGTTAAAACCAGGTCCTGCAGCAGATGTGCTTGAGCTGTTTTGTGCTGGATGGAGTGTGGAGTTATTCTAATACAAAAAATACAGAGTAGAAAATGTTAATTGAGCAATACATTGTTCCTGTGGTCTTTCTCAAGGATACATTGCATGTATCATTGGCTTCAAAAGAATTCTTAAATGGGAGTGTTTGGGAAACAATGTAAAACATTGCACATATGTATAAATTATTGATACATGGATCTGCATGTGTGTTGACTCTAGTTATTTTGGGGAGGCACTGCTGCCTTGTCTCTCCTTGTGTAACCTGTGTGAGCATGCCAGGCTGTTCCCTCAGCTGGGCTCTCAGTCTGAAAGGCCTGTCCTTGTTTCCAGGTTCAGTCTTATGATCCTGATACCAATTCCTGGTTGCTCCGTGCCACCATCCCCATTGCCAAGAGATGTATCACGGCCGTGTCCCTGAACAACCTGATCTACGTGGCTGGCGGGCTCACCAAAGCCATTTACTGCTACGACCCCATTGAGGACTACTGGATGCATGTACAGAATACATTCAGCAGACAGGTAATTACCAATCAAAAACCCAAAGACAGCTGAAAGGTACTTTTTGACATGATCTTGGCATTAAATAGGTATATATTTGCTTAACCCTAATAGAATCACATCTCTGATTCCATTCTTGCTTTACCTCTTCATCTGTGTAACTCAAAACATCACAGAAGAGGAGGTTTCTAAACCAGTAGCTTTTCAGCTGGGTGTCACTTAGGCAGTCCAGCTTTGCTTGAGAGCTGTTACTGTTGAAGAACAGTATAGTGGATGATGATTTCATTGTATAGACATTACATTCTGTTGCATGTAGTCATTTAGACTGAAGGGAGTAATTTCCTTACAATTGATTAAAGCCTTTCAGTGTAACAGGAAATACTGAAGGCTGTTTTTACAGTGTGAAAAAGCCCCACTGTATAGCACAGAAAGTGTCTGACCTTAGCAGTGAGAGCTCTCTCATTTCCACACGTGGGACACCAAGCAGGATTTGAATGAGTCTGCTCAGTAGTGAAGTGTGTGTGCAGCAGTTACATTTCCCCATCTTTTAAAAACACCAGTCACATATTCTATAGTATTACCTTAAGAGAAATTTGTTCTTTTTTTTCCCAGTCTTCCCTCTGTTCCTCTGTTTTAATCTGTGTTCTCTATTTAACTGAGTATTTTTTCCATGCTTGCTTTTGAGGAAGAAATAAAATCCTATCTCTGTTTCAAGTAAGACATAGCACTGTCTTTTCTTGTGCACTCTTTTTAGTCATGCCTTTTTTCCTTTCCACATTTACATCCCTCTTCATTATCTGTTGCTCCTCTAAGGTGCTTCTCCTTTTTCCCCTTCTTTGCATTAATAGTACCTACACTGGTCCCTCTTCTGAAAACTTTGTTCTCTCCTCCTTTCCCTATCTCAGATCTTTCAGTGGTAAGTACAGTGTTCAGTTGTATTCCATTGTTCCCTTTGAGCTACATGTAGTAAAGGCTTAGACCTGAAATAGTCTTGTGCTGCTGCTTTCCCTAATTTTTGTGCTTTCTGCACTGGCCCTTTCAGGAGGAAGCATTGTAGGCCAGGCTGTTTACAGAAGGCAGTCACAGGGCTGCCCTCCTGCACGGGGACAGACACAAATCAAGTCTTGCTTTTTAAATAACCATGTGTTCCCTTGTGTTTTCTTGCAACAGGAGAATTGTGGCATGTCTGTGTGTAATGGAAAAATCTATATCCTTGGTGGAAGACGGGAAAATGGTGAAGCCACAGACACTATTCTTTGTTATGACCCTGCCACGGGCATTATCACAGGAGTAGCAGCCATGCCCAGGCCAGTATCGTATCATGGCTGTGTGACCATTCATAGATATAATGAAAAAGGCTTTAAACTGTAACTTTTCTTTTCTTGAAAAAAGAAGAAGAATGAATCCAGTGGTCTGCTGCAAGACAGGCTTTTTAAAGATTCCTGAAGTGGGAATTCCCTGCCTAAGTGTCATATGAAAATTATATCCTGTGCCTTTAGAAAAAGGGTTAATTTAACTTACCAAACAAGTCTACAAACCTATCCAGTAAGCAGAGTTCAGTTATATCTGCCGTGGGCTCTGATAAAAGAGCAGGACATTGTACAGTGGTCAGCAAGTTTGCCCTATGTGTCATTAGTAAGTAAAACCTTGAAAGCTTTTTGGGGAAAGTGCCTTCAGCATTTGTGCCTGTGTCTTTTAAAGCAATATCTTCAAGGTGTTTCCAGTTCTGCTAATGGGAAAAATGCATAGGCAAGTAAATCCCAAAGAGTCATCCTGGATCATTATCTGCAATTTAAAAAGCTCAATTATAATTCATAAGCATCATTCTTAAAACCAACTAGATTTTTTGTCAGATCATGCTTGGGTTGAAATTTTTAAAAAAAACAAACAAAAACAGCAACACAAAAAACCAAAGCAATACCAAAACACCAACAAAACAAGCTACATTGGACAAATAATGAGAATCTCTGAGAAATGCTTTCTTCTGAAGGACAAACTGGCTGTTTGGTGAGCCACTACAACACACTGCAGTGATGCTTGTGTACATTAACCCTGTGAAACTTATTCATAGTGCTCATAAATGTCCAGCAGAGAAGTACAAGGCTCCATGACATGGAAAACCAGTGTGTTCAGGCATGCACCTGTGAGGCAAAGTTTGAATCACAGTTTTTACCTTTTTGAATAGTATGGGTGAAGGCTGAGAGTTACTGGGTTCACTCTTTGCTCACTGAAATGTCTAAACTATTTAGGAAATAAAGGGATGTTGAACTCTGGATTCTCACAGTTTTCTGAATCACGTTATAAATTACCTGATGGTAGAGGTGGGGACTGGAGTTTGTGCCCTACAGGTTATAAATTGGTGTTTTGGATGTCTCATCTGCAGAGATGGCAGAGTATCCAGCGAGTATTTCTTGGCCTTTCTTCAGACAATCACTTACTGTAGCACAGTTAAACTACTGAATAAGCTGCTTGGCCATAGATAAAGTTGTTCTGGAAAGGTTCCTCCTTTCACCAGAAAAATATCTGTGGACCTGTCCATGTAGCCATATGATGTGTTTTGGATAATTTGAAGCCTAAGAAGCACCTGTATTTTGATGCACCACCATTATTGGGTTGGGGTTTTTTCAGTAAAGGTATTTTTTTAAGTCCTCCCTAGATTTCTGTACTAGGACTCCTTATTTCCAGTACACAGTTGTACAGTTGAGACACAAAGTTCATAAAAACTGAAATAGCACTTGGGAGTTGGAAAATGAATAAGATTGTCTGTGTACCAATTTCCTGTAAATCACCAAAAACCTCAGGAACTGCCTTTCAAAGGAATTCTGAGGACAGCAGCCAGTAAGGAAATTGGTCAGTGCCAGGGCAGAAAAACTCCATAAAACCCCTGCAGAGCCAGCCCTGGCCTCGGGGTTCTGGTCTCTGTACTTGCTCAGGAGGGTGAAAATAAGCACCATCTCTGGAACGTTGTTTGTTCCACTGGACTTTCCTCATCTGTTTTCCCAGAGTATTTCTTCATGAGATGGAAATTCTGACCCTCAGTGAAGCTATGCCAAACTGGGAGTCACCATTTTCAGTAACATGGTCATGAGTTTTAAAGAGCACTGGGAGCTGCACTTTGGGATGCATTAACTTGTAACCTCAGGAAAGGACACAAATTTCAGTTTCTGGCTGAATACCAAACACTGCTTTTGACATGGTAAGAATACTGATAAAATACAAATCATTGCATATCAGTGATGTAATCAGGAGGTCAGTCCCTGAGCATTCACATTGTCCTAAAAAGAAAATCCCTTGATATAATGTAAGACAAATGAATCAGATAAATTAATCCTTTTCTAAGTTTAATCTGTTTTGCTCACCAAATTTTACTTTGAAATGGCAATTTCAGTACCTGTGAATAAGGTCTGTTGTAATTGCCCTGTAACTGACTTTATGTACTAACAGCTTATGCCATCATTGTAAAGAAAAATGACAAAGACTGTAGGAGCACTTCATTACAGATGCAATTTGAAAAATATCCTCCTCTCCTTTGATTTCCTCTTGTTTGTATTCAGACTTGTAATGTTGTCATGCTATACTGTTTTTAAACAGTGCTTATTCTGTAGGTATAGAACAGTGTCATTTAATCTGTGTTTATAATACTGCACTACTCTGTAAATAACAAGATACTGCTTTCCAAGGTTTTTAAGACTAATTTTATAGTTTAGCTGTCTTTTCTTACCAGTTTATGTACTGTTTCTGTTACCTGTTTTTGAAAATGACAGTGTTTAATGAACCAGTAAATGCAGAAATGTAGATGCAGAAAACTTCTGCTTACAGTTCTTCAGAATCTGTATCAAAGCTGAACAGTTACAGGTGTGGAGCACTGCTAACTGGCAGTTACTTAAGCAATGATTTCTTTAAAACAGGCAGCGAGTTTTTCTTCTTGCTTGTTTACTCTGTAAATAATTTGCACTTATGGCCTTCTCTATTACAACAATTATTTTTAGATATACCAGAAAAGAACAATTTGACCTTGATTTAATGAAAATGTGCCATATTTCTAGAAGGATGCATTAATTTGGAAGTTGCATTCCTGAGCCACTTGTTCTCCAATGCATTTCACTTAGGTATAGATGGATTCAAAGATTTAACCTCTCACTATTAATGCATTAGATGCTTGCAGTTTATGGGCTTGAGCAGCAAGTTGGTTTTAGTTTTTTCCTTTGTCTCAGCTAGGATAGAAAATCATTAATGTCATCTACTATAATCAAATTATTTCCGTCATAAATGGTAGTAGTTTTGGTAGCTGTAGAGCACCTGCACAAAGATGTAACTTCAGTCCAACCATACATATGAGGGCTCAAGCATCTCCAAGTCACACCTAAAAAATTAAATTCTAAGAATTATCTTCACTCTGCTAAACAGAAATGAGTAAATATTTTTCTTCTCTGTTTTGATGTCCACTTCTGCTCTTAGCAGTGTGATGTTAATTGAAAAGACAGTTGATGCTTTCTTGCAGCCAGGCTTTTGGAAGGTTCTGAATCACTTACTGATCACTGCAGCACGTGCAGCCTCTAGCCCTTGGCTTGTGGCTGAAGCTTTCCCCTTTTACAGCCATCAGCCACAGAACATTGCCTGCTAATCTTGTAGTTGTAGCTGTAGACCCTTCCTTGGGAGTGGTTAGGTAGGCACAATTTGAGGAATCTCTTCCATTTTATACTGTGTGTCTGGAGAATTGGGCACTGTGCTTTCCCCTCCAGCACCAAAAGGGTCCAGACTGTTTTTTGTTTTTTTTGACTGGCACCAATGCAGTTCTCATCAAAGGTAGCTTTGTTTGTACTCTGTTGAAGCAAAAATGTTCATGTAGATTATGTTGATATGGACCCTTACAATAATTTAGTGAAGCTTTTTAAATAGTATTTTTAATATGGCAAAGTTTTGAGAGAGGCTGATGGTGGAGGAAGAGGAAATGCTCACCTGGACAGAGATTCAGAGGATGCTTCGGTCACCTGTGCTTGAGAGCAAGGACGCTACTGCCTGTTCAGTTTCTTCCTCAGAACAGTTGAATTGACCTCGTTATCTTAGGCAAACGCTTGGTTTGTCCTGTTTGTGTTTGACTTGCTGCAAGGACAGAACAAGAAGCAGGCCCACTCACTGCCTGTGACTCGATGCTTCCCCCTGCCCGGGGCAGAGGGGGGTGCTGGTCAGCAGAGAGCGGGCTGAGTCCAACCCTGAGGAGCAGAGACAGGAGAAAGGCATTGGAGGAGGCTCAGAGATGGCAGGAAGGGGTTGCAGTTTGGCTGGGCTTGCTGAAACCAGGGCGTTCAGGATGCTGATAAGTTTGCAATTCCAGATGCTGAAACTCAGGTGTTAAAAATGTTTCATATTTGTCAATTCACTGAACTCAGCTGGAGCAATAAAGATGCTTATGGTCTGCTAGTGGCAATGCTCAGGAAAGCCAGGGGTTAATTTTTCTGAATTGCCCCAGTAGGCAAGTAGCTGTGGGGTTCTTTTTTACCACTGAAGATGGCGAAACCCAATTCAAGAGCATTAAGAATCTCACAAGACTTGATCATTGTGAGGCACAATTAATATTTTCATCTGAATGTATTCTCATGTACACAAGAAATTACAAATGAAATGATTTGTTGTGCCTGGTTAAGAAAATCTGAGCACCATATACTCAGAAAAGGAGCCTACAGGGCAAGATAAAATTTGTAAGCAGAAACCTGCTATCTGGTTGGGGGCCAAGGAGTGCTTTGGGTTTTGTACAATATGTTTAGCACACAAGTTTCCTCAGTATGGAATTATTTCAGATGGCATTAATTAAAATGGATCATAATTGTGTAACCAGCAGCCTCCCTCCCACCAGGCCCAAACCAGCTGTGACTCTGTGTTCCCTGCTCGCTGCCTTTGTGTCACACACAAGTTCATGATGATGTTACTCTAAGAACTGTAAGCGATTTGCTGGAATGTTCCTTTTTTCCTACTGTAGAGATCCAGTCAATGCTAGTACATTTATGTGTGCACATCTGTATGTGAATTATTTTGTGATCATTCTCTGATAGTGCTGTTACAAGTGATGCACATACAGGCCCTGTGTATAACTTGCTAATAGTGTAATTAGGGCTTAGTTTGTATGATTAGCTCCAAAGAAAATAATGTGTGTTAATTTTGAAAATACCTGTGCCTTGAATTCACCTATATTTTTATCTATTGTGAAGAAGAGCTTGGATTACTCCTCCCAGTTTGTTATCTTTATTGTGATTGGTCTTACTGTCCAGACTGTTAATGTCCTCCTAGGAGAAATAAATCTTGCCATTCATTAATTAGCACAGTTAAACTTCTTGTTTAGAACATGCCTAGAATGCTTCCATTATTACAGTGCAGTGGCAGATTTAATCTAGGGAAATCAGTATTTGTTTTTTTCTATTTTTTGTTTCTAGCAACGCCTCAGTGACAAAGGACTGAGTTTAGTCTTTGACTTCCTGTCCTTAACATGTACAGTTTCTTGTATTAGTCAGTAGCCTCTGTGATATTTCTGAACTCTCCAAAGTCATCAACCTCTTCAAGATACAAAATATGAAGCAATAATATGGTGCAGCATGGCAATAAGCAAATCAAGAGACTTGAATGTAATGTACTGTTACTAATTTCATCTGTGTAAATGCTGGACCTATGAGTCATTCTCCTTTTGGTGCACCTGTAGCACTTTGGAGTTGGATTAATAGGAACTACTTGGCCATGGAAAGAGAGTTTACCTCCTGAACTGTTACTCATATGATATTTTCGCCTGAAATCATATTTTCATCTTCTTTTTTTTTGCTGAGGAAAACAGCAGTTCTTGTTATTCCTTGCCAGTTCCTTTCTTTACTGAAACATAAAGCTGTAGTTCCACGGAGAGCTGATCTTGCCCTCAAGAACAGCCGGGTGCAGCACAAATGACATTTGAACAGGAAAGCTCAGACCACTTACTGTGTGCCAGAGTCAGTGTAACGGATCTCACATATAACATTAAGGTCTTCAGATTGTGCTGACAGTAGAAAAGTGATTTTGTAATGTAGCACAATTGCAGTAACACCTGTTAATTATATTTAAATATACTTCTTGCATAATTCTTTGAAAGTTTTTTAAAGTTCAGTGTATCTAATAAACATTTGCCTTTTGAATAGTTCACTGTGGTTTATTTAGTTTATGAGAAGTTCCAGGGTGGGGCTCGGTGGTACAAGGAGGAAACTCCCTCCTGCTTTTTTTGGGCCATGTAACTTGTTGGATTCTGCCCCTTGTGCAGCCTCTCTCCTCTCATCTGTTCTCCTGCCTCCCAATATAGGTGTTTTCCCTGCTCATTTTCCTGTCCTACCAAGGGGAATAAAGGCAAGCTGAAGGCTGCACAGAACAGCAAACTTGAAAGAAAACTGAAAAAAGTAAAAAGCAGGGGGTGGATGTGAAATACTGGTTAGTCCTGGGTATTGTGATGAGAAGAAAATGTGACTGGACTCAGAAGGCAAAACCAGCCTAGGAAATGGGGAAAAGGTAATAAAACGTTGGGAAGGTCACTAACAAAACATGGTTTGGAAATAATCCTGTGGGTTTATTCTCCTAAAATCAGAGGCTTGGCCATCTCACACATGGCAGGGCAGAGGCAAGGCCTGGTAGAGCCCAACTGAAAACGTGACAGGCCTGCTGCAGCTCTAGGGAGGCCAGGCTCAGGTACAGCCACAGACTGGCTCTTGCTGCAGTGCCAAAAGCAACTTCCAGTCAAGTTCAGTGCTTGCAGAAGCTCAGCTTACTGCAAAAATAAGTAATCTTGGAAAAAAAAAATGGGAATCTCTGCAGACTTCAAAGCAACAGAAATACATTTGAGAGCTGGAAAGCCCACCTTAAGATATTTTAAGTCTCAAACACAGTAAGGTGGTGGCAGTATTCTAAGAACAGTGTCTTCCTCTTTCCATTAAGCAGAAATAAGGAAGAAAATAAAATTGAACTATATTAGTCATTCCTGGTGAGCAGGATACTAATTTGTGTTTAAGAACAGTCTCCACTATCTGCCATACTTCACATCTGTTGCTTGGCAGAAAGGAAGGCTAGTAGTGTCAGAAAGGATAGTAGTGATCCTGAAATGAGAAGAGGACCTTAGGGGCTAAGCTGTGAACATTTGGCATAGACTTGCTAATAAGTTTGCCAACCCATGAGTGAACAGGATGTTAATTTGTGCTGGTTCAGGGCTCACAGCATGAAGCATGAGTGCCACAGACCACAGTATTGATGCCATTAGCTGCACCTCACAGAGGTATTGCAGCCTGGCCAGAGCCAAACACAAACCATGGCATTAACTGTGTGCATTGCACTGGTTTAGCTCTGATTTGAGAATATGAAGTATGATGAGCACCAAGTATGGTATAAGGGTTTTTTGAAGCCTATCTAAGGGTAGACCAGGGCTCCCATCCTGGCCCATGCTGTGAGTTCCTGCTATCCTGCACCTCAGTCACCCAGGACTCCTTTCTTGGGTCCTTCCTTTTGCTAATCATGGAATCACAGAATCCATTGGGCTGAAAAGGCCTCAGAGATCGAGTCCAATCTATGACTGAATATCACCTTGACAACTAGACCGCAGCACTAAGTGCCACATTCAGTCTTTCCTTAAATACCTGCAGGGAAGGTGACTCCACCCGCTCCCCGGGCAGCCCATTGCAATACCTAATCACCCTTTCTGTGAAGAATTTCCTTTTAATGTCCAACCCGACCCTCCCCCGGCGCAGCTCAAGGCGATGTCCGCTCATCCTTGATCCCTGAGAGCAGGGCCAGCCCCTACCTGGCTACAACCTCATAAAGAGCCATAAGGTCCCCCCTGAGCCACCTTTTCTCCAGGCTAAACATCCCCAGCTCCCTCAGCTGCTCCTCACGGGACTTGTGCTCCAGCCCCTTCCCAAACTCCGCTGCCATTCTCTGAACACACTGCAGCACCCCGATCATCCTTTCGTGAAATATCTTCCACATTAAAAAGCCTCCCTCAGATCTTTTAACACATTAAAACACGGTTGTTCCAAGCAGCAAGTCAGGATCAAATCACTGCATTCGTCTCTCCGTACAGGAACCCGACCGCGTCGCCCATCTCGGTTTCTGCGCTGCGGTGGGCAAGCGCCCGATCTGCCCACAGCCTGTGCCTGGCCGCTCCTCCCTGAGGGAACGCGCGGTCCCCTGGCCCCGGCCCGGCCGCTCCGCCCTGAGGGAACCGCACGGCCCCCGGTCTCGGTCCGGCCGCTCCTCCCTGAGGGAACGCGCGGTCCCCTGGCCCCGGCCCGGCCGCTCCGCCCTGAGGGAACGCGCGGTCCCCTGGCCCCGGCCCGGCCGCTCCGCCCTGAGGGAACCGCACGGCCCCCCAGCTCCTGTCCGGCCGCTCCGCCCTGAGGGCTCCCCGCCCCCGGTGCCCGCCCCCGGTGGTGCGGGCCGTGAGGCGGCACCTGCCCGCGGCCGCCCCGCCTCCCGCACGCTGCCCGCCTGCGCGGGCCCGCCCCGGCCGTGACGGGCGGCGCTCGGCCCTGCGCTCATGGCGGCGGCGGCGGTGGGACGGCCCGGCGGGGGCCGGCGCTGAGCGCCCCGGGCGGCGCGGCGGGCGGGGGCGGCCGGTGCAAGCAGCGGGGCCGGGCCGGGCCGGGCGGCGAAGCGCGGTGAGCGGCGGGGCGGGCGGAGCGCGGGGAAGGAGCGCGGCCGTGGCGGCGGCTTTGTGTGCGCGGCGGGGGAGGGGAGCGGCGCCGCCGCACGTGGGACCGGCCGCGGGCAGCGCTCCGCCCTCCGCGCCCGGGGCGGCACCGACACCGGCACCGCCGACACCGCCCCCCGCGGCGGCCTCCGCGCCGCCTCACGCCTGCAGGTCGAGCCCCGCGGTGCTCCCGCCTCGGGGGGACTCGCTGCCCCCTCACGGGGCTGGGTCGTGGCTCGGGTCGAGCGGTTCTGGGCGAGCGACAGCCGGTGTGTGACCCCGCAGCGGGGAGCCCCGGGCTACCGCCGAGGCACCTGGGCCCGTCCGCTGCCCAGCATTCCCCTGCCACGGGCGGTGGTGCCTGTGTGGAAGGAGCCCCGCTGTCCTGTAGTCACCCGCCAGCCCACGGATGGTGTCCCGAGCACGGCTCACCGGGCTCTTCGGCAGCCCTTTGCCAGGGGGGCACGGGGATCGGCCGCTGCAGCTTCACTGGGGCTGTGGGCACCCGAGCTCTGGTGAGGTACAGGCGTCAGGAGACATTTAAAGCTCCCAGGCTGTGCAGAACAGAAACAGCTCCCAGCTGTGGACCTGTGCGATGATCAATACCTCACTAGAGAAGTGCCCCTTCCCTTTGGGGGGTGCACCACAAGCCTCCACATGGTGAGAGGTTGAAGCCTGCCCTGATGGTCACTGTGGGAAAGGTTAATGTTTTTATTTTTCCTGCTAGTGGAGTAGAGAACATGTCTGGGATCAAGAGAGTGATCGCAGAGAAGGACCCTGATTATGAGGACATCACCGTCACACATCCCAACAAGCGGCACAAAGCAGCCGAACAGTCAGGTAGGAGCTGTGGAATTGGAAATTCTGTGGATGTGCATGCTGTATGTGAACTGGTCAGGAAAAGGCTGGCATAGGAGTTAGGAACAAAGGACAGGTGATGGGCAAGGCCGGTAGTGATACCTCTGTGTAGCCAAATAGAGATGTATTTTATGTGGAGTCATTCCTTCCTGCTATGTGGACCAGAAGTAAGGTGTGAGGATGTAGCCTTTGGTGCATGATAGGAGATGGAGCAGAAGCTGTCCGTGGCCCCAGCACTTTGGTTCCTGTTGCTTCCTAAAGTATTTACAGTCCATCTTCCCTTGCTGAGTTGTTCTCCAGCCTGTGTATTTGTTCTGTGGCTGAAGTCTGCCCTGGAAAAGATTGGCAGGTTGTTTACATTTTGGGGTATAGAGGTCACAGTACAGGATGGGGAGGAGAAAAAAAAAAAATCCATGACCCTGCAGGGTAAAAGAGATGCACAACCCTGCAGTACATGCACTGGCTGTACTGGCAGGAGGATGACAAATGTTTGCAAGAGCTGGCAGATGAAGCAGAAAGAAGCTTCTTTGATGAGGTGCAGAAAAGATAATTTAGGGAGAAGGAAGAGGCTTTGAAACATGCAAGAAAGGAGGAAGAGGAGCATGACTGAAGGAAAGGTGGATAAAGAAGTGTAGTGGAGCAGGTAGCTGGATTAGTATGTTTGCATTTGGCACGCTTGGATGTGCTTGCTTTGGGAAGCAGCCTGTTGGCAGAGTGCCTGGGACAGGTTGCAGTCTCTCTGGGCAAATGAGAGTAGAGCTGCTTGCCCCGGGGGCAGGGAGTAGGCTAGCGATTCTGGCACAGCACAGCTAGTGAGAGAGGATCGTGATGGGAAGAGCTGACAAACAGGGAGGTGAGAAAACTGAGGCTGGCTGTGGGCTCTGAAAAAGATCCAGGAATAGAGCTGGAGCTGCCAGTTGGAGAGGGACAGAGGATGGCTTAGTGGGTGATGTTCTGGAGGATGCTGTACTCTGGACAGGTCTGAGGGGGCTGAGCTCTGGGCTGAATGTGTTGCTGGGCAGGTCCTGTCTGCCACGAGGAGCAGGGGCCCTGCCAGTGGGGGCCCAGTGCAGCTGTGCTGGGCTGGCCATGTCACCACTCCCAGCTGCCTGCCCTGCCTGGCTGCCAGGAGCCACCACACTCCCTTCTGGCATGTCCCAGGGACTGTAGGCAGGTTTTTAATCTGCTTCTGAAACAGTGTCAGGGCCTTGGAAAACTGTCCTTGCCAAAGTGAACTTTGCTTTCAGGAGAGTCCTCCAAACTGGCTTCTTTCTTCTTTTCATGGAGGATCTCCAGCTTTCAATACTGGAATTCCTTAACTACACAAATTTCACTAACATGATCTTAATGAGGTACTGTGGTTGACACTAAGCTGGGAAAAAATGAATATAAAGTGTTCTTAAAAGCCTCTGTAATATAACCACAAATCCTTAAATGCTTGAATCATCATGATGTGCTGTGGCATGGCATCAGCCTTGGAAAGAGATGCAGTTGTCCCTTTCTGAACCATACCTCTGATGCCTTAATCTCTTTAGGTTTATGAGAATTTCCTCATCACAGTGTTCATGGAGGTAAATTATATCCCTCTGGTTTTTAATTTTGCCTTACTCATACAGATTCAACCATAATTGTGTTTTAATGTAGGCTTCAACTGTTTCTGGTCCTAAAAAAAAATATATATATACATACACACAAACATATATATAGATGCATATATATATACACACACACATATATATATGCCTGTGTATATGTATGTGGAAAGAAGGAAAATTATTTAGGATACCCCTGTTGCATAGAGGCATCAGTTGCCTCACTCCTGTTGTGGAACCTGATCAGATAGTAAAATTATCTATGCTATCTGGAAGATGCCAGCAAAGCTTTGACTTGCCTTTCTTTCCCTTCACTCCAGTGATATTAGAAACCTCTTCAAACAGATAGGTACTTTTTAGGAGGACAGATGCTTTCTCTGAAGCTCAAGCCAAAGTCTTTGTGTTGTTGCCTCCTGTTTCATGTGAGAAACAATGTGAGATTTTTCCAGGGAGAAGCAAGGGAGACTCTTCTGCTGATCTGCTTTCTAGTGGGGTCACTCCATGACTGACACAGGCTGGAGCACCTTTTCCAGGCTTTTTTCTAGAAGTGTAATTCCTGCTTTGCCACGTTCTGACTTAGAATTTGCTATAAACAGAAGTTGTTTGAAACCCCTTGATGTAATGGAGGTGCCCTAAATTAAAGGTGGTATTAAAGTCTGCAGTGGGTGTAGAGCAAAAAGGATATTTCTTCTTATGTTTATACATGTCCTAGAAAAATATGATAATATTCCAATTCCATTCTTAGCCACTAATTTGCTGTAAGGTATTTGCACAGTCTGAAATCCTAAACTACATACTTTCCACCAAGGTCAGTAAACTCCTGCTGAAAGACTACATTTTTTTTGTCTGCTGTGCTGGAAGAGGATTTTGCAAGAGGTAGAGACCAGCTTTTGATAATGTAGTTTCCTTTGTGAGTAATAAACAGCTTGTAGGCACTCCAGAGCAGGCTGCACTTGGTGCCAGGGCTGTATAAATATGAGTTTGCTTTATTCCTGCTGTGTGAGGTGGTGTAAATTTCCTGGATGTGGATGTGGCCAAGGAGAGCAGAAGAGCCTCTGTGGAGTTCCAGCTTGCTCCAGTTGCTGGGCTGGGCCAGCACTGTGGAGTTTTCCTTCTACTGTTTACAGCTTTACTGGGGCACAAGTAAACAAACTGGCCCTGTTCTTCCCATTTTCTGTCATTTGCCATCTCAGACCTAAAAAGGGAAAAACAGCTCTCCACATAAGCCAGCTTTTAAAGATACATGTGGTTTTTGTTAAGACATAACTTTTTTTTGGAAGAACGTGATCCTTGCCTTTATGTGTGTGTGTGTGTGTGCTGAACTTACTATCCCTTCACTTCTGTAGTGATTTTTGATCTTTCTGTTTTCAAATGGAGCCTCAAAAATAGAAGTGTAAATACTTTCTCCTTTATTTTCCTTGTACAGCTCGAGATGTTACTGTGCAGAAGATTGAGACCATTATAAAGGAACAGTTTGCCGTCGAAATGAAGAGTAAAGAACACGAAATTGAAGTTATAGATCAGGTATAAAGGTTTTGTTCTTATAAATCCCTAAGATCTTGGTGTTTGGGGTGTGGGGGATTGCTGCAGTGCTGACCATTTCTCTGTGTTTCCTTTCTGCAGCGCCTGATTGAAGCCAGGAGGATGATGGACAAGCTGCGTGCCTGCATTGTGGCTAACTATTATGCCTCTGCTGGTCTCCTCAAAGCTGGAGAGGTAAAAACTACTATTTGGGAATAACAAGACTGCAGGGAGTCCTTGCAAAGGAAGGTGTGGAGTTCAGTGGCTGTTCAGCTGATGTTTGGTGTTAAGGTGTGATTTAATGACACAGTGGATTACAAACTGCAGTGTGGGTGGCAGTGTGAGAGGAGACCTTTGCAGCATCTGCTGGGCCTCAGGTACCTGGCCAAGAGGAGTCTTCAAGAAGCAGTTGTGAAGTTGTTCAGCAGCCTCTGGTTCTGGTTTCTGAAATACTCTGCATTTTTTTTTCCCATCCTCTGTTTTTCTCTGAGAGCACCTTGTTTCTCACACACTGCACAGTTTGTCCTTGCAAAGCTGTGAAAAGTGTGGAGTATGTTTTCTCATTTCTCAGGAGGAGAGTGGCAACAGATGCGTTTGGGCACTTTTCAGGAAAAAAGAAAAATAATAAAGATTTTGCTTGAGTCTCAGGCAGTGCTGTGAAACCATCTTCCCTTTGCCCTAGCAGGCAGTCTGTTAATGGTTGGTGAACAGACTGATGGCAGCAGTAAAACAGGAGATAAATCAAGGAGATATCACAGAGTGATTAAAAATTCACAAGATTAAAAAACCTCAAACCCTGTTAGTTAAACCCCAGTTCTGAACACTCTGCTCTTAATGACTGCTAATTGCAGGGTGTTGATGATTGTACAGACTCCCAAGTGACATGTAGTTCATTACCAATGTAGGCATTTTGTAACCATCTTTTCCATTCAAGTTGGTCTGATTTCCAGTGATTTTTGGAAGCTGCAAATGAGTGCTGCAAACTTGGCTTTCACGCCAATCCCATAAGAATTTCTCTTCCAAGCACTTGCTCTCAATGCTGCTCCTGCTTTTCCTGTTGTGCTTTTCAGAGGACTTGGAGTGAGGTAAAAACAAAAAGGATCAGCTTGTTTTTCCCTCTCTGAACTTGAGTTGAGCAACTGGAGTTTGAAAAGGTTGTGGTAGCCTTGGAAAGCTTGGAGATCTCTCTGCCCCCTTTGATTTTTGTGTAGGCAGCTGAAGAATGTGACCTGAGTTCTAATCTTCATAAGTGCCTTTGTCCATTGTCATCGTGTGTCTGCAGGAGCTGTGCTGTTCCTTGTTCTTCTTGTTCTGCCATGCAGGGTGTTTGCTTTTTGCTCTGGTGATTTTCACATTTTCCAGAAATAATATATTCTGTAATTGTTTTGAGCTGTTCACCTTGCTTTAAGTTTTGCCTCCTTGCTTTAAGTTGTCCAGTAGTTTTTATGAGTTTCTGAGTGTATCTTTGATTACATTTTAAATTTTTTTCTGAAAGTCCTGATTTGCACACAGGTTAAATCAGTTTTTCTTTCATTTCGAAATTGTTGCTGATTTCAGTTTTCTTGTCTGTTTTTAATTATGGCTCATGTATGTTTGACCAGGCAGTGAAATATTGTCTTGTTTCTGCTTCTGGTAGAATAGGAGTCTTTGTAGTTTAATTCAAGAACTTCTGGGAAGATGATTTGCAAGTTCCTGCAAGTTCTCATAAATATAAACAGTTCTCAAACCCAATGCTACTGTGTTTTGAGGTTTGGGAGTCCTCATGATTTTGCTTTACTATGTTTTCCCACAAGTTATTGGACCAGATGTTGGTCATTTTACTTGACTCAAGGTAAAGCAAAAGGAGAGGTGTTTGTTTGGGCTTTGGGGTTTTTTGGACAGGCTGTGTTTGTGTCCCTGCCTTTGGATAAATGGCTTTAACTCTCCCAAGCTGGTAACTGAGAGTTGGTAATTGCTCTGCTTGTGTATGTCATGGACAATTGGAAAGGCACTTCTGGAATGGTCCTTCAGAGGCTAAGGTGGGACAATGTTTGTAACTCCACTCTTGTTGCCACCTCTCGAGGGCAGTTCTGGTAATGATGCTGGTGTCTGCCTGCCCCTCAATCATGTTGGCAGAATTTTGAATCACAGAACTTAATGTGGGTTAAAAATAAAAATGCAAAGGGAAAAAACCAAACAAAACAAAGAAAGCAACAAATGAATCCCAAGTCAGTTTCTTGATTTGTTTTCCTTTGTGAGATGCCCCATGAATAATTGTTCCAGCCTGCCTGATGCAGGTGGTTTGGGCAGGGAAGGAGCCTCTTTGAGCTGTGCTGCAGGAGCTGAAGGGAGGGAGGCTGTGCTCTGCTGCTGCACAGCAGTTCCTGCTGACTTGGTTCATCCTCACACCCAAGTGACAGGGAGGTCTGTGCCTGGGTCAAGAAGTGGCCAGGGGACACTTGTTTTGAGTTGATGGATATTTTCCGTCTACTTTGGAGGTAAAAAGCAAATGCAAGAGAAAAAGAAGGGCCTTTGTCATGGTAGTGAAAAAAACAAGAGAGATTTGAACACTTGCCTGTCCTGTCCTCCCCCTTGCAGGTTTAGGAGAATCCAAGTTTAGCTCTCACTTTCTTTCAGGAAAGTTTGCAAGCATGCCTAAGCACATTATTATTTATCCCCTGTTGAGCTTTGGAGCAGACAGGGTGTAGCTTGCCTCATAAGTGTTGACAAAGCTGCCAATGAGTATAAAAGCTGAAGAGCCTGATGCACTTCCCTACCCTGCTTGCCTGCAGGAGCTGGGCAGCTGTGGCCTTCCTGTGTGTGATGAGACTGGAGGTGGCTGCACAGGAAGAGGTTGTTTTCAAAGGGATGTTTTAGGTGGTTGAGTAGGCTGCAGTCCTCCCTTCCAAAACCCAGTGTGTTTCTGAGATCAAAAGGTGTGAAGGAACAGATCCAGTTTGGGGTGCTGTTTCTGTAGAACCCTTTTAAGCTTTTATCTTCTGCAGCATCTGTTTTTCCTGCAGGCCAGCTGATTAAATATTTGCTCTTTCTTCATTCATTGACTTTTCCCTCTTCTGGCGCAGCTTTGTTTTTATCTGGGCTGTGGGGGAAGTGGTGACCAGATCTTCCTGGGGGGCTGGTGACCAGATCTTCCTGGGGGGCTGGTGACCAGATCTTCCTGAGGGGCTGGTGACCAGATCTTCCTGAGGGGCTGGTGACCAGATCTTCATGGAGAATGGTGACCAGATCTTCCTGGCTTCTTCCTTGCAGGGGACCAGGTCGTGCGACGCAACAATTCTTAATCACCCTTCAATCAAGAAGTTCTTGGAATCTCCCTCGAGATCTTCATCTCCAGCTAACCAGGGCTCAGACACCCCCTCTGCCAACCACTCTGAGAGTGACTCTCTCTCTCAGCACAATGACTTTCTCCTGGACAAGGACAATGGCAACTTGGACGCCGACGAGCGGCTGACAAACAGCCTGGACCAGAGACAGAGCAGAAATGCTGGCCGGGTAAAGTAAAACTCGAGTGGTGATCAAGTTGTTGGAGGTGTGTGCTCTGAGGACTCGGTGCTGGCACCAGGAGCTCTTCATGTTTTCACCCACCTTGCTGAAGATGTGTTTCTTACCCTCTCCAACCGCTTGCTCCCACTCCCTCAGCCTGGCTTTGCTGTGGGGCCACCTGAAGTGTCTGTAACGTGGGTACCTCCTCTTACCTCAGTCCTGCCCAAAGCGAGCTCAGCAGGCCTGGGAGGGCCGTGGGGTCAGCACAGCTCTGCCAGCCCCTGCCATAGCCTCTGGGGAAGGAGGTGCTTCACAGCCTGGGCTTGGGCTGTGCTGTGCAGCTGGAAGGCAGGTTGGGAGGGTATAGCCTGCAGAGGAGAGCAATGTGTGTCATTCCCAGCAGTGTTTTCAGGAGTAATGCTGCTGCCTGGCTCTGGGTGCCCATGGGGACTGCATTGCTGAGAACAGGGGATCCACTGGAGGGGTTTGGCCTCCTCAGTGGCCTGTAGTGCAAACAGTAGCACTGGAGGATTAGCTCACCCTGGCAGTGTTAGTTGGTAGAGCCTGGGTGCACAACTCGGGACCAAACAGGAGAGACTTGTTTTTCCTCTTGTTAGTGCTGCTTGCTGTTGTGTATTACCACCATTTCCTTAACTGAACCAGTCTGACCCAAGTAAAAATGTGTTCTGTCAGTGTTCCCTCATGCTTTTTGGGGAGTTATTTTTGACCTGGATCCAGTCCCTCCCTTTGTGGCTCTCTGTGCAGCCACACAAATGCTTCACCTGTTGGCTGCTGGTAGCTTCACAGGGGAGGCTCACTCAGGTCTGCAGGTAAAATGTGAAATGAGCTGAAACTCCAGTTTCGTTTCAGTTCCTTTAAGTGGTCAGGCCTGCCAGAGGAGTACAGCCAGGGGTGGGTATATCTCAGTGAATATGGCTGCCATCTGCAGTTGAATAATTTGCACTAATACGTGGCAGAAAGAGCAGTGATTCTGCCTTCATTAAGCAGCATGACACCCTTGACAGGAGGGCTGCAGTTTAGTGGAACTCTGCCTTGGGTCTGTAGCAGAAGGCCTGTGAGCCATACAGAATGTGGGCCACCAGTGTTGTAAACCACCAGACCAACAGAACTTAGATTCTGTGCTGGGGGCATGGATGGATGGAGCAGTTGTATTGCTTGGGGATAGATAGCACATTGGTGCAGCTTTGACCAGTGCAGAGGAGGCTGAGGGAGAGATGAGGAGTGGGAGCCATCCCAGCCTTCTGTGACTCCTTGCTCCACTTTAAGGCATCCCTGACTTAGCAGAGGAGGGGGAGTGGTGTTCAGTGAGTCCAGTGCTTCCCATGCTGAGCCTCCTCTGGTGAGTGCTCAGAGTGCATCCTCTGGGCTGCTCTGTGGTCACTTGAGGATGGCAGTCCATACTCTCCAGCCAGGCACTTGATCCAGCAGGGTTGTAGAAAAGCCTCTCAGTCCCATGCAAACAACATTTCTACTTGTGTTGGCATAGTGGGTGGTCAGATCATTGTACTGGGAGTCTTGGCCACTGCTTGATAGCTGCAGTTGTGTTACAGGGAGGCTGGATTTATTATGCCAGGGTATGGCTGTGGGTTTACCTGGATGGCAGTGACAGGTTATGGCTGCTCTCCTGTCTCAAACCCAGCCTCGATTCTTTGGCAACCCCAGAGTCCCTCAGAGCAGCAGAGGCTGGGAATGGGAAAGATTTAGATTTTCAGCCCCCACTCATGGGTGATTGAGCTTTGTTCCTGATCAGTGACCA
Organism: Fringilla coelebs; assembly: GCF_963513975.1. Taxonomy (NCBI): domain Eukaryota; kingdom Metazoa; phylum Chordata; class Aves; order Passeriformes; family Fringillidae; genus Fringilla; species Fringilla coelebs. Next base: position 2,564,240 of record NC_140036.1, on the reverse strand, counting down.
TCACGATGCCATTCTAGCCGTGCCTGGTTTTATTTCAGATAGTGCAGGGACAGTGCTTTTGAAACCCAGGCTGAAGTTGTGGCTCAGCTCCATGGGATGTCACACCATGTCTGCTCAGTTAAGCCATGCAGTGTGTTCTTGGCCAGGCATTGTTACATGCCTGAGTTGCTTCAATGTGCCTAGAGAGTAATTTAAGTACTTTTAGGGATGATTCCTTGTTGGTCTTTCATTTATGCAGGTTTTTAGTTGTTTTTTTAACAACACCTTACTTTTCTAGCACCAAACAAAATGATGTTTAAGAGGAATGTTTGGGTTTTTGTTTGCCTTTTTTTTCTTCCCCTACCCTCAGGACAGTTCGGGTGTTTCAAGCTCTCAAAAACCAGGACAACGAAATGCCGGACTGTCAAATGATGAAACTTCACGACTTTATGTGAAGAAAACGATTGTGGTTGGCAACGTCTCCAAGTTAGTATCCAGAGCCTGAGGGATGCTCCTTTATTTCAGGATTAAATTGAATAGAAAGTTACAATTAGGAGACAAATGAAATTGCTAGGCTGTCATAACATGAGCTGTTACCCTTGAATAATCACTGTGCCCAAGGCAGCCCTCCTCTGGTCTCAGCATAAGGTTTTTTTTGTGGAAGGAACTGGTGTTTTAGTAGTTATTTTATATATAAGTTTATATGTGTGCAGAGGTTTTAAGATCTCTTTCCCTGAAGGGAAGTCTATCAGCCTTTTTTCATCACGTAGAAGTCAGAAGTTTTCCCCTGAAAATTTGGAAAAGCATGTTGTCCTAATTGAGTGTGTTGGCTAATTGAATTAGTTGGCTAATTCAGTGGGTACAATGTGGGGGTCTCTTAAACAGAAGAAAAACCCCAAGAGAACCAACCAACCAACCACCCCAAGGCACCACCAACCACAATGAGGAAAATTATACAAGTTCAGAATAGCAAAAATAAATAATTTCATAGAGTTTATGTTTAAAAGAAGAAGAGGTAAATATGTATAACTTTTGATCTTCAAGGAAATTAGTGAAGAAAGGCATTTTAGGAAATTCATTTTAGGAAACTTCACAATTCCAGGTTTTAGCTCTCCATCCTTGCTCTACTCAAGTCAGTCTTTTGCACAGGATATATCAGACATTTGCTGCCAAAACTTTGAGTCTGAATTGCTTCTTGAAGGGCTGGACCCAGAACAAAGTATTGACTGAAGTTGCTTAAAAAATTCTAAGAAGAATTGTATTTTTTTTGAATTTATGGGTTGTTGATGATGTGTTCTGGTGTGGTTTTGCTTCCTGATAGCTCAGAATAGGACGGGGTAAGAGATTTGACAGTAGTAGAATGCTCAAATTAAATCTTCTTAATTAAGAGCCAAATGTTTAAATGGGTGAATGTCATATGGCAGTTGTGCATTAAAACAGAGGAAATGTGTTAAAAATTTAGAGTAGATTATGGGACCTGTGTCTGTTCCTGGATGAGCTGTCAAAGGACAAATGAGCAAAAATGTCCAGGGGGCAAGGTTCCCACAGACATTTTAACATCCCCAATTTTTTTGCCTAATCTCTCCCAAAATACTTTTTGCAATATTTGTCTATTTGGGATTTTTATCTTGTGCTTGTTATTTAATTTCTTTGCCAGGTACATTCCCCCTGACAAGAGAGAAGAAAATGATCAGTCAACCCATAAATGGATGGTGTACGTCCGAGGCTCTCGGAGAGAACCCAGCATAAATCATTTTGTCAAGAAAGTTTGGTTCTTCCTCCACCCCAGTTACAAACCTAATGACCTGGTAGAAGTGAGGTAATAAGGAATTATTCCAGTCTTCATGCTTGCCAGGCTTACAGTACCAATTAACAACTTCTTTTCCTGATTTAATACTCCATGTGTGTATTTAACCTCTGGCTTAACTTGGCTTACCCCAAAATAGTAGTAAAAATAAATGAAGGTTTTTTTATGTAGCAAATGTGCCTAACAGGTTTGTTGGCTTGGGTTTTTTTTTTCATTTCCTTCTGAGAAAAAGCGTTCAGCTGTTGGATTTCTTGCTGTTCATGAGGGTTGTGCCTCTCCTGTATGTGTTACATACACTGTCTGCTTCTCAGGTTAGGCTTCTGGTGCTAAACAAATTGTTTTCTATTACCCCTCTATTTCAGTGTGGAAAAGAAAGAGGAGTCTCCAGAATCTGATTTACCCATATTTTTAATGCTGCATGTGTGTTTGGGCATGAATATCCCACTCCAAAATATTTCTCCTTGGTGTGAGATCAGTGGCATTTGCTTTGTGCTCTGAGGACTTTCCCATCAGTGTAGTGGGGCTGGTGCTCCAGGAGCAGGGCAGCTTCCCTGTGCTCTCCCAAACCTTACCCCACACCTGTTTTCCAAGTGACCCTGGTGGGGGTAGGTTCTCTCTTGGAAAGTGCCCTGTCAGTCTTTCATCCTTCTTCTTTGGACAAGACTGAGGGAGGATGCCTTTGAAATAGTTGGTGTCTTCCCAAAGAAATTACTCTCCACAGGATGTTCAGCTGCCTCCTGGAGGGACCAGTGTGGGAAGGGCTGCTTAGGTACAGAATGGCAGCTTAATTCTGGCAGAATTAAACTACTGAAAGGCAACTCCAGGAAGACTTTCCTGAGTTAATAAATGTTGGTACAGCTCAGTAATGTTTCTGGGAAGACAACCCTGAGCAGGACGAAAGCAACCTCTGTTGTATTTCTTCTGTAACATATCAAATTACATTTGATTCCTGTCTTTTTGTGCCTTTCTCAGTTGTCAGTGCTGGTTATCTTCTGTTTTAATCTCATGTGGTTAATGGATTCCTGGTGTTGCAGTCCCATTCATTGTAGTGAGCATTAATGTTCTGGATTAAAAATCACCCTTAAACCTTCAGCTTTTTTTTTTTTTTTTTTTTTTTTTTTTTTTTTTTTTTTTTGGTAAAGAAACCATATTTGCATTTACAATAACAAGCTGAAATACAGAGTAGAAGTAAATGTTACAGATCCTTCTTTTCCAGCTTGGAGACTGACAGTGATTAACTTTTCCTTGTTGTCCCCAAGTTGTTCTCTTGGTGTTATATGAAGCCTGTGCCTTTTTGCTTCTTGATAGGGAGCAGCAGGCAGTGATTGCAAAATGGTGCATTGGAAGCTCACCTTGCAGTGAGCTGACTTGGATTTTTTTTAACCAAGTGTTTTTCATTTGACATAGCACAGCCCTTTTTTTGTTTTCTTTTTAAAAATACCAGACTTGTTTCCCACATCTCATCCAACAGTCCTTTACCATTTTCTTCCCTGTCCCCTTGTGTAAAGTTAAAGTGTGTTTTCAGCTGTCCAAAGCCATAAAATTCTCATTGCTATGATTACACTCTCTCTGTGGTGAATAGCAGACCTGATGATAGCTTTAGCTGTCAGCTAGAAAAAGAGTCTTTGGCTTTCTGCAAAGGAGGGAGGTGAAAGCTGTACCACTTCTGCATCAAAATGTAATCTCCATTTGTTTGCAGAGAGCCTCCATTTCACCTGACCAGGAGAGGCTGGGGAGAATTCCCAGTGAGAGTGCAGATACACTTCAAGGATAGCCAGAACAAAAGGATTGATATCATACACAATTTGAAGGTATTTGAACAAAATACTTTAGAGAAAGGTGTTTAAATGAGCTCTTGTGCATAATCTAGAGGAGGCTGTGCTTTTGCCTCTCTGTGTTATGAATGTCCTGGTGGTTATTTTCACATGAATAGTTGCACTGGGGGATTGAAACAGATCCAGGAAAGCCTCTTACCTTGGCTATATGGAGTTGATGCAGTAGGAGGGAACCCAGCCTTGCAGCAGCTGGAGCTGAATGTGCTCAGAGCAGCAGTGCTTACCTGGTTTTTCCCTAAAATTTGAAATTTTTATCATGTTTTCACTGGCTTTAACCTAACAGGGGGCTTCAGGTCTGTCTTTAAGTGGCTGCCATGTCTGTTCTGTTCTTTCAGCACAGACACACATCAGCTAATGATTATCTTTGTTGTTAGAGAGGGCAGGGAGGGCTGAGATTCCCTATTCCCTTTGAAGAGAGCTCCCTTTTCCAACTCATTCACCCCTGCAGCACTTGGGATTTCTAGTATGCAGCAGTCCTGCAAAACTAGGCCATTGCTCCTTTTCCTTTCAATTAGTAGTCCCTGGCATTAGTGGACTTAAGTCCTGAGCTGGGTTAGTCTCCTCTTTCTTTGAGCAGCATTAATTTTATTTGAACTCTGCCTGCGTTGATGAATTTCCTTCTATATAAGGTACTTCATTACAACCCTAAATATAGACAGTAGAGGAGGTTGAAAATATTCCCCTGCAGCTTAGGGACATATAATGCAGATGGTGAGTAAAATATATTTGGGGAGATGTGACTTGGGGAGAATTTATTAACACTGTGATGGACAGTGAGGGAAACTCAGCCTACAGAAGAAAACTGAGCCAGTCCATGGCTCAGTTCAGCAAATCTTGCTGTTCTCACTCTGAGCCTGTGGCTGCTGTGAGGATGTGGAGTGAGCTGAGCCCTCCTCTGTGCCTGGCACATCCTACACCTCTCAAACCCAGCTGCTTCTACAGTGTCTCTCTAACAGGTGTCTCATGTTATGTCTCTTTTTCAGCTGATGGCTTGGTGTGACCACTTACTTGATCAAAAACAATAATGTAAACACAGCCTTTGTGCTGCTCAGTTGAAAACTCCTCTCATTATTATTTCATTATATTAGATATTTGCTTATTCCTGATGGAATAAGGAATAAAAAAGGACACTGCTTGAGGATCCTCTTAGATGGAAATATTCTCTCAACAATCTCATTTCCTTCAATTTTTTTGCTCCTTTCCCCTTTAGTGTGGGCCTTGGTTCATGGCTGAATTTTTTGCAGAAGAGAGGGAGGGCACTTAGCACAGGGATTTCTGACCTTATGGCCTCAAAATATTGCATGCACTGCTGCTCAACTCACATAGTTTGAGACTTCTTTTAAACAATTTGTGTTGTAAATTCTAGCTAACGTATGCTTTGCCCTGGCTAATATATTGTATTGTCTTTTCCAGCTGGACAGGACCTACACAGGCCTGCAGACACTCGGTGCAGAAACAGTGAGTCAGGGGGATGTGGGATGGATTTGATTCCCTTGAAAATGTTTAAGAAGAAAAGATGCATGGGACTAAGCACAGAGTCAGACCCATTTGATTTCACAGTTTCTAGAATGTAGATTTTGCTCTCTTGTTGAATGAAAGGATTATGACACCTTGTCACTATTGATGACAGCAGTCATTTCTCCTCCTTGGTTCAGTGGAGACTGTTTCCAGCTCTTTCTTCAGAAAGAACTTGGCTTGTACTGGAGCTTTAAATTTTATTGCTTTGTGAAGCTTTTGGTACAAAATGTTCTGATTGTATTCTGATCTGCTGCAGAGCTTACTCATAAAGAATTTTGGTTCAAGGGATCACCCAACTATTCTGTTGAAATTTTGCAGTGTATTAAGTACTTCTAAGTTTCTGTATCTGTCAAGATTCAGGACTTTAATGGAAAATGAACTTTTGAAATAAATAAATTAATTAATAACCCATAGTTTGCTAAATTCCTAAAGTTTTCTTGATATTGTTTTCCCCTTGTTATACTGTAGTGAATGGAAATTTTTATGGTTAAATTGCATTACTTCAGCTTTTCAGTTTGTGGAGAAAACATTAATGTGAAATGTCTACTGTTATTAAAGAACACTTCTGAAGAGTAGATCATGTGGTGTATTTCTCAAGGCCTTACCAGAAAAGAGTGGCTTCAGTTTGGTGCCTGTCCCTAGGGGTGTGCAGTCCTTCCTTTAGTGGGTTGCTTAGAGCTGGGCTCCAGAATCCTTCCAGTGTTTACAGTTCAGATTTCCCCACGGACCAAGATGTGCTGGTTTGCTGTGGGGCTTCAATGTTGCGAGATTTTTGTCGTAGCCCAAGTACTGCTGGACCTTTGGGAACTCTCCCTGAAATGAATGGAAATGTTATGTAGAGCTGGGGGAAACAAAGGGAGAGGCTTTTAGGCATTAAAATAAAAAGGCATAGTTGGTTTTGGGTTTTATATCTTTGCCAAGCAACCAAATACTAATGTCCTGTCTCCTGTTTTGGAAGGTAGTGGATGTGGAGCTACACAGGCATTCCCTTGGTGAGGAGTATCTCTTCTCCCAGTCTTCAGAGTCTGACCTTTCTGATGTTCCTACATCTTTATCACTGCCACTGAGTATCCCAGCACCAGTCAAAGCTTCTTCACCAATTAAACAGTTGAGGGACTCCAGCCCAGATGCTTCTGTGGACAAAGGTAAAGCAAATGGGTGTCAGTGAAATGCAGGTTCTTATAAATTTGGCTCTGCTGGATACCTCCTCTTAATTGCTCTTATGCCTTAAAGGTTGCCTGTGCTACCTGCTTGTTGCTCACCCCAGATCATATTTTCCTTAATGTGCTCTGAAATGTGGTTCAGAAATTGTTATAGATTATTTGGTTTTGGAGTTTGATTTGGTTTTGTTTGGGTTTTTAATCTGAAATTTGTTGAACAGGCTCTGTTTTGCTAAAACATAGTGAATAAGGAAAAACAGATGCAGTTGGAGAAAAGGTGGTTGAATAGCACTTCAAGCTTTGGCAGACTATTTTCAGAGGGGGTTTTAGGTTTGTGAATGTTTTGGTGAGTGTGTATACATTTAAGGAGTTGGTCTAGTGGTATGTTCAGTTGTATATGTTAGTGGCTAACATGAGCTGACTGAAAGGGAGCAAAAATCCTTGGGTATCTGTAATCTCTGTACTGTGGAGAATAGAGACTGAAAAAGTTGTTTGTGTTTGTCTGAGGGACGATGGCATCTCTGCACATTGGGGTCTTATTCTCCCCTTCCCACGAGAGATCAGGAAAGTCAGGATCCATTACAGTGGGGCAGCAGCTGAGGCCTTAGGATCACTTGGATGGATTGCCTGGAACAGGCAGTGCTGGCCCCATGAATATACTGTGGCATTTGTAGTTTGTGTCAAACAGGAAGAGCTGAGCCTCTGGTGGCATTTGGCTTTGTTTTCTGGTACCCTTGGCTAACTGGGCTGAGATACAAGGGTGTGTGTTATTACGCTCTGGTGTGAAAAACCTTCTGGACACAGCCAGAAGGTACATATTTATATCTATATTTCAAAATAGTGTCAGATGCTGCATGGTCTGATGCTTTTCTTGATCTACTCCCTCATTCCTGTGTTGAAGCAGTGGCTGTAAGCTGGTGTCATGCGTGGTTGTACTTCCTCATAGGCTCTGTGGTGCCACTGGTGGTGTTCAGGCTCAGCAAGAAGAGTGTCTGCTGTTTGAATGTGGTCTTTTCTTGTGGCCAAAAAAGGACAAACACAACCACATTTTAAACACACAGGTTTTTTATTCAAACAGGAAGATTTGTAGCATCTTTAGGTGAGCGGTGCTGCAGCCAACAGGAAGGAAGCAAGCCTGCCTCCTTCTTACACTGACAGGCAGTGGCTTCTCTCAGCAGCTCCAGGTTAATTGATCTCCTTGAACATCAAATAAAGTGGATTCCATAGGCCAGCTCAAAAGGCAGTCTCTTGTCTCCTTGAGCTCTTACCCCAAAAAATGCACTGCGAGATTCTCTGCAAAGGAGATCCAGCCTTGGTCCTGTGGGGCCCTAACCAAGGACACCTGGGACTAGCAGCAGCTTTGGGCAGTGGAAGGGCATTCCAAGGAAATGTGTAAGAAGTGGCTGATCACCTGCCACAGCTGACAGGCTGTGCATGGCATCATTTTATTCTTCTTGTCCAGCAGATCCTGTGCAGGAGCAATCCCCTCCCTCATACTCTCCCTGTTCAACGCTTCCCACCGGTTGCTTTTTCCTTCCTTCCTTCCTTCCAGAACATGTGTGTCATAGCTGAGTTATGCTTGTGTAGAGGAGCACAGTAAGGAATCAGATGTGTCAGCCTAAGCAGTATTTCTGTTCTTTTCCCTGTTTTGATCAGGATTCTCTGGGAGTGCTGAAACCGAAAGACATGCCGCGTTTTATTCCCTGCCATCCGCCATAGAACGGACTCCCACCAAGTTAGCCACACAGAAAGTTGCCTTTGGCTCTCATGGAAATTCAGCCTTTCAACCCATTGCAGCTAGCTGTAAAATAGTGCCTCAAGGTCAGAGTCCAAGCCCTGCAGAGTCACCAGGAAAATCCTTCCAGCCTATCACCATGAGTTGCAAGATTGTATCAGGTGAATGTTAGTTTACTTACCCCCTGGAAAACAAGAGAGTGAACCAGTTGGACTTGTTCTGTGTCCTTCCCTTGGTTTTCTGCCAATCTTTGAGCATCAGACAGTAGGAAACTCTAGAATAAGGAGCTAAGCACACTTCTTAATGTTCAATGAAAAAAAATACAGGCGTGAAATGGTTCACAACAGATGAAAAGCAGGATGAGAGCTGTTCTCTCCCTAATCTTGAATGCTTTTAAGTGTGAAATAGATAGTCTTGAAATGGACTGCTCCCCACAGAAAGGCCCAGGCCAAAACACATCTTCCATGTGCAATATTTTGTATGTGGGAAGAGTCCATTCTTCTCCCCATTGCTTTCATACAGCTGGGATGGATGAAGAATTTTTTCCTTGATTACTGGGCAAATAATTAGTTTTAACCTTGTGGACTCAAATAGACCCTCTTGTGCTTGCCATATTGCATCAGATGGAGCAGCTTTGGTCTTTGTCTTCGAAAAGTCCACCTTGTGTTGGATTAAATTGCCAGCTGGCTGTAGTGGGCAGTGTGACAGCTTCTGAAGCAAACATGGCCAAAGTGCTGCTTTGCTCATTTCACCTGTGGTCCCTTCCCTGCCTGGGTGTGATGCCAGTCACTGGATGATGTTTTGCATCAGAAAGTGTTCATGTACAGCTCACCATGGCACATGCTGGGAAGCTGCAAGGTGACCTGTTGCAATTCTTCATTTTCTGGAGTTTAGGGTAGAGAGGATGAAGCACCAGCCATCAGTACATGTGATTTCTGGTGATCTGCTCCCAGATAATTTTCTTAAAGTGTGTCTGGTTTGTTGTTTTGTTTTGGTTTTGTTTGTTTTTAATTAAATGTCAATATTGTTCCTTGACATCTTAAAACTTTACTCAGGTTGATTTACACTTGAACCTATGCCAAGTGCTTTATTCTTTCTTTATAAGCTCTTCTCTTGATCTTTTCCCAAAGCTTCCTAGAAAGCAGGAATTAGGAGGCTATCCTATCTTTTCTAAAGTCCTTGGACTATTCTTTGTTGGTCTTTGCTATTTGAATGTTTCCCTGCTAAACATTTTTCTAAAGTTCTGCTGTCTGCTGAGAAGGGTTACCCCTTGGAGATTTCAAAGCAGTTTGTAAGACATGGGGATTTTATTTGATGACCATTTATGTTCTGTTTTAACTGTCAAAATCTGCCAAGAAAGTAGATGAAAAGACAGGGGAAGCTTGGTGTTTGCTGCTGTCTCTTTTCTCTGATCACTTCCTTACCAGTCCTTTTCTCTGAATTTCTTGTTTACCTCTTCATGCAGCTTTTTTCTTCTCCAGTTTCTCTCTCTCCTGGCCATGTTACCCAGAAGCTGCCCATTTTACAGATTGATTTCAAGGGTTTCTGCTGCAGTGAGAGCAGTGGAGGGCACCAGAGCAGTGAGGGACCTGGCTGTTGCTGCTGCCTGAGGCTGTTCCACACAGCCTTTCCAGGGGAACTCCTTGGTTCCCACTCTTCAGTGCCTGGGGCTGCACGAGGGCAAGACAGCTCAGCTCTCTGTCTCCATCTCCTTGGGTGCACTGGTCTTGGCAGTGACAGTGATGTAGGTAATATCCCTCAGGATTCAAGGGTGGACCAGATGCCTTCTCAAGTTGCCTTTGAGCCCTGCTTGTCCTGGTGGGCAGAGTGTGTCCAGGGTAGCCATGAGCCATAGTGCTTTGTGTGCCTTCTCCTTTCCTTCTGTCTCCTCTTTCCTTCTCCAAATCCTGTGACCTCATTCAGGCTGAGAAATGCATCCTCAAAAAACTCTCCTTTTCTAATCCATTTTCAAAAGTACTACAATTGCCATGTTTTTATGTTCTGACAACATTTACAAGCTAGAAGCATTGGACTTTTTTTCTTAAGGTTCTCCAATATCGACCCCTAGTCCATCTCCGCTACCTCGTACCCCAACGTCCACTCCGGTGCACATGAAGCAAGGCTCTGCCAGCTCAGTCCTCAATAACCCCTATCTTATTGTGGACAAGCCTGGACAAGTTGGAGCAGCAGCCACAAGCACAGGTGTGTAGTGTGACCACAGAAGGCAGTGGCTTAGTCTCACCTGTTCAGGTTTGTTCTCCCTTCAAGATGATCAGAATGACTGCAGTGTTTGAAAGCGCTCAGCAGAGAAAGGGGAAGGTGTTGGTTTGCACAGCTGGCCTGTGTGTGTGGCTGAGGGTATCTCAGGCTTGAGCTTTGCTTCCTGTAGGAAACAGCACGGTGTGAAGCCAAACTCAACTCACAGACACCTCCTCAAAGAGAGCCTGTTCTTCTCAGAGGGTGATGGAGATGGTGGTGCGCAGCTTTAGACAGAAAGAGTGCACGGATGGGTGGGTGACAGTGATGGTGTGGATGTGGCAAAGAGCAGGGAGAGGTTGCAGTGACTGGCAGAGCAGTCTTAGGTCACAGTGTGAGGCACAGTGGATGTGGTGAAATGCAGAGATCCTGGTTACCAGGAGAACAGACATGCTGAATTTTGTTACTGCTCTCAGCTTTATCTGGTCCAATCCAGCTGCTTTGGATTCCTTTTTACTGGATTCCCTCAGGGGTGAAAAAAGCCTGGGGTCACAGGGAGGGCTGAACTGCAGGCCACAGGTGATGGATAGAGGAATCAGTCAGTCAGTAATGTTTGTGTTGGGGTGGAGGAAAGGTCCCTCACAAGTCATTTATTCGTTGTGATAAATGGCCAAGCACTGCTGTCTATTTTAAAACACACTTGTTTGTGTATGTGTGTGCTTCCCAGCATCTCAGCAGGATGCCCAGGGCCAAGTGAGGGAGTGCAGCATCCATGGAACACAAACTGTTTGCTGGGCATGGTTGGAAAACACAAAAATTCTTTTTACTGATGCTTCCTCCCTTTATCTGAGGGAACACAGCTGTCACATTGATTTTAACTTCATCAGAGAGGGAACTGGTAGGGTCATTATTAGGAATTGTGTAGCTGTATCTGAATTTTTTAAAGTATGTTTTGGGCTTTCTTGGTAACACTGACGCTGTTTCCCCAACAGGGTTTGATTAATTGGGGTGTTTTTTATTGGTTGGGGGATTTCTGCCTCTTACTTTCTGTTTCTTCACCTCCAGCCTGTCTCCTCTGCCTAAATGTTATCATGGTTTGGGTAAGCTTTGGGTTCTAATAGAGGTTTGTACCTGGAGGACAGGATGTGCAGATGCAGCAGATTGTTGCAATGTCCAGGTGTTAGTTACTGTTAAAGCTGCAGTTCCCAGCACAGTGCAGGTGTACAGAGTGGCCTGGCAGACACTGCTTGCTGCCTCTCCCTCCCTGCACTGCTGTGCCTCCCCTGTATCCTGCACCAGTCAGATCACATCAGTGGCAGAGCAGAAGGCTGATACCATCCCCTCCCCAAACAACTTTGTTGTGAGATCCTCAGCAGCAGACCCTGTATGGGGCTGCAGGAGGGTCTGTGGAACTGACTTTTGGGCAACAGCAGCCAGGCTGGACTGAGCATGTGTATTACAGAAAGAATCACTTTTGATGAGGCTGCAGATTGTATTTAAGAAAAGGGGTGAGGTCTTCATGCTCTGTGAAAGCCAGCCTTCCCAAAGCCCTTATTCTCAGAAATGGCTGCTCATTTACTTCTAAACTCAAGTGTGGATTATAGTACAACTATACTGGTTTTTTCCTTTCATGTGTGTAATCTTGGTGTCTCTTGAACAAACAAAACTGCCAATCCAGCCCAAGAGCAGCAGTCACAGGGCTGCTGAGGAGCAGTCTTGTGCAAACACTGACAATGCAGGGTAAGTTTAGCACTGGATCTCCGTCCATCCTGGGGCCAGGAGATGTGGCACATGTGTCAGTCTGATGATTTTGCAAGAGCATCTGCCACAGGTGACTCTCTGCCTTCACTTCTTGTTCCTTCACCTTCCTCACTCTGTCCTTTGCTCTTGTTACTCCTCACTTTGTCTCACTCCTTTTGTGGCCTTTCTTTTCCTTCCCTCTCCAAGCCTTTCTCCATGGCAGTGTCCAAGGCTAGGGTGGGTTCAGGGGGCTTCTGGGCAGCAGAGGACTTTGCACCTGTCCTGATTTCATAGTTGCACCTGTAGCTGATATCCTCAGGAAGGTTCCTGACCATCTGCTTGCAGCACACACAGCAGTGGGTGGAGAGCACCTTCTCTGGGGCCTGGTTCCTGCAGGTGGAAATTTGGTGCTGGATCTGTTTTGTGCCCATGGTGGTTCCTGCTGATGTACCTGATGCAGAATGCAGATGAAATGAAATGCCCTGCTCCTTGTTAGAAGAGGTTTCATGTGTGCAGGGGCCCTGCTCCCAGCCCTCACCCAGCATCTGCTTTGTTTCCTGCTGTGCAGGGAGCCCGACCAGCAAACTGAGCAGTGTCTGTCAGGCCTCTCACGGGACCGCATCTCCTGTGTCAAAGAGCCATGGGAGCAGCTTTGGCACCTCAGCTGTCAAGGTAATGTTCTTATTAGGTGTGTACTTCCCTTTTACAGTCCAGCTTCCTATTAAATGTCACTTTTTAGCATTAAGAATTCTGCACTTGAGGCAAGTTCTTGGATTGTCGTTTCCTGTGAAGGTTTACTGTGTAACAGATGGAGCCGTAGGAGAACATGGTGGTTATACAAGATGGTAGTGACACTTCATGCAGCTCTAACTAGGCTTGCCTGCATATCTGTTAAAGGCATTTCCACTTCTCTGCAAGGAAATCCATGGAGGGCATAGCTCCCCAAACGTTTTATCTTTCAAAAAAGCTTTTCTGTAGCTGCCTTTGATCTTCTTCACTTTGTTAGTCACAGAGTATGATTAAACAAGAGATGCCTACCTCAAAACCTTCACTCTGTTCATTATTTTTGTACAGCAGCTGTTCCAAGCAGCCTGAAAATAACTCATGTAGTGGTTTTACAACTGCCTGGATTTAGAAAAATGTTTGTGTAAACAGTGGAGTAACATTTGGATGTGTAAACAAACAGCAATAAATACAGTTCATGCTTCTGATCTGCAAAGCCCAAAAAGTACAGAGCTGAACTGTCTCACATAAAATCTTCCCCTCATCTTGTGCTAGGGATGATATTTCTGGCAGGGAAGTGGCGTCAGCCAGGCTCTGAAAGCAGCTGGTGGGTGTGCTCGGGAAACAGGAGCACTCCCTGTCTCCAAGCCTCAGTATTAAAGCAGGAGATGCTGGGGGAAGGCTTGCCAGTCAGCCTGCAGGGAGCAAATCTCTTCACATTTGGAGCTGAGATGCTTCCTGTGTCTGCTGGGGAAAAGGTGTAGCAGACTGGTCTGAAGCAGTTCGTTTGGAGTGGCATTTTCGGTGTCAGGTGTGCAGCTGGCAGTCAGATTAAAATAACCTGTGTGTGCTCAGATGGATTTCACTTAACTATGTTGAAAATCATTAATTATTCTTTATTTTTCACTGATTTGGGGCAGTTTTTTTCTGAAAGGTTTTCAGTGAGTCAGAGTAGGCACACATCTTTAGTAATAGCTGAATTCTGTATTTCCAGGGCAATGTTAAAAACTGAAGATATTTTTAAAAACCCACAGAAGTCATACTTCTGTAAACAGAAATGTAATTTGATTTATGTCTTCTGGTTGGTGGAAAAGCTGTTATTTTAGGGTTTCTTTAAAGAGAAGAGTGTGCCTGATAGTTCAGTGGGATATTACAGGTTGTGCATAACTCACCACTTCTTATCTCTTCACTGTGGGCAAGTTTTCTGTATTTATTTTAATGACTTCAGGCTGTGTTTCTGCAGCCAGTCTCAAATGCAGCTGCAGTGGAGGGGACTGTTGTGCCTCTAGCCTTGTCTTCACACCTCCCATTTGCCAGCAGTTGTGCAGCTGTGTGGTGACCCAGAGCAGACAGCCAACCTGTGGGAAAACTAATGTTTGCAGCCATGTGTGTCAGTACCAGGAAGATGCCAGGAGTTGCAGGACCTGATTTCTGCTCATGATCCACCCTGAGGAAGGGCCAAGTGATTGTAAAGCCATGCCTTTGGGGTTCACACTGATTGGGAACAGAGCAATTGCACTGTAACAGACTCCCTTAAATGCACTTGACCTCTCTGCTGGCCTCAGACCCAGAAGTGCCAGGAGCAGATAACAAAATGTTTTTTACTTAATGTGTGTTGTTTCTGGAAATGGTGAGTTCTGTCTTTAAGGGTTATGTGCCACTGCATCATTCCAGTTAGAGGAGAGCCTGAACTCCTCTGAGAGAAGAATTTTCCCCTCCATAGCTTGTTTCTTCTTACACTGTCTTCTCTCTTGGAGATTGTGTATAAAATCACAAAATGATTGAAGTTGGCAGAGACCTCTGGAGATCAACCACTCCAACTCAAGGCAGGGTCAAATAGAGCAGGTTCCTTGGGAATGTGTCTAATTGGGTTTTGAGTATCTTCAAGGCTGAAGAGTTCCCAGCCTCTCCAACCGACCCGTTACTCTGTTTGGTCACCATCAACAACAACAAGGTTTTCCTTATCATTTCCTGTATTTCAATTTGTGCCCATTGATGCTGTCCTTGCATGGGATACTCTTGGGTGTTGTCTGGCTTGACCTTCATTACACCTTGCTAGCAGGTATTTGTATGCATTGATAAGATGCCCCCTCAGCCTATTTGAATTTTAAGTGAAATACTTTTATATTAAAAATTGATCAGAGAACATGAGTTGATATTCTTGCTTGTGTATGACATGGTAAGAAACACTTATTGCTGTTGGAGATGTAAGCTACCAACTAAAACTTGCTTTGTGTGTTATATTAAGAAAGCTAGACTCCTTTTACCCAAGTGTTGACTGATTTTTGGAAATGTCCTATTTGCACGGCTAATTTGGCCTGCCCAGGTGGTCCCTGCTGCCCTTTTTTAGCAGTCACTTGTTTTATTTCTTTTATTGGATGTATCATTGATTTTTGCACCATGTCTTTTTATTTGCAGCAGGAGGATTCTCTTTTTGCCGCCATGCCACCCCTTTGTCCTATCGGGAGCCATTCCAAGGTGCAAAGCCCCAAGTCAGTCACTGGAGGACTGGGAGCTTTTACAAAGGTATCCTTCCTTCCTGACTTTGTGCTGGACAGGCAGCCCAGCAGTGCCATTTCTTGCTGACTTGTGCCACAAACCATGGAACTTGTAAAACTCTTTACTGGAAGATGTATCTTGCTGCTCAGGGCTCTGTAGCATCTCTCAAAAATGTGTCTTGTTTTCTTTCCCTCTGTACCTGCTGTACCTGGGATCTCGCCTTTTATCACCTTTCTATCCTTTCTGGGGTTCTTTTTTGAATAAGTGTTGTGCTCAGGCTGATATTTTGAAAGTTTATATTTAAGGTGATGCAGTAAAAGTAAACAGCAATAGGTCTGTCAGGAGCTTCTTAAAAAATTATCACAGTGATTTGTGAATCTCAGATGTTGCTGCTTCTGGCTGTGTTTCCTTAAATGCTACCACATGGAATATAAAATTGTTTCTGTCAATGTTAGGTGATCCAAGTAAAAGGTGAAAGAATGTTGTAGGTACTGTAAGTGGTAGGAAGCAATCTAATAGGGTAAAAAAAACCACAAAGAGGCTTTTTTGGTGTCACTGCCCTTAGAGGTTAGATAAAACATATACACAAGAGAATGTGTGTATGTGAGTTACAATAATTTACAGTGTCTATAGCCATTGGTTGTAACATTCCAGGATAGAAATAAAAAACAGGTTCAGAACATGAATTTGAAGCTTTAAAGTGTCGTGTCTCCATGTGGAAATGCAGGATCTGAAGAAGTCAGGTCTGGCCAAGTCCCTTGTCAGGATGAGTGGTACTTGTAACACTACCAGCAGTTGCTGTGACTGTAATTTCCAGAACTGCTTTGTCACTGTGTCAGTTTGTCACACCACCCCACTGCTGTGTGGGAGCAGCCCTCTCTTGGAGCTGTGGTGGTGAGCACCACATCTGAGTTTAGAGTGTGCCTGCCCTTCCCTGCAGACAGGCTGCTCCACAGCAATCTTCTGTGGTTGAAGGGGATGCCTTGGAGTGGCTCCCTAGAGCCAGACAAGATCCAGATAATAAAGTGGGTATTTATTAAAGGCCTTCAAACAGGTCACCTTGGGCAGTCACAGCCTCCCAGGGGCTACACCCAAGCTAGACAGTGGTCACCAGTTTTTCAGACAAGTTTGGTCCATTCACATATCAGGGGTTAATTCTGCAATTACAGCTTCACTAATGAAGTCATTTACCCCTGGTTTGTTTATAATTTTGGTGCCTCAGGCTGTGGGGTGTCCTTGGGTCCCAGGCCCAGAGGGATTGTTTTGTCTGACCAAACTGTGAAGGCAGTAACTGACACTCTGTATGGAGTTTGGAGTGATGCACTGATGCAGCACAGGATCTGAAAAATAGAAAAGCTGACATGCTAAGGCATCCAAGGTGTTTGCTGTCCTTGTGACTGTGTGTGCCCCTGCCCAGGTGATCATCAAGCAGGAGCCCGGGGAGCTGCCGCAGCAGGCGGCGGTGCCGGCGGCGGGCGCGGCGCAGCCCTCGGTGCAGCAGTACGTCACCGTCAAGGGCAGCCACATGCTGGCCCTGTCCCCGCAGAAACCCGTCGTGAGCAGCAGTGAGGGGACCGTGCAGTCCAAGGTAAGGGCCACCTGGGCATCTCTGGGGTGCTGGCAGCTGTCTGTGGTGTGACTGCAGCCCTCGGTGCTTCTCCAGGGCAGCAGGGTTGCTCGTGCCGCGCTCCCAGGTGGCAGCGCCGTGGGGAGCTGGGCTCCTGTGTGCAGTGGTTCGTGTCCTGCTTCCCTGTAGTGCTTGGGAAGGGAGCAGGCTGAGCAGGCCCTGTGGCATTTTATTGTGTACAGGGATTTGGCTCACTTCTGTCCAAGCCATTGGGGTGCAGGTGCTTTTGGGCTGCCATCAGCAGCTCTTGCTGAAACTCACCGAGGTCTTTCCATAAAAGAAAGTGAATTCTTTCCTGCCAGTGCAGGCCTGCAGCATAAGAGAGCAGCACAAATAGGGAGTGAGGTGGAGGCTGAGCCAGAGTAGGATTAGGTGAAAGCAGTCCTACTTGAGTGGCAACTGGAGCGTTTTACTGCAGGAGTCGTGCCAATGCAGTCCTGCTTTGCCACGAGTGACACAGCTTCTGAGAAGGCACAGTGCAGTGACAAGATGACAGATGTGTCAGAAATTATCTCCATTCTTGCCTCTTTCCATTGTGGACAGAGTCAAATGACATGCCAGGCACTAGAGATTACATACAGAACTTTGACGTTTGCATAAGTAAATACTTTTTTTGCATTTGCAACATTTCCTTGTTCTTTTTGCTGCCTTTCTTGCCTGTTTGAGCAGGTATGCAAAAACTCATATCCCACTGCAGTTACCATTAACACACAAAATTGAAGCACTTTGTGGGTTCTGCTTTGAGGCTGTAGTTTTCCCAGGGAATCTGTTCCTATGGATGTGTTGAAACTGAATTTCTACATCTCTTTAATTCACCAAAGCAAGCTTTATCTTCAGCTGGAATTAAGCCATTGCTTATAAATCAGAAATAAAGGAATTGCCCTGTGATTTGAATGAACTTAATCTTTTGTGGGTGTGCTGAGATCCTGGCTGGGTTTAACAGTTTATCGTTTTACTTGGGATTGGCCTCTTGCCGATTTAATTTTGTTCCTGAGTGAAGAGCTTCTGTTCGTGACCAGGCACGTCCTGAAATGTCTGGAGATGGGGGTGGTGTGCCAGCCAGAATTCCCAGGATGCTGTGGCCAGCAGGGCCCCATCCCATCCCACCCCACCCCTGTCTGTTGCAGGTTGTTGGCGTTCCCGTTGGTTCTGCGCTGCAGTCGACGGTGAAACAAGCGGTGGCCATCAGTGGGGGTCAGATCCTCGTGGCAAAGTCCAGCTCCTCAGTGGCAAAGGCTGTTGGCTCCAAGCAGGTTGTGACTCAAGGTGTAGCCAAAGCCATCGTCAGTGGAGGTGGAGGGACAATTGTGGCTCAGCCTGTGCAGACTATAACCAAGGCACAGGTTTCTTCCACAGGGACTCTGAAAAGTACATCTCAAGGCTCAGGTAGAGTGATTTTGTACCTTGTTAATAGCTAGTGATGGGTCTATAATGATGTATTCAGCTGCAAAATAACTGTGTGTGATTGAGAAACTTGGAAATGAGTAGAGAGCTCTGTAGGAAAATTAAGGCTGAGATTAATAAGAAAGAAAATGTTAATTCATTATCTGTAAGGGGGAAGAGGGAGCACAAGTGCTTTAAAACATGCAGTGTTCTGGGAGTGGAGACCAGATGGATACGCTGGGGAATGTGCAGGAGACCTTGCAGACTTTCATGGAGCCAGATCTCACATTTTGGCCTGGCATTATGGTCCTTTCCCTGTGAATCCAGCCAGCCAGAGCCAAAGTGTGACCATGTTCACAGGGGTCCCAGAATGAGGGAAGAGATGAGAAAGTTGACTCCATGTTCAGAAGGCTGATTTATTATTTTATTATATATATTATATTAAAAACTATACTAAAAGAATAGAAAGAAAGAGTTCATCAGAAGGCTTAGCTGAGAATAGAAAAGGAATGGATAACAAAGGTTTGTCTCTGACTGAGACAGTCTGGACAGCTGGACTGTGATTGGCCATTAATTAGAAACAACCACATGAGCCCAATCCCAGCTCCACCTGTTGCATCCCACAGCAGCAGACAATCATTGTTTGCATTTT
This sequence comes from Fringilla coelebs, assembly GCF_963513975.1. Lineage (NCBI taxonomy): Eukaryota > Metazoa > Chordata > Aves > Passeriformes > Fringillidae > Fringilla > Fringilla coelebs. The sequence continues at coordinate 2,545,386 of NC_140036.1, read as the reverse complement.
GTTCCTGAGGCCTCTCAGCTTCTCAGGAGGAAAAATCCTAAGGAAAGGATTTTTCATCAAACATGTCTGTGACACCAGAGTGTCCCTATTTCATGCCCACATCTTCTCCAGTGCTTACAGGTACAGGAGTATGGGCAGAAGCCCCCTGTGTGCATGTGCACACAGCTGCTGTAGCTGAGCCCAGGCTGGGGCTCTGGGCTGTTGGGGAGCTGCTCTGTGTGTGGTGCCTGGGCCTGCAGGAAGGCTGCAGACCCCACAGCTGTGCTGCTTTGGTCTGCAGCCAAGAGTGGGACTGAACACAGAGATTTTTTCCAGACCTATTAAAAAAATTGTCTGTGCATTGCTGGTGGAGTTAATCTGCAGTTAGAGCAGCTAAGTAGGGATTACTGGGGGCTGGTTGCATGTCACTGAGTACTTGCATCCTGTGCAGATTTCAGTGCATGCTACTTTCTTCAAGCAGCTGGTTTATTCCTTTTTATTCTCTCTTTCTAGTGATGGCTACACTGCAGTTACCAGCCACCAACCTGGCAAACTTGGCAAACTTACCACCAGGCACCAAGCTGTACCTCACCACCAACAGCAAGAACCCTTCTGGGAAAGGAAAACTGCTGCTGATACCCCAAGGAGCCATACTGCGGGCCACAAATAATGCTAGTTAGTCTTGCAGGGAAATCTAATCAGTTAAATAATGTAATCACTGCATAATTAATATGTTGGGCATTTTTGCTAGAAGGCATCCTGGTGCTGTGGAAATCAGTAGTGGGATAGGGTTTCTTTGTTCACAACAACCCATATGTGGTGCTTTTTAAGGCTGAGATCTCACAAGTGGCTTTTGTTCTCAGTGAAACTGCTTTTCATGTTGTACTCTCAATGCAGAAATGGCTTTTTGGTTAATAGGTCCATGAGTGGAACTCCCAGTTCCCAGTCAAACCTGCAGCTGGGGCAGTCCAGCTTTGATAAGGTCATTGGCAGCAAGGAAGATCAGATACTTGTAATGCTTATGACAGAGCCATGAGGTTTCTTTTTTTACCCTTGTTTTTAATGAGAGGTTGCAAAAAGTCACTGTTCAGGCTGTTCCTTCTGGAGGCAGAGCAATATCAAAGTGTCACTGTAAATTACCACTGCTTGGTATCCATGATCTGTTATTGTGTTAATAAAATTGCATTGACAGCCAGTGAAATTAAAATTAAGAAGCCAGTGAGATTCAGAGTGTTTCCAGAGCTTTTGCTGCAGATCCATAACCTGCAAAAGTCATGAAAAGCTTTTCTTTTGTTGGACAGCATTTTCATTTCACAGAAAGTTCAAAACAGCCTGAAATGAGCTTTGCTTGTCCACCAGGCCTCCTTATCTCCCCAGCAGTTCCTCTTGTCCATGGCATTAGCTGGGCTGTAAGAGCACAGCAGCACAGCTGAGCTCTTCTTTACTGGATAATGACATTACTTGACTGCAAAACACATGGCACCAAATGTCTTTTCAAGCTCTTGTATGTACAGAGATGCTTTAGCAGCTGGCACTGTCTGATTGCCAAAGGGTCAAGTCTTTTCCTCTGGTTACAGGTCTTCAGTCTGGTTCTTCCACGAATAGTGGAGGAGGAGGAGGAGGAGGTGGAACCCAAAGCACGAGCAGTAACTTGTCACAGCACCTCACCTACACATCCTACATCCTGAAGCAGACACCCCAGGTCAGTGGCACATCTCAGTGGAAGCATGTTGGCATTTCAGAGATGTTTGGGGGATGCCCTGGGACTCTGGTGTCTGGATCTTAATTGAATTTTCTCCTGCTCTGCTTCCATCACAAGGTGTTCTGCAGCAAGAAGGCTGCATCCAGCTCTTAGTGCAGGGGCATCCACTGGAGTTAGCAGTGCCTTGTTTCAGAAGATGAAGTGTTGTGGCTACATTATAGCCACAAGCTTTTATCTCTTACTCCTACTTTTCTCTGACACTTCTAAATTTCAGTTGACTCATAACTGTGTTTCAAAGTGCTGACCTCCCTGATTTCTTTCTGGGGCAGGGCACCTTTCTGGTTGGCCAGCCTTCACCTCAGGGCTCTGGGAAGCAGCTGACTCCTGCATCAGTTGTTCAGGGCAGTGTAGGAGTTGGAGCATCTTCCACACAAGGACAAGCCCTGAAAGTGATAACTGGACAGAAAACAGCTCTGTTTACACAGGTAATGTGCAGCTGATGTATTTCTCTCTTACTAGTTTTGTCAGATAAAGTACAGGAACCACAGCCACACGTTATTGAGAGCATTTCCTTTCATAGTTGGTTTGATGTGGGGTTTTGTACAATTGTGGTGCTGGCTGTACCACGATGAGGAAAGCACACAAAGGCTTATTTTCATCAGACTACAGATTTCCAGCTTTCTCTTCTCAGAGGGGGTCAGCTTGCAATCTCTGTAAGCTTGGGGTTGCTGCCTTGTCAATGGGCTCTGGGATTCTTAGTGAAATGGAATTGGAAAAGTGAGTAGTCAGGTGCAAAAATGTACTGAAATACCTGAACTTTAGAAAGTTCAAAGAGCAGGGTCACGTGCTCTTAAAAAGCTCTTAAAAATCTTTGGGTTTGGTACCTCTCACAGATCCTTCTTTTAAAAAGTACCAAGTAGTCCCTATGAAATTCAAATGCCCTAAGAGTACTTGCAATTGATTATCCAAAATTCAAGATTGGTAGACATATATTTGCAAAGTCAGCACTTACAAAGTTGATTTCTGAGGTGATAATTTTGTTCCAGCAATTATTGCCAGAATTTGATTTTTTCAAAAGTATTTTGAAAATATTTTCTGATAATATAAAAAGCATTTCTCTTGTTTGTTTTGTTGTTGTTCTGTTTTGATTTGGATTTCTAAAATAATTTAAAACCCTAACTAATAATCTGTTTTCCTTATGCTGCATAAGGCTACATCCAGTGGACAGACATCACTGGTGAAAATATCAGATGGGTCTATAAAGTCAGTGCCTGCCTCATCCCAGCTCTCCAAACCTGGCACCACTGTGCTGAGAGTGTCAGGAGGTGTCATCACCACAGCTGCTGCTCCTGCCGTGGCCCTGCCCTCCAATGGGGTGGCCCAGGTGAGAAACAGCCCTGCCAGTGATCTGTAATGCAGTGCTGGCACTCCTGCCACGAGTCCAGGAAAGGACTTGCACTGCTTTTCTCTGCTGGAGGTGCCCTCAGCTTGCTGCTGGGACTGCTGTTCCTGTACCAAGAGCTCTGAGCAGCCCGTGGGTGCTGCTGAGGGCACAGGCCCTGCCCAGTGCTCAGTGCCCGAGCTGCTGGCAGCAGTGCTGGGGGCTGGCAGTGCCTGCTGGCCCTGGCTGTGTGCAGAGGCTGTCACTGCCCTCCACCCCAGGGCAGCTGTGGCACTGCAGCCTGGCATGGAGCTGCTCTGGCACGGAGGGAGGCAGGACAGAGAACATTTGCATTCCTAAAGTGAATGCCCTTGTGAGTGGATGCAGCCATGGATCCAAGGGATGCAGGCTGTCCACGTGGAGAGGAGCTGCAGTGCATGGAGAGGGGAGGAGGCAGCACAAGGAAGAGTGTGGAGTTCACTCTGAGCCTGTCTCTTTCTATGAGCCTCAATCTGTGCCTCCCAAATGCCTGTGGAGAGTTGATACCATGCTGCCACAGCCTCCATTCTGTATGTGCCATCATTATCTGTGGGCTTTTGGATATGAGCTTGAGAATCTCTTGCTTCCTAACAATTGATAGATAAAAATTTGGGTTTGCTATTTATTACTTGCATTACCTTATTTTGCTTATTTTTGAATCACCTGTGACATGAAAAGGGATTTGTTATCCCTCTCTGCCTCTTATTCCCTCTTATTTTCTTCTCTCTAATTCTTATTTGCCTCTGCAGCAAACAGATAATGCAGCTTCCAGTTCATCAGCTTCTGGAACTCCTGCAGCAAAGACACCTGGACAGCAGCACCAAATCTGTGTAAGCCAGAGCCAGTCTACTTCATCAGTAGTGAATAAGACTGCGACTTCCAGTGTTGTAAGTGTTGCTTCCTTGATGACTACAGCAACACCTGTGACAGGAAAAGCTACAGTATCAGGTATTAAACTCCCTTCACACCTTTCCCAGAGAAAGTTAGAATCCAGGTGTGAGTTCTGTACATGTCTTCACTGTAAATGGAAGAATTTAGTCACCTGTGTCTGCTAACGTGTGAAAGTCATGCTTTCTAAAACACCTTACTAGCATAACTTTTGGTTTAGCCAAGGAAATTTCTAATAATTCAGCATCCTTTTGGCATTGACTGTATCTGATGCAAATAACAGCACAAGTTGCCCTTTAGTACTGGAGAGGGATTTTAGTTTTCATGCTAGGTTTTCACTAGAAGATGCATTTTGCCCATCAGGAGCAGAGTGTGTCACCATCATGATACCAGCAGCACTACAGACTTGATTAGTTTGTGAAAGTGAAACTCCACTGTACACAGAGAATGAGCAGAATTTGTCTCTGAGGCTTTGCATCTGCTCTGTTGGGATTGAAAAGGAGAGAGATGTTGATTAGAGGGAACTGGAGCCTTTGAAGTCAAAATTCATTAAGTATAGTGAACTAGGCTGGATCTGGATCATTCAAGTTAATAAAAATGAGGTAATAAAAATGGGATGCCCTTGTGTGAAGGGGAGTTCTCCTTATTTATTTTTTTGTATTTTCATCATCTTTCATGCCAGGGAGGGCAGATACAGCAGGTCAGAGAGTTATGAGTTAAAATTGGAAAATTTTGTTTTGAGTAATTTACCTACTGGCATGTTCTGTTCACTTGAAGTGGTTTCTTATGAAGTGAAGGCAGAGTAAAAATACAGAAAAGAGAAAATAAGTGACACTGAGCTCATCTGACAGTGTCTTTTTGAAGCAGCTCCTCTTGTTTCCTCTCTGCTCAGACTTAAACTTCTCTTTTCTCATGGGTATATTTTACCCAGAGCTTGAAAATAAACAGCATAGACTGCTAAGACTGACAGAGTCCTGCAGGAACCAATTTAGTATTTTTCTCTTTGCAAGGAAAACAGCCAGGTGGGTTTTCTGGAGGAAATAAGCCAAACTAAATAGCTTCCAGATTAAAACTCCCATTTACATGTGAGAATGCTGTCTAGATTTTGTTTTGGGGTTTTTTTATAACCCAAGGCATTGACTTCATTGTGTAAAACTCTTTCTTCAAGAATCTCAGAAGGAACAGTGGATATAAAACAGTTATTTCAATGTAATAACAAAGGAAAACTCAGAACTGTTAAAATTCTGAACATTTGTGTTTTTAAAGGCAACTTTTTGAAAAGGATTTCAAACTTCCCTTGATTTGTATCAAGCAGTACCAGGCTGATAGGGTTTGTTGAAAAGGTTCCTTTTAAACAGCTTTGCTGTTGGGTCCCTTGCTGTCCTACCCTGCCATATCAGTGTGTCCCACACAAAGGAACGGGTAGCACTAAGTGAGCCTTCTTGCCTGGAGATGAAAGCCCCACTGACCAGTGCTGGGCATTCTTAAAAACCAAGAAAAACCAAGACATCTTCACCAGAACTTGCATGTTTAGTACTTGGAAGGCAGCTGTGTTTCACTACTACTAATAATAATAATGTCAAAGCAAATCATAGTTTTAAAATTGTCATGATGAAACGAAGAAGTTTATTGTTATCCATGTTTTAAAATAGAAGCCTGCTAAATTTCCACAATCTGAAGAAAACTTAGCTGCAGATTGAATACAATTACATGGAGAACAGCCAGTTTACCAGTAGAAAGGATGGACATAGGCCCAAACCACAGTGTTAGAGAGCTGGCTGTGGTGCCTGGGGGTATTATCACAAGGAGATGACATCTTGTGGAGGAGAGAGCTGGCAGGCAGGTGATGAGCCCTCCTCACCCGTGGGACTGTGGCACAGCTTGGAGTCATGCTGATTTCTCCTGAAGTTACTGAGTGCTGCCATTGATAATGCTGTTAATGTCTCAATGCTCTGCTTGTTCTTTTGGCCTCGACTGAAGGCAGGGATTTAGTTCAGTCTCCAGTTTAGTGTACTTCCCAGCCTGATTATCCATCCTTATGGGTGTGTTCAGTGCATGTTGCACAGAGAATCACAACACTCACTTCAGGTGTGTCCTTTGTCAGACCTGCTGCACAGCAGCCTTGGGCTTGTCCCGTAGTTGGAACAGGGTTGGTTGTGCCCTGCTGACTGCAGTGGATGCTGCTAAGCTGAACTGCAGAGGTGTGAGTGGCCCTGGGTCACCTCCCTGAGAGCAGCTGTGTGAGCACAACAGAGCTGTAGTTCACTGGCTTACCACAGCCTTGAGCACAAGGTCTGGTCCTGACAAGAGTGTTCTACTCTGCTGAGCCTGCTTCACTTGAAAGGTTTCTTACATCAACTTTTGCTGAAGATTCCTTAGGTAATGAGGGGATTTGCTTTACAACTCTCAGAGTGCCGTGCAGCATGTAAGAGTGTGCACGCTGCGGTGCAGCACTACGGCGTCTGAGCCATCGCTTGTGTCAGTGGAAACTCGTCCTGACAGCTCAGCCAACTGTGGCTTGTTAAGAGGGTGGCAGTGCTAGGTTACATGCCATCCTGCTTCAAGCAGAAAGGGAGAGAAGTAGCTGGAGATAAACTAACTGGTGTGTTTTATTTAACATTTTGTCTTCCGTTCTTCTTGCAGGGTTGCTAAAAATCCACTCAAATCAGTCTAGTCCACAGCAGGCTGTTCTGACAGTTCCCAGCCAGCTTAAACAGCTCGGTGTAAACACAGCTTCTGGAGGTGTTCAGACAATACTCATGCCTATGAACAAAGGTAAAGGGCAGAGGAGGATGACAGATGGTGTTTGAAAATCTCCTTTGACCTAGGGTAGCACTTGGTCACTGTTGGCATACATGGTCCATGAAAGTAGAGATAGAAGAAATTGTAGCAAGGAATTCATCCCTAAACTTTGTGCTGCAAAAGGAGTGTATTACTTCTGAAAATGTTAATTTGTTGAAGTATGAAATTTGATATTTTTTTTCTTCTTTGTTGCCTCCCTCCCTTTTTTTTTTTCTGTTCATCTCTAGTGCTACAGTCACTTTCTGCCAGCAAAGTTTCAGCAGTTTCAGCAGTCACAGCAGCAAGTACAGTTGTCCCAAGTCCCTCCACGGCATCCGTTGCCAAAGGTAAAAAGGGATTTCTTAGTAAGACCAGTAGTAAAAAAAAGCTGGTGCTGCTTTATGCAAGTGGCCTATTGGAGTAGAGTCCATGACTGTGGGTTCCTTTATTTCCATTATTAATAGAGTTTGAATCAAGTTAAAATGACACCTGGGGACTAGGAATTTAACAGTGACTTCCCCCTCAACAAATCCCACAGCGTAGACAAGTATGGAGAAAAATGAAAATGTTCTAGAAAGCTACAAGGAGTACCTTAAACACTCATTGTTTCAGTCCATATTGGCAGAGCTGCATAGAGCAGCAAGTATTCAGGCCCAGATCCTGCTGTTCTCAGCCAGGTGCACTGGAGGTTGCTTTCCAGCAGCACTAAATGCAGACAGCACGTGTCCCTGTGCTCATAGTGTGAGCACAGAATGAGATACACACAGTCCTTCCCAGAATAAAGCATGGGGCAGAGTTGACACACTCAAAGTCCAGTTCAGGCACAACGGTCATGTCTCTCTCCAGCCTGACCAGACTGCCTGGTTATTTGGGTTTGGCACATCTTGCACTGCTTCTGTCTCACCAGAGTTTGTCCCAGACGTGAGAAAGTTCACATGTCAGAATCAGTGGTGTCTTCTAAAAAGCTGTCACTGTGAAATGTCAATTCTTGTTAAAACTTGGTAGCTTTCTAACCAGCTCTTTGTTTGCAGATTGGCCAGGCAGTTCAGTTTAGATCAGGCAGTCATAAGCAAAAGAGCAGCAATTGATTATGCAGGTTTCTGACAAGGATGAGATGTGAGCATGTGGAGATTTGTGGGGGGAACATGTTCTGGTAGGTCTCTTTCAGCAAAATTGAAAGTCAGATTTGTTCATGCTTAGCAATGAGAATGCAAACAATAAATGAAGGGATGTTATGTAAGACCTTTAGTCTCACAAGACTGTCTGGTACTGTTATCAAGCTGGCTGTACTTTTTGTCTTAAAATGTATTCTGTTTCTTTGAAGTTAAGATGGAGCCTGATTCAACAGGACAAAACTGCAGTTCTGTGGGTACCCAAGAAGGCCAAGCAGCAGTTAAAACAGAAGAGAGCTCTGAGCTTGGGAATTACGTTATCAAGTAATTGTTCATTTCTCTATAAGGATTTCTGATCTTTGAAGTGCTGGGGGAATGGAGATGGTTCTAGGGATGCGTGCAGTGGTTCTGCTTTGACCTAGAAATACATTATGAAATCTGTCCCATACACTGCTTTATCTGTACTAATCCTGTTGGGTGGCATTTGTTTCAGACAGTGTTGCAATGTTTTATTTGTGAATGGATTGGTGTGCTTGGTTCATGAAAGGGAAAAAATTATTTGAAGATTTGCAGTTGTTTTGGGCTTTGTTAAAATCACAAGCTGCTAAAATCCCTTTATCATCCTCTGCTTGTATAAGTCCCGTTGCCATTGTGTGTCCTTAGTCAGGTCACACTGCCCAGTAAAATGCAGCTCTGAAAAGGGACATCTGAAATAAGTAGAGCTGTCCACCTTCTAGACCCTCAAGTTCTGGGTCCATATAGTTGTGTATAGTTGCTTAGTATGAGGGCTGCTTTGCTTCAGAATTGGAATTAAATAATTAAGAGTGTTAGATCACTGGATGCTGTGAAATCCAGTGCCATGTTTGCGATGCTTTTGCAAGTACTTGTTAGTGTTTTTTCACCAGAACTCAGACTGCAGAATTTTCTGTGCATATTTCTTGCAGTGTGTAGGATGTCTCTTCTCTTGATTCCCCCAACTTCCCTGTCTCTGTGTTTTGTAAAGTTTTGTTATCTCAGTGTATCCCTATAGACACTACCCTGGTGGAGAGTGTGTGTAAGAGACAGCAATGAATCTTGAGTCACTACACACTGAAAATTATCTGAGTTATAACATAACTATTGGAAAATAATACAGGTCCTGCCAGTTTAATGGACTATGGCTGGTTAGGACAAGTCCCATAAATACAAAGTTTCCCATGTTTCCTGCGAGGACAGCCTGCACTAGTTACCTCTCAAAGTAAGGTTGCAGCTTGCCAGATGATGCAGGGATTTTCTGCAAGCCTGGCTTCAGTTTCTTCAGCCTGAAAAATGCAGCTTCAGATCTGGACACTTCAGCAAGAGGAAGGGCTGTTTGAAATACCTTCTCTGGTTTGGGGTGTAACAGTTTATCCTCACACTGCTATTTATAATGCCTTGGGGCTAAAGACTTCAAACCATGCAGTGATTTTGAAACCTTTTGCATCTGATTCATTGCTTCCAATTGCAATCTTCACTGTGATTCTTTTTATCCCTTGCAGCATAGAATATTTGGAGAACATCCAGCAGCTTTTAACAGCAATAGTGAAGAAGGTTCCATTAATTGCTGAAAAAAGTAAGCAGTAAATGAAAAGGCTTTGCTTTGTATTGTCAGTGTATCAACAGAATGCCTTGCATACTCTACCCACAGAAATTATTGAAGAGTGGAATGAAATGAAGCTCTTCTCCTAGAGAGTTACCCCAGGGGTTATTCTGAAGATGCTTAGAATTAGGTTCTTCCAGTAAAGTCAAATATGTTGTTAGCAGTTAAAGTCTTTCATCTGGGTTTTTTTTTCATTAGAAATAGATTGTATTTCTTCACATAATAGTTGCAAGTAGGTTTTCTTTTTCCTGGTTTGTCCTTAATGGATTTGCTTTTTTCTTTTTTCTTGTTTTAAATTTAAAACTAGGGTTTCATCAAGCTGGCAAATACAGTAACATACCACAACACTGAAATATGTTTGTTATTGGGGTTTTTGCCTTCTTTTTTAAACATGAGGGGATAATTTGCAGAGAAACATTTTAATCTCGTGTGGTACTTTATTATTTCATTCCTCTGACTCATGTACATAGCTGAAAATGTATCAGCTTTCCCTGGTAACTAATGCACTTTGAAGGAGTGGTTCTGCAGTCTGGCTAGAGCAGACCCTCTCAAGCAGAGGCAGCAAAGGAGTGAGAGGCACAGGAAAGCTTTCTTCACATACAGCTCTCGTGCTTTTACCAGGAAACCTTCTCACTGTTGTTTCATTTTCATGTTGTACTTTGGAAAAAAAAATCCAGTTTTCCACAGGAAAAGACTTTGAGTAGTGAGGAAGACTTAGAGGTCTACATAATAGAGTTTTGGGGGGGAACAGGGGCTTAAAACAGCCCATAGCTGCAGGTTCTGTGTGTATGACCAGGAGGGAGGCTGGTTTTGCATTCAAAAACCAGTGTCAGTCTCTCTTGGAGAGAGCACAGCATTTGTGGGAGTTGGTTGCAGTCATGGATCCTGTGAGCAAGAAATGCATTTCCCTCTTCCTCTTTGATAAATTACATCAAACCCAGAATGCATCTTACTTCACTTACTGAAAATTTAATGGAGTTTTTGATTTTGTGTTTTTGTAGGTGAGGATGTAAGCTCTTTTTGTGCCAGTTCAGTGGAACAGTATTACAGCTGGAACATTGGGAAGAGGAGGGCAGCCGAGGTAATTCTCTCCTCCAGTGTTTCATAAGCAGTCATTAGGAAAGAAGGATTTCTGAATTGTGGAACTTTCCTTGTTGTTTTCTGAATTCTTTTCTGAATAAATCTGTTACTTTAAATGGCAGCATTCCTTACTGCAAGGTGCACTGACTTGTGTTCAGACAGTGATCCAGTTTATTGTTCACAGGCTTTCTCAAGCAGAAAGGATGCTGAAGGTCATTTTTCAGTTTATTTGTAGTAAGGTGGTTTTTGAAGCATTTTAAAGCTATAATTTTTTTCAGACTGGTAGTACTTTATCCTCATCTCTCCTCTGTGGCATGTTACAGTCAAGGGAATTTTCCCCAACATACTTTATTTATCTTGTTATGGGATTGTGTCTGCTTTCTGTAGGATGAGAATTGAGGGATCTGACATAAGAAGTACTAATGCTGAAATAAATATATATAAATATTTCAGTTAACCTGGACCTTTTGTATTGTGATTTCCCTCTATTTCTTCATAACTTTGCCATCTTGCTGTGGAGCTTTACAGGGAAGATGTTGACACTGAATTAGATCCTCTGCTGTTGCCAGGTTAGATGATCAAAGAGTTTAACCAAATTTTAAGAACATATTTTTCTCTAATGGATTCATGCACCTTGCCATCTTTGGTGTTACTTGGGAGATGAAATATCTCAAGTCAAGATGAATGTGACTAGGCCTCTGTAAATGTCCCTTATCTTGGGATTTTTTTTGGATGATAAAGTAAAGTTTAAGTGACCTGCCAGAAGTCATTCTGACTCCTGAGAAAATCATGTTCCTTTTCTATTTCCCTTGCAACCTGGATTATGGTTCTGGGCTGTAAGCTAACCATAACTGTTCTAGCCAGTGTGATGAGCTTTCTCTTTGGTTGGTCACAGTGGCAACGAGCAATGACAGTGAGAAAGATCCTCCAAGAAGTCGTAGAGAAGCATCCCAGGTTTCACAATATCACCCCCCTGAAAACCAAGCACGTGGTGCACTGGTGTCGGTGCCATGGCTACACCCCCCCTGACCCCGAGACCCTGCGCAACGAGGAGGACTCCATTGAGGACGTGCTGACACAGATAGACAGTGAGCCAGGTGAGTGTGGGGGCACAGGGAGCTCCTTTCTGCCAGACACACTGCTCATTAAATGCCTGTGCACAAGCACATCTGCTTGTGGGATTCTTTCTTTTTTTTCACTTACTTCACTCCAGAATAACAAAACTTCGAGATGGTAAGGGCAGGCCTACAAGTGGGGCTGTCCTTTGTCCCTGTCAGTCCTGATGTTTTTCTGGGGCTTCTCTTGGTTTTTATTGTGCTTCGGGGCCCTTGGAGTCTCAGTGTAGATGAATCACGTGAAAGTTGATCCTGGTTCCACAATGTAATCCTTTCTAAGTGGATACACAAAGTAGGTATGGGGAGTGATGACATTTCTGTCCTTGGGTACGCTTAGCCTCTGTTAAGACTCGCCATGCAAACACTGTGAATGAGTTCAGGTACAGAACAAAAATAACCAAACCTGGCAGTGGCAGCGTGGAGCTCAGTGGGGGTTAATTTACCTCCAAAAGTGAGGTGAATTGGCTCGTGTGAAGCTTCATGCTTTGTATTACAGCTGCTGCATTATTCCATTAGCATAGCTCTAGGATCCCCTCAGTTCATTTCAGAATGTTTTAAAATCACATCTTTAATTTCATCCATTCTTCACAGTTGAGCTCTCATTTCACCTTCAGATAATGCCTTTCCAAAAGCTGAATGTTTTCTGTTCTGATCATACAGGGATTTAAGGTATTTCACAGAAGTGTATGGAATTTATTATATGTTGTAAAGTCTGGCCTTGCATTGCAGTTGTTGAAGGGGGAAAGGAAGCCTACATCTACCTTATAATATTTATGTCTAAGTTACTGTATTTGTGTTTGTTTTTGAAGAGTAGAATCTGTTTACTGTGTAGCTTTGCACTGAAGGTTTTACTGGCTTGTGTCAATCATGCAGAGAAGAGGTTCCCTTTTGCCATTCCACTGTGAACCTGTCTTCTGATTTTTTTCTTAAGAAGCATGATTATCATGCTCACAATGTAAAAGATGATTTAGCACTACATGGTGCCTACATGTAAAGGCTCCACTTCTCTACGCAAGTTGAAGACTATCAGACTGATTTGCCAGTTGCCAAAAAGCTTAAAAAGCTTCTGTGAGAATGTTCAGGAGACTGACATGAGCCTGGTTTTGTATGAAATGCAGCCTTCTTGATTGGTGTAGGAGCAGATGTGGGAGAGAACTATGAGTGTCATGAAGATATAATTAGAAGGCTCTCAATGACTGTTTGCATTTCTGTTCATCTTTATATTTGGTAGGCACTACAAAAATAACTTGCAATTACCTTAATTTCTTACCATATTTTGAGTGTGCATCTGTTTATAAACAGCTTTCTATAACCTATCATGTGTTTAATTGATTGCTTCTGTTTCAGAGTGCCCTTCATCTTACAGCAGTGGTGAGGAACTGTGCCGAAAACTGGAGGAACTACAGCAATTTCTGAAACAAGAGCCAGAACATGAAGAGGAAGTAGATATTCTCAACTTCAGTGAGCCATTAAAAATAAACATTAAGAAAGAACAGGAGGAGAAACAAGAAGAGATGAAGTTCTACATGACTTCCTTGCCTGCATCAGAGTTTGTGAGGGACACTGCTGAGAAGGTAATAAGTGAATCATAAAGCTAATTAGGACTGTTGTTAAACTAGTTGTGCTCTTACCTTTATTTAGTTGCATTTCTTTCATCTATATAGGACTTTAAATGAAATTTTTATACATGCCCTGGAAAAATTGGACCTTCTGACTCAAGGCACACATCTGCCAGTTCTGGCAGGGGAAAGGAAGAATGCCAGCTGGGAGCTCACTTCAGGGCTTAGTACAGAAAAATCATCTTGAAAGGCTAAAAGCAAGGTTAAATGAGGGATGAGGAGCGTTAGCACTGAATTCTTCCTGACCCATCATGCAAAAGATGTGGACTTGTTGCTTGGACCAATGCTGTGTAATAGCAGCTCCTGAAAAGGGGTTGTGGTAAAACTCCACAAACTTCTCTGCTGCTCGGATTTCTTCCCCCATTCAGTTTAGGGCAGGAGAGAGGGAGGTTTTCTGTCATGGCAGCAGGAGAGAGAGGAGACTGACCTGGCTTGTAGGAAAGAGTGCTTTTTGTTGTACCAGAGCAGCAGGAGGGATTTGCACGGGGCAATTGCTGGTGACAGAAAGAATCCCTGCCCACCTCACCTGCTGATAGTGAGGGACAAAAAACCTTGGTTCTGCAGTGCCTGGTCTCTTGCTACATAGGTGACAAAGGCATGGGCACAATGAGAGTGGAGCTGAGGGATGAAACACTCTCTTGATGTGGAACTCCTGTTCCAGGAGTACTGTTTGAAGTGGTTTCAGTGGCCACAGTTGGGTGCAGGAAAGATGATGAGTAGATGGATTGAAGATATGTGCAGTTTTAAAACGGATCTTCCATTCTCAACCCAGAGATACCCAGTGCAGCCTGGGTTTTGTGTGGACTTTCTGAAACAAAAACTGAGACCTGCTTTTGTTTTTTCTGACTTTTAGAGGCAATTTTACAGGCTGTATTAGTTTTACCCAGATTTTTTTTAAATTAAGCCTGAGATTATACTGCTTGACAGCTCTGTATGTCTACTGACTTCTCTTTTAACTACCCTTTGTAACAGAGTTTTTTTTCTATTAATCTCATCTGATTCTAATACAATGTGCATTGTGTTTTTTTAATATACTCACTCTTTTTTCTCTCTTGTATTTTACAGATAGGGATTTCTTTTCAACCTGCTGAGGTACAAAAGAATGTTTATGCATCTGTAATAGAAGATATGATTTTAAAGGTAAGAAATTACTTCACAGAAACGGCTTGTCTGTAATTGTATTAATTCAGCAATTAGAAAGAAAGATGGAATATCTTTATTAATGTGCATTTATCAAATCAAAGTCTGCCTTTCTGCATGATAGCTGCCCAAAGGGGTTATACACTTTTGTGGAGGTTTTCAGTTTTCTAACTGATCTGTTGGCTTGGACACAGAATAGTGATTTGCAAATTCTCACCACAATGAAGATACTGACTCATTCTGTGATTTTGAAAGTACCCTCTGCTTTGTCCCTCCCTTCAGAACTGGAGGGGAATCTTTCAGATATTGTAAGACTTGGTTGTTCTATACAAGGTTAGCTATATTTTCCTAAATACTTTTCAGTTACTTTGCCTAGGTAGTCTCTGCTGGGAGACTGCTGAATTCTTGTGGAGAGTAACAGTTCTGCCATGTGTGAAAAACCATTTCTCCATCATAATCACTTCTGGGAAAACAGAGAAATGGTTTTGCACTAAAATTTGAACAGCAGGGATCTGGAGTCCTTGGGTTTGGACTGAAGGCTAATACAGGTTATTTCTAGCAGCACTCTGGTGTTTTTCATGCCAAAGATGATTTTTGGGGTTGTTTATACAAACTGCAGCTTATCAGAAGATGAGTTTTACAAAATCTATTTGATTCCAGGTGGCACAGGCACTAGTGTGCATTCCTGTGCTGTGCTCCCTGTTACTCCACAGTATATCCACAGACACAGATTGTAGCCATCAGGTTGCTCCATTATAATTGTAGAGTTATGCCAGCTTTCCTCACTGAATATGGCAGAAATCTCTCCTCTGGTCTTGAATACAGCACAGAAAGCCAAGAGCCTTAATTAACTTTTGACTGAACCTTGGTTAAGCCAAGTGTTGTGCATATGGCTGCTCAGGTTGGGAGGTTCCTGTGAGAATGTCTTGACAGAAGCCTGGTGGCCACAGGGAGAGGCACTGGCTCCCAGGAGAATATCTGCAGTCTGCCATGTACAAAACCAGTTCTGCTGTGTGAGAGGAGGGGTCCTGAAGTGCTCTTGGAAGCTCAGGCTCTGGAATGCTTGGCACGTACAGCTCTGCAGGTCTGGAGGGACAGCAGGCTGGGCAGTTGCAACCTGAGCTCTGTGCACCTCTGGGTCTCTTTCTGTTAAATAAACTCAAGTCTTAAGTAATATAACTCACCCAGGTGTCTTGAACTGCCCTGTGCTGGTCATTTGAGGATTGAAGCCAGCCAAAATTTCAGCTGCTCCTACACTGATTCTTGAGCAAATAGCAAGCTCCTGTGCTCTTTTTGTCATGGTGCCTCTTAATGCTGTCTCTTGTCTCAGGCTACTGAACAGCTGATGAGTGATATCCTACGGCAGGCGCTCGCTGTGGCGTACCAGACAGCTCCTCACAACAGGTACAGCACGGGGCTGCTTTGCCACTGCTCACACCAGCACTGAGGGTGGAATGGCTTTGGGAATTTAGTCAGGCTTTGTGTGGCTCAGACCATGAGACTGGGGGAATTTATGGACTGTGCTCTGAGAAGAACCAAGCCTTAAGAGGGGTTTGTCATTTCATGGCTCCCTAGTGGGAAAGGATGGGAACATAAACATTAAAAAGTGAGGCAGGGTTCTCTGCTGTTGCCATGCCTCAGAGGCAGATGACCTGTTTCTGCAGAGCCACACTGGAAGGACCTGCTCACTCTTGTCCATCTCAGGCTGCTGTGTAGACAGCTTAGCCATGGCCTGCCAGAACTGAACCTAAATAATCTCTTTATTTTACTGATGCACACTTTTCTGCCTCAGATGCCCATTACTGAGTGATTTTTATAGAATTATAATATGATTTGGATTGGAAGGGACCTTAAAGATCATTGTGTTCCATCCCCTGCCATGTGTGGGGACACCTTCCACTATCTCAGGTTGCTCCAAGGTGGCAAGGAGCTCCAAGGTGGCCCCATCCTACCTGGCCTTGGACTCTTGCACAGATGGGGCAGCCACAGCTTCTCTGGGCAACCTGTCCAGTGCCTCACCACCCTCAACAGTAAAGAATTTTTTTTTAGTATCTATTGATTCAGCCACATTTTGATTTCTGTTCAGCAGCATTGTTTGGGATAGCTTAAATTGATTTTAAAAAACCCAAACACTATGAGAAAATGCTCAGTTTAAATATTCATGTGTGCAATATATAAATATTTACCTAATATATTAAAAAGTATCTCTGCATGTTACATGTCGAAGTACTTACACAAAAATTATGCTATATAAGTTCAAGAATTCATACTTTAGTACTTAATTTTCCTGTCCCTGTGCCCAAGAGGTTTTCCCCCCAGTCATTTGAGTGGCTTTTTTTGTGCTGTGATATTTTAATGCTTTCCCTGCATTGCTCTAACAACTGCTCTTATATCCTTTTTTTGCTGTGATTGTTATTTTTGACTTGCTGCTTTATGGACATGTGGTTTTTTGTGTATTATAATAGCATCTCTGATGCATTCCCTGCAGGACTCCAAGAGAGATCACAGTGATGAATATTCACAAAGCCATCTGTAATATTCCCTTTCTTGACTTCCTCACAAACAAACATATGAAGATACTAAATGAGGAGCAATGAAATAGAGCAGAGAAGGTGCTACAGGAAAGGTGGATTTATGACTGAAGTTGGGCTGACAAATCCAGTATTTCTGTAGGACACTATTTACATTTATAACATTGGGCTACTAGATTGTTACCTCCAATTAAAGATGCACCTTAATGCAACAAAATGATGCTCTGTTCCAAATCAAGTTGTTAAATGTCAGTGTTTACTTGGTAAGTGTATGTTCAGTGGCTGAACAAACATTGTCAGTTTGCATCGAGTTGCTAGCTGTGAGAGACTCCACAGGCCTGGTCCCTCTGAGACAGCTCTGCTGGTGAGACTGAACTGGATTTTAAGATGAGAAATTATGTTTTTTAATGCAGGCTACATATGAGTTTGTTTCCCCATGCAGCGAGCAGGGCACTTGCTTTGGCACTCTGAATATGGGAAAAGTCAAAGGCAGCTGTGTAAGTTGAGCAATTGGAGTAGATGAGTGGATTAGGTGTGGATTTGGGGCAGCAGAAGGCTGATGGCGGCAGCAAATTTGGCCCTTCTTGCCTGAGCATGATGTATGTGACTGAGAACACAGCTGGGTAGGTTTGTCAGCAGCTTACTCAGCTGTCACCAACCAAATTCCTTGCCTCTCTAGAGGAGGTGTCAGGTGCCACCTTTCTTAGTCACCTTGGAAAGGGTAGACTGGCACATCCTCAAGCAAGATGGACAAATCATGATCAGGCTTGGAAAGATTTGACTGACCACTTGTCCTGCGTGGGAAAGGAGAGGAACAAAGACGATATTCAGGGTTTGTGGGCTTGGGCTGCCTGAAACGCTTCACTTGCCCAGCGAGTGCCTCCCCAGGCTGCCAGAAGGTTTGCAGAGTGCTGGAGGGCAGATGACCAGCAGTGTTGTACAAGTCTTAATGTTGTAGCAGCATTCACCAAGTATCCGCCTGAACTGTGAAGTGCTGTGGGAGCAGCACTGCTTTGGCCTAAGTTCTGTTCGACACAGAGAGGCCTGGTGGGATCGAAAAATCAAAGATTTGCTGCTTGTGGGGAGATCTTCTGATGTCTTGACTGCAGAAAGAAGTTCTTGTTCTAACCCCAGCACCTGCCTGTCTCAGGAACACCACTGGTGAGGGAGACATGTCTGCAGCCTGGCTATCAAGACCTTGCTGAAGAAAGCTTCGTTGACAACATCCTGACCACCCCACATCCATCACCCTTTCTCCTGCCCCATGGGTGCTTGCTGGCAGTGTGAACAAGCCATTGTGAAGTTGGTGGGACTCCTGTGGGACTGTCGTGCTTTCAGCATGCTTGTTTTGTCTGGCAGTGCTGTCATGGGTGGAGCATGGGCCAAACAGCCAGAACCTCCAGTGCGCTGATCTCAGCTGGGTCTCTGATCTGCTGCATGGCCTTTGATTTAATCACTCTGTGCCTCAGTTTCCCCATGTCTGAGCATGGGGAGCAGGATACCTACCTCACAGGGGTGTACTGAGGCCTCGCTCTTGTTGGTGCCGTGCTTTGACAATACAAAGCCTTTTATAAACATTAAACTACAGTTATCTTTCTTGGCCTGGGGTAGGAGCAGAATGTTATCTTTTGGTGCTTTTTTGGGGCTAGAACACAGGCAATGGTAACTACAGTAGCGTGCAGGAGCTGCACGCTGAAAAATGCTTCAGTTAGAGGTTTCAGACTTGAAAGGAGAGTAGTGTAAGTTTGATGCAGTTGTTAAACTGAAGAAAGTTGTTAAACTGAAGAAAGCACTGTGTACCTCAGATGGGATGCCACCTGTCTTCTCCACCTTAAATAAAATGGGGTCTGCAGGAAAGCCCCTCTCAGGCCATCACAGCTAGCAGGGAGCTGCAATTCTGTTGAATAAAAGAGTGGCAGAACCTGACCCCTGAATCTAGGAAATGGGACCAATGGATGAAATCCAAACAGCATTTAGAGAAGGACTTAAATGCCCCCTAGGAAGGACATTACAGATGCTCTGGATTCAAAAGCTAATCCTGGCTTGCTCGGGTGAGCTGAGTGCAGGATTGCCTGTGAAAGGAAAGGGCACAGCTTAGCCCTGACATTATCAGTGGAGGTCAGTGTGATGGAGTTGAGCAGCAGTGATTATGTTTCAGCTCAGTGTTGAGTTTGGAGGAATCCAGGTAGCTGGGGAACTGCAGGCCCCCTGCTTTGCAGGCTGTAGTGAACCTGGGGTCTGTACTGCTTTCAGGCAACCCTGTACACTTCATGAAAGAGACGGGCATTTTCAGAATCCCTGTCACTATCACGACAGCCTGCAGGTTCTGTGGCAACAGCCTTGTGGGCAAACTCAGTCGTGCTATGATCTGCAGTGTCCTTGAGTACTGTATACAGTTTTGGGTGCCACAATATAAAAAAAGACGTTAAGCTATTGGAGGGCACCCAAAGGAGGGCCACGAGGATGGGGAAGGGCCTGGGGGGAAGCTGTGGGAGGAGCGTCTGAGGTCACTTGGTCTGTTCAGCCTGGAGGAGACTGAGCAGAGACCTAATTGTGCTCTTCAGCATCCCCCCGAGGGGCAGGTGCCAGTCTCCTCACTCAGCAGGGACAGGACCCAAGGGAATGGCATGAAGCTGAGTTAGAGGAGGTTTAGGTTGAATATCAGGAAAAGATTCTTCACTCAGAGGGTGGTTGGGTACTGGAACAGGCTCCCCAGGGCAGTGGGCACAGCACCAAACCTGTCTGAGTTCAAGAAGTGTTGGGACAATGCTCTCACACACGTGGTGTGACCTGGGGTGACCTGTGCAGAGCCAGGAGTTGGACTCAGTGATCCTTGGGGGTCCCTTCCAACTCAGCCTGTTCTGTGATTCTGTACACATGCATTTCCAGCTCCTGCCTCTTGCAGGCTTTGTTTCTGGGATTCTGATAACACCCAGAGCAGCTTTTGAGGATGCAGGAGCTCATCTTTGGGCATCTGTTTGCAAATCGTGGCTTCTTTGCCTGTGTCCTGCTTTTCTGTGAGGATTGGAGTTTCAGAAAAAGTCATTAACCTGGCCCTCAAGCAGGCAGGTACAGAACCTCTCATTCTTAATGGGGTTCTTGTAGTGGAGATCTATTGCTACATTTCTGAGCAACCACAGGTTATTCTCCTAGGAGATGCTATACTATTAGTATATAAGGTTTGCTGAAGAAAAATAAGCTGTTAAAAGCAGATAGAAAATGACACATTTGTTTAGTTCTTCAGATGTAGGAAATGTTTGCAGCAAGTTCTTTGCATTTTTGAATAGTGGTGGGAGAAAAATTTGTTGGTGAGAAGTTCCTGTGGGAATTGCTTGGAGATAAGATAGAGGTTGTGGAATTTCACACATCCCTTCAGGTATTTGTGGAATGCTACAGGTGCGGTGTGTTGAAATGTTACAGTATATTTCTCTGGCTTTCTGAAGAGTTAAAGATCTCTTTACAAATATTGCCCCTATTTGTAATGCTGAGTGTTTAAACCCTTCATGTTATCTGTATTATACTGTATAATTGTGTAATATACGTATGTTTACAATAAATTCTTTTATTAGCTGTGCTAGGATTGCCTTGACTGCCACCTGTCACTCAAAGTTTCTCCAGATCCACAGATATTTTTGTGCTCTGTGTATTCAGAATGTCCTAGTTAGTTCCTGGATTCCTATCCAGAGGAATTGATCTGAAGGAAAAGCTAATTTTCCCCTTATCTAGTTATTTTTAAAAGCTCCTGGTTTTGGAAGCTGGGGGAGGGGAATCCAGGAGCTGAGCTCCTCCAACCTTTCATCTTCCAGAGGAGCCTGTTTAAATAGCAAATCATTGGTTTGTGTGGAAGACTTTTGAAAAGTAGGGCGGGTTGAGGTTGGCCCAGCTGCCAGATGCACACCCAGCCACGCTCACTCCACTTCAGAACTCAAGAGAAAGTAAAATGTCTTATGTGAGTCAGGATAATGTACTACAGAATCACTAAGTTTGGAGAGCACCTCTAAGGTCACCCAGTCCAATAGTGGCTGCCAAGCCCACCATTAACCAGGTTCACAAGTGCCACAGCTATGAGTCTTTTAAATGCCGCCGCAGATGGGGATGCCACCAGTGCCCTGGGCAGATCAACGAAGTCAGTAGATAAAAACAGGGACCTCGTGTACTGGTTACCGCCATAGGCAAAACAGGCTCCGCTTGGGGAAAATTAGTTGAACAAACAGAACATGAATGGTGAGAGGCAAGACAAAAAAACCCGCCTACTCCCCCTCCCCCCCAAAAAAAAACGAAAAAAAGCCCTAAAAACCCCAAAATGCTTTCCCCCCCGACTTTTTTCTAGTGTCTTCAGTCCTTCACCGCTAACTGTTGCCTCCTCTCTCGCTCAGGCCGGCCACGGCCCCTCCGACGGTTTCGGCGCCCTCAGCTGCCCGGGGGCGGCGGGAGCCGGCGGTGCCCGGCACGGGGCAGGCCCTCCCTCACGGACACCCCCTCCCCTCAGAGACCCCCTCACAGAGACCCCCCCACCACAGCTCCCTCCCTTCAGACCCCCTCACAGAGACCGCCTCACAGAGACCCCCCCACCACAGCTCCCTCCCTTCAGACCCCCTCCCAGAGATCGCCCCTACTGTTCCCTCAGAGATTCCCCTCAGAGACCTCCTCACAGAGACATCCCCCCCCAGCTCCTTCCCTTTAGAGACCCCTCACGGAGACCCCCTCCCCTCAGAGGCCCCCTCACAGACACCCGCCACCACAGCTCCCTCCTTCACAGAGACCCCCTCACTGTCCCCTCAAAGATTCCCCTCAGAGACCCCCTCACAGAGACCTCCCCGCCCAGCTCCTTCCCTTTAGAGACCCCTCACGGAGACCCCCCCACCACAGCTCCCTCCCTCACAGAGACCCCCTCACAGAGATCCCGCCCACTGTTCCCTCAGAGACCCCCTCACCGAGACACCCCCTCCAGCTCCCTCCCTTAGAGATCCCTCACGGAGACCCCCTCACAGAGACACACACCCCCCAGCTCCCTCCCCACAGAGACCCCCTAATAGACATTCCTTTTAAAGACCTGCTCACAGAGATCCCCACACGGTTCCCTCCCCTCAGAGACCCCCTCACAGCTCCCTCCCCACCACCCCCTGCCGGCGCTGGGCACTTGACACGGCCAGGAACCGAAAGAGTAAGCGAAGTTACCGAACTACTGTGTTCTCCCTGCCCTGTGGGGAGGAGCCCTAGGTAGTCTGTGAACAGACTAATGCCCCGTTGTTTTTGGAAATGCTGCAGAAATCCGTGTTAGTGCTAAATGCCACAGAAGCGACCCCTGCCCTGGAAGTAAACACAGCCTTTCTGGGCTGCATGACACCAGCAATCCCTTTGTGGCAAGCCAGGTTGGTCCTTAGGATCAGAGATTACCGCAGCGGCCAAGGTAGAGGAAACGGGTGTGACTAAGGTAGAGGTGATAGGTTTGCATCTGATTGTTTTCTCTCAAAGAAATTAGTGCAATGCAGAGAGAAACGTGCAGTTTATGAAAGCAAGCAAGTCAGTAGTGTGCTGCTTGTGAATTTTGCAAGTTCACAATAAGGGCTTACATTGAGCATGTGGCAGTGCAGGTACTCACTGCTCCCTGCCACAAAACTCACTTTCAGCATCCCAACAGGCCAGGTGTCAGCAGGATTAAACAAAACAAGAAGGTTCAGTGTCACCCTAGAGGTAGTAAATTCTAAAGTTACAGGTGTAAACCCTTCCTTTTTAAAGGACATTTCTTTATGTGTCAAATAACCCTTACTTGCAGTGTGATTCACAATCGAAAATCCTTGAGGGACCTGGACATGGGCCCAGAGCAATTGGGAAGACAAATACTTGTGTGAGAGCAGTGCTGGAAGCAATTCTGGCATCAGGACTCCCTGGAGCCTTCAAAACTCGTGTAGATTTGACTTCTTCAGAGGAATTTGGTGTGATACCTTTCGATTTGGCTGAGGCGGGCATTTTTCGTACAAAATCAGGTAAGTTGCAGACATTGACAGCCAGTGACATCACCCTGAACCTTACAGTGGTAAGTACCTGCTTACTTTTCCATCTGTTCATTGCTCATGTACATTGAGCAGCAGTTTGAGAGCCTTTGGCTTTCTCCTGGAAGTCTTTTGAGGCATAGCTAGAAGAGCTATTGCACTGTCTGGGAAGCTGGTTGTATCTCCAGCACTTTCACTGACTGAAATGTTCTTGGGAATAACTGCAAAGCAGTGGTCTCTTCTAACATTCAGTGCTGTCCCCTTTTCCTGTGATTTATGTGAGATGGCAGAGTGAAACTGAGGTGAAACAACGGGGCACAGTGTGGGTACTGCAGAAAGAGATCTTCAGAGCATGGCATCTACATCAAAGTGTATCAAAGCTCTGTGCATTTCAGAGGGAATGCAGCTGGGCCACAGCTCTGAGTGTGCCTTCAAGCTGTCCTTGCTGGGGGCTGTGCCTGGGGAAAGGTTCCAGGAGTAAGGAATTGACTGCTGATGGCTCTGAATGCATCCCCAATGCCTTGCTTGGTGTCTAGTGTGCCCTGCTGTCATGCAGTGACAAATTGTACTGTAAGGTTGAATACCTGAGGGTTGTATTTTACAACAACAACAACAAAAATACGCGAGAGAACCAATAGCCAAAATACATTTTAATTTATTAAATTAAATCCAGTCCATTTGATAAAATACAAGCTTATTATATTACCAATTTGTTTAAACCTGGGTAATTTCTTTAAGAAACACAGTCAAATAAGAAGAGATAATAGACAATTTCCTTTTTACTTTTTTTTCCTTGCTGTTAATAAAGTTCAGGATTGAAATGAACTTAAATTGTTTGAACAAAACTGTTAAAAACATTATAAAGAGATTAAACAAGCAGATTGAATTCTTAGAAACATCTAACATGCAAAACTTCTTTTAGCACAGTTTGAATGCTTCAAATGAATTTCCTGAAAAATTATTTTGGCAAGCACTGGGATTACTGCAGGTTTCTCCAAGGATGAGCGTGGGACAAGCCATCCCTTGTCCCAGCCAAATGCAGTGTACTGCAGGTGCTCCCTGTTCTGGTGGTTGTGTTCAGTCCCACTATGGTGAACAGGGATGGCACCATTAAATTCTCACATAATGCAGTGAGAAGATGCTGTCTGCATGTATTGCAAGTACAATTCACATGCCAGCAGCTCAAAAATTGTTCTTATGGGAATTATCAGTAATGCATACGTTTTAGCAGAATCCCTGAAGTTCATTAAATTTGCCTTAGACTTCAGCTAGTAAGAAGGTTAAGAAAAAATCCTCCTGTGTAAAAGTCTGTTTTATTACAGATGAATGAATTTCTTATCACTGTTCAAGTCTGAGGATAGTTTCCCTTGTTCTGGACAACACGCATGTGTTGCAAACACAAAGTAGAAGTTTTTCAATTTCTTTTTCCAAAATAATTAGTAAATCCATTAAATAAGCAGTAGACTAATTATATTGCATAATTAGAAATAGAAATTGTAAAGTCTCGATGAACAAAGGCTAAAAAAATGGTTTCTTAAAACACATGTACCTCAGCAAAAGTTAAATGCGCAGCAGTCTAAAAAAATCAGCTTCAGAACAATGACACTTGAAACGGCCTATCTTAAAAATGACAGATGGCTTACATTCTACATTACATTTCTCTTTAAGAAGAATATCTAAGTAACATTCGCTTGTGGTTGTTCCTAGCATTAGCATTACCAATATACAGGCGATAATTTAGGAATTTCAAGGCAATATTTTCCACCTTGCATATGCAAAGAGTTAACATTTATTAAAAGTATAAGCATATCCTTTTCATTAAAGGATCACAAATTGCTTTAGGTAAAATCCATGTACAATATTTACAGTCATCCTAACAGCTATACAAGTTATGTAAGTATCTTAGATCCTCTGGAGAGTACTGGTGGGTGCCTGGCTGTATCCATGCACTCCTCTCCACACCAGTCTGGTGCACTGCTGTCAGGGCTGTCTCCTGGAGTTCAGTTTGCTCCAGCTCTCCAGTTTTGGAACTATTCAGCTTCCCAGCCTTAAAGGCCCAAGACACTGCATGTGCCAGATTTATTTTAGAGTTCAACGACACTGGCTTCCTCCAGCTTCTAAAACAACTTTGGAAGTTCAGACCAGCCCCTTTGAAGCTGTGCTTTCTGGTGATGCCATTTGAGGTCCTACTCCCAAAACCCCCAAGAAGCTCAGAAGTCAGCCAGACTACTCCCTGTCTTTCAGTGGCCTACTTAGAGGGTGTTGCTAAATAAAACTGGTTTGGGTTTTAATTATCCATCCTGCTTGCTACCATTTTCCCTCCTACCCTGTGTATTTCTGAGTAGGGCTGTTGCCTGCAATCCTGCCTTTGCTGCCCAAAGTCAATCTCCTAATGTGACGCCAGCTGGCATAGTAATGAACCTGCTCCTGTGAAAAACTAGGTCACTCCTTGCAGCGTGTTCTGCCAGTTCTGAACCAAGCGCTTTGCGGTTTGTTGTGTTAACAGAAAGTGTGTGTGCATATCATTAATCACTGGAGCTGCTTTTGATAACACTGGGTCTTTGATCTTAACACTCCTCATGAAAATTGCATAGTGGTACATCTTAACAGAAACTCCACGTTTAAGCTGCCTGTGTGTGAGGAGGGTCCAGGTTCACACGTTGAGGATCCGTGACGGCGCCTGGAAAACAGCAGAAGGGTTGGGGGAGAACCTGGTCTTCACCTCTGGGATCTAGTGGGGTGAGGAAGGGAGAAAAGCACATTAGTGTGACACAGGATACAACTGTTGAGAGAGTTTGAGAGGCTTGGGGTATTGTGAGGACCTATCTGCTTGCTCTCCCTGTAACCATTACCCAGATGTTAGCCTGTGGCTGAGCATCAGTGAGATTGGTACAGGATGATTCAAGGGCACGTGTGATGCTGGCAAACACTCAACGAGCATCACAACAAATTCACTGCTGGATGGGTGCTGGATTGAAGTGAGAGGAATTACACTGGTGTGTGTCTGGTCCTTAAGATTTTGGAGAATGCCATCCAGGCTCCATCAAAACATTCCATTGTAATGCTTTATGGGACCACAGTCCATGTCTGCTGTGAAGAGAGGTGCAGACCTGGAGGCCCCAAAGGAGACAAACTGGTTACTGGACATGCCAGGCTGTTAAACTGCAAGGACTTGGATAAGGATGTAAACTTCTCACGCCTGGAGGAAAGCCAGAGATAACAATGGTTGCTTTCTCTGATGTCTGTGGAATCGGAATTTCATGCAATATGTAGCCCCTGTACTTGTACTGAAGCATGAAGGACACCTGGATGCTTCTGTCATCCCTAATGCTGAAAACTCAAAGGATTTTATATAGGACTGGCTGTAGATGTGCATCCAGCCCAGGACTTGGGGTGAATCTGGCCATAAAACATGAAAGGGTTGAAAGCTCTGCTGAGTATGCTGATGGCACCATCCAAGCAGAGAAAGAAGTGCAAAACTACAGGCAAAGAGATTATAGGGAAACAGGAAAGCTATTGATCTCTGGTTGATGTTGTTTCATTGTTCTGATTTTTCCATTCCTCTGGGGATGCATCTGACACACTAAGAAACAAGTGCAATGTCACAAACAACATATGCACAGCTCAGTGGCTGGGGAGAACCAGCAGCCTGAGTCCTCCACGTTGGCTGTCAGGACACACCAGAAACCTGGTTCTCACAAGTCTGGCAAAGCCTGGGGCTTCAGGTAAGAGGGAAAATCCTAATGGCCAGGTGTGAACCAGAGGGAACTGACTTCTCTTTGGACTGGTGGCTTCTTGGCACCATCTTCATTCCTGACTACACCTTTGCCATGCTGTATGTTAGAGAGACTGTGATGGTGCCCTGGGGCTCCAGGAGGTGGAACCTTTGCTTGCACAGTTCAGAGTGCAGTGGCCTTGGTAGCATGTGTTTGTGTCTAGGATTCTAGTCTTCTCTTTTCCTTCCTCAAGAACTGGAATAGGGACCTTCAGGGGTTTATCTAGGACCCCCTTCTTTGCATCCTATCTGACAAATTGGAAAACATGTATTTTGACTCCCTAGGGTCAGAATGCAAAATTAAATTAACAAGGGTCAATTACAAGGTTAAAGGGTTAAATGCAAGGTCTATCCTCATCACTGCACCTCAGTAAACAGCCCAGACTACTCAGAGCAAGGAGGAAGTTTTGGTGAGGTTTGCAAATTCTGTTTTGCCTGAGGTCACTGTCCCACTTTCAGCAGAGCTGGCTATACCCATCATGAGCCTTGTCGCAGCAGTGTGCCAGCAATCCTCTGCGGAGGAGGCACTTGACTGTCTGCTGATTAAACACTTCTTCCTTGTCTCCTCCAAGGCAAAGATTTACTTTTCACATGTGGCCCTGGAGTAGCTGCTGTTACCTCTACTGGCACAGCAGACTGTGGCTGGAGAGTTCAGCCCCAGCCCTATCTCTGCATTCTGAGTCATTCAGTGCAGCCTGTGAACAATTCCTGTGGTTGGCTGGGAGGTGCTGTTCTCTTTGGTGGTCTAATGCAAAAAGCAGCTAAAACAGAGCCTTGAGCCTTGTCAGTGTGCACTTCCCTTTCTTCTGGGGATGGGGAGTGCAAGGGCCCTTGTCAGGGAAAATGTTGAGCACAGAATGTTTCCTCATAGGATTTCCAACAGCATCTGTATTTCACAACATGAAAATTATCTTTGCTAGCACAGAGAAACTCACAGGAAAATCCCAAGGAAGTCTCAGAGCTGTGCAGCTTGTGTGTTCATCATAGCCATGTCCTCCTTGGCATTCATAGTGGGGGCAGCTTCTGCCCACGCCAGCAAGGGGGAGTTTTGTGCTGTCTGGACTGCTGTTCCTTAGGCAGTGATTTGCAAAGATTCCCAGGCAAACACCTGTTCCCAGAGGCCAAATCTGACTCTGCAACCCTAGTGCTAGCTCCCAGTCACTGCTGCAAGTTAGTGCAGGAGGTGTTAATGGCACCTTACAGACAGAGAGGTGATGACACACAGCTTGTACATAAGGTATCCAGCTGAGGGAACTGTAAATCTTGAACATCCTTCCAGTTTAAAATCTTTGTCTTGGGTTGAATTATGATCAGTTACAGTATGACATTGTCTAGCATGCCTTTCTGAAGGCAAGGGATGGCCACATTACCTAATGGGCAGTGACAAAACAGTTGTCCACGAGGATGTGGCTTTATCCTACATGCACCACAGCGATCAAATATGAGGAGTTCCTGATGTGCACTTTGGGCATTATTCACATGGACTTTAGGATTTTTAAAAACTGCTAATTACCTTAAAGTCTGCCTTGTAGCTTGTCTCTTGAACAAAATGGTCTTCTGGGATAATGAAACCTTGTTTTGACTTTATAGGCTTGGATGGTTTTGCTCCAGTCCATGGGCGATATTCTTGTCTGAAATGAGATTGTCAAGACAGAAGAACTTGTAAAAGACAACATTATCACAGGGTACTTCTGCTCAGAGGGTTGCAAAGCCAGATGCAATCAGCTTGCAAGGTTGACTTTGTCTGAGGCATACCAAGAATAGAAGAACTGAGCCTCGAAGCCTGTTTATCTCAGAAAGCCCAGACTGAAGGATGGAACAGGGCACAGACTGGGCTAACTGGATTCCTTGACTTAACTCTTCTTTTTTTCCTACAAAATATTCTCTTTCCTGGAGGTCATTGATGCTTCCCTCCTGGATAAGAAGTCAGGGTTACTTTTTGCATTCTAGCCCACAGACCACTTAGAAGGTAACACACTGTCTGGCTTGTTGGCCACTTACATTTTAAGACACCTTGGTCTGATGTGTGGCCCTCACATATGCCAAGAGCCTGCTGATGTTCCCACACTTGGCTGTGGCTCTCTCAGCAGCAGGAGTGTTTGCTAGTGTGTGCTGTGCTGCACAGCTGTGGCAGCTCAGTCTGAAATGCATCTGAAGGGAGACTCCGTCTCAGCTGGCAGATGCTTACGCTGATGATTTTCCTTCAAATGGGGGGAAGTGCTTTAAATCTGCATGAGGATGTCTGAGAAGGCATTGCTGCTCCAAGAATAAGTCAGCCAAGGGTCATCTGAGAAATGCACAGAGACTGCACCGAGAAAGGGGTAGCACCTTTCGAGAGAACCAAAGAACAGCATTGCAGGGTCTGCTTAGCTCAGCTGCCAGCTCCCTTCTGCAGCTTTCCCTCTGCTTCTTTGCACCCCTTGTCACAAACAGGCCTCACTAATGCCCTTGCCATCAGGACCTTCTGGATGCTGCAGTAGCAGCCAGCTGAGCTGTCTTGCTGCTCAGAGGAAGACAGAAGTCTGCTCTGTTTGTGTGTGTATCTCTGGCAACGAATTCAGGCAGCTTCTGTAGCAAAAGGAGAGGTGACTAACTGAGATGTGACAATCTTATTTTCATACCCTGGCATAGTTCAATAACCACATCTTACTATCTGCTTATATACAGTTTCAAGGGGTAAGACTGAGGCTTGTTTTAATGCGTCAAGCTTATCTTTGATCACAGCCTGAGTTTCATTTTCCCAAGCATGCTATTTGCTATATTTATAATAGCTGCAAATTCCTCTTTTAAATCTCTAACTCAAAGTGCATTAGTGTGGAGTGTTATTTTAGAATGCATAGTTTGGACTTGATCCTTTTAGTATATTATGGATAATGTCCTATGGAAGAACTTCCTGCTGTTGGAAAGCAAAGCCAGGCCCCCGTCAGGGCTATGTTACATTGCAAATCTTGTTTATAATCAGTTTGTTCTTGCTGTCCTGAGCTGCCACCTTCTGCCTTCTCTGCACCATGCTGTTTGGGCCTGCTCAGGCAGCAGATGAGTGCCCACGCAGCATCCCTGGGGTTGGTGGTGGCGTTCCTGCTCCCTTCCGTGTAACACACATAACACCTCAGGATAAGGCAGCACTTTTGAAAAAAGGTGATTTTGGCCAAGAAATGCCCCAAGAAGGCAGCCTTTCAGCAGGGAATCCCAGATGTGAATGAAAGCAGAGTTAAATCTGGCCTCTGTCCTGCTGCACAGCCAGAGAGTGGACACGGCTACTGGGCAAAATGGTACAAATGGTACAAATGGTACAAAACCATCAGTTACATCCCCACAGTTTCTAGGAACTGGAACCTGCTGCTCCACATAACGCCCGATTTCCTCAAGAATGCTGGTGGCATTGATTCCCAACCATTCATCCTTGTGCTGACTGGTCTCCCCGCTGCAATGGAGTGTGTCTCTAGCTTTCAATGAATGCCTGTGCAGCCAACTCTGTCTCGATGCTTTATAGCAGATCATTTGCTGATTTGGCAGGCCCCCAAGCACAGTCCTTTTGGATCACAAGACCCTCGTTTTGGCTGGAAGTCAAACCATTCTCCTCTCAGCCTGGATAGTCAAAACTATTTTTGAGGCACCTATATGCACTGAGGAAATGCTTCCCACAGAATCAGAAACATAAGGGCAGATACAGTCATGGCCCACACCACAGCAGCATTTCTGGTTTGGAACTGGGATTTTGCTCTGGGGGAACCCAGAACTCTGAGCCAAAAGCGAAGGGTAAAGCAAAACAGAGACAACTTAGCTTGACTCCTTTTGGGAGCTGAGGTACTTAACACAAGAAAGGAACATTATAATCTTTGGTCAAGAAAGTGCAGCTAACTAAATTTGCTCTCGCTTCTAAGCTTGCAGGACACATGTTCCCATCTCCAGCTGCACAGCCTAGAGTCAGAAAGAACATGAGCCCAAATATCCATCTGGTGACTTGACTAGAAATCAGTCTTGGAGTCACCAGTGGAGTCAATCTGATCAAAGCCTGGGGAAGAGGAATGACCTGTTTTTAATGTTACTTAGTTTAAGATGTCAAGTGACAAGATTAGTGACTGTCTTCCCCTTTGTACCTTGTGTAGTGTGACATCCAGCTGCTGCTGGGGATGGATATGAAAGACTGACTGTTGCTGCTGGAGACAGTAATCTTCATCCTTCCCTTTGCACCCCTCTCCTCCCCCCCTTGTGCCTAGACAGCAGCAGTTGTTGGGGTACTTTGGGACTGCAAGGACCTGCAGTGGAGGGAAAGTAGCCTCCAGGCCCAGAACTCAGTGACCAGGCTCTCTTGAGGTTCTGTTTTGTCCTCCACTATTGCAACCTAGAGGAGAGATTTCTGATCTCCATAAATAGAAATGACCTGGTGGTACCTGAAGTACTAAACCATTGGGTTTATGAAAGAGAAAGACCTCCTGAGTAGCACACAGGTTTTAAAACAGTAGTATCAAAAGGGAAGGCTGTTTTTTATGTACGGCTGTTTCTTTACCTCTAACTCACTCTAGGAATAATTAAGAAGCAGCTTTTTGCAAGTGGGTTGCCCCAGTGCTTTGATCATATAAATCACTGCTTTTTCAACTGTTTCTTTGCTCTTTCTCAAAATCGCTTGAGAGAGCTCAAGAAAAGGCATTTCTTTTGTAATGTGTGGGGATGTGTCTGCAGGGGAAGGTCTGAATCAGTGCAGTGTGGAGAGTGAGGCTTGTGGCCTGCTGGGACAGTTTAACCCCTGTGGTGGTGAGAGATGGAGCAAGGGGGAGTACAAATAATGTATAGGCTAGAAACAAACAAAAGAACAGCACTGGACTGTTAATTACCAGGATGTTGTAATGAAGCCCAGCATTGATGAGAGCTGTTTCACTGAGCTGCTGTTTATGTGCCACCTCCCCCCTGGGCGAGCAGGACTGCCTGTACCAGGCTGTCAAGCAGCTGAGACAGGCGGCCAGGCAGGAGAGATGGCCCCACCATCATTCATCAGCATGGCTTTGCAGACTTCAGGACATGATTTGGGAATGATGCATTTGGGACTGGTATTTCTGTTCTTTCTAACCACAGTGTCTGCTGCTGCAGCTTGAGCTGCTGGATGCTGGGAGCTTCACACAGCCAGCCTGTGTGCTGCCTCCAGCTCTTTCCCCATTTTATGTGCTCTACTAATGTTTTCTGCTTTGCAGAGAAAGCTGTCTGCAAAATCCTTTTCATTTCACTAACCTAGTGAAAATCTAGCCTAGAAAGCTTTTTAATTTCTCCAAGGTGGAGGGCACTTCTGTTAGGCACAGGGAGGCAGACAGTGGGAATCCCAACAGCGCTGTTTGCAGTGCTGAGGTGCTGTTTCCATACAGATTTATCTTCAGCATTGATAGTTGTTATAAACAATAGTCATGGAGCACCAATGCCAGAACAGTTGTCATTTTAGTACCTCATCTTTATGTCACAGTTTGCTTCCCATGATTAATTATCAGTGGTGGTTCTGAGCCACTGCATAACATTTCTTATTAAAGAATTGGAGAAAAAGGCTCACTGTACAGCTGACCATCACTCAGAGCTATGCTGCCTGACCTAGTCTGTGTTGATTCTTTTCCCCTCTTCCTTCTCATACCCCCCACACCAGTGACAATTAAACAGCATCATGAACATTCTTCCAAATTTCCTTTTAGAAGGAAACTTGTGTGCACAGCTTGGGGTGTCAGTTATTTTCTTTTGAAAGTACAAACTACTGTAGATGTCCTCTGGGGAAGTCAGACTGGTGTGGGAGAAATTTTGGCTGAAGGTGTGGAGTGTGAAATGTCTCCCTGTTTGCAACAGAGATCTTCAAAGACTACTGTCAGGGCCATTCATCTGGTTTGCCCAGGCAGAGCTAGGTGGCCAGCAGTGCTCTCCCAAGGGACAGCCTAAGTTCTCCAGGATTTAGCCAGAACAGGCTAAATGTTGGCAAAGACCTCCACAGGTCAGGGAGGGTGCTATGATGTCTCCTGGCAAATGGAGGATTGCAGATGTTACAGGTCATGGTCACAGTGAGAGCTCTGCGTGACAAAGTCAGGAGCTCTCCTGGATAACGGAGCCATTGAACTGCTTCTCCTCTGAGCCGTGTCAGACACTGGTGGGGTGCCCTTCCAACCCTCAGACACAGAGGCAGATTGTGCCCATTCTCCTATCCAGCCAAAGAGCCCAGCATGAGGATAGAAATGGGGGAAAGGCTGAAGGAGGGGGGAAAATAGAGGGGTAGAGAAAAGACATAGCAGAAAGACAGAGCAGCACACAGGAATTACAGAGGAGGAAAGTATAAGCCACTTGGATATTTCCTGTCTCATCTCTCACCTCCAGTAAGGTCAGGCAGTACCTGGAGCTGTCATAAGTAACAAGAAGGGAGCAACAGCAAAAGACTTGAATGAAAGTACAAGACAAAAACCCTAAGAGTCAAACTGTTATGTTAGGGTGAGTTTTAGGAAGTTGCTTTGCTTACAGGCAGATGCCCAAGGAAGGAGCACTTACATTGGTGTGACAGGACAGGCGCCTGCTTCTCTTTTATCAGAACTATGTGACTGGGGATGTGTGGGTAGGTCTGAGGGTCCTGACTTCTGCCATCCACCCATTTTCCATTCTTTCACTCTAACATAAGTCCAAATGGACTTTAAGTGGAGGAAATTCCTCCTACTTTAAGGAATGTCTTTGAATCCCACATTTCAGTTCTACAGCATAGTTTGCATGACAGACACCCTCTCTATTCTCAGCCCCACTGTGTCTCTCCTCACACACCTCTGTGCTCCTCCAAGCCCTCTCTGCCCCAGCCAGGCTACGCAGTGCACAGTGGCACTCTCTGGATCCATCCCAATGTCTGCACCAAGCAAGCTTACTTCTTAAATAGCATAAAAATCAGGGGCTTGAGTATTAATTTCCCCAAGCAGCGAGATACTTAAGAATGTAAAGATAACTGTAAGCCTTGATTATAAAAGATTTACTGCTATTATTAAGGATAAGCATGCCTTTAAAGATCTTGCTGGATCAAGGATGGAGCTCCTCATACACAGTACTATTAACCCTGCAGACTCAGGTGCCTGCTCTGATCCCACACATTGCTAAACACAAGCTCAGGTATTTTCGCTGTTTTCTGCACAACAAAATAATAAGATGCTTTTCAAAGTGAAGGAGTCACCACAGATCACTTTGCTTTTCTACACAAGCACTATTTGAAGGCAGATGAATGTACAGGCAGCCTAGTAACACACTATGAGTGCATCCATAGTTATGGGGAAAAGCCTACGCTCTATGGTATCCCTCTTGGTCGAGGATGTCTGCTTCATGGTCATGGAATGGCATGTGCTGAGTATTTGTACAAGAAGATGGGGATTCAGTTTGCTGAGATATCTTCCACCTCCTATCCCCAAAAATCATGAGCAATGGCACAACAGACATCTTTCCCCTTATATATTCCAGCTCTTTATGAGGTTTCTTTTAATCAGAACAACATGGCTCACTCTGGGTGAGCAGGAAACCCTCCTGATCTCAAGGTCCCAGTTTGGTGTTATTTACTGTTGTGCTTCCCCAGTGCAAACAAGTGGGGTGCTCGACTCTCCCACCACCTGCTCAAAATATGGAAACCCCAACTGCAGAGACTGGGCTCTGCTCAGAGCCTGCACTGTATGTGTGTGCAGAAATTTGCAGTCATCTCTCAGTTCCACAAGTGCCAATACAACTAAAGATGATGAGTGGGGGGAAAAGAGGCAAAACAACTGCTCGCAACTCTGGTGCAACATTTTCACTTACACACCTGAAGGGTTTTCCAAAAGCTGGCAGGTTACTGAAGGGAAAACTGATGTCTGTAGTGATTTATAGAGTAGCTGAGCCTTGAGCAGGGTTCTCGTCCCAGCAGTACCAGCCCTGACAGAGAGGCTGTGCCTTCATCCCCGTTGCCTTCTAACAAGGTAAGAAGATGACATCAGGAGAACAGAGCCAGGTGGGGATACCTACTGACAGCAGCAGCTTCTCTCATCCTCTGTTAAGGGAGCTAAGTAAAGCACTTTTCTATTTCTAGACTGTCTGCTAAATGCAATCAAGACCTAGTACTACAATTAATTGTGTGCAAAGCCAAAAGTACACAGCACCTGCAATTTACTGCTGAAGGGAGAAGTCACTTCCGTGACGCCAAAGGACAAACCCTTGGGAAGGTGCAGAGAGGCCACTCAGCACTTTCTTCTGCCTCCTCCAGCATCAGTAAGGTGTAATCTACTGCAACCCTCTGCAGCAGTCCCCGGGATCTTTTCACAGTTGGAGCACATCCCATTTTAGGCTTTCAAGTGCAGCTTGTATTGATTTGCCTTAACCTGTGTGCCTGAGCTCCCACAATGCAGCCCCATTGGATTTGACTTAATTTAGACCCTGTGAAACTCCAGCCAAAATTCAGGGACTGGAGGGAGAGAGAAGCTGCCCAAAGATCTGGGGACACAGGGCTATAGGGTAGGGAAGCTGTAAGGCAGTTTGTAGGGCAAGCAGTTGTGCTGTCCTTCCACCTTTTATTCAGTTATTATTTCAAAATACAAAACATCTTCACTTCCTCAGGAGTACAGGTATTGCTCCAATACCCCCTCCACCTTCATCTTTACTCTGGCCATAGACAGATCCCTCCAGTCTCAATAACAGATCCCAGGGGTTTATTTTGTTCTGGGAAATGCCAGGTCATGCTGACCAGCTTCACTATGTACAGACAGATTTGTGTGCAGCTGTGTTTCCCTTTGAGCTAAGCAGAATGCAGAATGAAGTCTCACAGGAGCATTGCACTGATGCACATCAAATGGTGCTGAATGTTACCGGGGACTCTACACTTGGGTGCTTCACAGAAACAAACACAATAGGCTGCCAGAGTCAAAATTCCTGAATTAAAAAACCCAAAGTACAAAACCTAAAGAAATCCAGCCACTACTGCTATAAAAAGCAAGGAGTGGACCAGGTATCAATGCCAACTCTTCTGCATTATCTTGTTGAAGACAGACTTGATTTGTCTTTCCCACTAAGCAAGCCCAGGCAGCTGCTGAGACCTGGCACAGTCACAAAGTACAGGTGGAGGCTACTGACCAGCAGTGCTCACACTGTAGGAGCCAATCCTCCAGGAAGAGTCTCACAGTGCATGCCTGACCCAGCTGTGCACAGAACCTGCTGAAGCACCTGGAGCACAAAGGACTCAAATGACCCATTTCTTGGGAGAGTGGACACAGCTCCCCATGCAGAAAAGCCAGTCCTCAGGGCTGCCCCACCTCCTCACAGGGCTGACCCGCAAGGAGGGCTGCCACTCCTGCAAGCAGAAAGAGGGAATCTCCCTAATGTTCTCCCTAGCAAAGCAATGAGACTGCCTTACAAAAAACATGTGTTCTCATACCTTTGCTTCTCTCTACCATCTGCAGCAGTGGTCCCTGCCTGCATGTCTCTGTAGGACAGTCTCCCTTTTTCCAACTGCTCCAAAGACATCATGGGGTTCACCAACCTCCTCCTCAGGACACAATGGGCCTTAGTAAGAGAAACCCCCTTGCTCTGCCTCTGCCACAGGTGATCTGCCTTCCCTGCTGCCCCTTGCATTTCTGGGGGAGTAGAGTCTACAAGAAGACATGAGATCCCTGTTGCCAGAGCACAGTGGGGCTGTGCATGACCAAAGGACAGTTCAATAAACCAGGAGGGTGTTTATGGTCTTTGATGGCAGAGGAAGATGAAGAAT
The DNA here is from genome assembly GCF_963513975.1 of Fringilla coelebs. Classification (NCBI taxonomy): domain Eukaryota; kingdom Metazoa; phylum Chordata; class Aves; order Passeriformes; family Fringillidae; genus Fringilla; species Fringilla coelebs. Next base: position 2,508,915 of record NC_140036.1, on the reverse strand, counting down.
ATCAATCCTTAATGGTGCTGGTCAGCTACTACCTGAATATTGGACAAATGCTTTGCAGACTGCAGTGCTGCCTTTGGAAAATAAGCTAAGAGGAGAGGAGTGAACTGTAGTGGTTTTCATGGAAATGTCCTTGTGGGTTGTGAGTGCTCAGCTTACCAAAAGTGGGTGTGCTGTGATCAGCCCTTCCCCGCTTCAGACTGCAGGAGTGCCATCACTGAAGCTACCAAATACAAACACAGTACCCCAAGTACAACTAATATGAGTGTAACTCTGCCAAGTACATGCTCAGTCTTTAAAAAAAAAAATCTAAATGAAAATATATTCTTGGAGCCTGTGAAGCTATTGTGAACTTTTCTCCTGCTGCTTGTTTTGAAGCCTGTGTGCTCAGTGGTACAGTGACTTAAATGTGATGTTGTACCAGGTGACAATCCCAAGAAACTATGGGAATTGCTGGAATTAGGCAAAAGTGGTTTGACTTACATAGCTCTGTCTGCATCAGTTGTTTACTGTGCCTTCAGACAGCTTAAAGGTTTTATATGGGAACTTTCTTCTGGTGTGGCTGCCCTGGCCTGTGCCTCCATCCTTGCCATTAACTGCTCCTGTGAGTAGTTACTCAACTACCTTGAAGTCTTACTTTTTGTAAAATTTGTTTTGGTTTGCATGTTGGTATGTTGCCCCAACCAGTACTTTGTCCTGTGATCTGTAAACTTCTTGTTCTTTGATGACAGTAGTTGAGAGCCTTGTGTAAGAACAGACAAGTCAGAGGGAAGGAAGGTGAGAGAAGTGACTCTGAGCACTTGAACAGCTATAGGAAAGCTGTGGCTCTAATGCAGGCTAATGCAGCCTTCCCCTCAAGTCAGGCTGAAAAGGCAGGGGAGGCTTCAACAATGAGGTGGAGATGGATGTGTTTCTGAAAGATGAATCTTGCTAGTCTTGTTCTACACAGGTTTCTCTGAAGTAATTCCTTGCTGGTTTGAAATTTAGAAGTGCTTTACCTCAAAACCAATAATTACTCTGTAATTGTCCTGCGAGATGTGGCAAAGGAGAAGACAGCACATAAATTCAAGCACTGCAGTTATCCTTTCAGAGTCTGCATGTTAACTGCACATAGCTGCCTGTGCAGGAGGAGTGGGATAAGCAATGCTGCTGTGCAGGCTGGTAATCCTCCCTGAGGCACCCAGTTTGTCTTAAAAGACTGTGATAAATAATCTAATGAATTGCAGTGATGAAGAGAAATTTCTCCTGGGTAGATAATAATAGGCAATAAGTGCCTAAATACTCGTGAATCAGTTAGAATAAAAATAATTACTCTATTAGTATACCTCATAGGCATATTAAAACCTGCCAAACATCATTATGAGGGAGCATGTGGTAACAACATGAAACTGATACAATATTCAACAGCAGCACTGTAGGAGCTGAAATCCCTCTCCTTCCATGGAGGATGTCAATAAGAACAGAAGTTGGATTTAGGTGCGTTCCACCTGACTGCTTGTTCCCAAAAATAAGCATCTGTAATCTTTCATAGTGTTCAGAGGGAAAGGAAGACATCAATAAGATAAGTCACTTAATTTTTAAAGGCTCTCAGACAAGTGGTTTGTGACAATTTTTTCCACTGCCCATTAGATGACACAGGGGATATATCCTGCAAAATGTCTTCTTGTCTGACTAATCTTTTAAGGCTGTAATTTGGTTCGCCTTGAATGTCGCATTCCAGGAGTTTTAAAGGGAAAACGATGATGGCACTAAAGGATGCGGCTCTTGGGCACGGACGGGACTCGGGCAGCTCTGGCTGTCGGAGGTGCCGTGTCTCCCGACAGCGGGTGGGTAAAGCGCTTCTGCGCCAGGGATCCCACCCCGGCGTGCTCTCTCCTCTCCCTGACGCGGGGCGGGCAGCGGCGCGCACTGAGGCCGGCTCCGCTGCCCCGGCACGCACAGGGGCCGCCGGGGGCCAGGCACCCGCCCGGGGCATAAGAGACGCTTTTAAGGATTGAATTTCTAACAGCAAAGGCGGCTTCAGCGAGAGGCTGAGCCCGCCGGCGAGCCGACAGCCCCCGTACCCCTCCCCTCGGTGGCGGCTCCCCCGCGCCGCGGCCGCCCGCCGGCATCCCCGCCCCGCGCTGCGGAGGAGCGTCCCCCGCCCGCGGCAGGAGCAACCCCGGCTCGGGGCGGAGCGGGGGATTGGCCGGGCCCGGTTACCTGTAGGAGGTGGTGTGGCCGCCGTCCGCCTGCGAGCGCGGCCGGAGCTGCTCGGGGCCGTCGACCGCGGATCTCCCGCCACCGCCGGGCAGGGCGCAGGCGGCGCGTCCCGGGGCGGGCTGGGGGGCGGCCCCGTCCCTCCCGCCGCCGCCGCCACTACTGGCGCTGACCCAGGGGAAGTCGTCCCTCCTCGGGAGGGGCCAGGCTCTGAAGTCCCGCCGGTACTGGGTCTCCGCCACGAAGGGCTCTTCGGCGGCGGCCGCCCGGCTCTTCCTGCGGCCGCTCGGCTTCCCGGCGGCGGGGTCCCGAGGGCGGCGCACCGGGGCGGGCGGACGAGCGCTGCCCCGCGGAGGGGGCCCGCTGCGCTGGGGCGGCCCGTCCTCCTGCTCCTCGATGTCCGAGTAGTTGTGGATGGTGAGCGGCACGGAGAGGTCGGACTTGTCCAGCTGGCTCCAGAAGCGGGCCAAGCAGCACACCCGGCTGATGCAGGGCCAGGCCATGGCCGCGGCCGCAGCCCCCGCCTCGCCCGCAGCGGCGCCCGCGGCTCCGGCGCCCGCAGCCGGCCGCGCTCCCGGCTTCAGCCCTCATCGGCGGCAGCCCCTCCTCCCGCCGCCCCCTTCCCCGGTAACGACACCCCCTCGCCGGGATTACGGCCCGCACACGTGACCCGGCTGCCGGCGGGAGCCCCGTGCAGCTGCGGGGGCTGGCGGCGGTGCAGAGCGTGGGGAGCGCGGCCGGGACCGGACCCCGCCGGGCTGCGTCCCCCGTCTGCCTCCCGGGGAGGGACTGGCTCTACCCCTGCTTCTTCGGGTCCCGGTGTCTGTGGGTGCTTTAGGAGCCGCTCTGTGCCCGGGAGCGCCGTAGCGCGTCCAGTGACGGCACCGGCCAGGCGAGGAACGCTGCTCCGCGCTAGGTGGGTGGTACTGCTCAATTGTACCTTCGAGAGAGCCGTAAACACTTAGGATTAGAGAAAGCGTTTGTATGCGAAACCTGGCGCTTATAAAATAAGTCATCTCCGTGAGAAACAGCAGCATTGCGATGTTGGTTTCCAAGAGCTTCATACAAATCCTCACCTCTCATAGTCCCCCTCCATTCACGTTAAGAGTTTAACCAACTCACTTTTAAAATACTAACTACTGACCAAAACCAAGCATCTATTATATGTCTCAATATAGGACCTACATCTTTTACTGTTTGCTGGAGACTGCAAATTACAGCTTTCCATTTACACATTCAGGTTCAAAACCAAACAGCCCTGGCACAAACCATTGAAACTGACGGAATTACATTAGGAATAAAGTCAGGCTTTTGAAATTTGACATTTTATGGCCGGTAGCCACTTATTACATAATGCTCCTCCACAATTCCCCATTCAGCCGGTTATTACCAAAGCTGAATCTCCCAAAGGGTCACCAAACTGTGAAATGCAATGCTGTAAAAGTGAAGAATGCAGATAAACTGATATGCCACCTATTGGAAAATCTATTAAAAGGCTAACAGGACAGGCATTTCATTTCAGAATATAATAATCCAATTACAGGTGGTTGTCTGATAAGCAAGGGGTAATAGCTTTACATTGAAAGAAGGCAGGTTTAGATTAAATAGTGAAATAAATTTTTCCTAATGAAGGTAGCGAGGAACAGATTGCCCAGAGAAGCTGTGGATTCTCAATCCCTGAAAGTGCCCCAGGCCAGGTTGGATGGGCTTGGAGCAACCTGGGATAGTGGAAGGGTGTCCCTGACCATGGCAGTGGGGTAGAACGTGATGATCTTTAAGGTCCCTTCCAACCCAACCCACACCATTCTGTGAAGCTTTATTAAGAAATTAATTATGCAATGGAATTTTAGAAGGTAATATTTATTGCTTTGTTTCAGCTAAGCAGTTTCTATCCTTGTGTATTAGCACCTCACTTCAGTCCAGATTTACACCTGCTCCTGGGGTGAAGGAGGACTAGAAATGTGCATTGCAGAACCTCTCCTTGAGTGTTTGGCCTCCCTCTGAAACACAATCATGGGAAAAAAATAAATTCCTTTGCAGATGTTCCTGTTGTCCTAAATATCTCATTTAGCACTTGCCCCTGCTGCTACCAGTTTTGATTTCACCATCCCCCCTCCTCATGTCAGCTGGGGCAAGGTGACTCAGAAATGTCGGGTAAAAACATTTTAATCCCAACACAGAACTCTTGTCCAATACTATATAGGCTATTGGATGCTGTGTTTCATTTGCTGTCTGAAGACTCCACAAATGTAATTCTACTTTTAGGAATATCCAGGGAGACATTTATTAATTTTCTCCTGATCTTGGTTTTCTGGAACTGCTCTATGTTGTAATTTTTAAAAAATAAATCATATCTGGTAAAGAGAAACAGACTTTACAGTCATGGGAGAAAAGAGAACATCTGCTTTATCATGTTACCACTGGCACAGTACAAATGATGCTCTGATCCTTGTTCCTAGGCCTGACTTAGCAAAATCCTTTGGCAAATAAATCGGATGTCTCTGCTCATCCTGTGCCTGACGCTTCCTAGTACTGAGTTCAGCTCTGGCACTGTATGTCTCTGAGCCCACCTACAGCATCAGGGAGTGCTTTGAGCAGCTGCTCATCACAGCTTGTAGGATGAAATTGGCACAAAGGCTAACTCAGACAGGAAAACCAGAAGATGCTGGATGAGATTAAAAAGTTGTCTGCATTTAGAAGATTTGTCATGATTAAAAGCTTGGGAGGAGGAGGGGTGGAATACTGCAACACTAAGACAAAAGCCATCAAATCAGAAAGCAAAACAGCTTGCTGCCAGGAATGGGGGCTGAAAGCTCAGTTTTAACACTAAAATGAAATTTCAATAGAGTAGATCACTGAAACAAATTATTCCTTAAACATGGCAAGGCCAAAGTAGACTTTAAAGCCACTGAAAAAGGATGAAGAATTGTGTCTCTACATGATTAACCACAGCTTTATACTTACTGCTGTTTTCTTACACAAACACTAGCTGTTGTCTCTGCCAAGTGTCCACATAATCAGCACATTGTATTTTTATTCACAATAATCTCTTTGAAAGGGAGGGGAAAGTCTTTCCATGTGGTTGGTTTTGTTTTAGGTAATTGGTTCTTTTTGTTGTTTTTTTTCCTAGGGTTGGATTTTGGGCTTTTTCTGTCATTCTTCCAACTTCTTTTTCAGTCAAAGGTGTGACTAAATGCTGAGACACTGACAGGTGCTGATGCCACATTTTGCAAGAAGTGCACATTTGCTTGCCAGAAAGGTCTCTTATGTACTCTAGTGAGCTCTTGTAACTTCAGGGCATTCCTCATCTCGGTGACTTGAGAATTGGTTTTCCTATTGCGCTTTTAAAGTAATTTTGTACAGAAAAGATAGTTTGTCTTTCCCAGAAAATGCTACAGAAAGGCTCAGGTGCAAAATTACATGAAACCCACTGATTAGCCACTGCTTGGTGAAGATTTTTGTACAACCTTACATAGGGCACACACCTCTAGGGCCTCTATAAATGAGGAAAATTGAGATACTGAACAGCCTTTAGAGGGGTGAGTGCTCTTATGTCTAAAGTTAAGGTGAAGCTTAGGCACGAGACCCTCAAACCACAGCCACTGGCTGGAAAGCTGGTGACTTCCAAACCTTTGTGGCAGTTCCAGGATGTTTTTTTCAGGCACTTTGAGTCCCTTCCTGCAAGCTGAAAGAGTGCAGCAACACACTGCAGGGAGGTCTAACACAGCACAAGTGGGAATTCACTCTCTGCAGGTGATACAGGGCCAGGAGGTACTGGTGCTATGTTGAAGAACTTAAATGCAACTTTGGCTTATCCTACTAGACCTGTAAAATATAATGTTCTTGAGGTTTAATACACTCTATTTCCTGCAGCATTACTCACTGCTGCTTTCAGCCAGGATCTCTGAAAAACTCTCAGCAAATAGATAATTGTTAAAGAGACTAGGTAAAAGTTGTTGAGTGGACAAGAGGCAACACAAGGAAGAAAAACAGGGAGAAAAAAGGAGTGGACAAACACAATAGATGCAAAGCCAGCATGTGAAGTAGTCTGAGGTATGCCTTTTGAGCTTCTCTGGCATGAAATGCTCCCTTAGGACAAGCCTGCTCAGAGGCCATCATCTGCTGCTGCTGGCTTCTCCAAGCCTGTGCTGTGCTCTCACCATGTGTTCCGCTGCCCTCTCTCTGCTGCAGGCAGGGCTGCACTGTGGCTGAAGCTCTGGGAACTGCCATGCTTGGCCAGAATACCACAGTAGAGAGCAGGAAAGGGGACTAAGTGATAGACTGGAAACTGAATGCCAGAAAACTCCAGGAGCAGAGCAAAAGAATATTAGCTACTCCAACTCCTTCATTTTTAAGTGTTTATATTGACAGGCACATGAACTTACAAATCCTCAAGTGCCTCATTTTTCTAATGAGGAGAAAAAAATTAAACAAGCACTGACCTGGACAGGGAGTTGACACCAATTTTATACTCCATCATTTATTAAAACTGGTGCCACTTAGCATTATGCATTCCCTTTCCCCACAGAAAATTTATTTCACATGAGGCACTGCTATAACGTAAAAACATCTACAAAGTTGCTTCTTACAAATGCAATATGTTCTTTGGCAGGTCAGTCCATGTGGAAGGACTAACTCAGGAAAGAGTTAGGGCTTGAAGCCACCAGCTTGTGTCTGGGCAGATTCCTCAGCCTTTTGCAATGGGTTCAGTATCATCCTTGCATGACAGGCACAGAGTAGCAGCACACCCCAAATCCAGTTTTTACTTGTAAAATTGGTCATGGTACTACCCTCAGGTTTACTTAAGCAGTTACTTCTGTTTACAGCATTGCTGATCTCAGGCACCTCATCTATTTTTGCTGAAGCTGCTTATTTTCTAAAACTGGCAGATTCTGAACAAGATGTTACAGAATTAAAGTTCTTAGAAAAACCTTAAAGAAAACTAACAATACAGCACAGCTTAAAGAATACCCCTCTACCCCACCCCCAAATCAATGAAGTGAAATAATACAGAAAGGAGTGTAACTCATGGTAGAATATCAAAAACCACAGTATGTCATTCTTCCCCTGCATGTAATTAAGAAAAGGATATATCATTGTAGTAAAATCTAATGAGATCTAAAAGCTTGTTGGAACTCAACAGAAATGAAAACCACAAGTTGAATAAGCCACAGGTGACAAAGCTGGACCGTCAAACCAGTACATAAGCCTTGGCAAACAATCCACTATTGCTTCATGTATTTCACGTTTCAAATCAAACAAGACAACTGCCTCACTTCATCCAATATTTTCAACTACAAAAACCACTGAACTTCACCATATTAGCCTTATTTGAGTCCCCTTTCCTAGAGTCCCTTCTAGGAAAGCACCTTGTATTGTCTGGCAGACATTAGGGGTCTGTGTGATCCATTACCTTCCTCAGTTCTGAAAATGTTGATCTTCCTAAGTATTAACCAGTTGCATCCCATTTTAATTTTTTTTTTAACAGAGATTTAGGTCATTTAATTGAAAAACATATTTTATTCTGCCTTTAAAAAGGTAATGCAGACTGTTACTTCAGAAAGCAATAGGATAAAAACCTTTATTGTTCCACCTTTGAAAGAGTTCATTTTCTATGGGTATGAATTTTTGTAACATAATTTTGTTACATTAGAAACTTCAGCTCCTTAGAGGCTTAATGTGGAGTAGCAAAAAAACCTTCAAAACCAATTCAATCCCATGTCTTCAAGTAAGATACCACTTGGGCACAAGGAATCTCTAGGATTGGAATCAGTTAGATCTTCCACCTCCTCCCTTTCCTGTGTTCTTTGTCCTCATTTCATGCCAAGCTTTCACCAGTGGTTCTCTGTTCTTCCATATGAGCTCGTGGCCATAAGTCACATACCACCTGGGAAAGAAAGTCATTGTTAAAGTTAACTGTGACTTCCCTCTGCATCTGAGGGAAAACCAAGGAAATACTCAGTGTAAGAGACAAGATAAACTAAGGCACAAAGGACAATGTGCTTGGAAAACAGCAGGTGAGCCACTCATTTTCTTGACTGCAAAAGTCAACTTTGTTGTTCTTGTTTGTCTCAGTCCTGAGAATGAATCGTTTTCCTGCCTTTAATTTCAAGCTCTTGTGATTTCTACTTAGAAAGGCATAAAAAATTATCTCCATATAAAAGACTTAAAACAGTTGTGTTGCTTGTGCTGATCCTCACTGACAACACCAAGAAAAGTGTTCTTTCTTCTCCTATATAAACACAACTGCCCCATAAAGAACAACCATGTTCCATTCAAAATGAATCTTCTTCTATATGCACCTAAAGACTGATCTATCAAAGTGTTCTAGTTTTGTTTATATTCACAGACAATTATATATGCTAATACATGAATATCAACATAAGTGATTAAGCAAGTGGAGAACAATGAGGGGAAGCAACCACATGGAAATAGGGTGAAAGTTCTCTCCCAAGCCCAACTCCACACCTGAATCCTGAGGAAAAAAAGCACTTTTCTGTGAGCCAGGAGCCAGTGAACTGGCCATCCCTTTGAATCATACTGCTGCTTTCTGAAGTAGGAAGCACTTTAGAAAATCCTTTGGCCACTTTGTATAGAAAATACTTTGGCCATTCAACATAGGTCCTAAATAAGGCCCTTTATCTTTTAGGATGAAGTGACCAAAATCATCACGGAGTAAAACAAACAGGTAAAACATATGTAGGTGAGGAAAGCAAGAAACTTGCCAACTCCAGACCATTTTTACTGCAACTGCTATCCTCTTTTAATATGTAAATCTGCCTTACCAATACAGACTGCTCCTTCATCACAATGAACAAGCTGATTCAGATCCCTCAGGACAGCAAGCAGTTATGAATCAGCAAGACTACATCAGATGCATTTGTGATACCAGAGACAGGGAGAAAGGGACACTGTACAGCACAGAGCTTACTGACACCAAAGCCAAGAAACAGGAAACTATTTGGTCTACTAGCTGGTTTGCCTTTAAGTCTGGCCTAGTGAAATCTAAGGTAGCCTTTTCAAACGCCTACATAAAATATTACAAAATGCACTTAGCAATAGGTGTGCAATTTGGTAGAAGGGGAAAAATTCAATGTGGTTCAAACATGTAACAATACAGACCTGTTTCCTACAGACTTGTTTCTAGTAGTTCTTACTAATTAGGAAGAACTAATTTACTAATTTGTCCCCACAAAGGCAATACAGCAACACTGAGAAAACTGCACTAGAGGCTGCTTAAAGGAATTTGGCCTGAGCTTTTACTAACTCTGTAGCTCTCTGTAAATTGGCAATTAGAGGAAAAAGACTGACACAAAGACATTTTTTTAGCTCTTTAAAGTTATTTTAATTTGTCCATTTTGTCTTTTGTGGGAATCTTTTCTGCCCTGTGACTCTCTTCAGTGTGCTGGCAAGTGCAGGACAGAAACAGCCAGCCCAGGTTAGAGGACCACCTGACATTTAATCCATTATTCTAAGGCAGTTCAGCTCAATTCTTTCAGTTCATCAGTTAACAATGTTTTCCATAAAATTTTACAGCACTAAAAGGGTAACAGTGAATTGTACTCATTGCTAGTTAAGACAACTTTACAGGAAAAAACCCACACTTCAGCAATGTAGGAAGAGAGAAAAATACAGGATTATTTTAAATACAAAACAGCATTAATAAATACAGACTTACATTCCAAAGAGAGCTCCCCCAAGGTGTGCAGCATGGTCAAAAAGTCTCCAGCCTAAAACAAGCCCTGCAGTGTCAAATGCAATTATGGCTTTTAAAGCCTAGAAAGGAGAGAACATGGAATGGACAGGATCAGTCACAGCATAAAATGGCCAATGATAACAGTTTTATATTCTAACACAGTGCAAAAACTTGGAATCAAAAACATCCTACAGATTTTATATCAAAGAAATTACTGTAAAAAATGTTTTAAAACAAGAGACTCAGTCTCCAGTTGTATTGTGCTGTCAAAATACAGATGTGAGCAGATACAGAATAGTGCAGGGTGGGAATGTGTCCTTTTTGAACACTCAGCCTTTTCCAATCTTCATTTCTAAAGCTACAAATACATTCCAAACTTGGGTCAGGAGGAAACAAAAATTACTTAAAAGAGTCCATGCTATAAAAGACACCACAAAAAGTGTAATCGCAACATTCTCATTATCTAATTCTGATATAGCTTAGATTTATGTGCATCTGTGCTCCTGAACACAGCCCTCTAGTGGATGGAACATGTGGGGCAGCATCCTTGTTATCTGATATAAATATTTGTTGGAAGGCAGAAAATCAGGATGGTAGTGAAAAACTCCACAGCAGAGCACCACAAGCTGCTGGTGTATCATCTTCAGGAGACACAGACACCAAAACTGTCAATAAACAAGATTTTACTAAATGCCTCATTTCATAAAGACTGACAGATTTAATGCTAGGATGAAATGGTACTTTAGGCAGGATTTGTTTCCTTAAGCATGGGTGTTAGAATAGAAGCTCCATTGCTACACTGGCTTGTTTAATTTGAAAGCTCATTACAGTATAGGTAAGGTAGATTATTAAAGGACTCAGTAAAGTTTAGATAAACAATTACACAATTATATAGTTGTGCCAAAATCATTCCAATGTTTCTACTGCAATAGCTGATATTGCTCTTGTTTTGCAGTGAGCACTTGCTCATGGCAATGCTCTCTGTGGCTCTGCCTGTATTTCCACCCTGGCCATCTTTTTAAAGAAAGATGCAGTTAAGGGGCAGCATGCAAAAAAACCCCCAAAAAACCCAGGTCAACCCAAGCAGAAGTGCAAGAAAAACATGAAGGCTACATCTAAGAATGTCTGTTCAAATCTATAAGCTTCACTTACAAAGAGTATTACATCTCATGATCTTGGAATGGCCTGGCTTAACTGCTTTAAGCAGTAAAACACCTTTAAGTAGTGGACCAAACATGATTAACTTATTAAAGCAAGTTGAGATATACATGAGAAGCTTTTCTTAAATGTGGCAGTGGATGTGCAAAAAAGAACTTAATGAAACAGAAAAAAAAAAGGAGTCTTAGTACTACACAGGAAGATAAATCTTAGTAGCCTACTTCTAATTGCAACAGTGTTCCTAAAAGTATCAAAAGATGATAAGAGAAGGCAAATGTTCCTCCAGGGCTGGAATATAATCTCGAGAAGTGAAATTCTGTGTTTCTCATTTTGATAATTTTTTCTTTAAAGACCACCTACCAGTTTTACAGCAGCCTGTTTCAAGTGCTGCTATAAAAATATTACCCATCAGAAAGAAGAGGATGTGTATGTAGGTTTCCTCAGACAGGTGAACCTGACTCCCTCCCAGCTGCTTTCACTTCTTGGGATTAGATCTGAAACAGACCCATTTAGGATAATTCTGAATTCACACTATGCTGTAATGACTCTGCTGGGCTGCACCAATTCAGAATCGATCCCTGGGACTTCCATGACCCCTCTTCTCTTTCAAAATAAATTTAACAGCTCAGAAACACAGAGGAAGAGGACACATGCTCAGATACTGAAGAGGTAGGGGGAAATGTTTGGAGAGTAGCATTTCTTTGAAGTTCAAAGGCACTTACACTTCCTGCTGTAAATGTGAACATTGGAAGAAGTATGATGGCCAGTTTTGCTTCTGGCATCTTCGTACACACGGCTGCAAGGACAGTCATTATAGCTCCTGACTGGAAACAGGAAAATACATCAAAGCAAGCTAAGATGTTACATAAGGGATAATATATTTTTCTGCATGTGAACCTGTTTTCCTTTTAGCTTTTATTTTCAAATGCAGCCCTGTGGTAAAACTCAAAGTACAAAGCACCACTGAAAAGTTCCAAATAAAAATAAAACAAGACACCACTATTAAATTTCAGTATGTGGAATTATAAATACTGGGGAAAAACATCCTTCAAACCTCTTATATAATTAAGAAACAGACTCCTGAATTTAAGATAATGATATCTGGAAATGTGCTTTTTCCCAAGTAAGCCCTAGAAATCTAATATTTATTAATCAAGCACAGAAGAAGCTAAACACTCTGAAGCTTGTACACAACCAAGGAAAATAACAGAAGGACCGGAACAAAAACCTTTTGTCAATGAAACAAGTAATTCCCTGGACTGTATTAAATTTGCCATAGGGTTTTGTATCCCTGAAATAATCTCAGTGGAAAGGCTCTGAATGCAGTAAACTAATGCAATGTGTGGTAATTTCAGTAAACTCAGATCAGTAAGACTAAGGGAAAATAACTGCTCCAGGTATAATTCATTCATAAGACAAAGGGACAATACACATACAGCATTTTCAAAAGTTCTAACTTCAGCACAGCTAAACAGTTTTTTTCATTCTAACAGAATAATGAGAATCTGACTTTGGGCTTTTATCAAAATTATTTAGTTTAGTAAGTTAAGCCTTTAAAACCTGGTAAATGCTTAGGTTAACCTCAAATTTAACGCAAGTTTAGTGTTTTAAAACGTTGTACTACCAAAAACACTTGGAAAGAACTGGCAGCTACAGAAGCTCCTCAGCCTGCCTCATATCGTTCATCGGGTGAGACATTTGGCAGGAGTGCTGCCCTTCCTGCACAGCATGCCCTACAACTTCCACTGGGATCACATGCTGAGTTTGATTGTCTGATTACATTATCTCTTTCCAAAGTATTCTATTTTTAATTAGAGAAGACTGCTACACAATTACGAAATACCATTTTTGCAATTAAAAAGTTACATAACTGATCTGCTCAGGGACAAGAGCTCCTGCAGTTCAGGACTCATTTACAGCCCTCAGCATTAAGTGGTGTTAGTTCTGGGCAGCTGCTGCAGCAGAGGGAACATATCTGAAGAACAGACAAGCTGTTGCACAGGAGAACCAGTTCAGGAGAACCAGTTCATGCCTGGTTACTTGATTGTGGTAAACCTTTCTAGTTTCCATTACCCCATATATACTCTTGGCTTTTAAAGAAAGAATACAGCAGGTTTTCAAATTGCCTTCAAAGACCATGATCAGTCTCTCATATTCCAAGATACTTACAGCTCCAAGGGATGGTTCAAACCTTCCCGTGGCCATTTTAGCGACGTAACTGACAAAAGTGGAGATAACCCCTGAAAAAGAGAAATTACTACTGGAAATGATGGCAGCAATGCAGACCAGCATCACAAAGTACAAATTCACTGTCATCTTTTGTCACAAAAATTCCAAGAGACTGTATTAACAGCTGTTTTATTTTGGTAGTAAAGCACAAATTAAAACCAGATATGGTTTTATCATATTTCAAAGCCCAGTATCTTAAACCCACCAAAAATCTGTATGACAGCAAAGTAGTACTGCCTTTAGTATAAAGCAATGTGTGGGACTGAACAATGGCCATCTGTCATCATATATCTATTAACCAAGCACACATTTTACTTGTATGAACACATATTTCTATTTTTTAAGTGCTGTAAATATATACATATATTTAACATTACCAGCAGAAAGATATACTGCAATGAACTGCTCACAGCCCAGAAGAGAGACAATGCTGCTGGAAAAGCTCCATAGAACATACATATTTGCTGCCATGTGGAAGAGAGAGAAGTGACTAAACGTAGAGAGCAGCATGGGAGAACACAGGGCTCCTACAAAAGAGAAAAGCAATGCACATGAAGTCAGTATTTTAATTTGCTTCAACTTACATGTGATGTAGACTAGAAATGTATCAAGAGACGCTATAGGATAATTATGCCTAGATTCTCAAATACAAACTAGGAAATAAACCCAGCAATGAAACAAATTTCAAATTCCAAGCAATGCCTTTTGGAAAGGTAGAACATATTTCCCAAGATTTGCAAGCTGTAATAACAGTTACCTACTGGGGATTGTTTCATAGAAAACATTATCTTATGATATGTGTCCTATGCTTTGAAAAAAAAAAAGGCATTTCATTTATATATGTATATGGTGAAGGATTTTTAATACATGAGCAGCCATATAAAATAAATTTGCAACAAAGATGAACTCAGAGAAAAAACAGTTTTCCTTTTTGAAAAAGCTACTAGCTCTCCTGACTGAAATGGCAGCCTTGAAAATGCAAACAAACCAATTAGCAGGTTTGAAGGTCAACATTATTTAAAATAGGAGTGTTTGGGGTGACATGCTCAGATCTGGGTAGCAGATCTTTAGCGCTGAAGTGTGTGGGGGAACTGGTTGAGTTTCCACTTTTTCAGCAGAAATTAAGAGGTAGCAGGAAGTACCTTCCAAACACATTAGTCTCCTTGTCCTTTTAATTCTTTTCTCTGCTGTAGAAATGGAACCCCATTTTTCTGCCATTAAATACTACTAAATTTTTTTCCTAGGTTAATATCTTCAGCACGTTTCACTTACAGTGAAAGCCAAGTTGGTGCTTGGGTTTGTTTGGGTTTTCTTAATGTGACTGAAAGCACAGCTTTGAAGCAAGGACTCTGTACACAACCTACAGACTAATCCTTGTCTACTGATGAAAGCACACATGCACATGACCGATGATGGTTCTATCTGCATCCCACAGAACATTAAAGGGGGGAAATAATCACATTTGAGTCGAGTTTATGAATGGCATTATGTAGTACAGCTTATTTTCCTCCCTCACTCAGTGGCTTGATTTGCACTCTGTCCAAGAAAGCAGTTTGGCTGATGTCACTGGGAAAAAGCACCTCTCACCTTTATTCAGGCAGGAGCTGCATCCCACTGCACGCAGAAAAAGGCCAGATAGCAGGCAACAGTTTTGATGTCACAATATTTAGAAAAGCACCAGTTGTGTTTGTTTTAAAAAATCAGATCCATTACTCCTGACATTCTTCCCCTCAAACCATTTCCTGCCTAGATGGAATAATGTGTTTGAGCATGACTGAGATTGCTTGTGGGTGATGGAGCTCTAAGTAAGCCACACGCCACCTGAGCCTTCTGCAGTATCATCAGAGGTTCTATTACATCTCTGTGTAGGAAAGGCATCCAATTATTGCTCACTTACTGGAGGATGGATTTGAGGTGAAATATGTAAACATAATCCGTCTCATGCCAGGCAGTCTCCACAAACAGAACACAAAGACATTTGCAGCTATAATACCTATCAAGAGGGGAAAAGAAAGTACAAAAGCAAATTACCAATGTAATACACCATAATGCTTACTGAAAGCAAGGTTTTAAAAAGACAGCTTGTAGAATTGTACTTTTTCTTCACAATTCCATTAAAAGCAGTATCCACTTCTTCTTTGTACACAGTTTAGAAAAAGCAATGAAAAACACTGAAAGCTACATTTATATAGTGGAAGTCTTTCAGAAATATGACATTTAATTGCAACTGTTCTGACACACAGTGTAATGAATCCAACAGTCCCCAAAGATCTGTGCTGAGAAGGTTCAAGCTATGGTTTCAAACTGCTATATTCTATTGCAGAATCAATGAAAAATGAGCCAGCTAAGAGGTCCCATTTCCTGCCTCTCTTGCTATTTATTTCTAAATGCCACTGATCTACTGCACAGTTGCATTTAACTGCACAAGAGGAGAGGACTGGGGGAACCATACAAATACACAGTACATATCCTGTCCATTTCTGGGGGGGTAGTTTTGGTTTTAAGAAAACTGTAAAGC
Source organism: Fringilla coelebs (assembly GCF_963513975.1). Taxonomy (NCBI): domain Eukaryota; kingdom Metazoa; phylum Chordata; class Aves; order Passeriformes; family Fringillidae; genus Fringilla; species Fringilla coelebs. The sequence continues at coordinate 2,493,118 of NC_140036.1, read as the reverse complement.
TGAATTGGCTTTGTGACCTTTGGGAGACAGCAAATGCACAGCTTTTTACTTCACAGATGTTATTGCTATCTTACTTTACTTTGAGTAGGAGTGTAAATTACTGGAAACATAATGAAGATGTATTATTTCTTGTTTAAAGTGCCTTCTCTATTTCTGTCCAAGCATTAAGGTATTTAAAATGTTTTATAATAGCTGGAAACATGAAAGGTGAAAATAACTGTTAAATGGCATTTAAGTAACCTTACACTAACAACCTGCTAATACAGATTCAGTAAATACTTAATGTAAAATATGTACCAGGAGATAGGGCTCAGCTATTGGATTTAAATCAAGTTCTCATCAATTTTGTTTCACACATTTATCTCAGGGATTTCAACTGGTATTAGGCTAACCAATCAAAACTACATTATAACCAAAGGAAAGCTCAAAGGCTAATTTTTTGCTACTTTCCATATGTCATACTGGAAATATGTAATTATTCCCACATTTCAGTGGAATATATCCACCTATTTCTTCCAAAAGCATTTGCTGTTTTTCATAATTCGTGAGCAAAATATTGCTGGGGGAGGATTCTACTTAATCCTCCACACTCTCTCACTGAGAGGCACAGAAACTTCTTTAAGGCATACAAAAAATAGTTTGAGAGAAGGACTGGTAGCAGAAATAGTGTATGTGCAGGTGTAAATTTACACATGCTTTGTGCCCAACAACCTAAACACGGTATGAAAGCCATCTGTTTTAATATACTGTACCTGTTTGCCATATTTCTCTTCCTGTGAATGTCTAATACTTGTAAGCTAACACAAACCTGTCACAGTCCGCTGACCCTCAGTCAGGTTATTCCACCAGTTGTTAACCTGGAACAGAATTGTTGTCCATCAATGCCACCATGAAGCACTTGCAATTTCAGAAACAGCCATGTAAAACTTATATGTTTTTAAGAATGGAAAGCATTGGTTTGAAATCTGTGAAGTAAATAGGTTTCAATTTTTTTGATTTCCGATTGCTTTAGCTTTTCAAGTTGACATTTCCTTGCTGAAACAGCTATCTACCCTCCTTTTCATAAAATACCCCAAAATATGGATGAAGAGTTTCTCCAAAAAGAATGGGGTTATATCCTTTTGTACAACTCCAGTGGGTTTACCCTGCTTGCATTAAAAAAAGATCTAGCCCATAATGCTGACTTTAGCAGATTAGCCAAAGTTAGCATAAATCCTGCCTCAACTAAGCCTCACCCTAATGCTGTCTAACATCACACCACCCACCTTTGAGTGATTCCACTTTTGTGCCAGGATCACTTTTGCAGAGGTGGCTCACAAGATGTGGAATCCATTCCCCCTTGCGTCCAGTTCACCCAGCCCTCCTCCAAGTTTAAAACCCCTGAAAAAGTTTATTTTGAGTGCAGTCAGCCCACAGACAAATTGCACCCCCCTTTCCCTTCCTCAGCTTTTGTAATCATTTTGGACATATATTTTGTTGCTACCTCATTGACCTTCCAACCATATTGATGGGGACAATGCCATAAAAACTATCTGCAGGTTGGAGGCAGGGGATGTAATGCTGTACGAAAGAAAGTATTCACTGTTTGATATCAAAGTAACAAATTCATTGCATTTTTTGTTTAATTCTCTGGCAGAGGATATTCTTCACTATAGGAACACAGAACAGGTATGATTTTTCTAAAATACAAGGATTATATGCCCTCAGAAACAACAGGGAGAAGCCTCAACTCTTAGAAATAGAACTTACCCATTGAAGATGGGGATTGGGAGTTTAAGCCTATTAACAACAGGGCAGTTTAGTTTTCTTTTTTGGATAGCTAATCACCAGATCTTCCCCTTCAGATTTTGAAGGAAAACAAAAGTGTAAAGACATAATTATTTAAAAATATTAAAGCTGATCATAATCTCCCCTGCAGTTCATATACACCAAGCAAGAAAGTATGCTGGGATAAAGGTAATTTTCTTTCTAGCAGCTTATACATGGCTCTGTCTTTCAGATTTCTGACCAAGGCAGCACTGATAACATACTAATGTTTTTCTCATTGTCTGGGGGACTGGTCTTTCCACAGGAGATTGTGAGTGACTACCTATGCATCACTTGTTTTCTTCCCTCTTCTCACACTCACTAAACAATTTTTTGGTGATTGTTTTATCTTAACTCCCAAAAGTTTTCTTGCTTTTCTTCTTCTCCCAGCCCACTGGGGGTTTGTGGGGGCTGTGAGTGAGGAGCCACATGGAGCTGTGCTGCCCACCAGAGTTATCCCACATGCCCATTTCCACAGCAGTGCTGGTGTGCACCATACACATTAGAAAAACAGCTCCTGTGTGTCCTACCCAGGATCCCAAGCCTCTCCAGCTCCATGCTCAGCTCTACTTCCCTTGGACAAGGAGACCTGAAAAAGTATCAAGCCTGGTCTATCACAAGCCAGGAGTAACCAAAACAAGTGTAAACATACATGAATGTTTAGGTTAGGTTTAACTATACTTAATTAAAAACTTAAATGACTGATATTTTTGGGATGCCAATTAAATTTATAACAAATCTTGCAGCACTTATTTTGTTCTCGCTGCACAAACTTAAAAGTACTTGTGTGGAAATGAGCTCTTAAAAGTAAAAAAAGCTCTCTAAAACCTTGCATTTTTAAGGGTTTAGAGGCTGAAAATACAAATGCATTTCAGAAGCCAGAGAACTGAAAAGCCTTAAGCATAAGATTGAGAATTTAATCTAGATTGGTCCTCTGGAAATTCATGTTCACTTTTGAGAGCGCTTAAGATAAAGCAAGGACATTTGTTGGGTTTTTTTTAATGGTGAAAAAGCAAATGGTACCTAGTTTAGAAGAACAAATTCCTACTCCTGACCTCTCTTTCCTGCAGGTCTAGGTGAAGATGGTATTTTTTTCTATTTTTCCACTATAACCTTCACAATGATATTGAGTTACAGTTTTCTAGAACTAAGTCTATCAGTTTTCCTTGAAAGTCAACTTATCTACTGTAATTTTTTGAGAAGCCAATATTTCAGCAAGTTCCAAATCAGCAAAACCAGGACAAGTATCAGTTGTACAAACGATGCTCACAGCAGAGCAGACGCAGCTGTGCCTGGCAGTGCCGCAGGGCTCGGCCCCTGTGCGAGCAGCCCGGGCCCGGCTCTGCGTACCTGCTTTCTGAAGTCGCCTCTCTTCTGCGGCCGCATTTTATCCATCCAGTCCGCTCGAGCCTCCTCAAAGTAGGTCTGGACGCGCGACTTGAGCGACTCATACTGCCAGATGGCGGCGGAGCCGAAGGCCGAGCCTGTGAACTGGGGATACCGGAGAGGCTCAGTGACCGCCCCGAGACCCCAGCCGGGCACACCCCGGCTAATGCCGCACCCCGAGCACCGCAGCGGGACCTGTGGCACTGCTGACTAGCGGGACTCATAGCATGACACAGCCCTAAGGCTGGAAAACCCCTTTAAGAGCATGAGTCCAAATGTCAAGCCAGCACCATCACAGAGTTCACCACGTCCTCGAGTACATCCACGTGTTTTTTGAACACTTCCAGGGATGGGGACTCCACTACTGCTCTCAGCAACCTGTTTCAACGCTTTGCAACCCCTTCTGTTGTTTTTTTCCCCCCTAACATCTAATCGAAATTTCTCAATTGTGCATCTCAAGGCCATTTCTTCAGGTTTACTGGATGCTCAGTGTCATGAGCTGATTTGCTTTGTCAAAAAGGTTCACAAACAAAAGTGGTCAATGAAATTACTAAGTTCACCGAAATGGAATGAAACTGTCATACCTTTACAGTATTTCCATTGATTTAGCTGCAGTTACTTTGTATTAGCTCATTATAACGCTACAGTATTTGGCCAAGAACCTTGCGTTAACTTTGAAGAACTGAGAAGCGAAGTCCAGGGAGGAATCATTCCCCTGAGACAGACAGAATACGCTCCTTACCGACCCACTCTCCCAGCCGTGCACAGCACCCGGCCCAGGAGCCACTTACCCCTACGGTGAACAGGAGCGGCTTCACCAGGCGGCGCGGCGAGGGGCGGCCGGCGGCGGTGCTGGGTGACGGCGGGTAGAGGCTGCGGCGCGGCAGCGGCGGGCCGGGCCGCGCCTCGGCGGCGGCTGCCGGGGGCTCCTCGGGCCGCGGCCGCGCCCGGCGGAAACCCCGCCGCGGCTGCAGCAGCAGCAGCGCCAGCCTGCGGGGGAAACATGCGAACCGTCAGCACCGCCCGCCCCAGCCGTCTCTGCCCTCCCTTGCCCTCCCCGTCCCTGGCCGTGCCGGCGGCACCTGTGCGGCCGCGGACCCCCGGCGCGGGCCCAGCACCGCCACGCCATGTTGGCGCTTCCCCGAGCGCTTCCGGGGCAGCCGGCCGACATCTTCCCGCCGATGGCGGGCGAGCCGCTCGGTCACCGCATAGCAAAGGGCGAGCGCGGCTCCCGCAGCTCCTGGGCCGCTCGGCGGGTGGATGGGCGCCCGCGCAGCTCCCGGTGCCGCCGCCGGGGCTCGGCGGGCAGCGCCGCCGGGTCGGAGCCTCCCCGAGGCCGCCATGTCGGGTGGGTGGTGCCTGCTCCGCCGCCATGATGAGCGTGGCAGCGCCCTCACCGCCCCGGCCCCTTGGTGAGCAGCGCTGGTGCCGTGAGGTCGGGGCTGCCGTGGTTTCACCGCATCAAATATGCTCAGTTGGACGGCACCCACAAGGATCATCGAGTCCAACTACTGGCTCTTCGCAGGACCATCCCTAAGAATCCCACTGTGTACCCCTGAGTGTTGTCCAAATGCTCCTTGAACTCTGTAAGCCGTGGTTATGTGGCCGCTTCCTTGGGGAGCCTATTCCAGTGCCCATCCACCCTCTGAATGAAGAACCTTTCTCTAATAGCCAACCTAAACCTACCCCGACACAATTTCAGGCCATTCCCTGGGTTCTGTCACCACAGCTCAGTGCCTGCCCTTCCTCTTCCTCTCACGAGGAAGTTGCCATGAGGTCTCCTCTAGGCTGAACAGACCAAATGTCCTCAGCTTCTTCTCATATGGCTTCTCAAGGCTCTTCTCCATGCTTGTGGCCCTCCTGTGGACACTCTGGAATAGCTTAATATATTTTTTATATTGTGGTGCCCAAAACTCCCCCCAGGCCTCGAGGTGAGGCCGTCTCTGAGCAGAGCAGACCGCAACAATGTCCACGCTGGCCTGACTGGCGATGCTGTGCCTGCTGCTCCCCAGGACACAGTTGGCCTTCCTGGTTGCCAGGACACTGCTGATTCATATTAAACTTTCATATTCAACTTGCCAATGACCAGGAGCCCCAGCTCCCTTTCCACAGCACTGCTTTCCAGGATCTTGTTCCCCAGTTTGTAGGTACATTGGGGCTGTCCCATCCCAGGTGCAGAATCCAGCACTTTCCCTTTCTAAGCCTCACACAGCTGGTGTTTGCCCAGCCCTCTGATTTATCAAGGTCTCTCTGCAGGGCTCATTTATTGTACTGCCCTCTAGAAGCCTTATGGGATAGACAGAGCTTGTCTCTTCCTAACCTGCAGCAGCCCAGGAGGCGAGGTGGAGACCGGAGCTGCTGCCTCAGCATTGCCTTGCTCCGTGTGTGTTTCCACATCACCTTGCACACCTCAGCACCTTCCCTCCCTGGGCTCCTCTGCCCTGCCCCGCCTCACTCCACCCCACCTTACCTCACCTCGCCTCACTGCTCCAGCAAAGGGCTGCTGGGTGACCAGATTCCCACCCCACCACCTCCTTCAGGTCTGTTCCCTGTATCTGTATCAAGAATAGTTTAGCCAGCAGGACCAGGGAAGTGATCATTCCCTGTACTCAGCATGGGTGAAGCCACACCTCGAGTTCTGCATGCAGTTTTGGGCTCCTCACTTTAAAAAGGGCATTGAGGTGCTGGAACGTGTCCAGCAAAGGGCACCAAGGCTTGTGAGAGGTTTAGAACACTTCTCTGATGAGGAGTGGCTGAGGGAGCCGGGGTTGTTCAGTCTCCAGGAGCTCAGGAGGGACCTCCTTGCTCTGTACAACTCTGTACAACTCCCTGGCAGGAGGCTGTAGTGAGATGGGACTGGTCTCTTCTGCCATGTCTGCCGTGAGAGGACCAGAGGAAATGGCTTTAAGCAGAGGTGGGAGAATCAAATTAAATATTAAAACATATTTTTCCCTGTTCAGGGGGTCAGGCATCAGAACAGGTTGCCAGGGAGGTGGTGGAGTCCTTACCCTGGAGGTGCTCAAAAGCTGTCTGGACATGGAGCTGGGTGATGTGATCTAGGGGCTTAGGGGTACAGGACCAGTGCTGTGGGGGACAGTTGGACTGGATGATCTGAAAAGTCTCTTCCAACCTTGGTGATTCTATGATTCTATAGTTACCCACACATGCCTGAGCAGGTGCTACAGTTGCAGCTGTGGTGCCCCTGCTGCCAGCCAGGGTGCCTGCTCTCTGGCACTGTGCTGCTCTTCCCAGCACCATCTCCATGCCAGCAAAGCTCTGCAGGGCTGGAGAGCTGGGTTAGCAGAGAACAGTCCACTGTACACACTGCCAGCCTCCTGAAATTAAATGGGAAAACAAAAGAGGTGTGTGCTTTGAAAGTAGCTTGTAAGTCTGAAGAAGCTGTGTGCACCTTCCTGGTTGCCTGTTTTGCCATGGACATACTCATGGGACAGCAAAGCCTCCTACACAATGCCAGACACCCCTGGGCCACCAGACTGAGTGCAGGGCTGCCAAAATCCAGCAGCAGAAAAAAACAGAGGTTTATCTCAAGGGTGCACGTGGAGGACAAGAGGCAGCAGTCACGTATTGCAGCAGGAAAAGTTCTGCACAGGTGAGCGGAACACGCTCCACAGGAGAGTGTTGTGCAAATTCCAGCTCTGGAGACTCCTCTGTTGTGACTGGATCAGGCTTGGGTGACCTGAGCCAGCCCTGAAACTCTGCTTTAGTGGGAGCTTGGCATCCATGTGGCCCCAAGTTATTTTGTAGTTCATTATGTGAAAGCAAAGTTAATAGCAAGATGAGAGTGATCTGCATAGTATAATTGCAAGTGACTATAAGACTGATTGTTTATTAAGATGTTATGACAACTTCAGGAGCAAAGTTACTAAGTCATATTCTTTGGAAGTGGTAGGAAATGAACTAACATTGTTCCTCTTTTTTTTTCCCCCCCTAACTAATAGTGAAAAGAGTTTGCCTTCTTATCCCAAGGTCAGACTCTGACGAGAAAAAACCTGTGAGCTGTGGTGGGAAACTGCTCTAAGTAGTTTAGTACCATATTTAAATTTGCATTTTATCTCTCTCTGATTGCGCTGGTGGCCATGGGTCAGCCTCAGAATTTGCCTGAACTAAGTGATTAGTAGGTTCAAAGACATGTTGCTGATGTTAGAAATGTATATATATAAATGGAAACCAGTGTTGTAATCAATGCTCTTTCCCTGTTTTTCTATGTAACAAAATAAAAAAGAAGTAAAAGAGGTTTTTAACTTTCCATTTTAGACTCTTTTACCACTCATTTTTGCTTCCAACAGCCTTATCAGGAGTAATTTGTTTATTTAAGTGACTTCAATATTTTTCTTTGCTAACCCTTCCTCTGCTGTGTTCAAACCTCATGTATTTTGGCTGGGCTGTTTTTAATGTTGTTATAGTGATCCTTTTTGCTCCCCCAGGGTTTGTTTTTATCACATTACAGCTCTTACTTGCATATAGCCTGTATGTGTACTTTGAGAGGGAAGATGCTCTGGACTTTGTGTATTTATTCCTTTTTGGTTTATTGTCATTCTCCTTTGGACAGTTGCAATGCATATTTGCTATCAGCTGTGCTATCACCTCAAACTTCTAAACATGGCACTGTGTGACAGCTGGTATAACCAGGTCCTGTAGGGCAGGGAGTCCATGGGATGGGCTGCAAGGGGATGGATGTGCTGTTGGAATAAAGTAGGATCTGGACAGTCCTATGGGGTTTGTGTGGTAGAAACAGGGCCAGGAAGGGGTGATGAGGGAGGAAGGCAAAGAGAGGAGGAAGTGCAGCAGCAAAGTGGCTGCAGAGCTGTCCCAGGCTGCCAGGTCCTTCAGCTGTGAGCCCAGGAGCTCTGTCCTGCCTCAGGCCATGGCTGCAGTCACAAACAGTTTGGGTTGTTAATGTCATCCACTGGACAGGGGTCCAGCTGCATATTTCTTCTTCAGGATCCTAAAACAAATGCATAAAGAAATTCAGGTAAACCAGAGGTGGAAGTTGCAGCAATGTTTCTGCAGTGCTTGGCACTCTGATGGTGCTTGGGCAGCTCAGTGGCCCTGACAAAGCAAATTATATGCCAAGTTAAGCTGAGTATATTTGGTACTAATTTGCATTATTTCCTGATAATTTCAACATGCCCGATCTTTTTGTAACAGTTGGACAGAGTTGTGCCCTGGGTCCTTGATTTTTAGAATGGGACAAAGGTCCTGAGGACTACAAAACTTTTATTTGGGTGACTGAACCAGTCTTCACAAATTGCTGACACGACTATCTTGCAGGAAGGTAGAGAAAACGGATTAAAAACATACCATAAACGTGAGTATCAAAATTTATCTTGCTTTTTGTATTGGTAGATATTGTAATTGGGAGATGAACAATTTACTAAAGCATTTGATAGTTTTCATTTCTAAATGAATTTTGAGTTAGCAAACAAATAACAAATGGATGAAACATTGCAAATTAAAATTAGAGAATTCTTTGATTGTCTCCTGTGGTTTTGCTCTGTTTGCATTATTTTATGGTAAACGTGAACAATAATAAAAGTTTTCCTAAGGAAAAAAAAGTATAGAATATTCAATTATTCCAGTTACTTGATGGAATTTAGATTTCACCTCTACAGTTCCCTACAGTTTCTCTACAGTGATACATTATGTTGTAGGTGGACATGTTTTTTAGTGTTTTTGCAAAGGTCAGGCTTGTGTAAAGGTAACTCCATACACCGTGTCTGTATGAACTGTTTTAACAGGTTTTACCAGAAATTTTGGGGAACATCTTTGAAGAAAATTTCTGTCACAATGGTGTCATCCTGTCAACAGATTTGTGCATTGCTGCTGGCTTTAGCAGGATTCACTACATCACTTGTTACTACCATGTCCAGCAGTTGGAAAGTTTTGGACTCCACAACAGAGCTGGTTACTGCAGACTGGGTTTCTGAAGGACTTTGGATGGACTGTGCAGCAACTGCTGATAGATCAGTACAGTGCAAGAAATTTCTCTACATGCTGAGTTCAGACCGTAAGTGAACTCAGTGGTCCTGGCATATGTTCATAAAATCCAAGGATGGGGTTTTGTTCCTTCTTTCTGTGTTAGCAGACTGGGGGGAACAGAGTGCAATTGTCCCAGAGAGCACTGTAGTTCTCTGTGCTTTATTTCCATTTGCCTTCTTCTCCATCACTGTCTCTCACTGAATTAAAATAACTCGCAACTTTCAATTTTGTTTCTCAATGTGGCATGCTGCCTTATGTATACAAAAGAATGAGAAGGGTTAGGGCAAGATAAAATCCCTGTATATCAAAACCTGTCTCTGGTACGATGACATACCAAAAAAAGCATTGCAGCCAAAATTCAGCCTAAGGATTGCAGGGTTGCACATGTGTGTGCTTTAGCACAATGCCACCTGTGTCCCTGCATCTTTGTGCTGGGATATCAGGGAACAGCCACGCACTGGAGGTGTCAGAACAGCTCAGTATGGCCAAATCCTGTAGGGGTTGCAGACAGTTTAAAGGGCCACCATGAAACTAATGTTTCACCCTGCAGTTCAGCTCAGTCACTGCTGTGGCTTTGCTGCCCTCTCTGGTGTGTGGACATAGAGGTGTGGGTGATATACAGTAAATCTGAGAATTTAAAAAAAAAAATTCTGGAAGAAATAGCATCTTTTCACTCAACTTAGTTCTTTGATACAAGCAGATCATAGTTCCATGAGCACTGGTATTTGTTTGTGCTTTGGTGTGAGACAGGCAATTATTAGATATTCCAGAACTGATTTGATACTTTGTGCTAAACCTGTGTACCTGGGTATTTTTTCTCAAATTTCTCAGAGGTGGTGAGCTTAGACTAAAATACGTCAGTGCAATGGATGCTTCTGTTTTCTAGGGTCAACCATGCCAGCAGGGTAGTTTATCTGCAGCTAGAAAGAGAAGAAATGTCTCAGTGGAGGCTGGAAAGTATTTGTTTGAATCATTCTGGATTTTAAAAATATCTTTCTGTAAACACTGTCTTTATGGTAAAGGACTAGGAAGGACTGACATTGAAGTTCTTTCCTCAGCAGACTGACTGTAGAAACAGTAACACTATAGCCTTTGGAAATAGTATTTTGTTACGCTTTCTGTCTTGAACAGAACCTTGCATTTATTCTTTTACAACTTTCAGTTTTGTGCAGTCACTTTATCAGTGATGTTAATATCATTTCTTCAAGTCTTCTGTGCTTTATCGGTTCCTGATTGCTGTCATTGCTATTTGTCTGGACTCTTCCAGCAGTTTTATTCTGAATGTGCAGTGCTTAAACCTTAAAAATATCACGTGTCACAGACTATGAACCTTGATTTTCTTGACACAGATGTGGACTTCCTTGGAGTCAGAGCTGCCTAACTGTAAGGCAGATCTCTAAAGAGTGAGAATTTAACTATCAAGATGCAGCATGTTCATGGTTCTTCTGCAGGTTCTCCTCACTTTGGTGGCCTCATCTGCCTTCATAATGAGGAGGCCAGCTTAAGTATCAGCATCCCATAATGAGGCCAGAGTTTGTAGCCTCAAAAGGAGGCTAATCACATCCTTCCAAGGATTTTAAAAACATTGCTCATTGCATTGGGGGCAATGTCAGCTTTTCACATCATCCTGATACCTGTTCATCTCCTCTCCAGGGCCTCCTGTGTGTAGGTACCAGGATGCCTTACGTTTCTTGAAATCAGAGTGATGAGATGGGGTCAACAATGACAGCATTTGGTTCAGCTGACTGGGTTAGAGCAAGCCCAAAGGAAAGCTCCCAAGCTGTGGAAGGTGCTGATGTGAAGCTGTCAACACCAGCTCTTAAGCCCTGCTGATGCAGAGCCTCTTGCAGAGCAGTACTGGCTGTTCTGCCCATTGCCTGACAAGCCACATTTTACAAAATTTACTGAAGAATAGCCTTATGGTCTTTAACACATTGGAGAGTGATTTCCTGAAGGGAATTATTAAAATGCCTAGTTCTATATAGGAAAACTCATGCATTCAGGTCTGCAGTTCAATCTTTTCTGTTTATATGTGTGCTTTATGACTGCCTGTTGAAATACATTTCTTAACTAGGAAGAGATTTTTTAAAATCTCTTCTTTGTTTTTTATTTCTATCCTTGGCAGCAGTATAACAGCTGTGGACACTTGTTTCAAGGTCCCAACTATCTCACCTTTCAAAGTGCTGTCAGCAGAAGTGATTGCTGAGATCACCAGCATAGCACCAGGATATGGGGAAATTAGCTGGAAACTTTTGGAAGGGCTTTTAATGAAATGCAGATACTCCAGGGTACTGGTACAGTGTGTTCATTTCACTATGCCATCATTTTTCAAGTTGCAGTGACTAAGCAGAAGGAGGGAATTTTTAACAGTCACCTGAGATCAATTCTTACCATACACTATCTGGTTTCCTTAAAAGATTGCCAAATCTGGTCTTGTTTAAATCAGTGGCAATGATCCTCTTGACTGCCACAGGAACCAAAATGTCATAGTGGCACTGGAATACCCTTTGGCAGCTGAACCTACCAGCCTACAGCATCAGCTGAAAGTGAGAGTGAATTTTGATGAAAAGCAACAAATACCTGTTAGGGACAAGTTGGGGCTCTCTCAAAGGCTAATCCTTCCCCTAGTGTTTACATAAATGCTGTGAAACTGTTACCATGTTGCATCATAGCAGAATTATTTTATGAAGAAACTCTGACTCCATTTCCTGGAGATAAGAGCAGGTTATCACTGCAAAAGATGGTTAACCATGTTTGGATCCACAAATACTTTAATGTATTAACATGAGTGGGTGATGTGAATTGAGGCTACGATTCTATCTAGTCAAGAGCAGAGGCAACTAAACTGAATTTAGCATATGCTTTGCCTAGAATAGCTTTTTTATTACTCCTAAGGTATCCTAACAAACAGATGCAATTTGCTGAGATGTATTATTTTTCTTATATTTGTCCTTGATTTTATTCCTTTTGAGACAGGTCTGTCACACTAGCTCCTTCATTTCCCTACATTTCAATTCCATGGCACATACATTATTGCAATTTTAATACATTGTATAATTGTACAGTGGAAGTAGGATGGTTTTTAAGACTGAATGTGTTTAGCTGTAGATCAATAGACAGTAAAATATTAATGGAAACTACTCATCCATAAACTTTACCTTCCTGAAAGAAGCTGGCAGTACAGTTGATGTGGATTACTTACGACCATAACTCCAAAAACTGCTGAATTTTCTAGCAGAAGTATAAAGATTCTGTTCTCAAACTGGTTTCTGTTTGAACCCTCAAGAGAATATTACACAAAAGCTCATTGATTTGACAGCAAAAATAAAATTACAAGCAATCTTAAACTAGTGCAAAATCTAGTTGACTTCAGAAAAGAGACAGAAATAAAATATTTGCCTATAATTACAAGGTATTTTGTAGAAATACTGACTGGACTTTCTAGGCTGAGAAAAAGAATAGGCTCATTTTTCACTTCCTATTAGAAAAAGAATTAATGTGGTCACTTTTTTTACATGTTAATATCTTTATCATGAACTGCTCCCACTTCTTATTGTCATGCTCACTAAGCCTTATCTATGGGGAGAGGGGAAAGAGCAAAGAGCAAAGGTAGACTCATTTTGGAGCGAAACCCAGAGATAAAACAGCAAGGAGGCTTCTGAAAGGCTTCACTTGATTGTAATCTAATTATAAGGACATTTAACTGTTACTACTCACAACATGACTGCTACATTGGAAATTGTTGGTTTTGTTTTGTGCTTGGGTGGGTTGGCAGTTATTGGAGCTACTTTGCCAAATAATTACTGGAAAGTCTCCAGTCTCCATGGTTCTGTGATCACAACATCTACGTTGTTTGAAAACCTGTGGAAGAGCTGTGCAACAGACAGCACTGGAGTATCCAACTGCAGGGATTTTGACTCTATGCTTGCACTGCCTGGTAGGTGACTTTGTGCAGCCTTGTTTATATTGCTTAAAAACTTATTGGCAAAAAGTAGTAAGGCTTTTGTTTTAATAATCTGGTAATACTGGAAAATAACTGGCCAAGAAGGACTTTGTGGGCTGAAGTAATAAAAGTCTCTCAAGCAGCAGAATGTGTCAAGGAAAGGCTGTAAACTAAGGCAAATGAAGTCGGTTGATCAAGCATTTAACAAGCATTTAAAGTGGGTTGTAATCTCTTCTCTAGCATCTCGTGGAATGTCTTAGGAGGAGACATTTTTTAACTATTTATTTATTTATTTGGGATTATTGTATAGACTTTATTTTGCAATACTTCATAGCTAATGTACCATAGCTGGAGTTTTTTCATGTAATAGGAAACACGGGTTTTAGCTGAGAAGTGGTAGTGGTTTTTGTGAGTTGACACTGAAAATTGTAGATAATCCAATAAACACATGATAATATGTTGTACATATTATATTAGAAGTTATAGAAGGAATATATGCTATAAATTAATATATTGTTAGGCTTGTCAACTAATGCTAACTACTGTCAGTTAGTTAACTGACAGTAACTAAAGTCTATTTGGATGTGGTTTTAAATATCAAGAAATTCAGATCTGCTGGCCCCTGTCCTCTGCATCAGTCTTCATCATAATTGTGGTTGTCCTCAAATGCTCAGCTAGGTGATAGTCTGTGGATAGTAAGCATGTTTATAGACAGTAAAGATATTTTTTTATTAATCTGGAATCAAATTCAGTATATAGATACTTATTTGGAATAAAAATGCCTTCCTTTTAGCTGAATCTGCCCTAGGAGGTGGCTAAACTAAATAGGTAGGAGGATATTCCTAAACTGAAGAATGTGTAATAGTGGATTAGTGGGAATGAGGTGTTAAATTCACTTTCTCCCTAAATCTCAAGTAAAGGCTTGTTGTTGACCAGCTCTAACACTTGCATAGCAATTCTCTGAAACTGTGTCCAGTTAGGGAATAAACCTTTCAGTCTTCTCTAACAATTGCTTTTAGAGTGTGTGTTAAAGAGGAACATCACCCTGTTTAAGCATTTTAGCCTCAGTAACAGCAGGATCATTCCACCAGACATTAGTCTCTGCAGATCACTTATGTCAGTGTGTACCAGCCCTGCTGGGTTAGTAGTTGGATTTGATGATCTGAGAGATCTTTGCCAGCCTTAATGATTCTGTGATTTTATCTGGTTCTTGTAAAAACCACTCCAAAGGCTGGTTTGTAGCTTACTGCCAGTGACCCCAGGCAGCATCTTGTCATTGATGTGTTCACATGGGGTGAGTGTGTGCAGATTTGGGCCATGGGCCTGCAGGAGATCAGCATCTGGAGAAAAAAAGAGGGTCTGAAAGAACCTGGTGGGGGTCAGAAAAGAGCACCACGAGTGTTAGAGCAAACAGAACAGAAGGCAGGCAACAGCAGGGCTCCTGAGAGCTGCAGATAACAACATAGAGTCAGCAGGAAGGAGAAAAGTGGGGCCAGAAAGTAAATGACAGGGACAGGCTCTGAAGTGATTTTGTGAAGATTGGCTTTGGTCAGTTGAAGAGGAGATCAGTCCTGCAGTCCTGCAGTATAGTTGAGGGGTAAAGGCAGGGGGAATCAGAAGGGAAAACTTGCAAAACTTTGAAGATAAAACATTTTTAGAAAGGAAAGCTGAAAAAGAGAAGTCAGAAAGACACTGGATGGTAGTAACAGTTGAAAGAACAGCTGGGCAAAGCAGGAAGGGGGAAGAAAATGGGTTTTGCAACAAGGGCTCAGCAGTGGGACCTCTGAGAAACATCCATAGTGCTTGCAGATATGAACAAGGCAGATTAAAAATTACCATGGTCAGTTTAGGCGTGTTTCAAATTCCTGTTCAGAAACCTAACTGAAACTGCTGCCAGGATGCCAGGGGCTGGAGGGAGGGCAAAGAGGAAAAACAAAAGTGTCTTTGTTACCTCTCATCAGAAGGTCAATGAAGATTTTCCTTGAAAGTTTCCTCATTGGCAATTGAGCTATGGAATAGTTTTGGCTTTTGCTTTATGTATGAGAAAAGTCAGACTTGGTTCTTCTTTTAAACCAATTTAATGCTTTTGAGTTCACTATACCATTAATCTAAATGACAAGTATTTGAAGTGAGCAGCTTTTAAAATGCAATATTGAACAAGACTGAAACCATGATTGGCTAGTCTACTGTCTCTCTAGTCACAACTAAGTCAAACATTTGATATAACTACTGGCCAAAGCTTTGCAAACTCTTTTTTTTTTCTCTTCCCCGTCTTTTTAAAGTTCTATAGGTGTTTTTTCCAATGACAGGATTTGGGGATAATTTCTTACAATTGGTGTGAACTAATAAAATGCACTGACTTTGTATCTTGTTAAATAAGCTAAGTGCAATATAAAAATTTGAGTTTTCTGAATTGTGAACTAAGGTCTTCAGTGAAGGCTGTTGAGGTTATAGTATTGTGGTACAGTTGTATGAAATCCCTTTCCCATTGGATTGCAAGAAAAGCTATGCTTGTGTGTCCTGGAAAGATATGGGGAGTCCCATCTAACACTGCAGGAGTCACCAGGAGCTGAAATGTGAGTTGTTGGACCCTGCAGGGTGATCAGCCTGGTGAAAGATCCCAAACCTGAAAGCAGCATTGTTGAGTACTTACCTCAATAGTATCTTCTGCAGGCAAAAACCTTGAACTGTTAGTGGCATTTTGAGGGGTCTTTCCACTTTTACTACTGTCTTCATTTTTTTCCATGAAAGTTTAAAATTAGTGCTTAACAAAGCATTAACTCCTCAAATGATTTTAGCCTTTAATTCTGTATATTTATCTCATGGGTGCTTATTGCTACCTTTGGTAACTCTTAAGCTGGTAGGACCAATACTCTTAGGCCACATTAGGCTGAGTTAGAGTGTGAGCATCACTTTTCCTTCTGTCTCTCTGTCTGATTTTTGTTGTCTGGAGACAGACAGAACTAGTCCAGCAGGTTATTGTGGTCTGGGAGCAAGAGCTTGAATGCTGGCATCAATGATGTGAGTGTCCAGTTGGAATCAGATCTGACCCTTCTGACATGTGATTAAAACTGTAGAGTCATAAAATCATTTAGGTTGGAAGAGAACTTAATCAAGTTAACAAAGTTAGCAGTTGTGACCCTGCCAGGTTGTGACGTTTGACGTGTTTATCTCACAACAAAGGTGCCGAAATGCCACTTGACGTGGAGCCTGCCAAATGCAGGACCCCAAAGTCCCCATGTGACCTTCTTTCTTAGGCTTAGATTAATAATCTAGTCCTGTTTTTTGTGCAATTGATACCTAGATGTGAAGAGCAGGAGCTTAAAGGATGCAGAATTCCCTGGTATGTGCCCACAGCAGCTGTAACCTCTCCACAGGAGAGTGCCTTAGGGAGGAGAGCAGCCCTCTGACACACTCACCCCGGTTTGTTACACTGAGTTTGAAGTGCTCTGCTAACTTGAGCACCATTCTTTGCCATCTCTCCCTGGAAGCAGCAAAGCTGGCACCTTTCTCCAGTTCCTCAGTAGTGCCAGAGCCTTGCACAGCTTGACTATCACCTGGATTTCAGATGTGTCCTGTGCACTCAGCTGTACACGTGTCAGGAATTCAGAAGCACTTGTGAGTAGGAGACTGCTTCCTGCTCCTGCAAATGACCATGTACACCACTAGGCATTTTCACAGGAATGTAAGGGATGAGTGGCTTGCTGTAGTTCTTCAGACACAAGAAGACACAAGAAGATTTACTGAGCTTATAAAGTGTAGCATCGTTCAACTCTCAAATCTGTCTGACTTGAAGACTAAACACACTTGGGTTTGGAGGCTTCTCTGAGCCATGTGACAAAGTTGGACAAGATTCACTCATTACTGCACCTGTTACTTTTGTCACTTCCTCTAATCACTTTTATTTCTTTCAGCACAAGGTTAATGTAATTTCTGTACAGATCCTGATTTGTTTTCTCTTTTTCTGTCTCAGCTCACATTCAGGCATGCCGTGCCCTGATGATTACTTCCATCCTTTTGGGATTTGTTGCTGCAGTCCTCTCACTGCTTGGTATGAAGTGCACAAACATTGGGTTGAGTGATGAAGATGGAAAAATGAAGTTTACTGTCACAGGAGGATTTCTTTTTATTTTAGGAGGTAATATTGAAACTGAAATGAGAGCACTATTGATATTTTGTATGGCTTTCACAGCCAGACTAAATGAAATAAACAAACAAACGTTCTTGGTTTAAATCTGTTACGGCCATTAAAGGAATCATTCACCTGTGTGCTTTTTCTGGTAGGTCTCTGCTCCATGGTGGCTGTTTCTTGGTATGCTGCAATGGTTACTGCTCAGTTTTTTAACCAACTGTATGCTGGAACCAAGTAAGTTCATGTGTCTGTCATACCAAACTCCATTGTGTGTTGGACAGCTGCACTAACCTCAGCTGCTCCAGAGTTTCAGAACCTGGATGGATCCCATTATCCAGTCCTACAGGAGGGAAAAATTGTATCCAGGGAATATTTTCACCTCAGAGATGTTGGGGGCAAGGGAGGAGAGTTCTTTTCCGGAAGAGTTAGTGAACAGGAGAGGAATACCAACCCCACATCTGAGGGGGTATTGTACTAATTCCATTTTCTTGAGAGACTCAATTAAGTGTGTATCTCAATGTTATAAAGAAGACAAGGTAAAAATTCTTAATCTACTTTGGCATTTAGACCAAAAAAGGTACAAAACTCAAGTTCTGACTAGAATAAAGTACCTCAGATGCACATGCAAGGGAAAATCGCCTGCAAAGCAGCTTGAGCTTTATGCTAGTGACGTGCAGAGAAATCTGCTGCCTGTCTTATATATATATTAACAGCTCAACATTTGTTTCCCTTAATGAGTTAAAACAAGGCAAAACCTGTGGGATTATCAGCTAGTGCAGTTGCATACAAACAAGTTTGGAGGTATGAAAGCCCTTGCTCTTTGTCTGATATAAAAGTAACAGTTGTCAAAACCAAATGGCAGCTTATGGCACCTTATCTAGGTGTCCTGTTTAGGAATGAGGAACAAGGGTAGAGGTGACTGTGCCTCTCCTTCAGAGAGGGGGAAAAGGAGAGGGAAACCTTGTCCGTGGAATATGAGACCTCTCTAATATACTTCTACCAAGTATATAAATCATTGATCAGTAAACTATAAATTGTTAGTTGCTAGGCTCATATTTGAAGTGTTTGGTAAAGTTCCCACCCAGGAATCAGTTCAGGGAAGTCAGAGGTGACGTGCTTTGTGATAAATCAAAGTACTTTAAGCAGTTGCTTTTGTTGTTTGTCAGTTTCCCCTGCGTTTTCAATGAAGTGCTTAGAAATAAATTGTATTTGTGCAGTTACTTTTTGTTGCTTTATATCCCCTTGAGAGAACTATATGAAGGGTAATAAATGCATCAGAGAGCTGAAACAACTGTCGATAAGGAATTTCGGTTAGTCGGATAGTTGGTGTGTTTGATAGTTACCTGCTATAGCTTTGGGGCTTCATCATCAATGCCTGTTAATCAGTTACCAGATGGTTTGCATTCAGTAGCTAAAGAATTTATTTTTTTTCATATCTCAATGTCATGTTTAAGCTATTGATTTACTGAGCATTCTTGATTGAGTAAGTTTGATGATTGGTAAAGCTGAACATGCAGCCTGTGGGACAATTTTAAATTCACTTGCATGCCAGTATTGATCTTCACTCTTAACAGACTGGCAAATCTGGTTTTTCAGATTGCATTTTTTTGGTCTGACTTCAGCAAATTAGTGAAGTTGACCTCTGCTGATTCTTAGAGGAGTTTCTCCTACAGCTCTGAAGGCAAACTAAATTCTTCTGCAGATGTCTCCTACATACTTTGCTTTAAAATAACATTCTACAGCATTCTTGTCTGTAGGTGACTGGTGAGCAGAAACAATTGCAGGCACTGGGCAATGTGCAATTTGTACTTCTGGGCTTGTTTGATAATGACTCTCTGCCTGTTCCATGTTTGGAAGTACCTAAACCAGTGGAAACCTTGTGGCTCCCACGTGTGATGAGGCACAGAGAGCTGTGAACCTGTGTAAACCTCTGAATCCCTCCTGTTAGCAATGAGCTCCAGGGTCAGAACCTCTGACACTTTTAAATAATTGTGTTTCCAAGTGGAAAGAAAACACAAATCTCTGGTTCCATGGTACCTTCAATGCAGTCCAGGACACTTATTTTGCCCTTATATTTGGTAGCTCAGACCAGACATGTACAGGTGGATTGTGGATACAGTTTTTGTCTGAGCATGAAAATTTGTTTTCCTCTTTTTATGAAACTCCTGCCAGACTCTTCCAGACTCAGTTGTGTCTAGTCTTTGGAACAAATTCACTATCAATTAATTTCTTGGACTGGACGGGGGTTTCCTGAAAGGTATAGTTTCATCCTGTAAAATAGGGAACTATTCTTTTTCAGCCTGGGACATTCATAAATGCCTTTCAGCCATACAACCACAGAGGGCGCTGAATATCCTTTAGGGTATCTAAGTTTGAAAACTAGCCCTATTCAACCAGCTACTTGTAAGTGACCTAGTGTGATGTCCATAGAAAACTGATGTCTGTGGTCAGCCTTCTCTTAGCATATAGACAGTAAGATCTGAATCATTCAGTTGCACAAAATCCTTTCAGTGACACAGCCAATAAAAGGGCAAAATAAGTTTTGTGGATTGCACAGAAGCTATGTCATTCTTATTTATTATCAATAATTTGTTAAATATTGTTAAATTATTTATTGCTACTTATCTTTATGTTGCTTAGTACTCTCTGTACTGTTAGTAATTTGGTAGAACAGCTCTATACAAATAAGTTTTACTGAGCAGACTCAAAGCCAGATCTGTTCTCTGTTACCTGTTGAAGTGCCTTTCAGTCAGCTGATTTCTATGCAAATTAGAAGTTGTTTGCATGGCTTTGTGATCCTGTTTTAAGTTGTTTCCATAAATTCTTTCATGTTTCAGGTATGAACTAGGAGAAGCTCTGTACTTAGGCTGGACTGGATCTATCCTTTATATACTTGGTGGGATCATACTGACCTGTTCATGCAGAGGGAAGGAAAAACAGAATTACAGGTAATCTTGGATTTGCCAGTTGAAGGAGTAGCTGTCAATCACACACCACTTTCTACCTGGGCACTATTCTGTCTCTCTCTCACCCCCTGGTATAAATTTGTATAACTTACAGTGCTATGGCACATCACAGACTGGTGATAGCAGGGGATGCTGTACCAAACATTTACCTCCCAGACAGGGTGCTTTATGCATCACCATCAGCAGTCACCTTTAACTTGTATTTGGTAATTCTGGGCACTGCTGATAGTGAAAATGTGCATGGTGAAAGAGGAAACTGTCACCAAAAGAAAAGTATATAAAACCCATAATGTATTAGGACCCAGTTTCTCTGCAGTACTCACTGTGAATAAAATATTCAAACACTGTTCAATTTGTAGAAAGTGTAAAGGCATTTCCTAAAGCACATGGAATTGATCACTAGAAACATGTTTTTTTCCTTGTTCTTTATGGAAATATCTTGTTGCACATCAAATCAGGAAAGGTGAAATTTCTGGCCTCAATATTTAACCTTCCCTCCCTTCTTGTTTCAGTCTTCAATTTTGACACATACAGAAGGCCTCTTTTTGAAGGAGAGGGATGAAACAGGCAGAAACAGCAGAGGTCCATGTCTACCAGAGCTCAAATAGCTTGGAGGCTTTATTAGCTGAGCTTGAGAGGGTTATAATATGGAAGGAAGAAGCATATTCACTGTTGGTCTATTTAATCTTAGGAAAATTATATGAATATGTAGTGAGTGTTCCTCTGGTACTTCATTGCCTAATCTGAAACCATTTCAATTTTATGGTAATATTTCATCACCCACATTGGACTTTAGATCTTGCTCACCTTACTTTGATACAAAGTACCAAATGCCCTGAAATGTCATGAAAATCAGGTAAAACTGATCTATGAAATAGAAGTTCAACATGATGGATGATAGTTGAAGGGGTTGGGTGAAGATACTTCTGTTTTCTTTCTTTGTCATCTTATTCCTGTATTTAAACCTGCAGCTTGTACAAAGGTGCTGAGGGCTTCTGCTTTAGGGCCTTGACTGAAATGCCTGGAGGAAGAGCACATGTGAGTGAGGAATCCAGAGGGTGGTGAGGTGATGAGAGATGCTGTGCAGCCCATCAGGGACCCCATCTATATTAGCTACCAGAACAATGAGAACAGGAGGCCTCTTGGATACAAAGCTAACTGAGGAACTTCTAAGTATCTGAAACCATGGGCATGTGTCTAATACCTATTATTTTGTATGTTTTTTTCTTGATTTACAGTCCCAAGAAGTATGCATATTCAGCAGCCCAGGCAACTTCTCAGCCACACATGTACCCCAGGAGCTCTGAGACTGTCATAAGCAACAAGGAGTATGTCTGAGCTTCCAGCCTGCATCACCTGTAGTGTTAGTGGCTTATGAACTCCAATAAGGAAGTGAACTACTTCTTTATTCTGGTTCCAAGTTGCAATCCTATGCCCTAATTTGGAGCAGTACCAGGAGGAGGTATGGCTTTCAATGTAAATAGCAATGGTTTTCAGATGTAAATAGCTTTCAACAGAAGATGCTGTGACGTGAAATCCTGTGGCATGAAGGTTTTCTGCATGCTGAGAAGCCTGGTAAAATTTAACCAGAGTGCAGTATATGCTGACACTCAAGAGCAATGGTTCCTATTTCAGCTGACTCAAACATGTGGAACTGATAGCTGTATCTGACTGCAAGTTCATATGCCTCACAGTTAAAAATGTGTTTTGTTTTCATTAATGTTTAGCTTCCTTCTTTTGTTTAGCAGCTTAAGCTTTTGACAAGAAATAAACTTTGTTCCACAGACAAACAGATTTTTTGAGAAGTGGAATTCTCTAATAAGGATCTTATGTTATACTGAAATTCTTATTATATATGATAGTCAAGGTTTATAAAAGCTACAAAAATGTTTCTAGCAAACCTGCTAGAATCACCTTCAAATCTGCAGATGTGCAACAAATTTCTTGTTGGCTGTAATGCAGATACGGAAGATGAACAATACAGAATGAACAAAACACAGCTGGGAGTGGAGAGAGCATCTGGTGCAAAAATGCCTTGTGGTAACTAAGAAAATGACAGCCTAAAATTTTTATTTTTATTTCTATGGTTTCAGCTTTTAAAACAACACTACTTTAACTTTGAGCAGTGTTTAACTTTGGAACTTGTACTGCATCTGAATTGTCTAATTCATGTAATTCCCCAGTGGTTTGATTTTCTGTCATTGTTCCATCATTAGAATTTCTGCCTTAAACTACTCCACTGCTGGGAGCATATGTTTACCTTGTGTGAGCACTTAGGCAGATGGCAGTGAGCTAACTTTACTTTGTATTTATGCTTTCAGCAAGGTGGAATGGAATTTCACCCTGAGGTTCTCAGGTTCCATAACTTGTCCCTTTTAAATTACAGATGTGTTCATGCAGTTTGACAAAACTCTGTTTTGAATGGCTAATAATAAACACGTGGCAGTCTGATCTGGAAGTTTCATGCCCAATAGATAATTTCAGAGGGCAACCTGTAAGCAGTCTCAGCAGAAATGATTTGGCCATGCTGCTTGCATGCAGGAACAGCTGACTTGTAAACTGACACATTAAGGCACGAAGTGGGCCCTGTTAGACTGAGTAAGTAAAGCTAAAAGGAGTGGTGATTACTTCTAGGTTGCCAGTGTCATCTTCTTCCCTCCGCTATCATCTGCAGTTTTTAAAAAATAATTCCTTTGGTGTTTTAGAGAATAATTTCAGAAGTTGAAAAGGCACTTAGCCTGCATGGTGGGACCAGAACTCCTTACCATCACCTGCATATTCTGTCCTCTGGATTTTTAGGTAATTTGTGAAGGTACTTGGGTCTAGTTGAACATAAGGAAAATCACAGAGACAAAGCATCAACCACTGTCAGTTTCCTACCAAAGGCTGTGTCAGCTCATTAACATGAATTATGATCCAGTAGGCGAGAGAGAAATTCAGAACTTCCTTGGTCTGACATCATGTCTTCTAATGGCAACACTGGGAAGTTTAATTTAAAAACAGGAATAAAATCCCTGTGTGGTAACTTCTTCCCTCGTTCAGTACATTGTTACCATACTCAGTGTCATTCAGGGGAAAATAACTGCTGAAGATTCCAGGCTTTTCTGTGGTTTGTTTACAGTCCTTCCAACCATTTTCTGTTTCTGCAGTTATTCCCTGCTTATCTGCCCTCTTTCCATGCATTGCCACCAGAAATGCTCTGAATGAATTTAATGAACCATCATCTCAGGTATGGGGGTAAAGTGTTTTACGTACAGGTGATTTAGGAAGTGATTTTTTTTTCCTTTGTTTTTAAGTCTGTAGCAAGTCACTTCACTTTCTTTAAAGTATCTTCACACATTGCTATTTTTAAATCCTGTGCTCAGTGGAGCAGAGTGCTTTGGTATCTGCAAATCTTCTTCATATCTCTGCAGCTGAGACCAAAATCCTGCATTCGGTTCTGCTACGGGTCTGGCAGTTTTCACAGCCTAGAGAACAGGAGAGACACAGTAGAGGCAAGGTATCCTGCATTTGTGGGAGTCATGCAAATGAATTTTGAACTTAAAATAAAGAGAAGATTTGGTTTTGATTTGGCTACAGAGTAACAAAGCTATTTTGGTGAGCTGACTTCACTCTGTGCTTGCTAGGAACTGCCTGGTGGGCCTGGTTACAGAATGGATTCATGGGCCAGACACCAGACAGAGCTGTTGATTTGCTGGAAATGGGAAAGTCTCTCACCAAGGGCAGTGACACAGCTCATGTTTAAGATGATAGTGTGAAATTTGGTCACTCTCTGCACGCCTCAGTCTAAATTAAGCAAATTGGCTGTCTAAAGTGATACACCTGACAAATGGGTGAAGACAAAACCCACAGAGCACAAGTAGCTTGTATTGGATAGGCCTCCTAGGAGAGCTGACAGGTCACTGCTGATGGCCATACAGCTGTGGCTGAGAGCTGAGCAGGTCCCTGGGCACTCTGCAGGCCTGACTGCATGTTCCTTGCTGTGTGCAGCTGGCACACAGGAGCAAACCCTGCATAACAATTCCTGCACCCGCTCACTTTGTCTCTGTCTTATCATTTTCTCTACCTGTGCAAATGATAGAGAAAATGTTCACTAAGCAACCAGCTTGCTATGTTTGCTACCTGTGCTTAAAGCCTATTTGCATTTATGTTCATCCTAGAAGCCTCACACTGAAAACTTATTAGACCAAGCTGGCATGAAAAAACTTACAGGGGACCGTTTATTGAAATGTTGAATCTCTGCATAACTGGTGATGGGCAGGAGGAAGCACCAAAATAATTCGACAAGAAATCACCATTACTCATACGAAGCATTGCATTTCTTCCCCAAAAGAGCCGTAAATACGAATCTGGACGTGAGCACATTACCTCAAACGCGTCCTTGAGCGGGAGCTGCCGGTGTCTCATCAGATAAGCCGTGCAGATGGCAGCGGAGCGGCTGCGGCCGTTCTTGCAGTACACCAGGCACTTCCCCCCGGCCCGCACGGCCGCCTCGATGGCGGCAGCGCAGGGCTCGAAGTACCGGGACAGATCCTCGGCCGGGTCGTCGAACACGGGCACGCGGATGCCGCGGACGCCCGGCAGCGCGGGGAACGGCTGCTGCCGGGTGACATTCACGCAGAAGGTCACCCCCTCCCGCGCCAGCAGCTCCTCGTCGCACGCTGCCCTGGCCGTGCCCAGGAGCAGCGAGGGCGTGACCGGGCAGAGCTGGAGCATCGGCGGGCACGGGGCACGCACCGCTCCCGGTGGCGGTGCGGGGCTCCCGGTGCCGGCACGGCCACCGCGCTCTGCTGTCGTATTGCTCTAATCTTACCCTGCTATTTTTATCCGCTCCCTACGGGCTGGCGCGTAGAGGCTCCAGGCAGGTCCTAGTGCCGGCTGCATGCCGAGAGCTGCGCTTGAAAAACCGAAAGCGCTTTGGGAGCACGCAGCTCAGTTGTGAAGGCAGCGGGTTTGTACCGTCACTACCCCCAGAGCAGCTGCTCACCCACCGTGTTCTGCACGGGAACGCTGCTGCTGCGGGTGGTGCTGTCGGTGCAGCGAGGTAATGCTGAAGTTGTTGTCAGGGTGGGTTTAGGTTGGATATTATAAAAAGGTTCTTTACCCAGAGAAGATCCAGTTGGGCACTGGAACAGGCTCCCCGCGGCAGTGGGTGCAGCACCAAGCCTGAGAGAGCTCAAGAAGTGTTGGAACACTACTCTTGGGCACGTGGTGTGACTCCTGGGGATGCTCTGTGCAGCACCAGGACTTGGACTCCATGATCCTTGTGGGCCCTTCCAACTCAGCATATTCTGTGACTGATTCTGTGATTTTCCAGAGCATCTCGGTGCCCCTTTCCTACAACAAAAGCATCTTTTGAGTGCCCAGAAAATGATTTACTAGGCTGGCCAGATAGCATAGTGCTAATCTTTCTGGACTTCAGTAGAATTGCTGGTGTGCTGCCAGGGCAGAGAGCATCTTGCACCTGAGTGTGCTGCCGTGGGTTTGAACTGCACAGGATGGGTGGGGATGGGCCAAGCCCAGCCAGGTGAAGGTCACCTTGGCCAGTGCAGGGCAGGTGCTGCCAGGCTGGTCACAGGTGCCAGCTGCTTCCTGGAGGCTGAGCTGCTTCAACCCTTTGCTTTCAGGCCAAACAGGAGCATTGGAGTGACGCTGCTGACACTAAAATGAACCTGAACTGTCGCAGCAGCAGAGCACAGACTGGTGTGAAGTGCAGTGGCACCCATTAAGGAATGAGAAGTGAGGTGCAAGGATGAGCTTTTATTCGACCATGGAGGAAGGAGAACTGGACCCGCCACACACCTGCCCTCCTTTGTGTCAACAGCAGCCTGTCACTGAGATGTTGACTCTGGGGCCACCAGAGTTGGCTCTCTCACATAAGCACGAGAGCATGCTGTCCCCTCCTGTTACCCAGCACATGCCTCAGCTCCCACATGAAGCCTTACTCACCTGCCCCCTTGCTCCCTGTGCTCAGGGCATGTGGCTGCTGCAAGGCCCCAGGAGGCTCCGTTCAGGCTGGGATCCTGTGGCTGGAAAGGAGAAAGCTCAACAGGAGACCCCTGATGCTACCCACCCCAGCAGCATGGGGAGGGCTCCTGGATTCCTCCACAGCCACTCTTTCCAGGGATTTTGGACCTCCCCTAGCAGTGACTCTTGCCCAACATAGCATTTCCATGGCACACCCTTTATTGCCAGGCCATGAGAGGGGCATGCAGGCAAGGAGCCTTTCTGCAGTCAGTGCCACGGACTTCCTTGTGGGACAGGCACATGTCAATTCCCCACACTGTGGAAAACACCCAGCTGCTGCCCTGCCTTCCTCTGACAGAGGCTCCCCCTTCTTCTGCCTGCACTCATCAGTGAGCTTGCTTGGGCCCTTGCAGAGTCCCTGGGTGGTGCTTTATGGGCACTTCATACCAAAACCATGGTCTTGATTTCACATGGCATCACACTTGCTGTGCCATGAACCCTCACTGACCTGTGTGGGTGGCAGTAGCCCATCAGATGGCTCTGGGATCTGCCAGACAAGCCTGGTGTGAGTTACTGGTTTACCAGTTCCTGCAGCTCATCCCAGCACTGATCCAGGTGTTACTCAGGTGACACCATCTCAGGGCACCTTTCTTGTCACTTTAGCACCAGCAAATGCCACTGGGGCTGCACCTGAGCTCCCTCTCTCTGAGGCTGTGGATGTTTATTGGCTACCTGCCTGCAGCTGACTTCAGAATGCTCATTCATGCCAGAGAGGTGGGCCCTTGCCACCAGCCTGCCCTGCACCGTGTCTCTGTGCAGAGGAGCAGGTAGGAACAGGGCAGTTGTCACTACACACAGAGTAATTTATAAGTTAAACACAAATGCCATCTTCTGGCAGTGAAGCCAGTTGCTACCTCTGTAAGAAGATGTTGAACTGCAGGGTAAGAGCCTCACCCCCTTGCTAGAGAAGGTCTGATGCCTCAGTCCAGATTTTGCTGGGATATTTCTGGTCTTGGTGGCACTGCCAGTCAGGGTATGGTGCCAACAGCCCCAGTCACCATGGCTGTCTCCTGTCCTCCTGCCATGCACCTGCAAAGTGCCTGGCCCCACTGCCTTGGTGAGCTCCCAGTATGGGCTGGGCTGCTCTTGGAGCCCTGGAAGCCTTCCATGCCTAGGGAAGCAGTGATGTGTGGCTGCAGCCGAGGGGGAGCTGGGCTTGTACCCCACACCTCCTGCAAGCTCTCAGCAGTGAATGTGCAAACATGCAGTGTTCAGTGACATCAGGAACTGCAGAAATGCTTTCAGACACCTTTAGAAAACACCAAGCTGTAAGAGGCTGTTATTTCAGATCATAATTAGACACCAAGGAGGCAAAGCAGGCAACTGGTGCACACAAAACTTCTCCAAGGAGAAGACCTATATTTTTTCACTTGTCTGTATTTATATAAAGGTGTGGATGTGGTGCAAATAGCTGTAGCTGCAGGAGAGGAACCTAAAGAAATACCTACTCATTTAAGGGTATCAGTCAGTTTATTAAATGTAGCTGATATTTGCTTCCAGGCAGAAGGATACACTTTTAGTAGTTTTCAGTTACCAAGTCTCTCAGACATTTCATGAGCAGCTTCCAACACATCACCTTGACAGCTGCCTTCACCCCCTTCTGGAAGTGCATGGAGCTGAAGCACAAACCTTTCTGCTGCACCAGTTCAGGCTCAAGCTCGTGCTGGAGGTCAAACATCCCCCTCGCTGCTTTGCTTGCTGTGAGCCTGTCCAACAGCTGCACTGGTGCAAAGCCATGGTCTGTAATTACCACAACACTTTGTAATGACCAATACCAAGGGCATTTCTGATTTTTTGCACTGTTATGCCATGAATTTCTGTGCTTGATGAGAAAGAGACAATTTAGGATCCTCACTTTGGTGGCTCAAGCCAGGCTCACCTTGTTCCCACAAACACACATCCACAGAACCCAGCAGCTGCTCCTCTGAATGGTACAGGAATGCAGGCAAATCCCTACTGCCAACACTGCCATCAGCCCATTACACACTTGTGGCTGAAACGTGGTTTCATTCCTCAGGGCTCCTGACCTGGCCTTTATCTGTGCCTTAACAAATGAAAAAGAAAGAAAATGCCTGACTCGGCTTACATTGAGAAGAAATAATTGCCCTGTAAATACAGATTTGTCTCCAGCCTTTTTATTTATACAAGGATTCAAAGAACATATTTCAACTTTAGATAAACAGTGCAAGAGAGTTACAAGTACCTTGGTAACAGAAAGAAATAGATAACTGTCCAGCTATGCTGATAAGTGAAATAATTCTTACTCCTGCAGATAGAAATGCATCTGTTTAAAGCAAAGGTGGACTTTAGATATTCTGCTATATCTTAGCCCCTACCAAGCCCACCAGAAAACAACAGGCAGCTTGTCATTTGTAAATGAGAAGTAGCTGTGCTCTCAAAGCCTTTTGAGACCCTCACCATTGTTTAAAACATACACATTATGGCACAAAGAGCAGGCTGAAAGACAGAGACACTTGGAAATCCACCATTTATGGTTCTCCCCTTCCCAGGGACAGGGCCTTTGTAAATATTTTTTTCCTACACCACTACCTCCTCCATACACCTTTCCACACCAGAACCTGATGGATCACCATCTTGATAGCATGGAAGCAGATGTTTCTCCCCAGCCAGCCCAGTTCCTCAGAGATCTCCTCATGCAGCCAACCCAGAGCAGCCACCAGCCACGGGGAGGTGTCACAGTGTTCTCCAGCAGGCAGCAGCCCAGGAAATGTCATTTATAAGCACTGAAAGGCCCCAGGTTCTGCACCAGCCCAACCACTGGGACTTGTCTGGACCTGGGTTGATTTCAGCTTGTTCAGCCACACCAGTGGTTGTTTAGTCAGCAGTAATTTCAGTTTGCTTTAGTTTAGAGTTGATATCCTGGGGGCTTTCAGCCATTCCAGCTCCTGGGGAAGGTGGCGCAGCCAAACAACCCCAGGCCACTTAATGGCAGCAGCTGGGGAGACAACTTCAGGGCAAGGGAGAACAGAAAAACTGAGTAACCAGGAACCAACA
Source organism: Fringilla coelebs (assembly GCF_963513975.1). Lineage (NCBI taxonomy): Eukaryota > Metazoa > Chordata > Aves > Passeriformes > Fringillidae > Fringilla > Fringilla coelebs. The sequence continues at coordinate 2,463,843 of NC_140036.1, read as the reverse complement.
AAAAGCAGCAGGGTAGGCTGACCATGGGCAGGTACAAAAATCAACCCCAGAGGACACAGGGCCACCACCAGCACTGAGCACTGCTGGGCACAGAGGGGCTGAGCCCTCTGCACTGCCCCCACCTCAGGCTGCTCTCCTGGGCTCACCCTGGCTTCTGGAAGGTGGAAGCTGCCACCTCAGGGTCAGGAGGGATGTGGAAGTGGGAGCTCAACACCAGCCCAGAGGTGAAGGCTTCAGGAAGGGTTTCCCCTGTATAACAGATTTTACTGTTTCTTTGAGGTTTTGCCTTATTTATTTGCACTGTCAGTTTTTTTTTTCTTGTAACAGAACCACTAGTTGGGGCTATAAAATTGTTAAAATACTAACTGGATAATCAGTAAATTCCTGGCTTCACATTTTAGATGTGAAGGGGCCCATAAGAAGCTTTTGAGGATAACAGGCAGGCAGCAAAAACGAATTGCACAGAAATGGAAGTGACTTTAAAGCTCCCATTCTGCAAAGCAAACCATTGACCTCAGCATCCATGTGTTAAAACCCCAACCCAGCTGTGTTTTGATGAGGATATAATGCTTTAATTCTTCCTCCCTCCCCCCAGCCTTTTTTTTCTTTTTTTTTTTTTTTTTTGCTTTGGATGTAAAGCTTCTGCAGGATTGGTTGTGAGGATTGTTGGAACTGAAGGTTAAATTTGTACTTGCAATTCTGATTAAAAAAGTTAAAAAGAAAAGAAAGGAACTCTTTAGAGCAGTAAAAATCATGTGAATTTGCCTGATGTCTAGGAGTAAATAAATCTAGACAAAACCACTACTTACATTAATCCTCTCCAGGGTTCTGATGGGTGTAGTGGCACTGTCTGTCCTTCAGCCATTGTCCAGCACCCCAGTGTTCATTTCTGACACCTGACCAGATCAGGTCGGGTGGTTTTGCCTTTCAGGAAGGTGAGGCCAAGGCAGAAAGGATGCACAGTCAGTGACATTAATCACTGTGACTTGGAGAGGCTGGTCAAAGCTGGCCTAAAATCTCTGCCTAGTCTGAGGCACCCTCAGTGCCACCACTGTGCCCCAGGGAGGGCAGGAAATGGATTGGCTTTCAGCATTACCTTGCTCATGTCCTCATCTTTCCTTAAATTGCACACTTCAGAAACTGCTAATGTTAAAAATTGGGGATTTTTCCCCCTTTCTTAGAAAACAGCCAAACCCCAACCTCATAATGTTTGCTCAGTCCAAAGGCACATCTCTTCTGGCAAGACAGAGCAGAAATACTCAAATGCTGTGCAAAAGCAAGAGACAGCCCAGCTCTGCCCTTCCTCTCACCCCAATACAAACCTGTCTGAAGCTCAAACCCAACCTGTGTGTGCTCCTGGCCCAAGCAGTCAGAGGGACTGTGTTGTATCCAGCATCTGCTACACCTATGGCTCCAGCCCATGCTTGCTGCTCATGAGGCACAGAAGCCTCTGGAAGCTCCAAACACACAGCCCTAACAAGAACAGACACTCCTACAGCTACATGAGGACATTTATAACTTCACTCACCACCCCCAGTCTCAAAACCTGGCACAGAGCCCACCCCACTGAGCAATTTGGGGTTAGGGCAGCAGCCCACATCACCCAAAGGCTGGTGAGTGGTGGGATGGGGCAGCAAAGGGTGAGCCTGGCCCTGCCCTGAGCCCAAACAGAGCTGCCAGCGGTGTCTGACCTGCTGGCTCAGCCCGTGCCAGCAGCGGTTAGGGGAACTGGATGATAGGGAAGGAACAGGGAAAGTGGGAATCCATTAAAAACCTACAGTACAACTGAAACAAACACCAAAGGTAAAAAGAAATCCCAAACAAATGTTCTCCTGTTCTCCAGTTAGTAAAATGTCCCTGGTCTCTCTTATTACCAAAAAAACCACTGGATTTCGGTCTGTGGCTGGGGCCAGAGAAGGAGGAGGCAGCACAACTGTCACACAGAGAATCCCACTGTGCATATTTGCATCTCTCTGTTACCTACAATGGTACTGCACTGCAGGTACAAATTGGACCATTGTTACTTGGGTAAAAAATGGCTTTCCAACTAGCATGCAAAGAAAAAGTACCCCAAACCCCAACCCCTAACACTCATTCCCAGTCACGTAGATGTAGGAAACCTACATTTCAAATTGTCCTCAGCTACGAGCTCTAGTCGAGAACCCACTTGAGACCTTTCCAAAGAAAAGCGAGTTCTGCATTTTTTGGGTCCAACAGCCACTGCCAAACTCTTTCAGTTCAACCCACCAAACCTGCTCACGCTCCTGCGTACACCACTGGAAGTGAAGGGCCATCTCTGCCCAGCTAGGAAGCACAGAGGAAGAACCCGAAGAGCCCCTGAGCGCAGCACGGGGCCGTGCCGAGGATGGCGGTGTCTCCGCGGCGGAGCCGGCGCTGCCCGCGGCGCTGGCGCTGTGGCTCCGGCACGCTGGGGAACAGGGGCAGGGCAATTGCATATTCCACTGCAGGCAGCAGCACGGCTGCCTTGGAGGGCTCGGCCGAGTTCCCCTGGAGCCCTCTGCAAAGGCTGGCTTCAGCCCCAAGAGCCAGTTTGTGGCAATAACCAAAGTAAAACAATGAGGTATGGAAAGAAGGGCCCAGCATTGGGGAAAGACCTAGAAAGAAGAAAACAGCTCGAGCACTGCCAGAAATAGCAAACAACTGAAACCTTCTGAAAACCTTTTTCTCCTCCATTTTTTTTTTTCCTTTTTTTTTTTTTTTTTTTGCCAAGGTGAATTAAATATGTCCTTTGGTTGGTTGGTTGGTTGGTTGGTTTTGGCAAAGTGAAGCCCTCAGCCGCAGTCTGTTTCCTGGCTGTGCCAGTGAGTTACCGCCACAAGTGCTGTGGGGCGATGACAGCCACCGAGAGGAGGAGGAGGAGGGAGGCAGAAGGCAAAGATCTGCTGCTGGCCCCATTGATGCCGTGTCCAGACTGCTTAGGAATAGCGTGTGTTTCTGGCTGCCTGGTGCTGGGGCTCTTAGAAAGTCTTTTGCCACAGACGTCATCAGGACAGCCGTCCCCGCTCCCGGAGCCGCTCATGTCGTCACCTGCGCAGAGACAGACGTGGGGTGAGCACACACTGCTTCCCTTATGGTGGGCAAGGCCCTCCCCTTGCTGCAACCCCAGGGAGCTCTGGCCACCAGCCCTACCCTGGCCACCCCCTCCTCTCTGCATCCCTCAGTGTGGGATACAAGCTCATACCTGACCTCCTGTTGTCTTTAATCACCTGTTGCTGCAGCAGCTGGAAACTCTGGAGCAGACAGGAGCAATGGCTGGGACTGGAGACAGCCCTGCAGCTTTCAGTAAGGCACTGGGAACAGCTCAGCCTCCAGCCCACCCCACAAACTGCACTCAAGCAGCCCCTCAGCAGCCCCAAGCCAAAAGCCAGGCTGCCACAGCCCCTCCCTGCCCCCAGGCCCAGCAGCAGCATCTGCAGGGACACCTGTGCAGGCTGCAGGACTGCTTAGCCCCCCTCACCCCCCCTTGAACCTCTGTGGTTCTGCTGCACTCACTCGTGTCCTGGAAATCCACATCGTTGCCGATGTTGGCGTTGCCCAGGCGGTTTGTCATGATCTTGAGCTGCATGATTTGCTGGCGGATGGTCATATCTGGCTTGGTGATGTCCACCTCCACCTCTGGGTTGTTAATCTGGTTAGCCAGGCCATCCCCCATCACTTCGGGCAGGTAACTGGAAAGGAAGGCAGAAGGTTTAGATGTCTCCCCCCAGCTCAGCTCACCTCTTCCTACAGACACCAGGGATAATCCAGGCTCTGTGAACCCCAGAGAGGCTGCAGCCAGTGCCACTGACTTCTGGAACAGCCTCTGGTACTTGCTGGCCAGCCCAGCTCTCTGGATGGCTGAGCCATGTGCCATGGCCAGACCCCTGCAGAGGGGTCTCAGCTTGCAGGAGGTGGCTGGGTGGCCTTGCAGCACCCCTGTCCCAGCATGGAGGTGTCCATGCTATCCATATGGGAGGCTGAGGCGCCTTTTAATCCCTGCTTTGTTAAATCCGGTGGAGACTGACCCCCTGGGACCACTGAATGGCCCCAGCCCAGTTTGAGCAGACAGGCTCCCAGGGAAGCTTAATTAGCTGGGAGCTGTCAACCAGAGCTGCACTGCTGCCTTCCACAGTGCCCTGGTCCTCCTGGGACACTGCTGGCAACAATGTGAAATATGGAAGAACTGAAGGTGTTGACTTCAGGCTGGCAAAGCCAAGCCCAAGAGGACTTGGAGAGAAGAGGGGAGAGAAGGTGCATGTCCAGCAGCTGCCAATGTCCCCATAGCCATCCTTTAACCTTGGCTGGGGCAGGAACTGTTTCTGCAGCTGTTGGATGTCACCCAGGTGTCCCCTCTCAGAGGGAACAGTATTTCAGAGGAGGTATGGATAAAAGGATGTGTATGCAATTCTCTGCAGCAGCTCTGGAGCTTGGGTGGTAAATCCAGCCCTGCTGCCTTCTGAGTGCATGTGGAATTGCAAAACTGCTTCCTTAGTAGAAAACTACATAGTTATTTTATGGTGAGTGCATTTTAGTGCTTAGCCCTCAACACAAAGCAAATTGACACCAGGCTTGCCATTCCCAGCTCCCAGATTTTCCAGAAATGCAGCATTTCTATGGACAGGCACAGACTGCTCACTCTGAACAAGTAGGGCTGGCTGTGATGATGTGTAAGTGCCTTTTCAAACCCTTCCTCTCAGCCCAGGCTGGTGCTCCTGGCACTGTGAGCCACTCCATACCTGCCCTTGGTCATCCCATTCCAACATTTGTCATCCGATGCTGAGCTGGCCATTACTTTTTTGCTGCACAGGGTGCTGGGCAGGGTGATCCAGTATGTCTTGAGAGCTGTCAGATTCCCCTTGGCATCTAAAACCTGTAAGCAAAGGGGATGCTCAGGGCCACAAGAACTCTGGAGTGCCCCAGGGCAGAGGAAAGTACAAGGATTCTGCATGCTTTCTGTTTTATCATCACAAAACCTGTTTTTATGCAAAATAGGATGTATCATCAAACTTCCTCTTAAGACCAATCATCAACCCAAGTGCCCAAGGCTAAAGGTTACATGCCAAGCACTGCTCCAGTACTGCACGACCAACCAGGAGAAGACCATCAGTCTAGGAGCCTCTACAGGTAAGTCTGGCACCAAATCCCTGGGAAACTGGTTACCAGCAAATTGGTTATCTATTGGTTATTAGACCCAACCCTGCAGAGTCAGGAAGACCAGGTGTGCTTGGGTTACAGCAGCACTTGATGATCTGATCTCCAGCCGTGCAGCTCCGCAGCCCCAGCGCGGTGTGACCCAGCCCGCAGGACCCGGGAGCAGCTCCAGACACAAACCCACCAGCATCTCCAGGGCCTGGGCAGAGGACTTGGCTTCCAAGGTCACCTTCCCCCGTCTCCTCTTGTCCTCACTACTGGAGCCTTTTGTGCTGATTTTGGGGTTTCCACAGCCTTGAAATACCTGAAAAACAAACCAAACTCTCTATCCCATGTTTCGATGTTATTCCTTTAATTATTTAACACTCCACAGTTATGGGGTTTTTTCCTTCTTAAGTATATTTATTCTTCCCATTGCCAAGATTCTCAGAGAGTCTGGCTTAGTTTCTAGTGCCAGATGTGTTTTCAGCACATTGTAACTGGTTTTGGTTACCACTATCAAGCAAAATATTCAGCAGTAACACATGTTTTTGGATGAGTCGCCAATATTGATATTAAATTATTTATAGCAATTTTATCTGCTCTTCTTATGACTGGAAAATAAAATCCTGGGAAGAAAAAGATGGGAGTTGTTCACACTCATTGCATCAGTGGTGTGGGCTTCAAGACTGCAGAGCTTGGGAGCTTCACTGATGGACAACAGACCGATGTGGGACTATCCCCATGACTCCTGCAATCAACATCCCCACTTGGGAAATCAATGTGCCTCCAACACAGCACTGCAAGGACAGCAGATGTGCCACAGTCTGTCAGGTTGGATGTTTCAGGGGCAAAGGAGGCAGCAGAACTGATTTATCTGTTCTCTTCAGGTACCTCCTATCATCCTAACTCCCTGCCCAGGTGGGCTTTGTAGCCAGAGGGCAGCAGAAGCACTTGGAAGGTCCAAACCCTCAAACCTGGCCTCTAGGGTGACATGAAGGGTGTCCTGGAAACTCCTACTTCTCCCAGCCTCTGCATCAGCAGCCCAGGCAGCAACACCTCTGCTGCAGATCACCAGGGCTGGGCAGCTGAGCCTCACTGGTGGCAGGAGAGCTCAGAGGGCCAGGCTGGACAAAGCACCAGAGGTCAGGAGGGACTTTGCACTGTCAGCCTGAGTCAGGATATGCCAGCCTTCACAAAGGAAGCCACCTGATTTGAAATGAGGGCTCCAAGCTTGTTGTGGCTGCCAGGGCGCTGTCAGAAGCTATTGATAAACTTTGCCTGGTGTCCCCTTGAAGCAGAGGAGGCAGGGCCAGGCAGAGCTCTGCTGACACAGCTCGTGCCACCTGCTGAACGCGCTGGCTCGGGCACTCTGACAGCCAAGTGCTAACCTGGCCAGGAGCCCCTGTCCGTGTGTCTGAGGGACACTCAGCCTCCCAAGGCCCCTCCTGGGGTGCCCTGTCCTGCTGGCCAGATGGATCTGATGACTGCAGCAGTTCAGCACCAAGCCAGTTTCTTTGTTCATCAGTCTCGTTCGCTCTGTGCAAAAAACCCACCCTGAAAACTGCATGTAGAGCGTTTTCAACTTGGTTCCAGCAAAACAAAACCTTGGTTTCACTGCTGTATCTTGTTGGCCTATTGCTGGCTCCTTCCCAGGAGATAAAAGTCTGGGGAGGTGTCCAGGACAGGGCCAGCTCCAGCACGGTGCGGTACCAAGGTGAACCTCTCACCACTCTAAACGCCTCAGGTGAGAAATGCAAACTACTGCTGGAGAAAACAACTCCAGCAGACTGAGGGGCCAAAAGTCCTTGAATAATGAGAGCAAATCGGTGTTTGCAGCCTCTGAGCTCCTGCTGCCTGAAATCCAAGAGAGCCACAGGGAGAAAGGGAAGTGTGAGTAAGCAGGGAGAGAGCTCCATGCTGCCCCAAACACAAGGCTTGGTCCCACAAGTGCTTCTTTAGAGCTTTACCCAGAGCCCAGGACAGCCTGTGGCTGAGGGTGGCACTGGGGCCAAGGGCCACTCTGGCTCCTCTCAAAGAAGGCATTCTTTGGGGAGGAGTGCATTCTGTGCAGGTGCAGCTGCAGGAGCCAGAGGCTGTGAACTGCCCACCCTTGGCATAACAAAGGGCACAGGACCTGTGGCAGCAGCCAGGTGACCAGACACTGAGAGGGCTGGGTGAGACTTCTGCATGCTTGGACTGTGAGGGGATAAAGCCCAGGGGTTCCTTTGCTGTCCCCAGAGGCACCAGATCAAGATTTTTTTGTGTTACTGTGCTGTGAATAAATTGCTTTATTGAAGAGGTCTGAGACTGCCATGGGAAACCTGGGATGGAACCAGCGAGGACACCTGGTCTGGCTGTGTGAGTGGGGTGTGCAGGAGTCAAGCAGGGACCTGGGGGCTGTGACCTGCCACTCCCAGGGGCTGCAGTGACAGCATGATGGTGGGAGAGTGGCTGCCAGAGTGCCTCCTGAGTGGTCAGACTGGGAGGTCACCTTAACAGCAGTGCCCTTGGTCTGGGTCATGGCCTTGGCTCTGAGATGGCCAGGACTGGCCTGGGACATTCCTGAACTCAGCTGACACAACAACCTTCATCTGATGGCTTTGCCATGCTCAAAACCAGAGCTCAGAGCTTGGCAGCTCCTGCCCTCTGCTAGCTGTGCCACCAGCAGAGTGCTCCATTCACCTGGTCACCAGGTCATACTGAGGAGCTTCTCAATCATGTTTGGTTGCTCCAATCCAACACCAGTTAGACTGTTTAGCCCCTTTCATTTCACCAGATTTACTGCATTCCCCTTGGAAACACCTTTCTTTGCAGATGATGCTATGTTTTCCATAGCATCATGGATTTGCTTTTATGTGGAAAGCCTCAGTCTCACCTAATGAGGGAAGAAAGAAAATTGCCTTTCATGTCAGAAAAGAAACCTAACCCAGTACTTGGATGCACTCAGCTGTTAGTGCTTTGATGTGTGCCAGTGAATTCCTGTTTGCCAAGCAACACTTCTGGCCCTTCCCTTATCCAAAACCCAGTTAGGACCTGTCTCACTTCTTTCATCTGCATCTCTGCCCTGACTGTGGGATAGCTGCAGGACCTGGGGAGTGCCTGGGAAGAAGGCAGGAGCCCTGGAGGGCTCTTTTGTTCCCAAAGCTTCTCTTACCTGCAGCTACAGAGTTGACTGTGGTTAAGTGGATAAATACACTAAAAATAGAAGACCAACAGAAGAGACCTTCATGATACATACTTCTTGGGAGACAGGTGAGCCTCAGGAGAGCCTGGTTTGTACTCTTCAGAGGGACTGCCAGATTGCAGCTCTGTCCTATGGCATCACCTGATAGCCCAGTGTTTCCACTGCAGAAGATCCCCTCGAGGCAGGTTAAAGCAGCTGCCTCCTGTCACTGGGGACTGTGCACTTTGTGTAAATGCCTCAGCTCAGCCAACCATCTCAAAACTCTTCAGCACAGAGGGCTCTGACAGCAAATGGCACATGCACCCCCCAGCACTGTGTATGCAGTCCCACCTCCTGTGCCTGCACCCAGAGGAGGCTGGCTGGATGTGGCTGGGAGCAGTATTTGGAAACACCTGCAAAGGTGGAGAAAACAACTCTGCCTGTGTCAGAGGGGTGGTAGGAAACCAAGGTAATCTATCATTAAAAGAGGGGCCATTTGCTCTCTCACTCATCACCTCTTCCAGTTCAGCTGAAGAGTGAGCAGAAAAGAGCAGCTGGTCCTGGCAGTGGCACATGATGTGTCTTCAGGCAGGCCCAGGCACACTCTCCTACCTTGCTTGTGATGGAATCTTTGTTTTCCTGCAGGTTAGAGATGGCTTCAGCAATCCTCATGTGGATGGTGCCTATCACAGTGTCCACGTTGTAGGGCCCGTCGATGCGATCGGCCACCCCCATCAGGGAATCTGCAGGGCAAGGCAGGCACAGCTCTCATCAGCACTCTGGGCAAAGCAAGGCAAAGATCAGCTCATGCTGGGAGGGAGAAGCTGCTGGGCCCTTGGCAGGTCTCCTTGTTGGGAGACACCTCTCCATTTTCACCACTGCCCAGGTGCACACTTGTTTTCCCTACTTTATGTAGGAAAAGCCACTCCCTGTGGCAAAGGAACCTCCTGCAAATGGTAAATACACTTTGGGCAGAGTGTTCACCTAAAGTAACCAGCACTTGCCTGGGAGATACAGAAAGGAAGGCCAGAAAACTGGTGCAGAATTATTAAGAAACAGCAATACTTGGCCCCCACCCTCCTAACTCAGTGCATGTCTTCAGCAAAGCATTGCAGCCAGGAGAAAGTGGGAGAATTGGGGTCAATAAGGTGCCAGAGACAGTGGATGGGGGAAATAGTTTCTGTGGCAGTGAAAGAGGAGAAAAGCAGTAATTCTTCTCATCTTCACCTCTGGAAGGACAACAGCCAGGGAGATGTCAGGCTATACAGGCACACAAGCAGACCAGTATGCACACAACTAACTGCTAAACAGGACAGGCAGTGACTGAGAGCTGCCTCAGTTCTCAGCTCCTCTTGGAAAGCTCTGATGTCCAAGCACTCCCACCTGCCCTGGAGGCTCCTGCTTGGATGGCTGCTTTGGGACTGTTCTTGGCTTACTGCTGGATTTTGGATGGTTGCATTACTGTATAGAATTTTCTATAAATCCATTTCCCACAGCTTACAAAGAATTACCAATCTCTGCCTACCCCCAGAGACAATTCTCAACACTCCAGCTGGGTCTGGAGGAAGGACAGCCTATATGCTCTCAATATAAGGGAGCAAATTTTGGTAACTTTTTGTATTTTGGTAAATAAAATCTCCTGTAACACTGAAGGGCTTTCAGTTTAATTTTGCTGCCACTCAGGGGTTGTGGTGTCATCTTTGAGACTGTGTTATTTCAGACAAATAGTGCCTTGCAGAGGCACTAATCTTGAGATACAGACATTTAAATCAAAGGTTGCACCCTAAATAGTGATAAATTATATCTGAACCACTTACTATAAAAATCTCCCTTAATTTGACCTGCACTAATTTGTCAAACTGAAAGAGTAACTCTGTTTTTAGTGTAACAAAATCGCCTCTGGCTACACAGAAGGGTCTGGAGTAGGGTGAGGGAAGGACACCACCAGTGAACTGCTGCCTTTGACTCCATAATTTGCTCCCATCCTTGATCAGTTTGTGACCTCTGACAATGAAATGTAAAACTGCAATTTGAAAGAAGCTCTAATTTCCTCTTAGCTGTCACCCCTTGACAGTGTCTCTTGGGAAGAGGAAGCCAGGATAAATGCAAAATGCACATGGAACTGCTTGTCTGTCAATCAAGGAAAGCTGTACCGTGGTGTTTCAGGAGAGGCTGTCATCCTGCCAGGAGAGAGTGACAGGAGCAGTTGCCTGGCTCTGGTCAGAAAGGCCAAAGGGCCACCAAACCCCTGGGGAAGGGACAATTTCTCCTCCTCCTTTGCAGCAGGCTCCCAGTTGCTCCCACAGAGCATTTCCAGTCAGCTGTGGCACAGCTGGCCTGGGCACCTGTCCAGGCAGTGCCTGCTCTGCTTCCCCATCCGTGCTGCAGTGTCCCTCGAGAGGCAGGTGACACTCCTTGACTTTGCGGGGGTTTTTGTCCTTAATGCCAACCCCGAGCCAGCCTGGGGGCTGCAGCTGGGGCTGAGCTGGCAGCTTTGCTGCCAAGGCAAGGGAAAACAAGGCCAAGCCCAAGGCCATGTCCTCTGGTGCTGCCCTCCGTGAGCCCAGACAAACAACAAGGCTCCCTCAGGTCTCAGATCACTCCAGCTGTGCAGGGACAGTGGGACGAAGAGAGAGGAGCTTGCTGGGTGATGCTGGGTGGGCACAAGGAGGCCTGAGAGCTTCACCAGCGCAAACAACTCCCCTGAGCCTCCCACCGTCCTCTCTGCTTGCCAAACCCGGCCTCGGGGAGCTCAGGGGGGGAGAGGGGCAGCTGTGGCAGCTGCAGCAGGGAAAGGCCATCTCACCCATCAGGTACTTCCACTCGGTGCTGAGGTCGGCCTGGTTGGCCAGGCAGCCCTTGACGACGTTCAGGCAGTAGTTGTTGCAGGGCCTCACGCTGGCCATGCCGCGGCAGTGCGGGCAGTACATCAGCTTCATGATGGCACGGGTGCACTCCTGGCTGAGGGACACCTGTGGGGACAGCAGAGGCACAGACTGCTCAGGGGATGGATGGGGGGAACTCCACCCTCCCCTGGGCTGAAGGAGCCTGCTGTGATCTGTGAGGCAGCACAGCCCCCGGGGAGGTGCGCCAGGAAAAGCCATTTCCCCTCTCGCTGCCCCTCCTTCCCCTGCCCCTCCTCCCGGCTGAGGGACAGCAGCGCCGGGGTCGCTGCAGCGCCTCGGGCTGGCTCCGAGCCCGGGCCTCTGGGACAAACCGGAGAGCATCATCCCCCCTCAGCCGGGCCTGGTGGCCACAAGGACATCTCAGGCTGTCCATCAGCTGTGACCTGCACCCCGGCATGGTGCACATGTGCCATCAGTGCCACCACCATGCCCCTTCTGCAAGGGTCTCTGCCACTGTCTGCAGACACGGGTGTCCCACACAGCCTGCACCTCCAGCTTCCTGGGGATGCACAGCGAGGCCCTGGACACAGAACCTTCCCACCTGGCGTCTTTGGAAAGCAGAACAGTCCTGTGGGAAGACTTGCACATTTCCAAAATGTTGGGCAATTGAGAGCACTTGACACTGGGAAGTGCTTGCTCCCTGTGAGCACTTCAGGAGCTGCAGGCAGACCTGGGCCAAGCCATGCTGTGCCAGCAGCTCACAGGGCCTGCACGTGCAGCTGGCTTTTTGCAGGTGCCTTTGCCACCTTTAATTAAACCACCCTGGTCCTGCAAGCACAGGGCAAGCAGAGAGCAGGGCCACAGCCTCAGCAGCACAGCAGTGTCCCCCCAGCCCATCAGCCACGGGCCAGTGTCCCCAGCTGCTGTGGGCAAGGACTGGCAGCGCACTGAGGGGTGAATAACAGCCTGGCCGACCCTGCAGGGCTGCTGGCACAGCTCCACCTTCCCCTGTCTTATTCTTTTCTCTTTTGTGGTCATTTTCTGTCTTTGCTCAGATCCATTTGCAATTCCCTTGTAAAGCTTTTAAAATCATTTACAAAAGAGAAAATGAATGTCTGTATGAAGTCTCCCTTGGTTCCACATACTTGACACTCACAAGGAGCCCAGAGGGGAGAAAAGTGACAGAAGGGGCAAATCTTGAAAGGAGAAATCCCTGGGCCTCCAGCTGCAGCTGCAATGCTGAGAACTCTCTTTACTACTTGTGAAAAATACTTTGAACGTGGCCTTCAGGGGGAATCCAGATTCAGTTCCGAGGTACCCTTGTGTGAACATGCTGAGCCCAGTACCAGAGGTTGTATCAGAGAAAATCCCCAAGCTAGCCCCTCCTGAAACTGCCTGTGTGGTAGCTCCTCACTTCCAGTAAACCTTGGAAAACAGATGCTGGATGGTGCTGAGGCTTCACTGGGCAGGAATGCACTAAAACAACCTTGTGAGAACCTTCTTCAGGATGAGGACAAAAATTTTTAAGTTTTGGAGAGAACCCAACCAGAGCCTGCTTCCCTGGCCTGGCAGCCCAAGGGGGACTGAGGATAGTGTGGCTAGTGGGGCTGAGCCTGGCAGGAACCCCCCACACCCCAAAGCTTTCCTCAGCTTCCTGGGCCAGCTCTGGCTCCCTGTCCTGGACAGCTCCTGCAGGCAGAGCCGGCTGCCATGTGCCTGTGCCACCAGGAGATGGAGGCTCTGTCCTGCTGCATCACACACACACTGCACCTTCAGCACAGGAGGAACAGTGCAACCACCACTGCCTCAGCAGTGCAACAAAGCACAGGGACAGGCAAACAAAGGAGGAGCTTATTTTTCACCTCAGGGTTTCAATAACCATGGCTGAATAGTGGCTGAAATGCACCAGATAAGAGCACAGTGCATGCCAGAACAGGCTGTAGCTCCAGACCTTCTGAAACAAGAGCACTCACACAAGAAGCAGGGATGCAGATGGAAAAGGGGCTGTGACCTCCCCTTCCCCAGGCAGAGCAATCACCAACACGACACAGTGACACTCACAACCCAATCTTGTACCCTGCCTAGCTCCTGAACACAGCTTGGCCCCTGTGCTGTCATGGCACAGCCCATGGCTGCTCATCCAGCTGTGGCCACGGGGCACTGTCACCTCCCACTGCACAAACTGGCACCTGGGGCACAGCTAAGTCCTGAAACGTGGGGCTTCCCACAGCACTGCGGGCAGCCAGAGCATCACTTGCCTTTCCCACACACATCCCTGGTTGCACTGCTCAGACTTTTGGAGCAGAGGGAGCTGAAATGCTCTGGAAAACAGGAACACAGCTTTGCTGCAGGAAGCACCCCTGAGGTGGTGTGGGCCAGCCCCCCCAGGCTGAGAGGACAACCACCAGCAGGGACACACTGATACCCTGCCAGAGCCCATGGCAGGCACTGGAAGAGGCAAAGAGAGGGATTTTGACTTTGAAAAGTATCTCCAAGGCCCCGTGCTGCAGAGAGCTGCCTTCCGTCCTCCTCCTCATGCCACTGCCCATCACACTGCCCATCACCAGCCACAGTGCCACCAGCCACACCCCTGTCCATGCCCCTGTAGCTCCTCTGGGATGCTCCCGCCTGCCTTGGGCAGTAGGCACAGGCAACAACAGCACCTGAGCTCAGTTTCAACTCCTGAGAGGCTGGGGGTAAAAAAAAAAGCACTTGTGCACCTCAGTTTCTGGATGCCAGAGGGTGCACTGGCAGTCTGTCACTCTCACAAGGTGGCTTTGTCTCCTGGAGGACAGTGCAGTGTCCCACTGCCTCAGGAGTGGCAGCCTGGCCCCACAGCCTCCTCTGAAGACGAGCAGGTGGCCATCCATCACCAGCCATTGCTCTGTTGAATCTGGCAGGTGTCAAGTGTTGGGCCTAATCTCTTGGCAGAAAGGATAAAAATTTTTTCAGGTGCAAGACATCAGGCTCCACTCCCTTTCCTCAGAGAGCGACTCCAGCCTGTCCTGTTGGCAGCAGCAGTGCTTTGGCACAGGCTGCAGAGGCGAACTGAGAAAAAGAAGGATAAGGGAGAAGGAAGAGGAACCACACCAAATATTTTCTCTGTGTTTTGCTTGGCCAGAGCTCAGTTTCTCACTGTTCCACCCAGCCCATGAACTGCTGCTCTGCACAGGGCAGCAGAGAGTGAGGGCTTGGGGCTACCAGAACCCCTCCCAGCCCTGATCCTGCACCTTCTCTTTGGGGCACTTGCAGCATATTAAGGAACAGAGTCCTTCAGACATCTCAGGGTGCTCATGGATTAGTTTGCTGATGTGAGCTTCCAGGTTTTTTTCATCAATGCTGTATCCACACAGGAGAATCCCAGCCCCAGTTTGGAGGGGCTGAGATTCCCTCCAGGATATGGATCCAGCAACACAAGCAGGGGGGCACTGCAGCTGTCCTGCCTCCCTTGGGCACAGCCAGCTCCAGCAGTGCAGTGGGGAGAGGAGCTCCTGGGGCTGGAGCTGTGGACACACACACACCCTCCCTCCCTGGCAGCTCGTCCCAGATGAACTCCCCTAGTGGCAGGGAAGCAGTTTCTCCAGGCTGGCAAAGGCAAGACCAACCTCCACCTGCACACTGAGACATCTTCACCTCCCCGTGCTTCTGCTCTCACTCCTCAGCCTTTCCAGGAACCTGAAGCACTGAGTTACCCCCTGCCCAAGTGGGTGCCAGGTAAGACCTGTAGGGAGTCCCTCAGCTTCCCAGCACAGACCTGCCACAACTGATGGATCCATGAGCAACATCCATTCGCCACAGAAGGTCTGAGGGCAGGAGCATGAAAAGTCCTGCAGATGGAGTAAAACCTGATCACACTGCTCCAGCTTTAACTGATCTGGCACAGCATGAAGGAGTACATGACAATAATTGATTTCTCTAAGTGCCATCAGCCTGGCCCAGCCTGTGGCTGGTTCTTCTTTAAGGAGGCTTTAGTGGCACCTATAGTCTTTTCTTAGCTCAGTGACCTAGAAACTGCATTAAGATGTCAAGAGAACATGCACAATACAGTGAAGAAGCCATTTCCCAAGGATCTGAAGAAAAGATCATTATTATTGAGAGATATGGCTTGGAGCCAGGGCACTCATTCAGTTGTCAGAGGTATAAATAAAAATGCAAAATAAAGCTAAGCTCAGCTTAAAAATACATTGATTGTACGTCACTGCTCAGCTAAAATCCACATACTCTATTCTGATCACAGTGACATCCACAGATACAGTCCTTTGAAGTGTAAGCCCAGTGAT
The DNA here is from genome assembly GCF_963513975.1 of Fringilla coelebs. Classification (NCBI taxonomy): domain Eukaryota; kingdom Metazoa; phylum Chordata; class Aves; order Passeriformes; family Fringillidae; genus Fringilla; species Fringilla coelebs. Next base: position 2,448,421 of record NC_140036.1, on the reverse strand, counting down.
GAAGTGATAAGGAAAAAATGTTATCTTCTAAGATACACCCAAAATAGGGGAGAAATCTTACTGAGCAATAAATAATTTTAATTAAAACTACTACACAGCTGGGGATCCAGTAGTAGCAATGAGTAATGCAAGGGGAACAGGTGGCTGCCTCATGAAAAGCCCAGTTCCACCACAAGCACTGCCATTTCAAGGAGGCTGTCAGCAGGTCCTGCTCTGTGCTTTTCCATGGCCACTTCCCAAAGGCTCACGTGCCCATGTTTTGGTGGATCCACCCAACCAAATGTGAACTGCTGCAGGCAAAGGCCTCTGCAGGCTCTCCTGCCTCCTGCCCTGGTGCTGGAGCTCATCACAGGCTCTGTGAGCTGAGGTTGCTGTGTGACTCCCTGGCACAGTGTTTGCTCAGCAACCACCACAGAACAGGCACGTGGGGAGATAATCTGACAGAAAATTGAGAACACATAATTCTCTATTCAGAGTGGCATTGGTTTCCTTAATTTTTCCTCCTCCTGAGCAAGGTTTAAATCAATTACAGTGAAGTTAATGACTTTCACAAGCCATTTGCTGAGAGGATGGGCTGGGGGATTAGGCACTAACTGGGTTCCTTGCCACCCCCAACCAATTTAGAAAACATTCAGTGTGAAAGGCTTTTAACAAAGAAAAAAAAAAAAAAGGCTTCTGCCATGTAGTTTATTAACGTGCTTTCCAAGCAGAGAATCACAGAAACACAGGAGGCTTGAGGATAACAAGAAGTCATCAACTCTCTCCCTCTGCACTTCAGGAGAGCAAAGTTACCCTTCACGGCACCTAAACACAACTTTAGAACAAATATAAACTTTCTGAAGCACAAACACAGGGAGGACAAAGTACTTGCAGACGGGCAAGCACTCAGCTCTAATGCATGGGACAGCCCTGCAACGAGGGCCCAGAGACACCTGAGTGCTGCCAGCTCTGGCCATAGCCAGGCCTTTAGAGCCCACAGGACACACAGCAGCACTCTGGCCAAAATGGGCTACATTTCTCCAGAAAAGAGAAAAAAACCTTCCCATCCTTCCTCTCTGTCTGTGAAGAACAAATCAAACTTGTGATTTGCATGTTCAGCCCCAGTTACCCATGTCTGCACAGCTGCAGATGCTCAGAGGTAACAAGAGCAGATCTTCTAGAACCATGGAACACTTCTCCCTCAGCCCCACCAGGTCTGTTCTGAAGCTCCTACCCAGGTTATGTGCTGATTTTCCAAACAGAACCCACTGATCTGCAGCTGTTGTTACAGTGTAAGACTTGGTGCAAAGAGGGGTGCAATTCCTCCTGGCCCCAGACCTTGCTCAGCCTGCAACACTGGCAGAGATTTTACTCCTCTGAACTGGGACCTTGTTTGAGAGGTCTTACAGAAGAACAGAGGGGCAAAGAGGAGAGGCATTTTCTGTCATTACCCTAATGCCTAGTGCTTCAAAAATATCCAAAGCCTCCAAAAATACCCTGAGCTGTATCAGGGCATGAAAGGACCATGGAAGTGATGATCTTACTCACACACAGCTAAAAGCTGCTATACCCTCCTCACCCCAAAAACATATCTTTATACAAGTCAATTATTTCCTGAAAAGGTGTCCAGAAGGACCAAAGTGTGGGATGCAGAGAGGAGGGCCTCAGGGAACTGCAGCTGAAGAGATATTAGTGCTGAGAGCAGCTCTGTCACATCCTGCAGTTACAGGGTCAAGCAATGATCCTTCCTTCCCATCCCAGCTTCCTGAGAGCTGGAGAAAAGTGGAGCTTTAGGAGGCCACAGGTGTCTGGACAATCTTTCCACCAGTGGCAGTACCAAGCTCCAACCAGAACAGCACACAGTGTTTGGAAACACTCTCTAGCACAGAGCCTGGCTTCCAGGCATGGGACTGACCCCAGGGCCAGTGGCAGGGCTCCTCTGTGCCCAGCAGGAGATGGGCAGCTCCTCTGGCACCCAGAGCCTGCAGCCAAGCTGCAGATGCTGCTTTTGAAGTACTGGCTTCAAACAAAGGAAAGAAAAGATAAAAAAAAAAAGAAGAAAAGAATTATCCGACCCCAAATCCTTTCTCCTTTTGAAGCCTGGCTTAAAAACAAATGAGAGCCTGCAGCCTAGTTGCAATGTGACTGGACTCCTCGGCCTTCAGGGGCCTTTAAGTACATCTGAAAGGCATTTAACACCAATAAAATAAGTTGAGCTCTTGCTGGTATTTTTCCTACCCCCCTTCTCCCATTGCACATTATCCCCAGGCTGCTGTGAGCCATCTGTGCCTTACTCTCCAGAGGAAGCAGGGCTAGGTAGAGTGGAGAGATTTGGGGATGGAGAGCCAGGTCAGCCTGGGTGAAAACTGGCTGCTGGAAGTGCTGTCACACCCCCCAGACTGTCAGAGGGACAAGGGCAGAGCAGCTGATGGAGGGATGGGGCTGAGCTGGTCCTTAACACTGCTGGTGGAAGTGATGTTCTCTGGGCTCTAGTCCCTCTAAAAATCTTGCCCAAGGCAGTGTGAGGGTGGCCTGCAGGGAGCTCTCTGTGCTGTGCAGTTGGTGTTTCCCAACTGACCATGTCCCTGTCATGTGGCTGCTCTCCCATTCCCTGCCTGGCTCTCATCTCTGAGGTGCAGTGCAGATCCAAGGTGGGCACTGGGACCCATGGTTTTGGTTTGGTGTGGGGTTGGTTGGGGTGAAACAAAACAGCTCCAGATGTGTCAGATTTGTGTCAAAATGTGCCTGCACTGACTCTCAGGTCTGTTTTCCCAGATTAAAGGCCTTGCTATCTGAATGGCCATTCTAACCTCCAGAAGCAGTGGTTAAACCCAGTGACATCAGGCAATTTAGGTTTCCAAAGCAAGAGATGCTCTGGAGCCAGCAGACAGCAGGAAGGTCTCAGAGGCAGGCACGGGTGCTGGGCAGCTGGAGGCAGGAGCACCTAGAGCTGGAGACCTCCCCAGGGCTGGGGCTGAACCAGCCATTCCTGACACCCTCACTCATGGGAATTGTAAAGGCAGGAGAGGGAAGTTCTGCCAGCTGTGAAAAAACCTTTCTGAGGTAGTGCCTAAGGGAAAGCAGGTCAGCTCTTCAAGCCACAGATCAGGCTGTGTGTGCTGGGAAATGCAGGCAGGTATTCAAAGCCACTGCAATTACCCCAAATCCCTTGGCTGGAATCCTGCAGTTGGGATAAAGTTGTCAGTGTGAAGAACAGCAGCTACACAAACAGGTTAAGCAGAGGAGGTTAAGCAGAGGAGCTGATCCTGCTGGGCCAGCAGTGAGGAGTGCTCCTGAACTTCCTGTGGGATGCCCAGCAGCCCAGGAATGGGCTCAGAAAGCCAGCCTTGCTCTCTTTTAGAGCAAACCAGCACTCAGAGGAGAGGGTTGTGTTTCACAGGGGAGCTGGCCAGCTCTGTGATCAGAGCTGTCTGCAATGTGGCCATTTCACACTGGGAAACATTTCACTTTTACAGTTTCCCCATGGAGGGAACCTCAAATATTACGATCAAAACCCAGAAGGGCTGTGATGTTCTTTGCACCTCCACGTGTGTACTGGAAATCTGCTCCACTCACTGGGCAGTCAATGCCCAGTTTCTCTGGTGACAGGAGTGGGAGCTGCAGGTGTGCCCAGCCCTTGGCTGGTGCAGGGGAGCTGCTGTGGGGAGCACACCCTGCTCCCTCCACCACATGGTCAGCAGCTGCCTTGTGCATGTTTATGCCAGCCCTGATGTAATTAGCACCTTGATGTGTGTTAAATGAACCAAGCTTTCCCATTTTTCAGAGTGAAACTCTAAAAGAAACAGCTGCAGGGCTGACAGAAATATGATTCTTTCAAAGTCTAATGAATTGTATAATCACTTCAGTCATTATTTTGCATCTTCCTTCCATAAATGCACAGCCACGAGTCCTTGGAGCACAGTGAGATTTGAGCCTCACCAAGCCCATCATTCCAGATCCATCAAGTTCCCAAACCTGTCAGGGATGAGGGGCGAGCAGGGCACAGGCACAGTGTGCTGGGGATGGCTGTACTGGGACTGGTGGCACAGGGAGGACACAGAAAATGCCAGCACAGTTCAGAGCCCCTCCTGCTGTCACCCTTCTGTGTTCAGCGCTCACTGCAGGAGGGATGTGGACAATGGGGGCTGATGCCAAATCTGTGCCCTTCATGCTCCAGCACACCAGAGCTGCTGTTGGGCCTCAGGCCAGACAGACTGCCAGGGTCCAGCCCTGCCAGCCCAGCAGCCAAATGGCCATTCTGCAGACTCAGGAAAAAAATAAAAATTAAATATGATGGCTAGGGTAATCAAGGCAAACTGGGGCAGCAAAACAGGGAGGAGCATTGTTCCCATCTCCCTCCAGGCAGTGGTGAGGGCACTTGGAGAGGGCAGTGACAATGGCTCCAGAGGCAGTACCCATAGCTAATTATGAGGATCTGTGTCTTTAGATTCCTGTCTAGTACCTAAGGGCCTTCAGATATTAAAATGAGAGAGATCCACATAGACAGGCAGACTGCTGTCATGTCCTCTCCCTCCAGAGGAAAATACTGCAAGCCAACACCTGCCTGTTCCACACACTCCCTGCTCTGTTCATTTAACACAGGTATTTCCAGCTGGTACAATTTTCAATCCTTTGAAAACTAGATTCAATTGACTTTTAACCACCAGGTAAATATGGGAGACATATATCTACTTTCCTGCATTATTTCTATTCTATTCAGAACACCTATGGGTTTTTATCCCTGAAGGGTTGTGATTGAAACATAATAAGGGATAGAAATACTGAAAAGTAATATGTGAAATACATAAGGATGTATTCAAGACTGCATGCTTCTCATCCAGCTTGATTTGAATCTATCCAAACAAATTCCAATGTTATTACAAAATTCCCTCCCCAGCAGTGCTGGAAAGGAGCAGTGGTGTGTGTGGGGCTGCTGTACCAAGGTGTTTAAAGCAAGAAGGCAGCTGGTGGCAGGATGATGATCTAGAGAGCGCAGCCAGCTCAAGGAAAGGGATATTAAGCTCCTGGGTTTGCAGGGGGAATTGGGCTGACTGGAACTTAGATCTAAAATGGTTTCAGCCGTGCAATCTCACATGCAAACTGCCAGGGACAGTTGACTGTGCAAGAAAACATGAGGTACTTCAGCAGAGGGGACACTTTCCTTGGGAAGGAAGGGCAGGTCCCAGCACCCTTCAAGGTCACCCAGTCATGGGCAGGGCTGGGCAGCAGTGCCAGAGGCTACAGGGGCAAAAGGCAGCCAGCACAGGAGCTGCTGCACCACCAGTCCCTGAAGGTCAAGAGCTTATTTCAGCCTGGAGCCTCAGCTGGTTCACAGGAAGGGGTGTCTGCAGCACTGCAGGGTTCCCACCTGGGCCTTCAGCCCTCCTTGCCCTCCTCCTGAGCACAGCCAGTCCTGCATAGGCTCCCTGGGGCTTTTTGCACCCTGAGGATTGCTGCTGAGCCTGCAGCACCACAGACCTCCAGCGCAGGCACTGACCAGCTCATTTCTGGAAAGCCTCACCAGTGGTTTCCAACGACAGGAAGGAAAACCAAGGAAAAGCCCAGGCTGCCCCAGCAGCTGCTGTTGGTACCTGGCTGTGGTGAGCTACACCCCTGCACCCTCCCACCTCCCCTCCTGCTGCTGACACCAGCAGCTGGGGCATCTGCTGCTCCCTGCTGCCACGTGGAAACTCTGCAGGACACAAACCCACACATTTCTCCCATGCAAACCTGCACACCTCTCTTTGAACAGAGAATGACATAATCCTCGCTCCCAGGATTTTCCTGGGAAGCAGAAAGTCAATGAGAAAGCTCAGACAAAGAAGGAAAACAATTCTTCTCTTCACTTGCCCTACCTGTTGTTTGGCACACGTGGAATGTGTTATGGAGATTGTTTACCAAAAGGGATTTGCTAATTGGACTCTGGTGATGGTGTTTTGATTGATTGACCAATTAGGTCAAAGCTGTGTCGTGACTGTCTGTAAGGGTCACAGGTGTTTCTTTAGGATAGTAAAAGTGTAGTATGCAGTATAATATAGTATAGATTAATAAAGCATTTGTTCAGCCTTCTGAAATCATGGAGTCAGATCACATTATTCCCCACTCAGGGAGCTCATTGCAGCTCAATACAGCTCCAAAGCCAGAGGCTGGGATAACAGCCAGGGACAAGGAAATAAATGTGGGGATATGAGGGGTATTGCCACTCAACACTGCCAGGGAAAAACACTCTCATAACATCTACTTACAAACACTAACCCTGTCTTCTCAGGATCAAGAGGAAGCCAATTTAGATAAATGATGAATACTTTTACAGAAGTGAAATCCTTTAAATGAAGTAACATGTTATTTCTGGTTGTGTGTACTTGATGCTGATGCTGTTAAAAAAGATCAGCCACTGAAAGGATGGAGATGTCTCACCAAGCACATGGGACCAGAGTTCACTGCTCTTGAGATGCTTTAGCACAGTGGTTTCATAGGTGGGAAAAAGAAAATTTTATGTTTGTTTAATTCAGTAAGATCAATTTTTTGTCTACTTCACCAGAAAAGCAACTGAAAGCTGAAAGACAGAAGTCAAATATGTCCTTTCAAGCTGTGGAAAAAAGTGGGTATGAAAAATGGCTGCAATCTTAAAGGACATGAGGACCATACTGGCTTTGTTATGTTATTGACTTGTTGGAAATGCAAAACATGTTTAGATAAACATTATTTTCCATATGTCCTATCAGCACATTCACTTAACCATTAAAAACATGTCTAAAAAACTATTTTTAGGACTTTTTAATTGGAATTTGGTTCCCAGACTGACCCACCATGTGTTTAAAAATTATTCATGTGGTAAATAGGAAAGCTGTCATGTACCTTATACTAACAGAAAAGTTTAAAAAAATAAGGCTGAAATATATTGTGAAACACAATATTGGCTAAATAAAAATGTACTGATAGCTGACTTCAACTTTCATTGGTAAAATGAAATACAGGATTTAGTGAAAAAGCTTATAAAGAAAATCATTGTATTTTGTTTCAAACTCAAATGAGAATCAGCCTTAAGAACATCTACTGAGAAAAGGAAATGCAAACAGCTATTAAAATCGATTATTTGAGTAAGTGTTTCTTGCTTACATAGCTGGTCTTGCTTCACATCAATCTCCACTACCTTGGGAAAACTGAAAATTTAGAAACAAGAACCAATGAAGAGCCAGCAAAGGAAAGATTGTCATAATAACTCACTTTCTGACTGATGAGCAAAATTCATTTCAAATTACTTCCTCTCGCTGCCTTTGGAAATGGAACATTACGTCTGTGCTCTCCTGACAGGCACAGGCTGCCAGGGCTGCAAGGGGACTTGGAGGACTCTGGGCACTCTTTGGCAGGCCCAGGGCAGCTCTCCTGAGTGCCCTTGGATGCAGGAATGCAGCACAGACCTGGGCAGCCTCCCTGCCCTGCCCTGTGTGCCCCTGTCCCCACAGCACCCTGCAGCAGAACTGACCCAAGGGGGCTGAGCAGTGTGAGCAGCACGGGACAAACCCAGCCAGGGACACAGCCACTACTGTGTGTCACACTGCCTCTCCCTCAGGGTTTTCTGCTGCTGTTTATCAAGGGTTGCCTTTCAGCCCTTGCCATTCCTTCTGTCTCAGCTTTGCTCCCCCCAGAGTTGCAGTATCCCAGTTCACTTCCACCACATCTTTCCCAGGAGTGTGCACAGCACCTGCTCTCAGCAGTGAGGGAGGATTCAGGGCAGCAGTTGGTAGGCAGTGACGCCACCAGCACAAGGCCCTCTCCTGTTTGCATGATGCTCAGAGCTGGAGCAAATGCTGGTTTTGGACAGCTGCCAATCTCACAGCCAACAAACAGGATCCTAAACAGAACTGGGATATGTGTTCTGTGTCACCCTGGCATGCAGCATCCCTGGGGGAGCTCCTTCTTCAAGTGCCCTGCACTAGGGATTTTGTGGCTGCTGCCATTTTGGTGGCTGCTTCTTCATGCCAGCGATGAAAAACCCACTTGGCATTGTGCAAGTTAGATGGAAACCTGCAACCTGTGCTGAAAGCACAGCTACAGGAACACAGAACCTGCACATGAACACAGAGGTGCTGTCCATGGTAAGCTCTCACTGTGTGTCAGGGCAGGGTGCCAGCCTGCACATCCATCCTCACCTGCCAGAGAGCCACACCAAGCCCAGCCCGGGTCCCAGCCCAGATGGCAGCACTGCCACTGCTGTCTGTGTCAGGCCAGGTCAGTGGCAGCAACCACCAATCACAAGTTTGAGGACTTGGTGTCAGAGCCTGCAGTCTGTCAGGGTGACTTTGCCTTGAAAGCTTGCATGGCAGTAAAGATGAAAAATGGTTCTGCCATTTTCTCTTCATCTGCCCTCAAACTATTTATGCCCAGCAGGTCTCAGAGGGGCTGCTCCCACACGTGGCTCCTGTTCCTATCCCTGGGCTGCCTGGAGCTGTGGCTTCCTCTGAGATTGGGGCAGCTGAAGGCTGGGGAAGAAGCACCCTTTGGGGACAGTGGAGAGGCAGCAGGGATTAAAGAAATCTCATGAAATCCACACCTGTAGCTCACTCAGGGAGGCTGTCCCCCATTTAAAGGCAGCCAGGAGCTCTGGCAAACAGCATCAGCCCTTCTCTGGTGTGCCCAGTAATGCTGTCTCTGCACAAGGACCTGAAACAGGGACAGGATACAGGGGATGCACTGAACTGGAAGTGTCCCAGAAGCTGAAACCAGGAGGGGTTTAGTAGAAATCCATAGTTTTTTGGGGATTTGCAAATAAATAAAATCTATTTTTTCCTGAAGTCCAAAGCTAGCTAATTTATTTTTAAGTGTTCACTTCAACAGGCTTCCTCAGTCTTCCTGACCAAAACACTCGCCAGTGCCCCATATGAAATTCCAACTAACAAAAAGAGAGTTTTGAAGACTGCTGCTACCAGCTGACAAGAAAGTTAAATTCCAGTTTCTGACCTTCTTCTCATGTCATAAGTATAGAGCAATGTGAAAAATTACTAGAACCAAGGCACCAGTTGTGGGTTGAGTCAAGCACTTCACATCCATTTAACCCAAGTGTAAAAAGTTGGTAAAGAAGACAGGGAAAATGAGCCAGTTTTGGTCCTCATAACAAAATCAGCTCTCAAGAAGGCTGTGCTGAGGTTTTCTGACTCAGTTCATGCAACAAGAACACACTGGGTTAACTGCAATGCCAGAGCAGGCTCCAGTGAGAGAGAAATGGTTGAGACCGTCCTAGAAAACATCCCATCCTCCAGGAATGGACTGGGGAAACTGAGGGAAAAGGAGGATTTGTGACTTGTCATGATCCCCACATCCTGTTTGATAGGAGAACTTCTCTTCCCAAGAGAAGGAAAATTCAGAAAGGGGGGACCAGAATCCAAATCCAGTGGGTCAGAAGCCTACATGAAAGTGAGGGAAAAACCTGCTGCATGTTGGTATGTCAGGTCCTTCCCTTTGGCTGATACCATGGCTGCAGTTGCACTGCCAGCCTGCTTTATCCACCAACCTCAGCTACAGGCAGGATCATGCCCACTGAGCTGGAAATCTCTGCCATTCAGAGGATTTATGAAAAGTATTTTGCTTTTGTCCCCCTGAAATTACATCATTCTCCTCTTTTATCTGTCTTAAGTGTCAGGAGAGTGTGATGTTAATGAGATGTACAAAGGCTTTTGGGTAGCTGAACAGTTTTATAGTCCTACATTGATAAATTAAAGCATTTGTCACTGCTACCACATTAATGTTTCTTCCTGAGATCAAAGCCTGGATTTGCTGCATTAAGTGGGACCGTCCTCTGCTCCGCATCAGCACACGGCACCTTCTGAGGAGATGAATTGTGGTTCTGCATTTCTGCATCCACAGTTTAATCACACCCTGATTCTCACACCTGCTGATTCCCATCTCCACATGAGGCATGCAAGCCTTTATTTTTATTATGGATTTTCTCCTTGCTACCTGTGTGGGAAGCCTGACTATCTTGTTTTAGGACAATCACTTTCTTCTGGCTCTGAAAGGCTGTTTCTGCAGTAAAGAATACAGACAATCTCCTTCCTTCTGTAACTCTGGATTCAGCCATATTAATTTACATTTATATAGCACCTTTCATCCCTGAAGATCCCAATGCACTTTACAAACTCCCCCATCTCTGTACACAGAAGCTGTACAAATAGACAGGCTACATAAACAGCCACAGGATCCCAGTGCCAGCCTCTGAAACACATCCCTGTGCCTGTATTCCCAGCACACTCATGGCCATCCAGCTCTGCACACATCCCCATCAAGGAGGAAAACATGGCAGTGTGATTTAGAGGCATGTCAGGAAGCATGAGGGATCTGGGCAAGCAGCAGAGTGGCTTCACAGCCTGGCTGAATGACATCTCTGCTGCATGGGTTAAAATGAGGCAAAAGCTGATTTGTTGTGAGTTACATCTCCCTGTTTTAGTGTTGTTGGCAGTGTCTGCAGAAGTCCAGCTTTGCTGTTCCCTCCCACTGATGGGTAACCCTCAAGTGTGGTATTCACTGAACAGAGAGAAGCTGTGAGACAAGCAGAGAAGAAGGAAACACACAATTCTTATCTTGCTTGCTGTGCCTGTGTTGTGCTAAAGCAGAATGCAATATGGAGATTGTCTACCCAAAATGTTTTGTTCCCTTGGCCTATCAGGGCCAATGTGTGTGTGTGTGTGTGGCACTGTCACGGGCCAGTCAGAGACAATCAGGGATGAGTGCAGCTCTGTGCAGTTGTGAGCAAGAGTGAGTGCATGGCAGATTCAGTTTAGATACAATGTACATAGTACAGTATAATAAAGTAATTCATTAGCCTTCTGATGATGGAGTCAGATGCACCATTCTCCCTCCCCTTCCTTGGAGTCGCCTTTGATTTACAATAGTCGAACAGTTAATTTTTGAAAACTGGAAAGCATCTGCCTCCTTTACAATGAAAACAAGGGGAAACAACCCCCCTTCCCAACAGCAGTGGCTGAGTGGCTGCAGCCAAGGTGAGGATGGAGGAGAAGGGAGCCCCAGCATACCTGAGACACCTTTCTGACCACGTCGCTGCCCACCAGGAAGCCCTGCGCGTAGGAGCGCGCCGCGATGAAGGCTCGCGTGGCCTTCAGCTTCAGGTCCCTGGGCACCTCCCCGAAGGGCTTGTGCTGCTCGGCGTGTTTGACCATGCAGTCCAGGTACTCATCTGTGATGTGGTACTGGGGGTTCAGCAGCTTGAAGAGCCTCTCCAGCAGCCGTGTCCAGAACTCGTTGAGGGCCTCCTCCAGGTTGATGTTGGAGCTGCGGTAGTAGCGGCGCAGCTCGCTGTACAAGTCCTTGAACACCTTCACGTTCTGAGTGTACAATTCTCCGTACAGGCTTGGAAAGGCATCATAAAGGGCCTTCTCTGACTTGTTCAACAAATCCTGGAAATAACCTGAAAGATGAGAAAAGGAGAGGTGATGTATCAGCCAGACAAGCTGGAATCCAACAGGCTGTGTCCGTGGGCAGCACAACCAAATACCCTGAGAACGGAGAAGGGCCCTGACAGAGCTTTTCCTCCAACCAGCATTGCCCACACTCTCAGGTCAGAGCCTTAGCCATGAAGACAGAAGGAGGAACCCCCCCTTGTCCCTTCATGCTGGAGAACCCTGCTCTGGGCCTCTCCAGCTCTTCTGGCAGCCTCACCTGGAAGCAAAGCTGGGTCACTTATCTGAATCCACAAGGTGCCACAGTGTCACTCATAAGTTTTCCTCACAGCTGGCATTGCTTACACAAACCCTAAGCTGACACATGTTATTTCCAAAGCCCTCATGAGACAAAGCAGGGCTGCCAGCACGGTGCCAACCCTGCCCAGGGACATCCCTGGTGGTGGCAGCCAGGCTGGCTCTGGGCACAGCCAGAGTCCAGGTGCATGTCAGGAACAGGCACATCTTCCTGGGGACTCCAAGGCAGGGCTGTACCCAAGGGCTTTTTAACTCAGGCCAACATTATCTGGGCTTCTCATCTCATTTGCTTACTTGGGTGTGCATCCTGCTCTTGTTCCAGCATAAATAACAGAGTGCTTTTACACCCCTGCTTCAGTGGTCTCAGATTTGACAGAGATGTGACTCTTGCTACACACAGCAGGCAAGAATGAGAGATTTGACTCCTCCCTTACCAGCATCTCTAGGTATTTCCATCATCTCAACTGCCAGCTACCTTCAGGCTGAGGCTGCACAGTAAGGGATTCATAGCAGGACTGGCCTGATCCAATTAATAAATTTACATAAGCAACTGTAATCATCACTGAAGTCAGTCAGAGGAAAAATAATTTCAATAATAATTTTAATTTCCATTACACTTTTAGGGTCTTTTTGAAGCAAACCTGATTAAACTATTCTTTAAATCTAAATGACTATTATGTGTTTGGTTTTTTTTTAAGTCATGAGTGATAAGCTCTAGTTGGAAAGAAACTGTTATTCAATTAAAATCAAACAGCATGTATTTAGGTACATAAATTAACTTCATGGTGCTAGACATACAAGAAAAGAAAGAGAAGCTCCTGAAAAATGCATACTGCATGTACAAAGCTTTATTAAACAAAGTATTTTTTGAGGGAATGGCACTGACTACAATTAAAGACCTCTAAAATTGTAGAACTAGTAAAGCTCAGATCCATAAATTTTGCTTATATTCACTGACTGAGAAGGGCCATACAAGCTTTCCTATATTAATAATCTCTCATTGGTTTCTCAGATTTGAATGAAGCTAAAACTTAACAGGTGAATCCACCAAGTGGAAAGAACCCTCTGCATCTCTCCACAGGTTGCTAACACTGAAAATTCCTGTGCTATTTTAACAAAACAACACTGAGCATTAATAGCCTGGCCTTCTCCAGCCCCTATTATGTGCTGCTTAATAGATTAAAATTTGATCGAAGCAATTTTTGTTTTTAAAAGACTGTGAGCAAACTAGGTGTTAGCAGAAGTCTGGTTGAATTACTTATGCAGAAGTAGAGAGTAAAAATCTGTTATCTGGAATGCTGAATGAAAACTGGTTTTCAAATGTACTTCAGGAAGCAATTTATTCTTATTCAACATGACTGGGTGGGAAGTTTGTATCTCCAACCATTTTTACTGGGATCCCTCCATCTCTCAAATGACTGATCATGCACCTTCCCCACTAAAACTGGATTTCTCCCTACAAACCCCAGGTGTCAGGTATCAAAGTCACCTATGATCTTGCAATGGGCGTTCTCAATAGGGAGAAAAGACAAAAGCTGATCCCGTCAGATTAATAAAAAGAGATGCTGCACTCACCTGCAACAGAAACAAAACACAAAGTTTCTCTGATGCTGATGAGGAAGCTAAAAGCTCTTCCCTACCTTAATGCATCACTCCAAACACTGCTGGTTGTCCCTTCACAAGTTAATTAAACTGAGCTCAAACTCCCTTCCTTGTAAAATCAGTGCTCTTTTCTGTGTGACAAGAGACGCAAACTGAACAATTTGCTCAGCAATCGAGGTAAGACGTGCAGCTTTGCACTCACCATCAGGAGGAAGAAAACACCAACAAACACAGCCCAATTTGTCAATTCAAGGCAAAATTACTTTCTTTGTTTTGCTACAAGAGAAACAAGATATACATCTCCCTGTCAAAAAATCGGAGACTGCTCTCAAAAAAGTCAGAGCTAATTAAGGGCTGATGAACTGTTACTTCTCACCCAAGTGAGGGAACACTGATTACAGCCAATTCATCTGTGGCTGGTTCTCACAAAGTTCTTCTAGATTTCACACACTGAGGGAAAAAAATCTACACTAGCCAGGGAAAATTAATTAGCAATTAAGTCTACACGTGTTTGTGATGAATGGCTGACCTGGCAGGGAATTTAAATGCCCATTTTGCAGCATCAAAAGGTAGCACAAAGTGAGGTTTGTCAAGAGGGATGCCAATGGCTCCGTTCCCCAGTAGAGCATCAGCTGAGGTGTCCCAGGAACACTGCATCTTCTCCTCTACACCCTGCCTGCTAATGTCCAACCTTTTAAGGAGCTTAGGCATGTGTCACAGATAAGAATGTGCAGGGCCTTGAGAAAAGACAACCTGCTGAGGCACAGTTCAGGCTCCTGCCATTCTAGCTTGATTTCAGGTAGAGGGAATTATTTATTTGAGGGGGAGCAGCCCATTATCTGCAGCCATGGAGGGTGAGGGACCCTCAGGTAATGGGGTGCCCCAAGGCTCCACTGCTGCTAGCAGGAGTTACCAGCAACAGGGCCAGCAGGTCCCTTTGGATCTTTTGGATATCCCTTTGGATATATCAGCTCCCAGCTGGTGACCACTGCAGGGTCTGCCCTGGCTCCCAGAGCACCACTGGAGTGTTCAGCTCAGGCAGAGCAGCTTTACCCTGGCCACAGCCCCTGGGCCCTGGTGCCACCACGTCCTCTGTGCCAGCAGCAGGCTCAAGCCATGAACTGCACTCAGGCACTGCAGCACAGGGCTTTGTCACCTTGTGAATGGCAGGGATGCAGGGAAAGGGCTCCCAAGGAGCCCGTGCTGCAGCTATAAAGCCCTTCTGGCTCCAGGAGGCACCACTGCCCTGATGTCACCCTGGTATTTTAAGTTTTTCTAAGCCTCCTGATGTTTACATTCTTGTAACAAACTTTCTCACACACTTTCTGTAAATAACTTATTGTTTTGCATTCTTTTATGGAAGAGGAGAAATTTGATGGACTGTTGGTTTGTCCAGTGTCATTGGAGAGGTGGCACTGTCACCCTCCAATCCACTGTCACTTTGGGAAATCTATAAATGTTGGAGTCAGAAATTAAACTGCCCTTTTTTCACCTTGAGAGCAGCAGTGTGTGTGCATCGTGTGTTTCGTGTCCTATAATGACACCCTCCCATCCCTGGGGGCAGCAGCACAGCTGAGGTGGCTCTGCAGCAGGTCCTCTCCTCTGAAAGGATGCATTTGCTTCCACTCTGAGTAACAAAAAAGTAGCTACAGATTCTGTGGACCTGTGCTGAAAAACTCATGGCTGTTCTTGGCTTCTTGGATCCCTAGAAATTTAACAGTACCAGCCAGAGACACCTCCCTGCAAGTCACCTGCTAAATCCATGACTGTCTTTCCCCTCTTTCGAGAAGTTTCCTTCAGGAGCCACTGCCAGGTGAGTCCTTCCTCACCACTGCCAGCTGAGGGACACAACAGTGCCAAACCCAGCAGGTGGCTTTCAACACCACTACTTCAGACAAATCCAACTCAATTTTCCCTGGGCCAATGCAAGGCACGGCTCCTCAACCGAGGCTGCTCCTACATGAAACATCACCTTTCACACCCTTTTGCTGCAAAGTATTCAAAAGAAAAATAAAATGAAATGGAAGTCTGTTTTATTGCTATTATTATTGCTCCTCACTTCCAGGCTCAGAAACAAGACAACTGGCTTTGCTCAAAAGAAATTTGCCTTTTGGTAGAGCCAGGTCTGAAGAACTCTGCCTCAAATGCAAAGATGCCAGAAAGT
Source organism: Fringilla coelebs (assembly GCF_963513975.1). NCBI lineage: Eukaryota > Metazoa > Chordata > Aves > Passeriformes > Fringillidae > Fringilla > Fringilla coelebs. The sequence goes on along the minus strand of NC_140036.1, from coordinate 2,432,965 downwards.
TATGAATAAAGAAATGAAAGGTTTCTACAACCAAAACAATTCTTCCACCTTGGCTTTCTCTTGCTGTTGTAGTGACAAAAACTTACTTCTCAGAGAATTAAGTTTTCAACCAGAATCCATAACCTTTGCATTCAAGAGAGATTGCAAATCCCCACCCATTTCCCTGCTTCGCAGCTTCCCAGTGTTCGCAGCTCATATTTTCACAGTTTCCACATTTTCACAACTCTGGATTCAAATTGGGAAGCTGTGAACAGCATGGCAGGGAGTGGCAGTTCCTCTCTGAAGAGAGAAAGTTTTGAGTTTCTCCTTCCTCAGTCCCCCAGCACCGAATACTTTATCCAAGCTCTCTGCTACCATCTGATCACTCAACATCTGGAACACACTGGGGTTTCTTCAAGTAATGATGGAATGAAAATGGATGCAGGAGGGAAAGAGATCACTGAAGGAAGAACACCCAAATGCTCTTTAGGCAGGCAGCAGAGCTGGCTTCCTTCAAGCCCCACCAAATTTGAGGCATGCTAGAGGAAATGTGAGAAATGGAGAAAGGTGGCTGAATTACTTGCAATCTGACTATTATTAAAATTTTAAGCAGAAAGCTGCAGCACAAAATGTCTTGTGCACAACAGGGAAGAGTTGAGACTGGAGGAACACCAATGGTGTTCTTGTGAAAATGCTGTGGAAGTTTTGCAGCAATGAGTGAAATGAAAACCCTCCTGCTGCTCAGACAGTTTTGCCTGGTGAGCTCTGTTTGTGGTCTGAGGGCCCTGCCATGAACTGCCAGGACAGATGGAGGGGAGGCAACACCATGAGGAGGAGGAAGTATCAGACCTTCAGTTTGGAGGATCAATTTCTCAGTTTTGAGCGAGCAGATGAGCCTGTGGTGGATTTCATGCAGGGGCCAGAGCCACAGAGCTCAGGAGGAAGGCTGGGCAAACACTCTATAAACAAACTGTGGTGTGTCAGGACTGGACTGAGAACAGGAGAGGAAATGCAGCTGCTTCTGTGCTGTCCTGAACCCCAGCCAAAGCAGGGAAGGAAAGAGGATGGAGGTGCCTGCTACAGCAGAGCTCCTGCTTGGTGCCAGCCCTGTTGCTCTGAGGAAGAGTCTTCTCCCGGGCTGAGCTCCCATTTAATACCCTGCTGCACTTCCCAACACCAGTTTGTTTTTCCAGTTGGTTATAATGCTGTTCTTGCAATTAACCTGCTGTTAGGAGGGAATAATTCAGCAACAGGTTGAAGCCATTAAAATCCAAATCTAATGCATTCATGCCTATTTTATTCACTTCAGTAAGTACAATGACACTTTATTTATAAAATTGTTATTACTAATTTAAGCACTACCCATGGCTGTGCTGAAGACCTGGTATCAATCCAAGAGGAGTGATTTACTCTGGTTCACACCTTGGCTGTGTCCTTCCACAGGAAATAACCACAGTGGGACTGAGTGACTTAGCTCCACATGCAGACAGCCCTGGATGCAGCAATGCTGGTGCCATTTTCCTGGGGGGTCACCTCTCTCCTCACAGCTTCACACTCCTGTAAAATTGCTGCTCTGGGGCTGTTTCCTCAGTTCTGAGTCCTCTTAGAGAACACAATCCCTCTCTGCTGTCTTCTGGATCACTCCCATGTACCTTCCTCCCAAAGCCCCTGCTTGGTGGCTGTGACCAAAGAGGCATCAGGATAAACCAAGACTCAGATTGCAAAAAAAAAAAAGCCCAAACAAATGGAGATAAAATCACCTTTTATCTAGAAGCCAAAGGACGAGTGCTGTGAATGAATGTGCTGGGATGCAAGAATTATGAATGTGCTAGGATGCAAGAATGATGATTCCTTTAGGTAATACAACTTCAAAACTTTAAGGATTTGCTCCAAAGAGCCACTTGACTGGTATTTTCTCTGCACACTGTGTCCTGGGAGTGTGTGCTGAGAACTGGGTGGGAACACAGAACTGAAGAGATGATGTGGGTCAATGAGACAAAAATGTGCCAGCTCTGCCATGCAAGATCAAATTTGTACTCTCCTAAACCTGCTCAGTGCCCAGCACAAAAGAACTTCAGGATTCTGACCTCAATCCTGCTGGAAGGTTGGTCCAGGGCACCTCCTCTGACAGGAGGATTTCTTTTCTAAATTTCTGGTCGAAGTTCAGTCTTTATCCACTTGGTCTTTGTCAACATGGTGCTGTAGTTTCAATTGTTGGGTTTTTTCCCTGGAGTTCACTCTTTGAGACATTTACTCACCAAGTCTCACACTTTCTCAGCATCCATGCTGCCTTCCTACACAAATGAAGGTGCTTTCCCCTCTTTACACCTGACAGGCTCTCCAGTCCTCTGCTTCACGCCACTAGCTCTATTCTCCTGCTCTTCTGCTTGGCATTAACTCTTCTTAGTTGTGGGTGGTCAGAAGCACAAAGAACAACTCCTTTCCTTCCCTGGCAGTAACACTGTGAATACTGCAAGGACTGCACTTGCCTTTTTTAGGAATGCATCACATTAGCATTTCACAGACTTTCTGCCACCAACTGGTACATCCCTAATTCTCCCCCTTGCTATTTCCAACCAATTAATCCTTAGCTGTATGCCTAACTCTGAAATATTGAATTTCACCCTATTTCTATTATTTTGGTTGTCATGGTTATCCACTATCCTCTTCAATAGTGACAACTTTTCCCAGCACTATGCCACCAATTAATCTCATGACTGCATTTCCTGTCATTTGTGCCAGTTTTTAATGGGGCTGTTAACTAGGATGGGGTCTAGGCCTGTCTTGAGAACCACAACTGGGACCTCCCTCCAGGCCAGGAGCTCATCTTTCAACACAGTGTATTGCTGCCTCCCCCCTTGCTAGTTCACCTGATAATTCCTTTACTAATTTCCATCTCCTTCAGCTTAATTAACTACTCAAAGCACAGATGCAAATGTCTTTGAAGTCTCCTGAGATGGATTAGTTGATAGAACAGACACACCACGAGCAACAGTGAAAGCAGGCTTTGGATATAGGATTTGACAGAATCTCTACAACACCTTACTCAAGCTGCCTTTGGGTAAGAGCAAAAGCTGGCCTTCCTTAAACTGCTTTGGACTGGGGCATACAGCAGACAGCTTGCTTCTTGTGGTAAGGAAAAGGAGAGCTTTTTGAGAAAACAAAAACCTTTTCCTGCAAAGGAGAGATGCTGTTGCATGAAAATGCTGTTTGGAGCAGGGCTCTGCTGGTGAGGAGAGGAGTTCTGCCGGGGAGGAAACAACTCCAGTCACTCCAAAGAAACTGCACTTTTCCTGCCAGGACTTGGATAATGTTTTCATTTCATTGTGTTGAATGGCAGAGAGATATAATTATTTGCAGCTATCTCTGTTTCTACAGTTTTCCAAGACAGGTTGCCTTTATCTGTCAAGCAGGACTGGATGCAGCTATAAAAAAAACGGAGTGGAGGATGTTCCCTGGCAGGAAAGCTCCCCAGAGGAAAGAGCTGGCCCTTACTCCAAGAAAGGTGGGAAGCTGGATATTCTGTTTGTCCTCCTGATAAGCACTAGGGCCCAACAGGATGTCACCCAAGGCAACAGCAACAAGCCTGGGTGTCACAAGCACAGACACAGAGACCCACTCCAGCCCCAGCAGCAGGTCTGCCCAAAACGTGGCTGGTGAAGAAACCACTTCAGGCTTTGCTGATCCAATGCACTCAGTATTTCCATCCTGATGACCCTTGGAAACAGCTCTATGCAAAACTTAAGACACCCCTGAAGTCAAGTTCAACAAATCTTCAGAGACAAGAGACGCCTGGGGCTGGGGGTAAAGAACACAAAATGATCTGTAGGAGGGGCAGGACACAGGACAAAGCCTGTGATAGACTGCAGCACCGACAGGAGTCACTGATGCCTTGTGCAGGCTGACCTAGAGCAGAGAGGCTGGACAGAGCTAAGGAATAAAGCAGGGATTTATTCAAAGGCCTCCATGGATGCACCTTGGGCAGCGCCAGAGCCCAGCCAGGGCTGCACCCAAGATGACCCAAAATGGCCCCAAAATGCCCGGCCGGGCACGGGGTCTCTCCCTGGGATCAGTTCTGCTCCATTTGCACCTTGCAGTTCATTGTCCCATCCCAGCTTCAGCCCCTGCAGTCCCACCCTGCTTGTTTTTCTCTCTCCAGCCCACAGGGTTTGTGCTCTTGGGCTGAGATCTGGATCATTTGTCCTTGGTGCCCAGCTGGAGCAGGAATTGTTTCGTCTCCCTGCTCTGTGCAGAGAGCTCAGCATCCCCTAATGTGAAGCTCAGACCCACACACTAAAGCAGCACAGAATCTGAAAAATAGAAAAGCCAAAGCCTGAGGCATAATTTCCCCCCTTCAGAGCACCTGAGCCTGCTCCAGCATTCCCTCCTGCTTGGCAGTGTAAGGGCGAGGAGGGAGCTGGAGCAAGCAGTCTGCACCTGCCTGGAGAGGAATTCAGGCACCACACAGCCCGTGGGATATCAAATGCCACAACACATTCTGCCAGTTGCTTGCTAGGTCCTTGATAGCTTAGGCTTGGAATGTCCGTGTTGGGAATTTGGGAACAGTGTGGGGTGAGGGCAGCTCTGAGCTGCCTGTGGGGAATTGCACTGTATGTGAGGTGCTCCAGAGGGTGGGGTGATGGAGCAGGAGGTGGCATTGAGGTGTGCCCATTTTGTGTGGCTGTCAGCAGGTCAGCAGGGCTGCACTGGTGCTCCTGGGCACAAGTACAGTGTGAGAACCAAAGACAAGCTGCACCTAGGCTAGACTGTTCACAGGGGGTTTTCAACCACCTCATTCCAACCCTGCTCCCTGAACCCCTCCAGCCTGCCTGGCAGAGAATGAAGAGCTGTGCTGCTGTGAGGAAATCTCACAGACTGGAAGCCCTTGTGTAGGGGATTTGCTCTGTTTGCATCCAGGGTGGGATAAGCAAATACAAGAGATGTGAATCTGAAGATTATTTTACTCATGTGTTTTCCTGGGATCTAACCTGGCAAGGGATTTTAATCATGGCACCTTCTAAATATACCTGTGCTGCAGCCAGAGACTTGGAGCAAATGATGAACTGCAAATATTGCCCCAGCAGGCTCTTATCAAACAGATTTCAGAGCAACCTCTCTGTTAGATAAGGACTGGGGAGATGTGTGGGTGGGATTCATAACCTGGGAGTCAAGTCTGACCTGGCAGCTCAGTCCTCACTTGTGGAAGGGCAGGCACCTCCCTCTTTAACATGAGCTGAGCTCTTTACAGCTACTCCTCTCCCTCTGGACTGTAATAGGAGTTGGGATAACAGAGGCAGAGCAAGCTGAACTTTTGGATAAATGAAATTTTGTGAGATAAATTTAGCTATCATTTTTTTTCCTCCAAGAAAGCCTGCATTTAAAGGCAAACCAATAAGCACCACAGCTATCACTGACAGGAACATAAAGGCTGTAAAATTAATTGCTAATACTGCTGTTCCTTTCCAGGTTTACTCAGTAAGACCTGAAGGGTTCCATTTCTCCAAGGGTAAAATAAACTCAGATGTTTAACAATACTGAGGGTTGCTGGCAGTTTTAAAAGGTGTGATATACACCCTGGATACAGCACACACCTCTAGAGCAAAGGTATTTTTCACTCCCTTATTCCAGCTGAGCACTGGAGCTGGTGAGGAGCTGCAGAGACATGGCAGGAAGGAGACAAGCAGTGGATCTGCTCAGGATGTGCCCATGAAGGTTGTCACTTTCCCAGGAACACCATCCCAGCCAGCCTCACTGAGGCTGAGTTTAACTTTCTGCTCTGTCTTAGGTTGGAAATGGGGGTGTGTTCTATCCCCATCTGTCAGAGCTGGGCAGTTTTCTGCTGTCCATGGGCAGTTTTCTTTCTCTCTCCCACAGCCCATCCTCCCTCCAGCAGATCTCTGCTGTCCATGGCCAGTGAGTGTCCCTGCAGGGCTGATCCAATTCCATCATCCCATGGGGAGATGCTGTGCCCAGGGCAGGAGCCAAGCATTCCTACCTGGATACAATCTGCCCTGGAACAGCCCAGCAGCCTTTGCCCCCTGCATTCCCAGAGGAGCAGCTTTCTCCTGCCCTGCATTCCCAGAGGGAGAGCAGGCCCATCTCCAGCAGCCCTGGAGCTGCAGAGGAAAACTCCCCCCTTGTGCAGGATCCTGCTGCAGCAGAGCCACAGCTGGCACTGCAGGAGGGCTGAGCCCCCCTGGGATGGGGCTGTGCCCCCACCCTGACACACAGGGGACAGGGGCTGCTCTCACTCTGGCAGTGTAGTTTTGTATCACTGCATTTTAAAAAAATTTATTTTCTCAGCTAATAAAGAACTGTTATTCCTGCTCCTATATCTTTGCCCCATAGTTTCAAAATTATAACAACTCAGAGGGAGGGGTTCACATTTTCCATTTCAGGGGAGGCTCCTGCCTTCCTCAGCAGACACCTGGCTGTTCAAACCAAGACATGCCCCTTTCAGCAAGCTCCAGAGAGCTGCACCTTAACCTGCACAACAGCTCAGGGTGCTGCCCTTGCTCCCATCCACACTGCTTGAGGCTGAAAATAATGAAGCCTTTATACATTTCAATATACATATTTCAACTTCTTCCTTCCTTATAAAATATACCATGAACCAATTTGTCACTCTGTCAGGCTCTTTGCAGTGTTATTTTAATTGAGAAAAATATCAGTGAATTATAACTTCTTTGGAATTAAATGCATTTGTCTCTGCAAAAAAAAGCAGAGGAAACAAATGGATTATTGCTGCATTCACAGAGGGGCTTGAGCATCCCCATTATATGGTTTTACAGATCAAAACTCCTTGTTTGAGTTTTGCAAAAGCTGTGGCAGTGAGACAGAACTGGCTTTTTATCTTCTTCATTAGTGCTGCCCTCTGCTCTGAATGGCCTCTAGACAAACTATTTATTGTTGGGTTAATTAGATCATTTGGATCTATGCTTGCCACTGCATTTTTGCAGTCCAGAGTATCTAAGACACATGGTCCTTGAATCTCCAAAAATCTTGAGTATGTGACATGTGGGCTTTCCCAAAGGAAAAAGGAGGATAGGAATTACTGGCTGTGGGGATAATATTCCAGACAGGCTCAGTTCCCCTGTTATTATTGCAGGAGTTTATCTAAGTCTGTGTAAAGCCCTTAATCTCTAGTGTTCTCTCCTTCAGTGCCTTCAGAAAATAACTTGCCTCTTTGTAAAAATGTTTTGCTCCCATGGAACCAGTATGAAAAGGAGAAATAGGTAGAGATGGCTGCAGACAGCTGATGTTGAGATGCAACCTGAAGAATGCAGCACAGGTGTACCTCTGACAGCTGGGAGTGGACAGAATGTACATTCAGACAGCAACATGCACGTCTGTTACTGGAATCTTAAATTAGTCTCAATGGCTATTTTAATAGAGATGAAATATGGTTATCTTATATACAGCTCCTCTAAAATAATAGTAATTAAAATGATTTATATTTATTAGTATTAATCAATATGAATATAACACATTAATATGCTAATATAATATATTAATAGATCATGATATTTATTGATAATAATATTTATATTTATTATTAATAATGAATTACAGCACACTTTTAGAAATTTGGAACAGTCAGATGTGGGTAACAAAGCACCCCCTCAATGCATGGGGATTTTCCTAGGGATAACCACATGGTACTTCTTTCCCCAGGTGCCTGCTTCAAAAGAATTCCTCAAGAATTCAAAATTTCTTTTCCTCAATTGTTGAGAAAAAGAAATTCATGTTCCCTGGCAGATATTACAATAATAAATTCAGTAGGAAATTTTAGTTTCTGCCCCATCTGATGGCACCTGCTCTGTTAAACACCTCTAACTTCACCTTGTCCAAAGATAAAAATCTAGATAAAGACAGATTTTCAAAAGACCCTAGCACCATTTAACTACTTGTGGTTTGAAATACAAAGTCACTTAAAAAGCAGTCCTAAAAGGAGATTTAAGCTCAGCTTATCCAACCTTTTCCTTCAAGGTGTTTGTTGTTTTTTTTAAAGGTTGCTAGGCTGTACCCAGACTGGGATAAAACCTGTGGATTCTCTGAGCTTGGGAGCTTTGCTAAAACCCCCAGGCAGTGCTGGCTGCAGCCAAGGAGAGGTGGTTGAGCACTCAGGGAGTGTTAGATCACAGAAAAGCACCTAAGTGGAAACAGTTCTGTCTAAATGGATGGCTGCAGACGTGGCACCAGACCAGCCCTAGCTCAAGTGCCCTGTCCCCTGACCTGGTGTTGCAAGCCTCATGAAGAGCAGTTCAAAAGCAGAATGAGTAAAACACTGAGATACCCCAAGATATAGCCACCTAATTACTACTGGCTGATTTTCTTAATTTCATTGAGGTAGAAAAAATACCTTGTCCAGTACTTAGACCTTATACAATTATGTCTGAATATATTTTCTAACAGACATAAACATATTTTCTTTAATTTGTGCACTATACACATTACATATTACTGGCCTGATTTATTACCTGTGTATAAGTCCCATCATGACTGTGACCACCATGAAAAATCTGCCACAAAATCTATTTGCTTTGGGATATTGGTAGTCACCTCCACACTGCCAACAGACATTTAAAATTCATCTGAACCACATCTGGAGGAAATACAATTTTGAAGGCCTGAGAAAGAGTCTGCAAAAAGTTGAGAAATGTCTCATCTCCCATCCTCACTAATTCCATTCTGAGATGTACATATTACACACATATTTGAATTTTGTATCAAGCAAACATAAATCACTTTCAAATCTGCAAGCATGATAAAACCAAAGCCAACCTGCCTGGGTGCCTTGTGCCTCTCAGGACTATCCCTGGACACATCAGTGACTGAGGACACCTGCAACCACCCCTGACTGACACCCAGCTTATGGAACAGAGATCAGAAATGCACCTTAAAGAAAATATTAGCTGGGAACTGGAATGCTGAACTGCACTCTGGCTGCAGCTACACTTGGGAAAAAACAGGGAGGAAACTACACGTGCTCCTCTTTTAAAAATTCATTTACAACAACTAAAAAAAGGCTTTGGTTACCCTGAGATGCTGGCATCCTCCTCCTGCCTGAGTTGGGGTTTCTGCTGCTTTTGAAGCATCTCTGGCTCTGGTCCAAATTTGAATGATGGGAGAAATGGATACTTGTTAAAAGCTTGTGCTTGATTCACTTAACCAACATAAAACTTTCTTTTTTTTCCTGTCAGGTTTTTATCTGAAGTACATTGCACCAGTGAATTGGACATGAGTAATAAACTCTGAGCTCCTTAAAATATCCTCACATGAATATAGATTAAAATCCTCATTAAACACCTTGATAAATTAATTAATTTCTAGGGATGCACAGAGAGGTTGACAAGCAGCTGTCATTCACCTTTTCCTCTAACCACAAATGTTTGAAGCCAATCAAAATAATCTCAGATCTGGCAGAAGATTTAGAACAGACAAAAGGAAATACTATTTTAAACAGCCAAATTATGGAAAACCTGCCTCCTGTTACAAAATGTCCTGGATGCTGAGGATTAAAATAAATGCAGAAGATGATCACATCAGAATAAAAGCAAGTCCATTGGGTGGACATGAAACAAAGCCAACAAGACATTCAGGGTAGGAGAGGAACCACAGAACATTCTTGGGGCACAGGCACACAGGATACCTTTGGAGCTTTCTCTGTAAGCCAGGCTGCACCTCACTAATTGCTATTACACTAATTGGTCCAGGATACTCTCAAGATCAAGGTAAAAATCAGAGTATTCTGTGGGAAAAGAAGACTCAGAGCACCAAACCCAGCCCAGGGCCACCACTGGGTCCTGCTGGGCCCACCAGGGATGGGGCACCTGCAGCCTCCTACCACCAGCTTGGCCAAGCTCCTCTTTCCAGCACTGCCCCTGTTCCTGATGCAAATGCCCTCCTGTGACCTTGTACCTCAGTGTATCTCCAGAGATCTTCCATAACTCAGAGCTCAGTGATTAACTTAATCAGGACAGTAATTATGTACCTCCTGTTAATGAAAAGCTGTGTGCTGCACCACTGTTTGCTGATGTACAGAAGTGGAAGCTGGGCAGGAGCTCACACTGGGTGAAGCAGAGCATGGCATGGCCCAGCTCAGTAACAGCTTGTCCAGGTGACACAGATCCAGCTTTTTCTTTACCAACACACCAGTGGGTGAGACCTGAACATCTCCTCTGCCTGTCAGTGAATCCATGGAAACCTACAGAGTTATCTTATACTACCACTGAAACAACAATTATAATAAATGCAGCTTAGTGTCAGCCCTGGGCAGAGGCAATAGATAACAAGGCCTGAGCAGTGCCCTCATTGAGGCTCTCTGGTAAGGAGAGCCCATCCTATATATTGACTTTTCCATGTCTGTTGTGGTGCTGGGTAATTCAACAATTTGCCTTTAATTCCCTTAGGATGCTCCATCTGGGTTCAGATCAATGGCCTACCCAGCTGTTTCAGCTGAACTCTGCTTTCAACTTGCTGACTGTAAAACAGTCATATAAATTCCTGGTGTGCTCAGGAGAAAATACTAGTGGTGAGGTGATGGATATTCCCCAGAGAATGTCCTGAGTGAGCCAATCTGTGTCTGGAGGAACCAATTTTGGGTTGTGTGAGCTTTTCAAAATGACATTAAGTACAATTCTGTGCAGTTTAAATAGCAGAAAGCAAACTGAATGACATTTCCCAGTGTTTGGGGGAGCAGAAGAGCACTCCCAGCCCTAAAAACCTTGGATGTGGAAGCAGCTGACTGGAGGAGGACCAGACCTTGACTGTCACATGCTGTCACAGTGCCTTTTCCCAAATCCTCATTTACACCCTGGAACTGCACAGAACAACAATTTACAGAGCTGATTGCCTTCTCTTTTAATTCTTCTTTCAGCTACATGATTGGCAACTTTGTGTTTACTCTTTGAAAAGAGAAAGAGTAGCTCAACTGTTGATTAGCAAGTTGAAGGGTAATCTCAGTTCCTTCCAAGCTCCTTGTGTCCCTCTGGCATTCTGCACTTGCTTACATCACACAAATGGAGGCCTCAAGCTTGTGTCTCCCCTCAATTAATTACATTAACATGTTACTCTTGTGGGACCACCTCCCTGTCCTTCATAACAAATGCATGGGGAAGGAAAATCCTGGCACTTGGGAGCTTCTTCCTGCTCCAGCTCCCTTCATCAGTGTCCTGCAGTGATACAAAGCACTGCTACTTTGTGGGGCTGGAAACAGGGAAAAAGTCCTTGCAGGTCTTTACAGCTGCTGAGTTGGTGACAGAGGTGCTGATGCTCCTTGGTGAGGTTTTTGTGTGCAGTCTCACTTAGCCAGCAGTGTGTAATGTGTCTGTAACAACTCGGAAACCAGCCCAGATGTGCACGTGGAAATCTGTGCAAGTGGAAATCTGTGCAAGTGGAAATCTGTGCAAGTGGACTGAACAAGTTAAAAGGAATGGGAAAAGAAAGAGCAGAGGTTCCTGTCTATGCTAGTCCATCCTCTAGGGTGGGGCTGAACATGCTGATGATGATGAACATGAATGCTAGTGGATTCAAAGCAGGACTACCCAAGAGACTGGATGAGATGGGTACTAACACACTCCTACCAGTCTTGGGAAATGAGAGAGTGCAGGCCAGGGAGGGGACAGACACCCTCAGCGTGCTGTCCTGAGTCATAAAATCACAGAAGGGTTTGGGTTAAAGGGACCTGAAAGATCATCTAGCTACAACCCACCTGCCATGGACAGGCTGTCACCCAGCAGAGACCAGGTCACTCAGGACCCCATCCAGCCTGGCCCTAAACACTAACAGGGATGGGGCATCCACAGCTTCCCTGGGCAACTGTGCCAGGGCCTCAGCACCCTCTGAGCCAAGAACTTCTGCATGGGAAAGGCTCAGAGAGCCTTTGTCTCACTGACTCCTAGAAGAATATGCAGGGGCAGCCACTACAAACACACTGAGTTCAGGAACAGCTTCAGTGGGATCCTGCACCTTCTCTGACATGGAAGTCAATTGTGCATGAAATACGAAGCCCTAGAAAAACAGATTTCATTAGTTCTAGTGCTCACGGAACCACTTGGACAACATGTTAAAAATAATAGAAAATATGGTCATAAAATATCAGCAGAATGGTGCTGCACGTCCAGAAGCTAAAATGAGCTCTGAACAAGATGCCAAATAGCTGCAACTTATTTATAAGAGATCTATCAAATAAATGACCCTACTGTACCCATGGAAACTACTGTACCAATTCATCCTTAACAAATGAGAAAGCAAAAGCTGTTTCCTTAAAGAACTGCCTTAGAATGAACTAATCTGTAACAATATTAAAGCAGAACATATTCATGTTGATTTTTTTTTTTTTAAATTACACAGCACTACTTTCTCCAGTCTAACAGACACCCTTCTGGGCAGGACCTGTTCCACTCTCCCTGACACTTTTCAGGGGAAAGCACCTGAATGCAAGTGACTGGGAACAGAAGTCACCTGTGTTTGTCTGTGAATAGAATGCAAAGATGTGAAGCTTCTCTCCACCTCAGTATGGGGCAATTGGTCTCTGAGGGCTCCCTGACCACAACACCAACACCACAAATTCCAGTGATTCAGCCTGAAGGTGGGAGAGAAAAAAATGGGGGTTCAATCCTAAGCAGAGCAAGCCATGCCCTTCCTCTCTGCTCCTCTGCCTCTAGATACAAGGGCTGTGTGACTGAAACTGGGATGAGACCACTTGGAGAAAACACACACACACATACACACACACACACAATCAAAGGTGGAGTGTGCCCTTTGGAACTAACTTCAGCTGTGTCACTGAAAACTTGAACTAAGTCCAATTACTGTTTGAGCCCTTGGCATTTCTATCACCTGGTCTGATCTAACAGCACTCCTTTTTCTAATCCCCTTAAAATAGGCTGTTTTAAAGGTTTACTCAGGCTGACACTTGGGCCATGTTGCTACAGTACTGTTATTAAAAAGAAAACTATTTGGTGTTCATTAGCAGGGTGACAATCAGCTGCAAGACAAGTGTAGCTTGAACCACAGGACTCGTGCCTCTGGACTAATTTGATCTGAAGCTCCTGAGGCCACCAAGGCACAGGCAGTGCTAACAGAGGTGGGACAGGGGCTTCTTGGGCTCCCTGTGGCAGCCAAGAGGGCAGAATCCCACAGAGATGCCAGGCAAGTGCCCTGCCTGCCTGGGAGTGCCATTTGCACAACCACAGCCACTGGCATTAGTTTTGTGGAACTTTTCTTCCCAAAATGTTCTTCTTCTTCCTTTTCCCCTCATCTTTTTCCTTTTCCTAGTGAGGCTCTGATGTATCTGAAGGGCTTCTGCAGTCTGGTTTTAAACTGAATTCGCTCTATCAGATTTATTTTGGTCTGTCTGTGCCATGTGAGGCTTGAATGGCTTTCTCAAATATCACTGTGGCAGACTTTGGGGATAACAATACTGATTTTGGTCTTCAACCAGCTGTCTTCTCAAACATAATCCATGTCTTCTTTTTTTCTCTCTCCACAGCAAGAATAGTTAGTTTATATTTTAACTTTTCCATCTTTGAGAACATGTTTACCACTGCCTCCTTGAAGGACACTGGATCTCATTTATTTGGACTTCCTCTGTTCTGCTCTTGCTGTGAAGAAAAGCCCTTTATGTTGATGTGACACTATAAAAATCCATAATCATAAAGTTAAAAATAAACCCCTTGCTAGAATAAGATCAGCTGAATATACTTAATTTCTTTATACTTGGGTCTGCCTTGTATTTTCAAGTTTGACTTCAATTAAACGACTTTTCCTCAGCAATTCAGAGACCTTTCAGTAACCATGTGCCACTGAATATAAAAATCACATATTTCTTGCACAGATAAGAATGCACACCATCCCAGGGTGTCTCACTTCAAAGGTCTTATTCCAACACAAACCTGCTTTTTATTGCCCCAATGTGAGGAAACATCAACCGGCACCATCTGAACGTCCCCCTCGCTGCAGGGGTCAGGGATCAGAGCTCTTTGCACATTTTCTGGCTTTTTCTATAACACCCACTGAACCTGAGGAAGTGTTTGGTAGGTTAGAGGAAGGGATGAAGAACATCCCTTAGTAGTAGAATTCTTCATCCAGAGTATTTATTGCAATCTTGAGTCATCTGCCACGGTGGGGAGTTTGATTCGCCAATAATTTCACACTACATAAAAATCGAATCTGTGATAATTTAGTTAGGCTATCAAGTACTGCTGATCTCCACCATAAACAAAGCAAAACCAGTAATTGCTTTTACTGAAAAATTATGTGTGTTTTAGGGTTTTAACACTGGGCTATCCCTGGGGAAGGAGAAGAAGATTGGAAAGCGGTGGTTTCAACAAACATGAAATTGCACAAAAAGTAGCAAAAATGAGATGACACTGAATTTCCACACATAAAAGCAAATAAAAATGCTGTGATATTGGCTTCTTCAATTTAATCCAGTCATTTTTGAGATTTCCACTGTTTTGATATGAAAAATATCAATTTGTCACAATAGTGAGTTTTGCAATTACTTCACTGTGCTACCATTAGTAAGAAAAAGCTATTGATTTAAATAGTACACACATAAACATGGTTTTCAAACCAAAATTCCTCTTTTTCTTAAAGCTTTTGCTATTAATTATTAGAATTCATTAGCACAACAGCAAATACCCCCAAGCACAGAGGGTTAATTTTCATAGCCCTTGCTGGCAGTGCCCATGTGTAAACAATGCATTTGCAGCCTTTTTTTTTTTTGTGAGCAAGGAAAAAATAATGATTTTATGGCACCAAAAGCTTTCCCCTCCTGTGGCTCACTAGCTGCATGGCAGCTTCTGGCTGCTTGCAGTCAGAAGTGTTGCAAAATGTAATGTTAAGGCTCAGGGACTTCTGCAACTTCAGGAGTTACTGTGTAGATGAGGTCAGGAAGGCATGCAGAGGGCCCCAACTAAACTTATTGGAATCAACGACCTTAAATTTTTTTAGAATTTAAAATATGAAACTTCTCTCTCTATACTTCCAGAATTTTATTCCCTCCTCTTTGCTGTTTCAGAGTCTTACAATTGAGTGCCAGTAATTCCTAGAAGAGTTTCAGGGTTATCACACAGGATTTCTACTTCTGCATATAAAATAATCCATAAATTGGAAAAGGCAGGCTTGGGGCTTGGTGATGCAAAAAAGCCTCCCACTAAAATTAGCAGAGTGATAGACTTGGCAATAGACTGACAGACTGAGCATCCTGGAGCAAGGAGCAGGGAGGCTGTGACTCTCTGTGCCTCCCCAGGGCTGCAGAGCCACCCCCCACCCATGGGGAGCTCACCTTGAGCCCCACAGCAGTTCAGACTATAAAGCACCCATTATCCTCGCCTGGTGCTTTCTTAAATTGACACAGATGCCATTTCCTATTATAAATAATTTGTTCCACAAATAGACATTTTCAGGAACAACATCTGTGCCTGTGCTTAATTTGCAGCATGCTGATTGTCTTACAGGAGTCAAAGGGAGAGGTCACACAAGTTAAACGAGTTCTGAGAACTGAACTTGGTGGAACTGGGGGTCTTTGTTTGCTTTTTTCTTTTGTTTTGCCTTTGCCTGTCATGGGTTTTGTGCTTCTTCAGTGTCACAACTGCTGTGGGAGTTATTAGGGGTGATATTTGTATTTCAGCCTTTGTATTTCAGCTGTTGGTTTAACATGAAACATTAAACATTTTCTAAATCATTTCAGACCGATTTGGAAGCAGTTTTTTGAAAGGCAATTTTTAGGAGCATTGACTTTAACTGTCCCATGCTGCTGGTCCCAGGCTCTCCCTGTTCATCAGGGCTCATCCTGCTGAGCCCCAGGCAGTGCTGAACTCCTCCCACCAAGCATCCATTGCTCTGCTGTTAGAGGGGCTGTATGTGCTGTGGCTTTGTACATCCAGCCTCAGCAACACACAGAAAAGGCTTCTGGTGGCAAGGTGAGAGGTCCCCAATGTCCCAAGGGTATATTGCTGCTTGCACACAGCAAACAGTAAATAACAAACTGCCCCCAGGAAAATTCCTGTATTTGTAAGATCAGGAAATTTTACAATTAATTCTCTTCTTCCAATTTTCTGCACACCTATGATCTATAACTTCATGTCCTGGATATACCTGCTAGATTGCAGCCCTGTTGATATACAATAACAAATGCAATAACAAATAAATGGTTGTTACTAATGGGACTGTAGAACACATGCTCAACCCCTGTGGAGCTAATTGTAGTGCTTTACATGCTACCTGCAACAGTGCCACTGCCAGTGCAGTGGAACATGGCACTCCCTGCTCTACCCAGCCAGAAAACCACAGAGGTGTGGCTGCTCCAGCCACCCAGCAGGGGCTGCCCCTCCAGGCATGAACAAAGGGAAACTTCTCACAGCACCACAGCTGTGTGAGAGTGGATACTGACAGCAAAATGAATTTATTCAGGTTTTAATGTGTGGTTAATTGACTGCTATGGCTATATGGAAAACTGAAAGCTAATTGAGCTGGTATGTCTGGGCTTTCATTTCTCTTATCTCAAGAAGGATGGGGCAGTAGGTTTTCCCACCCCACCAAGGGATAACATTGCAGCAGAGCTCCATCATTCAGCCCAGCCACAATCTGCAGTTCCTCTGATATAAACCCAGCAGCTTGGCATGTAGCTGCAGGCTGCCAGAGCCCAGCAACCATCAGCTGAGGTGGTTAATCATTTCTTCTTCCTGCTGTGAAACTCTTCCAGGCATTCCTTCAGCACTGCCTTCCTTGTGCTGGGGCTTAGCCCAGGCATCTCCTTTGGGATCTCAAAAAACAGCAGGGTTGTTATTTTTATGTGTGTTTAACAAATGGGTGAGACAGACTCCAAAGGCCTGTTAACTATCTGGATATTTTAAATTTAAAAACCTGCAAAACACCAGAATCCCCTGCTGCCAGTTCTGGGGAAGCGGTTAAATGAAGTCCTTGTTCTGCTTGGAGTGGGCAAGTGGGATGGGTGGCACCAGCCCAGTGACACTCTTCAGTGATGGAAGGACAGAGGTGCTGTCCTGAGCACGTGTTTGTTCCAGCTTTGTCCTGCTCCTGCTAAGAGGAAAGTGGATCACCTTTCCCCAGGATATTTCCCCATTCCTTCTGCCCTGTGCTAATCAGAAGATTAGCAGGTGAGAATCATAAAGGTGGTAAAAGACCTTCAAGATCACTGAGTCCAAAATGACTGAATGAGATGAAGAAGGCCAGGCTATCCTGGTGTCCTCTGCAACACTGCAGGATACAGTAATTCCCTTTTTCTGTGGGAGCTGGTGCTTGTCCTTCTGCAAGGCCACAGCTGTGTGGTGACACATGCGCTGCCTCATCAGCACCCAACTGCAGGGGATGAAACGCCAGGAGTACTTGGGAGGAGGGTGCTGGGTGTGGGGAGCTGGGGAAGAGCCTGTGCTGATAATGAGAAACAAAAATGCTCACTTCCAAACCTCTCACCAAAAATCAGGCCATAATAAGCACCTGTCAGCAGAAGAGGAAAAGTGTTTCAACACCAGCTTTCAGGAGAATGAGAGGAGAGCAGAGCAGCAGCAGGAGATGTATCATCTCATTGTTTCTTGAAGACTCTGCCCCACAATTAGGGCTTTTTCCAAATCTCCCTTCCAGGATGAAATTTCCCCCACCAGGGGCTGCTCTCCTGAGCTTTAATGTGAATTCATTGCTGAAAGAAAAGAATGTATCCACTACCAAATTTGCTGCTGACTTCTGGCAGGGCTCAGCTAGGTTCTCGTGGCCTGAAAACATGCTGAATTAATTTGGGCTGAGCAAATATAGATGGTAAAACACACTTATAACACAAGAGCTTATTCTGTATCATTTTACATAATAGAAAACTCTCTGGCCCTTCCCCCAGGGAGGTTTTTCAAACAGCCCAAAGCATGGGAACTGTCCAGGTCAAACACAGGCTCTTTAATCCCATCAGAAATACATAAACGCAGACTTGCCCATCACATAATCCAGCCTCCTCCACCCAGTAGCATGAGGTGAGCAGTTTATATCAGTGCCAGACTCATTATCTTTTCTCCAGAGAATACTGGAGAAGCACCAGTCCAACCAGTGTCTCCTGAAATGAAAAGACTGAAAATGCAGGATGGACCCGCTTGGGCTGAGAGCAGGACTAAGAGCAGAAAAATACAAGACAGAAATGTGTAAATCAAAGGAAGAAGTTGCCAAGACCATGAGAAACACCTCTTTCAGCTCTGATGGGCTCACATGTATGGAACCACACTGAGCACAGGGTTCTATTGTCACAGAAAAAGAGCAAACTGTAATTAAAATGATTTACAGAAAGGGTTAACCAGCATCACTCTGCCTGAGCAGCACATTCCTCTGGCAGTAATCTCTTC
This sequence comes from Fringilla coelebs, assembly GCF_963513975.1. Classification (NCBI taxonomy): domain Eukaryota; kingdom Metazoa; phylum Chordata; class Aves; order Passeriformes; family Fringillidae; genus Fringilla; species Fringilla coelebs. Next base: position 2,414,633 of record NC_140036.1, on the reverse strand, counting down.
TATTTTTAAGAGATTAAAAACTAAGAGCAGCAGCATCTGGTCTCTAATTTGAAGAAATAACAAATCAAATGCCCCAAAATTGGTAATTTGGTAGATTAAATTATCAAAGCCTACTCTTTTGGTGTCCACATCTGATAGTGCTTTGATCTTGTTTATATCTTAGAAATTGTTTCATGGACTAACTTTGTTGATTATCTTCAAACTGGGACAGGTTTTATTCCATCAGCAGCTCAGTTGCCTTCCAAGCAGCAGCTCGATCTCTAAAGTGCAAATTAAGAAGCGGGGAAGAGAAGAAAGGCTGGAGTTGATTGAAGGAGCTGCTGGATGTCAACAGAGGTCAATACTTTGGTTTAATTTCTTAACTACATATATACAAATCACCTGCTGCAATCCAAAACTGGAAGTTGTGACCAAGAGGGGAGGAACAGCCAACTCCAGAGTCCCAGCACCCTGAGCAATGGATGATGGCTCAGGCCACACCAGCTCTGTGGAAGAGATGATGGAGGCCACAGGAGATTCCCTCCTGGAAAGCCTACAGCAGAGGGATCTCCCAGTGAGCTAGAGGACAAGGCAGCCTGCTCTTTTGCTAAAATTCGTAACAGCACATGTAACATGTATGTAAGTGCATTCAACGAGCTGGCCACAACCCAAACACAGGAAAATGGCCATGATTCCCCTCCCAGCTCTTCTGGGTGCAGGACAGCCTGAGAGAGGCAGCTCTGAGCTGGTGACTGCTGCAGCTGGCTCGTGTCCTTGGGAGGTGCTGCTGTGCAGGCTCTCTGTGGCTCATCCTGCAGGAGTGCTGACCCAGGGCTCTCCTCAGGGCTCTCCAGCTGCACAAGGCTGCCCTGGAGCCCAGGTAGGCTGCCCTGGAGCCCAGCCCTGCTGCACCACGGTGACCGCGGGGCTGCTGCTGGTGCCCAGCTCTGGGGGCAGGGCTGGGCAGTGCCAGAGCTCAGCCACCTCCCAGAAAGAGAAATGCCCTAAATTGATGTGCTCTGTGACGGGCTGCCAGTGTTAGTGTGGCTTTTGAACTGGCCCCAATGCCACAGAGAGATTAAATCTTTATTTTAACAAGATTATTATGGTTTCCTAGGCAATCCAATGCACACAAACAATGCAGCTAACAAAACACTGGATAAAGGCATATCACTTCAATTCCCACATACTGCAAAATATTACTAGCCCTGGGGGAACTCACTGGGGAGGATGAGAACACTTCAAGAAACTTAACCCTGAAGAAATGAGCTGGCAACTTCAAATCTGACCAGTGTGAACATGTTAGAGACTGTACAGCTGACATATATCTCCAGCAATAATGAGTAAGATGCTTTACCCCTGAGCCAAGGTTTTACCTGAATCATGTGAAAACTTTTTATAGATATAAAAAGAGAAAATTTACATATGCACACCTTTATCTTAAGAAACAAGATTGTGCATCTGAGGGCCTGCTATATGATCTTTAAAGAAGCTCAGCAATAATTTTATTGTTAGTCTTTGTGTTTTGATGCTTCGATGCAGCAATAGCTAGAGTCAATTTCAAATTATTAATGAAATAAACATGCATAGAGATCCTAGGGGCATGATGCCAAAAGCCAGCAGGCGGTTCAGTAAAGGAGTGTGAATTCATCCAGAGTTAAAATTCAAATGCAGGCTATTCTTTCACAAAGCCCAAACAGTTCCTCCATCCCAGACTTTGCATGAACTAATTGAGTTAAAAATACATGACTTTTATGCCTCTATGCTTGACACTCTATGTCCTCTACTCAATCTGCAGCCAGTATTCCTGGGGAGGATTCACAAACCAACATCACAGCCCAATAAAGCAACCCTTTTTCTGCTCAAAGGGGTTTCCTTCTCTGCAACAGAACCAGCAAAACGTGGTTTGTGTCATTCAACAAGCTGCTTCTGCAGAAATATTCAAGAATACTCTCAGTTTTGTTATTAATCATCCCTCATCTATGGAGAATTTTGGTCCCACCAAAAACACAGAATCAGCTGAGTCACGTCTTGAGACCCTCTCTCCCATCTGACAAAAACTGCAGAAACACAGCTGCAAACAAAACCAAATAGCTTCTCTGCCACAGAGCTGAAATCTGTCAGACCCACAGAGAAAATGGTCAACTCAGTCTGACTTGTGGATTCAGCTCTGCCTTTGGAGCTCCACCTGTGCACCTCCTGCTCCTCCTAAAGACCAGTGCCAGCCAGGGCACAGCGTCACCCAGCTCATGCTGTAATCCAAAGCTTCACACTGCAGTACAACATAACGAGCCAACAAGGCAGGAAAAGGAGCAAATAGCTCCTTGGGAGTTTGATGGGGTCCACTCAATGCATCATGCTGCCATCTGGGATAGGAGCTAACTACAAGCTCCTGATAAAGAATTTACATTGTACAGCACATTGCTCATCACTCCAATAGCTCCATTCCCTTTCCTTAATAAACCTCAGGAGACATCTTCTGCGTTCCCTGATTCACCTAATCCATGGGGCACCTCTCAGAACAATACCTCTGTTTCTTCCAAAGGTGGTGGCAGTAATAAATTGCATTTCCACAGATGAAATCAATGCATCACAGAAACATTGCAATGCTGCTTAGAGCAGAACAACTTCAAAGAACACCAGTTCATGCAAGCCAAACCCCCCAGGGCCCAGGAGCTGTTGGAAAGGAGAAGCACCATGGCCCTGATAAACAGACTTGGATTCAGTCCATGGATCTCCTTCATGTAAAAGCTGACATGGTAAAAGTTGGGAGATCCTGTGACATATTTTATAAAGAGCAAGGATCTTTTGGATCAGGTTTGCAACTAGTCCCCCCTGCTGTATGGATAGCATGGGTTTGAAGGCTCAAGGCTGTGCAGGAACTGAAACCATTACTATACTTGCCTCCAAAGCTGTCACAGGAAGGTCTCTCAGAGCATTAATTATGCTTACCATGCCACACAACTCCCTTAGACTCAGCCTGTCTCACGGAATAATCTGGACTCTAGAAAGCACAGCATCTCTGAGAAGATGTCAGCAACAACATATGTGATCCTACTTCACAGAATCACAGAACAGGCTGAGTTGGGACCCACAAGGATCATCAAGTTTAACTCCTGGCCCTGCACAGGACATCCCAAGAGGCACACCATGTGCCCAAGAGTATTGTCTAAATGCTTCTTGAACTCAGACAGGTTTGGTGCTGTGCCCACTGCCCTGGGGAGCCTGTTCCAGTACCCAAGCACCCTCAGGGTGTGGTACTTCCACAGCTGGAGAGACCCTGAGTGCAGAGTGCCTGTGGGCCATGCAGGCTGACCACGGCCTTTTCGTGCCAGAGACAGGCAAGTTTCATCAGCTGCATCATAAGAAGCACCCTAACTTGCATTTTGAGAATACACATCTTCCAGAAGGGTTTATGAGAAATAGACTCCATTGCTCCTCTCAGAAATATGTTCCAGCAGTTAATCTTCCTGGGTGCTAAAACACATGCCTTAGTTTACATCAAACTGGTGTTAGCACCCAGCCTGCCTGCTAGCAAACTGTGAGTGTAACACAAGCAGGAGCCTTGGAGAGCAGAACCTCCCAGCCAAGCTCATTGAAACCGGACAGGAGCAGCTCCAGTGGCAAAATGCTTGTTCAGAGGTTTAGCAGGAAGCATGGAGTTTCTTCCTTCTCTTTTGGGTGCAGTGGAATATTTCAGACACTAGAGGTGACTGTAACTCTGAGGCAATCCTGTGTGAAGCACTTGGACATCCAGGAGGAAGCAGGGGAAGGCGTGTTTTGCACAGGTATCCATGTCATTCCTCTCATGCATGGATGAGCTCTTTTTAAAACATACCAATCCTACAAAAATATCAGTGATTCTGTGATTTCTGTCTGTCCTTCACATGAACTTTTGCCATTAGGATCTTCAGGGCCAAGGGCTGTCTCCTCATCCCATATTTATACAGCACCCACTGACTGATCTGAAGCTTCCAAAGGTGCTTATCTGAACCTCTGTCAAGGCATTTCCTCAGTCCTGTTGATCCAGAATCTCCCTCGGCAACAGAGTGACTATTTACTCAACTATATTTATTTTCTTTCAAAGGATAATTATTAATTTTTTTTTTAAAGACCATGTGCTTGTCGTGCTTTTTTGGCAAACGGTGCCAAGAAATTAAAAAAAAGACCAAACCCTCGGCAAACAGTGCCAAGAAATGCAGAAATGTGTTTCTTCACCCTACACCTCTTCAACATTTCTCTGCCCTCCCCAACAAGCCTCTGTTCTCTCTAAGCCCTGGGAGCACTGGTGCCCATGGTCATTACAGAAGTATTCAGGGTGCCTGCCACAGCTGATGACAGCTCTGTAATCGTGGTGCAATTGGATATGTTGCCATGCTTAAGTCAGCTGGTTTGTGTTGGAGGTTTCAGCGTGGCATGCCTTCGAACTGATGTAATTCTCCATGTTTTGTCTGAAAAAGTGTGGCTTTTTGGCAAGTCCCTCTGGAGCCCAATGAAAGAAACCTATATTTTCCAGGCCCTCCTTGGCCACAGTGATGGTTGGTGGTGGGCTGACACATGTAATTCCCAATCTCTGCTGCTCCCTGGGCAGCGTGCAGAGCGCTTGCCACAGAAAGACAACCGTCAGCTGAAACCGACCCAAAATCCTGCCCGATGCTAAAAAAAGAGATTCAGCCATTCAGAAGCAACAGAGAGATCTGCCAACCCAAACTGAGTCCCTCCAAGAAATTAACTCCCATTTGTTTATTACTGAGTATTTGCCACCTCTAAGTACCGTGAATAGCTGAAACATATTCCAGCCGGGGAAGCTGCCAGGGGCTGTTTTCTCCAAAAGGCCGACGCGCATATTCTGGTCTCGTTGATGCCACTCCTTCCAATCTGTGCCCTCTTCTATCAAACCAAACCCCTCAAACATGATCAGTCTTTTCTGTTTGCAGCTGTTGATGGCACACTGGGCTTGTCCAGCCTGGCTCTGGGCCGCCCTCCTTCAGGACTGGGTGCTCAGAGCTGTTCTGTCAGCAGGCCAAGTGAACACTCTTTCCCTTCTCCCCAGCAGACAGGTACAGGACCATTGCATTAACTTGGATTTTAACTGGCTGTGGCCAGCACTGTGCTCTCTAGGAGCTGCAGAGGCAAGATCCTAAGTTGCATTTATCCTTTTCAAAGGATAAAACTGCTTCCAGAAGGTTCCAGAGCCTGCGAGATAGAGAGTACCATGGCAGTACCTGACTATAAGAGTATGATACAGCAGTGATTTTCTATTTAGGGGGAAAATGGGCTCCCATACACTCCAGAACCAGTGGCTAACTTGAATAGAAAATGGAAAATAAAGAGACACTCCCTTTTGAAAGCTCATAAATGACAGTAAATCAAAATAAGAACATCCTTGTCTCTTCTCTCTACAGGCAGGTCTGAACAAAATAGTAGGAATTCTCTGCAATTAATTGCTAGTGTATCCAAAACAACAAATCAACCATTGTCATCTGTTATCTGTGTGTGTTTCTGTCAAGGGAAATGTAAATTTAGAGCTGATGAGAATAACTTCTGATGACTGGGCAACAGTGCTGGAAATTATTCATTCCTTTACCCTACTTTTTAAAGGTACCTTTCTTAATTCCATTTTAACATTCAGCTACAAAACATTGAATAAGTCATGGGAATTGCCACCTTACTGATATGGCATTAGCAGCAATCAGCTCATACATTACATAGACTTGGCTCTTTCTTACTAGGTCACTACTCCAGAAACAGTTTCAGAAGGAAAGCAGCAGACTAACCTGTACAAAAAAGCTTTTTTGAGGGCTGAGTTTAAGACCCAGCAAACAAAAGCAGAGATGGCAGCAGCTGAAGGCAGACAGCAAACTTCCTGTGGATCTTTTTCCCTTCAGGCATTGTGTATTGAATGTACAATACCCAACCCTGTACTGGAGACACTCCAAAATCCTGGCTACCACCACCAGAGAGGCTTCCCAAGCACTCCCCTTTCACACTGACCCACGCTGCCTTTCACAACTCAGCCAGCACACAAAGTTAAAAAAGATCAACTGAAAGTGACCTTTAAAATGGAAAAATGTTAATTTCAGCTATTGTTTTATGTATCTTCAATAATTAATCCCTGCCCTGACCCAGGCTGCTGGGCTCTGCAGCCTGCCTGGCTGTGACTGTGCATGTGTAATGCGTGCTCAGCGCTCCCGCTGCATCCTTGCCCCACTCCCCAAGAGCACACAACGTGATGCTTTTGACAGGCCTACCTCACCTGTCTGTGCAAAGCAGAAACTGGAGAGCCAGGAATGAAAGGTGCTTGGTGAAGGGTAAAAAAGAGAATGACTGTGTACCCAGACATCCCTCACACACAAAGCTGCAAGTGTGGTTTGGCCAAGGTGAGTCCTCTGGCAGGAGGGCAGTGGTGAAATGACAGACCCAGTACTGGTAATGTTCAGTGAGGTTTGTACACACACAGAAAGGTTTGGCCATGTCAATAACTAAGTCACATCTCCCCATGATATATGCTTTTTGCATTGTTTCTTATTTTTCAAACTTGATACAGATCATGCTGTTTGGTTTACTATATACACACACAAAGAGATAAGTAAACAAAGTATTTGAGCTTTAAGAGTCAGGAATTGGGGCTGCTTCCATACATAATGCATATGTTACATACAAAGCCATGACTAAAGTATTGTGGTAACCTTCAGAGGAGCCTCCAGGTGATGATGCATAATTAAGGGACTTGCTAAGCCTAAAGCTACTGAGAAAAACCAATTAGAGTAAAACCAAACCAAAACAAACCCCTATTATACTTAAATCTAGTGTTAGACACCTGTTGTGGGGGATTTATAAAATACCCCTTAAAGCAAGTGATTCCCCAGCCACAGGCAAGTGACAGGCCAGAAACAGAGCCCTGCAAGCTGGTGTGGAGCCTGGCAGTGTGCTGGGAGCCTCACACGAAGCACCCATCCTGCCACCCTGACACACCCTCTGTGCGCCTTAAAAATGCTATGACTCAAAAATCTAACCACAAAAACATGTTTCATAAGAAGTAATGTGTGGTGGCAAGTTGCCTACAGCAACATTTAGTATTTTTTCATCTGTCAGCAGGAAATCTGGAATTTTTTCCCTCGCTAGATGAACACTGTCCGCACTGAACACCAAGGGCACACAGGGCTGCACAGTAGGGAATAACACTTCTGGGTTGCTTTCATTAAAATCACTTACTTTCCATGGTATTTAATATAATTCAGCTTGTGCAACAGACTTCTCTTTGGGACTCATTCCCTGTACCCAGTTGAGAAAACTAATTCTATCTAAAGACTTAAAAGAGCTTCCTGGGAGTCTAACAGATGATCACTGAGGTCTAAACCTCAGGAACACTTCTGTGCACACGGATCTTCCCGTGCCAACTCAGATCTTTGAATTTTTCAGAAATGTTCTGGGATTTGAGCTTTTACTAAAGCCAACATTTTCCACTCTGAACCATTCAAAACAGTTTTTTATAATTAAACCCAAGCGGTGCCACAGTGGGAACCAGTTGGATGATGAGCTGCTGTACAAGTCAGTCTGTCGAGATGAATCAGTTTGTTACAGATCAACTCTGTATTCAAGGAGGAACCCATTTAAGGTATCAGCAGATTACAGATGCTTCCCTCAACACCACACGAACTCTCCAGATAAGGTTATCTTTTACAGCAAAATCTGAATTTAATTGCAGCACAGGAAAAGATGTAGAAGAAAAATGTTCAACCTGCCCTGAGAAATTAACAAATCCCAGGTGTGAAGCACATGTGTACTCTGCTGAACACACTCCAACTGTATTTGCACTGTGGACACTGCCTTACACACAGCCAGCAGGAGGAAATATTCACCAAGTCACAATGAACATCCTTTATGCACATCAAGAAAGGAAAGAAAAGCAACAGATATAGAAAAAAGTGTGACGTGGAATGAAATGAGTTACCTCTTCAGCATTTTCTGTGGAAAGGCAGACCACAGTGACAGCTCAGAGTCTGACTGAAAGCCCTTTAAAAGAAATGCTCCTACTGACTTTAGTGGGATTTTGGATCACGTCCACCAAATGCAGTCCATTATCATATGATGAGTGTGAATATACACCTTCATTAATACTCAAAGTGTCACCTTTTACAAACTTCATAAACAGACAAATACAGAAGAGTACAAAAAGAGGAGACATGCAAGAGGAACTGATAAAGAAAAAGCTCAAGGTTAAAAAAAACAGAAAAAGGAGACATGCAAGAGGAACTGATGAAGAAAAAGCTCAAGGTTAAAAAAAGGCAAATAAGCAAATCACTAATGCTCTTGAGACTGATGATGTAATATGGTGATGAAAAACACACCTCAGAGGCAGATGGAAGTCTGAACTGTGGCTTCAGGTTCTCACATCCTCAGACACTTAAATTCCACCACTGGCTTCCTGGTTTGTACAAAAACCTTATTCAAAAGTTTGGGTTTAGAGAAACAGACAGAAAAATCACTGCTTTTTGCCCATGTATCCAAGCACATCCAGTTTGCTTTCCTTATGTTGTTTATATTTGTTTTCCTACTCGCTCTTTTGAGATCTCTGTTTCTGCTTCCTGGTGAAGTGTGGCAAGGCAAACTGACACAACAACCATAAGGGTGTCAGCCCCTTCCTAACTCTCAGAACTTGCCCGTGCTTAGCTTGATTAGGAAGTGGGCATGGGTTTTCTTATTGTTTAAATTGTTTTTCCTTCTTTTTACTGAAAGCTTTTTCTGACACTGTAAACAGTGTTTTAGGCAGGCAGGTAATTAAACGCTCATTGAAACAACTAATTAGTGCAGTACCAAAAGTAAGAGATTTTTATCCAGTGCCTTAAGGGCTGGGGTCTTCAGAGGGAAAAGACTTGATTTGAACCAGAGAACTAACAGAGACCCAGGGCCTCTAAGAGAGCCTCAAACGAAGCCTAAACTGCAACTGATGTACCAGAATTGTAACATCTACTGCGGTCACCAGCAGATGTTATTGAACAACTTCAAAGCTAAACACTAAGTACAGAAGAAAATAAATATTCTTCTGTACTAAGAAAGGGATTAGCACATCACAGCAAGGCCTGCAAAATAAATATCTAACTTCTAATTGTAGCTCTCAGCATTCTAATTACTGCTAGGCCCCCCTAGACAGACGTGCCCTGTGCTGGCTGGCTCGGAGCTGCTGCAGTCTGGGGACAAGTGCCCTGATTGCTGTCACAGCACGAGAGCAGCACTGCTGAGAGGCTGCTGCCAGAGCCCTCTGCTCACTCAGCCAGGGCAGCTCACCAGCTCCTGATACTTCCACATTGAAACAGAATGCAGAGCTCTGCCTTCTGTTTAGAAGATTGGGTGTACTTTGTCAAAGAGTTTTCAACATCATTTGCAAATAAATGCTTTTATAAAACTGCAGGGACCGCATTTATGACCTGATATAAAAATCAACAGATGCCTGTTAAGTTATTACAATGAAGAACTTGTTCAACAGGATTACATTCATTATTGTAAGTGATTTACATCCTATAAATCACTTCTTTGGGGATTTACTTATTTTTCCTTTGGATGGCAGTGCTACTCATACTGTTCCTGCTATTTTGGAGATGAAAGTTTGGAACATCTCACATATGTAGAATGAATAAATATTATGAGACATGCTGAGAAAAACTGTCCTGTTTGTCAAGTGGCTTTGGCTAAAGGAAATTCTGAGTTTCTTGTACCATCTGTGTCCATACCCACATACACTCACCACACTGAACCCTCCTCATACCATTCCAGCCCCAGAGCCAGGTCTCCCAGCCCGGTGCAGCTCTGCAGATCTCCGTGGATCTTGGCTGGTCCCAGGCAAGTGAGAATCTTGCCTTGCCCCAGGAATGATTTCTCTAGCTGGTACAACACTGGAAGATGAATCACAGTGACCTGCAAAGAATCTACTACTGCGTCAGTGGAGGAGATGAGACACACTAAAAATGTGGCAGCCTGAGACAGAGTGAAGATGGGTTTCATGTGTCCTGAACCTCCTGTTTGCAGTGCCAGAGAGGGGAAATCCAGGCTAGGCTGGGCTTGAAGTAATAGGAGAGCACTGCAGGCAGAAACCACAGACATGTTTGATTTGCAATCAAGCTAAATCAAAGGGGAAAGGTACCCATAAAGTCTGGATAAGCAAAATTTGGTGTGGTGCAGAACATGAAATCAAAATCAAAGGGAAAATAATGCCAGGGAAAGTAGACCTGGAAATGGAGAGTAATTCCATCACAGTCCTAAAGGCTTCAGGTGCTTCTCTGTAATTAAAGCATGTCTCCAGCTGAAGCCATCTTCAATCTACAGAATGTAATGGGAGACACAAATGAATAAAAATGATTTCATGTATGAAAATCTGCAAGACTGGTCCTAACAACTCAGCTCTTTCCCCAGCAGCTCCCACACAAAACTGTTGCTCAGCAGCTCTGTGTGCTCCAGCCTCCCAATCAGGGATGCAAGAGGAAAGCCTGCTGACTTTGAAGATTGGCTGATCACTGCAAGCTTTGTCTTGCCCTCATCCCTTTCTCTGTGCCTCGGATTTCAGTACAAACTTCACGTACCCAGATGCAAAGGCAGAATTTTGAGTGGAATTTCTTGTGTGTCTGAGAGCCTCTGAGGAATGGAGGTCCTGTTCCCAAAAGGTGCTGAGAATGATAACAGAGTGTTAGCCAGCTTGGATACACAGAGCATGATAGAACTGTATCAGAGTTCTCTGGTAGAAAGGTTATTATCAGCCTTTGAAATGCAAGCCTTTAACAGGGAAGATTAGACAGGTAAAAACTGATGGCAAACTCTGAGGAAGTTTCACCTTGAAATTGGCCCTTTGGGAACCATAAGGATGAAACAGGATCAAGTTGAAGGGGAACAGCACTACCTTGGCACACTGACCATGACCACATGGCATTGGATGAGCAAGGGAGGTCTGCTGGACTCTGTGTGCCATGCTGGGTCCCAGCTGGAAAGCTAAACACACCAAAAACTAGATAAAGTTCTAGATAAAATACCCATCTACTGCCCACACAGACTGAATCCTAACATGAGCAGCATCTGGGGAAGTTCTCTAGAACTTTAGTGTATTTTTTTTTAAACTTTCCTATTTTTTTTGTTTTTCGGAAAGCAACTGGAATCCAGAATGACTCAGGGGAGCCAGCAAAAATACTGTGCCTCCAAAAACACCGGCCTGCCAGCTGGGGTTGGGCAAACAGGCCAGGTGTCCAGCTGCTGGGTGACCAGCCAGGCCATCCAGCAGGGTGTCTGAGTGTCCAGGAGCAGCAAGGGCAGCCCAGGCTCGCGTGCCTGCAGCCCAGCAGCTGCACTGTGCTGCCTCCTGCATAATCACTCCCATCCCTCTCCTCGTCCCAGAGGGAGTTGGCAACTGCTCCCTTGCCTCCATCTGGAGAAGCAGCTGGACATGACATGCCAAAGGAAAAAATTCCAATGGGGCAAAAATAAAAATATCTCGACAAGACAATTTTTATGCTAGGAAATGTTACCAACCTGAGCCCCATTACTAACTAGTAATTTAATCATTCAAATCCAAAGGTGCACTATTTCCCCCTGAAGAAAGAAAGAGCTGGTGACTGGCAGCCCTGTAGGGAAAGGAATGTCTGTGTGGTTTCTCCTCCCTTCCCCTCCCAACTGAAGCAGCGTTCCTTTGCTCCATGAGCACTAACCTGGCCCCTCAGACCCCTTTCCCACCAGCTGCTCTCTCCACTGTAAGCACACACACCCCATGTGTGGTAGGGGGGGTGGGGACCCACGTGGCTGTGCCTGTCCAGGGCAAAGAGCCCTGCCTGGCTTTGGGCCCACCCCCCTCTGCAGCCCCAGGGAATGGTGCAGGGGACCCCAAGCCCAGGGGACCCCAGGCCTGGCTGGCTGTGAGCCTGGGCAGTGCACCCCAACCTGCTTTTACAGCCCCATCCATCCTGTGCCACCACCAACAAACTGCAGTTACTTGTCCTGAGTGGTAATATCTGAAAAGATCCCCCAAAATGGAAGGGAACAACCAGTCAGCAAAAATAACCAGGTCCTCAGCCACAAGGCTGACAAGACCCCTTCTTGTTTCAGAAGGCTGCACTGACCTCTGCTTAAAAACCTGGAGTCACCTCACTGAAATCAGGGCTCCTCTGGGGAGGTTATTCAGGCTTTTAAATACACAGCTTTACTCTCTAAGAAAATGAACAAACACACCAGCCCTATATTTCTCCTGGAAACATGCACTGTTATCCTTAGTAAAAAGATATTATTTTTATTTTCAGAAAGAAGCTCCAGGGAACAGTGCTTTCAACCAAAATCTATGTTATTTCTCAAACAGCCAAGAATAGTTGCCTTCATTGTGGCTGGTCTTAAAACTGGGATTTCCCCCCAAATGACCCAGTATTTTTAGAGAGGGATGGACAGAAGTGCCAAGAAAAGCTCTCTTAGGTATGAAGTGAAGAAGAACACTTGGCCAAATACACAGAGCCCAGGAGGTGTGCAGGCTCCCATGCTGCCCCCATGGGAGCTGCCCATGCTGCCAGGTGCCATGTGGAGAGCCTGCTCCTGTCCCCAGCCGTGCCCTGGGGAGCTGTGGGGGACCCCTGTGTCACTGACACAGCTCAGGGTACACCTGGCTCCCAGGGCAGCACAGGCTTCAGTCACTGCAGACATGGAAAGCATGTGGCCAGGGCAAACCAACCTGTTTGTGCAAGGAAGAGCTCTCCTCTGCTCCTCTTTTCAACTTCACAGGATCCTTGAGCAAGAAAACTGGTTTTAAGCTGGAAGTTATTGTAGAAATGTGATGTTTAAAAATAAAACATTTTAAAAATACAACTTTAAGCAGAGGCTTAAGCTGTTAAACCATTGCACCTCTCTGCAGAGGGAGAACAAGTAAAACTCTTGTAAGCTCTTCCCATGGTGGACTGGTCCTTCCAGATCCCCACAGATCCCTTCCTCTTATCCCCACAGAACCAGCTTTCAGTGAGAACAAGGTTAGGGAAGCACTGGCACTTGTCAGAATTCTCAGTATTTTACCTGTGTAGACACTGCTCAGTGAGCAGGTTCAGTGCTATCTGAGCACAATATTTGGGACTGCACTTCTCATCTCTGATGCTCAGCTTTCTGTCTTCATACAGTGTGCCTGGTTTTAGGCAGACCATTCACCTCCTCCCTCAACAACCAAGTGCAGAGGAATCACACACAGCCATCAGGTGGTGCCACCTCAACCACACAAGCTCAAACAGGGTGCAATGTAAATGGGGAACCCACTGGGTGACCATGCCTGGGCTGTTCAGTAATTGCCTTCTCCTTTCCAATTTGAAAATTGCCTCTGCAGTATTTGAAAATTGCCTCCCTTCCATCAAAGGGAGACTCACCAGAACACACTGCAAGCTCTTGCAAATTGCTATTTTCTGGACATGCTGCTTTTATTTGTGCAAACATCCCTGCTCCATCTGCTCAGCTTCAGGCACATATTAATGCTGTGGCAACCTGAAAAGCCCCTGCTCACTGCACAGAGAGCAATGTGATTTCAATGACAATGGTTTGGAAAGGATCTGGGGCCAGAAGGAGAAATGAGGAGTTTGCCATTGGCTATGCTGTGAGCTGATGAGTAGCCCTGGGGGTGAGGGGATGCCAAGGACTCGCCAAAAGCTGAGAAGAAATGGGAGGCTTCCCAGAGCATAGAAGGCTTGGCAAAAGCAGCTAGTACTGGGGTGGTCTGCAATTTTAAGTCCTGAAAGTGCAAATCACTAGTAGAGCTACAAATAGAAAAGGGCACAGGGACACATGTCTTGATGAACTTGGGATCCTGGAACTATAGCTAAGGGTGAAGCATGTTTCCCAAACCAGAAGCTTATAATCCAGTTGTTCATAACATACCCATTAAAATTTTAGGAGAAGGGAGAGAGGATGTCAGCTAGTAGAGATAATCATGCGCAAGCCCGTTTTGGGCTCATCAAACTGCCTGGCAGCTGCCATGGCTGGCAAGGCCCAGCTTGCTAAAGCCCATGCCAACAGCAGTGGCCATGAAGGGAATGGCCCCAGCCTTCCCCAATCCCTCTGTGAGCCCAGCCACTGAGGATGGCCCACGGGAGTGTGCACAGACAGTCACTGACCCTCCCTCCTCACTGAGAAAAGGGTGTCTCTGTGGAAGGAGACCTCAGAGGGTTCTTCCAGGCCATTTCCCCAGCTCCCTGTGCTTCCCCAGCAGCACAGGAACACGTGTCTGCTCTGGGCAGTGGCTCCAAGGCAGAAGGCACAGGCACAGCTTTGCCAAGGGCAGCACAGGTTAATTCCCCTCTCTGAACAGCCCTGCAACAGCACGGGCTCTTCAGAGGCCATGGCAGGGACAAACTGAATGCCTGAGGTGCTTCTGGTTGACCAAGCCTTCCTGCCTTGCTTTATTTCTGCTTCAGCATTCAACCCTCTCTGCTTTTGGGAAGTTGGAGCAAAATCAAAGCAGCTGGTATTCAGCTGGACAAGACTAAAAATATGCCTTCTTCCCATATGTGTGGAACAGGAATTTTTGTAGCTGCATGGAGCTGCTTAGATCAGAGGGCCAATCTTCAGCTTAGCTTTGCTGATGTCCAGTACCTTTGCCAACCTAAGCCAGCTAAAGAGTTGGTAGAAAACATGTCAGACTGTTGAAAAAGCAAAGGTTCAATAACATTATATGAAATCAGAAGCAAACACACAAAAACCAAATAAATCTAATAAAAATATTATCTGTTGGTTGGCTTTCCCTTTCATGTGCATGAAAAGTGAACCAAATTCCTCCAGATGACTCTTGCACGAGTTCTGAAGAGGCTGCAATCAAGGACAATTGATTAAAAAAGCCTGAATACTGAATGTGCCCAAACACTTCTACAATCTAGCAAGATTTGGGTTGGATAGGAACTAATCTCCCTTACTACACCAGCCTCATGATAAGATCAAAACCTTCCTTTCTGTCAAAGTTCAAGCCTCTATATGGTCATGCTATTAAAAACCTCATCAAATTCCAGTATCAGAACAGGCACATCTGAACCAAATTACAGTCTCATATAACTGAAAGAGATAAGCACAGGAATAAAGCATTTAGAAAACAGTCAATTTTTAAGTTTTATGTATTTTTTTCTACTCTCAGTTTTATAGTTAAATACTCATGTTTGACCTTTTTTTATTTATTACTTTTCCTCCTGGATTCCAGATTGTGACACTGCAAGTAAGCCCATCATAAGGGGGAATATGCATTTTCAGAATCAGTAGATAAGGAAAGAGCTCAAAGTCCAAGCGACCAGACAGAATATAAACTCAGGAATACAAAACTCTAGCCTGGTTGCTGTATCCAAGAGTTTGAACACTGATAGAAGAGGATTACTGACAGCTCCCTCAGCCAGACATCACCACAGAGAAATCAGGTAAAGCTGAATTGTATCATGGACGTGGTTTGAAAGGATGGGGCAAAAAAAAAGAGTGACAAGCACTTAGAAAGCTTAGGAGAGGAGAAGAGATAAAGATGAGTAGGTCAGAAAGAAAACAAAATGGAGGGCAAGGAAAGCAGAAGTGCTGACAGCACTAATATAGAAGCAGATGACAGGAAAGACAAGGAAGACAGTTCGTGGTGAAAAGTAGGATTTATGTATCACAATTCTGGCACCATTCCTGAACACTTCTGAGGGCAAAACCTCCAAAAAGAACTAAATTTAATGTAATGTATATTCAAAAAAGCTTGTGCCCCTCTAGCTGCCTCAGCTGCTGACTCCAAGGTTTCCTGTTCCCCGGCTCTCCTCCCCTGCTCGTTCAGTTTGTGTGACCCCAGCTGGGATCTCATCACACATTAACAGTCCTGCTCATTAACACACGAGGTGATGAACACACCAAATGCCTTCAGCCAGTGCAGGAGCTCTCATCTACTTGGAGAGAACAGTTCATTTTTTATGGGAGTCATTTAGAGCTAAATGCCAACCTTTCTGTTCCCACAGCTCCTCTGACACCAAAATGCATGGCAAATCTCTTCAGAGCTTTCAGAAGGGTTTGTGCAATAAATCTTAACAGCCTGCTAAAATATGGCCAGTTGCTGAGGTCCCAGTGGATTCATGTGAAATTTGCTCCCCTCCCCTTATAGCCTTCACTAAAGAAAAAACAAAAAACACTCCCCCTCGAGCCATGAAGAGCACAGAGAGAGAAACCCTGTACAACAGCAGCCTGCACATCAGAGCAGCATTATTATGGTCTTCTGGGCTATTCTGATAGAACAGTGCTTCTTTGTTAAGTCAAATGTCAGCAGCAGACACTGAACACTTCTTCCAGACCTGAGCTTTTCACTGTCTCAGCCTCCAGTGATCAGCCTTGCCCAATTTATGTCATTGAAACGTGAGCTCCAGGGCGCTTCAAATACTAGAAGCAGCTGCCAGCCAAGCTTCAAGCACTAAACAAATGTTAGTTAAAAAAAAAGAAATAATCATTTTGTTATCTACAGGTACCATTGAATCATCACTTCAGAAACCCTTCCCAGAAGCTGTGAAGATCCAATGTGCAAAACAGTCTGCAGGGAAGAGCTCTGCAAGCTGGGGCACTGTCACTCATTGAGCAGCCTTGACTTTCACCATTCCAACTATCTTCCTGCAAATATTGAATCAGTTGCTAAGGGATTTCACTGGACAGTATGATATCACCCTGTTATTGCACCAGTGACTATATATCATCCCCTGAAAACAGAACAGTATTGTTAAACCCAAACTTAGTTTCTTGTCAATACAGCTGTGGTGGGAAAGGCTCGAGAATCCATCTGCCAGGGGTGCTTTCCTCAACATGAAATGCAATCCTGACCATTGCAGTGGGAAATCCTGGAGCAGGTAGGACAGAGATGAGGATAAACCATGCCGTGAACAGCAAATAAAATTTCTCCCCTCAAAGCAAATATACAGAAGTTGATTGCAAAAGGCACATTGTAATAACACACCACTTCCCAAGACCGAAAGCCTATTCATAAGAAAATCTGAACAAGGGCATTGATTCCCTTAGAAAATCTGGTTTAAGTTCTTAATTTGTGATATGGGATGGTTATGCATGTTACAGGCAAAGAAACAGTAGTCAATCATTTAATTAATCATTGTTCTTAAGTACCAACTTTTTATTTGAAGAACCCTAATGATTTCCACAGGCTCTTTTAATTTTCTGAGCTTTATCACCAACTGTTTGCAAGTAACAACTGTTGCTGTGTATCATAAGCTCCAAGGAATGCCAGTCTCTGCAGCACCAGGAGCAAGTTTCAGTTTCCTGAGTTGGATGAGAAGGTCTGAGAACGTTTTGGGGCTTTCCCACAGCTCAGTGAAAGGTGGAGAAGCAGCAGCACCAGGTAACTGCACTTGTGTCAGGGCAAGCCAGGCAGGTGGCACAGGCACCTTTCCAAGGCAAAGGGGATGAGAGCTAAGAGGCACTGCTTGGATTAATCTGTGTTTCAGGATTCTATGTGATACCACAGCCTGAGCTGCCAGAGGGTGGGGAACACTGGTCTGCTGCTGCTGGGAAGCAGTGTCCAACCCTTGTAAATGTGCCCACTGCCCTGTTCCCTTGTCACAGGGGAGCAGCATGCTCCTGCCTGCACATGGTGCTGTTGGGTGCTTCTCTCAGCCTCTGAACTGCCTGGTGCCAGGGCTCCTCTGCAGGGCTTGTCAAGCAGAGGATCTCTTGATGCACAGGGACATGCTAACACCACTGCAAATGCTCAAATGGGCACATTTTAAATTCTCCTCTGCATCAACCTGTTGCAAATCAATCCCTCTTCCTCAGCCATGCAAAGGACTTGCAGAGAGAAAACAGCTGAAGTGTCATGATGTCAAAACTCAGCCACCAGGGAGACACTTGGTGGTGTTCATGGTGGGCTGAGGCACATCTGTGCACATTTCCCAGGGGTTTACAGCGCTAAAGCACATGAAAGTTTGCAAAAGGCTTTCTGGTTCACATTGGAGCTTCCCCCAGTTCTCCCAGCAGAGCTGGATTCCTCTGGCAAACACTCCCACTCCCACTCCCACCCAGGGGCTGGGCTGCCCCTGCCCCCCTCCTCCTCCTCTCCTTGCAGGTCAGGCAGCCCACACAGCTACAGGTGGGACTGGCCTTTTTAGAGCATCAGCTTGGACCAGAGTATTTACAGCAAGTCACAGATGAAGGGTACATAATTAGTGATAAATAACTTCCTAACAGGACCAGCACATTTGTTCTTAATTAGCCTCTCTTCACATTCAATGAATTTACGTTGCTGCTGTTATTAAAAATCTTTGCAGAGGACAATCAATATAAAGTTATGCCAGCAAAATGCTAACAGGCATGTTATACATGGCTGCATTTGGAAATCTCCATGCAGTGTGAAAATGACCTTCAAACCATAGGAAAACAATATCTGCATTTCTAATATTCCTTCTTCCCAGCCAAGTGGATTTTGCTGTACTTTTGGACACAGTCCCCCTCCCTCTGAATCATTTAATGTGATGAAGATGATTAGGAGCACTGATCTGCTCAAGTTACTGAGTTTCTCTGACATCATCCTCCAACAGGGGAAAAACCCCAAACACCATCACCCCCAAAAACCACCACCCAGCCCAAAAGGTGCCCCATGCTCAGAGGGTGTGGGCTCACAGTGTGTGACACAGCCAGCAAGGGCAGAAGGGCAGTGTTTGACTTTTGCAAAATGCAAGGTGTGACCCTGTTATGATTAAAGCCTCCTTGCCTGGCTCTGTGCTGGAGCCAAGCTGGGAGTTTTGCTGGGTGGGGATGAAAGAAAGTGATCAGAAAGTTCTTGCTACTGAGTCATGACACAATGGATAAAAATAATTCAGCTATTTCACATGCTTGGGAAGAAAATAATTTCAGCCTGTGGGGATAAATAGGGATTATCTAAATCAAACACAGAGAAAAATCTGACTCTGTCTGGTATTTCTTGTGTTTAAGTACGCAATACTGTGATGGGTCACTCCTTCAAAATCTCCTAAACTTGATCCAGCTTCTGTGGGTCTGCATTTCAGCACCTCATCAACAAAATATGTTTGTAACAGTAACAGTCATCTTCTTCCCCTTCCAAAAGATTGGTCATTGCTTACTTTGTTACCGATTAAAAAATTAAATTTTAATTTAAAAAATTAGAATAATTACCTATTTCCCTAAAATGGGAATTGTTCCTGCTGAGCTGAATGGCCAGTGTTTCAAACCCATGGCCCAAACGTGACTGGAGGATGCAGAGCTTGCTCTGCCCCATGGTCACAGGCAGCCCCATGTCCTGTCCTGCTGCAGCACCACCACCCCAGCCTGCAGCAAAGAAACAAAAAACCAAAGCACCTGCTCTGGGCTGTACTTTCTAACAAGGAAGGAACAGGCCACAGTGTCTGTTCTGCAGATTAGCAGCATTGAATCCTGCTGTACAAAACACCATCTATTTTCGAGCCCAAATTAGCATACCTTCAAGGATATTAAACAGCCATTAATAACTTATTGAGAAACCAAGTAAATTAAATACATATCATCCTTTTTGACATGTCAAGGGCAGTATGGCAGAATATTGGTGGGCAATGAGGAGTAACATACATAAACTGACTGACTTTAAAAAAAAAATCAATAAAAACTTAATCATAGAAGAACATAACCAACATATATCTAATCCACTGAGATGTTCACAGGGAATTTCACTTTCAGCAATAAACTAAATTCATTTCAGGTTAAACTAATATGGACATCTTGAATTTATTAGAGGGAAATGAAAGTAGCGTGAACTTTAAGTTTTCAAAAGCAAAAAGACATTTAATAAAATCTCTATCTTTTGCCATGGGACTAAGGGAAAAATCCAATAACGTATTAGCCATGCAATTCTGGTAAATTATGGATTCTTATTTACAACACGATTTAGCTTGATTTTATCTCAATATACCGTAATGATTTGCTGTCATAATTGAAATTTGTTGTATTGTTAATCGTTATACTAACAAAGAAAAATTATTTAGTTCATAACTAAGAGAACACAACTAAATATTGCCCTTAAAGACAATCTGTGGGTATGTAGCCTAAGGCTGGTGTGACCATTACCTTCTATTAAATAGTAAGTATCGATTACTTTAATTGGCAAATTACTTTGAAATAGGAAAAGATGACAAATATTTTCTATGGAAACTTGTATGGCTGGGAAAATGTTTTTAAGAAAAGCATTTTGCCAAAAGTGTCATTTTCCAAGGAGGGACTGAACCTGAGATATTTCAGTCTGGACAGCCTGTGAGAGAGACCCACAGTTCAATCTCTCATGGCAACCATTCTGTTTGGGGTCAGAGCACATTCCTGAGGATGCTCCCAGCTCCTGAGACACAGCAGTGGAGCCTTGCAGCCCCACAGGCAGCAAGGATGGAAACATCCCACAGCTCCTGGCATCACTTCCAAATAACAACTCTGGGTCTTGGCCCAAATGTTTCATTTGCAGTTAAATTTGTAATATTTAATTTGCAGCTGAAAAGATAAATATGTTTGCAGGTTTTTCTCAGTGTTCACAGTAATATTCCATCAATTCATGCCTGTTGTCAAAAGCAATGTTTACACGCTTCAAGGTGTTTACTTGAGGCATCTTGTGGGTGCCAAGTGGGCAACCAAAATGAACAAACACTGTGACAAAGCAGGGCTGTGCTGTACCTGCTGGGCACCCTTGGAAGAGGCTGCAGGCTGTGTGCACCAGGCTTGTCACATCCAGCCTCGTGTCAGCAAAGCTTCCTCAGACCTGCTCATCTGATGTCTCACAGGACTAGAAGTTGAAATCAGCATTGCACTTCCAGCTACTAGTATTTTTTTTCAACTCTGAAAATACATGTAGTATTGGGATTTCTTCTTCAGGAGACAGTGTGATGAAGGGCATGAACAGGAAACACGGTCAGAGCAGTGAATAAAGACTGAAAATCCATCTGACAATGAAAGGCTGCTATGGAACACTAATAATCAGTGATAGCAAATGCTTCCCAGCCCAGGGAGTACTGAAACAATGCTGACACCGTTGAAGAAAACACTGCCTACATCTGAATTTTCTTCTTTTTCAATTGTTTTTTATAAGTAGCTCTAAATTATAGGGTACATTTATTGTACATGTCTCTGGAAGTCCTGCCCATCTTGCACAGGACACCTGTGCCTGGCACACAGCAAGCTCCTCCAAAGCCACCACCACACAGGGATCGAGTCCATGCTCTGAAATACTGCAGGAAGAAACTATTTCAACTTTTAAAGCCCACCCATTGCATCACAACACCATTTCTGTTTGCTTCAAGACACAGCACAGCCCAGGATGGGCAGGATGGTGCACACAGGTACCCAGTGACTCTGGAAATACCCTGCTGCAGAGCCCAGAGCTGTGCTCCACAGTGGCTCACGGCATGGACAGGGTGCCCCTGGCTGGCCCAGCCTTTCCACACAGGCACAGGGCTGCCTGCAGCACCCACAGCTCCTTCTTGCTTTGGGCCTGCTCTGCACTGCTCTCAGAAACCCTGTGCTGCTGTAGGAGCCATCTGCCATCCCAGAGACCCTGCCCTTCCCAGTCATTCGCTCAGCCCTCGTCAGATTGCACATTTCTCCTTTCTGTGAAAATAACAAGAAACCTCAGAAAGAAGCCCTGAAAAAAGCTTTTTTCCGTGGCTGCAAGAAGAGCCCCGTGTGAACAGATCCACACATGTGTAAACAGCAGGTTGTGCACCCAATGTTTGTTTTTCATCTCCAGCAAGAAGAGTGTGCTTAGTGATGAAGGAGGCTGAGCAGACTTTTATCCAACCACTTCTGATCTCCTGATTTCTCTTGCACATCCTCAACTGCCTGAAGGCAATGTAGAAAACCCCACAAAAGGCATAAAGCACAAATCCTCAAAGCAATGTTTGTTCCTCTCACAGTTGTCTCGTGCTTTCTTCCCTCACTGCTCCCTTCCTCCACCCTCTTCTCCTCCCTCTCCCATTGCTCTGCAATTCATTTTATTTCTTCAAAACATACTCTCCCTCCTGGGTACATGCCTATGTGGAGCTCCAGTGAGCTACCAGGGGATGTGATAGACCCTCATTGTCTCTCTTGCATCCAGCCTGTTTTCCTGCACTGCTGCAGCACAGGTGAGGCAGTACAGCATCACCTCCATGCTATGAAACATCAGGAATGTGTCTGGGTACTGTAAGAAATGAGGAGTTTTAAACACTCCACAGCTGCAAGACAGGCCTATACTTCACATCTTTTCAGATACTTCTCGTATTTTCATTCCAAAGGTCCCACTCCTTCAAGACAAAGCCTTGCCAAGGACCACAGGGCCACCTGTGCTTGCAGCATCTCCCCACCCAGCTCCTCCCATGGAGCTCCACCACAGAGCTGGTATTTATAGCCATACCTCTCCCAGGTTCTGTGGTCATGCAGTCCTGAAGGCTTTGGTTAGGGCTTGTCTTAGCTCCTTACTCCTCGAGAACAGTAAAACCTTTAATATTTCATGCATGCCTTAAAAGCAAAGGGGCACCTCCCTTCTCTCTGCTCAAGCACCAGGGGCTTTCCAAAGAGGGGCACAGCAGCCTCTCCCTGCTGTCAGGGGGAGGGCTCCCTCAGGGACATTGTCTTTTGGAGGTTTCCAAGGAGTGTCACACACTGCCAGTGCTGAGCCTGTCAGCATCACATCTCTGCACTGCCAAACCAAAAACCTCTGACAGAACAGACTTCAAAGTTAGGGTCAAAATGCAGCACTACCTGGGGTAGAGACCTTAGAAAACCATCTTCTCTGCTCCTCCTTGAAGCTGATAGTGAGGAATTTCATTTCTTGTCTCTT
Source organism: Fringilla coelebs (assembly GCF_963513975.1). Taxonomy (NCBI): domain Eukaryota; kingdom Metazoa; phylum Chordata; class Aves; order Passeriformes; family Fringillidae; genus Fringilla; species Fringilla coelebs. The sequence continues at coordinate 2,391,874 of NC_140036.1, read as the reverse complement.
CTGTGTGGTTGCTTATTAAAAATATTAATTACCATCGACTTCCTGTAGAAGGAGGAGAACATAACCTGAACAGAACAGCTGTGCCAAAGTCTTTCTGGAGAGCCTCTGAAGAATACTCCATAGCCCAGACAGACCCATTCTCCAGTGCAGAATAAAGCAAAGAGGGCTCTAGAGCCAGAAGCAAAATGGACATGGGGAAGAATATTAAGAAAAAAAAAATCAAGATACTGCAAAGAGCTTTTACAATTACATGGAGCTATTTCTCTGCAGAACTAGCAGACTTGCCAAAGATAACACAAGGGGGAGAATAATTATATTTCCTCACTATTTAGAAAAAATTCAGATGAATGCAGTGTTATCACAGGGTGATGACCAAATTTCTCATTCCAGCAGTAAAGCAGTAACAACTGAAATAGCACATTTAAAAAATCCAAACCCTTCAGCTACTCAGTATCTGCAAGTGCTAAAACTGCTGTAACTTTTATGGTTACTTTTAGTAACCCATAAAGCACTGGACAAATTTCAGATGAAGAAAACTGTGAACGTTGTACAAATTCTGAAGAAGGTAAATGAGCAGCTGCAGCTCTGCCAGCCTGATGCCAGTGCCCTGCCTGACCTGAGGTTTGACTTGTAAAGAAGTATAGGAAGATGGTAACTTATGAGCAGCCTGTCAAACTAACACAGGGAAGTGTCTCCAAACAGCTCTTCTGACAGAAAAAAAGTGGTGTCAATAATCAGTAACAAGAAGGTAAAGAGGATTAAGCCACAGTTATTAATTGTGAGGGTAAAACCAGCCTGCTCTACAAGCTACAACTGAAATCCCCACCACAGGAAGGATGAGTCCAGTCCAACCACACAGAAAATAAAATCTCTCCCTTGCCTCTTAGTCTGGTCATCAATTGTGCTGGAGCAAGAGGTCTGGATCTCATCTTAAAAACTCCTCATGCCCTGCTGCAGAAAAGAACCAAGAGCACAGAAACACTTGAGGGCTGGGAGGATGCTGGAGGGAGGAGTCTTTGGCCTCTTTACATCCTCTTTAGTTTTCTAATCTTCTGCAATGCCATTTTTTTGTCCCGATGCTCTAATCCATTTACATTCTCTTCCTTATTCTTCACAGTTTAAATTTACCATCCTCTTTTGTTTTTCACGTAGATCTACTTAGAAATTGGCTGTGATACTGTCAAAATTGCTGAGCTGCACATTGCTGAGCTAAATCTCACTCCACACTCTGCAGTCCTTGCTCCACCTAGATTTGATCCCAGAAAATCACTCCTATCCTGCAGACCACAGTTGGCCAGGTTCTCGCTATTGCCAGAGGTGGATGCCATTGGTAATGTGTATGTATTACATACAAGCAGAAATCAATGCTGTGTGCTGTACATCTGGATCAATAGCATGGAAATAAAAATGGATTCTGGACATATGAATAAAAAAAAATATATACGACAAAGAAGAAACCAGAAAATCTTTAAAGAAACTCATAAAATGACAGGCAGGAAAAAGCAGCAACTGCACCACATAAAGGCCTAAATTCATTTGCAGTGTGAATATTTTTAGATACCCCATTTTAGTTCTAACCTGCATTTATTCTAACGTGGGCTTGGTGGTTTTTCTTTTAACTGCCTGTGCAAGCTTTTTGGTCAGATATAGTAACGAGCACTCACCACAGTAATTTTAATTAACAAGCTCTAATAAATTTGCACATGTTGCAATATAAGCTCTAAAAATACCCATGTGCATCCCCAAACTGTGGCCAGATTGTTCTGCAGGCTCCCCAGGAGATCCTTGAACATCAAACCCAAGCCCAGCAGCACTGCCTGTGGCCCTCAGGCTATGCTCTCCCTCTGTCCCAAAAGCTGCCCTGGCTGCTGCCCAGCCCTGGCACTCACACCCTGTTCCACCCACCACGGCCACAGGCTCCTGCAGACCTCCTGCGGCACCCAGCTCTGCAGGGATGAGAAGTTCTGCTCCCTTTTTGGGGTCAGTCTCAGCCATTTTGGCTGGAGCCAACCTGGTAGAGGCCACATTTGGCATTTGGCACAATCAAAGTTAGGCAGCTGTGCCAGAGAGGAGAACAAATCACACTCTTGTCAAAATGTTCCAGTTCTCACTGAGACCTTTCAGTGCACTGATGTTTGCCCACATTTTTTTGAAACCTGTAAAAGGCCATTCACTGTCAGTGTGGGACACTGAGCAGGAATGGAAGGAATGGTTATTTTTTTCACCAACTCCTATAGTTCCCAGACCCGACTCCCTTTCCTATGGGAACACTGCACACTTCAATCAAGGGCATTGATCCCAGTATAGAAACCATCCCCACCCACTCCTCCCATCCCATGTCCTGTTCCCAGGCTTGGTCCTGATCTCCAGGGGCTGAAGTGGTCCCACTAACATCAGAAACTGCTGCCAGGAACAGGAGCTTAATCAGTCTAGTGTACTTCCAAGCAAACCACGTCACAAAGACACAAAGCTGTGCTTTCCTGGGGACAGCCTTTCCAGCTGGGCTTTCTGCAGCTGCCTGGTGGATGCCCAGGCCCTGCCAGCACAGCCACTTTTACTGAGTGCTCCTGATTCCCACAGCAAGGGAAGGGGTTGGAACCATCTGCACAAAGGCAGCGATCCTGAGAAAAGCTGCAGTGCCAGAGCTGGGACAGGGTGGGGACACGGGAGCAAATCCTGCAGTGCAGTGTGTGTGTGCAGCCCAGGGAACAGATGCTCCTGACATACACCAAAATTCTTTAGAATTTAGCACCCTGTGCACAATTAAATGGCCTGGGATACACAGATGGTCAGTGGGGACTGGGTGAGGGCACTGTGGGTGATCTCTGCTGCATGTGCTGGACAGTGCATTCCCCACTGAGACCTGCCTTTCTCAAAGGACAGAAAAAATGGTTTCAGATGGGTATTGTTGCTCACATCTTTCCCATCACAGATATTTTAGAGGTGTTGTTGGTCACTGATCTTTTCTCCTAACAGCAAATTCTTTCTCAGTCAAGGGAAACACACAGAAAAGGGTGTAATTTATTTCACACATTCCAGAAATATCCAGCCATATCATCATGTTTAAGGGTTTAGAAGAACTAAACTATAAATGAAAGAGGATCAACATGTGCTGAACAGAAGCAGGAGAGCTGCTGCTAGGTTTTGTGAACCTTTCCACAGTTTGGAGAACTTCAGAGAATTATACCCTGAGCAGAGACAGCAACAAGCTCATGGAAGCTTTTTCTGTGCTGTACATTGTGCTGGCATATGGGAATGTCATACCAATGCTATTAGCCAGGGCTCTTTTGACATGATGTAAAGCATATAATAATTATACAGCAAATATGACGAGATGGAATTGAACCTGATCTCAATTAGCAACCAGAAGTATCCTTCCAACTGAGATTAATATTGATTAAACCATAACAAGACTAGTACTTGCCAATAAGAGCTCTATAAAATCAAGGAAAGGTGAGGCCAACCTCTAAGTTGGGAGCACTTTGTCATGAGCTGTAAAGACAAGTGATTGTCCTATGGCCCAATTTGTCCTTTTCAAAAATGGAAGTTTGGCTCTGTGTAATTCAGGAAATTACAGTCATTTCAGAGGACAGCTAGTCTGGCCAGGAGCCCAGAGCAGAGATCAACAGCCTTCAGGAGACAGCTCTGTCTTCCTTTCAGCTTTCCCCATCCCTGGGACAGCATTAATCACATCAAATCCCACTCCTCTCAGCCTTCCTCACTCTCAGAAATGCAAGACATGGTTCCCATGACTGTTGTACCATCCTTCAAAATATAGGCTTGAGCTTTTTAATTTCCCTCCTTGCACCAAATTAAGGTGGATATTTTGGAGTTGAACAAATATATTGGATTTATTGGCTCTTCCCCTGAGTGAGGTATAATAGTTCCACCAGTCCAATCCCACGTTTCCTTTACATGGAAATGATTGGATTTATTGCTAGCCATTTTTTAGATTATATTAAGTCAAACCATAACAACTAAGCATCCTTTAGGGCTTAGTACAGATTATAAAGTGATGCTTGAAAAACAGACATGCAAGGGTATGAGAGGCAACAATAGAAAGCTTACAACAAATCTTATTTTCAAGATTCTTGATCCTATTTAAGTAATGTTTTAAGATGTTCAGGCCAACTTCAGAGAGATGCTGTAGAGCTCAAGAAACACTGAGTGCTAATATTCTTCAAATGTAAAAATAAATACACACAACATTTATTGGCAAGTACCTGACAAAGCAAACTTCTTTTAAGTTTTCATTAATACTTTTCTGATAAAGAGGTATTTGCAAATAACAAAGACCAATGTGACAATTGTTAATTTTCTTACGATGAGAGCAGGAGGCAAATGAAGCATGGAAACCTCTACACCCCAACAAATATTGGGTTGGGAAACAATTAATGCCTGTGTGCCAAACCCAGAAATGTGTCCCCAAAAAGTGGCTTGTGTGCTTTCTGACACAGAATCCACATGGCCCTGGCCAGGCAGCACTGCCACAGCATTTCAGTAACATAGGCTGCTCCAAGGTATGTCCTGAGAGACAGACCTTGCCTGTCCTGGTGATTTGTCAGTAGTTCAGCACTGGAAAAGAAGGAGGCACTGAGAGTCCAGGAGAAAGAGGTCACAACCTTTCCAAGTTAATATGGGAGAGATGAGCTCTAAAGGTAATGCAAGAAATATTACTGCAAAGATACAGCAGGCCCAGGACTACAGGCACAGCCAAGAAATGTCACCTTGTCAAGGAACCTTTCTAGCCTTTTGAAATTTCACCTATGCACGAAATTACAATCCTTCACATTCAACAGCAGGCAAATATCAGCCTAACCTGGTGAGGATAATAAAATGCAACACAGAAACTTATTAGGAAATAAACAAGTCTGACTCCAGCAGCCACAGAGCACCAAGATGATTTTTTACTGGGTGCAGCCACTGGGACTCTGCAGGTTACTTGGGACAAGGGCATTAGAGCAGCACACTGACATTCACGTGCAACAGAGTTGTAAGAGAGCAGTAGCTGCCCAAGGATGTGCTCATGCTTGCTAAGCCTCTAATCCCAGCTTTGATTCCTTCTCCATCCATAATCAGTTCAAATACAGCTAGAATTAATCACTGTTTGCAAATTTAAAGGCTGCTTTTCTTCTCTCTGCTTAAAATCTGCCTTAGGTCACACACAGAGCCAGCATGGGTGAAGACAGGGGCCAGATCCCCTCAGAGTCTGGCATTCCTCTCTTGCCCAGAACACAATACAGTGTGTTATTGCTCAGCAGTGCTCAGAGCAATAAATAATAATAGCAATAATAGCAACAACAACAACAACAATAATAATGCAATGGTGCTAACCCTACAGTACCTACGTACTTGGCAGTGCTGTGACTGGAGTCACTCTTGCTGAGTCCCTGGATCCATCTCTGAACAGATTCTTACACCCCTCTGCAACATCCCTGCCCCCCCTGCCTGTGCCAGGCTCCAGAATCTGTTCTCACTGACCTCCTCCCTCTTTGGGGAACTGTTCCTCCACCCAGTTTGTTCTTCCCTTGATACCACAAGGGTTGAGGAGAGGCAGCCGTGGGCTGTACCTTCCCCTGAATGCTGGCCAAGCTGATCCTCTTTCACACTATGATCCTTGCACCTTGCTCTTGTGAGCATTTTGGCCAGCACAACTGCAACTGATTTCCAGCTCAGGTCACCTTCACATCACAGTGACCATCAGCCTTCAGTCATTAGGTTCCCAGCTTTAATGATCCCTTTGTCATTCCTCTAGATGTTATTATATTGCACAAAGCTTTGTTTAGATTATCTCAAAGCATCCCATTTCTTGCTATTATAGAAAGTCAAGAAATATAACATGAGCAGTGCTCCTAAAAATGAGATTTATGCCCAGCTGCACTGTGCAAGCAGAGTTACGGTGCAGAGAAAATTACAGGCAATAAATAAATGTGTATATAGATAGAGGATGTCTTTTAATACATATCTGAAAAGCATTCTTTGGAATGCTTAATGAGAAACCTATTTCAGATCCTCTAAAACCATTTTCTTAAGACTTAGTGAGTTCTGTACTTAAAAAGAGGTTAGTGGACCAGCAACCAAAGTGTTTATCATTTCCATTTCAAAGGATTCCAGCAGAGGCAGATATTTTCAAACATTGCACTTGCAAAATAGTGATGCTCTTAAACCTGTAAGACAAACTAATTACATCACCCACCATAGAAAATCTCAAATATCATTTGGAATGCCACTGGAGGTGCAGAGGGACGGTGGGCTTCCCTCCAAACAGACAGGTTGCATCCATAGATCCTCCTTCAATCACCCCATGAGGTTCTTGGATTCTCTGGGATCATGCTACACTTTTGGAGCTGACTTTCAAAAAATGGACATTGCTGGGAGTCTACAACAGTAAAGTTTTTTTATCCTTGCCCTCCATGGTCTTACAAAGATCCACATCTTATGTGGCTAGACTGGGCTCATTTGATACATATACCTACTAAAAGAGCAGCTGATATCAAAGATGATATGAAGAATACTATCCAGCAAGGTTCATTCCCCACTGCTGCTTCCTCTTGTCCAGAAACTGCCCAGGGTTACTGAGTATCTCTTCCTCTCACCGCTCTCTGCTCAGGCACATCTCCAATCCCACTCACTCACCTCCTGGCTCCAGAGCAGGTTGCTGTTCCTTTGACAACCCTAGCACCCAAGATGGACAAAAACCAGAATAAAACAGCATTTGTACCTCTTCAGCAGCATGTCTGTCCCACAGGAACACCACAGCCTGTTTCTCAGTGTCTAAACTGACTCGCCCAAGTCAACACAAAGGTCAGAAGAGCACCCTGAGGACAGGGACCATGGCCAACGTGGACAAAGACCACAGATGAAGCACAAGAAAGAGTAAAGGATGAGGATACAACATCACACCAATTTCACAACAAAGAAGAGGTGGGGGTTGAGAACCAAACCAGGCAACTAATAAAGCCTGACATATTTAAGTTGAAGGTATGATGACGAAAAACCTAAAGACTCCCCATGCACCAAGAAAATGAGCTTGAAAAGGCAATGACCGCCTGCACTAACAATTTATAATCTCTCAACTGCTGAGATTGTGAACAGTGGCACTTTGTAATCTTATAGGAAAAGCAGCTCTAATGCCATCTGGTCATACATTTCTGGCCAAGATCATTTAGTGGAGCCTGTAATGAAAAAAGTAGAACATCCTCCTAAAAATTTGAATTATGCCAGCTGTGCCACAGTGTCACTTGTGCTTTCAAGGAGAAGGACAGCTGTCATTCCTTTTCTCTAAAGATAGCAAGCACACTGCCTTGCTTAAGAGAACTAATTTTTCTTGGATCACTCTAAATTATCCTACCTGTCACTAGGAAAAGAAAGGCTGAAGTCCCTATTAACATTTTTTGCTTGATTTTTGCTGACATGTATATACAGCACTTGGTTCCATACCCACCTTGCTGAGCTACTGTGAAGAAGGTGATATTTGGACCTTGACTCTAATCTGAACTGAAGCCAGCTCTACAGCCTTGGCATAAAACCAGTTTGAGGGAGGGTGCAGTTAAGCTCATCATCTTCACCTCTCCTAACGAATGAGACATTTCATATTTTAGATATTACCTCAGCAACTTCCTGCCAGTTTTAAATTGCTCTGTCATTTCAGATTAGCACTCATCATTCATGCTAATGTAAACTAAATGGTACCTCTACTGAAATATGTGAAAGAAGAAATGGGATTACAATGAGGGCTGCAGAGCATAAAACTTCTAATCTATGAGCAACTAATTGCTGCAGGTCCTTCTCAGTACTTCCATCCACCAAGCCATCCATTTGAATCCCTCTATTTGCTATTATTTTATTTAAAGGTTAAATCTTGTTTGCCTCAAGCACACAACTATTTTCACTGGCTCCAAGAGCTTAATTCCAAAAGCAAAGATATGTAACCTGAAATGAGCAGGGAAAGAGATATCAGCACTGAGCCAACCCATGCTGTAGCAAAGCCATCCACTCCCAGGACAGCGGGGCTGAGGGCGCGCCTTCAAAACCACGTCCCGTCTAGACTCCTCCACCCGCTCCCAGAGCACAGCAAAGCAGCAGCAGGGAGAATTATAGCCCAATACTCCCTGTGACAGGAAGGAAATAGCATTGGGAAATGCTTATTTTAATGACAGGAAAATATTTGCCAGGCTTGGGCTTAGCAGCAGTAGAAATGTTATTACTTTCGAAGCTGGAAGAGTAAATATTTCAAGGGCTATTTTTTGACACCTTCACTGTGGCTTGATTTCTGCATCTATTAAGAAAAAGTCTATATAGCCTGTGGTGTGGGAGCTTTGCAAATCTTTGCATAAAACTCCATTTTATAAGGCAATAGTGCAATAGAACTGTATAGAATTTACATGAGTCTGAAGAGCCACAAAAAGTAAAAGTACATGAAAATACTAAAGTGTCCTTGTTTTGTTTTTGGAATTAATGCTAAATTCCATGTCTTCTTCATTTTATTATTTCTCAGAGTACATGGAAACAAGACAGGGAAGTGTCCCATGAAGCACTGCTATGTAAAGAGGCCTGGCTGTGTACAGCTTCCTTCCCAATGTATAAATCTGTCGTCCTTTTAACCCAAAATAACTTTAAAATGCTAGGCACATAGAAAGCTGTATTTCCTAGCAATTCACAGTTTCATCTTCCCAGCATGCTCACGTCGAGTGAAATCTATTTCAAAATACCATCACTGCAAGCACTTCAAAGCCTAGGAAACATCTTTTAATGGTCATTACTGCACCTACCTTGGCCCATCCTGAGCCTCCTTCAAATGTCCATTGATTTTGGTGGGAGTGCAGAGCACTGAGCAATGACACTGGAGTACATCAGCTCCGTTACCCTGCCCTGGAATTAGGCAGAGTAGAACCAATTGCTGTGCTGTAAAGTTCCAGTAACCCAGAAAATCCTGGGAAGCACAGAAAGTGAATGGCTTTGATGGATGAACATTTGCAAATGTAGGGCCATCTAGCTCTGGAAATTACCTCTCAGAGTTATGATGATGTACTTTGGTATCTCCCTCATTATGTGCAGCAAGTTTTTAGTCTAATTTCTGGGTTCAGGGCTTTCTGAAAAGGAAGTCACTTCATTTTGGAATAAAGAGGAATGAGAGTAAAGAAAGACAAGGTAAAGATTTGTCTACAAAAATGATTTCTCCAGGGTATTGCTTAATTCTCAAGTGCTCCTCTTTATTAGAGCCAAACTGTTTTTAACACATAACATTATCTTTCCTCCATCCTACTCATTCTGTGCATAATAAAGTGCATTCAAGGTACTTACATGGCTATTGTTACTCAAGGATGTGAGCACCTCCTTAGCCTATCTATCTTTGTAATACCTGTGGGAGCTGGGAAAGTCCTATTACAGTCTGAGGCTCAGAACATCAGAGATATTTAGGGACCTGCCACTGAGATAAATGGGATTAGTTGCCCCATGGCTTTTCTGGCTCAGAGCCTCCACTGTGTCCCTAAAATCACAAAGGACATCTTAAATGAAGCAGGGAACCACTCCCAAGAGTCTCACTACCTAGGCTGGGGGGCTTATTTCTGGACCAGCTTTCTCATTTTGATTTAGTCTTATGTTGCACAACAATGAAGGTATTAGGTAAGGTAAAACCTCATCCCTGCTCTCCTCTGTCTGTGCATAACTGAAAAGCTTTCAGCACTGTTGGCATACACAGGCTGCAAAGCACTTTGGTGTGTTCTGCTTTACTCCAGCTCAGTTTTCTCTCACAAAGCTCTACGTAAAACTGTCAAAGTAACTACCAAATCTCTTATTTAGCTCAGCACTCCTGGATTCTTTCCCTGCAGGGCAGCAAACAAACTTTTATTGCCCTCTGCACCTGACTTTGCTCTGCAGAAGCCCCTGTTCTTCTGCATTTGCTCCTGCAAAGCAGAGTGTGCTGAGGTGGGCAGTCTGTACACCCCTTCCTCACCAGCAGGGACACTTACAAAGGAAATTTCCATCATTCTTGGGGGACTCCACCACTTCCCCACCCTGTTCTGAGCAACAGACACACAGAATACATCAGCCACTTACCCACATGGCACAACAGTGTAGCTCCTGTCCTCCACGCCTGGGAATTTGCCTAAACATAGTTTGCTTCCAGACATGGGTGTCTATTTCCAGCATCAAACTTCCCAAAAGCAAACAGCAAACCAGTCTAAGACAAGGTAACAGCACACAATTTTCATAATGAAACAAACCTTACTGTGTCAAAGCTGGGCTTTCCATGGGCACCTTTGGGTGGTCACACGTGCAGCTCCACATAACTTCTTGCCTAGGTGGTGTCACCATGGTCTTTAGCGGCCAAAGATTCATCAGGACAACACAAGTGGGTATTTTTTTCTAACTGTGACCACAGGAAGATGTGATTTTTTTCCTCCATGGTCACTCAGCAGTCCACAGTAAGCCCAAAATAATGTTACATCCTAATTGCCACAGACACACTCCTTTGAATAAAGAAGAGATGATATTTTCCACTTGCTCAAAGCAATTACTTCTTAAGATATGCGTTAGTTCAATCTTTCCAGGATTTAAATTAAGCCAAGTATTAAATCATCCAAAGCTAACTACCTGAACATTTTCAATGTCTTTCAGCATCTTAAAAACAGTCTTTGATGCTTGTTACTTTAAAGGCACAGAATTTTGCCTGAAAATTGACCACTTAAATTCCCTAAAGTGGAAGCTAAGAAAAACCATACCATCTATTTCCAGTCTCAAATTAATATTTCAGGTGGATTTTTGTATTAACTTGAAGTGGTCTAGGATGTGAAAAATAGGGGATTCTGTATAAAGCTAAGAAACACAACAGCCATGTGTATTGAAGGGGGGAGTGATCAAGCTGAGAACTCCTTTAGGGATAAAGGTGAGAACTGCCTCCAAAAAGGATTATATTGTGTTTTGGGGCTTGCACTGCTCACTTTGCCTTAGATGTTAACATGTTAACATGGCCACGACTGCATTCCCTCAGAGTATGAACACAGGTCTCGTTCAGCAGATCAGCAATTACTTTAAATCAGAAATTAGAAATTGGTCCTTAGATACTGGTTTTGCTAATCTGACCATGCTGAAAACTAATTCTCTTCCTAATAGGAGTTCAAACTGCTTCCTTGCCCAAATTGCTTGTTTGCAGCAATCTGAAATGGAAGTATTTTATCAGCTTAACTTGACACGGTGAATTTCTATTATCAGAAGAAAAAGAACTCACAGTACCTGATTTCAGCTTCCAAATTGTTTCAGTTCATTGTGACTCTCTGGAATTATGGAGAATATGTACTCTATTTTCAGTTTACCATCACTACAAAATACCCTAAATGTGAAACTCTACAGATAAATGTCTGGCCTTACATACAAAGAGGACAAAACTCCAGTGAAATAATTATCAAGATTTACTGCAGTGCTATGACTGCAGAAGAGGCCTGAGAAGATTTAACTGTGCTGTTGGTGGCTGATTGCTTCCTGGGTTGCTTGGGAAGCTTCTGGTACAGAACACAACAAATATCACAGCCCAATTCCCAAGGTGGAAGCATGCAGTCAAGGTGCTGTGTGTCCTATCACTCAGGTATGATTGGGAAGTATTTTATCCCTGCTGTGGTCTGTGGTTTGTGTAGCATCACCTGCTCTCTCAAGTGCCTGCCTTTTTAAAATATATTGCACTACAGAGACCTGTAAGTTTTATGACAGCAGAGATTCCAATCTTTATAGCCCTTTTAATGAAAATTACCCATCATACTTTTTTTTAATGGAAAAAGACTAAACCTAAACTGTGTCTGCTGACAGTGTTCACTCCTAGCTCCTTCAAATGTGTTTTTCATGCTGGAAGAAATATCCCTGTTCCCTCTCTGCCTCTATATCTCAGTCTATCCCCAAGATGCTCAAACATGACTGCTGCTGATCAGGCTGTTTTCTCTTGACTGCAGTCTGCCCAAATCTCCCTCCTCTGTGCTCAGGACTATGCCTGAATGGAGGGTATGCAAGTTACTGCTTACCCATTATTTATATATTCTCTTGGTGATAAGCTTCCTCCATCTTCCAAGCTGGGTCACCTTCTGCAGAGATTCTTTCTGTTCTGCAAATGTGGATCATGCATAGCAGCAAAATTCTCAGCCCTTGCACTCAGGAGGGACAGCCTGGTAAAACTGAGCCTATCCAGCTTTTTCACACCTGTGTCTCAAGGTGGTTTTACACCATATCCCCATGAGGTCCACTTTAGTGGCCATGGAAGTGCCCTTCCAGCAACTTCAACAGTCTCTTGTCAGATCCTTGCCATGTGTATGTTTATTTAAACAGAAGGGAGGCTTTACACTCCATAAGAAGGGCCAGGGGACCGAGAGCCTGTCTGTTCATCTTGCAATGAAGAGCAGAGACACCAGGGAAGGAGCTGTTGTGAGGACAGGCCAGTTTGCATCAATAGCATTTTTTTGGTGGTGTCAAACTCTGCCTGTTGCAGAGAGAAGTCAGAGATTCCCTGAGAGGGATGTATCCCTTCAGTGCAGGATGAGGTAAGTGCCTCCTCCTCATCCCTGTGCCCACCAGCTCCCATGTGGAACCCAGAGCACGGGCCACCAAGATCTCTGCTCCCCAGCACTGCAGGCACTTAGAGACCTTACACAGACCCATTCTTTATCAAGTCTTGCTCAGGGCTTACCTCTGCTCTAATAAAGACATCTATTCCCACAGCTGTACTTCTGCTGCTGCTGTTCACTCAGCACTTGGGTTTGATGAGCTGATTTCTCAGGGTGACTCATTCCACCCTTACTTCACCTGGGCACACTCCCTGAGGCTGCTCTTATCTGCGTGGTGAGGGCAGGCTTCTGACATTTCATGTGGCTGCCTCCTCCCTTCCCTTTGAAGATGCCTGAAGCAGGTGCCTAATGACAGTCTACTGTGGACACCCCCAGCAAAAGTGTTTCAAACCGCTGCCACGGACACTGCCAGCTCCTCCAGGAGCATTACTGATGGCAGCATTACTGACCAAAGGGCTCCCAGCTCTGAGCCTGCACCACCAGCACTGGGCAGAAGCCAAGAGAATGATCCCACAGAGCTCAGGAGACTGTGGCATGCAGCTATGGCACAGCAGGGCTGAGTCCAACAGGCTGGCTCCCAACTCAGTGACTACAGACTCAAATAACAGATAATCAGATCCTGCAAACTCATTTCCCTTAGCTCGACAGCCACTGGCTTCTTCCTCTGTTTTACACACAGTAGACAAGGGCTTGTTCTATTTCCTTTGGCCCCAAGAGATAAAATTTATATTTGTTACTGTGTATTTAATTTTCTGGGTTTCTTTCAGAATGAGTCTGTCACAGCTGTATTCCCCAGTGGAAACCTGAAAATCACTGGGCCATGTCCTAAACCAGTTACATCAACTTATTTAGTGTCAAAACTTGGCTCAGTTTTACAGAGAAGTCTGTTTGGTGAGTCAGCTTCCCAGTAAATCTTCAAGGATGTTAATCCACAGGCAGATCCTACTCTGGTATGATACATATACAAGGAGTTTCCCTTGGCTAGGAATAGAACAGAACTGCTTCAGACACACTGTGCTTCAGTTGTATAAAATGTCTTGATTAGCATTTCTTGTTTTGCTTTCAGAGATAAAAGGAAATAACAATAGACTTCAAATCTCTTTCTCATTCATAGCCAAAGCTGGTCTGCATAATTAAAAGTAATTGTTAACTTCTAATAGCTTGGCATTTTTCACTGCAACTTCCAGAGCAGAGAAAAATCCAGACAGAAGAACTACTGAATTGTGAATGTTCACTCAACGTTTTCAGTAGGCATCTGAACATTGTATTTAAGCCAAAACAGTAATGCAGGCAAGAAGCACAGAGAGCAATTGCTTACTGGTGACCAAAGGTAAGAAAGGTCAAACGTTTATTTCCTATGTTGCTCCTATGCGTGCAGTGCCCAGAATCTTTTAATTATATTTCATGGTCCTCTGAACTTGTACAAGGGCATAAAATATATTTATAGCTCACTTAAACTCTTAGCAATGAAACAGCCATCCTACGCAGGACCTGTGCTAATCAAGTGAAGACTTTCTGTGCATTAACTTTAAAAATGTAAAAAAGTACTTGTTCCTTCTCCAGCTGAAACGCTTATCACGGTCCAAAGGCAACAACAAAGAAAAGCTATTTTCTTCTTAGGTAACAGTTTGAGTCTGTATCAGTTCACCTGTGATGTTTGAAGTACAATTTCACTGGCAATGCACATTCATTATAACTGTTATTATAGAACTGGAAGCTCTCAGCCACACTGTGCCAACACCAAAGAAACATATAATAAAGAGATCAGCCCTCTCTAAAGCTTTTCCTGCCTAACTGTGTCATTTTCTCTTTTAGACAACAACAAAAAAGGGGTAATCAAATAAAGAGGTCTCCACTTAACTAATCATACTCGATGCAAATTCCAGATGAGCAGACTGAAAAGCTCCCAGTGCAATTATACACCTCACAACAAACCTACCTGGCACATCTTACACCAACCTTTCATGCTGGGAATCTGCTTTGAGATGAATTTTAGGGAAGAAGATCAGCCAAAAACATTACTTGTGTAAGGCTGAGATTAAGGAAAGGAGTTGGTGCTTTACAACAGGACCAGCTGCCCTTGCTTTGCTTTTCCCCCAGAAGCTGCTGGGCCCTGGCATGCTGGAGTGGGCAGTGATGGCAGGGAGGGAGCCAGGCTGGCACCCCCTGCTGCAAATGGGGCCTTACATTAGATTTGAAAGACTCCACTCAAGGCTGCCTTATAATTGCAAAGCCAAACACCCCCATCCTGAGGGATCTGAGAAAATTCAAACTGCTGGTAAAACCTTAATTCAGCTTCCTGATGCACATGCTTTATGATATGATCTTTAATTAGCCTATGAGGAAATTAATAATTATTTCTGAGTGTAGGATTTGGCTGATGTACAGTAAATAATGCACCAATGAATGGTGATGATTCAACAGACATCATCTCTCATGTGTCCTGCAAGGGGCCTGTGAGGAAAAAAAACCAGTGTAGGATCACATCAATAAAGAGTAAATATCAATAGTTTATTTGTGCTAGAGAGGGAGGCACAAATTAAACTGCAAAAAAAAAAAAAAAATCTCAGTTCTTGTGTTTTGCCTTCTGGCTTTCTTAATATGGAGTATGGAAACATAAAAATATTTAGTGTTTCTTATCTGCTGATTAGTGTTTCACATGCTCAAACAGAAGCTGAGCTGTGCAGCAGTTCAGGGGCCTGGTGGTGACAAGCCAGGCAGCAGCAGGAAGGCAGATGCACTTCTGGGATGGTCTTCACTGCGACCTGCAGCGAGCTCAACATGGTGAGGGGATGGGAGGAAAGCTGGGCTGGCTTAGCTCAGCCGTGTTATCTCCAACCTGACTGAGAGCTGCATGGCAGACACAAAAGGCAGAGGAGGCCAAATCCTGCAGAAACAAGGTCATGTTGCTTTCAAAGAGCTCCTCCTGGACAAAACTCAGCCATGTTCTTTCAGAGCTGCAGCAATTGCAGGCTGACATGTAAAATACTGATTGTATTTGTCAAGGGTACAGCCAACTGCACAGCTTTGTTGTTCCCCTGCAGGTGTGAAGGAGGAGGATCAGCCCCTGCTCCAGCCAAAGCACTCAGCACCAGAGGAGGAGGGACCCTACCTCTCTCATTATTACTTGTGAGCCAGCACTGGAGAGCAGACACAGACAAGTCCTTATTTACAGTGAACCATGACAAACAGGATGCTCCACTTTGCCCTCAGATGTCACTAATAAAGCACAAGGCCAGCAAATTGAGGCTATCCATTATTCTTGGCTATTTCCACCTAAGGCCTTGCCTTTCTTAATGACCTGGAGGGCAGGAGCAGAGCCACAGGCACGGATGGGTGCATCAGAAGAGAGCTGAAATCCTACGCTCAGAAAAGTCAATTCCAGCCATTTCCTCCACAAGAAGTTTACTACATGCTGCCACACAATACTTTTATTGGCATTCATTACTCCTTGAGGACTAATTGATTCATTTTTAGCAGCATTAAAACAAGGCTGCATTTTACAAGGGAATTGCTCTACTGCTGGGGCTGTAGGAAGCTGCTCAATTATCTCCAGAACACTAAAAGCTGAATCCAGACTCAATACTCAAATTGTAACAAACATATTTCCCCAAGCCTTGATTAACCCACAGGCTGATCCCCAGCTCACAGCTGTCTCAGGTTTTGGGAGGGAGGTTGGGAATGCTGGGGTTTGTTTATTTTATCATTGCCACACAGCTTGGGAACCTGCAGTGCAGAGACAGTCACCACGGGCTGCATTTCTTCCTAAACCCTATTGGAAGTGAAAACCAGAAAAGTGAATCCCCTCCATACTCACAGTAAGGTTGCTCCTCTTTTTTGTATCCGAGGTCTCCTTCATTTGGAGCTTTCTTTCTGTTTAAGAACAGCTGGAGACCCACAACTTAGCATCCACATTTAACTAGATATTTGTGGCATTCCAAAGTCAAATTAACAAGCTTATTACCTCTCAACATGTAAAAATACTGTAATATTCATTCCCAGCAGCACCTACAAAAGAACACAGCAATTCCTTTCAGCTGAAATACACACATCTATCTACATACATACACACACACACGCACATATATATATATGTATTCCTTTATATCACCCTCTGCCTTTTTCAGCATCTCTAAGTCACTGAGTTTAAATGGATTCACAATCTTAACTGTACTGCTTTGAAAAATACGAGGCAGGTATAGTGAACAATGTGAAAATGTACAGCTTGGAGATGCAGCTAAAACAAAGGGAGACAAGTTCCAGCAGTACATGCAAAAACAAAGGTGGGTAATCAATAACATGGTGCTTCAGAGAGAAAAAATGAATCCTTTTTATTTTCTCTACTAATGAACAGCCTCACTGTTTCTCTCCAGCCTCGGGGTGAAGAGTGTGCTGGTGTTACCCCTTGGTCAGCAGGAATCACTGCTGAGCAATGTCAAACAACGTCCTGCAAAGGGGAGATCCTGCTGGGAAAGCAGTGGATTAGAAGGAGTATTACTAAAGACAAATCTTTAAAATCCCTCAATATTTTTTTTTCATGTATTCTCCTAAAGATCCCAACCAAGCTGAAGTAAAACCCATTGTTAATCCTGCCTAGGTCACCACCTCAGAGCACCTGATGCTGCACTCACACTTTGTAATATCATGCCTGATAGAAGCTGGGTTTCCTGATTTCTATTTTTCTTTGCAGTGAAACAAACTCAGCCCATTGGTGACTTGGCCAAGTCTACAGGTTTAATGAGAATGACACAACACCATCTGGTTTCTTCAGAAGTAGCTATGAACTGCTGGGTAAAATGAGAGTTTTCTTTCCCTCTACCATGGTTAATTTCAGAAAATACAAGAAATAGAACCAAGATACCCCAACATTGCCTGGACAGGAAGTGAAGCACTGGAAAAAGCTCTGCACATGTTGCACCCTTTTAACTGTGCTTTTAAAAGCAGGAAGCTCTGTTGGCCTGAAGGAAGAAAACAAAATAAAGATAGGAAGGGGGGAAGAAGTGAACAGTTAACATCCTTAAACAGCTATAGAAAATACAAAGGTGAAATGTTCCTCAGTGACGGTATTCAACCTCTTGTTACCACAAAAAGGGATTATCTTTGAGTCTTCCTGTAGACAATCAATTCTCAGCCTGCTTTTCATAGGCAGACATCACTTCAAGCTCTTATTGGCACTACTGGTACTCACATTACATTCTAAAAACCAGATCAACTTCTCTAATCACAACAGGTTACCTGACACCAAAAAACTCCTATACACCTGTCCCCATTTATACAAGTTGTTTGCAGACCTCCCTCATGATTTGGATCATTACTTCCACTTCAGAAGGGGCCTTGCACCGAAAAACCAGAAATACCAATGACCAGAGAGCATTTAGAGGCAGTGCCTATTCCCTCTTAGGCTGGGGTGCTGAGAACAGAGTTGATGAACCCCTGTAAGACAGGGAACAACATGATGTATTTTGGTGTCTTACCAGAAGAGGATTACTGTTTTATGAACCAGACAGACTTATGAACTAGAGGTACTCTGGTTCTGCACCTCACTCAACAGCTAGGACTTGAGCTCTGTTCCCATCCCTAGCACAGACCTATGGTATGACCTTCCACTCATCTCTTCCCTCCATAATCCACTTCTCCAAACCAGATGTTTGTTTGTTTATTTTTGTTTTCAAACGAAGTCCTTGGACCATAGGTTGAGGCTCAGACAGGCAGGATGCCCTGCAGTGCATTACAGCACTTCTTGGCTCTATGCTGCTTCAATGGCAGTAATTAATAAAGCAGAATCAACAGCTTGCTGCAAGCATTTCTGGTGAGAGAGAACAAAGTACTTTTATCATCTCAAATGAGAACAGATACCTTGAAGTACTCAAAATAACCCCAGCTCCTATGTCAGGACATGCCACATATTTCAGTAGCATATTTTCCAGCTCATTGTGTTTGCTGATCTCTAGGTGGGGACAGCATCTTGTTGCTGGAGCCCCCCATGCTCCCAAATATCCAAAGCACCTGGCTTGGAACAGAGATTAAATTCTTGGCAAATATCAAGTTGGAGCAAAAATATCCCCTCAAGAGCTGATTCAGAGCACCTACACTTCTTTGCAATAAAAGCAGCCCAGGAAATCCTATTATTTTCCTCTTAGGAGAAACACTGGGCATCAGAAAGATGAAAGGTGACAACTGCTTCATGTGAAGCCAGTAAACCAGCTAGAAAATGGCTGAGCATAAAGAGGTTCAAGACTCAGGCTCTTCTGCAGAGCAACCTCAGCTGTTCATCTCCCATTCCCTGCCCTGACTTCCATCCTGCCATCTGGGAGTAAGGCTCTGCAGCCACTGAAGGCAACACCAGCACCTGTGATAAAAGTTAGGCTGCTTGGCTGCTTGCTCTGTGAAATCAGAGGCTTTCAAAGAGATTCATGCAGTGTGTCCTGAATGGTAAAATAAACTCTGCCAACACCTTCTTCTGAGATTGCTATCTGGGCATCACTAATTTCTTGCAAAATATGCCTGTGTTATCCCGTATCTCAGAAGAGCAGGTGCTTTCTTTTATGCCCCCAAGCAGATGCACATTTCACTGTTCTCTGAGCACACAGAGGCAGCTTTTTTTGAGTGTGTGACAAAACATGGTGACAGCTGCCGAAACCGAGATGCCTGATGTACCTTTTCCACCTAAGCTGACCTTTGAAAGGATGAAGCAGCTCATCTCTTGGGGTGTGCAGGCTCTTGCAGGAGGCATCCCGGTGCAGTGCTCTCATCCCAGCCACTCCAGCATTTTGTTTTCTTTTCTTTCAATAAACAAGAGTATTGTGCCTATGCCATCTGTTAAGCAAAGTGCTGCACGTACATTGTAATATACCCTGCAGCACAGAGCAGAGCCTTCCAGATTATATGTGAAGAGAAGTGGCTGTAAGGAGAGAGAAAACTCCAGGTGCTGGAGCTGTTACAGGTGAGCTTAAGCGTTTGCTTCCCCGAGGCAGAGACCTGTCAGCATTAATCTTGTCTGCCCAGGAATGCACCTCGGCAGACACCACACCCCATTCCAGGAACCCATAAATACCAAACGAGATGCTCAGCACCACACATGAAAGCATCTCCTTTCTCTGGACTCTGACTGGGGGGGAGTGACAGCCTGGCTAGCATCAATCCTGTTTTGTGCTGGGCTTTTTTTAAGGTGGTTCCTTAAAGGAATAAGATATAAGTGAGCATGGGTGTTTGCTGCCTTTTTCCTATGGACACCTCCAAGGGAACCCCCAAATTTGTTTCTCTGTCCTGGATCTACCTGAGACTCTGCTTTTTTATTTCAGCTTAAAGGAGGTGCTCTCTTGGTCTGTATCGTCCTCAAACCAACCCTAAGCGAAGGAAGTCAATGGGAGCCAGAGGAATAATCTTTGATGGCCTCTAAATCCTTTTGATAATGCATCCCAGAGGTAAAGCTGCAGGACAAATGGGCTTCTTCTGAATGATGCTGCCCAAGCACTGTGCAGAAAGAGGCATAAAACAATGGTGTTTTCAGTAGTGCAATTGCACCAAAAAGGTTGCCCCTGGCCTGTCAGAAGAATGCAGTGCAGGTGATGAACACTCAGCGAAAGAGACTCATTCCCAGGTTTCTTTTCCTCCTATTCCTTTGTCACACCACTAGAAAAAAACGATCAAACATCTTCCTGCCCTTAAGTCCCCCCTCTAACTCGGTCTCCCGACTCTACCAGCTTTTTGTTTAGGAGCTGAAATGTTCTAGGCCCATTCATTCTTTTCCATTTGGAACAAAAATGCCCATGCACAGTAGACGTTCAGTTGAGAGACAGGAGGCAGCCAATGCAAGATTGATGTTAAGAAAGACAAAGCTCTGGTGAGCTATGGAAGCCATGCCATGTCCCCAGCACATATCCAGAGGGACAGCTGAGCCTTCTGTCCCATGGGGTGCTGGGAGTCCTGCTGCCTCCCATCTGCCTAAGGATGCCCCAGAGGTCAGAGCTCTCCCACAGAGCTGAGCCCGTGGCCAAGGCCACCAACTGAGCCACACACCACAATTTCAGGGAAAAGCCCTGGCCTGGGGAGTCACCACAAGAAAGAGTGCTCCCAGGCAATTAGGGGTTTCTGGACCAAAAGCAATACATTTGAAGTCCTAACTCAAATTCCTGGCCTTAGGGAGCAGCCAATGCTGGTGCCAGGGGCAGCGGGAGGCAGGCAGCTCACAGAGCGCAGCCCGCAACTGCTGGAGCAATTCTGCTCACTCCACAAGTGCTCCCTTCCACACCCTCTGAAACAAAGGGACTTATTTCTAAACACAGCAGCATTTCCACGTTTTAAGGCAAAACCAGTCCCTTCTTCCCTGTTTCTAAATAAACAGTAGCTTTTAGACAGCACCTCACCAAACCGTGTGACGCCTCCAGGAAACACCCACGGCCGAGAGCAGTGGCAGCCGGACACGGCAAGTGTGGAGCAGTGCTTTTGGGACAACATGTCTGGGGACACAGGCACTGCAGCCCTGGTGCCTCAGATAACCCTTGCTCAACCCTTGTGTCAATCATTTCCTGCACAGAGAAGTCTGCATCTCTCTTTGGTGCTTGGGCCACCAAATTCAGGTGCTTTAAAATTTCAGGTCATTAGGGCTTGGTTCAGTTGTCAATAATCAACTGAGAAAATGCCAGCAAAATTCAGTTAGGTCTGGATTTTGTAGTCTAGAACAGAACTCTGCCTGCTGGGCTTACTCCACAATCTCCTGATCAGATTCCTTAAGCATTCACAATATATATGAATGTAAAAAAAAAAAAAAATTCATATATGCCTCTCTCCAACAGTGCTTATAGGGGCTGCAGCTGTAGGTACTGAGGGTTATATAACTCAGTTCCCCTGACAAAGACACATTTGGTTGAACTTTAAACAAGGGACCTTTAGAAATCTGTAAAATTTTAACCATCAGTGTGTAACAGCTTCTAGGACGTTTCCCACCTTGTAACATTTAAAACAATGATTCATCTTCATAAGAAATATGTAACTGTCTGAAACTAAGTCTCAAATAATGTTAATTATCTGCATGGTCTGTGTTTCTGCATATGCAGTTTCCAGCTACCAAGACTGGACATTATGAAAGCTTTTACATGACATCAGCTTTCCAATGACCAGCCAGTTATAAACCACAAAATTTTTAATCTGCATTTGATTGTCACAGCTTAAAAATCACAGATTTTATGAGAACTACAAATCATTTTTAGACTGTGCAGTGTGGACTAAAAGCCAAGGTTTTTGTTTTGGCTTGTTGATATTTCCTGAAAACATGAAACAATTCTGAAAGGACAGATTTCCTGGCTCACAGCTAAAGGTCAGCAGTCACACAGGGACTGCTTGCTAAGTGCACCAAAAGGAAAGATTGGCGCAACATTGCAGTATTATTAAAAAGTGATTTAAGTGGGGGAAGAGGGAAAAAACAGAGAGACAGACAAAGATTATACTCTCAACAACTGAGCTTTCACAAAGATTAGAAAAACAGCCTTGTTCCTTGCTGCTTGCAGCCCCTCACTGTCACTCCAAGCACTGCTTGCTCTTGCTCCCCCTTTACACCCCTCTGCAGCCATCCCTGACTGCACGGCCTTGGGAAGGGACTGCTCTGATCACGCACCACAAATCACTTCTAGAGCCTTTCCTGAACAGCCCAGAAGTTTTTCCAGGCTCATTGCTGCAACAGATTACTGCAGTACAAGTTTAATTTGTACTGGGAAGAACAGGAGTTCTGATGACTGTGAGCAACACTGACATGCAGTTGTGTGACAAGCAAAAAAAAGCTCATTTTCCACAGGAATCTCCCCAGACCTGAGCAATGTTTGTAACTCTCTCCCAGCACAACTGAAGAGCCAGTCCTGTTCTGCAGCTGTCAGAGGGGGCACAGCCAGCTCCCATCTGTATCCTGAACCACTTAGTGGACAAAGCTCCTTGTCAAGGTATTTAATTTTGTAATAATAGATGCTGAAATTTCCCCATTCATTGACAAGATACCAGTTTGAAAAGAAGAACATTCTACAATCAATGTTGGAAGCACCTTTAACACAGTATTTAGCACCAGTCTCAACAGAGGCTGTATCCCAGCTCCCTTTAAGACCCCCAGCTTGTTTTTATTTTTATTACTCATGTTTTTCTTTCTAAGTATGGGCTATATATATTTTTTTTTCATGCAAAGAAATGCCAACCAAAACCAACCTAGCAGCCTTGAGTACGTCTCTGCTACAGGCCCTGCTCCCAGATAACTACATGTCCCTCCCTGTCTGACCAAGAGCCCTGGGCCATCAGAATTAACAAAGAATTTGTGCCTTTAATCCTGCTAATGAAATACCTCTACTCTGACCACAACATCCTCCCTAGCACTGAGTTATCAAAAGCATATGCTCCCATCACTCATGGCCGGTGCTTCTGGCTCTTTTTCTTTTTTTTTTTTAATTAAAACCGATTGGTTGAAGAGCAAAATGCTACCTTTTCAGTTAAAAGGCCAACAGCAGCCTATGACCACATGTATAGCTTGCAACTGATGTCTCCAAATTCTGCTAACTACAGTAACATAAAGCAAAACAACAAATGTGCTGGTAAGCAGCTAAGCAATACCATAGGCTGTTTAAATTTAGCCCTGGCAGATCCTGGAGGAAGGGCATCTCTAGCCATGTGTCCTCTGCTGTGCAGAGAGAGCGCTCAGACTTTAGGATCTCATTCCACGCACCTCACTTTTGAATATATGGCTACACCTATTGCATTTCATCTGTATCTCACATGCATTTTCTCTAAAAGTACTTTGTATGAGATAAAGGGCACTCAGCTCTTGGACACAAAACGTTTGCCCCAAAAGCAGCCAGGGAGACTGAAATCACAGACTCTGTAATTCCTTGCAACAACACAAAGCTGCAGCTCAGAGCAGAGGCGTGCTGACAATTTAGGGCTTTACAGACCACAGCCTGCAAGGATGAATTACTCTCCAAAGCAAAATGTTGACCACAAGCATGGAGAACATTACTTCAGAGGCAGATTGCTGTAGCCTTGCTATTTTCTATCTGGAGCTTGGGGAATCTACAAGTAGAGACTATTGCCATGATCAGGAGAGAGATTACAGGCACAAGGTTTGCTGTGATCAATCCAAAAATAAGACAGCTCCAGGCCTGAAGTTCAGTGTGCCCCACCTGCTAGCAGAGAATACATGAATAATGTGATCTCCAGGCTACAAATACTTTGAGAAATGGCTGGACATCCCCATCCAGTGGAGCCTCTCTGCCTCCTCCTAAGGCCAAATGAAATCACTAATGTGAAGACGAGCTGTGCATCAATAGCTCTGCAACCCCAAAAGCTGCACTCCAAGCTGCTGCTGAGGAAATACAACAAAATCAGGCATCTGGTGCCAGCAAGACTAGAACTCACCCATATGACATTAAAAAGCTCTTTTATTGAACAGCTCTAAGCAGCACTACCTGCAAAAAGTGTTGTTAACTGTGAGATTAATAACATTTCCTGGAAGCTTGGGCAGTTTTCATGGTATTGTTTCAGGAGCTGAGGTGATCCCATTGCCCCATCAGCAGAACTCCCTGAATTTCAGGCCATTTATGCAGTAGGTAAAGAAAAATTAATAGTACTATTTAAAGGTAAAGTCATGCTTGAAACTGAGACACAATATGATGATTTTTTTAATCATGTCTTGCATAAATTATGAACTCTGCATTGATCACAAGGGTAGTTAAGCACATGAAAAGGATAAAGTGGGAGGAGGAGACATCTTCTTGATCTGTGGGCTCAAGTGAGGTTGTTTCCACTACAGAACACCAATGATCTGTGCATTATGGTCTGTAAAAGTAATACTTGGCTTATTGAACACTTACTTTGTTTGATACTTAAAAGAAACTTGGGTATGCACCACAGAAATAAAGCTCTATCTTTGTAAAATTCTGGTTAATAAAACCAAAATAAAAGAAAATACTGGGGAATAAAACCAAATGGCTCTAACTGACAACACAAGCATCCCCCTTTTATATATTTTGTTTTGCGTCCTGTTACTCTTACTGCTGTTATTATTAATCCACCAAAATATCACACTTAGACTAAACCAGTTCCCCACTAGGAAATTTCTGCTATTAGTATAATCCTCAATGCTTCCATCAAATTTTGCACTCTCTTACATGACAGATGCAGAACTCTGCTCTTGGGAGTGGCCGTGGTGAAAATAAAGAGCAGATATAGCAGCCAGTGCTGTCACAGGGAGAGAGAGGGTGCCAAGCACTAACCCCTGTGAAGGGCTGGATTTCAGAGCTTGGGGATTGTGCTCAGCAGCAGCAGCAGCTACGTCAGGTCCCATTCAGACATCAGTCTGAGCAACCACCATTGTCAGGCTCTTCTAAAAATCCTGATTGTCACCTTTTAAAGCAGGTGAAAATCAATTAATTTTGAGCTTATAAAGGAATGCCTTTGCTGCGGCCAACCTTGGCCACACACACAATGCCTTTTGCAGAAATGCACTGCCTTTTCTTCCTATTTAGTGTAAAAGCACTTCATCATCTTGGTTAGAAGCTTGAAGGTCAGGCTTATTTCTTTAGATCTATTATTTACTACTTGAATTTCCAGTTCCACCTTTCTGGCTATTACAGCTTCTTTTCCCGACTCCTTTTCACAGTAACTCCGTGATGATGAGTGTTGATAAAGTTAGGAGGGCCATGATTCTAAGTGTCTGACCTTCTTCAAGATCTGATAATGGATACAGTTTTTGAATCACAGGTCATCTCAATTTTGTCAGTAAGCCATGTATTTACAGTGGCCTTCAGACCTCCAGGCTTACTGTGCACTGCAAAATGGATTTTTCAGAGAACAATAAAAGTAGGAGAGCCATCCTTAGCCTTTGCTTAGGTTAGGAGGGATTCTGGACTTTGGAGAGAATGTTTCTCCACAACATCTTATGCACCACAGTCTCTAAGAGCTTTCCTGCTCTGTAGCATTTCCTGATGTTTGTATGAAACTGACAGTTATAAGCATCCAATACAAACTAACCTCCTTTTCACTTGCAAGCTACATGGAAAGGGCAAGAAAAATCCATATCTCCTTAAACTCTCCCCACCTACTGAGGGCTATCCAGTCACCTTTGCAATATTGTTCAACTTACAGCTCAAGGCACAGTGCCAGGTTTTACACCTCTGCCTCAAATGCTACTATGCTGTGGTAGGAGCTGATTACAGCACGCCTGTCACAGCTGTGTCAGTGCCAAGGCACACCAGTGTCTGCCAGCCTCCTCCAGTGGCTGCTCTGAAATGGAGATCTCAAAATGCCTTGGTCTAACAGAAACACTGCCAGAGGTACGATTCCTGCAATTCCAGCAGCTCAATGCTCCATGCAAACTGCTGAGCGAGATGCAGAGAAAAACGTGTCAAACACCAACTCCTGGCTCCAACAGTGCCTGGAAAACTGAGCAGTGACTGGATCCTGAGCAGAGGGAAGCAGGCAGGTTTCACTTACTGTCAAAGCTCCTGTGCTGTGCTGTTAGGGTGGCCTGCACAGCGCGACCAGCCTCTTTCATCATGGCTTCAAATTCACTGCGGCTTTTGTTTGCAAAGTTCTCCTCCATCTCGCTGGTGCAGCAGGTGTAGCCTTGTGGGCAGATTCGCAGGTGCTCCCCTGAAATGAGAGAAAATGCAGATTAATGGTCAGGTCTGGAAAAGGGAGAATTAAAAATATCTCAGCTCCCTGGTAACCTGGATCCGCATCAGGTCTTTCTGTCAAATTTACCACCTAATTTGAGTTCTTCTGCTTTAATACAGGCTGGTATCAATGCAGGCACAAATTTTCTCACTGTTGACTGGGAGGGAAGAAAAAGCAAGGAAAAAATAATTTGGAACAAGGAGAAGGGAGTCTCCTGCTCAAAGTCTGTCCTAGAATCCATCTTTGCCTAGAATCCCAGAAGACACAGAAGTCTGATTAAATGACAGCTGTACTCATTAGACTTAATACGTACATTAGCACAGCCATTTGAAACTGCTTTGTAAGGAAAAAAAGAAACAACTCCAAAGTGCTCCCTGCCCTACCAAATATAGCCTGAGAAGGCATTTCCTTAACCAGGAAGGTGAGGCTAGTGAGAAGTTTTCAGGAGACAGAGATGTGATGAATGTCAGTGGAATTTGGGCAGCTAATACCCCTCCACTTGTATTGAAATTTTTAGTGAAAAATTTATCTCCTGGAAAGAGACAAGATCGCCCCAAAAAAGGTTGCTCTGACAATCACTGATTGAAAATCACCCTTTGCTATAAGGAAGAACAGGAAGGTAAGAGGACTCAGAAGTCAAATTGAAAAATTCTCCAGTACGGAGCTTCTCCTGCCCTCTACAATTTCTTTACTGTGGAGAAGCAAGTACTTGCATAGGCAAGTCAGCAACATTTTAAAAATAATTGCTCAAGTTCTTATGAGTCCTTACAAAGACACATCCACCTGCAAACATACCTTATATTTCTCCTTACCTAAACAATAAGAATTCATTTGAATGAAATAAAACATTTATTAAAAAAATTCAATAAAATATCCCTCTTGTTCCAAGAATGTTCTGAGATAAACCAATTACCAAGCAGTTACCATGTCTGAGATAATTAATTGGGACTGCCAATGATTTTGCTGGCACTTCTACAGGACTGCTGTCCTAATGTCACAGCTGAGCCCAAACAACTTTAAAATTTTGTTTTATCTTGTGTGTCTAAACAGCTTCAAATCCTGAACCTGCACAGGCTCCAGAGTTTTCCATTAAAGTCCTTAGCTACTTCCAGTGTAAAGCTCTTAGCAAATGGGTGGTAAAGGGTCTCTGAAAGTGGACATGTGTCCTACCCTTGTGAAAATTATCTCATTAGCAGCCTTAGACCAACTGGAGTGTTCTGTAGTTGATGTATTTTAGGCAGAAACCATTCAGGATGAGTTTGCATTGTGCTGGCCCTTGGATTCCTGCTCACAGATGACCCTTGAGCAACCTCTGCAGGGTGTGGGGTGATCCTGCCCTTGGCAAACAGGTCACCATGGGCACCTGCACTGCCAGTCCTCCTGTCTCTGTGACAGAAATTGCTGCTCACCAGCTTCTGCAGGAGAGAAACTCCCACCCCATCTCCAGCCTTGTGCTGTGCTCCCAGCTGAGAGGAGTGTCAGGGTGGTTTGTCCTGGGGCTGCCTGTCTCCCTTGGTGCCCACTCTCTGTCCCCTCCAGTGCCCAAAGCAGCAGGAAAAGCAGCCACTTGCTCCAGTGTAAAACCTCAAGAGTCAAATATAAATATCATGTGGCTCCATGCCTGCCACACCAAATGCAAGCTCAGTTCCAGGGCTTGCCTGAGCCTCTCCTTCCCTCACAAACTGGATTGTTCTGAGTCGTTCCCCAGGCTCCCTTCTGTAGAGCTGTATTTATCTGTACAGCGTCAGGCCTGCTGACATGTGACAGACAGGCAGGAAAAGGGAGCTGGAATTTTTTGACAAGACATGGCTTTGATTCCTGTCACGGCAAATTATAAAAACTTTTTTCTTGTCCAGCCTTTTCCATCCCATTTCTGCCGCCACAGGATTTCTGGCGAGAATGGAAGTTTCGTGCGCAGCGGTTTTACTGTGGGAGGCATCTGTCCGTGAGGGCCTCGATGCCCTCAGGACAAAGCGAGGCCTTTACAGGGCCTGGTCCCTCTGAAAAGCCAATCAACAAAGAAATGGATCCCAAGGGATGCCAGCCCTTTCCAGAAGTGCCTTTACCTCCTCAGCTGATGGTGAATTCACCATTGATGGTGAATTTTGGTGTGAGGCCCTGGCCGTGCGCAGAGGCCTCGCACTCCCGCCATTTCCTGTGGGGGCCATTACCCACCTGGGCTGGCAGGCTCAGGCAAAGCCTCCCACGGCCCTTTACAAACGCCCTGCTCTGGGAAACGGAGTCAAATCAGTGGGAACCCAGGGGATCTCTGATCTCCCAGCCTGCTGCCAGCAGGAGTCAGGCAGGAGGTGTGCCTGGAACTGGGAGAGAAAACATGGATGTGCCTGAAGGAGACAGCATGCGTTCACCAAAGCCGCCCTCCAGGCTGCACAGGCTGCAGAAACCCAGGGGGAAGGTGCAGGGATTGCCCCCAGGAGGAGAGGAAAAGCCCCGTGCCGGAGCTCCCTGAGGAGCAGCAGCGGGGAGAGCTGTGCTAATTAAACCGGGACACATCCAGACGGACGCTCCGTGCGCTCCCAGCCCGGGCGAGGCACAGTGTGTGTGAGCAGGATGGCCCCAACCCCGCTGCAACACCACAGCCTCCACACAGCCAGAAATCACACCCATAGCTGAAATTGGTTAATTTTACACAACTTTGTGAATTGAATATAGAATTGTTTCCATTCTTGAACTCGGAGCAGTTTCAATCCCTTTTGAAGTAGCATTTGTCTTAGCTTTCTGCAGGTGTTTGTAAGGTGCTCAGCAGGTGTTTGTGTGGTGCTCAGCACCACCGCACTCTCTCTCAGTGGGAAGCAAAGTTTTTATCATTTATCTCTGTAACTCAAACTCAGCACACACAGAACAGTCTTACAGCACTGTGAACATGCTTTGCTTTCTTTGCTTTTTAACCTGACCCACCCTGGAAACATTCACTATTATTATTTAACCTTTTTCTATTGATTCCAAAATAAATGTGCTCCAGAGCATATTTTGGTTCTCCTTATATTTCAAAGTCCCTTTGTTTGCCAACCTGCCTTTGTCCTATTGCTGAAGCTTGCACTATAAATATCTCTGGGTTCACTTGGCAGGAGACATCTGCAGGTACCTACAGAGAGCCAGAGGTGTTTTATGAGGAGTAAATCTCCACGATACAGGGTGTGTCCTCTGCCCACTGCTGTGCCACACAACTTCTCCCTGTACAGCTGACCTGTTGCTCATCACTTGCTGGACAGCACGTGCTCCCACCCTTGCAAGAGCTTTGCAGAAAGCAGACAGGCATGGCAGTAGCAACCTGGCAGCAAAAGGAGGGCTGCTCAAATCTCCCTGAAGATGATGAATAGGCTTCCAGTGACCAAGGCCAGCTCTGGGTCACGCCCAGAGAACCCTGGATTTACAACACATCTGTAAGTAAGAGAAGATGCATCTTGAGATGCTCTGAAAACAATCAGCTTGCCCAAGCCTTCCAGAGTCACAGTGTGAGGTTCAATGTGGGTCTCTCTGGAAGAGCCAGCTGTCCTGCAAAAGCTGCAGAAGCTGGGGTGGGATGTAACCCACCAACTGCATGGTCCCATGGAAACAGAAAACGGGTAGAGCAGGCAGGAAAACAGCATCAAGGAAATATCTCATTTATGATTAACTGTCCTGGAATGGAAAGGAATGGGCAGGAGGCTGATGACAAGAGAATATCCCACTGCATAGCTACAGGCTTGGATTGTCCTTGAAACACCCTCTCAAGCTGGCTGGGTTAGCAGATCATTTTGGCTATCAAATTCATTACTGCATTTCAGAGTGCTGAATATTAAATCACTTGACCACTTCCCACTCAGGGATGGAGTTAGGGCCAGGGTCCCTGCAGGGGAATAACCCAGCACACAGCCACCACTACCAGGAGCTGAGACAGGGCTCAGCTCTGACAGGGCTCAGCTCCCTGCTTCTTCTGCTGTGTGTTCCAGCCTCTCTGCCCTGCCCATGGGCTCCCTGCCATGGGCTGTGTGCTGTAACACACAGGAGCTCAGCTAGCTGTTCCCAGGAAAGCTCTCCAGCTGTTCACTGCTCCTGCCTTTCACCCCACCAAGGAGGCTCTGGAACCAAGACAGAAGGGCAGCCCCAGGGGTGTAAAATGCAATACTGAGAGAAGAGTCCTTGGCTCCTTTTACCATGTAAATGGTGCTATTTCTATCCCTCTCACAGGATGTTGGAGATTGAATTAATTACAATGTTTGCAGAAGGTTTGGGGTTATGTGGCTGTGTCAGAGTATCTAAATGCAAATTATTACAAAATCATTTCTCCCAGAGGTTAATTTATTTCGGCTGTGATAAATCCATCATAATTCTTCCCTCATATTTGTAACCCTCCTCCCACTCGCTCTCCAAACTGTTCCAACAGCTCATTTCATGCTCCTAGCCTCAGTCCAGCCCCTCATGCCAGGAACAACTCCAGCCCAAGCTCCCTCTTGGGGGGTTTCTGAGTGGACATGTCTCAGGCAATCAGGCCTGCTGAAATGCAAGGCATGCCAGGGATGCCAGGACACAGCCCCGGGACAGGTGCAGCCAGAGAGCACCTGGCAGTTCAGGAGCTCCAGTCCTCTCCTACTGTCCCTGGTAAGCACTACTGTTCTGCTGGCCTCTCCCTCTTCACACCTAAATCCCATCCAGGCTAATGAGCATCACAGCCAGGAACTGAGGACAAAACACTGTAGTTTAGAATATGTGTTCTCTTTTATTTTTTTTTAAGCCATATCAGAGTGCCTACAGCTGATGCAAAATGACCCTGGAGGTGGTACAGATGTTAAAAATACCTTGCAAAGAGGTAGTGCAATGAAAGTAAATTCCTTTCCTTATGGCTCCCAGCTTTTCCTGCTTCAGGTGTTCCTGTCCTCATTCATCTTCAAATACCCATCTTCACAGAGAACTCCACGTGGCACGTGCTAATAAGGAGCTGACAGCACAGCCAGCACTAATACCATGAATCCCAGTCTTGCCTCAGATAACTCCTAGGAGGAAACAGGGGTACCCAAAAAACATTTGGACTAGGAGATAGTCCTGGCTGACCACCCTAGGAAGAGCTCTTCATGGCCTTTTCACTGAGAACCACCTGCTGGCAAGCACTCCCAAACACCTACACCCCATAACACCTGTAAGGTGTCCCCCTGTTGTAGCTGCTACCATCAAACTGCACCAGAGACCAGACTGCTCTATTAAGCAGAGTGAAAATCAGATCTTTTCCCATATTGAAAAGGCAGATGTTAGCTGTGCAGCCTGTTTCTTTGATTTGCAGTCAGCTGTTGGCAAAATACAATATCTTCTATTTTCTGATTACGTATTAAGAGTATCATCCTTTTGGCTTCAGTTTGCACATAATGTCAGGGGAGTCACAGCAGGCCTGAATATCAAGTATCATACAGCACACACTGTGATCAAAATGCACTGAACCATGTTCTCCCTGGTCCCAGTGATACTGCAGGCTGAGGACAGCAAGGTGGGGCAGGGCTGTGGGCCGGCCCAGAAAGAGGGAGCTGTTGAGTTTGTGGGGTCCCCAGGACGAGGTGAGAGATGAGGAATCTGACTCCATGTTCTCAGAAGGCTGATTTGATATGATATTATATACTAAAGAAAGAGAAGGATACAGACAGAAGGCTTAACAAGAATGAATTATAAAAACTCGTGACTCCTCAGAGCCTCAACACAGCTGATGGTGATTGGTCGTTAATTAAAAACAATTCACACGAAACAAATCAAACATGCACCTGTCCAGACCACATTCCAAAGCAGCAAGCACAGGAGAAGCAATCAGATAATGATTGTTTTCATTCTTTTCTGAGGCTTCTCAGCTTCCCAGGAAAAGAAATCCTGGTGAAGGGATTTTTCAGAAAATATGACAGTGACAGAGGGAAGCATATGGTCATGAGGAAGAGTTGTGCTCAAATGAAGTCCTTATTTTCCTGCACTCTCAGGATGAGAAGCAGAGGTGGCAGGGTGCAGCTGGAAACCAGCCCTGCCATGGACTCAGGGACATCTCGGATGAGCTGGCCTGAGAGCTAATGCAGCAAGGTGGAGAGGACAGCCACAGGGAAGCTGTCTGCTTCACCAGCACCCCACAGGAACCACTCCTGGACCTCAGCTCCTGCTAGATGGCAAGACCCAGGCTAATCTCAGCTGGCCCAAGGCCACCACAGAGCAGTGTGAGAGTTGACACAGGAGCAGGACTGCAGAGGGGGCAGGGGCTCTCTCTCATTACTGCATCCACACCGGTGACCCCACCAGCACATCCCTGCTGCCTCCTGGCCTCAGTAAGGAGAGAGGGGTTTGTCTCTGGCACAATCAATCCTGTCTCTCTGCTGCTGCTGGGTGAGTAGCTGGTTATCTCAGGGGACTGAAAAAAAGGGCATGAAGTCTTTTCAAGCTGCACACCACAGGCCTGGATTTGTCCCGTGTCAGCAGCTTTTGTAATGCCTTGCCATCTGAAGGCTGATCAAATAGCTTGTGCTATCTGAGATGAACTAATGTTTTCGTTCCAGATAAAGAAAACAAGCACCATGTTCCACATCAGTGATAAAACAGCAAACTGGAAAAAAATAACTAGAGAATATGCTTATTCTGATAAAGCAATGCACATGTTTAAGATGGGACAAAACATGAAACGTTTGTTCCCACAGCTCATCATTCAGACCAGGATTATACCAACAGGAGTGAACAACCAAGAGCAGATAATCCATAAGATTTGTTCTTTCCACTCTTATCTTTCTACTCCTACTAGGATTTAATAAACTATCAAAATACTGTTAACCAAATAAGACAACTTAATCTGGCTACTGCATGGAGTTGGCTCCCTACCAGGTTAGTGCTGTTCTGTAATTGCATTACAGTGAAAACCTGACACAGTGAATAAATACAGGTACTTCTGAGAAATGTCACAACTGGCACCTCCAGCAGAAACCCACTGATGGGTGGGAGGACTTTGGGACTGCCCCATTAGTACTGACACAGGCTGCTCAAGCAGGGAGCCTGGCAGGAGCATGTGGAGGAGGCTGAACAGCACTTCCCTCTGTATTTGCTCTGTTCATGTGTCAAAATACTTCAGGCTCCGAGGCTGTCAGCTCAGTGTCAAGCTCACACACACTGGAAGTGTGGTATCAAT
Organism: Fringilla coelebs; assembly: GCF_963513975.1. NCBI lineage: Eukaryota > Metazoa > Chordata > Aves > Passeriformes > Fringillidae > Fringilla > Fringilla coelebs. Next base: position 2,358,538 of record NC_140036.1, on the reverse strand, counting down.
TTGCTTAATCCTAGACCCTGATGTCAGAGGAATTTATAAGACAGGCAAACATGGGCAAAAAAAAGTTAATTAACAGAGGAGAAAGAGCCACCTCCGTGTCCTGGAAAAATACTAAGTACAGATTAGATAAGAGTGCCTTCAGAAACGACAGTCTGCAAATCCTAATGTCATCTGTGTATGTTACAGTGGCAAACTGCCCAGAGGAAGGGAACAGAGAAAATGTCACAAGTGCTGACAACAGACTTGATTCTTAGTGAAAAGCTCTGCATGAAAGCACTTCACCCACGCACTGCTCCTTTGGGTTTTGGGAGTGTCTTTCTGAATGAAACAGAATACCCCTTCCCATCACTCTGCTGCCCCAGTTTCTCTCAGGACCTGCCTTTAGCTACATGGGCCTGACTCTGCCTCTGAGCTGTGCACACACAGCAGGAATCAGCACAGGGTGAAACAATCCAAGCCTGTATTTAAGGACAGAGTAGGAAATGCTTTATAATTTGCAGTAGAAAATATCTTTTTCAGTGGTTGAGAGAGGAATGAAAGAACAAGGGCCAAATCCACATGCACCACAAGCAGTGAAAGACCTCCAGCTAGCAGAACTGACTGAACACACTGAATCCAACGCTCCCCAGATCCTTTTCTGGGCACTGGACACACAGTGGGGGTGCTTCTGAGCAGGACTGCTACAGGAGATGGTCCATTATGAAAGGCTTCCACTGGGACTTGGGACATGCTCTACAATTAACACCCTCCAAGTAAATCAATCCTGAAAAAAGCCTTCAGTCTAAACTAGACCAGTTGCAAGAATCATGGAGAAACACACAGGGAGTGCACTGTTACACTCTTTCCTCTCCCCTTCCCCAGAAACTTTTAAAATGAATCTTAGACAAGGGAAGAATTATCTTGTCTTTTCACATAACACTTGTGGGGACCTATTGAAGTTGTGTGTCGCAATCCATCACTATCAACCTCTTTCAGAGCTGTCCTGAGCACATCAGCTTCTCACCAGATGTTTGGTTCTGTTTTTTCTTCTTGGAACAAAGAGTCTTTTTATCCTCAGTTTGCTGCAATCTAAAATAAGATCAAACTGGAAACCTATCACTCTTATCAGATGCAGCTTCACTGCAGGCTTCATAACAACATAAATATGTTATTACATAAGAGGCAAAGCAATTCATTAAGCAGAATCTTTTTTACTAGCTTCTCAGAAAAATATCTATTGGAGAAACTGTAAGCTCTTCCTCATGCCTGGCAACTCACTGCCAGTAGGATCAGACTGCAAAAGGAATCTGGGTAGTAAACTAAGATTAAAGATGTAGTTCATACTAAGAAGTTTAAGAGCTGAAGGCCTTTGGATTATTCTCCATTAAAAAACCCCAAACTTTGGGGCAATAATTCATATAATCCATGTCTGGAAGTTGAGGAAGGGACAAAACCAAAAGGCTTTTCCAGTTCACCTGCAAAAGCTCTGCAAGGAAAATAGTGGTACTGCACTTGGGGCTGGTTTGAGATAGAGACTAAAGAGTTTCAGCAAGCTTGAAAAACTACTTCTCAAGAATGGGGAGCGCTCATGGCTGGTCCCAGTCATTTCAGTGCAAAGAACAAACCTGTATTAACCTCTCCTGGAGAAGTCAGCAATTAGAGAACATTTCCTTTCAACCCCAGCAAAACTCAAGCAGTTGATGCTGGTGTGAAAACCATGAAAATCATCTCTCTGGGTTTCAGCTGCATGCTCAGCCCTGGGCTCCTGGAAGGCACTCCCTGTTCCTTATCCCTCTGCCACCCTTGCAGCACACTGGGATGAGCAGGGTGGACCACACCAGAGGAGAAGGCTGGGAAGGCTGCACAGGGCACAGGCCACTGCTGCCCACCCTGATGAGCCCCACTCCTGGCTGCCAGCTCACCCAGGGGAGCTGCTCTGTGCACACAAGGAGGTTCTTACTCTCTACCAACTAAGATCTCCCCAGGGAAAATCAGGAAGCTAAAAAATCCCTCAATCATTATGTCTGCTGGTAAGAATGAAATTGACTCCTAAATTTGCAAAAAACCTTTTTTTAAACTAGTTACTAAACAAAGTTTTTGGACATTAATCTGATTCTGAGAGTTTGCAAAACCAAAATGTCTATGCCTGAAAATTTTTAAGAGGTTAGGTTAAATGAAGCTCATTAATCTGAAATTCCATAGACGTATGTACACTTACTGAAGCTAAAAATAAAAATATGCATGTCTGAATTGTCTAAACCCCACAAATTCATGATAATCCTTTTTTAGATTTCTGTAAAAAATTAAGAGACTTCACCTATGAAGAGTTGTTGACTTATGCCATAAATTAGAAGTGCTTATACTTCCTCTAAAACTCCTTGCTGTATGTGTTGGCAGGGATGTGGGAAGGTGCAGGATTGGAGGGGCAAGTTCTGGTTGCTGTGGGCTTTTTCACTTTGCAACTTGAAGCTTTTTTCAGCCCCAGAAATGCTTGGCTCTCCTTCAGCTATTGCTTTGCTTTAATTGTCTCATGAATGTTTTGGCCAGCAGTAAAAGTGCCAAACTGTGGAGCCCTTCCCTACAATTTGAGGCACCATGAAAGCAAACGGCTTTCAAATACGGGGTCATCCTGTGGGAACACAGAATTGCAGACTTGCAGTTTGACAGAATGGGTGCAGCTGATGCAGAACTGGGGTGGACAAGGAGCAGCATCCAGGCTGGAGCCTGCAGAAGCTGCTGTGTGAGAGATCTGCAGCAGAAGGAATTCAATATGCTGCCTTTCCCTTCTGGTTGCAGACGCACAGAAGTGAAACCTGTGCCATTGCTCTTCTTTTTATGCCTCCATCTGATCTTCCAAAAGCAGATTACAGAAAGCTGCCTGTAAACCTGAAGATGCAAAGGACATCCCTAGGGACCTCCTCTTCTGCCCTTAAAATTAATCCAGGGGTGAGAGGGGATAAGGACATCAGTCTGGTCCTGCCAGAACTGCTTCACAAACAGATCTCTGTTTCCAAAAACATCAAACCATCACCTTTCCCCCCTACACAGAGAGGTGGATCCAGAGGACCAGGTTTAAACTGGCATGAACATTTAGAACTCCAACACCCTGCTAGATCTCAGTGTGGCTTACAGTGCATATGCCCAAAATTTTACCATAGAAATGTATTTTAGGCAACTTCTGTTTGAAAACTTAATGGAAGTGTAGCTGTTCTCCCCTGAGCGTCAGGAACAGATGACTAAGAAATGTTGCCAGTATCTGTCTTTCAGTGAGATTAGTGTTGGGTTTGTGTGGTATCCTATTTATAACTTTGACAAACAGCTCAACCAATCATTTCATACTTAATCATAGCTGTCTGCCCAGCTCCCTTCAGAGAAAAGCTTTTCAAAAACTATGTGCCAACACAATATGAACAAAAAGAAGCAAACCACAGTCAAGAAAAAAAAGATCTTGCTCCCCAAACCAGCAACAGCTATACAGAAAGCAGGTCTTGGTAAATCGTAAGGCGTAATTAGAGCGTCATTATTCATGGCACTGCACAGCTATAGTTAGTCAGTGTTTCCACTGTAAACCCTTATTTTCATAGAGGTTTGCAGCTCAGCTGCAAGGAATTAGTTTGTGATGAAATTTGGCAGTAGACATTTTAGAGCAAGGATTTTTTTTTTGAAACTGTTTAAAGATCTTTTTTTTCTGCCCCCACTTTTGATTCCCCTCTCACTTCTGAGGCTGTAGAAGTACTTATGAAAGAAACAAAAATCACTTCTGTGTGCTGTTTGATGTTTGGTTTCTGTGCATGTCTCTGTGTGGTTAATGGGACCAAAAATATCAATTTAGCAGGTGATTTCGAACAGAAAGCCTTAAAAAGTTGTAGTTTGATTCCCATAACAGTTACAACTCAACTTTCCTCTGGATGCAGCCATGAACATTTGTATCTACACTGTTAACTTAGTACAGTAAGGAACACTGACATCCTGAGTAAACCTGCATACCCATCTAATGCCAAAGATGGGTTTACATCTCATGGGATAGAGCTGTTGGATTCCTTTACAGCTTTTTGCTTTGAAAGAATATTTTCCAGGGATTATAAGAGATTACTTTTAGCTGGACTCAACCCTAGGCTCTGTGTTCACCTGCCTGTTTCCCCTTGCCTGACACTTCCATTAGGGCTCACATTTCAGCATGAACAAGAGGTATTGTGGGGACTACTCAAAGGAATCGTGAGGAAGGGAAAGGGACAGGAGAAACATCCCTGCAGGACATTTTATCCCAGACAAAACCCAACAGAGCATTTCACAGCATTTTCAGCTACTCAAGAAAAAGACTGCTGTTTGCATTTTTAAGAACATCAGAGGAATGCATCTACTCTTTTCCAACTAGCTTTGGCTGAAGCATCCTGGGCGCTCAGCGTGCCTGGGCATGAATGAGATTTGCTTTCACACATATGGACCACACTCCAGAAAGGTACAGCAGCCCCTGGGCACCATGCCTGGCTGTCACTGCCTGCCACAAACAGCGTGAGAAGGAGCTGCCTCAAGTGCAGTCCCAGCTCTGAGTGGGGCAGCAGTTACATAGCTTGAAAAAAATGAGTGCAAAACCATGAGCTGGAAGACTTACAAGCCTCAGTCTGCAACTGGATCACTGTGAATGGCCTGAGTGTTCACAGCAACATCTTTGGTGCACAGTTTCTAAAGAACAGAGTAGCTCTCTAAAGAACAGACTAGTTTATCCAGGCAATTTGATTTTCTGGTGAAACAGATGGCACCATTTACCCTCACCATGCTTCAAACCTTCTTTTCCTGGACTGTGATCTTGGCATATGGGAAACTGGGCCACCTCTGAGCTTCTCACACCTTGCAAGGTCCATGCCTTCCTCAGAGCTCCCCGTCCCAGCACTAATGAGCTTTCCCTTGGACAGCCTGGCAGAGTGACAAGGATAAGAGTGCTTGCAAGGTACCTGCAGAATTCCTGAGGGCAGCTGCCTCCAAGCTCCCTGAAATCCCAATGCACTCTTCAGAGAACTGGAACAGCAACACCAGCTGTCTCTGCAGATACCCCGCTACCTTGACCACTATGATTTGTGAAAGCCATAAAAGAGAAATTCTCCCTTTAGAGTGAATGTGCTTTATCTTTGCTAAAAATTGCAGCAAGCACAGTATTTATGTTGCAGGAAGGAGGATCTGAACTCCTGCCATGTCTTAAAAACAGAACAAAGCAGACTTTTTTACCTTTACTGCTTGAATCTGCTTTTCAAGGTGGTACTTAGAAATTAAGAGGCAAATGAACTCAGTAAGATTACTCGTGTACCTTGAATCATTTACAGGAATGTTAGCCAGGGCTGTGCTTCAGAGGGCTGGATCACACTTTCCTGCTGCAACCATTATTAACCTGACATAACATGTTCTAGAGGAAGAGATGATAACGATGCTGTAACTGGTCTCCCTAGAATATGGTTATGATTAGGGAATATCTTTGAGAAACTGTCACTCATTAAGCACTCAGCTAAATGCAGAAAGACTGCTCAAGGAAAAGCTCTGCACTTTCAGGAATTTATAACTTGAAAAAGGTCCGTTCTCAACATTTTGGTTATTGGGTCTTTTTTGCTTGAGTGTTGCTAAGAAGTGGCAGATTCACATTAAATGCAAACTGCAGGGATTTTTTCCTTCACCACCTTTCCCCTGAATGCAAGCAATAGGTCTTCTACACCCACCTTAGAAGGGCCAGTCAGTGAAAAACACAACTTTTAAAATCTGAATTTAGTTCTCCTGATACTATGTATCCAAGTAAGAATGCTCTTCCCACCTGGGAAAATCCATACTGCTTCAAAATGCACCAGGTCCCAGGTACTTGGTCTAAACCCAGGATCCCAGTCAAAGCAGCATGTTCTTCTTTTGATCCCTCTGTTCTCTTACTCACTGAGATGCTTTTGCTCTTGAATAATCACATCCTTTGTGCATCATGGCACAATAGTACTGTCACCAAATTTTTCTTTCTTGTCACAAGAAAAAAGGGACCATCCCTGGGAGGTTTATCAAGTCTGGAAGTCAACTCCACTTCCAGATTCAGTTATGCCAGTGGGAAATGTTCTTGGCACTCCTAAAGATGTGGCCTCCAGACATTCAGCAGATTGGCCACTATTTCCCTAAATGATGAATGTAGTTCAAAAGCATTTTCTCCTTTTGCAAGCAGTGAGGGAAAATTTCATACCAGTCTGACCAGTAAGTGACAGTGACTACCACCACAGTCAGTAGTTTTTCAGCAGTGCCCTGCAGAGTGCTTTCCCCTGACCCTGCCTGCCTTTGGGCTTGTTTCTGAGCTACTGACATAAAACCAAGTGCCCATATAGGAGCAGTCTTCCAGAGCAGAACTCTCTTCTGCAGAGCAATCACAATTCTGTGCAGCTGTCTTGCCTCCCACCAGCTAACTCTGTGGCCTTTGCTGACCAGTTTGGTAGGAAAGTGGAGAGGATTTGATCCCCTGAGCACCCATGGAAGTAAACTGCGCAATCCTCTTGGTTTTGGTATTTATAAGCAAGTCATGTTCCAGCCTCCAGGCTTACTCAGGGTACTGCTGAGGGACTGCTGCTCTCCTGCCATATGTGCTCCTACAGCTTGAATGCCAGTCACAGTGAGCCTCAGTGCACCTGCACTGGAGAAAATCCAAGTGGAAATCTCATGGGAACAGGTGCTGTCACTGGGGATGCTTAGAAACAGGCTGGGCAAACAGCTCTAAATAGACTCCACTGATCCACTCTTAGTTGCTGTATCTGCTGAAACCACGTGGTCTCATGACTTTTTCATTCTCCATTTCCCAGGATGTGATGACCTGCCCATCTCCCTGGCCAGGGAGTCAGACAGTGGTATAGATCATTCCCCCATCTGGGAATCAGGACAACAGACCCCTCAGTGTGTGAGAGTGACAGGAAACTGCACTTACCCAGCATCAGAAAAAAGAAAGTGCAACAAGAGCTGCACCTTTAATATTGCATACCCACTCCCTGTGACAGCTGAAAGCCCCTTAATTAACACACTTCATATACTGTCTATTTTTGATCTACTTCAAATTCCAAGCATCAGCAGAGGATGTTTGTCCCATTCCTGCTGAGAGCCCCCTGGGATTTGTGATGCCCATCACTCAGCCTCGCTCGAGCAGGAAGACAGCTGTGGATACCTTTCCCCTGCATGAAATACCCCCCTCCCCACCTTTCTGAGCATGACTGGCTCACTCAGCTTCCTCAGCACTCCAGACTGCCCTCCTTCCCTTGGTGTACAGAACTTGGTGTACAGAATTTTACCGTTTAATAAAACAAACTCACTGTCTTCCATGTGTCTTTCAGGCCCCATCTCTGAAATTCAGCCATCAGACTTCCCTGTAACATTGATGAAAGGTACGTGACTGATCTCCTGTAACCAGCAGGTGATGAACATGTAATTCCACACGTCCTCACACACACAGGCCTCACCAGCTGTGGCCCACACTGCACTCCTGCAGAAAGGAGACCAGGTGGTGGACTGGCAGCTCAGTTGTTCACCTCTTCTTTTCCCTCACCAGGCCGTTCCCACTGACACAGACTATGCACCCACTCCTTCTTTTACCCCCTTCACTCCCATCTTTGGTTCCCCACATTTGTGCTCAGTAAAAGTGCAGTGCTGGAGTGGCAGTGCTGAGCTCTGCATCTGCCTTGAGAGATTTACTAGGGCACACAAATAGCAAAACCTGCACTTTGCTCAGCAGTTGCCTTAAAGCAGTAGAGACACTGAACCACCAATTTCTGAGGCAGCATCTGGTGGGGGAACAAATGGGAATGGATCAGATCTCCTTGAAGAAGAGCTGCTGTTAGAAATCCAGATCCCTTTCAATGTCATGCAGAGCATTTGCTGTAACTCCAGGCTGTTGGTCACCTAAGTCTGAAGCTGCTCCCACTGAAGTCGATGGCAAATCTCCTGCTGCCTTCAAAGGCAGAGGGGCTGGACCCCCAGTGATTCCAACTCTTGTAACCCACCTGTGTGCTTAACAGCAGGGTAGTCCAGTTGGGAAGAGCTCTCACATCCATCTTCTGGGCAGATGAGAAAGGCTTGTCCAAACACTGGCCAAGGCTTTTGCTCCATTACTTTAATCCCAACCACTACACAGCCACTGCTTTTGGGTCAGGAGCTAGAATCAAATGCTGCTTTTCAGAAGTGCTGCAAGTCAGATCCCTTACAGACACTACTGGCCTGAATCAAGAGCTCTTCCAAGGTGGGCTTTGAAAGATCTGTGCCAGATGCCCACCTAGTTCCTAGCTGTGCCCTTCAGACTGTAAAAGAAGGTACTGTCAAAAGACAAGCTTCCTTCACAAGACCTGAAAATACTCCAGTTCCATGCTTTTGCCTGCCAGAAGATTCTAGATGAATTATAGGGTTTGTTTTTTCCCAGCCTGACATATGATATTTCAATAAGGGGCCCAAGGGTCACAAGGACCAGCCAGTGTATACTTCCTGAGGCAGCTCAAAGTTACCAAGATTTCACATGAAAACAGGAACTGTGGAACAGTACCAGGACAGGAAAATAATCTCAAAGCCTCATCACACTCTAAACATGGACAGCTTTCAGTGTGTCCCTTATTCATATTATCTACTTCAATTCCTAGCAAATTTCACTTTCATTGCTGGTTTGTATCCAGAGAAGCCAAATGGAGCAGCCTGCAATCCAGCAGAAGTGTTTCAGGACACTTGTCAGGACAGTTGTCATTTTAGAATATCCTACTCCTCCCCTCTTCATTAAAAAAACAAACAAACAAACAAACCTCACACAAAACCCCGAGAAACTCACAACACTATTCCAATTCTGATGGTTCTCTGTTGTCTTTGAAAAAGTCTCTACTGTCTGACCAAATGGAGAGAGGGAAAATACATTTTCTCCAAACCCCTGATGTACCAGGCCAGGAAGCTCCTGAGCACAAGGGGTAGAAAGCCCCAGGCCCAAAGAGCAGCTGCCTAAAGAGCTCTGAGAGCCAGCACAGATCCCAACCCTGGCTCCCCTTTCCTCATCCCTCCCCTCTGCTGCTCAGTCCTCTCCCTGCTCAGCTGTCTGCCCAAGGGGAGGCTTTGCCTTATAAAGGAATGAATGCAGAGTGATCCTACAGAAGGGATTATGCAGAAGGGCACTCCAGAAGATCACAATGCCTTGTGGCTTCACCACCTACCAGTTAAATTCCGGGGACCTGCTGCTGGGAAAGCTCAGTGTTAAAACATGCTCTGCCTTTCAGACTTTCCTCTTCTCAGCAGCCTGTTCTCTCTTCCTCTGACTTCACTCATTCACACTTCTTTGCCTTCACGTCCTTTTCCCCCATCTCATAAGTAAGCAGTGTGACAATTGGGAATTTTAACTGCCTGAATGCAATGGTGAGGTTGGATGTTATAGTGGGAAGAAATAAACACCATCAGCTGCAGTGCCGTGGATCCACTGTCTCTGCAAGGCACAATGGGCATCCCTTTGGTGTTTCTTTTTAAAGAAAACAAACTCCTCATAGCAAACCTCTCACAATGTCAGAAGAAACCCTTAACAAAGCAGCCTTTCTGCAAGTGTGTATTGCACTAAAGTTTACAACAATAATTTGTGCTTATCTTCAGAGAACCACAAAGCAAATGCAGTGTTCCCCTCAGGATGAGCTGCAGACCTAAAGCTCAGCAGTGCTGTGTGCCCTCAGCCCTGGGCAGGCTCAGTGAAGATCCTGAAGGGTCCTGCTGCCTGCTGGTAGCTGGTCACCATTGTCTCAGACAAAATACTCCAGTAAATGACTTTGGCACTTGGTCCATCTTGGACAGGCCCAGAAAAAGGCACAGCAAGATGGTCAAGGGCCAGGATGAGAAAAAACTCATGTGTGCTGCGATCAAATGTCACCCTTAAACTTAGCAGTGCCTTGGGCTGGGTGTCAGCACCCATCCACACACACCACACTCCCTGACAGACACAGGGCATCACCACAGCCTCCCCGGGCAGCCACCTCCCCTCCACAGGAGCAGCTCTGCAGAACCCAGCAGGAGCAAACCCAGCAATTCAGATGCAAATGTCAAACCTGCCTGTGCTGGGGGAGCACCAGGGGAACGTGGAGCAGGCACAACCCTCAGCACTCCTGCGTAACCAGCAACAAGTCTCCCCACAACCAAAATGAAAATATCACTTCCCTGAGGAATGGGATATTAATTACAAGCCCACGCAGTTCTAGCAATGCCTGCTATGTTTATTTTGATCCTCACTACCACACACATTGCAGCGGCAATACCAGCTTTCCTTGGAAGTACTAGACATTACAAACCTCATTTAAGAAAACAGATTTTGCCAGCAGGCCATCAGAAAGATAAGAAATAACCTGACTACACTCCAGGCCATAATTGTTTCAGGATTTAGCCATTGAAAATACACCTTTTGTAGTCTGCTGGGGTTGGGAGATAGCATCTTCTTTAATCACCTCTGCTCGAGCCCTTCAGATGCTGCTCAACAGCTCTATTCAGGCTGGGAAAGCACAATTCTGCTCTGTCTGTCATTCCTGGTTGCAGCAGCTATTTGTTTCCCCAAGCAGTAAAGAGCTGCTGTCAGCTAGGCTGTATATTTTCCTTATACCAACTGATGAAAGTGGGAGGCTCTTACAAGAGCTTATAGCCCTTGTCTTCCCCAGCAGCACAGCCACGGTTTTGCTTTTGGTTCAGCTCCCAGCCCATGAACCTCTGTGCCAGTAAATTAAGCAGTATCTGGTGTTTATATCTCCCACTGGTCACTGATATTTTCTCCCCCAGGGCCTGACTAACACTCAGCCTTTTCAACTCATGTGCTTATCCCTTGTATTGTTCAGTCATTGCAAATTTGGTTCAGCATTAGCTGAAGTGGCATCAATAGCTGAGGGCTGGACCCAGACAAACCTTTGCTCACATTCACACCCAGGGACCAGAACACCACGGAGCCCCAGGTGAGGACCACACTGCAGGGAGGTCCATGTGGGCCCCTCTTCACTTTGCCCAAAGTTTTCTACCTGTGCTGGGGGAGGGATGTGTCTCCCTGTGCCTGCTGTCCCCTGCTTCCAGAGCACACTCAAGACTGTGGAGTTGGATCTGTGGAAACTGGTATTGTATTTGTAGGGAGGAATGATGAATCTGACTCCATGTTCTCAGAAGGCTCATTTATTACTTTATGATACTATATTATATTAAAGAATGCTATACTATACTAAAGAATATAGCAAGGATACTTACAGACTGCTAAAAAGATAATAATGAAAACTCCTGACTCTCTCCAGAGCCCTGACACAGCTTGGCCCTGACTGGCCAAAGAGTGAAAACAACTCCCAGCAGAATGCAATGGAACAATCACCTGTGGGTGAACAATCTCCAAACACATTCCACATGAGCACAACACAGGAGAAGCAAATGAGATGAGAATTGTTTCCCTTTTCTCTGAGGCTTCTCAGCTTCCCAGGAGGAAACCCTGGGTGAAGGGATTTTATCAGAGAACGTGAATGCCACAAACTGGTGCTGTTTGTACCAGGTACTTACTGCCATCGACCAGCAGCTGGGTGGCCCTGAAATGTGGCAGCCCTTAAACCTGGCTCTTGAGGTCAGGGCAGGTGGCTCATGAGGGAAGCCCTCAGTCTGGATATCTTCCTGTCCACTCCAACCATCATTCCCCAGGGAGCTGAACTATTAAAATAATCTAGATTAGTATTTTCAAGAATGTTTTGTTATTTTGAGTGCCAAACTCCAGGCATCTTTAGGAGCCTAGCTCTCAAATAGCACTGAAATTTGCTTTCCAAAATTCAGAGTCTCTCCTGTTGTGAAGTGAACAAGTTAAGGCAATGGAAGTAACTATGAAAATCTGGTAGCAAATGGAGAGCATGTGCTACTTCGGGGCAGCCATCTTTCTGCACCCTTTCCCCACATTTCCAGTGTTTCAAATCCAGATGCATTTCTTTTTAAATTCTCTTTCTGTTGAGCATGATGAGGTAGCCACAGAGGAAGAAAATGCTGACTTCCAAGCCACACCTGGTGCCAGCTGCAGCAGAATAAGGCTGGGGCTTGTGTCACTCCTGGGTCCCTGGCGTGGTGCAGTGCCAGGTGAAGAGGAGAGCCCCTGCCCGGGCAGAGGGCTGCAGGTGGAGGCTGAGAGCAGCACACAGCTGGGCTGGAATGCACAGGGGGATCCCTGGGGAGGGGGCTCAGCAAGGCCATCACAGAGCTCTGACAGCTCTGCTCCACACGTCCTGGCTGGCTCATGGGCAGCAGGACAAAGCAGCTCCACAGCTGAGCTTTACCTGAGGCACCCGCTCCAGCTCTCCCCAGTGAGCTGCAGTGTCGCCACATTTCCCTTCACAGAGAAAAGCAAGGCATAATTCTTCCCAAGGATATTTCTGGGATTCACATTCTCTGAACCTCAGAGAATGATCAAAACAATTCTTATCTTATTTGCTGTGCCACAGTAGAATGCAATATGGAGTCTGTTTACCCACAGGGATGGTGTTTTGTTTCCTTGGCCTGCCAGGGCCAGATGTGTGTGTGTGTGTCAGGATTGCTGGGTGACAGTCACGAGATTCTGGTACATTCAGTTTAGATGTAATGTAATATAGTATAGAATAATATAGTATAATAAAGTAATTAATTAGCCTTTTGATATCAATGGAGTCCTCCTCTCATTCCTCCCTCATCATGGGTGCCCTGCAAATACTATACTGGAGCCAGAGCTGTGACTCCCTAGAGTCACAGTGGAGCAAGTGACTCCTCTGGGCCTCTCCAAAACCCTGGCAGGTGCAAACTCCCTGCAGGAGCTTGCTTTCTCTGCAGGAACTTGCTTTCCCTGCAGGAGCTTGCTTTCCCTGCAGGAACGTTCCCTGGCTCCCTCACGTCAGAGGGAGCAGCAAGCAGCTATGCTGACAGAGGAGAAGCTGGGGGTCCCTCTGATGAGGTAAAAATGCACCTCACTGAGCATGAAGGGGGCTACAAAGCACTTCAAACTGTGCCTGCAAGCCAGGACACAGCAGGGCAGTCGGTACCAGAGAGGGGACAAAGATGGTGCTCAGAGCTGCACACCTCTGCCTGGCAAGGGTGCTGCAGCTCCTGGGCTGAGCAAAGGCTTTGGGTTCATATTTATTCCAAACGGCAGATGTTGCTCTGAGGTGGGAGCAGCATCACCACATGGAGCCTTTTTGAAAGCACCAGGGAGCTAAATGGTCTCTTTAAGGACAGCAGTAGGTTTATAAGGATGCTGCTGTGCCCGGATCACGTGGCGGAGAGCTGAGCAGCCAGACTTGCTCAGGGGGAGAGAACACCAAGCTGTGGGATCAAAGGAAGCCATCACCCTCCCCACAGAGACAAACCCAGCCAGCCACAGTGTGCTTCCCTACACACCCTCCTCCAGCTCCCCTTCCACACTGCGTGGATGCTGCAAGCCCCCTTTGGCTTTTCTGCATCATTTGGACAAGGCTGAAACTCTCCTCAAACAACTGCCAGCTCCCTGCAGTCCATCTCCCATGCTCTTATCTGCTGACTGAGTGCAGCAGACAAACCAGTGAGCTGTGCCCTGCTAGGGGTGGCAGAGCCCTCCCAGGAGCAGGGCTGGGTTTGATCTCCCCCTGACAAGGAGTGGCTGACGCTGCTGTCTCTGTCTGCCATGCCAGGAGGAAAGGCAGGGCAGATGGGTGGAAAGCAGCAGGAACAGCACTGCTGGCTGCCCAGGCACCCAGCCTGCTGCCCTCCTTCCACCCAGTGGGAATCTGATGGGAACAGGAGCTGCCCCTGTGCTGGGGCAAACCCACAGAGCCCCTGTCAAGTGTCCTCTGGTGCAGCCTTGGCTCTGCTCCCTGGTGTTTCAGTTCCACACCCCTGCCATTCCCCCTATTCCCTGGGGTATGAAAAGCCCTCAGATGGAGTCCAGGTACATTGGGTATTAATTTTATATTATTGTTTAGTTTTTTAATAGACAATTACAAGCTAGAGTAGGTATTACAACACATTGCAAAGATAGTGCACATGCACTACAATGGCACACAGCTTGGTTTATGTAGCAATAAACTCAGCATTCTTGACATCACAGCAGCTGTCTCCTGAACCCAGGCTGTTTTGAAGATAACCTACCATTGGCAGTAGAAGATGTTAATAGTTTTTTTCTAAATTTCCTTTGGAGAAAAGGTGCAATAGGATGCAGAAGGGATAGTTTGCCATTTGCTATTTAGGTTTCTCTTGCAGAACAGTTCTGAGAGCAGATATCCAGTGGACAGGGGTTCTTGTGTGTGACAGGCACATTGCATATCTGAATATTTGGATCAGTTCTTTGCTTTGTCTGCATATAAAGTAAAGAATTTACTTTACATGGAAAGAGAACATTTAAGTCAGTAATTGGACTTTTAATACAGTTGCACTTCAATAACCCAAGACCAAGAGAAAGAGAAGTGCTTGAAAAGCCCTGTCTATACCACCTAAGACACTGCAGATTGTAGCATATGCTGCCTTTTCCTACCACCTGTCTGCAGAAGCCACAACACCCAAAATGGAATCTTGAGACTCACTTCATTTTTGTGGTCTAGCTCTTCCCCCAAGACTCCTTGGTATGTGCCAACAATATCTGGAATTTCTTTTCCACCTCCCATCTAAGGTCTGGACAAGGCTAGAACAGTTTGCTTGCAAAATTAGATGCAACCCTGTGCTTTCAGCCCAGGACAGACCCTAAAGACTGAACACATCCTTGTTTCCAGAGACACTGCCTCTTTCCACTGGGTTAGAGATGAGAATAAATCCTGCTCAGATGATCTCCCTGGCAATCCCATCCAGCAGCACATCCAGCCATGCCTGTGAACACCAACTAGGAAAACACCTTTTTGATTCACCACAGTGGCAGCTAAAGAAGTTCAAGAACCAATACTTCATCCTTCTCCTCCTCCTCCCTGCCTTCAGCCTGTCATTGTCTTATGGGCTGGGCATGGTGAGAGTGGTTTCACAGCCCCTATCAGCTGAAAAGGCACATTGTGCAGCTAAGCCTGGGTGTCTTCATGTTTCATCCAAAGCAATCCAGAGGCAGGGAGTGAGACAGCCTGCCTGCTGAATTCCCAGTCCCCAAATGCTCCCTGGGTACTGTGAAAGCTGTCATTTGCATTCCCCAATTTCCACGTGCTGAACAGTTGATCCATGCTGAGTACACCTCTGCCTTCCTCCCCAGCTGTTTCATCTGCCTTGTGCTTCCTTTGTCCCAATGATTCGTGCTCCATGAGTGCAGCAACTGGAAAGCAAGAGCAGAGCTCCTTGACAGTGATGGCAGGTACTGCTGCCTGACTGCCCTGGCCCAGGGGAGGAGATGTGCATGGATATGACATGCATGGCTCTGTGCATGCATGCAGCTGACAGGCACGTTCTTCCCCTAACTGCTACCTTGCAAATTCAGTTTGATTTGAGTTTGAGAGAGCTTCTGCTCCCTGGTACTGCTAAAAAATGCTAATTATTAAATATAGACTCAGCAGGCCTGGTGCAGTTATACTGTTCCCTGAGTGGAACCAGGTGAACCTTCAGTTGAAGATGCAAGAAAGAGCAGGGGAAACAGCTCATGCTCAGACTGCACAGGGGTCACACACACCCTGTGTTAACAGCAACACTTGCTTATGTTGGCTGCAACTTCAGTAAACCACACTTGATACAGGCCACCTGCACATCTATTGTGCTCAGTCATTTTCCTGTTCTTCAGGATCAACTGTTTCAATGAACCACAACTTACAAATTGTTTTTGTTTAAAATAAATCACAGAAGAGTTCCCTGCAAGGGCAGCGTCGCTGCAGTTACTTACAGTCTGTTACTCACTTGCTGTTTCAACTCCACCAGGGCCCTGGTACTGGTGTCACTAAATGATCTCCATGAATGTGCAAGGAAGCCAAGTTCTTCCGAGTTTTCCAGAGGGAAAAATCCTTGTCAAACTCCATTACAATGCGACAGCGGAGAAGACACAGCAGCCAGCCTAGCAGCACAGGCTTGGATGTAGAAGGCTCAATGTTTCCAACTTAAATCCAGCTGGATGAGCCCCACATCCTGCTGCTTTTTGCAACCAGCAAGCCTGACAGCCCAGCTTGAAGTCAGCAACTATCCTATAGTCCCCAAACCCATGGCAAAGCTGAATCCTTGTTACATGGCTTCTCCTTGGGAATTTGGCATTCCTCTTTCAAGACAGACAGTGCCATTCTGAGGGACTGCAACACCTCAGTTTCTCATGGCAGTCTGGACAGGAGAAGTGGATTATTTATTTTGGAAAACTACTGGTTAACATCAGTAGAAACATAACCCACTGGCAGCCCAAAAAGAGAGATCACAGTGCCTTCCTGCCTGGGGGAGCTGCCATGCCCTCCTTCCCAAGCACCTTTCTTTGCACCTTCCACCTGGAAGCAGCAGAGTGGCAGCTGGCACACCACTCACACTAGGGCAAAACTCCCCAGCTTCCTTCCCAAAAGCCTGAGCTCTGCCACGACTCCCAGCCCGTGGCCTTCTTTCTATTCACTCCTGGTGAGCAGACTCCCTGTTTCCATCATGCCTTCCCTGGCCTGTCTGCTCACTCTGACAGATCACTGAAGGCTACAAGAGCACAATTCTTGTACATCTCAATATCCAGCCTGTTCCAGAGGATAAGCAGGCTGACCACGTGTGAGTCTCAGCTGAGAAGAAAGGTCAGCAGAGAGTCAGTGGGTGTGGGAAGTCCAGCCTCATCAGCCATGTGTGGTTGTTGTTGCTTTAAAAATTCATTCCTGTACTTGTTTCAAGGAACACCTGGGTTGATAAGACTTTCATTATATATTTTTAATAACAGTGATAGTCAAGGATAGTCAGGTGAGTTGGGTTGGATTTGAGGCCTGAGTCCAACCTTCAATTACAATAACAAAAGCAACAGCCTGTGATTAATGGATGTAGTTCTGATTCAGGGAACTGGCTGCTGTAAGCCAGAGCAGTTGAATTGGGCCTCATTTGCTAATAGCTGGCATTAATTAACCTCATTGCAGAGGAGTTTGTGTAAGGGCTGCTCAAATGCAGGAACTGCACTGTTTCATCCTCTGCTGCCACAGACTTCCCCCAAAGGGCTCTTCCTGAGCTAGCCTCCCCCATGCTACTTGCCAAGGAAGAACTTTTGATTTCCTTGCATGCATTGGAGGAACAAGGGACAGGTGTGAGATGGTTTGGAAGGAGCTGAGCTATGCCTGGTCCTTGCAGGACTTGCTCCAAGGCTCTTGCTCCATGCAGACCATGGGAGGAGAGACAAATGGGGAAGTGCTCACTCATTAGCAATTACTGCTAATAGCCATCAGTGTAATGTGGGTTCTGGCTGCATGCTTTTTGGATGTACAGAGCTGCTTTCTTAGCTCTTGGAAAAGGTCTTTCCACATTCTAAAGAATTTCCAGCCTCACTGGACACTACAGGAAAAGGGAAGGTGAAGGAAGCTCCATGCAAATGTAGCACTGCCGTGCTCAAATTTGTGCAGCAAGTCTGCAACAGAACCAGAAGCTGTAACTACAACTCCTGCATCTCTTGTTTGCCCTTGAACCACCAGGCTGTTCTTTGTCTGTCCCTGTGCTATGACTGACAGGCATGTAGCAGGAAGGGCCATCTGCATAGGCCAGGAAAATGCAGTATATCCAGCTCCAGAATCTCAAAACTCCATCTTTATACGGAAGTTTTGTGATAGAAAAAGGTTCTGTGAATGTCAGCATTTCCATATTATCACCATCTGTACATAGATTGCCATGGCAGTGAGAATTTAAAAGATAAAAAAAAAAAGAAATTTCAAGATAAAAACTGGTTTAAAGTTGATAGTCTTGAGGAGTTTCAGTGCCTTGCCTCCCTCATCACTTTTCATTCATCTAATGTTCTCTTTTAAATACACTTGACAAACTCAGATGCCGTACCCAATGATGCACTGCTGCCTGTCCCCAGGCTGTGTCCTGCAGCCTGTGCAAAACCCCCTGTGCACATCAGAGCCCCCCAGCCAGGGCAGCTCCAGCAGAGCCCACAGCTCCCAGTGCCAGAGGGTGTCCCTGGGGTCACCCTGCACAGGGACAGAGGTGCTCTCTGGCACAGAGCAGCACTCTCTTCTGGCTTCAGTGCAGAAAGGATAAACATGGGATCATGAAAATGAGACAGTGCCTCCAGACCTTGCCCGTGCACCCGGCATTGTCATTTTGTGGATTCAACCACCAGTAGCTTTTTTAGCATTTCCTTAGTCAGCTCTCCAAAGGCAAAAGGCCAGGAACACAGCCAAGCAAGTAACATGATCATAGTAGTTATAGCAATAGCCACCTTCTAAAAACCATCCTACACTCCTTCATGATAAGATAAAGAAGCAGAAATTTGCAGCAGTGACTGCCTGACTTTGTCCTTTGTCCAAGGGAAACACTGACTCCTGCTATTTGGAAACATGAGTTGAGCAGACCTGCTGCAAGTCAAACTCTTAAGACAGAAACCATCCTGTAAACTCAGCCTGGCTCTCCTGGCACAGGCCAATTTCTTGATTTCACTTCCACAGATAAACACTTCACCAGGGAGCAAACACAATCTAAGCACAGAGCAGCCAGCACCTGCCCCCTGAGAAGAAAAGAAAATCAATGGAAATGCCTCTGCTGCTGCTGGGATGGGGAGAAAGAGTCTGTCAGGCCACTCTCTGAGCTGGGCAGGACAGTGCTGTCACCTCCTGAAGCTGTGCTGGGGTCTGGGCAGACTTCACCCATGTGTTCAGGCCAGACAAGGCTCTGTGCTCCAGGTGAGATCCGCACACAGGCACCTCCCAATGCCTTGGGGAGCTCTGCTGGCTCAGAAACTGCAGGAGCCAAAGAAAACAAACCCCCAAAGTGACAGAATCAGTCCCAGGGCTCAGGACCACCTCCTGTCCCCAGAGCAGAGAGCAGGGCAGAACTGGGCTGTGCTTGTTGCTGGAAGAGCAAAGCTCTCCTGCTTTGTAAGAGGCCTCACGTTTGCCAGCAGCACTGGCAGGTTTTGTTCTAAGATATTTTGGGGCTTGTTCATACCTGACACAAACTGCTTCTCACACGCTTTCCTCTGCCTTTTTAGGTGACCTGGAACATGTTTAATTTCAGAAGATACCTGGATATATTTTGAGATTTTGTCTGTGCCTTTGAAACAGTCCATTTTTTGGATTCCCCCTTGATTTCAGGGAATGAAATGAATAATGCCTCCTTGCCTGCCCACCTTTGGCGTTTTGATGAGAAACCAAGAGACAAACAGCTCCATTTCTCCAGCCAGCACAAGAGAGGCACTCAAAGTGGTAGAATGAATAGCAAGTACCCTACTCCTAATGATCAGAAATGATGTGGTAGGGGTAAGGAGAAATTGTAAAACAACAATGGAAGTAGTGGAATAAAACAGGGAAAAATTGCTCATCATTTGCACTCCATCTGCCTTGAAAGGCAACAGTGTTTTATTTCCTTTGGTAGAGGAAGGTTTGCATAAAACATAAGCAAGGTTGTACAAACCCTTGGGGTTTAATTTGATTCTAGTTTATCTTTTGATCAGCACATCAAACAATTGTGCAGCATTTTCTCCTCCTGCCTCCCCTCCCAGTTTCTAAAAGCTGCCTGAAATATCTGTGTGCTGTCTCTCATCGGGGCAGCACAGAGCCTTCAAGGTAATGCCATTATATTTAAAGAGAAGTCTTTGCCAAAACAGCCCAACACAGGGGCAGCACTAATGCCTGCAGAGGGCTTTAACAGTAGGTTAAACATCCCTTGCAGTTTTTTGAGCCTCTCTTGAGTGGAGAGGTTATTAGGGAAGGAGAAGGCAAAATTATTACCCACCCCAGCAATTGCAAGGGGCCAACTTCTGCCATGTGCAGCACCAGGGACCCATCCCAGCCAGCCAGCAACCCAGCTGTGAGCTGTCCCCAGTGTCCCCAGGTGGGAACTGACAGCTGTCACCTGTCCCCACTGCCTGCAGCCCAAACCAGAGCAGTGAAATCTCATTCTGCATTATTTCAGTGGCTATTTCAAAGCAGCCAAGTCTTTGACCTCTCAGTACCAGCAGAAATACCAGCTGTGCCATTTGGGATGGGAAGTGAAGATGGAAACCACTCAGTGCCACAAGGACTGATGCCCCTGTGGGGTAAGTGGCCAGCTCAGTGGTGTGAGCACAGCACATGGCTCGTGGCACACATGCCTGGACACACCTCATGGCTCCCAGTAAAATAATGATGCAAGGAGAAAAGAGGATTGCTTCTTCTTACCCAGTCTAGGAGCTGCACAGAACAGAAAAGCTTTCCAGGAGATTCATGGGGGACAAAAAGCCAGGAAATGTGAGGAGTGACCAAGGACAGTGGGAGATGCATCAGGTTAGTCCTTGCTACAGCTGGGAGCTAACAACAATCCAGAGCCTGCAGTTTCACATCTTCTTGTTGCTGCATGTTGCTCATCCCTACTATGGATGTTCATATGAACACTTCACCTTCAAGAAGCATTTCTTAAAAAATGCAACTGATCTTTAACCTTAATGCAGCTCTGTGCCCTGTAAAAGGCTTTGTGTTTCCAGTCCCATAACTCTCTTACTTCAGGAGTGTCAGCAGACCCAAGGATTAGGTGAACCCCAAGACTCCCAACATCCGTGTAGGGCAGCAGCCCCAACCCCTGCTGGCTCCCCCTCTCTCTGCACTCAGTAGCACATAACAAAAGCTGAATGGAGTCCCCTCCTGCTCTCAGTGCTTCTGACCAAGTCCCCAGCCCTCAGAGAGCCCTTGGCTGCAGTCCCTGGAGCAGAACAGGCTGATGGCAGCTTGTGGGGTGCCATGGCACAGCACAGGGGGCTGCAGGCAGGTGCAGGGACAGCAGGGGCTGGTGACACCAGCCAGAGTCCCACAGCAGAGGTGATGAGCTGTCCCAGCAGTGCAGGGGTGTTCCTCACCCCTGGGTTTGCCAGGTTCTTGTACAGACTGTCCTGTGACTGTCACACAGAGCATCAGAGCAGGGCAGCAAGCAGAAGGCCCATCAAACAGTTTGCTATGCTTTGTATTATATTCTGGCACTGTAAAACTCTGATTTAGCTTGCCTAGGCTGGACACTGGCTTATTTTAGACATGCTTTGTTTCCTGTTTTCATTCTCTTCTTATTTCTCATGATCTGGTATGAAACTCTGGGTTTGCTTTCAGCAACTTCTGTAGCTTGATTTAAAGGCTAACAAAGAGCTCGGTGCATATTTTACATTTGAGGATAATGGGGGGAAAAATCCTACATTTTTATGGCCAGAAGGGGGCCACTGGATCATTTAATGTGACCACCTGTAAAGTGCCATTTCCCCTGCTGAGCCCAGTAACTGCCTTCGACTCAATTAGAGCTTGAAGCATTGACAGTTCTGGTGTTGCACACAAAGACCAAGCACAACATAAAACAACTTCAGAATAATAAAAAAAGTTCTGAGAGCCTCCTGGGTGTTCCTCACATATCACAAGGAACTTAAAAAATCCCTCAACAGTCCCTGTAATGTTTTTTTATGCCCCAGTCACACTTTCTCTGAATAAAAGCAGGCATTCTTCATTGACCCAAATAAGCTGCAGTAATCATAAAAAACTGATCTTCCTTGTGGGGTTTGCTGCTCCTGATATTTAAGGGATTTTCTTGGGAAAGTAATTTTTAAAACCTTTCCATGCTTGGCTACATAACCATTCACATCCTCCCAAGTTCTTAAACACAAGCTCAGCAGCTCCACAAGGATGGCAAATTAAACTGAGGAGTTATGAAGACAGAGGCAGGACTCCCATCACTGCACTGAAATTCTGATGCTAATCCCTCTGCAAAGGCCACCTCTAGCTGCCTTCTATCAGTTCTCTTATCCCTGGTCAAGAAAAAAAAATAAAAATCACAAATCAGCTCAACAAAATAAGCGTGTTGCTGCATGCACCAAGCCACATTACATTTCCTTCCTCACTTACAGAATAAGCTGGCTCAGAAATCCTTTTTATTTAGGAACCTGAGCCATGCACTGTCCTACTGTCTATTCCAGAATCAAAACTCCTGTTGAGATGCCTCAATCCTCCTCCTTGCACTGACAAGGGGGCACTACACTCCTGGAGTTCATTTTCAACACTTCTGCTCTGGTCTTGCTGTCAGGGCGTGGTTTGAAGGCCAACATGAGGACAAGAATTGCTAGAATTTGTCCAGCTTTAGAGTGCCACCAAAACACCTGAATAAGCCAACAGGTAAGAAAGGGCAAATGAGGAACAAGAGCAGAAGAAGATGACAGAGGAATAAGAAAGCCAAAGCAGAGGGAAAGGTAGCTGTGGAGGAAGGATGGGGCTGAAACACACCCAAAATATTTCCCAGTTCGTGCCCAGTGTGGAGGGCATTGCTTGGCTCTGCAGAGGCACTGCAAGGACTCAGCTGAGGAGCACATCACCATCACCCCTCCCTTGAACTGCCTGCAAATCCCAGCTCAGAACAGCACCAAGGCAGCAGCATGGTTCTTCCAGTGTTAAATTCACTCCCTGTCCCCTCATCCTGGCAAGGACCTATGTTAAAAAACCTTTTTGAGGCTTCCTACCTAAAGAACTGCCTGTGAGTGAACAAAGAGCAATCACACACACGTGGGAGCTACAAAGTGCAAATGTTTTTTTTTGTGTGTGATTGTGGGTTGGCTTCAGAATTGCAACAAAGCCCTTCCTCTGTCCACTAAACAACAGAAAAAAGTGGGAGAAAAAGAAGGAAAATTCACTCCATCTCCTGGCTTGCACAAACATGCCAGGAGACATATGGATCCCATAACCAGCAACATTTTGTCCCATGCACTTCAGCTCTGTAGAAACAACATTTTTCTGCAGCAGAGGAAGTCCAGTGCAGAGAACCCCTGTCATGACCTGCTGGATCTGTCACTAGAGGGCTGAGACTGAGCTATATTCCATTTTCTGGTGCAAGCTTTATACCTGCAATGCCATGAGGCTGCCTTCATGAATTCAGAAGAAAGGAGTTACTCTTGACCTTCCTGCAGCTCCCCTTGGAGCTGCTGAGATCACCCCTGAGGAGTCCATCCTGCATGCAGAATGCTCTCCATGGCATGCATCATTGTCAGGTACTTTAAAGGCCTTTTTGAGGTACCAAAGATTTAAGCCAGCCACGTAGGCACTGTTCAACTAAGCTCTTTTTCTTGTTTAGAGCCACCAGGATGCACAAAATAATTTTCCTCCTAAAAACTGTGTTACCACAGGAAGCTCATACCATAAACTCTCCTGCCCAGACTAAAACATCACATTCTGTGTTTGAGACCATACCATAAAGCAGCAGTCACCTCTGACCCCACAACCATTTGGAAGAGTTAAACTCTTACAAATCCTCATTTATATGCCAAGTGAGTACAGTCATGGAGCAAGGGATCAGCTCTAGCACTCACGTGTAAAAGCCCAGAAAACAGGAGAAAATATGTCACTGACATTTACTCCACAAACAGGCATACTGGAAAAAAACCCACATTTCTCATTTCTACAATGTGGTTTGCAAAACTGGAGAATGATATCAAAGCTCACACATCATTCTGGAAATCAAAGTCTCTGTTTAGATGCAGGATGCTAATTCAGCTCTGCCTTGCTGAGTTAAATTAAAGGTCAAATATAGATCTAAAATCTTGTTTAAGCTTCTTATTGCTTTAATAACAAGCACTGAATTACTTGAGGGTTTTCTTAACAGTGAACCTGTTCTGAACATATTTCAGCCAAAGATATTATTTCCACTATCTTGTTACCCCAGTTCCCAACTGAGAGTTAAATTCACATGACATGTAAAATTAAAGCAGATTGGGCAGAGAAGATTCCCAGTGCCCCCTTGGTAATGGGTCAGAGTTAATGAAACACAGGAAATTAATTTATTGGGGAAAACTTTCAAGACCATAAACAACCACCCTTTTTATTTGCTTACAGTTACCAGAAAAGTGACTGCACTGTTCATCCCAGCAGTCAGAAACAGCTCCCCTTGCACTGCAGGTAAACACTGGCACGTATTTTGACTGATATCTTAATTAAATTGCTTAATTAACCAGCAAGAACTGCAAACATACATCACTCATGCACCCACCCATAGGTGCAGTGTTTGTCATGAGGATTCACATGAAACAGAAGTGGCTTCAGGCACATCTGCTCTCTCACATCTGCCCAGTGTCCTCCAAGGGAGCAAGAAAGGAGAGCCCAGGCACCAGCCCCTCTCACACACAGGCAGGTGTGCAGAATCCATCATGCAGCCCCACAGGAACATGGGCCAGCCTTCCAGAGAAAGGTCCCACAAGGAAATTGCTCTGCTTGCTGCAGGCAAAGTGGGATGTGACCCATGGGACAGGCTCCACTTCCTCCCACCAGACTGGAGAAATGTCTGGGGCAAAGGCAGATGTTGATCTGAGCAGATGTTTGAGGCAGAAGGTGCTGCACAGGAGTGCCCTGGAGGTCTGTGTGGTCCACAGGGCAACACCAGCATGGTGTGCTGATGGCTCTCCAAAGGTGGGTCAAAAGCACAGAGAACATCTGAAGAACCAGGTTTATTTGGCTCTCCACTGGTTTCCCTGCCACACAGGAGGTACCTCGAGATCCCAGTGACAGGACAATGACCTTATAACCTCACAGGGTCAAGGGAAACCCAGCACTCTGCTCTCCTTGTGCCTGTGGGCTGTAGTGACTTTTGGCAGGGAGAATGGTGGGCATGATCTGACCAACAGTGACATCAACAGGAGTTTCATCTCTTGAATCCTAAGTCTGTGATCACACCCATTCTTCCTTGTGGCTACACTTCTGCTTAGGAGGACATTCTGCAGTATCAGAATAATGAAAGATATAAAAACAACAAAGCAACAAAGCCAGAATGATATAAATGCTTGTTGAGATGAGCACTGGACATGAGCCATACACCAGCTGCTGTGCAACTCCCAACCTCTCCCTTCCAAGATGTGGGCATGACTTGACACCCACCAGAGATTTCTGAGAAGATAGGAATGTGTGTTTGTTTGGGTTTTCAGTTTTATTTGGTCAGTCAGCTCTACCTTTTAATTATGTCTGTCCTTGATTGCACTGACAAATGACTGGATGCTCAGACATATTTATTGTTCCATAATAAAATAAACCCTGCTTGATACCAACAAAATACAAACAGGGTTTATTAGAGGCAGGAGGAATTGTCCATTGTATTAATTAGTTTCACTTCTCATTTAAAGCTGGGCATAATAGTGGATAAAATTAAGTAAATTTTCTCAATTATATGAAGTGCCTATGGTGAGCTGAATTGTGTATTGTACAATTACACATAGCTTTGGGATTCAGAGAATAGCTCTGTACCACAAAACTCTCAGCAGTGAGAAGCCTGGGGCTAATATTAGTGAAATTACTTACATAACTCGCTCTTTTATTAATGTGAAAACAGACTATGATTAAAAGCTGGAAGCTGGAGAAAGGAACTATCTAGACCAGTTTACCAGACTAATGCTGTTTATTAAATTCCAAAAATTACTCTAGGACATACAGGTTAAAAAAGGAGGCATTTTAGACCATTTAGATACACCAGGTCTCCACAGCAGTGGGCTGGGCTGCACCACCCAGCCTGTATTTGGCACGCTCTGCACATGCTGTGTGTCCATCTGAGTTCAAGTAACAGTTGGTTTTATTGCTATATCCTCAGAAAATTAAGGAAAGACAAAACAAGTACAACCATTAAAAGGCTGCAGATTGAAGTGTGCAGCCAAACTGCCACGCCTGCACAAAGCAGAGATGCACAGGGCTGAGCTCTGCCCTGGGCAGAGCCTCTGCACCCACACCTGCACACAGCTGGCCAGCTCAGCTCCACCTGGAACACGTGTGAGGGCAGGTGTCTGTCCCAGCAAATTACACACTGCCTGTCTACATACAGGTTAACTAAATTATTTTCTTCTGGAAGGTGTATGTGCTTAATAGACTTGTCTTCTGTCCAGTCCTGTCTGTGGCAGCTGGAATTTTCCAGCTAACAGCTCACCGTAGCAAAAATGAGAATACACGTTCCTGGGAACCTCAACTCCCTTCCTTCTTAGTCTGCAACTAATTTCCTTTAGCTGTTCTGAAAGGTCTGCTTGTTTTTTTCTCAGGCTTTCCCCGTGGAACGGAATGAGAATTTAACAGAGCTTTTGCAACAGATGTTTGGGGAGTCTGGTATTTAGTCTACGAAAACTGCTTTGTAAAACTGTTCCTTACTTTTGCATAAGCCACTTTATAAACCCAAATAAATAAAACTGTTCCAAAGTAGCCCTTGCTGACTCTGTTAGGACTGCTGCTCTGCACTACAGCCTGCAACTTGAGCTTGTTGAAAGCCAACTACTGAGCTCTCCACCGCGGTACAAAGTGGCATCGTATAATTAGATGAAAATTATATCCACTGTGAGAGCTGTGATCTTCCTGGGAGGGCACTGAAGACCATTTGTTGACAGAGAAAGGTGGTACAAGATCAATATCCCCTCCTTCTGCAGGAAAGGAAAATCTCTGCTAGGAGCAAGCTACCACCTCCCACCAGGACATCTGCTCACCCAGCACCTCACCAGGCACCCCTCTGCAAAACTCCACGGACCTTAGGGGAAATCTGTCTGTCTGGGAAGCACTTGAGCTCCTTCAAAACTGGCCCCAGCACCGTTCATCTGAACAGGATGATTCATTTTGACAGCATGAATGAAACATTAAAGCCATTCATATGGCTGGACACATCTCAGGGGATTTCACTCAAGGGCCACAGGAAGGGATGTTCCCACAGCAGTTTGGGACTGACAGGAAGCCCTCTGTGTCTCAGGAGATTTTGGAAATCCAGGCACTGAAATGGGGTTCCAGCATGAGCATGGGCTATTGCACACATGGAAAGAGCAAAGAGAAGATTCCAGTAGCTAACACAAAGTTAATTCCCCAAGGGCAGTCATCTGCAGGGCGCTCAGAGCTTCAGAAATGAACAGCGAAAGTTTCTGAGTGCAAAATTCTAAAATCAGAGTCCTACCAAAGTGTGTACAGATTTCTGGAAGCTGTTGAGCTGCCCTTCTGAAATTGAAAAAATACCTCAATTTGGGTCCTTCTGTTTGAAGATTCTCTATACTCATTATGTCAAGGCTGCTGCAAGCTCTTCCAAGTGCAGTGTTAAGAATGGCTTCAAGTCATATAGGAACTGGATTTTGAACTTGTGACTTTGCTCATCCTCCCAGACTCAAACCCTGGCCTCACTGTGTTAATGTCAGCAGCAATGGTGACAATTTTACTCACCCCTCTGGGAAAACAATACTGGAGATATCAGAAAACTGTGCTTGAAAAAACAAGATCCTCAAGATTTCATATAAAGCTGAAATATGCTTTAACAGTTTTACAATCATATCAGTACTGTGAGATGGGAATTCTGATAGGATATTTTGAATAACACAAATATCCACCAGTCAGTCCTTTAGGAGAGCATTCACTGGGCTTGGCATTCTGTCAGTCTGCATCACTCCCACCTTCAGTGCTTCCAGCCTCCCACAAACCAGTATTCCTTAGCCTGGAAGATGGCCTGACAAAACCAGGAGCAGGAAAGAAAATCAGGTAATGATGCTATGGCTGTGTCTGTGGTGGAGGTACCTGGCAGGAAGAAGTGGGAAGTATTGCTCATTAAAACCAGCTTCCACATCCAACTTTGGACTTTGTGAAACCTCACTGAAAAAATGAACGATTTTGTGAGCCCTAAGGATGAGCAATACTTCAGGCATGAACTTAATATTAATTTATCTCACTGACAAACAGGCAGCTCCACACTCACATGAGTTCTCCCATCTCCTGTGTGGCAAGGCACCCAGCATAGCTAACCTTACAGCACGCTGCTGAGCAAGTCCCTGGTGAAGGCTTCACCTCCTGGAGGCTGCCAGGAGGGAATCAAAGCAGCCAGGGAGGCATTCAAAGCATCATTAGCCAGCCTGTGTGCAGTGCTCTGCCCCTGCCAGCTCCCAGCAGCCAGAAAAGGTGGAGAGACAGCAGCTTTATTGTCTTATGTTCTATTGTGCTTTTAAATGAACACCTTTAAATGCCAGTTCTTCTTACCTTACACAAACTCAGACTGCCACATCACACCTCTGACCACTGACAGCATGTTCTTCCTCTAACAAGGTTTCTCCCTAGCATGGCAGATATATCTATTTTTCACTTAAAAACAACTTAAATCACATTTGGGAGAACAAGGAAATTCATTAAAACATATTCTGATCTTGTTTAATGTTTTAACCAAGTCTCCAACGACTCATGTTGCACGTAGGCAGGTTTAACATATTATTAGGAATCACTGTAGAAAAAAAAGCCATAACCCAAAACTGAGCAGGTTCCAGGGAGCAGGGACACTGCCCCTGAAGCCAGGGTATCACAGTAGAAGGCAGAGGTGATGATTTTCTAACCACTCACAAGCTCTGTCCAAAGCTAACAGCTATCCCCAAACTGACAGCTGCTCCACATGACGTCTCCTGCAGCAGGAGAGCACGGGGAATCTGCTCAGAACCCAAGAAAAAGGCAGTAACACAAACAGTGGCTGACTGTTTTCCCTGCTGGAAAAAGGAGAACAAACAGCTCACTTAGTCTCACACTGCTGTCAGAGACGGAAGGACCTCTAATCTGCTGGGGAGCCAGCCAGAGAGGCGTGCTGGCCTCCAGAAGCAAGGCTTTGTGGAAAACTGCAAATGCTGTTTCCATATGAAACACAGAGGGGTGAAAATATGCAGAGCCACAAGGAGCAAAATTGCCCCTTCTCCCAAGACCAGCACAGCCCTTCAGCTGTGTCTGCTGCTCTTCTGTGAGAAAGAAGAGCTCCACCAAGCTTTCTGCAAGAAATCTTGTGTTGTGCTTGCCCAAGCCTGTGTTTGCCCACGTGCACCTGGGTCACTGCTCTGCTCCACACCATGGCACAGCAAAGGACACACAGGACATCTGCTCCTCTGGCCTTCAACCACCACAGCAGAACCTGCTGCAAACCCGAGCCTGCACACCACGAAGGAGTACCTACACATCCCTGCCCGCTTGGCAGGCAGTGTTTCTACAGAAGTAAGATGCACCTCTGAGGGAATCCATAAATGCAGAGGGTTTTGGGAAAGCTGCAAAAGGCAGGCCTCAGAGACTTAGAGCTCAGCAGAAGCCATGAGATTGGTCAGCAGAAAAATGATGTGAGACGTAGAAAAGCAAGGACAAATAGAACAATGGTCTGTGCATTAATGCTTGGCTAGAATAACTCCCCAAGCTGCAGAAAAGTATATCTAATGAGATATTAGGAAGTTCTAAGCTTAATAATGGAGCTCTGTGCATTGTGTTTGGAGGCTCACAAGCAGGGGTTGTATTTGAAATAAGCCAGCATTGTTTAACCCAAGGTACCTGTGCTTATAGTGGTTGGATGGAACCGCTGTCAATACAGAATATATACTGTACAGATATAAATACTGTCAGTGTGCTTCTGCTTTGTGTGATTGGGCAAAAAACTTTTAAAGTGAGTTGAAACATTGAGTTCTGTGTCTGCTGCCTGGGATGTGAGCTGCTGGCATCTTCCCATTGTCATGACCATGTAATGAGGCTGGTGCTGGAAAATCAAGCAGCTCAAGGCACATCCACAGCAGTCCTGTCCCGTTGGTGATTTGTACACAGACCCTGGCCAGTGATACAACACCAAGGGGTGCTGAGGAGAATTAAGGCCAAGGGGGGGGATGGGGTTTCTCCTGCCCCATATGCTCCTGCAAGACACGGTGCTGCTGGGGGAGCCCCACTTCCAGCATGGGGCACGGCCAGTTCACCCCTCCAGGCTGGGATATGGCAGCTCCAGGTCAGAGCTACAAGTGCGAGCAGGAAGGACCCAGAGAAGTGGAGAGGCTCCTCAGAGCTTGGCAAGGAGCCCACTGCTTCCTCCAAAAAACCACCACGAGCCTTCCAGCTGGGTTTGTTTCACAGCAAAGGGCTCTGTTACAAAGCTGTGTGGGAGAAAGAAGGAATAAATGCCCCCAAGGCTGCTGCGAAGAGCACACTTCAGAGCAGCTGCTCTGTCTGTTATCTAATCTTAATTTTAATTGAGATTTTTCCCCCTGTGTTGCCCGGGGTACTCAGATCCCTGTGCACGTGCTCCTCCCGGGACAGCCAGCCCAGCCTGCCCGCACACGCCGCGGCCGGGGCAGGAGCCGAGCAGGCATCGCTCTGCGCACGCTGCCCCGAGAGACGTTCCCCCGAATGCCACCCCTTCGTCTGCTAAATGTCTCCAAATTGCCAACTCCCTCGGGGATTCTAAATATTAAATGAAAAAAAGGTTATTACAACATGCCCAGCAACAGAAATTGGGGTGAGGCTGGCGGTCACGGATAGCCTGGGCCAGAGTTAATTAATACATGCTCGCTCCAGTTTTTTTTTCCTGTTTTGATAAAGGGCAATTTATACTTGGCATGACTGTCACAATGCCCCGTGACCCTCAGTCTAATTATAAAATATAATGTGAAAGTGCAAATGCAAAATCCTAGGAATGAAATCCCGGTCTTCTGCAGCTTTTACTTTTTCCCATTCCAGCTTTCTTTTTCCCTGAGTGCAGGAGAAGCCCAGCACGTTAATGTGTGTTTATTTAGAGAGCTCTCTAATGTGTTTGTGTTGTGCGTTTCTAGAGCTACAGACCAAAACAGGCAAGGTAACAGCTACCCAACACAGAGCAAATCCCCAGAGGGGAAGACAAGAAGGGTTAGTTGCTGAATGCATCTTAGTCAGGAGAGAAGCTGGAGCTGTTTTAATTGTTCATCAATCAATTAACGGCACTCTCAAATGTCTAATTAAGCAGACAACTGGAATTAAGCAAAGGGCATCTCTGAAATGCCAGCCCTCTTAACAAAAGCACTTCTTATGTTCAAGTGAGTACTTGATTAAGGTGTGCTCGTGTGGAGAGACGTGCAGGAAAATCCCCAACCCAGCCATTAGCATGTCTCCCTGGCGAGGAGGCTCTGAAAAATCAATCCTCTGGTGCTGCAACTTAACCTTCACATCCAAGCAGGCACCTGAGCTGGGTGGCAAAGCACAGAACAAATCAGCCTCACTCAGGCTGTGGCACAAACGCTGGGGTGCCCTCTGTGGGCACGCCAGGCTGGATCAGCACGGAGGGAACGGTGACACGGGCCATGCCCGTGGACAAGGACACCTCCAGGGTGGCAGTGGCAGCACAGCAGGACAGAGGTTTGATGTGAGTACCCCTGCACCAGGCTGGGAAAGCAGCAGCAGCAGCAGCTCCTGAGGGTTTGCTGTTCTTCCAAGGACAAAGCTCTGCAAACAGGGCAGAAGCTCCCCCATCCATGGGCAGGTGAATCAGCAGCACGGGTGGGGGATGTACAGCCCATGGCAGCTGGAAACCACATCCACACAGAGGGACAGGGAGAGCATCCTGGCAGTGCAGCACTGAAATCACTGGCCTTGGCCAGTGCATGGCCCTGGGACCTGCATGGCCCCTGTCATCACTGGCCATGGGGCACCCAGCTCCCTGGGATTCAATCCAAACACAAGCAGGAAGATGCTGCCACCATGGATTCCACTGCCCCTGAGTGAAACCACACAATAAAAGCAAGCAGGACATTCAGCATGTAGCAGAGAAGATT
This sequence comes from Fringilla coelebs, assembly GCF_963513975.1. Lineage (NCBI taxonomy): Eukaryota > Metazoa > Chordata > Aves > Passeriformes > Fringillidae > Fringilla > Fringilla coelebs. The sequence continues at coordinate 2,326,995 of NC_140036.1, read as the reverse complement.
CCAAACTGATCCTGTTTTTCTTTAGTGCTCCCAGGAATCGAGAAGTGTCCACAAAAACTCCACTGCTGGTTGGTCACACTGCATCACACAGCACAGGCCGTGGGTCTGTGCTGCAGCCACTTAATTTCATTCCCACAGCTGTGTCCAAATACTTACAACAAAAAAAAAATCAAAATTAAAAATCACAAGAGACAAGAAAAGAATTTCCAGAACTCCCCTGGAACTCTTCTGCCAAGGGGTGAGGCTGTTTCTGTACAGTAAAGTTACCCACAAAGCAGCCTGGCAAAGAAAAAACCCCAAAGTTATCCTTCAAGAAGATGACAAAAAGCAAGAGTTGGCCTCGTCTGGCACATTTACTTACAGAAGGAACTCCTGAGCCTCTCTCCATCAGGATAGAAGGTCCCTAAAAATAACCCAGTGAAAGCTGAGAGAGCCATCCTAAAAATCTCTCTGGTGGGTTTAGTCCTGAAGTGTGATACTTTGATACCAACTTTGGCCTTAAGCCGAACTTACCAGCACATACCAGTCCAGGGAGATCAGTTTTCTTTCATCTTTAGAGGTTTTTTCCACTCTGGCAGATACTCTGTCTCCTTGTCTGCTTCTCCAGTTGCCCCAACATCACAAATTACCATCAAAACTTTGTGTACTCGCTTTCCAAATGTGTAAGGTGATAAAATAACAAGTGCTTATTTTGCAGGAAGGGAGCTGTGATATTAGGATTTATATTTCTGAGCAGAGTCTGCGTCTTAAAAACAAACCCAAACTGTAAAAAAGAAATTTTTAAAAAATTTGAGAAGTCATCTCCCTAATCAAGTGCTCTTGCAATGGGTATCTAAGTGAAGAACAAATATTGCAAGCTTACAACAGTAAAAGCTATTTTAATGCAACAGTTCTCACATATATAATCAAGATAGAAAAGCCTGAAGTGTGACACATTTCTTGTTTTTCTTAAATGTTTTCTGCAAATTTCAGTAATTATTTATGCTGCTGCTTCTGTAAATAAATAAATACTCTCACAAACTGAAAAATGAAGTGGAAAAAACCCAGTCATGATAGCAGCTCCAACACTGCCTTGGAGCTCAGTTTCAGCAAACTTACATTGGCATGTTGCAATATTGATAAAGATTTTTCTTACATCTTTTTAAAAATTCTACATTTCAAACTCTTGCTACAAAGAAGCCTAGATGGTACAAAATTATATCTGAATAAGAAAAAATCAAGGAAACTCTTCCACAAAGGAAATTACTATCAAAATTGATGCTTCCTGCCATGTTGAAATCCCAATAAGCATTTATCTCAGCAAATCCTCAGCAGCCTCTGACATTTCTATTATTGGGGCTGACTGGGTTCATCCTGCCCTTATGAGAACAAATAGTGCAAGATCCTGGGGGATGGGACCTGCTGCAATAACAGGCACATCACTCAGCCACTTGAAGCAGTGAGAAAGTTGTTTTTCCCCAGGTGTGATGCCAAAGGGCAGTGGGAGGAGAGGACAGAGTCAGCAGCTGGATGTCCCCTGGCATTCAGAGAGCCTGTGGTGGTGCTGACATCGTCCTGTCCTGAGCCAGGCAGTGCAACAGGGATGGGGTTTGGCCCTCTGGGGACCATGGAAGGTGCCTGTCCCTGCCAGGCTTCCTGCCCACTGCCCAGCCCATCTCCAGGTGAGCCATCAGCAAGGGAGGGAGGCATCAGCTTGGCCACAAATGGCCCAATGAACCTGCAGTGGATCATGCCCATGCCAGATGTGGTCCACAGCCACCTCTGCTGCTTGGGATGCAGGCAAGGCTGGCTGAAAGGGGACAGGAACACAAGGGGGCTACAAGGAAAGGAAAATCCAGAATTGCAAAATAAAGCAAGGCAGTGTGGGCACCCCAAGGGAAAGAAGGCCCCTAAGTGAAGTTCATGGTGGACAAACTGCTCTGGAAAATTAATCCAGGGATGTGCACTTATGTGGGGGCTGCTCCTGCTGTGAAATACAGAGCTGTGTTTTGTGTCAGGTACATCCAGGCAATGTGTGCATTTGTGATTGCAATATGTGTGGAAAACGACCATGGGACAGTTATAAAGGTGAATTCTAATAATAACTGAGGAAAGTAAAGCATGGAAGAAGGCCTTTGAACCTATCCTTTGCTTGCAAATAACCTTTATAAGTTAAGTTGATTTACGAGCATTTGAAAGCTTTAAGTTGTTGCTTTCTGCTTGTAGCTAAGCCTCAAAGAGTTTTGCAATAATAACAATTTTTAGAATATTGCCTGTAGTAAGGATCTTTGAAACTATAGCTTTAGAATATATAGAAAGGAAACATGCTTATCTCAAGCCTTAACAAAAGCAGGTTGAGAAAGGAAGATGGACATCAACTCAAGGATTAATAGTTACGACCAAGGGAAGCTGGACATCACTGTTATGAGATTTACAGTCCTTGCAATCAAAAGGTGGACCCACATCTGGAGAGCTGGAGCTCAGCAGATGGCATACTCCTTCCTTCTTCTGGAAACTGGACCACCACCACCTGGGACACTCCTTTCGGTATGTACATCCTAAGAAAAACTAAATCACAACAGTGTACAGAATTGTGATGTAAAAATTGGGAATAGAAACTGCTGATGAGTAAAAATTGGGAACAGAGACTGCTGAGGAAGCTTATGAGTTCCCCTAGAAACACCTGTAAGCCCCAGTTATCAGTGTGCAGCTGGAGGGAAAACTTCCCCCACTGTACCCAGCACTGTATTGCTCATACTTTACCATATTAATTAATAAACTGATTGCTGCTTGAATATTGGCCTGGTCAAGCTTCTTATTTATAAAACTGCCATAATAAGGAGAAGTTCTGTGCCACACTCAGCCCAGTGCCACCACAAGGGGAAATTCCCCGAGCCCAGAGGGGTGTGAGGGAGCTCTGCCTCACTCCCCAGCTCTGGCACACCTGGTGACCTCCTGCTGCCAGCAGCCTCCATGCAGCACTGCCTGGCCCTGCCTGAGCAGCACCAGTGCCAAAACCTGCCTGAGAATCAAGTCCCCTGCTTAAATGTTATTTCCGTGACTCCTTCCTTGCAGATGTACAGACAATCTTAATGCTTTTGAGAAATCAAGAGAAATTGTCCTGCAGCCATCCAGCATACATTTGCTCTTTCAGAAACAGATATCCTAATTCTCTTAACTTTTTTTTTTTTTTTTGTGATGGGTGTCTTTTGTTTGTTTTGGTGTTTTTTTAAAATTGGAATTCCTCCAGTTCCTAAAATTAGTGGTCCATTTGTTCTCATAGCCCACAGCAGTACTGCAAGCATACCCAGAGAAACAGGCCTTGAGGCTTGCACATGTGTTCAGATTCAGAAAGCCAAAAGAAAAGAAACAAGCAGTATGGTAAATTCTTCTAGAATTTGGGCTATTTGGAATTTTTTTTTCTGAAATAACTGTGAAGGTAGAACCTCTCCAAGTAAGTGACTGCACTGCTGCAGTATTATATACCCTCATACCTCACCCACTGACAGCTTATCCATTCTCACCCCATTGATCAGGCAGTCCCAGAAACCTCATAGAAGAGCAGGCTGGGAATACAGAGATCAGATGCTGTGGATTATGCACAGAAGAGAGAAGGAGAACTCCTAGGGAGCCTGGTACCCAGCAGAACTAATGATGAAATACCTCCCTTCTGCTTATGCCTGACGTGGGAACAACATTTATTTGCCAAAGGTACCCCAGAGGACAGAGCAGCTCTGCTCTGCCAGTGGGCACTGCCTGACAGGGAGGCAGCAGTCACTTGCTGTCAGTTTTTCCCCCTTGCTGCTGCTGCTGCTGCTCCATGGGACAGCCTGGACAAAGCCTTGCTCCTTCCTGGCCATGTTCCTGCTACAATGAGCAGCGTGGCTGTGATGCCTTTTAGGGATTACCTAAAAACAGAGGCCAGACAAAATTAAGTGAATAAAAAGCAGTTCTATTTATTGAAGGGCCTTCAGGTACATTTTGGGCAGATGAAGCCCCCCAGGGGCTACACCCAAAAATGGACCATGGGTCATGGGTTTGCACACTTTTATAAGTTTGGGCCATCTGCACATTGGGGGTTCATCTGACAATTCCAGCTTCAGGTAATGAAGCCAGGTACCCCCAGTTTGCTCCCCCCAGCTCACTTTTGCTTCCATCTCTCAGAACCTGAGGCAGTGAGGTGTCCTTGGTTCCCAGGCCTGGAGAGGAATTGTTGTGTCTGCCCAAAATGGGAAAGCAGCAGCTCCCACTGTGTGTGGAGTTTAGAGTTATGCACTAAAGAACTGCAGGGTTACAAATACATGGAAAACACAAAAGCTGAAATCCCAAAGCATCAGCTGAGCATGAGAGCCCAGCCTGGTGCCCTTTGCTCAGAAAGCACCCAGGGAAGCAGAAGCCATCCTGACAGCTCCACGTGCTGGGAGATGAAATGCCAGGGGCTCTGATAAGGCAGCAGTGAGGGGCAGGGTGTACCTGGGTGCTGCTCACATGGGCCTGTGCCCGTGGCAGCCACAGCAGCTGTGTGCCCAAAGAGCCCCGAGGGGATGGGCAGGTGCTGCAGGAAGGCAGGTGATCAGCAGAACAGGGCTTCTGCAAACCCAAACTGCCCTTGGCTGAGAGGAGAGCGCTGCCCCAGAGCCGATGGCTGCCTCTGGGGGGGCATCAACACACCCAAAGCTTCCTTGGGTCCTGAGCTCTCCTGACCAGGCTTGAATTCATCCTAAAAGCATAGCAGGGCTTTTTCTTCCCTTTCTTCCCTTTTCCCTTCCCTCTCTTTCTCTCTTTTTATCATGTGACAGAATTATGCATCACAGTAGGTTTTTGTCCAATTTATGCAGATAATGTATCTGGATAAAAATAAAAATATATTAAAAAGATATCTTTATAGACAAATAATATATAAATATATAATATACATTATATTTCTCTCTTTTTCCATGTGACAGAATTATGCATCACAGTAGGTTTTTGTCCGGTTTATCCAGATAATGTATCTGGATAAATATAAAAATATATTAATATGTTTATAAAAAATAATATATAAATATATATTATACATTATACATTATATATATACACACACATAATCTTGATTAGTAAGATGATCAAGCACACTTAGGGGCCCTGCCGTGGCAGGAAGGAGGTGCTGGAGGGAAGGAGTCTTGGGCTTTTTCTTCCCTTTCTTCCCTTTTCCCTTCCCTCTCTTTCTCTCTTTTTCCACGTGACAGAATTATGCATTACAGTAGGTTTTTGTCTAGTTTATGCAGATAATGTATCTGGATAAATATAAAGATATATTAAAAATATATGTTTATAGACAATATATAAATATATAATATACATTATATATAATAACTATAACTAAACTACACACACACACACACACACATATATATATATAAATATATATACACACACACACACACACACACACACACACATAATCTTGATTAGTAAGAAGATCAAGCACACTTGGGGGCCCTGTCATGGCAGGAAGGAGGTGCTGGAGGGAAGGAGGCTTGGGCTTTCTTCCCTTTTCCCTTTCCTCTCTTTCTCTCTTTTTCCATGTGACAGAATTATGCATCACAGTAAGTTTTTATTCAGTTTATCCAGATAATGTATCTGGATAAATATAAAAAATATATTAAAAAGATATGTTTATAGACAAATAATATATAAATATATTATACATTATATATAATATCTATAACTAAAACTATGACTAAACTATACACACACACACATATATATACATATATATACACACACATAATCTTGATTAGTAAGAAGATCAAGCAGACTTGGGGGCCCTGCCATGGCAGGAAGGAGGTGCTGGAGGGAAGGAGGCTTGGGGGTCTCACCAGTGTGTGCAAACACCTGAGGGGAGGGTGCAAAGAAGATGGAACCAGGATCTTCTCAGGGCACCCAGGGACAGGACAGGAGGCAATGGGCACAAATCCAAACACAGGAGGTGCTGCCTAAACAATCAAGATGTTCCTGCTTGAGAAGTGTGGTTGGAGAAGACATCTCCAGAGATTCCTTCCAACCTCATGCATTCTAGGATTCTGGGACATTCTTATGTCACAGGCTGAAGGGCAGCCTGGCAAAGATGGGCTTCAGATGAGCACTGATGGCCCAGCTACAACAGGAAAAGCAGAGAAATCACTCTGCAGACTGAAGTTACCTTTGGCCTCAGAAAAGCCAACTACCCCTTCATTTCTTCTGAACTGTAAAGCTTTTTTGCATTATTCTAATAGAATGGGAGAAAAGTTAAATGGGTTAATTTAAAGGTGTTTGTATACTTCCTAAACTATAGGAAACACCTCTAGTAAGCTCAGAGAGCTGCTGTCTCTGGGAAGCCACCTTCAGAGGCAGAACATGAGCTCCAGCTGTACTGGGCAAACATCCAGCACTGGGGATCCAGGAGCGATGAGCAGAGCTGTCACCAGGCAGAGCACCTTAATCTGCTGTCTTTCCTCTTTGCTTCCAGTTTTGTAAGCCAGGTACAAAACCTTTACTCTGCTGGAGTGCTTTTTGACAATGTTTATTTTTAATGTCTTCTGGCAGTAGGAGTAAACTTCAGATAATCTGGCAGGTGCTATGCTCTGTTCCTCAAAAAGCAGCAGTTCTGCCTGCAGCAGGATGTAGATTTCTCCTCCTGCTCTGAGAGCAGGGATGATTCATTTTTCACACCAAGATACAGCACTAAGGAATTTCTCTCTGAAGACTTACACAGTGCACCTTTAACCTTCAGTTTTGAGGACACATGTTCAGACATCTACTCTGCAATATTTTGTCAAAAATTAGTATTTTTATCCTATCACAGAAGCTTAACAAAAGTCAAAATATATTCTTGTAACACTCTGGCTTAACTTCCACATATCCCCTAACATCCAAAACCTCCAGGCTCCCCATATCTGTTTGAAGATGGTTGCAGAACTCAACAAGTCTGTACCCTTCTATTTTCCATTCATTTTTTTTCCCTCACTGATACCACAAAGCAATCTCTAATTCATAATCACATCCGTGTCAGGTTCCCAATCTTAAGAGAAGCACTTGGCACTTTAATCTTCAAGCAGATTACACATTTCCTGTTAGGACTTGAAATCTAACTCTGTGCATGTGTGGGTGCCTGCACGTTTCTTAAGATTTGCTTTAAAAAAAAAATAATAAAAGGGAATGTTGAACAAAGGGTTGAGACTTTTCTGTCGGGGGTCTGGAATTAGTTTTGCTGATGATGAAAAGATGAAGTGGAAAGGGCTGGGCTGCTTCTCCTCCACTCTCTGTGTGGCATCATGGACACTTTCTGCACTAAAGGACTGTCCCTGCCAAGCCCCAGCTCCTGAGGAGAAGGCACAGCGCTGTAATTACACAGAGCAGGGCCATTGGCTGAATGCATGTTTGGAAAATAAGGCTGGCTACCCAACATGGAGAATCTGACCCTAGAGGAATTTACAAAAGGAGAGAAAGGCCAAAGAAGTCATTTTTTACTGTAAAACAATCCACTAAGAGACTGATAAAATGAGTTTGAGTTCAGTGGCCCCTCTCTGTGAATGAGCTGGCACTCAGGAGCTGCTGCAGAGTCTCTGGGGTCCAGCCCAAGGGGGAACACAAAACACCATCTCCCCTCTGCCCTCCCCAGGGTGGGCACAGGAAGGGCCTCCAGTGGGGAGCCTGACTCAGGTTACCCAGCACTGGCATGAGCCCTGCTTCAGGAAAGTGCAGCAGAGATGAATGATATAAGGCATACAATAAAGTTCTTGAATAGTGAAATTTGACATGCTAGTCACTGCTTTAAAAAATATTTCCCCCTTAAATCCGCACTGGCAGCATGGTAGCAGCAATGTTACTGATAGCTAGGACACAAAAACCACAGCCAGGGTCAGTTCAGAGCTCTCTGCAAAGCTCTGCTTTGACCCTGACCCAAAGGGTCTGAGAGGCTTCTGGGTTTCCAGGTTCTTCACTCCCAGACTTCCCATGTGAGGCTCCCAGTAACACCTGCAGCTGGGCACTTGTGTGATGGGGAGGCTGTCTGCTGGGAACTGCAGTGGGGTCCATAAACCAGAGCTCATCCTGGGCACAGCTGAAGTGCCTTTCTACTGCAGAGCTTGTGGGCACCAGCAGGCTGGTTCTGATTCCAGCCAGAGGCTGCAGTGCCTGAACACAAGCAGCACTTTTGTATTCAAGTGATGCAAGGCACAACTTCTCCCATGTCACACCAGAATGGTGCAGATTTTAGCTAGGAAAGAGAGTTCCTTACACTGAAATTTTGGGCAGATACATACATATGCACACACACACACACATACATATACACACACATATCTATCTACACAATATATCCATCTATATATAGATATATATTATCTACACAGTCCATTATCTACTATCTATATGTCTATTAACTATTATATATATAGATATATATAGATATATATGTGTGTATGTATGTATGTATAGATAGATAAGTAGATATAGATATCTCTCTATAAATAGATATATATGCATATTTTCATTCTCTTTTGAAGCATTCTGCCAGGAACTAAGCCCCAGTTCCTGGAGTTTCAGCTGTATTGTGGGCTTGCTGCTCCTCAGCATGACAGCAGGATTGTGCTGATGACTGAAGAATATTCCCTCTCCAAGGGACAGAGCAAAGAGCTGTCATGGCAGGAAGGCTCTGACTAAAGCTGTGCCTGCCAGTGAGTCTGATGACAAAAACATGGTGGTACCTAAAAGCCAGCAGTTAGAGGATGTAGCACTCCCTCACACACTCCTTTTCAGAACCATAATAATCAAAGAGTGCTCTTAGCAGTTTGCTTTGCTCTATATAAATAGGGGCAGAGGCCAGCAGAGTGGTTTGCAGTTAATCACAAAGCACAATACAAAATAGTTGTCGATGAACTGCCCCTGTACTATTTATTCAAGGCAGAAATAGAGCCAGAGTGGTAGCATGTATCTTCACTAGCTCAGCCCTGCTTAGAGTGGCATCACCCCATCAGAGCAGCCTCTTGTTAGGTGTCTGCTCCCATGTCACAGCTCACCAAACCAGTGCTGAAAGAGTGATCAATAAAATGCAGGAGAGACCCTATGAGCTGCTTTCTCACAGCACGTCCCAGATGGAAACTGGGCTGGCTCACAGGGGAGGCAGGAATAGCTGAGAAGGAATAGCAAGTCTCATAAGGATGCAAAGTATGATGGAAAGCAGCAGAAGTAAACTGAAACTGAGCATTGGGGCAACGTGGTGTTGAGATGTTACAAACACAATAGTGTCCCCAAAGCAGTGCTAACAGACAGCTGCTCAGAGCTGGAATGGAGAGGAGCTGAAAAGACAGCTCTGTGTTGCTCCAAATCCACATGGCTTGCAGGTCTCAGGATGCTGTTCTGCCTCTGAAGCCTGTGGAGTGTGTATTCCCCTCGTCCATCTGCTCTCTGACCCCTCCATAAAAGTCACTGTGAAGGCCAGTTAGTGAGGGTGAGGTGGGTCTTCCTCCACTTCACATCTCCTCACCTGGAGGTGACCCCAGTTCTCTGTGTCATTCCACAAACACAGGAGAGAGAAGTGCCAGTCAACAGCTTGGAGCTGCTTTTCCTACAAGCACACACGCACAGACAGACACTCTGCACTTGGCACAAACAGCCAAATCTGATCCAAACCACTGGCTGAGCAAACAGCTCACACCCAGCAGAGGCTCATAAACCTGGCACTGGGGCACTTCCACAGGAAATGGGACATGCAGCTTGAGAGAGCAGTTTTAAATGTGGACTTTTACCGTCGGCACACTGGGAGCTCAGGAAGCAAATATCCAATATTCACTGGAGATCAGCTGTCCTGCATGATTACAGAGCCAGTCAGGCAGAGGTGATGAGCGAGCTGGGGGCAGTCATTACACCTCTCAGTCTGGGAGAGATTTATTCTGGCCCATCAGAAAAAACGAGACAGGACTGTGTGACCTGACTTGCAATAAGCTTCAAGAAAAAGCAAGTCAGGACCAGGATGGGAAATGAATTTGGCAGAGTCCTGGACAAACCCAACACACTATATTGGCCATCAGCTTCTTGCTCACATAATAACCCATGGAAGTCATAGCAGTGACCTTTAAGGACTAGAAACCCAGCTGAACTGGGGAAATTCTCAAAATGAATAATCTTAAATAATAGGGAATATTATTGCCTCTGATCCCTAGCTCCACACCCACAGAAATAAAAACAAACCCTCATTCCAGAGAATTTTTACACAATAGTGTTATTTGTTGGTTTGTTTTCAAACATTTATTTCCTAAAATAAGCCTATGTCAAACTGAAGAGTGGGGGACTGGGCAATGCGAGATGTTTGAGAGTTTTGTACATAAACCTATTCCCAATGTATTGGCCCAGGAGCTCTAGAATTGTGCAGCCCATATACCTTCAACTTGGGGGAAAGAAACAGTTTCACTGTTTCTGCTTTATCACAGAGAGGAGAGACACTGCAAACTAGATGGAAAAAATAAATTTAAAAAGGTCCCATACCTTATAAGGAGTATGGGACCTTTACATGCTGCCACTTCACAAACATTTAGAAAGCAATTATTTAAAGACCTGGATACCATTTTACTACCAGCTTCCCTCACCTAACTAAGCTGGTTTTAGTCAAAGCCTGAATTCTTTCTTTACTTTTGGTTTTGCTGGGTTAGAGAGACTGACCTTCAGAGAGAAGCAAGCTCCTGCAACCTGTAACACTGCATGCACTTACACACGTGCTGTATGTCCACAGCCTGGAGAGAGCTGACTTTTGGATCTGGTGTTTCAGATCTAGTGTGAGATACTCTAATCAACACTTGAGCTTTCTGAGCCCCTCTCTTCACACTCAACCACCAGGCTGTGGGAAAGTTCATTCACTCTGCTCATTACTCAGTCAGATATGGTGCCCAGCACTGTCTCTGAACTTTCCCCTTCCTAGAGCAGGTTCTTGATGCTGCAGTGCAGAAATCCCACCTTGTTCCCAAACATTCCCCTTCCTAGAGCAGGTTCTTGATGCTGCAGTGCAGAAATCCCACCTTGTTCCCAAACATTCCCCTTCCTAGAGCACGTCCTCAATGCTGCAGTGGAGAAATCTCACCTTGCCCCAAACATTCCCCTTCCTAGAGCAGGTCCTCAATGCTGCAGTGGAGAAATCTCACCTTGCCCCAAACATTCCCCTTCCTAGAGCAGGTCCTTGATGCTGCAGTGGAGAAATCTCACCTTGTCCCCAAACACCAATTTTTGTTAGGAAAACCCAGTCACAGGTTGGGTTCACAGTGCCATGTGCTGCCCTGAGATGGAGCACTCAGCTCACTCCTCTACAAGGACTTGAATACTTGAGCTTAGCCCTTCTCTGCCTCTGCACAATTACTCCTCTTTGCAGTGTGCTCTTAGAAGAAGCCACACAATGACACTTGTGTTTAGGCAAGGCACTGAGGTTTTCTACCACAGCTGGGGGGAGGATGAGGTGGAGTGTCTTTAAGTGAAGCAGATTTTGTGGCTGAAGGCCAGCCAGAAACGTGTGGATATTGAGGTCAGCCCTCTCTTTCAGCTTTTAATGCTAAGCATGTTCCATAGATGTAATAGTCCAGAATTTCCATAGGTACCCTATGGCACTGGACTTAGAGGAAGGAGCAGTATAATTATTGCCTCCTCCTGAGAAAACAGGTGTTTGCTCTCCACATTTATTTTAATTCCTTCAAATTTGCTGCACTTCATAAGAGACGAAAAATTTATTATCGAAGCAGTATGAGAGTTTCACTGTTTCTGCTTTATCACAGAGAGGAGGGACATTGCAAACTAGATGGAAAAAATAAATTTTAAAAAATTAAAAAAGTAAAGAAGGGAAATAAATCAAGCAAACCCTAAAAACCAACACTGTGGGAAAGCTTACCAAGCAGAGTGACTAGAAGATTTACAGAAGTGTTAAGAGCATACTGACCAAAACTATTGCCATAGACTCACCAGAGAGATTCCGAGAACAACTGATGCCTCCTTGAAGCAAACCAGGTATTAAAAAGAACCTTATGCCCTTGTATTTCTTATTATTTTTCAATAACCATATAACACTTCTGTGGTAAAACAGTAACATGAACTCATGTTGACCTTTGATATTTGAACTCAGAGCAGAAGAGAATAGGAAATGCTGAGCCCACAAGCAGCAGGAGTGAATGGGGTTATTCATAACTTGGTGCTGTGGGGAGGCTCACCAGTGGTGGCAGCTCCTGAAACCCAGCACTCATCCTCCTCACTGGGGCTTACTGCAGAACCATCATTGTCACCTTCTTCAAGTGCCTACAGAATGTGCTGTGCCTGTGTTCCCCCAGGGGCCAGGCTGCAGGGAAGGACAGGCCACGTCCCCCAAGTTCCACAGAGCTCAGCTTTTGGCTGGGGGCATGTGTGTGTGCCAGTGCCATCACTGGTTAGCTCATTAACAGGGCACTTGCCATGGCAGCCAAAAAAAACCCCCATTGACTTCAAAGTTAAAAGCACATGAGGTAATTTCGATCCTGCATTCCACCCTCGTTTTATTAAGAAAAAAAGAAAAAAGCCCAGTGACATACGATCTGTCTGCTAACCTCAGGCTCCCAGCCACCAAGTAATTCATCCTCCTGCAGGTACCTCCTCTGAACATGCAGGAGAAACTCTTCAAAGGATTCCTCGGACGACAACTTGTCTCACTGAAACTGAAGGTAAGCAGATCTCAAGAGAAGTCAGTCAAACTCGGTTTCACATCTGATCACACTCATATGTCCCAACAAGAGCCTTTGCTGCAAATGCATTTGAAGTTTTAAGTGTGCTGCCAACTTTCTAGGTGCTTAACTCAAAGAGGTAGCCAGGGGAGATGCCCCAAGAGAAACTTAACTGTAGAGGAAAATTAAAAAATATCTTCTGAGTAGAGACCACAGAATGTGAACTGCCAAAACATGCTCAGAAGTTTCCTTCATAACCTTGTAAAACACTGGAGAAAGTCACAAGTGAGACAATTTCTCCTTTTAAGAGGAAAATTTATTCCATTGTAATTCAAAATGCAAGCCCTGTTAAATTTATAGACTTCACATTTTATTCAGTTATAAAATTCTTGCCCTTATTTGCCAGATCTTGTCAGAGAGCTCAGCCCAAGCCTGCAGCCGTGCTGGCACTGTACTGCTGCAGGCAGAGGGACACTGCAGAGCATCAGCACCCCAGCCTGCCCCACCACACTGGAACACAATGAAGAAAACCTATTTTTCAGCTTCCCCTTTGACAACTTACCCCACAAAAAGAGGGTTTTTTTTGTCAATAAATAATTTCTCACTCGCTCTCACTGTTTGTGATGCTGGCAGAGAGGATGGGGAACGTGCAGCGTGGGCTGAAAAGGTTGGTGGTCCCCTCTGGTTTGCTGTCAGAGAAAAGCCAGGGCAGACTGCAGCTCTGCAGCTGACTCAAGCTCATTTCAAACAGAAATTGGATTACTTGTGGGCAAAGCTCCCCTAGGGATCACAGTCTGCAAGATGGACTGCTCAGAACATTTAGTTGAGTTACCTCCAGCTCCATTCCTTTCCCCAGAGCCCCTGGGAGCTCAGCACCACAGTTCAGTGTCGAGAGACATCTGCCAAGCTTCCAGAACACACCATTACAGGTCCATCTTCTCCAGCTGCTGAGCAACATCAGGTGCCCTTAATGACAGGGACAGAGCCAGGGCTGCCCAGACCCTCCACGTTTGTCTACCAGCATTATCACACACTGCACCGAAACTGTGAGAGCATTCAATCAGAAAGGAAGGCAAGATGAAAAAATAGGCTCATTAAAAGGAAACTGAGCTGATCACCAAAACAGCCCTTACAAGCCTAGAAAGCAGAGTTTCTGCAGCTTAAATCAGTTCAAAGAACAATGCTCAATGAAATCTATTCATCCTCATAGCAATTCAGGCAGGTAAACACCATTCTTTGAGCCATGCTGCCACTCAAGCACCCTTATCAAAACCATTCATTTGAGACTGTCATGTGAAGAAGCCACGACACTTTGTCCTTCTCTAGACTAATGCTGCTGTGTCTTTATGCCCAACTTCCTAAGACACATCTTGCTTTTATTTTATTAAATGCTGGAATCATTTTGCTGCTCGTTGAAGGTGACACACGTTTAGGGTGGACAAATAAAGTTCATGCACCTCATTTGTGATCTGAGCAGCTCTTTGCAGATAATTCAGTTTTCCAGTCAATCTAATTATAGTCTGAAGTTCCAGCAGCAAAGACTTTCAAGTACAAAGCAAAGCGTGTAGGAGCTGAAAGCCGTTCATTAATCCCGGCTGGTATTGGTAGGAGTGGCTCCTGCCCTCGGGCTATTCTCCCCACCTTAGCATCAATCTTTATCTTACCTATTATGTGAATCAGATGGTAAATATTTTACTTTCTCTAAACTACAGTAACCCTTATGGTGATCGCAGAGACAGTTTGTTTTGCGATGTGAATTTCTTTCTTCCAATCTGAAACATTCCTGAGCAAGATCCCCAAACAGTATTAACTGACACCGTGGCAATGATTTATTGAGAGGATGGGAATAAGCAAAGAAAGCCTGTTCATGAGAAGAATTTATTCCTCTGTAATACCTCTAATAAAAACAATAATCTATTCATCCTTCTTTACTTTTCATCATCTCTTATTTGAAGAAACTACATCTGCCACATCAATTGCTGCTAGAATTTAATTTTTAAAACTGCAAGTCGTTAAGATCACAGGTAATTTTATCCCAGACCTCACCACTTCAGGGCATGATTTGTTACAAGGGTGGGGGGAAACCCAACCCCAGCCCCAAACCCTGCAGGTAGGAATTCTGCCTTTCCCTTTTGATTTTGCAGGGCACCCAGTGTGTCTCCTGAGGGAAGGGGAAGGAGGGAGGGAAGGGGAAGCTGCCTGGGCCAGTGAGGTCCCACAGGAGCGTCCCGCTGGCTGCCACAGGCTCAGCCCTGTCTCTTTGAACTAGCCCACAGCACTTTGAGGCTTTTCCATTCAGCCCTGCAGCCAGAGGCCATGCCAAAAAACACCGTTTCTGGTGCAGTTATAATATGCAGCCATCTGCAATTTTGCACCCACAAAGCAGCTTATAAATCACAGCAGAGCTGGCAGAGCACTCCCTGTGCCGAGGGACGGGAATGGTGGGGTTTTTCCTGAGGGCAGGCACAGGACACCTGGGAGCCCTCGAGGCCTGTGCTAGGCAGGGCTCCCACAGGCCGGCCCGGGGATGTGGGGTGGGGGGGAAAGGAGCGTTTGTCCGTCCAACAAAAGAGCCCAATATCCCAATATCCCCTTCCACCCAAGGAAGGCACAGTGCTGGCTGGCTCTGGGGAGAAGCGCCAGGGTGCAGGGACTGCCCCCTGCTCTCGGGAGGGGAGGCAGAGCCAGGCAGGGCCTCAGCTCAGCTCCCCTCAGGAGCCAGACCCAGGCCCCGAGCAGGGCCAGCGCCATCCCAGCTCTCCAGCTGGGGGTCGGTGAGGAGACCCCAGCACCTCTGCTTCCCCCCTCACCACAAGAGCCATGAGCGTGCTGCACTCCACACAAGGGCCGTGGCAACCCTTTGTGAGCGGACAAACCCAAACTGAAGGTGTGGGACGGCAGCACGAGGTTCTGAACGCTGTGACAGTGCCAGCTGTGACGGTGACATCTTACATCCCGGGTTTCTGTTCCCTTGCAGTGCTGGAGGCAGCACCACCACAAGCTGACAGCTCTGAGCAGGACGTGTCAGGGGGGCACTGCTTTAGAATCCACTGCTAGCCCAGCAGCACCTTTGGGTGCCAGGCACCCAGCAATCTGAAGCAAAGCACTTGAAAAGGGCCAACAGTGCATCTCTAGTCAGCACCACCAATCCTTGTCCCTCCTTTCCCAGCTTCCAGGCCCTCAGACAGCCCCCAGCACTGCAGTGCCAGCTCTCCTGAGCTGCAGCGAGGACAGTGGCTTGTGACCTGAGCCACACACACACTGCCAGGTCCTGCACAGAGCCACAGGAACCCTGCAGCTGAAGATGGAAGCATTGGCTGCTCCTGACCAAAGCACTCATGTCAAAGGTGTTGTAACTGAACAAAGAACACGAGAGGAGACAGAGACACCTGAGCTGGCATTTGTTACCCTGGGAGCAGAGCTCTGGCTAATGCTGCT
Source organism: Fringilla coelebs (assembly GCF_963513975.1). Lineage (NCBI taxonomy): Eukaryota > Metazoa > Chordata > Aves > Passeriformes > Fringillidae > Fringilla > Fringilla coelebs. Next base: position 2,310,889 of record NC_140036.1, on the reverse strand, counting down.
CAAGGGAGTTTGAGGTCACACTCCTTGATCATCCTGTGCTTGCAGGGGATCCTTTCCTTCGTGCTGTACTCCACCAGCCAGGCAGAGCTCACTTCTGGGAGCTGTGGGAGAGTAGGAGACTGACATCTGCTACCCAAGAGGGAAGGGATTCCCCCACCTCCCAGCCAAGCTCAGAAAGTGGATGGATGCTGACACTGCCTTCGGCACTGAAGCTGCAATCTGCTGTGTGGGCAGATCCCACTTCAGCAGCACTCAGGGGAGGATCACACAGAAATAAAAGGAAGTCTGAATGAATGAAAGGAGAGTGTCACATCTAGGCACACAATCTGAAGTCCAACTCAATTCCTCCATGGGCTTTTAAATTAAATTCTTGCTTACTTCATATGCCTTTTATTTAAGGCTGTGTCAGAGAGTTCTGAAAGATAGCTTTCATTAAATGTACTTAGCTCCTGAATCCTTTTTTTTCCAAAAACTTCTCTCTTCTACCATCCATTATTCCCATCTAGTAGTCTCTCATTATTTGTTCTGCAGTGCACAATGCTGTTCTTTCTTTTCAAAATTATCCTCACTTGATTGCAGTGATCAAAACTGAAGGAAGATAATGAGAATTTCTCTACTCAGTAAACAGAGACAATCAGCAAGAGATGCCACAGGGTAGTGTTTTTCTCATTCTTCCAAACCATGTCCCTGAGAGGGGCAGGACTCAAAAGGCACCTGAACCAAATCCTGAGCCCATCAGCTGGAAACCTTTTGCTCTGCTCTGTTAATTCCTCAGCTGTTTTTCTCAAATAAGTCCAGTGGAGACCACCAAGAGGTATTTTCACATAATCAGGTATTTCAGAAAGTCTGATCCCCCAAAACACCAAACCCAAACTTCAAAAAATAAAGTCACCCCTTCAAAACCCTTAAAACAATTAAAGCACCCAACCACAAGACTTAAAGAAATTGCTAAAAAACAATGCAAACAACCAAAACATTGTATGGTTTATACGTATCCTTTGTATGTGCCTTCCAGAGTTTAATGCTTTGGGTTGTATCTTTTATCTCTTTATCCTGAAGAGGTTTTGTTTTCTATTGTGTGAGGTTGTGTGTTTTTAATTGGAGTCAAAGTTCTCACAAAGCCCCGCTCTTGGCAGCCAAATGCTCCCTATCATCATCAGGCTTGTGATGAAACCTCATGACTTATCAGCACTGGGATCTGTGTACAGCAGCAGAGTGCAAGGATTTCCCCTCAGAGCTCAGCCACAGCAGGGCTGTGACAAAGCCATTGGTCTCACACATAAATAAATCTGGGCTGCTCTCTGTGCCTTGTGCTCTGCCAGCCTCCAGGCACGTGGATATTGCCACTTTATGTAAAACCCAGCAGCTTCTCATGACTGCTCTTTACTCAGACAAGAAGGGCCTCCTTAACAAGGCACCTGCAACAGGAATTTTGCCTAATAACAGCATTGTCATATTAGGGAATAGCACTTCATGGCCTCTCCAAAATAAAACATGTTCCAATAAAATATAAGGTGAGATATTTTCATATTACCTAAACCAGAAATCCAAACCAAAAGGGAAGAGAAAAACCCAATCAATTAGTTGAAGTGCATGCTTTAGATTGAATCCTTTGCAGAAAGAAACCCTATCCATGGGTAACAATGCTAAACTGAACCAACACACAGAGAAAATCTAAACACAACTCAAGGAGGAGGTACCTGGGTTTGAGCAGTTAAAACCCACTAATTGGGAAGAGCAATCCAGGACACACTGAGTGAATGACCTGAGGAGAAATGCACAGCTAACAGCACTGATGGGACCAGGGGAAACTGGGACCAGCAGCCCCTGAGGAGGAGCTGTGGGTTCCTCCCGTGGCTGGGACAGTTTGATGCCAGCTCTGGTGTCCCAGGCACGCAGATGATTAATTAGCCACTCTCCTTCCCCCTGCACCTCTGTTCTCATGGCACGTGTGTCTGAATGCATCTCCAGGTGATGCAGAGAAGAACTTTTGCCTTAACCAAGGAGCCACCACACAGCTGAGCCCTCCCAGACCCCTGGAGAGACCAAAAGGCAGAACTCCCTGGCTGGGTATTCTCCCAGGTAGTGTCTGTTTAGCTGATGTACTGATTCATTTAAATAGACACCTCAGGACACACACACAGAGGTGCAAGTCAGAGCTCCAGGGAGGGGATTTCTACCTAATAGCTGCAAGTCATTTGAGATTTTCAAAACATAAATTAATCTGTGTAAAGACAGCAGGAGCTAAGTCTCAGCTATTTAATTATAAAACCTCCCCCTGCAGAGTTTTGTCTGTGCTACATTTCTGTAAGGAGAGTGAAGAGCATTTCTCCACCCCACAGCTCATTTCCAGGTAAATTCCATGATGGGCTCAGAGCAGCAGTCCAGCAGGTGCAGATCCAGGGGCCACCCAGACCCCTCCACGTGATTAAGCACCAGCTGTCATCTTCAGGGCCTTCACATGATGACCCCAAAGTGGTTCCCAAACCAGGGGGAAATCCCTGACTGAAGTTCAGCATCTTCCTGGAGCACCCCATGAGTAAGCACCAGCCACAGACTGGAACTCAGCTGCCTCTAGAGGAACCTCAGCCTGTTCCCACAGCCCCAGAGCTGAGAGAAAACACTCATGGCTTTGTATGCAACCAGGACATAAATGGGCCCTGCACTGCATCTGCCCCCATCGTTAGTGATGCCCACACCAGTGTCCCATCAAATCCCCTTCTTCCTTCAATGACTCCAGGCAAATCCTTGACAGACAGCCTTGCCTGAAGACTCCCATGCTTTCATCTCAGCACTCTGCGTGCCTGTGCTGGTCCCTGAGCATCCCCCAGCCCTCCTCCCTGCTGCTGGCAGGGACTGGGGGCCAGCACCACCTATTTCCTCAGCGAGTAACAGGTGCTGCAATGACTGCAGGGTGCTTTGAGGGAAGATGTGGCGGTGGCATTGACTCTGCAACAAGAACTAGACTCAGCTGGTGCAAGAACAACCCCAGAGAGCCAACAGCTCAGTGATGTTCCCTAAATTAACAAGGTGCAGCCTCCATATCGCAATAGCCAGCAAGAGGTGGAGCGACCTCCACCCGCCCACGGTGTCTCCCAGCACAGACATCTGGCTACAAGCGTGTTCAAACACAGAGCCCAGACCTGCACAGCTCCCTGTAATCTTCCATTTCAAGCTGAGTATCAATGAGGCAGCAAATTTTATCAGGAAGAGATTATTTTCTTCTGATACCATCTATTCTGACACTGTAACGCAAGCAGTTCAAACACAACTTCAAACTCTGCAATCTCTAATCCAGAAGGCTGAGGGAAAACATCCTTCACTGGGCTGGGCAGAGTTTCTGCCTGTTCTGTTTGCAGGAGCTCCAAAAACAGCTGAACTTTGAAAGCTGTTGGACTGTGTAAAGCAAACAACATAAGCAGAGAGCTGAACAGAAACACAGACAGGACCACAACACAGCTCCTTGTGCCCAGCATTTTCAAGCTGCAGGCTGTGTTACAGCACTGGATTTGGTGAATGGAACAGGCACCTCAGGAGTCCTTCAAAGGTAAAAGCTCACAGCTGGTTTCATCTCAATGATCTGTAACAAGCCCTCAGAACAAAATGAGTTTTACATATCATGAAGGTTGCATAATGAATGCATCTCAGCAAATTGGCTGTGGGGTGGTGTAAAGTTTGGGAACTGAATTTGAGAGTCAAGCACCCATTGTTTGTTCCTGAAGTTAAGGAGCTGTGGACATTCAGCATCCCTTGGGATTGACTGTTAGGAATAGGGATTCTCCAAATGCACAGCAAAGACTGACATTGTTGAGGCCCCTGTTAAATTTCACTGGCTTAAATGGCCACATCTGTAGCTCATTAAAAATGAGAAATTAAAAAAAAAGCTTAACTAGCAGAACCTATCCAGACCAGTATCATCCTGAAGGATCAGAGAAGATATTAAATGAGACATATGCTAAGGCATATTGCTTAACACGTGGTTGGAAGGTACTCAGAAACCACAGTGACAGCAATATCCAAAGCTGAGAAGATCAAGAGACAGCTGAACATCTCCAGGGAGCATTACAGCCTGTACCCAATGTCAAAATAAATAAATAACATCTCAACTGACTACACATTTCAGAAATGGAAGAGAAGATCAATTCTGCTTTCAAACAATAAAACTAGAAAATCCCTTAATTCTGCACCCCATGCCTTAGGTAGTGACTAACTTAGATAAATCACTGATTTTCTCACACTCTTTGCCCTTATAAACACCTGGGTTTGACCTCTTGATCCTTTGTGCTATTCAGGATTTCTGAAAGCCATAACCAATGGTTACAGTCAGGGCAGTGGCTGTCTCACAGGGGATCTCAGCACTAATGCCAGCTCCCAGGGTTTCACTCTGTCAGTTTTTCATCCTCAGGTAGCAGGAGCTGCACTGGCAGCTCCTGTTGAGCCCCTCCAGGCAGCAGCAAGAAGCCCAGAGCAGCTGGGTCCAGGTGAGTCAGTCTGAGAGCAGTGGCTGCTCTGCTTCCATGTCCAACCAGACTCCTGATTCAGTTTGCAAAAGAAAACCAACCAGACTTGCCAATTTGGCTGTATGTGAGCCTTGAGCCAGCCTCACTCCCTGGGACCTCACTTGCTGGGACTTGCAGCTCTTTGATGTGCACAAAGAGGGAAGGTAATGACTGCTCTGCCATGAAATCTCCACCAGGTGTGATGTCAGCCCATTTCTGGCTACACAAGTCCAGGAGGAGGCACCTCAGAGACAGAGAGATGGAGGGATGACACCACTGCAAAATACCCCTTCAATACTTCAGCAAACACATCACAGAAGCTTGTATGAAAGCCAAGAAGAAGTGCATAAATAAAACCCACTGCACTGGTCACAAGAGTTTGATCATTTAATGACTGATTACATATCCATGCACAACAGCACAAGAGGCCATCATTTCTAAGGCATCTCAGGCCACTTCACTGTGCAGGAAGCACAGTCCAATGTGGCAGCCAGATGGCAAATCAAAGTCTCAGGCTGATGAACAGCCCTGAGGTTAAACAGTGTCCAACAGGGAAAGACAGAGAGAAGAGCCAACAAAACCATCAGGATGTACCAATCGTCTGCTTTCTTAAAGAAGACTTGAAAAACACTTTAAATAATTCTGATAGCTTAAAAGGGGAAAAAATGATCATACAGAAGTCATAACACTGGCCCTAAGTGAAGCACAACTAAATGAAGGAATACACCGTGGGGAGAGGTATCATTATCAGACTGCTGGAAAATGACAAACTTCACAGCCACAGGTTTGCCTTACAGTCTAAAACTGAAGCCATAAATTAAGCTAGGTACAAATTAAGAATGCTACTTACTGGGATCTGGTTTAAGAGGAAAGTGCTTGTGGAACAGGAGAAGGAGGAGGGAGACCCACAATAGTGCCTGTGTATCTGGGACAAAGGAGGGACCTGGGGATTGTGTGGGAAAAATCCAATTGAGACATAAACCCCATCATCTTTACTGCAATTAAAAATCAGAGACTTAGTGGAGTTCTACATTTTCATTTACAGATTTGTTTGGCTGCTCTCCCATGAGGTTTATGACTGAAAGGAGTAAGATGATGTGGATGTTTGGTGATAAATGTTCTCCCATTAGTAAATGGGTATTTCCATGCTCTACAGTGACTTCAGAGCTCTTCAGTTGTTCACTCAAATCCACACCAATCTCTCAAAAGCATCTTGTACAAAATCAAAAATACACTGCAGTACAGGACATATTAATTCAGCAACTCTGGTGGTTCTACTGAACTCAGGAAGTTTTGATAAAGATTTGCCAGCTGCTTCAGAAATTCTAAATTTGCCATGATGTGCTCACACTCAAGCCTCTGTTGGTCTGCAGAAAAATTGTTTAATGTAGTAACACTGAGGGTGAGGAGGTGAGGAGGAGGTGAGGAGCTCCTGCTTTCTCTCCAAGGAAAGGGCTAGGACCTAGCTTGTCTCAATTTACCAGCTGGTTTTACCAGCAGTTATTACCTCCCCAGCCAGCCTAGCCCTGCTTATGGCCTTTGAGCACAAAGACTGCCAAGACCATAAAGCTGGGGGGAAGAGATACCATAAAACTCTTAGGTCCAAAATAGGTGTCCCTGTGTCATGAGAGAACAATGCAAACAGAAACACTGCTCCAGACAAGCCTGACAGAGAGGGGTCTGTGCCCATGGGTGAGGCTGCTGCTGCCACAGAGCCACCTCCCTGCCTGCTGCAGGCACCAGGATAGATCCTAAAGCTCATTTGCAGAGCACACACAGATTTGCCTTCCAGAGGGAGTAGAGGAGAGCACCAAACTGGAGGCAGAGGTTAAAGAAAGCATTTGTTAACAGCACTCTGTACAAATGGAATTTTGCCTGTCCTGACACGCTGCAGGGAGCTGGGGTGCAGCTCACTGCCTGGATGGGAGCTGCCAGGGCAGGGGCAGCTTGTTCCTCTGGCTCCTTGGGAAGCATCCTGAGCCCCATGAAGATGGATCCAAGCCAGGGCAGGTGCCTGAAGTGCCCTCAGCAGCACATCCTGGCCCTGCTGCCTTACACTTCAGCAGACAGCCCTTACCAGGGGAAAGAGCAAGGCAGCAGCTGCTGCTCCTGGAGATGAAAACACCTCCCAACACTTCCCAAAGCACTGGGCTATTCTGCTTCCCAGCAGTGACTGACTGCAGGTTAGTTCCTACACATTTTATGGGGGAAAAGGTTTTTCCACTCTCCAATATCAGATTCTTTGTGTTAATTTGTGCTCCAGAGATGCATAAAAATGCTTTGCTGTACTGGGCACTTTACATCATCAGAGTGAATTTTTGAAGGAAGAAGCTGTTTTCAGGGCATTCCCCAAGGCCATGCAGTCCCAAAGGCAGGATGCTCGTGGCTGCAGAGCTGCCAGCATCCAAACCAGCATCTCCACACAGCTTCAGGCAGGGACAGGAACAAATGCCAGTAAAAATGCACAAAACAAATACCAGTTCCTGGGTGCTGCATACACAACCAGGAGCTCAGCACTGCTCTGATCAGCAGGTCTTGGGCTCAGAGGATGTGTTCAAGGTCATAAAACTGACCAAAAAATTTGCTAAGTTTCAAAATCCTACCTCAGGAAGTAAAGAGTATCAGGAGGGGGTGTGGAAAAAGGCAGGAGTGTCCCTTGCAGCAGCTTCCTGCAGCTAAATTATGTTAACAGAACGTGAGATGCACTGAGTTGTGCATGGAAAAAAGAAACCAAGCTCCCTGAGCTGTCCTGTGGCTGCAGGAAGCACGAGCTGTCAAGGAAAGGACAGCAGCAGCAAGGGCTAGAAAGAAAAATTGAGAGTGATAAGAGAAGCTACCAGCAGCTCCAGCAACTGCCTGAGGACACACTAGGAAATTTAATGTACTAAAAACCCCACTTTTAAATAATGGTCCATTTAATTGATGTTAAATTGCAGCTGAATGCCTGTAGAAGTGCTTATGACATCTGCACTAATACCAATTCAGTTCATCAGGATTAATATTATTCTAATACATACCAAAGGAATGAACAAGTATTGGCACTTTAAAGATTTTGAAGTCATGTTTTGAGATGGTTTAGCTTTCTTGTACCCCTTCTCCTTCCTCTCAGTCCTCATGAAAGCTTGCTTGCAAAACTTACTAAAAAAAGAGGTGTTTTCACAAATCCCATCCACTTGGATGATGTTGTTGTTCTTATGCTACTTGTTACACCTGAAGATTGAAGGAACACTTCACCTCCTGCAAACACCAGAAGGGATGGGCCTGGTACAAAAATAGAAACCATGCCCAAAAAGCAAAGGAGGCATGCACAATCACAACTCCCCACCACCATAAACAAGAGCAGAACCTGTTGGCCAAGCTATGATTACAGCAGTAAAACAAACCCCAAAGTTTCACTCTTCTGTTCATGTACAATTAATTAGGGTTCCACACTGTAGCCACATTTCTCTTCACAGAGAAAAGCAAGGCACAATTCTTCCCAAGAATATCTCTGGGTTTCACATTCTCTGAACATCAGAGAAAGGAAAAACAATTTTTATAATTTGCTGTGATTGTGCCACAGTAGAATGCAATATGGAGAGTGTTTACCCACAGGGATGGTGTTTTGTTTCCTTGGCCTGTCAGGGCCAGGTGTGTGTGTGTGTGTGTGTGTCAGGACTGTTGGGTGACAGTCACGAGATTCTGTGCAGTGTGAGCAGTTGAGTGCTTGGCAGGTTCAGTTTAGATGTAATGTAACATAGTGTAATATAGTATAATAAAGTAATTAATCAGCCTGCTGATAAGATGGAGTCCTCCTCGTTTCTCTCCCCCTCGTTGGGGGTTGTCCTGATTTATTACCACACCTCCTTGCCACCCTGCTCCAGGGCATCTGGGGCACAGAGGGCTGGGCAAGGACAGCAGCTCTGCCAACCCTCCCCTTCTCATGGTGAAAGCCCCAGGTGCCTTCACAAAGCTCAGAGGCAGCAAAAGCAGCAGAACAGCCCTGATGGCTCAGCCAAAGGAGCTGCTTCCCACCCCTCCTGATCAAAGAGCCTTCCAGAGTGGCCAATATTTCAGCTCTGCTGGCCACATGCTGGGCTGCAGGTGTCAGCTCCCCGGCTCTCTGCTCTTATCAGTCTCAAGTGTTGTTTTTCAAGCAGTGACACTCGAGGAGTCAGATCTGAAATCTCATTAAAATTGAACAGGATTTGGCGCCCTTCGCTTTCTGCTTCCCAAGCGAAGTCTCCAGCTCAGCTAGTCAATGTTTTTATTTTCATATATCACATTGCTTCTCCCATGGTGCCACATGCTAGTAGAGTAGTTCAGCAGCTGAAAACCAGCCTTGCAGCCTGCATCACCCTTCACATTCTTTCTTTGGTTAATTTCTAAAGATGGTTTCTTTTTTCCACCTTGTGTGTTTATTTTTGTCTGGAACAGCCTATCCTCAGAGCCCAGTTTCTCCTCCAGCAACCTGTACAATATCAAAACAATACTGGAGGGAGCTCAGGAGGAAAATTATAAACCATTATAACATGCAAAGTTTTGACCTACATGAGAATTTTAGGGTCAATTTGGTGTTTCTTAAAATGACCTTGGTGAGGTGACCGTGCTGGCAGGAACATTTGGGATTGGACAGAATCAAACTCACTACAGCCATGACCAAATCCTGTAGATCCTGACTCAGGGTTAGGTACTGAAAGAATCCCCTTCTCTGGGGTTCAGGGTTTGAGCCAGCAACACCTAAAGGGAACATAAGTATGTAAAAAAAATTAAAATTGCTGGATATAAAAACCCCAATGAGACAGAAAAAAAGTCCCATGCCAAGTAGGAAAAAACCTCCCCATGTCCAAACCCATTAATTCCCACCTTGGATGCACTGTAGTGAGGGGTCCCCCATCTAGATATGGGCAAGTACAGGCACAACTGTCAGAAAAGTGGAAAATGAGAAAATGCTGGGACATGTTCAGTGATGTCAAGACTGACATTTAAAGGCTATTTCATAACCTGATACAAGACAGAGATGATAATATTCTTTACAACTAAACCAGAGAAGAAGTAAACCAAAAGTAACACTACAGCCACAGAAAGCCCTTTGATCCTCAGGGAATGTGGACCATCAGCTGAGATCCAGCAGTCCAAATTCCAGCTGTGCCACCAGCTGCTAAAAACACCTGCAAAAATCTCCCACACCCACCTATAATTCTCCTTTCCCTGACATGTTATCTCCAATATAATTTTACAGGAGCACTCCTGTTTGCCCAATAAACAGCATGCCTGCTGCTGTGGTGACAGAGACCAGAGGGAGCTTTTAAAAGCAGGTGATAAATTATTCACCAAATAGATGTGGCATAAACATACCCAATGGCATGAGGCAGTGTGAAATTTTTGGAGTTTTACTACAATGGGGCACCTCTAAGTCAGTAGTGGCCATCCTGCTTGTGAGTAACATGCCATTGTCAGCCATGGCAATAAAAGCCAAAAAAGCAGCACTTCTTAACAGCCACAATCATCACATGCCCCTTCTCCCCTGCCTCTTCCTGCAGGTAAGCTGACACATTTCCCCATCCTGGAGAAGAGTGGCTAAAACCCCCTCAGGAGAAGCTAATAAATAGAAGAGGGGCTGAAGGAGGTCTCAGATGAGACTGGCAGTGCAATGATCACACAAAGCATTAGTGATGGAAGGGACAGCCCCAAGAGCTCTGTTAACATTTAAAGCACTGCTGTACACCTGGGCCTTTGGCCACCAATCCAGCTGCCCCACCGAGCAACTCCAACAGTACAAGAGAAAAATGTAGCTGTAACTGAAAAATATTTTATATTTTAAAAGTTACCAAATTCAGAAGCCTTGAGCTCCAGTTCTTTCTTTGTGTAATGCTCTTCCAGTCAAATTTATACCCTAAACCATTATACAAAACACATTTAATTAAGAAGAAGATGCACCAAAGCTTTCAAATTCTTTCCTCTCTCAGACCCTTTTGTTTTCTCTTTCGTGTGGAGATTATTATTTAGCTGCTAAAAGCACTTCTGTCACATATATGCACAACCAAGCCCTTTCCATTTCAATGTGTGAGCAAAGCTGGCTAAGCAACCCATTGGAAGCAGGATCCTAAAAGCCAGATATCAGCAGGCTGGGGCATTGCACCCTAAAAGCCCTAAAAGACTCAGCCATGCCATGCCCTGGAAGTGACAACTGATGTGTCCTCATGCCAAGGAAGGCTGGGGCAGCATCCAGCAGGGTCTGCTGTCCCTCTGGCTGATGGAATCATCCTGCTATGCCATGTTCATTCACATATATCCCTGATATTTTCCAGTTTCTCAGCAGGCCCAAAAGCTGAGTTTTGGGGCTAAAGCTGCTCAGGACAGGGTTTAGTGGGAGGCCTGGCAGTGCTGGGTTGGTGGTTGGACTCCCTGATTTTAGAGGTCTTTTCCAAGCTAAATGAGTGCATGATTCCAATACAGAAAATGGAGTGTTAGGCAGACAGGAGTGTAACCCCTGTCAGAGGATCTTTCTCTGAGCTGCACACAGATCAAAGGGAGGAAAAACAAACTCTCTTTCTAGCAAAATTCCAAGTTGATTAAGGACTTTAGGAGACAAAGTATCAGAAAGGCCTCCCTTCCAAGATAAAGATGTAAACAGAGCAGGGCCTGAGAGATTAATTTGCCCCAAATATCTCTTTTCTGGTTGCCCCAAAGCAGCAGCACTGTCAGGGTGTTGGTGGGCTGTGGGACCCCAAAGCCCTGCACAGGATACTCTGCTCTTCTGAAGCATTTGGCTGAAAAGTTTAAAAACCTCAAAGACACAGTGGAATTGATTTGTGATTAAAGGAAGGATTAAATGCTGAATCTAGGGCAATCAATAGCCCTGCTAATGCCTAGTGCAAGATTTCCTGCTCCAGCCAAACCCCCTTTTCTTTGCTTTGAGACCATTGTCCTTATCAGTGGAAAGATGATCCTTTGAAGGAATGTCTGGCTTTGTTTGCCCACACACCCCATTCCTCAGCCCTGTTGCATCCCTGCTTGGGATGCCACTGCCAGACAAACCCTGTAGGATGCTCAGTTCCCTGCTTCTCAATTCCCTGCTCCTCAATTCATTCCTGTGCTTATCACTCAACAACCCTTCCCCCAAAAAACCAAACCTGCCCCCTCCCCACAACATGTGCACCTCTCAGTCTCTCCAGACATCAATCTTTCCAGTCTCTCACACACCCCAGCCCCAAAATGCCACCCCCAAAATCCCCACACCCCCTCAAAAGCACCAAAGGCATAAATTTAACTCTTAGAAATGGGAAGGGCTCCACTGGCCTGAGTTCAGCTTTTTCTGTCCCCCAGGACTGGGGCCCAATCTCTGCAGCATGTTTACAGACAGGGATGTGGGATGTGGCTACCCCCCACTATTAATTTTAACTTATCAGAATCCATAATAACAGCAATTAGTCCCCATTAAGCAAAGGATCTGCAGGCTTACACTTCACAGCCACAGATTTTATTTCTTCTCTAGCAATTAAGTATTTTTATTAGCCAGATGGATCATGAAATTATTAGCAGAACTGGGATGTAAACTCTCTAAAAGCACCTTAAGTAATTAATACTGATTTATAAACATTCAGGATTAGAGAACAAATACTTAATGCTCCCCTAATCCCTCGGCCAGCTCTGCTTTGTGTTCAACATCCAGGAATATAGATGAAGCAGCCTGAAGTTAATAGCATTTGAAGGACAGAGCTGATCAGTCATGCATGGCACAGTGATGGGCAATATGCTTCCACCACTGATTGACTGTAACCTGTGGGATTAGGACAAATTCAAGTGGCTGTCACTTTCCTGTTCCATTTCCAGCTTTCCCCATAAACTGCCAGACACTGAGATTAAAGATATTGAACCTTTAAAGAGGATCAAACTGATTGGTCACCTTATAAACCCATAAACCAGTGCACTACACTGGGATTAAGGGACAAAACTGCTATCATCTACCTACTGCTCCTATTGAGCTTCATGAGAACTGATTTCTGTCTCCAGCCCTGCTGATAACTCAGGGCAAGTCACACCTGGAGATTTCTGTGTCCCTTGTCATCCTCACCCCCTCCTCTGCTCAGCAGGTGAGGCCCCAGCTGCCTCCTTCCCTGTGGCACAGCCTCCTACAGCATCACCCACTCTGAACCTGGCCACCACGTGCTGCTGTCACACAAACAATTGATAATAATACACACCAACATCTGGCACTATTCACGTCCATTTCAAGCTATGTGGCAGCATGAAGTGCACTGCTTTGGGTGTTAGAAGGAAATAAGTGCAATTTTCTGAAAAGCTGCTAGGTGTAACTCATTGAGCCAAAAAATGTTTCTCTTCTCCTCTCCTAGCTGGTGGTGCCATTTTGTTCCTCCCAGCTAAACAACAGCTTTAAAACCAAAATATTTTCAATTAAAAAAAAATACACCCAGTGCTGAAGTGAATAAAATGGTGTAGTTAAGAAGAAAAAGAGTCTCTAAAACCTGATTTCAAGCAAACACCCAAACTGCCACCTGCATTATCACACAGGATAAAGGCAGCCTAGCAAGGCCAGCAGAGCACAGGGTGCTCTAGTCTGGTGAGGCAGGGTTTCACACACATACCACATCCAGCTGCAAACAACCAGGAAGGGAGAGGATGAAGAGATACACAAAAATAAGAATCCCACTGCACATTTAGCTGTGGGTCACCCCATTTCATCGAGGCACTGCATAGAGCAGAGTTTTGGGAGGAGAAAAGACTACACGAAGTACTGTTGTTGTTCTGCAGGGAGCAGCTGTGCACCTGCATCAGCCAAGAGTTAGCACTTCATTTAGCACAATCACCAGCTCAGGTGCTCTACAGCAGCACCTCTGCCCTCAGCACCTACCCCAAGGTCTCCTGCACAGACTCTTTTCCCTTAAGAAGTCCACTTTGCCCTCAGGTGAGCTAATATACATCAGCATCACTTGCCACAGCATCTTTCCCAAAATAATCAGATCTTGCCCTTATGCAGCACTTCAGCTCTCCAAAAACATCTTGGTGTTTTATGAATTTAACAAGATAAAGTCCACATTCTCTTTCCAGGTCACTTCACCCAACACTGAGGTGTGGGCTGCTCAGGGATGAAATGCTGCAGCTGCTGCACTTTAATAGTTCCCTACAAGTTTTATAGCAGCAAGAAAATACCATCCTATGCACTAGGAACTGCATTTTAATACTTGAAATTGGGAGTTAGCCATGCATAAGGGAAAGGGAAAAAAGTAACCACCACAACTCCTTGGTTTGTGCCTGACACCTGAGTTTTTTATTCATTGCTGCCCAACTCATGGATGGAAGAGAGAGGGAAGTGGTTTGTTTTATCCTCCGTGACAGATCTGAAATTGATCTCTGGAATTATTGTGCGTGTGCTTCTATCACAGCTGTGTCCAGCCAACTAATGACCAGCACTGAGACCACCCTGAAACAGAGGTGCCCTCTGAAAGGCCACCAGCTCTTCTCCACCCACATCATGCAGCTTCAGCAAGGCAGAAAAGCAGAAGCATCAGAGCAGAATTCTGGATTTTGCCGTGTTTTCTCCCCCAGTGATCTGCCATCAGTGCTAGCTGACAAATCAGCTTCTGGGCACTTGAGGAAGCTCCTGTTTGCTCAGTGGAAGTTGGGTCACTGTTCTCAATGCAAAGCACGTTTCTTCCTCTCCCAGTTCAGGTCTCACCCCTCCCTGTGCTGTCCCCTCAGATTATTTTAACATTATTCATAACACCGCATCCCCCCTCGCCCACCTCTGCTGTCTGGAACAGCCCTCTTATCTGTCAGCCACGTCAATCCTCCAACTGCTTCCAAACTTTCTTCAAAAAAACCTCTCTCCTGTCACTTCTCAGCTCTCTTGGTTTCTTTCCTCCTCTGTGATTTTTATGTGGTCATTCATCTTCATGGAAATTTCCCCCAGCAAGCTGGGTGTGTGCCACCAGTTACCTTTTTCACATGTTTTTTAGACATTTGATCCAATGAATAAAGTCGCATATAAAATAAAACTATTTTATTTATGAGCTGCAAGCACTAATTCCCAACATTTGTTCCAAGAATTCAAAGTAAAATATCTCTCTCCTGCTTTGTGTGGCTGCCACAAATGCCACTGGATAGAACATACAGCCAGTGAGGAGAGATTGCTCTTGGGTGAAAAGAAAGAGTCCATTTGGACTGATATTTTAAAACAAGACACTCTGTTTAACTCCAGGTCTGTTCAGTGGCTCAATCCACCTCAGAGTATTTGGCAAAAGGAGTCCCCTGTGCAGCCTCAGCAGTTTGGGACTGGATGTTTAAGCTGCACTTCTCTATCACAGTGAATAAGTTACTTTTGGGAGATGGAATGAGATCCTTAGAGGGCAGACTGGAGGTGATTAACAAGAACACTTTTTATGAGCTGCTTCACAGAGCCCCTGGACAAACACCTCCAGGAGTCTTCTCCAAACCAAGGGAGTTTAGATTGCTCAGTGTGGGTAGAAATGCAGCAATTTCAAGATTTCAAAAGCCTGGGAGTCCAAATTTATACTTACATTGAAATTACTGTGCAAGCCACATTACACAACGTACACGGGAACCTAATGAGAAGAGATTTCCTTGCTGCTGCTCATTCTCACAGGTAAGAAATAAATCCAAGTGAAAGCACTGCACATTAAATACAGGCTGAAGACACATTACTTGCATAAATATTTACCCTGGCTCTCTTAGGAGGCTAATCTCCTTACATAAGTGATGCAGACAGACCAGAACTTGGAGAGTAAGAACAAACACAGGCTGGCCTCTGTGAAATACCTGAAGCTGGCCTTGGGAATACCCCTCTGTGCAGTGTATGCCGTTTTGTAGGAACTGCATGAAGTCCCCTGAGCTCCAGATCAGCTTTCCAAAGTCCCAGTCTCACTGCCTGAAGTTTTACCTTCTCTGATAAGGCAGAAACTCCACGTGCAAAAGGATATTTTGGGCACCCACTTCCAGCATTATTGCAAAAGGAAATGAGCTAACACTTTCTCAGTGTTTCAAGTATTGCCCATACAGGGCATATCATCATTTGGTCAAACTCTAAAAATCTCTAAAGCTAAACCTGTGTACGTGGAAGGGGCAGATAAATCATTCTATATCAGCACTCTTCAACTCCCAAGCCCCCTGGAGAAGCATGGAAACACTTGGAGAAGCTCATCATTCAGCCATTTGCTTTCATATTCACCCCAGGTATTTGACACAAAGGCCTTACAGGCTTGGAATTCCCCTCTAAGCAGGAGCCCACCAAGCTCAGAAGGGCAGGAGGTGCCCATGAAGACACCCAGTGATGAGCAGGGGGCCCAGCAGAGCAGGCAGGGTGGGATGTCCCTGCAGGGCATCACCACAAACCCACATCAGCCTCCTGCTGCAGCCACCAGCAGCCCCTGGAGCCAAAGTCCTGTGTTGGCTGCACACTTTCATACTGGTCATGAGCTTGATGAGTGATATTTGCTGCAAAGCACCTTGTTATGTTCTAATGAGGGATGCCAGGAAAAATTAATTATAGGGAAGTATTGCTGCCTTCTAAAGTGAAAACCTGGCAAGTGTCCAGGGAGATCTGTGCAAATCATACACTTTAACCACAGGATTTCTGCAATAGTTTTCTATTAACCATCAATCACCAGCTGTAAATCCAGTCTGCCTTCATTAGAAACCAGAAACAGGAACAACTGTAGTGGTCTTTCACACTAAATGTATTACACCCTTATGCTGCAATTTACCTTTCTCTAAATAAAGCTATTTTCCCCTATGCTTAATATAAAGAATACTGCAAAGACAGCAGTACAGTTAATTATTTGCAAGGGAATGGAAAGGTGAAAGGCAAACACTATATAAACTGTTATTATTTATAGACCACAGTGCTGTGCTTCCTGCAGTGGAAAAGCAGAAGACACTGCCTCTTCCCCAGAGAGATTTCATTGTAAGTGAAGCAGAAACAATACTGAACAGTCACAAACAGTACATGGAAGAACACATTTTGAGCTGCCCTTATTTCTCCACAGTTATGTACAGTGATTATGTCGAGACTTATAACCCCTCATGCCTTGTGTCTGTGTCCAGTGTTTTAAAGTTCAGTGCCTCCTAGAAAAAGTGCATTTTAAAAGGAAGGTTTTATGCAACTCAAGAAGAGTCGCCCTGAATTTAACTTGAGGCTGTTTTTCAGGTGAAGGAGGCACTGAGCAAAGCCCAACACACAATGCAAGACCTCTTTCAAAATCCCCACTTATAAAAACAAGGAAGGTGTGCAGAAAGATGCAAGAGCATTATGAGACTACAGGATTAATGCCTTAAAAATCTGCCAAATCAGGGCAGACTTTAACAGCCATGTTCTAACCAGGGCCAGGAACATCTGTGTAGAAAAACATGCACTTTTCAGTTTCTGCAGTCCTGACTGTTCACATACAGAGCAGACAAGATAATTCAATAACTAATGCTCTGAGAGACCAGGGTTTGCTTAGGTGTCTTTGGCACTTGGGTGCCAAAATCCCAGCCAGGTTCAGTGGTTAAAACCTGGGGGGTGGCAGAGTGGAACCACAGGGATTTGTGGGGCTACTTCTCCAAGGGCACAGAGCACCTTCAAGAGCAGCTGCCCAAACAGCTGCAAGAGAAGCATCTTTACAGCACAAGCATCTCCTCTGATTTGTCTTCACTTCTGAGCAACTTCAGATGATTTACTGCACTATAAAATGCAAAAGAAGTGATCTCCCACAGCTTTGTTGCATAGTCCTGTTGAGATATAGGGTTTTTACCAAGTTTTTTTTGTATTTTTGCTGTGATTTAGGATGTGTTCAAGCCTAAGGTTAAAACCCACAGCAGTATGTGCTAATGTAGTTTCATTAGCAATCAAAGGCACTAAAAAGAGACTTAAAGACTAAAAAGAAACTTCATGAGCAATAATCCAGAAATGGTCCAGGACAAAGGACATAGTACAAGAAGTACAGTTTGCATCTGAGGTCCTTACTTACAATGACTTAGCTACCTCCTCCAAAAGCCAAGGTAATTCTGCAAATGCAAAAAGGTAAAAATAACATCCTCCTCTGAGTATCATTGCTGAGGTACTGGACTGTTGCCACTTTCTTCAGTAGCTGAAAAAGAAAGGCAGATTCACTGTCCTTTTCTCTTTTGTTGGTACAGAACATTCACATCCAAAATTACCAGAACACCTCTGGAAAATCTCCAAACCTGAGCAGCTTAAAGCAAAAAAAAATAAAAAAAACGGGCAAACCTTGTACAACATTCCCAGAACCTGGGATTCTAAAGGCTGTGTAGGGTTGCAAGGCTCTGTTGTCCAGAAGATAAATGAGATTAGCATGAGGAACAAAACAACATCAGCCTGGTGAAGCTCCATCTGCTCACCGCTGCACGGGGCACGTTTGAAGGATGACCCAATGCTTCTCCACTGAACTCAAATATCACAAGAAATGCTGCAGCTTTCCTAAGGCACAGCAGCAGGCTGCTCCTGGTGGGAAATCCTCTCCTTCCTCCCAGCACCCCAGCTCTGAGCCTGGGCTGTGTGTGCTGTGTGTAACCTCTCCTAGACCAGGGGCAGAGCGCTGCCCAGATAGACTTGGTTTATTGTTAGCCCTGATGTAAGCCCTAGGAGCTCCAGAGAAATCCCAAACCCCACTGCAGCTGATGCCTTGGAATGGCTACCTAGAACAGAGGCTAGACAGAGTTAAAGGAGGTATTTATTAAAGGACTTCCATAGGTACACCCTGGACAGTGCAAAAGCCTCACAGAGGCTCCCCCCAAGGGGTTACACACAGCACACACAGCCCAGGGTCAGAGCTGGGGTGCTGGGAGGAAGGAGAGGATGCCCCCAGGCCACCAGGAGCAGCCTGCTGCTGTGCCTTAGGAAAGCTGCAGCATTTCTTGTGATATTTAAGTTCAGTAGGGAAGCATTGGGTCATCCTTCAAACGTGCCCCATGCAGCGGTGAGCAGATGGAGCTTCACCAGGCTGATGCTGCATATCAGGGGTTAATTGTCCAATTACAGCTCCAGCTAATGAAGTCATTCACCCCCAGTGTGCTTCCCCCCATTCACTTTTGTTTGTACTTTTTGGGGCCTGAGGCTTTGGGGTGTCCTTGGGTGTCAGGCTTGGAAGGATTGTTTTGTGTGATTAAAATGGGAACGAACGAACGAACAAACAAACAAACAAACAAACTAACTAACTAACTAACTAACTAACTAACCAACTAACTAACCAACTAACTATCACTCTGTATGGAGTTGTGCACTGAAGCAGTACAGGATCTGATAAATATAACAGCCAAAATCCCAAGGCATCCCAGCCCTGCCGGTGCCCAGGGCAGCGGTGGCTCCGTGCCCCAAGGACGCTGCTGCGGTGCCAGCCCAGCTCTGCTGTGCTCTGTGATTCACAGACCTGGGCACGGCTTCAAAAGCTACAGCAGCAGTGAGTCACGACACCACTTACTCATAGCTTGCTGTAATGTTTAGGGAAGTGATCACAAGTATTTATACATCCAATATACAGAAACTGCCACCTCCTCCACACTGGGCTAAAGCTACAGCTGCTACTTGCCTCAAGCAGACAAAATATAAAAAGATTGGAAGGCTGAACAGAGGCGGAGGGAGTGACCAAAGAACACAACCAGGCTCCTGTGCATGCCTGGACCATCCTTGGTACTGCAAAGCTAGAGGGATTTAAAACAGCAAGAAAAGAGAAAAAAATAAAACCCTAAATTCTCTACTCATATTTTCAGCTCTGGGTTAACTTCTGCAGTCAGAAGGCTTTCTTAAGATTTATGAGGAATCATTTTGTACGTTGCCAGATACATCTAAAACCAGATCTTTAAAAAGAAAGAGACTGAAAATAAACATCCAGCGGGTTTTATAACCTCCCTATGTGCTACTGAATTTGAGATAAGGGCAACCCCACGGAAGCACACGGGATTGCCAGGGGAAGAGAGCTCACAGTGATGTGAGACAGAGCAAAGAGTAACTGGGTAAAGCACTTCCCCCCAGACCTGACCTATAATTCATCTCTAGTAAGTACTTTTCGTTTCTATCCTCAACACTTGCATCATGCCACTGACTTGCCTTTGTTTAACTGAATGTTTGAAGGCTGACTCTCCCCAGCTATCCCATGTTCATCTTTTCCCAAGCACAGAACAAAACCAAGCAGAACACCAACCAACCAACCAACCAACCAACCAACCAAAAATTGCTGTGCAAACAGAAATGTTGAAGTTGTTGAAGGCTGTGAGGAGCCAGCCTTTTATTCTCCTTCTCTTTCCTGTCATTCATGGTCCCACCTGTTGGTTAAACCCCACAATGGCTCCCCTCCAAAGCATCTTGTTTCCTCATCTGCATGGATTTCAGTCAAAAAGCAGACAGATAAAAATGCCACACCAAACAAATTCACCAGCCTCTTGCAGAGAGCTTTCAGCTAACCAAAGTTTAAATTAACTTTCTGAGAGGGCACAAAAGCCAGACCTCATGTAATTACATACTCATCTCTCCCTTGGGCTCAATATTTATTTATTTTAGGATGTCTAACAGCTCTCTTGGGCTTTCTCTACAGCTCTGGAAAAATGATTACTTAGTCCCTGAACCTACAAACTGTATTCTGTGCAAATTTTACATCCAGAGCTGTGCCAGGTGATTAAAAAAGGCAGAGTTTATCAAACTTTCTGAAAGCTTGATTTGCTTCATGGCTCACCTGTCTTCATAAAACCCACTGCAAGCTGAAACAATGGGTAAAATTTCCCAATCAGCACTTGGGTAAGAAAGAGAAGGTGTATGCAACCACTTAACTTTATTGATTTTTATCTCGTTTTCCTTCACAATAATTGGCAAGGGTTTTTTGGTTGTCGGTTTTTTTTTTTTTTTTTTTTTTTTGTAAAACCACCTTATGAGGTTATTAATAAAGGTTCACAGCCCTGTGTACTTTAAATCTTTTTTTAGCTCTCAAAGGGGACACAATCCACAGTCTGAGACTGAGACAATCTTTCTGGCCTTAAAAATATATTAGCTCTTATATTGATGCTTCAATTCACACACGACTCATTCCCCTGCAGCACCCAATATTTGACTCCTGTGGGCTTCAGAGCTTCCCCCATTATCAGAAGGATTTTCCAAGCTGTGGATTTTGTACCCTTAGAGGTCCATGTGCAAAAGCAGATGTTTTCCCACCAAGGTGCTGCCCTGGAGGTCCATTTGAAACACATTATAGTGAATATATGAATGCACGGAAACACAGAGCTTTGTGTTTGTTTCTTTTACAAAAATGATATTTCATAACATGCTGCCTCAACAGCTGGAAGAGGACTGGGCTCCTCCAAAGGGGATATCCCATTAAGATACATGACAAATTGAGCATTTGTGTTGATATAAGATCTGCTTTTCTCACGCTCTAGGAAAAAGTGGTGCATTATCTCTTTGTCTGGAGTCCAAGGGTAACTGAACTGAGGATTATGTGAGGCTGACAAGGACCTTTGTCCCCCTCCTTTTTCTACAGGCTGCACATGCAGTTTTTACCAGCCTTCACTGCAGACAGAGCAGCAAGCCTTGTACAAAGCCACCTTTCCTGGAGAACCACAGACACATAATTTGTTTTTCATTCAGGCAGTGGGTCTCCAGGAGGCTTCAGACTCCAGCTTCAATGTGTGCCTGCTCCAGGCAGTGTCAGTGGGAAATTCAACCATTTACCTGCAGACTCCCCTGCTGTCCTCACACCAACCAGAGGCACAGCCAGATTCTGATCATCTCGCCAGTGGAAAGTCATTTTATCTATTCATGGTCTGCACTAAGGACTAAAAAAATAAATTCCATGCTAAACCATGAAAGAGCTGATTCTCAATAATATGAATTGACACCCTCATAAGTGTTTGATGTCTGGTTTTTTACCATTGTGGTATGTTAGTTTGTGGCTCAGGTTTATCCATTCAGGCTCTTTACTGCACCCCTAACATTCTGGCCCCTCTGGCCCAGTCAGCCTCTCCTGGATCACCAGCCTGGGAACAGCTGGATTCACTCAGCAACTTTTGCTCTCTGGTGTAGGGTGACAAGGCCAGCAAGAACCGTGCTGCCAGCCTCAGAAAAACAAGTTTAAAAGCAAGCCTAAAGCTGCAGTGGAGGAGGAGGAGAGGAAGAGAGAGAGAGGAATCACATTTTTGTCTATATCACAAATTTAGTTTTATTTTGTTCTTAGCCTGGCTGAATCAATCCCTGTTCCCTGACCATCCTGTGTAAAATACAGTAAAGAGTGAAACCATATTAATGAAAATGAAGGAAAATAGGAAATGTAATTCTGCATACTGAGTTCTCAGAGCAACCTTGAGCAAATCATTCTACTTCACAGCAACTTGATTTCCCCAACCACAAAACAGAAGAGCAAATGCTGTGCTGTTACTTTATTTGAGAGGCTGTTCTGAAGTCTCTTAGGATATGCCTCACAGATGGAGAAGTTGATGAGGAGATATATATATATATATATATAAAAATGTATATATATATGCATATATGAAACATTCATATGCCCCAGCGTGCTGAGCTTCCAACATGGCAAAGCAGCAATGGCAATGAGAAAGTGGAAAATATCATTTAACTCATGATGGCAGCTTTCAGAAGTATAACAGCATGAGTTCCTTCCTTCCACAGGTGCAATTGCCTGGGTAAGTGAGGGGGGACCTCATTTTGCCAGCTATGAACAGTTCATCCTTCTAGCCTATGTTTCAGGGCCTGGACAAACAGGAGAAAATAAATTATCTTATCAAGGGAGAAGACTGCAGATATTGTTTTATGACCTGTGGGAACAGAGGTCCTAACAAGTCTGCAAAACATTGCATAAATGTCTCCAGATAAAATTGTTAGCTCTGGATGGCGCCCATCTCCTAAATGCTTAATTGTGAAATTATTTCCCAGAAGAGTTGTTTGTGTTTTGCTAAACCATTAAAGACAGGCAGCCCAGATCTGTGCAAAACCCCCAGCAAGGAAATACTTAAAGTATAGCAATGTTTTAGGCCAGCCAGAGAATTGGGACTGCTAACAGAAATCAACAAGTTCAGACTTAAAAATGAAGAAGGCAATACTTCAGCACTGTTTTATAAGGCAGGCATAAAAGAGATGATAACTATTTAAAATACTTCATAAAAGTACTGGAACTAAGCATCTCCTAGAGCAGAGCCCTGACAAATCACCCAGCCACCTACATGCATTTATGGTTGTGGCTGTCCAGGGATCACTTAGAAGTAAATTAGCAACGGAAGTCATTACCCAAGGAATAATTCCAAGAAACTGGAGTGTCAAAAGCACAAAGTGAATGAAGAAATTGAAATTGCAGGCAATGGGGCAAAATGACAGCATACCAGACAGACTATTTCCTCAATGAAAGAAATGTGAATTATGAAAAAGTCAGGCAGTCAGCATGTGTCAGAAGTGCCCTGAGGAGCCTATCCTTATTTCCTCCTTTTGGCTGCAGAAGGCCATTTAATGCTTTCCATTTAAGTGAGAAGGCACATGATGAGGTTCCTTAAAAGCCATGAACACTGAGCCTGAGGATTGCTTCTGCCAGGTGTAATTGCAGTGCCCTGGCCCCGTCAGGCTGTGGGCAGCCAGCACCCACCACGCAGAAAGCTGAGCTTCTCTGCAACAAATTTATCTGAGAGAGAGTGAAATTCAAGGAGAGCTGAAATTGAAGCAGAGCACAGAAACCACACTGCTATTTCCTGTGCCCTGCTTGACAAAATGGGACCTGATATTTGAGATGGGCAGACCCCTTCATCTCATTACCCTGTGACAGGATGAGAGAATTTGTGCAGGAAATCATGTGCTGTGTTTCTGAAGTACAGAAAAGGTGCTCGAAACTCCCAACATGTTCTTCACTGCACAGCTCTGAGGAGATAAAGTCCAAAAGGGGTTTTAAACCCTTAGATACCTGAAGCAACAGACTGGAGAGCATCGTGGGGCAAATGATCACAACATCATCACCCTCGTCCTCCTCTCTTCTTCTAATATCGGCACTTGGACTGCCAAGCCACACAGATGTTTGCTCCTCTCTTCAGCTCTCCTCCTCTCCTCATGGATGGCTGGCTCTGGAGATGCACCAAGGCCAAGTTCAGCCCAATTTTCAGGCTGCTGCCCCTGGAGCAGGGCAGGTGTGTGCTGCAGAGGCAGGCAGTGCAGGGAGCAAAGGCAGCGCTGTCAGCAGCACTGATGTGGCTCTCCCAAGACAAGAGGAATTCCTGTCCATGGCTCCATCCCATCCAGGAGAGGAGCAGCTGCCAAGTGCTGCAAACCACAAATGCTGATCAAATGGTAGAGAAATAAGGGGCCATACTGGCAGACATGTGCACCAAATTGGGACAAGTTTTTTTCTCCTGTGTCACTGAGCAGGGCAGAGGAAATGCACTCTGGATGCACACACGCACCCAAACCACAGACAGCTTGCTCTGGGGGAGCTCAGCCCTAATCACAACCAGCTCTGCTGCTGCAAGCCCCTGCTCTGTGCTTTTTAGCCTCTCACAGCACAGACCCAAAGGCACAGGCTGCCTCTTCTCCATGCAACAAGGCAGGGTTCCTGGCAGGGTGGTTTGTGAGGAGCAGCTTCCATTGGGTCAGGATTTTACACTCCTTCCCTTTCTGGCTGAGAGGAGAATGGATTGAAAGTCCTGAGGAGGGAATTTGGGGTGTCAGGGGATGAGAAAGAGACCAGCCAGTGGGCTGCAAGGTACCTGGTACTCTGGTATCTGTTGGACTGGAACTGCAAAAGCACTTGTTCCCAGCCTGTGACATTCACCTTTTCTGAAAAATCCCTACCCAGGATTTTTCTCCTGGGAGGCTGAGAAGCCTCAGAGAAAAGGAAAACAATTCTTATCTCATTTGCTTCTCCTGTGCTGTGCTCCTGTGGAATGTGTTTGGAGATTGTTCACCCACAGGTGATTGTTCCATTGCATTCTGCTGGGAGTTGTTTTCACTCTTTGGCCAGTCAGGGCCAAGCTGTGTCAGGGCTCTGGAGAGAGTCAGGAGTTTTCATTATTATCTTTTTAGCATTCTCTAAGTATCCTTGCTGTATTCTTTAGTACAGTATAGTTACTATTCTTTTAAGATAGTTTAGTATTCTTTTACTATAATGTAGTATTATAAAATAATAAATTAGCCTCTGAGAACATGGAGTTCATCATTCCTGCCTTTGTTGGGACATTCCCAGCAAATACAATAGCAGCCCAGTGGTTTAGCTTGAAGAGAAGCTTTAATGGAAGCAGTTCAGTGAACACAGGTGGCTTTGAAAATCCTACTCTTAAAAATCCTTTGTGTGTTGGCAGCTGCTCCTTGGCCAACTGAGAAGTGCTGAGGCTTCAGCCAAGCTGCTTCTCCCCATTTGTTGTGAGCACTGAGGCTCCTGGCTGGCCTGAGCCTCGCTGGCTGATGGAGGATGGAACAGCAGCATGAAGACTGAGGTTGTGCTCTGCTCAGGGCAGTCAGAACCCCCTGGCTGCATCCCTGTTGCAGAGATTTCCAGCCCCAGAACCACTAGTGCATGTCCTTTCCTCATGACTGAGCTCAATAAAGCTCAGCACCCTGACCCCTGTGTGTGACAAGTCAGATTTTCACCTTGTCAGTCCTGAAGGAAGGTCTTTCCAGACTGTGCCTGTACCAGGCAGCCCTGGTGGGCCTTAGCAAACGTTGTGAAAGGAGAGGAGCCCCGACAGATGGCTGGTTTGGGGAGCCCTGGAACCTGTGCTCTGGACATGCAGGAAGCAGCTCCAATTTGTCTTGACTTCTGGCTCCTTTGCAAAAGGCTGGTGTGTACATAAAAATGAAAAGTGAAAGCAGAGGCTGCAGTGGTGACAGACCAGCCCTGAGAGCTCTGGCAGAGGTTAGGACCTGGGACAGGTTGCATCCCAGCAGCATTTTGTAAAAGGTACTGCTGTTAACACTCAGGCTGGACAAGGTAGAGAGCTCTCCCTTATGAATTATAGATAAGCCCTCTGATGCACCAAGTGCCAGATACCCTGGTGTGTCTCTACAGGACATGAAATAAAACCACGTGGACACTGCAATCTCCAAGGAAAAAGAATGTTTTATTTCTGACTCCAACATTTATAGATTTCCCAAAGTGACAGTGGACTGGAGGGTGACAGTGCCACCTCTCCAATGACACTGGACAAACCAACAGCCCATCAAATTTCTCCTCCTCCATAAAAGAATTCAAAATAATAATTATTGAGAGAAAAGTGTGTGAGAAAGTTTGTTACAAGAATGTAAACATCAGAAGGCTTAGAAGAACAGGGTGACGCTGATGCTCAGCTAAATGCAAGGGAGGAGGGAGAAAAGCCATGCAAACAACTCATTTCCCACTCTGGTGTGAGTTTATAATGAATAACTTGCAGAGGGTGAGGGACACTCTTCCAAAAGCACCCCCATAAGGCTGCAGACAAGCAGTGAGATCTTCAAAGAGAGACCCAATCCTCTCATTCAGGCACATAATGAAGCGGACAGATTAAAACAAAACAAAGCAAACCCCATGCTGAGACCAGAGCAGCTGAGAAGGACAGCTGAGAGAGAAACGTGGCCACTTCTCCCTGCAGCCTGGGACAGCCCCTTCCTCCTGGCAGCTGCTCTGCAAAACCTGGCCAAGGAAGCAGGCAGGGAGAAGGCAGAGCATGCAAACCACCAGAAAATGTAATCTCCATCAGGGGATGACACAGGCCTCCCAAAGCATCCCCCAGCTGGTAAAAAAGATAAAGGGTTCTGTGGGATTGGGTAACTCGAGTGCTTGCATTGCTGCAAACAAACACTTGGAGCTTTTGCAGATGTCTGAAGGACTGGCAGGCAGCTGTGCAAAAGGAAGATGAGGAAATTGCCCATAAGAAAATGGTTAATTCAGACCAAAAAGGCAAGAGCAAAAGAGCTTGGCAGATCTTCTGAGGGCAAAGTTACAAACCCCCCCCTTACTGAAAGTCTGGATCTGGGAAACTCAATCTGATGGAGTTAAAAGACACTGTTTTGGCCTGTCAGAGCCCTGAACTAGCCAAGTTCAGCCCAGCTGCTGCTGTTCACAGCTACAGTGGCACCTCTGAGCACTGAACCAGAGAAACACAGCTTTCCCAGCACATCAGGGACCTCTGAGAAATGCCAGATAATCGTACACCATCAGCTAAAAAGAAAAAAAAACATTTATTTGGGAATAGTTACATATTGGAAAAACAGTGTTTTTAAAATATAAATGATGACAGTGCTGTAAGAGGTGAAGGTGAGGCATTTTTAAATAGTTTCAGAAGGTGATGGTGGCTTCCTTTGTTTGTGTGTCCTACCAGTGCTTTGCACTACCATGCCAGAGCTGGCTGCAGAAGTGAGAAAAAATTCTTAAGGAGGTATCCAGGTTTTCTCCTAGCAGTCTTAACAGCTGCTTTCCTTTTGCCAGTGCTGTGCTTGGCCCTCTTGTGCTCCTCTCCAAGATGTTCCCACTATCACACCTGGCAGTCAGGGACACTTCAGAGGCACAGAGGGCTGCACACAGGCAGCAGTGTCACTGGGGCTCACAGAGCCATGGGGTTCCTTGATTCTCCTGCTCCCACCTGGCAGCAAGGCTCCAGTGCAGGTGGCCTGTCCTGACCTGACAGGTTCCTGGGTGGATCACAGTGAGGAGCCAAAGGCTGGAGCAGGTGGAAGCACCAGGAGATGCCCAGGGATGCCCCTGCTGTGCAGGATCACACACCTCCCTCCAGGCTGGTGTTACTTGCAGAAAACAGCAGCAGCATTATTGCACAAAATAAGGCTAAAACATCACTCAGTTTGTACCAGCTGAGCCTTCTGCCTCATGGGGTGGCAGAGATGGGCTGCTCACAGAACCCTGAAGTTGCTCTCTCGTGAAGAACAACAAAAAGCTTGGGGAGTTGTTCTTCACAGCTCCTTTTCTAACATGCACTGGGACCCAGTGATGCTTCTGCTCTGCTTGACTTCTCCTCATAATTGGCTTTTGCAGCACCTCAGGTACCTGGGGACACAGGGAGGTGTTTCAGCAGAGCTCAGTTAGAGACCTGAAGCCATCACCCAGCTGTCCCTTCCAACTCCACACTCCCCGTGTCAGGCCAATATTCCTTCTTGCTGAAGAAGAGATGAACCCAGGTAACCCAATTACCAACAAAGGATCAATTAAATTACTGTAGAAAACAGAAAATCAGGACAGACAAGACCACATGGATAGTGAGTTTCTTGGAATATTAAACTCACCAGGATATCTCCCATTGCTCTGCCTTTTTCCACATGAATTTTCCAAAACAATTTTTTGAGCCTCCTGTTTCTTTACCAAGCAGCATCCTTTCCTGCTGCCCCAAAACTAAAGTCTGCCTGAGTATCTGTCACTTGAGAGCTTAGCTCAAATTGTTTTTAATAGTTTGTGGTGCTCATAACTGGTTTTAAACTGACAGGGGAAAGTGATAAAAGAGTAAGATCTGTGTTTCTGAGCTCACATCAAAGAAGAGCTTTAAAGAACCAGTAAAAAGGCTGTCAAAAAAGGAAGGCTTTACCTAGCAGCCTAACAAAACAAGCTTTAAAAAAACTCGAGAAATAGTGTCCCAAAACAAATGAACCAGAGAGGGAAAACGTTAGTTGAAAAGTAAATATTTAACAGGGCCCGTACCTGCTAAGAAAAAGACAAAAAAGCCTGAAAAAAAGCCCTGATCACAAGAGAGATGGTTTTTGCTGCAGAAAGAAAGGATGGCCATAGGATTTGGAAGTACTTACAGTTCTTTTCTGCACTACTGACTACGTTAGAGTCATCAGCCTGAGCCTGGCTCTCCATTACAGCGCACAGAGCCTCCCGATTATTCACTCCCTGACACGAATTTCTCTTCCAAGGCTTCTTTAAACTTCCCTTTGTACCCTCAGCTTTTTAGCTGCCATCACGAGCCTTCAAGGTTTAGTGCTGGGAGACAAAGCAGCGGCCTCCTGATGCCAAGATTAATGGCACTCCACAAAGAAGTGCAGACACATGAATTATCCACAGATCTTTCATTCTCCCAGAGCCTGCTGCCCAGAGCAGTTGGGAGACAGGTACACACACCCCCACCCATCCCCCAGAGATGCCCAGGGGTGAAGGACAGCAGGCAGCAGCTTTTCCTTTACTGAGAATTTCAGACTTTCTGTGCTGACAGGCACTGACCCCCAAGAGAACACTGCATTGACCTGAGGACGTGGAGAAAACTTCCAAAATTGAATGATAGAACTGGAGTTTGAATAGAGGTGTGTAATATCACATGGTGGAAAATTTAAGAGTTTAAGGGTTTAGAATACAGTAATATATATAAAGCAAGATGGAGGTTTTAGGGCCAAGGCTGCTCCTTCTTCTTCTTCTTCTCCATGGTGGTTTTGTGTAATTGGACAGAAAAGTCCATATTGCTGGTCAAGGGTGGTTGGTTATTGGGTAAAAAGTAAAAAAAAAATTAGGTGTCCTTTCTTAATTGGACTTAAAAATTGGACTGAAATTAATTCTTAATTTCTTAAGTTTATTCTTAAAAGGCCTTGTAGAGAGAGATGGAGCTCCATTTTTAGTTTGTTAGATGAAATGCTGTAGAGCTCAGAGTTTGTGAGACTGTACCATAGACAAGAACTAATAAACAGCTGAGTCTGAACAAGAAATTCTGCCTCACACATTTAATCCTGACCCTGGCAGGAAAGAAGCACAGACTCCCCAGGTGCTTCCCTCTGGATCCACGCTGCAGGGAGTGGCAGCAGCTCTCCCAGCTTCTCCTGCTCCCTGCTGAGCACTCCCAGGGCAGATGGTGCTCAGGGCTTATACCTGGAGCAGGGCTCAGCCATCTCACAAATGCCCTGTTCTGATGTGGATTTCCCCTAAATTGTCTTTGCCATTCCCTAAACAAGAGCTCAGCCTCATGGATTAGTAGCTCAGAGGGAGCCCATCAGCCAATTCCAGTAAGCACTGCTCAGCTGGGATGCAAAAAGAGCTTTTGGCAGCACCCACTGCTGCTGCCAGCCAGGATCTTCCAGGTCCTCAAGTCACTCCAAGCAGCTCAATTTCCCTTCTCAAGCTGCACCACTGCAGCTATCTGATATTGTCCCCTTACTCCAGGCAGCCCTTACAGAAAAGAAGATGCAATAATTTCCCCAAATTGTCTTTTGAATGCAACTCCTCCTTGGTATTAGGCTTATTAATAAAAGCCCTTTTACAGATTCATCCAAGTGAAGAACAGCTGTGCAAGTTCAAGGGCTTTGCTGGTTTAAAAGAGAGAAAAGTGCTATTTTATATAGGAGATGAACTTACAGAGCTTGCTGCCATGGGACTTTGTGGGGCAGGTTTAAAAAGAGATTAGATAATATTCATGGACAAAAGGTCTGTGAAGGACTGGGCAGAGATGTAGCCCTGATATCCCCTCTGGAGAAGCTGTGGGTGTTTGGGAGTACAAAGTGACAGACTTCAGAGAGGAGGCACAGCTCCCAAATGTGTCCTTGAAGCAGTGTCAGACACAGCCTGCAGGTTGAGTCATTCCTTGCCTTCCTGCAGGGCCCCCAAGCCCCTCACACACCATTCCTAGGCTGGCTGTCAGAGCAAGAACCAGCTGCCCATGGAGGCCAACCAGACACCATACATGGCACCTGCAGAGCTCAGAAGCTCTGGAGCTCTGCTTCTGCACCACCATCAGGCAAAATACACAGTCCAAAGCACAGGCTGGAGGACACTGCAGAGGAAACCTGAGAGTTGTCATCACCTTGCCCAAGTTTCTTCTGCACACAGCAAACTCCCAAGCCTTGCCTCAGCTTGGGGGTCAGCCCAGCAGTGAGCCAGGGAATCTGGCTGTGTAGAAAGGGCCACACCAGCACCTCCACATGCAGTGGGGGAGGGAAACAAATCACCCAACCCATGGCAATTTTTATGCCAACTTGATGTGTTGCATGTGTGATGAGTGCAGAAACCAACCTGGGTAATGAGAGCCAT
This sequence comes from Fringilla coelebs, assembly GCF_963513975.1. Lineage (NCBI taxonomy): Eukaryota > Metazoa > Chordata > Aves > Passeriformes > Fringillidae > Fringilla > Fringilla coelebs. Next base: position 2,280,468 of record NC_140036.1, on the reverse strand, counting down.
CTGCAGCCATTACTGCCATTTGTGTGTGTATTCATAGCAACTGCACATTAGTTAGGCATGCCATTGCACAAACATATTAACCAGCTAATTAATTAAAAGAACAGACCTTCTCTGCTTAGGAGGAGCCCATCACCCACTAATCACAAGAATCTATCTTCTCCATCTGTTAGATCATTTGCTCCCTCCCCAGGGTCACCAGGGAAGATGCAGCTGGCCTGCAGCCTCCAGAAGGCTCTGCTGGGGTGGTTGGTGAGCATTCTGTTCCCTTCCTTTGTGCTGCAAGCCTCCAAGAGCATGGCTGCTCCTGGAAACATGACCATGACACTCCCACAGTGCTTCTGGATTACCTCAGGTGACCTCTGGATGAGACACCAAGCATCCCTGCACCCCTCCCAGGGCTCATCTGCCAAGCACAGGGGGCTCCTTGCATGCCCCTAACAGGGCAGCACCCTGGCAGCCCCAGTGCACATCCCAAAAACCCCTCCTGCCAAGCTGGGCCCTTTTCTGGCTCCTGTTTCTGCAGCAAACTCCCAGAGCAACAGCAGATTATAAATACCCAGGGGATGGCTGTGCCCCAGTGCTTCCCTGACATATGGTTCTATCTTCAGTCAGAATCTGGATTTAAATTTAGGGATGGAGCAGGAGGTTAGGTTTCAAAGTTCCAAGATAAATCCCCTGGGAGGAAGCAATGAGGCCAGATTTTTGTCCCTGGTGTACAGCCTTAAAGCAGATGGGAGCAGGGAATCAGTTCTGTCAAGCAAACCACTTTTTGTGGAGCCCTGAGAGGCTGTGCCCAACTTCTCAGCTCTTGGAAGACCTGCTGGAGCTCCAGCCCCCTGCACCAGCTGCTGCTGCACCAGCCCTAACAGGGCAGTCACAATTCCTGCTGAACACCCAGACTTTGGGAAGAAAAATATGGCTCTGGTGCCTCAGGTTTTAGCTTTTCTATTTTTCAGATTCTGTGCTGCTTTAGTGTGTGGGTCTGGGCTTCACATCAGGGGATGCTGAGAGCAGGGAGACAAAACAATTCCTGCTCCAGCTGGGGACCAAGGATAAATGATCCAAATCTCAACCCCTAGAGCATAAACAACAAGGACTGAAGAGAGAAAACAAGAGAGATGGAACTGCAGGGGCTAAAGCTGGGATGGGACAATGAACTGCAAGGTGCAAATGGAGCAGAGCTGATCCCAGGGAGAGACCCCGTGCCCAGCCGTGCATTTTGGGACCATTTTGGGTTGCACTGCCCAAGGTGGATCCATTGAGGCCTCTTAATAAATCCCTACTTTATTCTTTAACTCTGCCCAGCCTCTGTTCTAGGTCAGCCTGCACAAGGCATCAGCTCCAGCTACTGCCTTAGAATTACTCCTTCTATTACCTCAGATTAACTCCTTCTATAGAATAACTCCTTCTATAACCTCAGATTAACTCCTTCTATAGAATAACTCCTTCTATAGAATAACTCCTTCTATTACCTCAGATTAACTCCTTCTATAGAATAACTCCTTCTATTACCTCAGATTAACTCCTTCTATAGAATAACTCCTTCTATTAAAGGGCAGCAGTATCTGCTTCAGGGTGTAGCAGTGCCTCCATCAGCTCCCCATCCCCTCCAAAACAAGTCTTTGTGTGCAAGGGTTAATAAGCTACAGGCCCAACAGCTTTGACCATTTTTTCATTTGTGGTGAAAAAAGGAACAAGTCAGTTTCAAATCATTGTGAAATATTTGTGAAACGAGCCAAACCCCTCCTTCCTGCACACATGAAATGCAGCGCTGAAGAAGTTACTGCAATCCAATAAAGCGTAAAATGCTTTCATCATTTGACAATATAAATGCTTACCCTACTTATAGACAAGTTCAAGACAACACCTCAGTAGATTTAACTTTGATTTTCCTAAAGCTAGAGAAAATTTTTTATCTTTATAAATTTTTTAAAAATCATTTAAAAAAATGTTTCCATTGCTGTGAGATGTGGGAGACTGGTTGCAGCTGGTGGTGCCCTGCCATGGGACCTGTGCAAATGCTGCATTTGGAGCACCCCAATTGTGTGCCAGGCTGTCTGATCACTTTTACACTTTTTGTCAGGAAGCCTTCTGGTATCTCCTGCCCAACCCTCTCTGTAGAACCTACAGCTCCAGAGATGTCCTGAGCTCTACAAAACCGGGAAAATAGCAGGGTGCAGCTCCTGCCTGCAGCTCCTCTGAACTGCTGCAAAGGATCCAGGGCAGGAGCAAGGGCTGAAACACGGGACCACAACACACTGGGATCATTTCCAGATGATTCTGCTGCAGGACCACATCACCACCACTGCACATGTTCAACACACAGGCACCTTCCTCACGCTCTTCTCCAAGCACAGACTTTTACTGCTCTGCAAAGCACCAAATTATGTGGACTGGATGCATGATTTGGTCCAGTGCCTTCTGAACTAAGGAAAAATGTCTTCCAAGAAGCTGCATTTGAAGGTGGTCTGAGCAATGCTGTCTTTCCCCCCTCCTCTGTCTGCTGCAGGAGGCACAGAGACAGGGCAGGGCTTTTGGGAGAGCCTGCACCCTTGGGTGCTCCCATCCTGCAGGAACTGCTCCTCTCCTTGTGCCATCTGACCACCCTGGCCCTGCTGAATCCAAAAGTCATCCAAACAAAACCTGTCAATCCCCTCAGTCACTGAGAAGCAGCAAACGTGCTGAGTTAAGTGCAAGGTAAGCAGTATTTTTATTTGGTTAATTAGAATTGCTCATCAAATGAAAACAAAGGAGTGATTTACTGCAGAACTGGTACAGGTAGTTGTTGCATAAGTACATTCCTGCATATTTGGCTACATTAGGAATATTTTTTAATTAACAGTTTCTCCTTGGCTAAAGCAAACCATAGAAAATAAAGAAAGAGAAGTTTCACACAAAGATACTGCCGAATCCCTCAACTGCCAGCTACTTTTTTTTCTGCAGGGAGGATTTTAAATTAAAAGCAGATTGCCTTCATTAGCGTTACCAGAAGCCATGTAGCTGCCAAAGCTGACAGAAACACAACTGTGATTTGCAGATTTGGCAAGTGCCATTTTCTCTTTCTGCAAATGTGGGTAATGTCATTTGTATTAAAGGGCTTTTGTGGGGGACACTGCAAAAAACAACTCCTTCCCCACGAGAGGAAAAATATCTACAGAGTAGCAATTTAGTCATCTGGGGCTCTCATGTTTTGTCTCCTTGTTAACTGTGTAAGAAAGTTCATTGCATTAAATGTGTGCAGGAAATGGCCAGAATGCTACAAACTGTCTTCTCCTGATGACTGAGCAGAATACAGCAGCAAGCCCAAAATAAACTTTTCAACAGTGATCTTTGACATATAGCCACACTCAAGCTTTCCATGACATGCAGCCAAACCCTCAGAAGCCATTCAGCATGGATCTCACCAAAATCCCTATTTTCTTGACTTCATTTTAGCTGATGATAGGAAAGTTACATTTCTACCAGGGCAGCTGTGTTTGCAGGCTTTATGGTCTGCTCCAGAGAGCCAGCCTTGGTGATGGGGGAAAAGCCTAGGTAGTATTTTCACTCTGGCTGCTGTGTGACTGGCTGTGAGTAGCTGCAGAGCAGAGGGGGATGCATAAAGGGACTCCCCAAGCCCTGCTCCCCTCCCTGGTGCATCAGTCTCCCCCAAATCCTGCTGAGTTAAAACCCACACAGGTGTATTTCAGTTTGGGGCTGAACTGAGCTGCTGATGTGACAGCAAAGGCACAGGGGTGACCCCTGTGTGCTCCCTGGGGTGGGAACAGACCTGGCACCAACCTGCAGCCACGGCCAACCCTGCTGCATGGGCTCACAGAACATGATCAAAATTCCATGATGAAGGAACAAGAGAAAGGGGAATGCCCTGAAAGAACCCAGATGCTCAGTGGCATGGCACTAGAGACCACAGCACCCCCGAGTGAATGAAGGATTGATTCCCCCAGCTGTAGCCAAAGTGGGAAGGTCTGAACGCAGCGCTAAACTCTGCAGGAAGTAGTCCAACACAGCATTACCAAAGTCACAAATGTAAAGTCTGTCTGCAGTAATTAGGATTGTGCTGCATATGATTTATTAGACACTGTCTTATAATCAAGACTGAAATAGCTGCCTACATTGTAGTTACCAGTTTCTTAACTGTCTAAAAATAAAGCGACAAATGTAATGCAGTGCCAGACAGGGAACCAAGAGAAATAATGTTAACCTCCATGGAGCCTGCCAATGCAACCACAGGGTGCCTGCTGGTAACCTTCAATCCAGCCTGGAGTTAAACACTCAGTGACTCTGCAATTTTGGTTTGTACCTTCAAAAGAACCAGAGAAGCCAGTTCTGTCTCTGTAGTCCGACTCTGTTTCACCACACAGGGAACAGAGTTCATTATCCATTGAACTAAACACTAAGCAACGAGTTAACAATAATTAAACTGAAAGAAACACAGATTAAAGGAATTTATTATTCCCTGATCTGCCAAGCAAATTGTTTAGATACCTGCAATCAATGAGTAATGATGAAACAGAATAAAACCCCAACAAACCAAAGAGCCAACAACAGGCTCGTAAAAATCTGTTCAGTAAGGCCCATGCATCTTCGTTAGGCTGAACAGCACAGCATTTCAATCAACAAAACCCTCCTGTCTTTATGCATCATGAGATCAGAGGCAGAATGTGGCCCAAAATGATGCTGTTACTGTTTATTATTCATGTATCACAGGACTGATGAAGATTTATGGTCCCGTTGTGCTAAGTACTGTATGGCGAAATTCAGAGAAGCGGCGAGAATCTGTACTCCAAGACTTGATAATTCAAAGACAAATTACAAAAACAAGGTATTGTAATTTAAAGACACTAATGAACAGATGGGGATTGGAGATACAGACAGATTAAGCAACTTGCCCAAGGTCATGCCAGACACATGTGCCAGAGCAGAAAATTTAACTGATCTCTGGAGTACCAGCACAAGTTTTTACTCATGTAGGAGAATGCTGGTGCTTCTCTTTGATTTCACTAGATGTCATATTTCATAAGCTAATAAATAAGTTGAAAATTTGCTAATGCTACATGGCAGTACTGGAAGGATTTTCTTTCATCCCTCCCTCCTCAGAAGACCATCGTTAACAAAAGGCCTCTGCCTACCCCTGATCTGGCACAATTAGAGCATTTGCACAGAATCACAGAATCATTGAAGCCTACAGGTCTTCTGCAGCTATCTAGTCCAACCACATTCAAAGCAGGACAAAATAGAGCAGATGCTCCAGGGCCTGGGCCACATGAACTCTCTGAGTATCCTCAAGGATGGAGATGGAAAACACCTTCTCTGTGTTCAATCACTCAGGGTGAAAAAGTCTTTCTACACATGAAACAAGAATTTCCCCAGTTCCAGCTGTGTCCACCACCTCCCATCCTGCTGCCAGGCACCAAGTCCAGCTCTGTCTCCTCTGTTCCCATATTGAGTAGCTGCAGGCAGCAATGGGATCTCCTGTAGCCCTCTTCCTTCTGGACTTCCCTTGCTGAACCTCCCCAGCATTCAGAGCTGCCCCCTGGACACACTCCAGCCCCCCCAGCAGCTCGGTGGCAGTGCCAGAGCAGCTCCACTGTAGCCCTGCCTCTCCTGGACAGGTACCCTGAAATGGGCATCGTGCTCCAGATGCAGCCCCAAAGCCACCAAACACAGGCTGCAAAGGCACTTCACACCATTTGAAAATAAAATATGCAAATACTTAATTTTCTTTTATCAGTTATTGTATTTTTATGCATGCCACACTACACAAAGCCTGCAGCCTCCAGTTTACAGAACAACACAGGAACATTATTTTTGCACACCACCACACCACTTGTGTGCAAAAATGTGTTGTTCCAGGGGTCTCAGCATGTGCAGACACACCAGGCTCCCAGAGCAACCACTGCTCCCCTAAAGAACCCTGCAAAGGGACATGTCACAAGTCTTTTTCTGTAGCTGGCAAAAAGGATAGCCAGGTCAGCCAGAGTGATGTAAAGTGCTCAAAATATATCAGAGACAGCAGGATAACACAAGACACCACGCTGCTGGACACACATACATCAGCAGCTACATTTAGGAATTTCAGTCCTAAAACCTGTCACACAGTGTTTTGCTAGCAGTGAAAAATATTTAATTTACGACTGTGACAGGAGATGTCTTCAGTGCAACACAAACAGTAGCAGCAGTGTTACTAATTAAACCAAAACTCAAACTCCCAGACAGCTGATCCAGGATAGTGGGAGAAGTGATACTGCATTTCAACACAGTGCCTTTCTCCCTTGGTTTACAAGTGAAATGTGCCCCCTCTCAAAAGGTGTTTGCTCTCTCTTTATTTTAAGAATAAAGTCATAGCTTAAGCTTTGCTGATTTATACTTGCTGGCACCTGTGAAGATTCACAAAAAAAAAAAAAATTCATTTTAATTAGTTCTGCAGAAGTGCTATCAACATTTGGATCAGGTTTTCCCTGGATGCCCCAAGGAGCAGCACAGTCAGTGCCCTTGGTCATCCTGCCACAAAAGGCTTGGCACAGGGACATTTGGGGCTTCAGTGACCCCACAGGACACCTGGATATGGCAAAACAATTGTGCCCCAGCTGCTGTCCAGATGGGACAAAGCAGCTGGGTGGCAGAGGCAAGCTCTGGATGCCAATGGCACTTTTATACCAACTGTGACAGCAGAGCAATGCATCCCAGCTTTGGGATTCTTCCACATTTAAAGCCACACCAAGCAAAAATACGTGCTACATCCAAACCCAGGGATCACATCGTGCTCCAGAGAGGACTTTGCCTGCTGAGAGGTGTCTGTGGGCACTGGGCATGTTCCAGGTAACACTCACCCCTCACAAGCTCAGCATGCAGCCACCACACACCTGCAACAGTTTGTGTTGGGGGCACAGAACAGACCTGCCACGAGTCACAGAATCGCTTAGGCTGGAAAGGACCTCTAAGACCACCGAGCCCAGCCTCTAACCCAGCACTGCCAAGCCCATCCCTTGCAAAAGGCAAACTGGAACACTGCTCTGCCCTCCCCAGGCTCTTCCCAAGGTCTCCTGCACCCCAATCCCCCAAGACACAAGCAGCTGGGGCACTGCCACCAGGCAGGATGGGGCACAGGCTGGGGGAGCCTGCAGCTGAGCCCAAGGGAATTCTACCCCTGGGTTCCCACTATTGTGCAGCCCTTCCTCAAATGCACAGCAGATGAGTCCCTTAGCTACACTCTGGCCTTGAGAGCCTCTCTAATAAAAATACCAGCCTCCTCCTCCTCCCTCATGGTGGAAGCCTCTCTGAGACCTCCCGCAAATCCAAGAGGATAGAGAGAGAGGGGCTCTCTGGAAGGGGTTGTTTGGTATTCTGTCACAAAGCCAAACAGATGTTTGTAAAAATCCAAACTGGTTCTACAACTGTTTTAAACTCACACAGCTGTGCACAGCGAGCAACTGCACCGGGGGAGAAGACCACTGCTCTCACACCGAGGGACTGGAGTTTAATAAACCAAACTTCCCGTGCCTTACTCCAGCTCCCTCCTTCCAATTTAGCGTTTATGGCAGAGGAAACTGCTGAAACAAGAAAAGTGAAGTGGCTTTTCCAGCTCCATGGTGAAAATTTGCATCCAGATGGGGACTAGGAGCAGACCTCCCTGGTGGCAGATGCAGGCAGTGAGTGCAGCACCCGATTTGCACCAGGCAGCTTACCTGGGGAGGGACAGCCAGGCTGGGACAGGAGCCTGCTGGGCTGGGCACCCACCTCAGAATAATTATACCATGGAATCACTGCAAGCCTCAGTGCAGCAACAGGAACCCAGAGCAGAACAGACTGAAGAAGCCTCTTTGTATCAGTATTTTAAAAAATGTAAAGTTGATGTTAATTTCTGACAGTGCTTTTATTATGATTTATTTATGGATGAAAATTACTGTCGCTCTGATTTTTTAAGTTTTTCTAAGCTTTCTGATATTTACGTTCTTGTAATGAACTTTCTCACACACTTTATGTAAATAACGTATTGTTTGGCATTCTTTTATGGAGGAGGAGAAATTTGATGGACTGTTGGTCATTGGAGAGGTGGCACTGTCACCCTCCAATCCACTGTCACTTTGGGAAATCTATAAATGTTGGAGTCAGAAATGAAAAGTGCCTTTATTACCGTGAGAGAGCTGTGTGTCCACGTCATCTTATTTTGTGTCCTATAGGGAGAAATTACAGCTATGAATTTCTAAAAGACTCATATTTTAGAAATATAGAAATAGGAAATATGCCTGTCCAAATTAATTATACAGGACAGTTTTACAATCCTATAAAATACTAACTTTTTGCAAGCCAAAACTATTTGTCATAGAATATTTGCATTTTAGTAATGTAAAAGATTGACTGTCTACATAAGTACTACCATGCTGCTCCCCAAAAACCACAGCAAAACTTCTGTTGTTGTTTTCTTCTCTTTTTCATACTTCAGAAGAATGCATGGCAATTGAAAAACTGGTTTTACTTATGTTGCTAGCACAGGAGCCTGTAACAGCTGGGTAATTCCATATTTCTGATTCATGCTGCAATATACAGAGAGGCACATAAAATCAAATTAGTTTTATAATTTCTATACAGGCAACACAGTTGTGATGAGTGTATTTTTTAAAACTCAGAAGCTAGAGCACTGGGAAAAACTGTCACAACGCTCTGCTTATTTCAACTTCAAGAAAGAAAAGCTTTCCATATCTGAAGAATTCCAAGCAAAACAGGAACACATTAGCAGGCTGAAGTGACTGACCAAGCTCACAGCCCTGTCACGTTCAGACAAGAATTTTAAGTGCCTGCAGTCTAAAGCTTCATTATTTTTTGCAGAACAATCTGGCAACGGAGGTAACCTGATTCCCTGGGAATCAAATGTTACTTAAAGACAGGTTTCACCTGTCAGGGATAAAACATATTCTGAGCAACAGAGTGTCAGGGTATACAGACCTCAGAGGAGAGGGTGGCCTGTCCCTCATGGCTAAAAGAGAATTGAGGGAATTTTCTGCTTTCATTGAGTTTTGAATTTTATCTATTTTTTGTAACTTTGAGGGGAAATATTCTAACACAATGGCAGCTACAGCAGCGTTGTGCAAAGACACTACAAAAAAAGGTGGAATAACAAACAAACAAACTACAGAACATTTCAGGCAACTGCTCTGATGATTCCTGCAAGTTTTAGGATCTTCCTTCCCTGGGTCTCTCCCCATGGGGCAGAGTTATCCTTACAGCCATCAGTAAGACAGACAGCAGAAGAGAAGTGTCAGTTTTTCCCAGGTGAATTTAAAGAGGAAGGGATTGTTATGGACTTGCTCCACCCATGCAGGTGCCCACTCAGCCTCTCCTTCCTTCTCACAGCCGTGCCTGGGAGTCAGTATTTGGAGGAAAACTGAAAAAGAAGGCCCAACTCTTGCTTAACTTACAGAGGTAGAAAGGAGGGATTTAGGATTTTCAGAGAGACTCAATCCATGCAGCAGCTCAGGGGGCAGGTGAAAGCTGAGGAGAGCACTTGGTGGTGACTTTCCTGCCCCCCAAGCAGAAGCAGCACGTCCAGCCCCTGTCTGAATTCACCTGCAGAGGAGAAGTCAAGGAGGTGACTCCAGGTTTGCTCTGTGCCCTCTGCAGGGCAGGACATTGCAGGGACAGGAGAGGCCCTTCTGCCCAGCCCTGCTGCTGTGGAGCTGGACATGCTTCCATCAGGGGACACCCCCCAGTGCAGGACAGGACAGGACACCCTGTCCTGCTGAAGGTGCTTTTCTTAGGGCTTCCCTGAGCAGGAGCAACACCAGCACTCATCACCTGGGGAGCTGCTTGGGGGAAGGCACAGAAGTTGGGCAGAACCAGCAGAGCCAGCTGTGAGCCAGAGCAGCCTGCTGTTTTGACAATATCCCCTCCCTGGGGCTGCCTGCCTGCTGCATGTACACAGCAGCATCCCATGGGGCAGAGAAAGAAAGCCAATATACAGAAACATGCAGCGTTCAGCAGGGACCTGGGCAGCAAACAGAAATTAAAGCTGATCTCCCCAAGGAAGCCTGTGCATTTCCACAGAATTGAGATGTCTGTTTCCCTGGTCTTCCCCTGAAATTCTCAGTTGAATGCTGGAAGCAAATACAAAATTTCTCCTTGTGCCAGTGACACCTGTCAGTCACTCCCCCAACCAGGCTGCTCCTGACATCCACAGCCCCACAGGACAAGGGGAGGAACACAGAGCTGCTGCCAGAGAGCAGAACTGCAGCCTGGCCCAGCCACACAGCGCTGAGACCGCTGCAGACAGCAGGGCCAGGATACTGCTCAGACCAAGAGCTCTCTGAGGCTGGAGCCATCCTTTCATCCCTCCTTCCCCTGCCATACTGTGCCTAATGTAATTTGATGCTACAATAAAAATAGATGATCCTCAACCCCCCTGCCCAGCCCAGTGGGCACTGGTGGGTTGGGCACAGAGCCTGTGCTCAGCTGCTGCTCATGGGCAGGTGCTCCAGGGACTCTGGTTCTGCTTCCAGTTATCGTTGTTGTGACCTACAAGGGAAAACCTCTGGCTTTAAATACACATTTTTGATAATGAAGTTACCAGCTCCCACCCTGCCTTTGGCTAAGTCAAAGCACACTTAATAATTGAAATCACCCAGAGGAATACATCTATCTGGTCCCCTCCACGTGAGACAACGGTACTGAAAGCAATAGAACATCAAACCAACTGTTTTATAATCGCTGCCAAAAGCCACACATCTCCTATCAAGCCCATGCAGAGAACCCAGACACTGACTGACACGTGTTCTTAAATAAAACAGGGCACTTGCAGGGCAGGAACAGGAAAAGGAGAGATGAGGTGAGCTCTGCAGCTTCACACAGGGGTGCTGGTGGGTGTCTCCAGCGATACATCCGTGCAAATTTTCTGGAAAAAGAAATAGCAGGCTTTTGCTTCACCAACAAAAGGAGCTGTTGAAATAGAGGGTTTTTTTCAGACACAGCTGATAAGGATAATTACGTGGTGGAGAGCTTAGTCATCCATCTCACAGCGACAGAAGAGCAGATTCCCTTAAAAATAGCGCCAGCAGCACCCAGCACGCTCGGGTGCCGGCAGGAGCATCGCGGGCCGGGAATGCCGCTAGAGGGCAGCGATCCGTGCGGGGGATCCCAGCGTGCAGCGATCCCAGTGTAATGTACAGCGATCCCAATGCACAGCGCTCCGTGCGGGGATCCCAGCGTGCAGCGATCCCAACGTACAGCGATCCCAACGTACAGCGATCCCATTGTAATGTACAGCGCTCTGTGCGGGGATCCCAGCGTGCAGCGATCCCAGCATGCAGCGATCCCAGTGTGCAGCGATCCCAGCGTGCAGCGATCCCAATATAATGCACAGCGATCCCAGTGTACAGCGATCCCAGTGTACAGCGCTCTGTGCGGGGATCCCAGTGTGCAGTGATCCCAATGCACAGCGATCCCAGTGTAATGTACAGCGATCCCAGTCTGCAGCAATCCCAGCGTGCAGCGATCCCAGTGTAATGTACAGTGATCCCAGTGTACAGCGATCCCAACGTACAGCGATCCCAATGTAATGTACAGTGCTCTGTGCAGCGATCCCAGCGTGCAGTGATCCCAATGCACAGCGATCCCAGTGTAATGTACAGCGCTGTGTGCAGGGATCCCAGTGTGCAGCGATCCCAAAGCACAGCACTCTGAGCGGGGATAGATCCCAATGCACAGCGATCCCAATGTACAGCGCTCTGTGCAGCGATCCCAATGTACAGCAGTCTGTGCAGGGATAGATCCCAATGTGCAGTGATCCCAAAGCACAGCGCTCTGAGCGGGGATGGATCCCAATGGACAGCCATCCCAAAGCACAGTGCTCTGAGCGGGGATGGATCCCAATGTACAGCACAAGGATACCAATGCACAGTGCTCTGAGCGGGGATGGATCCCAATGCACGGATCCCAATGCACAGCGCTCTGAGCAGGGATGGATCCCAATGCACAGCGATCCCAATGTACAGTGCTCTGAGCAGAGATGGATCCCAATGTACAGCGATCCCAAAGCACAGCGCTCCGTGCAGGGATAGATACCAATGTACAGCGATCCCAAAGCACAGCACTCTGAGCGGGGATGGATCCCAATGTACAGCACAGGGATCCCAAAGCACAGCGCTCTGAGCAGGGATGGATCCCAGTGTACAGTGCAGGGATCAGGGATCCCAATGTACAGCGCTCTGTGCAGGGATAGACCCCAATGCACAGTGATCCCAATGTACAGTGCAGCAATCCCAATGCACAGCACTCTGTGCAGCAAGCCCAATGCACAGTGCTCTGAGCAGGGATGGATCCCAATGTACAGGATCCCAAAGCACAGAGCTCTGAGTGGGGATGGATCCCAATGCACAGCGATCCCAAAGCACAGAGCTCTGAGTGGGGATGGATCCCAATGCACAGCGATCCCAAAGCACAGAGCTCTGAGCAGGGATAGATCCCAATGTTCAGCGCAGGGACCCCAATGCACAGCGCTCTGAGCGGGGATGGATCCCAATGCACGGATCCCAGCCCGGAACGCTCCGGGCGCGCACCCGAGCAGCACCGGCATGGGGCACGCACAGCGTCTGGCACCGCTCACCGCCTCCCCAGACAGTCCCACCAAAACACCTGCCAGACAGAGGAGAAGGCACAATTCTACCTCATCAGAAATAGCACTCTAAAGCCAGCAGGCTAAAAGGCCGTTCTGATCTGCCCCAAAGGAATTCAGCTTATTCACCACGGGATGCTGTTGTATCTGGGAGTTCTCTGTGGAGCTGATCCTGAGAAATCCCTCTGCCCGAGGAAATACAACCCAAATGGAATGACCACCTCAAAAAGCACTGGAGTGCCCCTTTTAGTTCTGGGTACAGCTCTTTCCTTGGGAAAAGAGGAGGCCCAGATTTTATGTTTCAAACCAGGGATGTAGGCCTGTCCCACTTTGGAACAGCCAGCAGCTGGAATATCCTCCAAGAGATGAGGTTCCATTATCCCGTTCCTGATCAAGTCCCAGCTGGTTGCCAGACCTGCTCTCTACTTAGATAAAACCTCTCTAAAGGGCTCAAACATGTACACTTGACAATGTTTTCATCATAAAACCTAATTACACAGCCTAAAAGGACTAAAAGGTTAAAACAATTGTTCTGACTCCTTTCAGCTGAGGAGCCAGGGAAGGATCTGTGTGAGATGTGTGACTGGATGGGCAGCCTCGAAAAGTCCAGCTGGCTTTTTTCTGTACCCTCCTCTTCTCTGGCTGCCCTGCACCCACTGCCCATGTCAACAAGATCAACCTAACAACAAGCCATGTCTAGTGGCTAGATGACTACTCTCGGGAAGAAACAAACCAAAGCGGAAGTCCAAACCAAACAGAGAACAAGGGCCAAGCACATTCACATCAAATCACAACCCTCAGGCCTTCTCTAGTCCGTGAGGGAACTACCTCTGCTTGAGAAACTATGGAGCACTCACCCACCCAACATCAGTAACCCCAAGACACTCCCATAAGTCAGAGAAAGCTGGATATCCCCCCCACAGGGCAATATTTTGTGGGTGGTGTAGGCACACTCTCTTCTATCAGAGCCTGAGGTAACCAGTCCCTAACACAGGCACTAAGAAGCACCCCTAGAGCAGGGGACCCACAGTGGGGTGATGGGAATGTGAGACAGTAGGAACAGTTGCTACCTTCAGAAAACTTGAGAGGAAACAGAAAAACTGCAAGTTCTCAAACTGGTTTCCCTTATTTTGTAGCAATCAGAGAAAGGGGGTGTGGGTCATCCACAAGGAGAGTGGGAACACTCTCCAACACGCAGGAAAGCTGTGATCCAGCTAGCAGTACATCTCATGGGAGCAAGTGGTGCAACTTTCCCAAACTCAAGGAGTAGGGGGCTTTCCCCCAGCATTATTAACGTTCTGGTAGGCAGATCTTCACCCAGACTCTGGGTGCATGCTGTCTGTCAGGACTGCTAACACGAGCAGACGCTGCTTTCATGTTTGGGAATTTTGCCATTGACTTCAAAGTACTGAGATATAACACCTTGTGTATTCCCTAAACACACTTAATAACAGCACCTGACACATTTAAAGTGCTTAGACATGTTAAAGGCATTGTACAACATTAGCAAAAAACCAGGAAACCCTGTCTAGGTGGTTCATGAGAAATCTGGTAAGCCAAGAGTCTATCCCTGCATCAGATGCTTATCTATTAGCCAGCTAATAACTGTGTGACTCTTCTGCAACTGATCCGTGCAGCCACAAGCAGGGACTACCTTCTGGTGAGCTGTGGAGACACTAGATTATTCATAATCCCCTTAAATCATAACTAAGAATACAGATTAGAAGGTGTAAAGCGTGCAGTAAGTGTTCTAAACCCAACACAAACACGGCCAATCTCAGTCTGAGTCAGAGCCTGCCTGCTGGGAGCTCGCTGAACTCCTTCTGCAGGGCAGCTCTGGGGGTGCAGGGTGGGGTTTGGCTCCCGGGGCTGGGCTGCTGTGACACCAACACACACCAAGCAGTGCCTGGAGCCAGGTACAGGCAGACAGGAGCAAGGTCAGCCGAGCACAGCAGCACCACTTTGGGGACAAGGACACGGGGCTAAGAAATTAATGTTCCCCTTTGCTTCAGGGCAAGCAATGGAGGGAAGGAACAGCGAGGAGAGGGACAAAGGAAAGGGCTTTTGTCTCTAGATAGCTCAGAAATAAAATAACATGGTTCATGGGGTAGCTCTTAAAACGTGGAGAAGGCACCAATGGGAAACTTCAGCACAGGTCCAACTGCAGACAACACTGAACCCACTTCATCAACATCTCTGAACTTTGCCAAAAGTTGCCCAATCACAGAACCACCAAAGTTGGAAGACCCCTTCAATATAATTTCATCCAGTCATCAACCCAGCACCACCAAAACAACCCCTCATCCACAGCTCTGAGTGACTCCACCACCTCATCCTAATGCACGGCTACTCTTTCTGTGAACATTTTCCAGTATCTGATCCAAGCTTGCCCTGGCACAACCAAGACCCTTTCTTCTCCTTTCACTTGAGACAAGGCACAAGACACCTGCCCCTCCTCAGCTGTGTGCCCAGGGATGCATTCACAGGTGTCAGTGGTGCCACCTGACAAGGCTCCATGCAGGTGAAACCCCCATGGTCAGCAAACTGAACTGCTGCCACTGAAACCAGCCTGAAGCAACGAGCAAATGTGGAATTATAAACTGCATGATCCTGTGCTTGGTACATGTGGGGATACTGCAGGGAGACTCTTGAGACTCCTCTTCTTGGAGACAGCAAAACTGGCACCAACCTTTGCACTAACCTGCACAGCTGCTAAGAAGCACAGAGGGTACACAACACCGTGCTTTGTCAGGAGTTTATAAGGTTATATCTATGCTCACTGATGTTTTAACTGCACTGGGCAAGTAATACAGCGACACAGAAGTGCATTCCTGACCGTGCATGGGTCAGCAGGTAATTACCAATGAAAATCACCAACTCTGGCAGTCGTTTTATACACCGGGCTAATGGCAGCAGCAGGTTTATGTGTGGGACCTTCTTCCTCCAAGCACTTCTTCGTATTACTTTCCATGCAGTGCTCCTCAAATTTATCCACAGTTTCCCTGTCTACAGAACAGCCAGAGGTACCCGGTTTGATACTCCAGTTTTAACCACTGTGGCTTGAGGGGTATGCTCGTACCAACAAACAGCAGGAACGAGAACTGCTGGATCCTGGAAATCTGTGTCCTGACACTCCTGGAACCTCAGCAGTTTGCAGGTACAAGGTGTTTAACTGGCTGCTGACCTGCCAGACGCGCTCCTTGTGAGCGCAGCTGCTGCCAGCCTCGGTGGCTGCCCGTAGTACTATCCCCGTGTGCGAGCTGCAGCCACCTCCAGCAGTGTTTGTAAACATTCAGCCTTCCAAGAACTTCCCACTTGAAACACGACGGCTAATGTATTCACATCTGCAATAATTAGATGCAAACTCATAAAAAGCCTCTTTCTTGCTCAGCTGAAGTGCTATTCCATTAATAGTGATGTTCAAACGATTCTGAAACTCCCCACTGTTTAACTTTGAGGACTGCTCGTTGTACTTTGGAAATTTACTCTCAGTTGTAAGCTGACAAAGAAGGTATTAATTTATTCACATTTATGAGGCACGTCTATAGTTCAGCCTTCTCCATTCATTGGTCAGACAACAAATTGGTTTCTCTGAAAAATTACCTGATGAAATATTCAGCATAAGGCATTGTGTAGCTTAGACGTGCAGTACAAACTGCAGTTTTACTGGGGTGTCCCTGTGGGTTGGCTGTGGCACGTACGCCTGCATGTTTTATGCTTTGTCTGAAGAAGGAAGCTCCCCACAAGTGAGGAGAAAGCTCTTGGATATGGGTCACAAGTTGGTGTATCAAAACTTTGATGAGAATTTAAAAAAACCCTACAATGCATCAGCATATTTTCCCCAAGCCTTCAGAGAAAAAAACCAAAACCAAATCCAAACCCAACACAAACCAGACCTTTAACGTTCTTTACTATTTCAGTTGTTTCTACAAAGAGGAGGAAATCAACCAAGATTCATCCGAAGCCGGAATAAAGGCAAGAGGACACACTCTAATGTAGGTTACACAGGTTTCCTCTGCACTTCACGTTTGACACAGTCATTTTACTCCTGCTTCATTTTTAGTAAGTGGCAAATACCATTTACGCGTTTGCTTCCCACCCAGAAGAAGATTTAAATAAATCAATTCCTCTCTCACAACCTCGTGGCATTTTCCAGCTCAGACACCAAAACCCATTACACTCCGATTATTCTGATTTCCCAATCAAAACCCTGAAACCCGTTTCGCTTGTACTCAGAACAGAAGCAACGAGACAATGAGAAAAAAAGAAAGAACCACCGCTGAACACTTGGCGCGACCACCCCCCTCTCACAGTTCCGTTCGCATCGCCGCCGCCGGGGAGAGACCCTTTGAGCCCGGGCAGGGCTCCCGGCGGTGCCGGGAGGAACGGGAGGAGCCCTCCCGGCTCTCGGGGAACCCTCTCCGCTCCGACTTCTCGCCGCCCACGACCCGAGACAAACTCCAGCGTGGGGCGGCGAGCGCTCGCCCGCCCCGCGGCTCCCGAGCCGTGCCCGGGCATCCCCCGGCGGGCAGCGGCCCCGGGGCTGCCCCGGCCGGGCTCCGCGCCCTCGGCCCCCGCGGGACTCACCGGAGATCTCGGCCTGGGGCACGCCGCTGAGGCTGAAGCCCTTGGCTCCATACAGCTGCCGGACCTCGGCGCAGCTCCTCGCCTTGCTGCCGCTGTCACCGCGAGCCGGGGCGGAGGCGACACACAGCAGCCAAAATCCCCACGGGAAGACACGCATCCTTCTCCGCTGGCCCCGCCACCTGCCGTGCGAAGGGCAAAGCCAAGGTCCCGCGGCGCGGGGGCGGCCGGGGGGGCGCGGGGTGCGGCCCCTCCGCGGGCAGCCCCGGCGGGACGGGCGGGCGAGGGCGGCGGGCGGGCGAGCCCCGGCTGCCCGCGGCGTGCGGGGAGAAGGCGCCGGCGAGTTCAGCCCCGGACGCCGCCGCGGCTCGGCCGAGGGAGGGGGCAGAGATCCAAGTTCGGCCGCGCCGCTTCAAAGCCCCGGAGCGAGAGCGCGCTGAGGGCTTTTGTTCTTAGCGCGGCTGCATCCCCGGGCAGTCCCGCCGCGATGCTGCCGGCTGCGGCGCCGCCGGGCCGGGCGGAGCGCGGCGGGGCGGGGCGCGGGGCGGGCTGCGGGGCTGCTCCCGCGGCGGGGCCGGGCCGGGCTGGGCTGGGCTGGGCTGTGCCGGCACCGCTCCACCTGCGCGCCGAGCGGCGGCGGGGCGGCTCCGGGCGGGCAGGGCTTCCCCCGCCGGACGTGGCATCACGCGGCCCGCGCCAATCCCGCGCGGGGCGCAGCCCCCGCCCCGCCCCGCGCCCCCGCCGCGGGCGCTGCGCAGCGCCCGGAGCCGCCGGAGCGCGGCCGGAGCATCCCCGAGCATCCCCGGCGGGCGGGGCGCGCACGGCGCTCGGGGCCGCACGCCGTCCTTCGGCAAGGACAGCGCGCACGGAACCCTTCGTTCTTTGTCTGCGGCGTGGCCCCGGCGCTTAACCTGGGGAGCCGGAGTTCCCCCAGCGGACGGGAAAACGGCCGCGCAGGGGACTTAAATCGTTGCACACTTGGACCGGCGAGGAGAAAGCAGTTCAGCTGAGAGCCGGAGAGTCCCAGCAAGGTCCGGGAAAGTGCCCCTTTAAGAGCAGATGTGGGAAGAGAGGCAATTCTCTACGACAGATTCTCAGCTTTGGAGTTTACTTCATACAGCAGCCTGCCAGCTCCTGAACCTACAGCTCTGCCAGCCGCGTTTTGAGCTGCTTCCCACAGAACTGAGGCGTATGTGATCACCTGTGTGTCAAGGCAATGCCCGTGTGCTTCCCGAAATGAACTTGCAGGCTTTTGGCCAGCGTCTAACTTGTTTCCCGACGGACAGAAGACCCAGCGATCGCTCCTGAGCCTTTGGAGAGCAGTTATTCTCTGTGCAAAAAGGGGAGGGAGTCTGCCCTGCCTCAGCTGGAGCACTTGTGTGGGCTTAAACCTTAGGAGATAGCAGAAACCCCACATAAACACCATCACTCTGCCCCCAAAATATAGCAAAATTTATCAGAGATTGTAGCTTCTGGACTAGTCAGTCACCCAGATGTGCAAAACTACATTGGAAACTGGCGTTGTTCATCATTCATTGCTTCAGAACTGCTTGTTCTCCTGAGGGATGGGAGAAGTGACTGCAAAGTAGGAGCCATGGGCAGTGGAAGGGTGGCAGTAGGAAAAAGTTGTTGCTTTCCCATGAAATCACCTAATGAATTCCTCTTAAATCTTCCTAATTAGATTCATCTATGAGATACGACAAAGCAGACAGAGAGGAGAGGGAAATTCCCTGCAAAGACAGGGAGAATTTTGTAACGAAGATCATGACTGAGGTGACACATCATTACCACCAAACGTTAATAGCTTTGAGTCAGATACACCCATACAGCCCAAATCTTAATTCTCTCACAGATGACACTCAGCCTTTTGGCCTCTTGCATCATCTCTCAGTGATGCACAGTTTAGAAACCCAAGGCTTACAGAGTCCCAAAATACACCTCAGCTTGGAGCTTGCTTTGGGAGCTTTCTGGAATGTGGAAATACTGTTGTTCCTGGAAATATGTGGGGAAAAAACTGCCATGGATGAAGCGTGACTTACCCTGTTTTTAAATGAAAACTGTTTTGTAAATGCAAAAGTACTGCACACTTAAGAGGTTACCAAGTAGGTTATGTGGTACAAGGTTATTTCATCCCATACTCCTGGGGATTTATGTTAATTTATAGCCATAGACCTTTCCTCTCCCCAGGCTTTGAACATCTCACTTGAAGACCTGTGTCAGAGGTCTCATCTAGGTAATCTGAGTACAGCAACAGCAGGAAACAAGCAGCAGAGGAATCTGTGCCTACATTGCCTGACACCAGGGTCTTGTTCCTCCACTTGGAAAACCAGAGTGAAAATCAAATACTTGCAGGCACACGGGTAACAACAGCCTCACTTGAGTCTGTTGAGGGGAATGAACTCCAGGAATGCAAACTCCAAAGAGACAAAGTACTTGATAGAGAAGAAAGGCAGAGTCATAAACCTTTTATCTGGTCTGGCTGCACAGAATGACTTGGGGTGGGTGACACAGGAGACCAAAATAGTACCCCATTTCCTCTTTTCCTTCTCAAAGCCCGGGGTTGGATACTTGTTGCCATTGTACACGGAGTGCTTGCTTTCACTCTGCCTGTAGTGACTTTGGGAAAGCTCTCTGTGAGCTGTGGCTGCACCCCAAGGCTGCAGCACAAAGCTCTGTGCACTCACACAGCTGCTGGCAGGGGAAGAATTGGGACTGCAACCCTTGGGTTCTGCCCTTGGAGCCATCCCCTGAGCCATCCCCTGAGCTAGAGATCATTTCACAGGCCAGAGTATTTCCTTTCTCCCTCCCTTCCCCCTCTGGGTGGTGGTGCCTGGGCAGGGGCCGGGGTCACGTCGCTGCTGCTGCTGGAATCCTGGGATGCTCACTGCTGGAATCCTGGGATGCTCACTGCTGGAATCCTGGGATGCTCGCTGCTGGAATCCTGGGATGCTCGCTGCTGGAATCCTGGGATGCTCACTGCTGTTCCTGCTGAGACACCAGCCCCAGCACAGCCACACTGCCAGCTGACAGGCTCTTCTCAGAGCCACAGCTGAGCTACCAGCTCTGCTGCAAACCTCAGTCATCAAGTGACCACCAGCAAGTCATTTAACTCTCAACAGGGCTAAGAGTGTTTCTTATCTAACCACCTGCCTCGGGGATGCTCACATACTGTCATAATGAGAAGCTTGATAAGTAGACAAATTTAAAATGAACCCAAGCTGATACAACAGAGAAGATACCTGCAAGTCTGTGCAGGATCCAGTCCTGAGCAAACAAATCTTAAATGGTGAGGTGTGGGGTCCGCCGGGCAGAGGAGGAATTGAGAACTGCATGTTCTCAGAAGGCTAATTTATTATTTTATTATATAATATTAAAGAATGCTATACTGAAACTATACTAAAGAATACAGAAAGGACACAGACAGAAGGCTTAACAAGATACTAATGAAAAACTCGTGACTCTCTCCAGAGTCCTGACACAGCTGGACCAGGATTGGTCATGAAGTTAAAACAATTCACATAAAACCAATCAAACAACCACCTGCTGGATAAACAATCTCCAAACCACATTCCAAAGCAGCAAAACACAAGAGAAGCAAATGAGGTAGTATTGTTTTCCTTTTTCTCTGAGGCTTCTCAGCTCAGAAGAAATCCTGGGCAAGGGGATTTTTCCAGAAAATATGATAGTGACAATGAGGCACGTCTCATTTTGCTGTTAAGTTTGTATACACATGCAGGGTTTGACCTAGGCATATTTTAAGTAAATTGAAATAAGCATCTTCAAGGTGTCATGATGAAAATGTATTTTTGGCACCCATTGTAAATTGGATTGTCTATATCTGAGGATCAGATCCAGTTTCTGAACATCCTCAGCTAAAAGAATGGAACTTGGCAAAAAGTAAACAAAAGATTGTCCAAAAGCAGTCAGAAAAAGCTAGAACTGGGAAAGATACAAAAAGGCAGAGTAAAACACAAAGATGAGTAGACAAAATGCAGAGGGGGCAAAAAGCACACAGCCAGGCAGCAAGACAGTCAGAGGAAGACAGAAAATCCATCCTGCTCTGGAGATCACCTCTTGACAGTCCCGACAAAAAGCACTGCCCACTAAAAAGCTGATCCAAGCATTATGAAGCAAGAAGGATGAAGAAGAGCCAAATCATCTGGCACAAGGGAGGGAAAGCTACCCTTTAAAAACAAGAAGTGAACAGAGAGGCTTTCTACAACCTCAGTTTTCACTGGGGCACTTTGTTTCTCTAGCACTTTCCAAAACTTTTGCAATGCAGTGGACTTGCCTCTCTTTTTCACCTTGATGCAAGTCACGAACTGTACAGGCAGCAATGCAATTACACCCACCAGACTTCCAGCTGGCTCCAAAATGGACCTATGCTGAGCTACAGCAACCTGCAGTCTGACAGCAAAACCTAAACAGGAAAAAACATAGATTTTTTTCAAAATTGCCCTGTATCTTTGATGCCACATAAAAAAACTGTGTATTCCCTTGAATTCAGTGGTGTTTCTACTTTTCCCCCTATGTGTCAAGTGCAAAATTCACACAGAGTGGGGAGTGGGAAAGGAAAAGAGATGGGCAAAGCCTGACTGGGCTATGGCTTCCTCGCTCCTCCCAACCTCATCTAATGAAACCCTTTGCCCCTTCCCCTTAGCCAGTTCCATGATACTTTTGATTCTTTGGCAGCATCAGCAAATCTGGCACCTCTAGATTAAAAATCTCCATCAAAGCAGGAGTATCTCAGAACCTCTTCTGCCCAGTTCCTTTAATCTTTGCAGTAGCTGTTTCCTGCAGGATTCATGAAAGTCCTTTCCCCCCCCAACACTGGCTGGTGTTCAGCAGAAGCTGGACATGTGTTTTGCTGAATCAAATCTAATTAAGTTATTCAGAGGATTTACAAGATTACACCTTGCTATCTACAGCTACTTACTTCTTCCCTGGAAATCTGACATCTTCTCCTCCCCTCTGCTCCCATTCCCCCAGGAAGCTTTCCTGACGTGCACAAACAGCACGTGTCTGCTTGTTTTGATCACCAAAAATATCAGATCAATCCCTTCAAATTGCTGGGGCATCTATATACAACTGACAAATCCAGCTTGATCTCAGTTGACTTTGTAAGACACCATTTGCCTTCCCAAAATACCAAGACCTTTTGGGATTTGTGTGCTCGGATTAATTAATCAGGGATAGCGTTCAGTGCCTGTACAGAACTGGGGACCCTCCCCAGGTCTGGAGGGAGCCAGACTGAGGCCCCAAGGCAATGCAAATCACAATTCTGGCTGCTGAGGAACAGAGGAAGAGGGGCTGCACAGAGCCCAAGTGCAGCAGTGCACACCAGGGCTGTGCCAAGCTGCTCTTTGTCCTTTGGTAGAACAGACAGATGCCCTTCAAATGGAATTTTCATTTCCCCAGTGTGGCTAGTACTAGGAATATTAGGAACAACTAAGTAATTTCAGACAGAGACTCAGGCTAATGCAGGTTATTGCCACTCTGTGCTGTGTTTTGAATTGAACCACACAATTTTACAGCAGCAACTTACAGGAATGTATTGCTTAATGACTCCACCCTGCTAGACTGTACTTGTATTATATAGAGTCAGAGATTTCCCAGTAGAAAAAACTCTTAAAGGCCAAAAAATAAATAAATGCCATAAACTTGTTAGAGAAACTGCTGTTAATTTGGTCTGCCCCAGGAAGTACATTTCATCCTTTCTGGGAACTTTCAGTAAAACTTTTCCCACTCTCAAAAACATACACAGCAATGAACAAAGAATATGGACATGGCACTTGAATCTGAGTTACATTTGATAAGCAGAGCTTTGATTGTCACCATCATATTGTATCAAAAATCCCCTTGCCCAGGATTCTTCTCCTGGGAAGTTGAGAAGCCTCAGAGAAAAAGGAAAACAATATTCTCTCATTTGCATCTCCTGTGTTTTGCTGCTTTGGAATGTGGTTTGGAGAGTGTTTATCCAGCAGGTGGTTGTTGGATTGGTTTCATGTGAATTGTTTTAACTTCATGACCAATCCTGGTCCAGCTGTGTCAGATTCTGGAGAGAGTCATGAGATTCATTATCATTCTCTGTATCCTTTCTGTGTTCTTTAGTATAGCTGTAGTATAATATTCTTTCATATAATATAATATCATAAAATAATAAATTAGCCTTCTAAGAACATAGAGTTAGATTCATTCCTTCCTGCCACAGGGGACCCCAGAAAATACCACACTTTGATAGTATGAAATGGCTCAAAATGGCCTCCAAAACTAGATGAGAAATGTGTCCTGTTTAGCATGCCCCTATAGTGATGTACAGAAGATTCCTTCCTACTTCCTGCAAAAGTTGGAATCAGAAGACTTCCTCTTTTATTTCAAGAGATTATATCCTGAACCTAACTGGTTTTGAAAGAGATTTTTCAGGTTAAAATCACCCCTCATTCTCATTGTCATCTGGCTGTGGCACTGGCTAAGGAAAACACGAGCAGGAACACACTCTGTTCCTGGGAATGCCAGCTCAACAGCCTGTTCCTGAGCACAGGTCCAAGGCAAATGGGTGTGGGGTAGGCATCTCAGATTTTTTTGAGAAGAAAAACTCATGTTGATGACCCACATTAACATTTCCCAATTTCTTTATAAAGGAAAGGATGCTCTTGTTTCACTTGGAAACTGAAAGAGTCTCAATCAGCCTCTAATTAGTTTTATATTCACCTCATATTGGGAAGTAACTAACAGAAGGGGAAGGAAAAAAAGGAATACTTTGTGAGCTGGCAGTCATTGAAAGGACTCAAAGCCACAAAATCTGGCCCTGATTTTAGTCTCAAACCTGAATCTGTGTTAGTCTGTTGAAGGTGCAAACGTCAGTCACATCAGGATGCACATTTATTGTATTGTAAGCTTTTCCTGGTTTATCTTTTCCTTTAACTCTGACAGGGGAAAAATAGTGGAGACTGGAAAAAGGAGAAAATAAAAAGTGTCACCATAGGGGCATCTGGCATCCCTAATGGAACTCCTGAGCTGGCACTTTATCCTCAGCTGTTGCTGCACTAAACACCACAGACTAAAGGGCTTCAATGAATTAATACAATTACCCTGAGTTCTACTCAAGTGTGTATTTTTCCCCCCTCACATTCAGTCAGGTACAACATAACCTGTTTTTCTAGGGATACTGACTGTGAGGAAGCACTGACAGGGCTGGACTTAAAAGCACCCAACACCTCCAGCTGGAAGCAGAGGCTCTCCCACTCCAGGCTATGTCTGTGCTGCAGGAACCACCAGCTGGTGTCAGCCAGGGGAGCAGGTAAGCCTGGCTTAGCACCAGGTAGCTGGCAGGACAGCTCAGCAAATGTTGGGCAGCTTTCCACACCCAGGGGAGAAAATCTGACCTGGAGTTTGGAGCTGTGTCCTTCCCATGCACTGATATAAGATAATGACCAGGTGACACACATTTTTAATGTGTGCCAGCTTCACTGCTGATGGAACTGCACATGAGCAGAGGAGCAGCTGGAATGGATCTGGGCCAGTGTGGTTTTCATTCTGAGATCTGTGCATGCTGTAACACAAAGACAGTGAGGGTATCTGCTATGACTATGTCATCTCCAAGGTGCTCCAAGCCCTCAGCAGACAGAGTGATGCCAGTGCAGTGCAGCAGCTCATCCTGGCTCAAGATTAATTAAACATCCTCGTGGAATGTTACTGTTTCTTTGCTCAGCACTGCCTAAACACCCAGTGCTGGATTTTTCAAGATGCCAGACAACACAAACCCATCTTCTTGAGATTAAAAATAGAGCTCTTAATCTGATTTAATTTCCTCAACCTGCTAGACACCAGAGAGCATGAACACAAGGAGATGCAGAGACATGGGGTTTTAGAAATGATAGAACTCACTCAGTTCCTTTCCACCAGGTGTTCAGTTGGTTGCATGGTTTGTTTTTACTGTGCTGCTTTTGAGCAGAGCCTTCAAAAGAAATTGCCTGTGACAGCTATGTATTTTCACACCACATACACAATTTTGTGTCAGGAAGGACTTTCCTTCTGTGGCTAAAGGAGCAAAGCTTCGTTCCCCTGCCTCTATTGTAGCAGATGCCAGGGACATGGCTTTTTAAAGCATTTTAAATAGAAGTTGGTGGACTGGGGGACCCTGGAGCACACTTTCAAATCTTCCTTGCTGCCTCACAAAAGCTAAGCAGTTAGGTGCAATGACTCACTCACACTGACATTTTTGGGAGAGAATGATGCCTTTTATAATAACATTGATATTCCTCCATTGATGTCTCAACACTAGCTAATTTAGAAAAGAAACATGTAGTGCAAGGTTGAAAGGTCACAGGCCAGCCAAAGAACTCATGAGATCATGGGACCATGAAAGAAGCTTTGGCTTTTAAATAAAATACCCTTTTTTCTTTTTGTTTCCTTTTTTTAAGGAAGAGAAAAACTTTTCTGAAAGGCCAGGAATTTAATCTGAACTCTTCTTTCACATACTGTACAAATAAAAACTACACTGCAGAACTACTTGGGGGGGTTCAGTAGAGTTTATCTCCAGAGGTCACTTTAATCTATATTGAGTAGAGAAACAGAGGGAGAAGGAAGGACCCACATTCACTTTGAGAAAGCTGCCAGACCTGTCTTTAAGCTCTGACATTACCATTGTCAAGCCAGTAACCTTCTTAGATTATTCTCCCCACAGTCTAGTGGGGACTCTGCAGCCTAGTGAGTGTGAAATTAAATTATGAAATATTGGATTATTTGTGGCTGTTGTGTTCTGCTCTACCCACCCTGTTCTACTTTTTCCAGTCTCCCCTATTTTTCCCCTGTCAGAGTTAAAGGAAAAGATAAACCAGGAAAAGCTTACAATACAATAAACTTGCATCCATAGTGCTCTGATGGTGACTGATGTTTGCACCTTCAACAGACTTTAACACAGGTTCAGGTTTGAGACTAAAATCAGGGCCAGATTTTGTGGCTTTGAGTCCTTTCAATGACTGCCAGCTCACAAAGTATTCCTTTTTTTCCTTCCCCTTCTGTTAGTTACTTCCCAATATGAGGTGAATATAAAACTAATTAGAGGCTGATTGAGACTCTTTCAGTTTCCAAGTGAAACAAGAGCATCCTTTCCTTTAAAAAGAAATTTGGAAATGTTAATGTGGGTTATCAAAATGAGTTTGCAAAAACAGGAGGGGCTTAATGTGCTGTGTTCCCTCTTCCTTCCAGTGCAGCAGCTAACAAATAATATTTGTTGATGCAATATATATAGTCCATATATCTTTAGTATGAGAATTTGTTATTAAACCAATTAGGCACAGAGTGCTTTCATAACTATAGCTGCTCAAAATGAAAAAGACAAAGTGGTTTCCTAATGGAACATGCAGTTGATAAGAGAAGAAATTATTCTTTCATGTTTTCAGATATTAAGAAAATAAAGACTAGCTCCTACAATGAAGCAGCATATGTTATCCTTGCTGTCCTCCCAAACTTGCATAATCAAATGCTTAATTCCTCTGCTTTCTTGTTCCTATAACATTAACAAGGTCCATAAAGTCTGAGGTAACCGAGTGTAAGTCACCTGTAAAGCTCACTGAGCATTGAGAAGAATTTATCACACTCTTAGGAACAGCATGGATTTGCTGAGCCAAGGAAGGGCTTGTGCTGGATCCCAGCATATCCAGAGTTCTCTGCTTACAAGGAGCCTGACCCAGTGTCACAAGGGAGAGCTTTCTGAAGGCTCTGGCTGCCTGTCCTTCCTAACTGCAGCCTGCTGGAACAGGAGACTCCCTCCTGACTCTTGACACAATGTCTTAGGCTGGAAGATGTGGCTGGGGGTGAATATTCCATTTGCCATCTGTCAGAGCTGGGCAGTTCTCTGCTGTTCATGGGGCAGTTTTTTCTTTATCTCTCCCACAGCCCATCCTCCCTCCAGCAGATCTCTGCTGTCCATGGCCACTGAGTGTCCCTGCAGGGCTGATCAAATTCCATCATCCCATGGGGAGATGCTGTGCCCAGGGCAGGAGCCAAGCATTCCTACCTGGATACAATCTGCCCTGGAACAGCCCAGCAGCCTTTGCCCCCTGCATTCCCAGAGGAGCAGCTTTCTCCTGCCCTGCATTCCCAGAGGGAGAGCAGGCCCATCTCCAGCAGCCCTGGAGCTGCAGAGGAAAACTCCCCCCTTGTGCAGGATCCTGCTGCAGCAGAGCCACAGCTGGCACTGCAGGAGGGCTGAGCCCCCCTGGGATGGGGCTGTGCCCCCACCCTGACACACAGGGGACAGGGCAGGGTCTGACTCTGGCAGGGTTGTTTTGTATTTACTGCATTGTTTATTTTATTTTTATTTTCTCCCCTACTAAAGAACTGTTATACCTGCTCCCATATCTTTGCCCCAGAGCCCCTTAATTACAAAATTATATCAATTCAGAGGGAGGGGGTTTACATTTCCCATTTCAGGGGAGGCTCCTGCCTTCCTCAGCAGACACCTGGCTGTTCAAACCAAGACACACAAGAATCTCATGAGGTACTTGCCTGTAACAAAGGTGTGACCTGCCTGGCACTGACACCCTGAGCTCATACACACTGCAGGCTCCAACATCCCTGGGACTGGCACCAGCCTGAGAGCTCAGCTTCAATCACCAGTATCAGAAGTTAGAGCTGTTCATTTAAAAGCTGCTCCCATGACCTCAAGGCAGACAAAAGCTGACCCATCAATGGGTTTTGTCCCACAAGGCAAAAACACCGTGCAGTTTGTCCACAAGGGCCTTCTTGGGTATGGAGGCACAGCAGTGTCTGTAAATCCTTATAAATTATACCAGTATGCTATCTAACCTTCTTACATGGGCTTGGACAATTTCCTCCCTCCTCCCATTGCTCATTTTCCACAACTCACAAATGTCTGTTTCACACAAACAAGAAAAATGAGCTGGCAAACACCCTGCCCATAACTCAATCTTAAGGCAGAGAAATACAATTTTCCCCAAATCTTTCCTTCCTAATGTTTTGTGAAATGAACTGTTCAAAGCTATCTATTGAAAAGAAGATGAAAATCCTTCCCTTCAAAAAAGAAGCATAATGAATGTACTCTTCACTCTTCAAGAGCTGCAGCACAGCCTGCCAGAGAAAGTCCTCTTTTTCTCCATTTGTGGGGTTTGATTAAGTGTTCTGTCCATATGGATTTGAAAGTTTTGATGTCATCCTTTTAACCACTGGTTTTGTATATGAAAAACAAAACTTGAGATAGCCAAATGCAGAGGTACAACTGCAACATTCTCTTTGTCAGCAGGGATGGCTGAACCTCTTTGCTCAAACTGCCCTGAACATCAATGGGAATGTCACATTGCTGTTTATCCCTGCCATCATTTTTGGCTGGGAGATGCTGAGGCACAGGGGGCTGGAAGCTCAGAGGGTCAGTGTGGAAGCTCTGCTGTGTGCTCTCCCTACAGAGCCACTGGTGGCCGTGGCCAAAGCCAGCCCTGTGCTCTGACCCCTCTCCCTGCACTTTTCAGACTCTCAATTTCTTTCTGTTGGTATCTTTTGTATTTGCAGGGACCCTCCTGGCAGGGAGGAATGAGGAATCTGAATCAGGAGCTCACCTCAGAACTTGCTATGCAGGACTGCTTGTAGCCATAGCTCTGGCTCAATGGTTCATCAATTTATTTGATTGACAGGGTTGGTGGAAGGTCTTAAGAGCTCTCCTGAGAATCAAAATCAAAAGAAAATCCATATGTGAGGGTGTTTATATCTTTCTAAAGCTTCTCTTATTTGGGAGCTAAGCTCATCTACTTTTAATTTCATATAATGAGAAAGTATGGACTTAACTTAGTAAGAACAGGGCAAATATTAATTAAGTACTAACAAGTAAAAAGAATTTCAGTAGCTACCAGGGAGGACAAGTCTGAGAGATTGAGGTTTAGACTATATGAGGCTGAAAAAAATAATAATAACCATAAAGCATGAGAATTGAAAGAAGTGCTTGTTAATTAGAGAATATTGAAAGCAGTGGGATATTAAAAAATGTCCACTTTTCACCTGTGACTGTGGAGACAACTCCTTCCTGGAATGAAGTCTCTGGTGTTTCTGTGCACGGTGCTGTTAGAGTGGGGTACCACATCATCACTGTTAGGTCACTTATTTAATGACACAGAAGCATCAGATGGTGCCTTAATGTGCCCTTCTCCCCTAAACCCTGTGGTGGTTTTGGGCTGACCTCATGAAGGTGAAATACCCATTTCTAAGAAACTCTCACATGGAAAAAAGTCCAAATTCTCCCACTGCTGTTCCTACACTGGCAGAGGTTCAGGGGGACACCTGACTGACTTTTTGTATCCGTGGCTCCCTTCCCAGCTGAGCTAAATCTGCTCCCATCAGCTGGGGATCTGCATCACATTTCTGCTTTGAGAATGAAACCTGGTTCAGTGGGAGGACAGAGACAAATAAACTATAAATAAAACTGCATAAGGGGCTTTACAAATCAGTGCTTTAAAAACTTAACTTTTCATCAATCTAACTGCTGCTTTGCTCTCTGTGATGCCACTTTATCTCAGCAGAGACACAGGCAGCCTGTATTCTTTTAACCTCAGCAGGCTGTCACTGGTCTTTGATATAGCAGCTGTCTCATAGCTACCACTTGATTTCAATTAAACCAGGCTATATTTAGGGTGAAAATAGGGCTATTTTAAACTACCATACCTGCCGACTTTTATTCCTTCTCAGCAGTAGTTATTTTATTTGATGTACCTGGTTTTAAGCTGCACCATCCATAAAATTAAAAAGATACCCAAAACTGTGATGTATTTCACATTCACAACACCAAAAATCTATCATTAAAAGCAGCAGTTCTCCAGAGAAGAACACACTTTAAGGTGATAAATAACAAAATGCTCTCTACACACAGCCAGGGATGCTAGCATAGCCCAGCTGTGGTGAGATGATACAAATGATTCTCTGGTGCCAAGGAGAACTAAACTGAAAAATGTATTTATTTTTCACTGATCACGGGGGTCTGCTGCTAACACAGAAAGACTTGGTGTGTGGAACATCAGCAGAGCACTTTTGCATGGTGGTCTGTAGAAAGATTTTGTACAAGACTAGCTTGCAAGCAAGAGACATAGCAAGGAAGACTAGCTGACAGCACGTATACAAGCTTGACAGTCATCAGTCAGTGTCCAATGGTAAAGCTGGGTCATAGTGACTTTACTGCAACATGAAAAAGTAGGAAGATAGTACCTTGCTAGAATAGTGAGATCAGTTTCAATAGTTTACAATAAAAACCTAGAAGATTGTAGAAGTAGGTGTAACTGAATGATAAGTAAACTAACCAATCCTGAGCTCAGCTTTTGCAATATGTATGAAGCTTATTAAGAAATGTATTTAACCTGCTGTATTCACCTAATAAATCGAGACAAAGATGATCAACTGATGTCCAGTCTCCCTTCGTCCCAACAGTGGTCCATCATCAAATGCTTGTTTTAGGGACAGATTATATGATTTGGGATTGAAGAGTTCTGTCTCCTGACAATCTCACTTCAGTCATTCCTTTCCCCCTCCTCTATCAATATCTGCTTTGTTAGCAGAAAACAGGGGAAAGCCCCATTAACAGAGACCTTGTTCCCCTTCCTTATGGTGGGGAACACTGTAGTGAAATATTCTAAAATACTGGAGTGCTCAGGTCAGTGTGATGCACTGCCATAAAATCCGTGCCATGCACAGACACTCTGGGACGCTGCCCTGGCACTGGGGATGCTCCTCTAACAAAAAATGTGAGGAGCCCTTGTGTCTAGATAATGCAATTACCTGCATGAAAAGATGGGGCACAGTTTTACATGAACAAGAAAGAAAATCTTCTTTGAGTCATCTAAAATTTAATAGGCTGCGAACACGGCTAAAGCAAAAGATAACTCTCTCACGCAAAAGCCTTCTCATAAACAGTCTGTAATTACACTTGTGCTGCTGTTTGGTTGATGGCACAGGCTTTATTAAGTGCAAGAGCTGTTTTTCTGCAAGGAAGCTTACTGGAGAGTGGATTAAAACAAGCATGATCACATCCTGACATGCATAAAATGCTGATTGTCTCACTTGCCCTATATGCCAAGCGCTTACTCTTGCGAGGTATTTGGAGCTGTCAACGCCAGCTGAACTCAGTGAGGCAGAGAGGTGCTCAGCACATCTTAAAAAACCCTTGGCATGGAGAGCAGGCCTCAGACACACTTGATGTTTGCCAAGGAAACATACCAGGGGAATGATGGCAATTACAGAGCAGCTATTTGTGTGAGCATTACTGGAACTCCATCCCCTCCTTCAGAGAAAGGACCAGACCAAAGGGGGATGCAGAAGGGCTCCAGCTCTGGCTCACAGGCTGGAAACCTTCCTGACCCTGACAGAATAAATAAAGTGAACCTGTGGCTCATTGCATGCAGAACACAACATGAAAACAAGACTGTTTAAAGGGCCAAATGGAGCCACCCTTAGAATGCCAGGCTGGCTAGACCTCAAAACTCTGCAATGCACTGTGCTGCAGCCTTCAGCTGGGTCTGTTGTGGAGTATTCATCACCTCCTTCAGCTGGGGCATAAAAGGGACAGGGCACACCAGGGCACACTCACTGGGGCATTGGGACATTATTTAGCACTGCCTTGCTCGCTGTAATTTCACTAAGCCCAGCTACGAAGACAGAACAGAATTTTTATTGTGTTTTTTTAAGTGGCAAGATGGTATCAGAGCACTTCAAAGCATCCCAGAAATGATGTCCACAACAAAGATACCAAATGCTCATCCAGACTGCTTTTTTTTTTTTTTTTTAAACTAGTAAAAACAAATAAACAACCCCAAAGTTGTGCTTCCCTCTCCTTATTCTTCCACATACTGGATCATTTTGGCTGAAACTTACAAGGAAAAAAAAACCACCAAAACCAAACAAACCAAACTAAAAAACCACTACAAGTATTTCCTTACCTTGGAAGGAAAATAACCCTGACTGGAAAATGAACCTAATGTCTCCCCTTTGGCAAAATGATAAAAATCCTACAGTGAGAAGTGTGGGGCAACCATGATATATCCCCAAGGCTGTTAAAGAGTGAGGTTAGTGCTCAGTGTGTGAGTGGAGAGGGAATTCCTCAAAGCAGAGAAAGATCTTCATTACCTGAGAGACACAGGTGTAACTAAAACCTCTGAATGGCAGAGATTCAGATGAGAGGAGATTCTTCTTTTTTTAACCACCAGGGGAGTAGATATGAGAGCAGCCCGTTCAGGGATGTGTTAAAATTTCCATTTCTTGAAATCTTAGAATCCCCAGCAGACATACAACTAGAAGTACATTGGTTCCAACAGATGCTGGGGGCTCAGTGCCAGAATGTTCCAGGGCAGTGGCCAGAGCTGTGAGGGATGGGGGCTGCAGAATTCCTCCTGCCCCCAAACCT
Source organism: Fringilla coelebs (assembly GCF_963513975.1). Lineage (NCBI taxonomy): Eukaryota > Metazoa > Chordata > Aves > Passeriformes > Fringillidae > Fringilla > Fringilla coelebs. Next base: position 2,247,883 of record NC_140036.1, on the reverse strand, counting down.
TTCTCTTCGTACAGTGAACACGCTGAGTTACCATGACTGTCTTCTGCTTTTGTGTTCTGTGGTTGTGTTCTGATTTTGTGTTCTGAAACCCATGGCTGTTGCTTTTTGGGCAGCAGAGATCTTTTAACCCTTTTTTCCCCTCTTAGTGTGCACACCAGAGCTCTCCTTTCCCTGGGAGTGATGCTGTGGCAGTGGCTGATCCACACAAGACCAGGGTGCAGCAGAGATTGCCTACCAGCCTTCAGAACATTCTAGTGACTGGGAGTTTAGGGTGTGCTTAAACTGTGCACTCAAAACCCACTGGCTTCCCAAAATTCTGTCCATGTCTCTGCAATCACTGACAGACACACAGCAGTTATTCTGCAAAACCTCCTGGCATCCCACAGCTCCTTCCTCTGCACTAACCAGAGCAGAAGACCAAAAACTTGCAATCTGTTTTTCTGTTTGATTACCATAATTTCTGCCCCTTCTGGCTTTCTTTAGCACCATCTCTTATATTTTCCCTTTTCTTGGCAATGTTTACAGATTCTTCACCTTTTGTTCTAATTCAGAACCATTCCTGATGTCTTAGAGCTTGTGTGGTTTTTAACTGCACGCCTAAAACACATCTTTAGTTCCTTGCTGGATTTTCAGCATTCTTGAGCTCCAAGGCCTTCATGCTTCTCTAACCACTCCTTATCAATTTATTCCACCTCTGATTCCCTGTGCCAGTTGCCAATTTTTTCCTGTTGTTCTTTATTGTGAAGCTGACAAGGAGCACAGCAGAACTGACACGGCGAGGCACAGAAATGCTGCAGGAGCAGCTCAAAATTGACAAGTGACAGCCAGAACAAGTGGCAGTGACCAGGTTTTCTCCCTGAGATCTGATTTCACGTTCAGCATTCCCTGAGATGAAATAGGAATAAAGAGGTATTTTGGTTTCACTCCTTTCTGTGATCTCTGGTATAGAAATAGGATGAGTTTAGAGCCATTGCTCAGAGGAACCTCACTTTGGCTGGGGTTATTTGATAGACATAAGACTTATTTCCTAAAGCTACAGCAACAGATCTATGACTGAGGGGGAAGGGGAGGACTTCAAGGAAGGCCAGTGGGTCTGAGAAAATCTATCTGAATGTGATGGTGGGGAGGAACCAGGCAGAGATTCAGATGAGATGAGATTCTTCTTTTTTTAGCCACCAGGGAAGTAGAAATGAGAGCAGATCAGTTTTGCTGGCCCACTGAAGGCTCATCAGCGTGTCAGGAAAGGTGTGGGGCTGTGGCCCCAAGTCCCCAGTGCCAGCCCCACTGGGCTGACAGGGCTGGGGGCAGCTCCCTCTGGGCACAGGAATCTGACCTTGGAGACAGCTCAGGGCCAGGCCCTGTGTGCCCCACCTGCCTGGGGACACCAGGACAAATGCAGAGAGGACCTATTTTAGTCACTGCATATAAATAGGAGCCACCCACTGTAAGCACTGCCTCTGTTCTTCTCTGCTCCAGTCCAACACATGAGGCTTCCACAGCAGCCTGACCTTAAATCTCAATTCACTCCCAAATCCCAAGGGAGAGGGAGCTCTGTGAGAACTCCTGGAGATGGGTCATGAAATTAACATTTTTGTCTCATTAGCTTTTGAAAGCAGCAGTTAGAGCACCAGGGACCTGGCCTGGTGATATACCTACACATGCACAGCATGTTTCTACTAAACCCATTAGACCACATCTGCCTGGAGTACATCCTTGTGGCCAGAACCCATAATATTAATCTCTGCTGTGTCCTACATCCTAAAATCTAATTTTACACTTACTGTATTGGGAGATGCTGCATGAATAAAGGGATATGTCATCTCCTTCCTTTTGCAGGTGGAGCTACTCTGGGTCCCAGTGCTGTGCTGCAGGAATCACAGTCACTTTGGCAATGACATGGGGACCCAGAGGACACCAGAAGCCCAAGAGAACTGGTGGGAGCAAGGATGGATGGGGCTCTTGCACAGTGGAAAGGTCCCTGCCCACAGCAGAGGGGTTGGAAGTAGATGATCTCTAAGGTCCCTTCCAAGTCACACTGTGATTCTGAGAAACTGGGCAGAAAAAGTGTGCAGAATGCACCATTATGGATGAATCTGGTGGAAAAAAAGACAAAGCTACCTCACTCTGCTAATGCTGATGTTTCTATACAGTTACAAAATTTGATTAACACATCTAATAGGACAGATAGTACCTAGCAGCTGTCAGTAATTATTTAGCCCCTGGCTGGCTTGCTTATCCTGAAAAGATTAAAGAAGCTGCAAATGTACTTCACAGCAGAGACAAGAACTAAACAAGATTATTAGCCTTTATGAGAATGAATGCCAATAAAATGACATGGCAGGGCTTAATGCTATTTCTTGAACAAGAAGTCATTATTCTTTATAAGCTGAATATTTCACAAATGCCAAGATCATGTATCTTGGGAAGAAGAGTGGGAAGTGCTTAGGATCACAGATCCATCCCCTAGGCACAGGTCCTGTGTGGGATGCAGCCTGTGAGAGCAGGGCAGGGGTGCCCCAGGATGGAGAAGTGCCATTCACAGGAGATGTCAGGTTCTGAGATGGTGGCACAGAGAACAGGAGTTATTCTCAGGAACCAATATCCCCTGGGTCATGTCTACTGCCTATCTGTCATTAATCTGATGGTGACATTTGGGGCTGCCCCATTTTCCAATTCCTGTCAGGATTGCCCTCAGCACAAGTTGAGCTCTAAAGCTTGCTGCAGGCTGAATCCCAAACTCTCAGGAGTATTGATGCCAAAATTTTGGGCAAGGCAGTGAGGAATCTCAAGAGTCTCCAGCTGTGCCAAGGGAAAGACAGGTTGGATATTAAGAAAAAGTTTTTCACAGAAAGAGTGATAAAGTTCTGGAATGGCTGCCCAGGGATGTGGTGCAGTCCCCATCCCTGGGTGTGTTTAACAAATGTGGATGTGGCACTGGGTGCCATGGAGATGTTGGGGCTGGGTTGGACTCCATGATCTTGAAGGTCCAACCTGGTCATTCTGTGAATCTGTGAATCTGTGAATATTGTGTTTCCCCAACAGCCAGAAGAAGTCAGAGCAGAGAAATGGAAATGGATGGAAACCAATCAGCAGGGAATCCAAGTGATTTAATGGATATCTGGCTCTGCCAGGCAGTACCATACTAAAGGTTAAACCCAGTTTTAAGTGAGACACTACACATTTGAAGCACCTCCCTCCACTTAAAGCTTATTACAGCAATCTACAAAGTCATGGATTGCCTTTTGATTACATCTAGGAGACTGCAAACATCCCAGAGATGGGGTCTTTCCTCCCCTAAGTATTTGCACAGCGTGCAGGACCAGAAGTGTCTTTGTCAGGCACTCAGGACCATAATGAAATACAAACAACAGTTACCAGGAGGCAGCTGCTCAGTGCCACCCTTACCTTAGGCAAGGATAATGCTTTGCATTAGCTCAGAAGTGACACTGAAAACAGCTGAATTAACCCAGTATTAGAGGTGTGTATTCCATACTGGGCTGTGCTTCCAGGAATTTGTGAGCTGAACACATTTCTTGGTCACCTCCTCATGAAATTTTGACATCAGAGTACAAGAGAATTAAATATTAACTGATTCCTCAGAGGATTTCTTTCTAAATAGGCTAAAGACTCCACAGTTAAAAATTACAGCTGAAATTTTAAATCTCAGCAAGTAAGTTCAAGTGAGAGTAACTAACTGGAAGATCAGAGCTGATATTAGAATTCCCTGGCTGCTGGTCATCCTCTCTTTCCTTGTTTCCCTCTTGCAGACACAGTGAATGGTGAGTGACTGGTGCCAGGCAGGGGGGTATAACATGTGGCACCTTAGGAAGTGTGGTTCAGCATTAATTAGCATACACTTTAGATAAAGTTAATGGCCAACATAGTTGTCAGTTAACTAAATGAAACTTGAAATTAGAGTCTAATTATCAAAGGAAGAGTTTCAAGAGTATCTGAGAGTTTTTCCTATTTTTTTCCCCTCTAATTCTGATTAAAACCTAAATCAATACCCAGGTACAGCACAAGATTGTGGTTTAGTTTTGCTTTTTGGCTTTTTAAAAAATCTTTTACGTGGAGCAAAGTTCAATGCACTGATTTTCCTTTAAGTTGAAATCTGACAAGGAAATACGTGCTAGCTGTGTTTAGAGAACAATGCCATATTTGTGGAATACTAATGAAGAAGCCCCAACCCAAAACAATTCTCTCCCCTCTGTTTAAATAGAAGGCTGGTGCATATCGAACTCTGTCATCAGCTATTATTCAAATTTAAATAGGTCAGGTCCCTGAACACCTGGAAATTAGCCTGGAAATTCCCTCAATTAATGAAACCCTGCCTGCCTGAATTCATCCTGCCTTACCCATAACACTTGGACAATCAGAGCTGCAGCATGTAAAATTAATCTCATTCTGTTACTTTCTCTGGAAGGGCATTTTGATTGGGCTCTGACCCCTGAGAAAAAGGTTAATACTTGTTCACTCTCCTGCACACTTTGCTCAGCAGACATCCAGCTCCTGCAGCCCAGCTCCCTGGAGCTGGCAGGGGACAGAAACACAGAAACCAGAGTTGCCCTCAATGCATGTTTCAAAGCCAAAGGATACCCTGGTTTGATGAGACACCAGGGTACAGCAGCACTTTATTTTCTTATACTCTAATATACACAATATTTCATATTTCATATACCTTAAAATATTATTCTTTTTCATATATACATATATCCTTATTCATATATACAGAATTTTTCAAATTTCATTTACCTTAAAAAAATTATTCTTTCTCAAAAATTCCTTCAGTTACTCTGGTGGTTTTAGTTTGAAACTGGGTAGAAGCACTAATTTTGTGTAGTGGTTTTGGTTTGTTAATTTGAGATTTTGTTAATTTTGAGATTTCTTGGGTGGTGTGTTAATGAGTGTGGTGGGGTTAAGTGTTGGTTAATCACTAGTGTACCTTTTTTTTTTGTTGTGAGGTAGGATTAGGAGAAAGGTAAAGTAGGTTTAAAATTTTAAAAGGGTATAAAGAAAAATTTATTAATAGTAATTAAAAGAAAGAGTAATGAAAAGTAGGATCAATTTAGAATATTTTTCTTTTAGAATATTTTTCTTCTCTTTACAAGAACTATCAGTTCTTCTCTCTCCTTCTCGTTCTGCACACAGCATTTGTCCTGGAGCACCTCACTGTGCTGCAGGGTGCCAATGCCTGGCATTCACAGGCAATTCCACCCAGCCAGATATTTACCTTTCCTGGTAAAAAAGGTTGAACTTTGCTGTGCTGGGTGTGAGGAGCTGGGCCACTGACTCTGTTTGTAACCAGCTCTGACCCTGTCACAGATCCGTGCTCTGGAAAATGAGAATGAACTAAATGATTGCTCTTCATTCAATCAAATGTGCCAGCTTCAACAATAATGTCATTGTCACAGTCATTCAAAACAAACAGAGCAGGCACAATGCAAGGAGCTGAAGTTCAGGGGTGGATTAAGTTCAGCTTGTGCACAACACCAAGTCCTGGTCCTGGTTTTGATGGCACAGCCTTCAACCACGTGGAAGAAAACGCTCATGGCACCCCCTGCCAACATCCCACAGCTAGGGTAAAATAAAGTCTTATGTAGAAAAAAAGTGTGTAAGAAACAGGGAGAGGGGAGGATTTGGTTGAAATCCTGGGCCAGGAGGAGAGAAATCACCTTTCCCTCAGCCTGTGCAGGGTGTGCTGTCACACCAGGGCAGTGAAGGGCTCAGCTCTGCCTCAGCCTCCCTCTCCTGTCCTGAGCCATGGTCTGCAAAGAGGATTTTGGCCAAGGCTCTCTGCCTGCTGCTCTCTCTCAGCCTCCCACCATGCCCCCTTCCTGTCACCTTACCCCTCCCAAAGCTCCCCACTGCACATCCTGCCTCTGTCCTTGTGCTGGCAGACTCCTTCTTCCAACAAAGCCTTGAAATGGGATTTTTACCCTCAGGCCCTAATTCAGTCATGTTCTGCCAAAATCTGGTGTTGAAGATAAGTGCTGCAGAAAATTATCAAAGTGCTCAGTCTTCAAGGAAGAGTCAGTTCTCCTCTCAAGAAAGAAACTTGTCCTTTCCTTTCTTTTCTAAATTTTTGAAATCCTTTACTTTATCTAAGCAAACTTAGATTAAAAATGAGTTTATATATAGATATTGTATGAATATATATATATATATAAATATAAATATAATGGCCCTAAGGGACCCATCAGACATGAGCTGAGAACAAACCTTGAAGGATTTAAGATGTTTCTGCTGGTCAGGACCCAGCTAAAACAAAGTGTACTCACCTGGCAGGAAACAAGTGAGTTTTAAGTCACCTTCACTGACCAGAGGCATCCTTAAATCTCTTTAATGGGCTAGTCAAATTAGCAATGAAGTTAAAAGAGCACACCTAATTAACATGCATAATTACATCAACCATATACTCAATTTATGGCCTGAAGCTCTGCCTTTAAAGAGGCAGAAGCAAGAAGAGGATGGGGTAGGACTGCAGAGGAGCAGGCAGTTCCAGACTCACACCAGCCTTATGTGCCCTTTATGTGGAGCACAAAGCCTGGTGATGGCACATGAAAACCTGGGCTCTGCCCTTGCAGGGCTCCCTGGGCTCATCCCTGCCCTGCTGGGGATGGGCTGGATGGCTCCATCACCCTCGCTGCTCTCTGCCACACAGCCCACTGCTGCAAGGGCAGCTGAGCCCAGGCACTGCTATTTCTAGGCAGGCTGGGCCAGAATAGCAAAAATCCAAGAGTTTAGGAAATGTAGAGCATTTTGCTTAGGAGCTGTCACTCACTGGAGGCTCACCCTGCCCTGCTCAGCTGCTGTTCCCATCTGTACCCTCTGTTTGCTTTGCTGTTCCTATTCTGAAACTGAATTGGTAAGCAGAAAATTTTGGTTACTGAATAAACTACTGCTAAAAATCTCTGAAGAATACACTGAAAAGGAATGAGGCAAAGAACAACTTCCAGTCCAGAGAAACTCAGGCAGTGACAGACCCTGAGCATCACAGCCTGCTGGGCCACGTGTTTATCCCACAGGACAAGCTGCTCCTGTCCAGAAATTGAATTGTGCCATTTTTAAGAACAACCCCTGGGTGGGTGATGGGATCAGCTGTCCTGGAGTCTCTGGTACACAGCAGCTACTCCCACTGTACCTGGCACTGAGAGACTGGCAGCAGATGCCAGCTGGGGGGGCTGACACTGTGACACTGTCACCGTGACACGAGTTCCAGAGAACACACTCTGAGTGAAACTGTCCTGCAAGGGCAGGATTTCTTACAGCTCAGACTTGCTTCAGACTGTGTTTGCACTTACTTCACTGAGATGCCTGAAATTGGCTTATTAGGAGCATTCAGCTTATCAGTTAAATGGATTTTTGAGTAGCTCTTCATCACCTCCCTTCAATATTGTCAGGTTTTGAGGGAAGATGTTTATAAGCCATTATACAGGGATGTCTTTTATGTGTGATAAAGAGCTCTTTCTCCAAGATCTCTACACTCACACTCCAACATATAATCAGCTTTTACAGCTATATTAAAGTCTTCAGAATAGGTGGCTGGTTTCTACAGTGGGAATCCCTGGTATATCCCTTAATGACACCATTGCTCAGTACAAGACTATAGGAATACATTTATATAATACAACATTTTATCATGAAAACTGCAATTACTTTCAATGGAACAACAGTTTCCAGCCAGAAAAGCTGACCTGACTGTTCTTCTCCTAGCAAATGCAGCACATGTTGAAACCAGCACTCACACTCTGCAATACAGAAGAGAATCTCTCCTCTGGCAGGACAAATTATAAAAATGAATGCTTATACTGTAAATAGTTTTAAATGCCACAGGACCTGTGTGTAAATGGGGTACCATTAGACTGTGCTCATTTACTCCAGGCCCCTAAGTAGCCTACAACCCCGCACAACTCCAGGATTAATTGCTGGTGCTTTGTTAGTGAATGGTCTTTTGTTAGTGCTCTCAGCAGGCGTCCTGCCTCTCTGGGTGGATCGCCTCGCATGAACCTGATACCCCAAGAGCTGGGGCATATCCTGTGCTCTCCCTGCACGGGAAAACAGAAGTTTTAATTGTCTCTTCTTATTATATCTCCAAATACACTTCCTTTGTGCTCGTGGAGAACGGAGCGGGAACGGCAGCGGTTCAGTAACAGGGAGCCTTTCCCTAATCTTTGCAATCAGATCTTTGGGACTTTGCTGCCATCACACAGAGCAATCACTTCACTCAAGTGAGAAATCAGCACAGCTTCAGTTCCTGATAAAGTTCAGGACAGGAACGAGCTAAGCCTGGGCATGCCACATCCATCTTTCTGCTCGGTGCTCTGTTTTGACAACTGCTGTGTTTGTGTCCTTTCAGATAATATTTGTCTAACACTAAGAAAATCAATCTCATTTGAGAGTCAAATTTAACATGTCTCAATCTCTACCTAGGCTCCATATGTTGTGCATTCTGGTCTGTATTAACACAGCTGAGTGCTGTGAGGCATATTAACAAATCTCATCTGCAATTTGCTACTTGTTCTAAGAGAACTTTGTTGTAGGAGTTCTGCAGACAATTCACTGCGCGTGTGAAGTCAGCAGAACAACTCATTTCCTACTCTAATAAGACTCCAGTCTCTGGCTGGGAGGGTTGGTTGCCAGAAGAAATGGCTTTCTTAAAAATGGAAGCACACAATTGCCCTTCTTAGCTGCCCTATTACTCACTGTCAATCTAATGGCTTTGCCATTCGTTTTTTCGGCGTTGATTCAGAGTTTTCTTTTGCATTCAAAAGTCACATTGCCTTCTCCTCTTCCCCTCCCCTCAGATAATTTTCTTCACTTTTGTTGCTACTCATTTTCAGAGCAGCTTCACTCCCATTTCCACCTTTTCCTCATTTCTCTCCCAAATCTATGTATTGGCCAGCTCCTCAACCAGCACACACAGATCCAATTCCAGTGACTCTGGCACACCCACTCCAAATCATCTCAGAGCTTGCCATGTGTTCCCCAAAATGATCAGGTAACTTCTGGAAGTCATGAACACGAACAAATCAATGATCCAAAGCTGCTGTGTGCACATCAATGCAGTCTGGAAGGTTTGCATGGGAACCACCATGGTTTGATCAGGAAGATGTGCATTTTCCAGCAGATCAAATAATATATTTTGAACTTGTAGAAGCTGTTATTTACTCCAGCTATTTTCCTTTTCTCCACAGCTATATTAGTCTAATAAAAAGGTTCAGGTCCCTCTGCCAAGCTTTCTCATAATTAGTAACTGTGAGCAAGCTAGCTGCTGTTATCCTTGGCCACTCTGGTGACACTGGGGACATAAAACCATAAATTAGGTCACTTGTCCTCAGCAGACTCTCCATTTCCTTTCTGTATTTTTATTGCACTTCTACAAAACCACTCAGTACATAGAAAGAAGAAAAATAATCTCATACAGAGAACTTTTTAAATTCAGGTTAAAAAGGCAGGGAGAGGGTGAAGGAGTATTTGAGAATTTTGTACATCTGTGATTTCTGGGCACTGATCAGTGAGAGGATTCCCTGATCTGTGTTTATTTTTCCAGGACATCAATTTAATTTCTCTGTTTTAGTCAACTGCATTTTCACCCATTGTTCTTGCTTTTCCTTTGGTGTTAACTGAAGTGGTGTTTTTTTCCAGCTTAGAAACATTTAATAGTTTTCAAGTATCTATCTCTAAATGAAAGCAGAAATTAAAGCAGTCAGTTTGCTACAAAAGACAATTTGTTTTCTTTTATAGCTTTCCTGGCTGCTCAAGGGAAATACAATCAGGATAGAAGTATCTCTAGTCTTGATAACCACTGATAATTTTTCTGTTAATTTTCTGACAGTCTTCTGTTACTGCATTTATCTGAAAAAAACTGTGAAGTTTTCCACTCAGTCCTGGCACAAACAGCACAATTCCCTCGGGCACAAGTCCATATTGCACCCATTAATGTCGTGACATGACCTGAGACTTCATTTTCCCCCTTAAGCAGCTCTGAGGACATGGTAAGGACTGGATCTTGTTATTAGCTCATTCCTCCTCAGCCTTCATTTCTCTCATGCTTCAGCCACATTGGGACAATAAAGGATTGTTTTGTCTACCTAACTCAAAGCATTATCTCTTTTTATAGCTTTTAATTTCAACTTAAGTAGGATGCCTCTTGCTAAATCCATCTTTCTTGGACTTGCTGTCGGTGTGGAGGAAATGAAGCCAAGTTTGGTGAAACAGATCAACTAAATATTACAAATATGCATTCATCTCTGCCCCCTCACTCACAGGCAGCAGCACTTGCTACTGAGACACATAAAGGAAAAAGATATTTCATGAGTGAAGTTTTTCCCGAGCCACATGAACTTGTTCTGCCTGCCTTAAGTGTGCTGAACTCACCTCCAGACTTCCCATCAGTGTCTGTGACACTTTTAAGGGAATCACATCTCAAAAATACAAAGTTTGCCTCAGTAAAAGTGACAGAAACCTTTGTTTAGCTCCTATCTGAAAGACTGGAGAGTATTCCTGAGACTAAAAAATTATACATAGACGGACAGGGTCCAAGTTCTTTAAGGCAATGCAAATTGCAGAACTTTATTTTTACTGACACACTCTGTTCTGACACCAGTCTTGATCCTGATCCTTACAATGTATCACTGCAAAAATCATCCAGAAGAATAGAGAAATGAAAGAATTTTTTTCTCTTAAAATTCCCTCTTCATAAGGAGTTTGACTCAGTGCTGCAGTGTATCTCACAAGTACTGAGTACACAAGAGACTTTGGCTCGCTATCATTAAGAATGAATTAGAATAAACTGTGAATCCCAAAGCTCTAGTTAATAGAAGCATAAAGAGGAAATTGGCAGGTAGCAGTGAGGCAGTGGGCTGAACGGCTGCCATCAGCAAGGCCTATAAATAGATTTTTTCAAAGACATACACATTTTATTACATACAAACATAATGCATTTTTCCACTTTGGGCTAGTAAGAGATCCTCATTGTTAAGAAACATGGAGAGCAGCCACTTCACAAGTTTGTCTCAGGAGCAGATTCATTTTTATTCAACTTCCCATGTGTTTCTCAGGCCTGTTGTCTCTGCTGCAGAGCAACACAAAGCTGATGTGTGACTCCAGCTTCCCCTTGGACACATGCACTCCCAGACTGCATTTATGAGTTGCAGGCTTGCACAAATGGGACAGGGCTGCTGGGACACACTCCTTGAGTTTTATTGCAGCATCAGTTTTATTACGTGGTTGAGACAGCTGAAAGATGGCAACAGCTCAAGTGTTGGTAGCAGCAACTAAAAATTCCTTTGTTACAGAGTATTTTTAAAACTTTCCAGCCAACAGCATATTGCTGAAGATTCCAGGTAATTGTTTTAGCTAATCACTAAAAGCACATGTTCATCTTTACTTAACTTTACTGTTTCCCACACATTTATAGGCACTTTTAAAAGTAAATCTGTCAGGTCTCAAGTTGAGTAGCATCTGTGTGTGAGCAGGGGCAGGGCGGGCAGTGCAGCTCCTGTGCAGTGCTCACTCTCCACCTTGGCTTTGGCAAAAGCAGCAGCCAGCACTGCAGGAGAGCCTGAAAGGGACATTAGAGAGTGCTCTGAGCACTCTCCAGGACAGCAGGACAGCTGCAGAACCCTTGACTGGGCTGTTCAAAACCACCTGCACTTGTCAGACTTCTTTCCAGGGCAGCCAACAGCAGCTCTAGCACTGTCCCCAGCAGCAGAGTCATTAGAGCAGGGCTGAAGGGCTTCCAAATGCTTGAGATGTCCACACACAAATGGTAATGCAGATGCAAAATGAAAACTGCTCATGCAGACACTGACAGTGACAACTGCAGATGACATGAGCTCAGATTTGGGCACCTTGCTCATTGAAGCACCACGGAGAGGGATTCAAAATGATGTGATGATGCTCTCTGTGAAAGCCCAAAACACCCAACCTGCAGCTGGATCTGTAGGATTTCCTCCCTAATCCAGCCTGAGATCCAACTGCACTTCATGGCATGCCTTCCACTGGAATTATTCCTGCCAGCCTAGGTGGGGTAGTACCAAAGTCAAATGGAAAAGTCACAGTTCCTGGTCAAAGGAAGATGGGGTAGTAAAATAGTCAAATGGAAAAGATTACAGTTCCTGGTCAATCCTGCTCACTGTGTAGGATGTCTGATTTCCACCTCTACAGGGCATCTAAGAACTCAGTCTGATGATAATTCACTGGGAGATATTTTCTCAAAAAAAATACTTCAGGATGGAAGCTGCCTCAGGAGAGAAACTTGAAGGAGGTACAGGAGACAAATACAGAAGGCAGATGAAAAATGCAATAGCAGGTGAGAAAGAAGAAACCAAGACATACAATAGACATACAAAAAAAAAGCAGGATTGGCACACAGCAAGAATATTGAAGCAGATTGAAACAGGTCTCTTCAATAACCTTTTTGTTGGTTCTGGTTTGGAAACAAATATGTTGATTTAGTGAGCTTTGGAGGAGTTTTTGTTTGTTCATTTCTACCTTTCAGAAATCAACAGCTTTCAACCTTAGAGTCTGAGCTAAATTCAAAGGCTTCAGAGCACAGGCAATAAAAAATGACACGAGCAAAGAAAGGAATATTGTGTCGTAAGGCTAAATACACGGTGCAGACAGATATAATTACTCAGGTTTCCATACACCACCAATCTCAGAGCAGCAATATTAAAAGAAAGACAAAATAAGTGAATGCCACTGAAAAATCCTTGTAGTTACACTTCTGTGCCAAACAAAGGCAGAAACCAAAGGGCCAGATGCTTTTGTTTGGAAGGGATGTTGTAAGCAGGGTTTAAGGCTGGCCACACCTGCAAATGATGTTAAATCCACACTAAATCAGCTCCCAGCAAAACCACAATTCAGGCAATAGGTTTCCATTACAAAATGGACTATTAGGATTAATGTTTTCGGAGATCATTTGGTTTAAATGCAATTTTGCTTCAGCATGAGCTCATGTTGTTCTAGTGGTGGGCATGATTACTGTTCTGAATGCCCTTGGAATCAAGATCTCCCTGTATTAAACCAAGTTTTGAATCAGACTCTAGGGAACTTTTTCCTTCTTAGCAAGTCACAGCATGGCTGGGTACAGAGACTCTGCTTCAGCTGGATGCTTAATAGAGAATCTACTCAAATTCAGGTACACAAGAAAAAAAGCTGTGAGCAGCTCTACCCTCAGTCTCCAGGGAAATCACTTTTCATTTTGGGTATGTTGATGGATCATAGGGCAACAGCCATGGCACACACAATGAACTATTAGTGAGTTTGTCCCATAAGTTATCTGCACTTGAGATAGAGAGAAAAAAGTTTCATTTGCCTTAAAGGCAGAAATGTTCCACCAGAGGGGAATGATTGACTGACCTTGGAGCACTAAGGCTGATCATTTGGCACCAGTGTAAATGAAAAATTCAGCATTACCAATGATTTTTGACTGCCCTAGAAAAACCAAATATTAATACGGTTTAACACTGCACAGCTGAAAATCCAGAATGCAATAAAACTTTCCTATCATGCTAGCACAGGGATTTCTTTGTGCTATTCATTCAAAGAGCAGGATATTCTCCCTCTCTGTTTCAAGCCATTGTTTCTGGAACTGAAACAATGTGGAATTACACCGAGTAGCTGTCACCACCCTTCCAATAGATGGGCTCACAGGTGTTTTCAGTCTCACAGAAGTGATAAAACTTCTGTCTGCATCTTCCCACAACTCCTGAGCACAGAGTCCTGGTGTTATTTCCCTAAGAAATATTGGGATACATGCTTTGTAACAGTCTGTGAGGTACTTTGGCACTAGGAAACTCTGCTCCAGAGGAAAAGCTGAGACAGAAAAAGGATTCTCTCCTGGCACAGGTGATGGTGACCTGTAGAGACTCAGAGCTGATAAACAGCCCAAGTCTGTGACATAGAGACCCTCAAAAGTCAGAGGCCAAATACAAGATTTCATATTTTCCTAACCTGGAATTGGGATGCAACTTGTAGAAAAAAAATATAATAGTCTACCTTGGAATAGTGTAAAATACGAACTAGCCACAGGGGATTCACATTTTCTAATTAAATGCCGATTAAAATCAATTAAGAAGCTATAACAGTCCTGCACTAACGAGGGAAATTGTATTATTACCTCTGCATTAAGTACTGTATCATCCACTAATTCCATTTAATCACAGTGAAATTTTTTTGTAATGCAAGGACCTCGACTAATATTGCAGCAGATTTGAACAAAAAGTGATGCAGTTGCAGTGTTTCCCAGGCAAAGTAACACATTTTCCTGTTCACTAAACGCTGTGGTGGCTCTAAATGCAATCTTGTGACAATTATAAGAGGCATTATCTCCATTTTTTAATTCCTTCATGTTTGAATAGGGCTTTTTAACTCAAAGGATTGTTAGTAGTAAATTTTACTTGTCTTGTTAAAATGCAGGTAGAAGGCTGAAGTGTTGTGATAGAAGATTTATAAAATCTTGTTACTGTGTCTGAAGGCTCAGTAAGGAACAAGAAAGAGCACAAAGGTGAAGGCAATATCTAGAAAAGGAACAGAAATAGGGATACTCATCAAGGTGTTAGGGGAGGAGACAAAAGGATCCAAACATATGATGTCATATGATGTCCTAACTTTCCAAGCAGAGGAATTATGAGTGGGCAAGGAAAGGAAGCTGGATCTTTCCATTTGGTTTATAGAAAAGAGAAAATAATCTTGTGGTCTGGGTGGCACAGACCCAGCTTCTAACCAGAGCAGGAAAGATGTTCCAGCAGGAGTTCTCCAGGACACAAATAGCTAACTAGCCTCCCCAGGAGCAAGTGAGAGGCTGCAGAAGTTAAAGAGCATCTCTCTTATCCAATATTAACGCGGATGACATTCTCTGTAGTTTCTTTTCTTTGTAACTTTGTGTCATTATCCCAGAGTACCTTCTGGCAGCAAGCAATAAAGCTGATTCTCTAGTAACCTACAGACAGCCCAGCATCCCTCTGCTCCTCCAGGGAAATGCAGATTGTTACTCAAGGGTGCCCTGCCCAATTCCTTGAGTGTGCCACCCCACTGGATAGGGGGTGGGAAGGTTTTGAATGTCTGGAGAAGCCAAGGCTGGAGCTGCAGAATTTGTTGTAGCAGTTTAACAGCCCTTACCCTTTGTAGGGAATCAGAATTGGGCTGGGAGGGGAAGAGGGGCTTGGCCAATGGGAAGAGTGAAGTGAGAACCTGAAACTCAGAGCCCAGGCTTCCAGTGGCCTTTGCTGGTTGGATTCTGGTCTCTTTTGTAACTGCAGAACTGAATGTCAGCTTCCCACTCTCACTAGCCACTAACCATAAATGTGTCTTAAAATGCTTTAAGTGATTGTAATGTTAGGCTGAGTGGTGCTGACTATTTATTCATGGGTCACCAATAATGATGATTTCAATGTGATTTCTGTACTTTCCCCATTTTTTTTAAATGCAATCTCTCTGTGAAACATCTTTACTCTGATTACACAGAGAACTGGAACAGGAGAAAATCTACAACTGTGTTTGCAAACATTATTGCAACGGGAGGGGGAAAGGGAACAAATGTTGTCTTGGAGAGTGGCACTGCTCACCATGCTGACACTCACAGAGAACAGGGAGGATCCTGTGCTGCCACAGCATCCTCAGGGACTTTGGGACCTGCCACACTCCATCCAGGCCAGCTGCTCCTGCAGCCATCTCTCAAGGGTGCCCAGCATGAGCCACTCATGCAGACACACACAAAACTGCACTGGGAGGCTGGAGAAACGAACTGCTTGTATTGATCATTATTTTGGAGCACAAATTCATCAGTGCAAAGTTCCTGGTAGGTGAAGAAATCCTACACTTTATTCCAAAGTTAAATGGAGCATAGTGACACAGAGAGCAACAGATCCAATGATTTATGGTGACTCAGGGAGCTGAACGTGGGATAAACCCACTGTAATGGAAAAGATGATTGTACCATTGGATGCATTACCTCCAGAACTCTCAGCCCTACTGAACATTGCTGAAGTCTCTGCTGTTGAGGACTCTCTGGTAGCCAGACTTTGCTGTGTGTCCCAGGCAGAACTCCAATCCTACATACCCTGGAAACTAAACCATGGTCACTAGAGTAATTCATGGGATTTAGGGAATGAGGAAAAAATATCAGAGAATAAAAGAGGAAACCACCAATAAGAAAAGTAATGAGCTGAAAAATGTCTGTAAAGTGAAATAGTGTTTATTTAAATCTCATCCTAGTGAAACTTTTAGCTTCTTCACAAGTCTTGACCAGAATCACCAAGCTAACAGCCTGGGCAATTCAAGCACTCTCTGTCCAATAAGAAACCCACCCACGTGAGTTTTCTTCATTTTGGGCTGAGTCTTTACACCTGATGAAGATAAAAATCCAAAGAGGTGTTGGTAGTACAGCGTGCACTGACAGAAACAACACTTTGAACAGTGTACATTGTCAAAAAAATTTCCACATTGGCTTTCTATTAAAAAGCTTGCTAAGCCTTTCTAGACTGACAGAGAGAAGGAAATGTCTTGCAGCAGTCAAGGCTCGCAGGGCAATTGTTGCAGTTTAGAGCTCATCATTTTTCCCTCCTTTCATTATTCCTCAGCCCGCTGTGGCTGACATTATGCATAACCAGCTCACAATCACTTCCTTATTGCATTTGATTTCCCATGTTTCACCCTGTGGATTTTATCTTGCTAATGAAACCCAGGGTATTTGTCCTCAGGTATTCACATGGTCCCCATTGCCAGAGAGCCTGAAGACCTGAACATCTTAATGGAGCCTTACAAATTCCACTGGCTGCTTCTGAACCACCCGAGATGAAAATAGACTTGAAGTCATTCAGGCTGGGTCACTGGTGTTGTGTATCAATTATGCAGATTCCCTCAAACGGGTTCTGAAAGCATCTGTCACACATGAAAGAAAAGCTCTGTGAGCCTTTCCAAACAGAAATGTCTTTTGTTCTCTGACGACTTGGTACATAAAGGTGTGAAATGAGAGGGTTCAAAGAGGCTTTCCTGTGACAGGGAGCAAGGAGAGCCTATTGCAGGGATGTGGGGAAGATAGCTTTTCATGGATCCTAAGGACTGCGTGGCTGAGGTGGGGGCTGCCTGCCCCCAGCCCAGGACTCACCCTGGGGCAGTTCTCACTGAGGGAAGAGCATAAAGGGAATTCTGTTCCCTCTCTGAGCACACAGGAACTTTGTAAGAGGAAATGTGCACAAGCACAAGGCTATGAAGGTTTCAAAGACTGTATAATGAGAGCGATATGCTGATAATCAGCTTAATTCCCATTTCAAACACCAAAGTCCTTTTGTGAATCTGGCCCTATAGACTTAATCCTGCATATAGCTTAATTAGCTTAATTGTTGGCCGTGCCTGGTGAAGGGAGGGTGGGCAGGACAGTGTGCTCTGGGGAAACTGTCCACACCCAGCAGGTCAAAGAAAAGCTTATGGTGGATGGGGCTTGGAGGGCTCTAAATGGAAATGGCTTTGTTTCAGGAACAAGAAGCCTGGGAAGAGGCTGCAGAAGTTTGTGTTCAGATAGGCAGAAGTAACTGGGACTGAATGAAGAGGAACCTCTTAAAGCTTTTCAGGACCAGACCGGTCCCATGCCCAGGGCACCGAGGATTGCTTTTCCTTTCTTGTCTCCAGACAAACATCTCATTTCACCGCTCATGACGGGAAAGCGAGCGTGCAAGGAGCCTGTGACTTATTTCTGTTCCCTCTGAAAGAGCAGGGCTCAAACTGGGCTGGCTTTCCTCCACGTGCCACTTTCCTTCCCTGGACAGAGTCTGTGTGCTGGTACCTTGGGATGCCTTGCAGCACCCACACCCCACTGCTCCCTGACAGGCAGGGAGGGTGTGAGCCTGTGCCTGCTGTGCAGGGACTGTCACAGGCATGGAAAGGGCTCTGGGAGCAGAGCTGCTCCTCTGCAGGGACACAGCCTGCCTGCCACATGCCCCTCTGGCTGCCACCCTACACTTCAGGTGTCTGAAGTTGCACTTCCCCCTATAAATCACTAATAATTTGGCAAAAGAACCACTTGAGCATCATCCTTTCTTTAAGAACAGTAAAATAGAAGGTGGTCTTGGCTGGATAACTTCTGGGAAAGTATTTTCTGTTGCATGCAGGGGACACACAATTTTACTTTATGTAGCAAAAGGCAGGTGTGTAATTGAATGAATCTCTTCCTAAGTATCCATATAAACTTTTTTAGGTGATTGAGACTACCAGAACTGAAGTGGATTTTAGAGTTTTTTTTTTCCTTCACCCTGGTTTGCATGGTTAAATGAGGAGAAAGTTGGGTCAAGCTGTCTCAGTTTGTAGAAGGCTCATTAAAAAGTAAAATAAGCTATCCTTCTGCAGTGAAGAAACCATTAAATGTAAGTTCCATAAATATTTACTCACGTGAAAGACAACCTTAATCCAAAGAGTTTGAGAAACAGTCTTGTTTTACTTGTCCTACTATAAAAAGAATCTGAGCCTGCCCAACCTGATCAAGCTGCCTCTCTAATATTGTAAACATGTGTATGGAATTGGTTTTTACATTTTCCCACGAGGTCCCAGAGGACAGCATCATATTACATTACACACCAAAGCCACAAGCATTTAAACAGACAGAAAGTTCATCCTGGCTATCAGCTAGCTCCTCAGCCAGGCAGGCAAGGCAGTTAAAGTGGAGTTAAAGAGGATGTGGAGTCATCCTCAATCCCAGATCTTTGTTGTACAGCAGAAACTGTGTGTGGGGCACACTTCAACAGCCAGAAAAGGGGAAGCAATGTCCCCAGACTGTCAGTGTGGTTTGTGCAGCAGATGAGGGATGAGGGCAGTGGAGACTTGGCTGGACATTGCCCTTCCTCCTGCCCAGCCCAGCCCAGCTCACACTGGGGGCAGATCCCCACAAGCTCAGCAAGGATGTCCCACCTACCAACCAGGTGCTCTGCACTCCTCAGCATATGCATGAAAAAGTAAAACTCCTGTGAACACACACCAGCTTGAGAGAGCCACCATTCCTGCTGAGAGACTGGGGCTTCCCAAGCACCTCCAGCCTGAATGTTTGGAGCAAACAGGAGCCAGGCTCCCTGAGTGATGGCATTCCCACAGGTGCTGCTGGACCTGTGCAGGATGGGCACTGCTGAGCCCTCTGAGCTCAGAGCACTGCCCCTGTGTCAAGCTCTCATTTCTATCTCTGTGAAGCTGAACTAAGTAGCTGTCAAACACTTCACCTCCTCTCCCCAGTGCTTGCCTTGCCTGTAATTTTGGCTCCTCACACCATGCTCCTTGTGTAAAGTACTCAGTATTAGCATGTCTTTCTCCCCCCAGCCGTGCTCTCCAATCTGTTCTGCTGCTTCAGACAGGTGGTGTGCCTTGGTGGGCCATGCATCTCCTCTTCTTCTCTGTCCTGACAGTCTCTGACCCCCTGCACACACTGTTCACGCCTCCAGTCAATGGGCATCTGTTTTCTCCTCCTTATGGGAAGGTTTCACCAAGTGCTCACCACGCTCTGCTCTCTCACAGTCATTCAGGAACCCGACAAATAAGAATTTTTTAGAGGAATTTTGTTTGTCTGTTCCTACAAAAGCCTCCTTTTCTCTTGAACACCCTTGCTCAAACTTACTTTGCACTTAGTTTCTCCTGTAAAAATAAACACATGCAATATGTTTTTTCATTTAAGGCATAACTATATTATTCTATTAATTAAAAAAAAAAAATCCTCATGTACTTTTCCATTACAAAATTGTGGTCCTGACTTGCAATAAACACTCCTTGCTGAAAGCTTAATTGATGCTTCAGCACGGGAGCTTATTATCATGCAGTGTTTGCTAATATAGACAGTGGCTAGAATTTATATTTCTCACAGAAGTAGTGTTTCATTTTCTCCCAGTGTTACCTACCATTAGCAGATTTAGCTTATCAGAAAATGCAGCAATAAGCATACATAACTCCCAGCCTGTAACTGGAACAAGTTAATATTCTTCACTTGGGATAAAAAAAGAAAAGTGAAGGCAGCTTTTTGAAAGGTTCCCAATCTTACTTTTTTTTTTTCCTGTATTTTTTTAAAAAATAAACATTAATGAAAATACATTTGGCAGTAGAAACATTACTGAGCCTTTCACTCACACCAAGCCTCTGGCCATGCCCCCAGGTTGCAATTGCTGTTTTGCTGCACCCTTCTGAGCTGGGTGCATGAAAGATTAATGGGGTTGGGGTAACTGGCTTGAGACTTTTCATGGGGTTGTACAGCAGCATTTATTTCACATCAACATGAGGCAAGCACTCTTTGCTCTTCTGCCTTGTCCCTCCTACAAGAAGGGGTATCAGTTTGCTGTCTATAACCACCTAGGGCCTGAGAAAAAAATTACTTTATCTCAATACAGACAAAGTTCATTTAGACCCTCACAGTATTCAGAAGAAAATGAAAAGTGAAGCTGGAGAAGCTCTATGGCTGAGTCTTCAGAATGAAGTTTGCAGGAGTGCACACACATATGGGCAGGGAAGATGTGTGTGATTGTATTGATATTAACTTACAGCTTATGGAGATTATACCTGGTATCTCCAATTTTCTGGAGATTTAATCTAGAAATATAAATAAATTTATAAATATATTGATTTATAGTAATTTTCTGAATCACTCGTGTGAAGTCACCATGTCATTTGGCTTTTCTGCAAATACTGTGGGACATTGAAGGTGCTTAAAAGACATCTTTTCCAGACATCTTGGGAGGTGATTTTGGCAGGGTTTATCCTTCTTAGAACCTACCAGTATTACAGAATAAATATATTAAAAAATGTATTCTCATTTATTTTTTCCAGTACTTTATCCATGCACATTATGGATATCCACAAGCTCTCCAGACAAGGTGCATGTGTGATTTTATGCACATGTAAACCACATGCAAAACAGGTATTTGGGTTCCTGCAGGTAGAACTGACATGGATGTATGCAGATAAATTAAACTGGACTGCAGACAAGTTTTATTCCATAAAAACTGTATAGGGAGAAGTTGGAGTACTTGACAAAGGGACACAACAAAGGCTGCTGTGTTCCCCCCAAGAGGAAGGCACGGGGACTCAGAAGGCCTAAAAAGCTGCCAGGATTACAGCAGAATAACAGATATTTAAACTGCTGCTTCTGATCCACAGTTTCTGCAGCAGGGACAGAAGGAACAACTCTGGGACACAAGATCCCAAGGCTTTGATCAATCCCTACTCCTGTTCTGCTCCTGAGTCCCAACCAGTGATTTTGTGTGAGTTTATTTTTTTTAAGTAACTACAGTTATCCAGACTTCAACTATTATTTTTTTTTAATTTTGCTACAGAGAAATACAGATGCAGCATGAAAATTATTCTGAAATTCTGTGTGGGGAATCCAGAGAGAGTCCCAGTCCTTTTTGAAGAGGATTATTCATGTCCTCATTCCCCTCTGCAGGGACAACAACAGAAGCTACTGCCATCAGTCTGTCTCCATTGCTGTGTCAAATCCAACAGGCAAGGTCCCTGCTGACACAACTCCATTAAAATCACTGGATTTTCACCTTTGGAGATTTTTCAGGGATTTCCTAGGAGGCAGAGCACAGATTGACCTTGAAAAGAAATTAAAGGCTCTGTCATCGATTGCCAATATTTGAAATTCAACAACCATAAGCTCGGGGAGGAGCAACACCTGGAAAGAATTCCACAAATCCTGTGGATAAAAAACATGCCTAAACAAAACAAGCACATGTTTCTCTGCTTAGCCCCCAGCCATGGGAATGTCATGTATAATGTGTGTGTAAACAAGTTTATATTTCTAAGGTTTTGAGAGCCTGTGGCACACAATGCTAAGGGTAATGAGTAAAGTCCATTAAGAACACTGTCTAAACATTTGGAAAACAACAAAAAAAATGAAGAATCACAACTTATTACAAACCTTCATTTCCAAAGCTTGGATTCCTTCATTTGAAATAATTCACATTAGAAACTGACATGGATTAAATGTTCTTGGGATCTCTTGGTACTCAACCCTAAGTGCACATGAGAAGAATTCCAAACCAGACCTCCTTTTCCCACCCAAACTTCCTCCTCCTGCTGTAGTTTCCAATGAAGTCACCACCCCTGTAACTCAGCACAGTTGGCACTAAGTTCAGTGAAGCCCTCTGAGTTGCATCAGGGATTTATTTAGAACCTCATGCTGACTTTAACACGAGAACCTGTGTAGTCACATTTCACAGAGAAAAGCAAGGCACAACTTCCCAAGGATTTTCTGGGATTCACATTCTCTGAACCTCAGGAAAAGAAAAACAATTCTTGTCTCAGTTGCTGCTCCTCTTGTGGTTCACAAGTGGGATGCACTGTGGAAGATTGTTTACCTGAAGGGAATTATTGGTGATTGGATTCTGGTGTGAGTGTTTTGATTCCTTGACCAATTGTGTGTGAACCCAGGTGTGTGAGACTCTGGGCAGTGGAGTTGAGTTGGGTGCTTGGGCAGATTCAGTTTAGATGTAATGTAATATAGCATAGAATAATAGAGTATAATAAAGTAATTAATTAGCCTTCTGATGTCAGTGGAGTCCTCCTCATCGTTTCTCCCCACCACAGGAGTTGCCTTGTTTACTAAAAACCTGTGGAATCAGATCTGCATAAGAAGAAAGAACTATTTCAAGTAAACATCTGAGGAAAAAGGAAGGAGACAGGAGAGCTCAGTGCTCTGCACATCTCTCCAGCTGCAGACAGGCAGGTTTGCAGTTATGGTGGGTAGGCTACACCAGGGTTAGCTGGACTCTGTCCCTGGGAATTTTCCTGAGTGCTGTCAACAGTATGCCTGGGCTGGATCTTATTTTAGCCATCCAGCTTAACCATCATCTGTCTAACTCCAGGAGTGATGCACAGCCCTCTCCTGCCACTGTGCTTCCTCTCCAAGATCAAGAGACAGAAAACCCTGCCCGTGTCTGTCCCTGATTACCAGACATTCCCATCCATGGGGTGGGATGAGCAACACGTGGGGAGCTCTGTGCAGAGCCCAGGAGTGTCCCTGGCTCAGGTGCTCAGTTGTGTGCCACCACCCAGCCTGGCTGGCTGTCACCTCCCATCTCCCAGGCCTGCTGCTGTTGGGCTGTTTGTCTGCTATTAACACAAGGCAGCAAGGATCTGGCAGGATTTACTAAATGAGTGCATTTCCCTGGCAGGACAAGCAGCAGAAATAGTTCCTTCCAAGGAAAACAGTGTTCCTGAGACACAGCAACCACACTGAATGCCCTCAGACCTCTGCAGTCACTGCTTCCCTTTTCACACTGGGCATGAGATGGAAGAGACTTTCCTGCATAGCTCCTGCAAGCTTATTCACATCAATAGATCAGACTGCTGAAACATGAGATTTGAAAGAGGTCTGGCTGATCATTTGAAGCCTCAGCAGACTGGTTAGTTACCAATTAATTAGAAACAAAACTCACACTTGTTTAAAAAAAAAAAAAAAGAGAAGCTTTGGCAAAATAAGAATTAATATATTTTATCTCAGTCCACACAATGATGTGTATTTCACAGTTTAAAAAAGCAAGATGAGATAGAAGATTAACTTGTAAGGCAAAAGTGTGAAATACTCTTTGCAACTAATTTTTAAAGCAATATTGACATTCTCAAAATGAGAAATGTTTGCTTTCCTCTTCCTTTTCTGTGGTACAGAGAAAGCAAAAGAGTGAATGAAAAAAAAAAATCCACCCCATTTTTTGGATCACTTGAAGGACAGAGCAATAGCAAAAGTGGGCTGCTTACTCTCAGGAAGGATGAGGGTGTGCAGAGCTCTGTGTGCAGTGGGTCTGAAACTCTCAGTGCTGCAGGAGCAGCAGGACTGCATCCCTGCCCACAGCAAGGGCATCCACAGCACAAAATCTGCCTGAATTGTGCTCCTCAGCACTGTCACCAGAGCTTGCTGCTTTTCCATGACCTATTTGGGCACTGGCTGGGCTGAACCTCAGCCTGTGTCTGGGTCCTTGGGGGTGTTTTCAGTCTGAGCTGGAAATGCATTTTCTGCAGGCCAGCTCAGACATGTTTACTAAGACTGATTTTCAACACCTTTACAAAAGGCCTTCAAATTGCTTTTTATTTCATTCTGGCTTTTACACAATCAGCTCTCTCATCTAATTCCGTAGATCCCACTGCCCACCCATGAAAACCCTGTCAATGTGTGCTGCCTCAGTTTCACCTTTGGAAACTTGAGGAAAAATTCCATAGTATTTCTCCAATGAAAGAAATCCTGCAAGCACTGTACTCTGTTGAAAACTTGACTTTCACAGAACAGTGCCTTAATCAATAATCAAGGGAACAGCTTTGAATGCATACAAACGATGCAGGTCCACTTCACCACAACTATATGCTGATATTTATTTTGGAACAGCAAAACATTTTCCAGCAGATTGTATGTTAATGACAGTGCTGCTGGCAAAACAAACTCCCTTCACCCTGAGCTGCTTCCAGATGCTAAACAAAGCCTTAATAAAGCCAGCCTGTCCTTTAGAGGTAACTATCTCTGAACCAGGGTGAATGATTTAACACAGAGTGCTGTACATTCACTAGTACTGCTCTAGAAGATATTACCTCTGAATATGCAATGAGAGTTTTCGATTAAAGCATAAACAGAATGAGAGATTAACAACTTCTAGGAGGTTCTGCAGCTGGGTTTATTCAGCAATTGCAGAGACTGTGCAGAAATTCACTTTGTCCAAGATAACCATCTCAAAATGTATTCTCTCTATATATTTTTTTCCCCATAGTATTTATTTGTTTCACACCTATGCACCTGCTTCAATACATAGAATGAAAATAAATTCTGGGAAAGTCCTGCTGCTGGAAGAATACAGTAATCTCAAAAGAGTGAGGTTTAATCCTTGCCATTTTGTCAAATAAATATTATACCCCTAATTTCTTTGATGAAGCCAGAGAAAGATGACAAGTCAGTTTACACCTTAATTTTTAAATAATTTAAAAAATAAACATCATAATAAGCCACTGTGTTCTCTTCCAAAGGCAGACATGTATAGGTAGAAACAGACTCATAAGAGAATGCTTTGGCAAAGAAACAAGCACAATCCTGGTGAGTTTGGCATCTAAGGTGTTAATGACTCTGCACTCTACACCTGGCATGATTCTCTAACTTGGAAAAAAAAAGGAAAAAAGTAAAATAGAAAAAAAATACCCCTGTGTTCAGGGCAGCACAGAAAAGCAATGCTACAGCAGCAAAACAAATCAAACCCTGATCAATGTCCCTGTGGTCACCTGTTAAAGACTCGTGCTCTGCTCTGAGTGCACTTTGTATTGCAGCCATAATATCCCCTTTCCCTGGTGCTTCATGGAAATTGGACACATCTGAAATCACTGCTGGAAGAAGGACAGCCCTCCTACTTTGCCTTCACACATCCTTTGTGGTGGTGCCTAAATTACAGATGAGGGCTGGAAAACAGTGCTTGCAGCTAGATCTGAGTGGGGATGGCAGAAAGCCATCCCAATGACAGATCTGAAGGACTTCAAACAGGGTTCAAACAGAGTCACTTCTGTCACGTTTTGTGCCATTAGTGTCTGTTTCAAGCAGCTTCTGTCCTTCCCTCTCCATTCACACGGAGCCTGGAAGGCAGAGAGCAGGGTGGGGACTACTTTGACTTTACAACTACAGAGGAATAAAATGAAAGAATTCTCTTTTAAATCCAAGGACCTGAATTTTAAGTTCTCCAGCAGGCTGTTTTATTTACAAGAACTATTACCAACAGAGTAAAACCCTGTGTTTGCTCATCCCACTGCCAGATGGGATTTGTCAGGGTAGCAGAGCTGCTAAGCCCTGACCAGTATCCTTGAAGATGCAGCCACGATCCATGAATGAAACTTTGGGAAATGGGCACCACCACACAGCAGGGCACTGCTCAGGGCTGCTCCAGCCTGGGCACAGTCTGACAGCAGAGCAGCTGGTCCAAGCTGACACCTCCCCAGTGACAGCAGGGACATCTCTGGCTCCTACAAACACCTGCAGCGGAGGAGGTCCCACCCTGCTTCATTCTGCAACTCCCAAAACAGCAGCCAGAACATCTCGGACCATTTCTCAGTAAAAGGAGACAGGAGGCTGGGCTGCAACAGGAATCAAGTAGAAAAGAAACCCAAACCAAGCCATCCCCCACACTAAACATGCTCAGTCCCTGATTTCCCACTGTTGTAATCAGAGTCAAAGCCACCCCTGAGCAGTCCCACATGGCCAACAGCTCTTTTAACTGCAGGTTGAGCCTCTGCTGCCTTAGTTCAGGCAGGGGTCTGGAAAGGTGTGTTTGGGCCAGCCTGGACCTGCAGGACATGAACTGAGAGCATCTTCATGCTCCAGGTAAATAAATACAGCTCCATGTGAGACCCTCCTTGAGGTGTCTCTGCACAGATCCAGTGGGAATGCAAGCCAGGCCATTTCCTGGAACCCAAAGAGATGGATGAAAATATAATGGGAGTCAAATAAGATGCAACTGTTTTAAAGAAAACTAAGTTTTTTGTAATCTTTAAAGCCTTTGAGCAGCAGTAGTCTCCCTCCCTTACCTCTGCAGCAGAAGCAGCCCCCACACACACAGCTGGGCTCCATCCCTGCATGGTTTGACAAGGGTGGGTTTGTGTTTTTGTCCAAGGCCTGCACTTGACCCTCTGGGCCAGATAAAAACTTGGATGAGACAAGGAAACTTTGTACTGGCACCACACCCCATTTCCATGGAAGGCTAAGCTGCCAAGCAAGGCTCTCATGTAAGAAGCTTTGCATAAAAATACAAAAGAAAGAAAATCAGTGAGTTTTCCTGATTGCAATGACTTAATACCACATTATTTAGGGTCCTACTTAGTTCACTATCTTATCTTTCTAGAAAGAGAATAAAATCCACATTTTGTCTTGAAAACCATCTGTATTTTCTTCAGATGTGTCTGGGGTTTTCCAATGGCAATAATCTATGAAAGATGTGATTTGTCAGGACAGCTTCTCATTCCTTTCAAAGAGTCTCTACAAGATGTTTCAAAAGGAAATTTTAGGAATGCCCATGGAGTGGGGACTTGTCATTAGTAAAGGTTTGTGTTGGGACCCTGGTTACTGACAATTTCAGACTTTCTGTGCTGACAGGCACTGACCCCCAACAGAACGCTGCATTTGACCTGAGGCCATAGGGAAGACTTCCAAAATTAAATAACACAACTAAGATTATAAATGTATAATTTGAATAGAAGTATATAATATCCCATAATAGAAAACTTAGAGACTAAAGTTTTAGGATGTAATATATATAGATACAAAACAAGCTAGAAGATTTAGAGCAGAAACTAGTCCTCCTTCTTCATGAGTTTGAGTATTGTGTAATTAGGTAAAAAAGTTCACATTGCAGACCACAAGTAGTTAGTTAAGTTAAAAGTAAAAATAATTCAAGTGTAATTTCTTAATTAAACAATTTATCCTTCAAAATCCTAGCAGAAAGAAAGATACAACTCCATTTTTAGTTAATTAAAATAAAATCCTATAGAACTTACAATTTGTGAAACTGTAACATAGATAAGAACGAATAAACATCTAAGTCCAAACAAAAAACACCATCGCACACATTTAATTCCAAACTTAACAAAAAAGTCCCAAAGAATCTGCAGGTTTGAGCTAGAAAGGAAAGATCAGAACCCATGCTCATAATTGCAACTGTGCAGGCAACACACAGAGGGAAAGAGGGGGAAGAGCCCCATGCCCTGTGCCAGGGTTCAGGACACCTCACCTGTGACTATTCTGCTCCAGAATCTCTCCTGTACACCTGTCTCCATGTAATTTTTCTGTGCTTTACTGGAAAGTATTTAATTTTCTAACTTGGGGATGCAAATTTCTACTTTTGATCACAAAAGAACAGAGACAGATGAAAATCAGCCCAAGCATGAGATCTCTGTAGGAGACAGCTGGAAGCAACCTCACCCCCCACCAAGCTTTGATGCTAAAAACCTATCACAAAAATCACCTTCTCTTCACAGGCTCTAAAGAAAAATTCACAGAAGCCTGTCCACCATCTAATACAGCTGCTGTCCTTCCAGCTGCTGGGATTCCATCTGCTCCTCTCACAGATCCAGGTGACCAAGTCCCACCTTCTGCAGAGAATTGCATTTTGGGGTGACACTGCAGTCAGGAGATGCAGGGACAACCTCTGGCATCATTTAGTAACAGGAAGCATGAAATAACTGTGTTCACAGCCACCATGGTTTTTAGGGAGGATCTTAACGAGGTAACACTAAGGGGAAAATGCAGTGTCTCTGATAGAAAAAAAAAATAAAACAAGTCTTCAAGTATAAGAGGTTTTTTTACCTGTCTAATTTAGATAAAAGGGGTAAATAGGTAAAAAATATATAAATTTAGCCTAGCCTGAGCCCAGGTTAGCCATGGAAGAATGGTCATGTATGCACATCCCTTTCAGGTTGTTTTCTTTCTGAGCTCACACAAAATCTGCTCTCAGTGCAAAGTTTTTATAGGGACAAGTGGAAATCATAACAAGCTCTCTGGAAGCAAAACTCCATGAACTCCAGGGTTATTGCAACTCTCTCCTACTTTTTTTGTGATTAGAGCACATCATATCACCTGCCAAACCTTCTGTTGTTCACAGTAGAAGGTCAAAGTGCTTTAATAAGAAAAGATACAGCAGATGTGCTTTGGATAAAACTGCATTTTTGATCTGGCCACAGGCTTTATGAATGCCATTCTAATTACTTCATAAAATCTAACTAAGTTTTAATCCTACCCTTCTAGAGACTGACTTTCAGCCATGCTTTAATTAGAGATTAAAAATGCACTTTCAAAAAAAGCCCTCTTTAGACAACAAAACACCTTCAGAGCCCAGTGCACATTTTGCCACAAAAATCCCCATGATACTGCTCTTCTAAATCACTTCTCCTTGAGTCAGACAAGGACAGACTACAGAAAAAGACTCACCCCTACATTCCCAGGAACATGTGGCTGGAACCACAACCTCAAACCTTCCCACCAGCTCAGTCTGCTATTGACTACTGCCATCCCAGCTAAAAAACTCAAGCCAGACTTTTCAGGTGTGGCCAATTCTCCTGACTGCCAGACAAAAAAAAAAAAAAAAAAAATTCCCCTTCCTGCCCCAGGTGCATTCAATCAGGCAGCAATGAAAACAAACCCTCAGAAGGCAAATCCTCTGCCAATCCCACCCAGCTGATTCCAATTGCATAATAAGCCCAACCAAGGGAGGCTTTCAGGTCAGTTCCTGATTTCCAGTGAATTTCCAGTGAATTCCACATTCAGGTTCACACAGTTCTGGGGACTCCTTTACCTATGGGGTATCTTTTCTGATTCATCACCCTGCAATGTCTGAAATTCTTTCCCACCAATGACAGCAGCAGCCACCTTGAGTCTCCAGAGCTTTGACACACAGAAAATTAAAACTATGGCATAATGGCTGTTTCCCTGTCCCTAGAGCATATTACCTAAAAAAAAAAAAAACCTGCTATGTTTATGTCTAAAGGAGGATTCAGATATTCCCATCTTACAGATCCATGTTTGTAGCCAGGGGTTTTCAAAAAGAGTACTGAAGCTCCATTGGCCAAAGCTTATTTTAACTGGAAAGATGCAGCTCTCAGCTCACAGAAATACATTTTTAAAAAGCAACAAGGAGAGGAATGCTCTCAGTCCCCTGGATCTGCAGCAGGTACACAGGCACTGGCAAACTGTTCCCAAGATAAATGAGTGGAACAGTCAGGTCCAGAAATTTTGGAACATTCCTATCAGGGAAACTTGCCTGGATATGACAGACTAGTTGAAATCTGTTCCCTCAAGCTCTCCTTTCATTTTCAGCAAGTCCCAACACATAGTGGTGCAAATTATAGAAGGCACCAGTAAATAACAGAATATGAGACATTGAAAGAAAAGGGAACAGGGTTTTGCAGGATTTTTTTTTTTCAAGCAGTCTAGTCAAGCTCTGGCCCAGTGCACTGGTGGCCTCAGTTAATACCTTTGCAGTGTTTCCCATCCAGGCCCTCTTCTTGCACTTGTGTGGGGCCACTGAACATCAAATGCACGTTTGGTACAGCAGGGCAGCTCTGTTAAAAGCCCTGCTCCTGTTCATTTCCATGCAGTCCAGCAGGGAGGGAAGAGCATGTGTTCCTTGGTTTGCAGCAGAGAAGCTCCTTCCTCCTTTGGAAATGCCTGTCTGGCAGCCAGGCTCTCCTTTCAGAGGTGGTAATCTCTGATTACCCCAAAAATACCTGATAGCACAGTTTAGTAATGAAGGATCTGGTCATTCTCACTCAGGCAGTGACTCTCCTTAAGTGGAGGTGATTTCATGATATTCTGCATTCTTCTCTTAAAAATCTCTGCCTCACATAAGGATCAGTGGTTTGCTTGCTGCTGCCATAAATAAATTAGTAAACTGAGGGAGTTCTGAAGTTAGACATCCCAGAGAGTTCAGAAGCTTCTCAATAATTGTAGGGTAAATGTTGTACAAATATCTATATCATGTCAAGTAATGGTCTATGTATCTTGGATGCTTTTTAAAAAGCAGCCTGGAGTCAGTAAGTCATGCTGACACGTTACCCATTTTGGCCCTAATTGATGATCTGCCTGAAAAGAACAAAGCTGCTACTTTGGTTTTGGTTTTTGAGACTGACCACAAATGTTCACATCCCAAGACTGCTGGATTTTATTTGACTGCTTAGTAACAGAAATACCTCTGTTACAGCAGAGCCAAGAAGCCAGACTGAAACCATATTGTGTTCAAGGCACTGCACAGAGACAAAAGTACAACTAGCCAAAGGAGGAAAGGGGGAGAGATGAAGAGGAGCAGCAATAGGTAAAACAACAAGTAAAACAGCACATGCCTGGTCAGCAGAGGCACTTAAAGCACTGACAGCTTTTCCCTAATGGGCTTGTCCTCTGCCAGAGCCATTTGTGGAGTGATGCTCCTCTGAGCCTTACCTTGCTTAACAAGCTGCTTTTCCTATTTTCCTGCCTTCTTGGGGAGAACAGACAATGAGGTTTCTGTAGGACACAGGAATCTAAAAGCAGTTTTTAACTAGAATTGGGGAGAAGACAAAGGCACAGAGTCCACTTCCTTAAGGGGGGTGCAGACAGAAAGAGGTTGGAAAGCCACATATACCTCCCCCTCTGTTTCTCCATCTGTCCCACATCCTCCCTTTTGCAGAGGAGATGCCATTCCAGTGGCATTCTCAGACTGGAGCAGGACAGATTCCTGGGGTTACAAGAGAGCAGGAAGACACTACATGGTTTTATGAAGAATGTGAGCATGCACGATGTGGGAATTCTGGATTTGGGGAAATGTAAAAAGATCTACACCACCAGGCAGCTTTTTAGATAAATCTGTGTAAGATGACTTTCTCTGAGTTCACTTGGGGAAATTCTGGCTGCACAGCCCAAAGCATTGGGCTTTACATTTCAGAGAGCTGGCAACAGGAGCAGCCTTGCAATGCGTGTGTGGCAATTTCAGAAGTCACGCGGCCAACGCAAACCAGAGCTCCTGGCTTTTGGGGCCATCAGCATCTCGGTGTGGGAGGTCTGGGGGAGGATTCCCTGCACTGCTGGGTGTGGTACCAATTCTATGGTCACTCCCTGAGCCCATGCACTACACCCAGACTGCGCAGAAAGAGCCAAATCTGCCTGGGCACGGGGAGCTGCGCAGCTGCACTGGCAGAGCTTCCTGCCCAAACACAGCACCATTCCAGGGAGGAAGCCTGGGTACCTCTACTTGGCATAACACTGGATACATGCAGATCTCTAATTTCAGAGTTAGAGTATTAGAATAGACACAGTATGCTCTCATTCTTTATGTAAGACTTAAAAAAAAAAATCAATTCAGGCAACAAAGCAAATTTGATAAAAGTTTGATGAAAGTGTTTTTCCTGAGCCTGTACAGCCCTTCATAACATTCAGGATGGATACCTCTGCATGGACTTGCTGCTTTGGACAGTGTTTGGACAACACTGGATAGGGAAATCTTTGCAGCAGTTTCCCACACAGCACCCACAGGGAACAGGGATCAGAGGCAGCCAACAAGCCAACAAGATCTGAAGGAGATCAGCGGGACACTGCAGGATTATATTATTATGCCAGCCCAGTCATTCAGCTGAATACATGTTAAATTCAGCAGCTGGCTGGGGGCCAAGCACCTCTTTCCCCTCAAGGCTGAAGAGCCAGCAGTGTGTTTGCAGGAGCTGCCCTGCACTGCCAGGCTCCTGGGCTCTCTCTGCGCTGCCCAGCCCTTGCAGTTACGATCTGGAAAAGCACAGCCCTGCTGAGGAGCCTCCTCTGCTCTCCCCAAGCACCAGGCACTGGCCTCCAACCCCCCCAGAGGGAGGATTGTGCCCCTCTGCAGAACAAGTGCCTACCAATTAGTGACACTTACTGATTGTATCTGTAGAGAATCATTATGAAAAACGCAGAGCATTATGTGCCCGCTATTAATCTTCTGCTTTTGTTGCATTTACTCATGGTTTATGGCCCTCTGAGGAGGATAAATGATCAAGGCATGTACTCACATTGTTATTTGTCTATTTGTCTGTGCAACAATACACGTGCTCAGCACTAAGTAGAAGTTATTTTTCATGAGGAATGCAGCTTTAAGGCTTTTCAAGGTCAGAAGGCTTCCTGAGGAAAAAAACCTGCAAGTGACTCCGGCTCATTTGCTGCCAGCTCTTCCTTTTAAAGTTACAACCCACACCAGCCCATAAGCAGGCTAAGACTCAGGAGGAATGGCCAGAGGAGTGCTGAGGAATTTTTGTCTTTTGCTAGGGCACAGTATGGCACACAGGTGTGTGTGCACACAGATTGTTGTCAAATGACAGCTCCTGTTCCAAGGTATTTAACTTATTGCTGAAACATCTATTCCACTCTGCATTTGGGATAGTGAAATCTCTCCTCTCTCTACTGCTCTCCTCACTAGCTCATTGTGAGCAACTATTTTGGCCAAGTTTTGTTTGTAGCAGGGATTTATTTCTGGAGGTTAAGTTCTAGCAAGTTCAGGCTTTGGTACATCTGCAGTGGTGCTTAACTAGCCAGCAGACACTAACAAATAGCACTAAGAAATGTTTTTTG
This sequence comes from Fringilla coelebs, assembly GCF_963513975.1. Classification (NCBI taxonomy): domain Eukaryota; kingdom Metazoa; phylum Chordata; class Aves; order Passeriformes; family Fringillidae; genus Fringilla; species Fringilla coelebs. The sequence continues at coordinate 2,214,831 of NC_140036.1, read as the reverse complement.
GCACTGCACAGCTCTTTGCAGGAACGGCCGGCTCTGTTGTGAACACAGAGTACTTAAAACAATATTAGTTCAAACCTGGGAATGCAAAAGCAATACAAATATTTTAGTAGCTGCTACAGAAACTACATTCTGGTCAAAATGATCAGATTTCCATGTTTACTTTGAAAACATGCAGACGTAAGTTCAAACCTCTCCTAAGTTTTTAGTCCTAATATAGAAACATGATATTACAGTAGGGGTGGCACTCTGTTATTTGAAAGATGATAAAGATGAGAAGCAGTATTTTTCATCTAATAGTTACATGGCAAAACACAGAATTTGTCCCTTGCTTGCTCAGAGAAAGAGCAAGGCTGAACCAGAGTCAGCTGTGAGTATTCCTGTCACTTCTGCAGCTTTTGGATCTGGCCTGGAAGCCCCGCAGGACTATAAATACAAACCATGGCCTTAGCACCGTGTCACACACAACAGGGATGTAAAACCTGTTGCCAAAGTAGCTATCAGGTAAGGCCAAACATCTGCTGCCTGATTCCCCAAACAAAGCTCCATTCAGGCAGAGGGTTACAGCAAATGTTTATAAAACACAGGCACAGAGGAACTCAGTTTCACACCTCACGATTATCTTTTCTTCCTGTAGTTCTCCCTCTCTCTTTCAAGTCGACCAAAAATAGCAAGAGAAATAGGAGAAGATGAATTTTCCCAAGATACTTGTTAAATGTATTCCTTAAAATAGGTTTTGTTTCCAGAAAAATGTTCAGTGTTCACATTTGCATGTATCAGATCCCCTCAGTCATTTCCATCGGTAGATCAGCAGTTCAAGCAATCTAATTCCAGTAAGTCAAGGAGTGCAAAGCTGGTGGAGTATTTGACAATAGATATTCAGACATCATGGAGGACACTGAACAATATTTTCAAACTCCTTAATGAGATGTGACTGAATAGATCTTGCCAAGTGATAAATGGGCACTGTTTGAATAGCAGGTAGTTTGCAGAATATTATCAATGCCATGCCATGAATATTGTATTGCTAACAATAAATGTTTTGACAGATAATGATGCATTCATATATAAATCAATCAGACACTACACTCTCAATTATCCTACTGTTAATTGTTCAGTCTTTTTAATTGTTTGGTGCCTTCATCAAGGGTTTTGTCTGTTATAAATCAGAATGGTTCATTTAATACCTCAATTTACCTTAGTCAAAGTGCAGAGATGTGAAGAGAGTAGAATTTGGCATGTAATATTTGGAAATTATGGATTTCTCTTAATCTAAAATGTTGTCTCCTTTGGCTTCACTTATAGCAGGTGCTGGCATTGATACCATGCCTTTTTGGAGACTATGGCTATGTCCAGGCTCCAAACATTATCCTGGAATTACAAAGGTGTAGGGCAGGAGAGTCTAAACAGTTCTCTTACATTTGAAAATCACTGCAAAAGCCATACACCATTTTTCTATTTATATTGTTTAACTACAACCATAGATTTCTATCCCTGCCTTTGGCATTACTCTCAGTTGCCTACAACTAGTTTCTCCTATTACCATTCCTGTAGCTGCTGCTCTCCCTCCTGGGCACACCTGGGGAAATGCTGTTGTCTGTGTGGAGATGGCACCTGTGCTCCAGAGTGACCTGACCTGCTTGCCACTTTGCACTGCTCTACAAGTTCCTTTGCTGCCCACCATCACTTTTGGGCTGCACATCTATTGCCCTCTGTGCCAATGAATCACTGGGTGTGGAGTTATTTTTCCTTCCAGATATCCTCCATGCTGGTTTCTTCCCAAGCAGATTCTTATTCAGTGGCATTTAGGTCATATTTCTGGTGCCCATCCTTTCTGCTCTTTTTTCCCTTCACCTTGAGCAGTATCCATACCGAGTCCACTCTGGCATCATATCTGCTTTCAAATGCCAAATAAAACAGATTAGGCAATAATGGATCTCATATGAATGTGGTAATTTTAACTAGATATCATCTTCATCAACCCCCTGCTTTTATTTCTAATGGTTTCTTTCCCTTCTGCCTGTCAGCAAGCAAAAGACACTTATGAATTCCAAAATATTTCAAAATTAAATTTTATGCATAAGATTTCACCGGAAGCCACTTTAGTATCAAGTCAAGCCTTCTTCATACACAACAATCCAGGTTTCAGGTCAGGTTTCAGGTCATGTTTCACTCTTACAGCCCAGTACAAGGCATGTGTTTGTAACTTTGCAGGGGGTGCTGTGCAAGGTCCCTGAGCAGTCTCACATGGAAACCTCTGCTACTGGAAAAGGAGAGGAGGAGCAGGCATCCCTGCATGCTGGGACACTTTTCTGCATCCCTCTGGGCATGGCTGCTTGTTTGAGGTTTGCAGGCATGGCTGGAGTGGAGGCAGCAGCTCCATCAGAGCTGTAGCTCCAGCTGGCTGGATTGCACAAACAGCTCCCACACAAGTGCCATGTGTCCTTGCATGCACACACTCCTCTCCTGGGACTCACCAGACTCTCCATGTGTCCTTGCACACACACACTCCTCTCCTGGGACTCACCAGACTCTCCATGTGTCCTTGCACACACACACTCCTCTCCTGCGACTCACCAGACTCTCCATGTGTCCTTGCACACACACACTCCTCTCCTGGGACTCACCAGGAACATGTACCCACACGATGGTAGGGCAAATCCTCACAGGAACTGTTCAAAAAGCATCAGACCTACTACACATCTGCAGGACACCTTGCAGAGGGTTGGCATATGCTTTCCTTTTCATTTGGAAAACAGAAAATGTATTTCAGCCCTCCCTTTACAAGAGCAGAACTTTCTACCAACCTGTCTCTGTCCCTGGAGCTTCCTTAGGGGAACAAGTCTGTCTCTGCTGTTGCAGAAGGGACTGGGTGCCTATGTTGGCAGAAGACTGAAGGAAAAGATAAAAAGAAGAGGAGGCTTCTGCATGTCAGACCTCCACCTGTTTTGGGAGAATCTGTAATTGTCAGGTGTGACTGACCTTTCTGGTCATCTCTCCACTGAGGCTTCACTTTAAAGAGAATCACCTGCTCCTAGTGCTGACCTTCAGTTTCTTTCCATGGTCTTACTAGAGCTTGAAATTAGATCTACCAGACAGGAACTGCCAGGCTTTTCTGAATTCTGGTATTTCTAAAACATTCACAAATGCTAGATGTGTCTCTCCCTCACCTTACACATCCTAGAGGTCAGAGGGAAACCTCAGAAAAGCGTGACAACTCAGAATCCAGAAATAAAAGCTGCCAGACAGTGGAATTTTATTAGAGTAATGAAAGTTATCTGACAGAAATAAATGAACCCCTAAGAACATTCTCCTGTGCACACACACTTAGAAAAATAACCAGCAGAGGGAAAAGAGAGCAACCAAAAAAACCTTTCTCAAAGGCTCCTGTTTTGTCTTTACTTTTATAACTTAAAACTGAACTAGAGAGCAAAACAGTTGGGGGGCCTGGGTTTGGGGCATGACCTGTGTTCCCTGGTCCTTCTTCCCTTGCAGTGCACAAACATTTGCTGCCCTGCATCCTGCAGAACCCCTTGCACAGGAGGCAAGTGCCAAGAGGAGATGTGGCCCTGTGTCCGGCTCGGCTGTGGTCTGTCTGTGCCCAGACACACGTGGGATGGTTCGTTCTGATCAGGCTCCAAAGGACGAGGCTGGACTCTCTGATTTTTGGTCTTCAAGGTTGTTTATTATTTCTTATCTACAAAGTTTTCTCTCTGCCCAGCCAGGATCTGACCAGCAAGGCAGCCAAAGGCACTCTGACTGCCCACGGGGCAGCCGTGTCTTTTTATAACAAAACTTAAATAAATCATTTTTACCTTTTACCCCCAATACCTTTCACCCTTGTTAACAAGTGTACCTTCACCAAGAACTTATCCAAAAATATCTGTGTCACACAGAAAATGGAAGACATGAAGAAGGAAGAAGAACCACGAGACAGGCCCAAATTCCTCCATCTTGTCTCCATAACCCCCTGTACCAAAACCTTAAAACCTGTGTTTTACCCTATAATTATACTATTTCTATACCATTGAAACCCCAGTGATTCTCATATCCTCATACACAGGTGGCACATCCCTAGAGGGATCAAAGTCAAGCCACCAGGTGCTTTTGGCAACATTCCAGAACCTCTGAGCCCCCCAAGGGCTCTCTCAGAGCGATCTGCTGAGTTCCCACAGCCCTGTGATGGAGGAATGAGCTCCTTCCCAAGGCTTTCCTTCCAACCAAACCCACCATGGCTCTGTCACCGAGAGGATGGGAAAGATCTTGTCACTGTAAGGTTCAGGTCCCCCTTCCACCTCAGTATTAGCACAGAAATATGCAGTGAGCCTTTATGTTTCCTACCCTGACCAGCACTTTCCCTACACAGCCTGCTCCTCTCTGAGCTGTTCATTCCATTGTACTCATCTGGGAGCAATGGCACTGGCTTTGGAAAGAGAAGACTTCCTCTCAGAGGAGTTTTGTGCCCATGGTTCTCTGAAACACAGCAGGTTTCAGTGTGTTATACCTGCCTTGCATTACCAGGTAGCAATTAGCAATTCCTGTCATATGGGCCCTAAATTCTGCAGGTCCTGCACTCATTTCCAACCCCAAAATGTAGAGGCCCAGGTCCTTTGGGTTTTCCTCCTCGGGAATCTCTAGCACAAGGGACCAGGTGGCTGCAGTAGGGTGTTGCTTGTCATGTCCTCTCCTCTTGGATACCCACTGTTTGTGTCCCCTCTGCTCAGTCCTGTGTGTGGAGTCAGCCTGTTTCCTCCTGGACTCCTTCTCCCAGCTGTATGGAAATAAGGGCCTGAATCCCCAGACTTCATTACTCAGGTCTGCACCACCATCACTGCCATCACCTACAAAATCTGAAAGCTTATGTATATTCTTTATCTTGTGGATAAAACTTCTAAGTCCTTCCATGTGCTAAACCATCTCATTTGGTTTGCTTCTAGCACTTCAGCTCTATATTTCACACAACAATTAATTCATCCTCTATTTCTCACCACACTGAAGGCTGCACCTTTATTGAAGTCTGTATCTGAGCAGAGCTAGTAATTCATCAGCACTCCAATATCTCTACATACAATGTGCTCATTTTGCTATAATGGGCTTTTTTAATCTTGCTGACAATTGAAATGTTGATATTGTTAAGGTTAATGACCCACTGATAAATACCAGAAAACACATTTACCCTCAAATAGTTTTTAATCACAGCTGTTGCAAAGTGTGACAAGAATGCTTTGTGCCTAAATAGGCTTTAGGAACAGTATTTTCTAAATATCTGAAGCGCCCTTGTACTACACAAGTGGTTTCTCTGACAGTTACTGGGTTTGCTTGTGTGCCAAGTTCTTAGGTTTATTACACTGAGTTTGTGTATGAACTGGCTGGTTTTTCTTTCACACTTCTTAATGGTCTGCATTGTGTGTTAGATGTGCTGAGATGCCTTCGATCTGCACTTTACAAATGATGAAATCAATGCAACAGAGCAAGCTAATGGGAAAGAAGAAAAGCCTGTGAGAGTTTTATTGGGGTACAGCCACCCCAAAGGTGCTCTCCCTGGGGACAGGGTCATAAGAAAGCAGGATCAACACTGAATTTTTCACATTCTGACACAGGAGGAGATGTTTGCATGTCAGGAGATGTTTGCCCTGTACTAAGCAAAAGGCATGCCCAGTTAATTCATGTGATCACTAAGCCAGCATGCAGAAAGGGCTAGAGAAGAAGTTTCCATTTTTAATCTACATTGTTTTTTGGCTGGATTTCTTCCAAGCATTGAACCAGCAAAAGAAATATGAAGCACTTTACATGGTGTTCCCAGAGATACTGCCCCAACTCTCTATAACCAAAAAATGTCAATATTGCTCCATTGGAGCCTGAGCAGCACGTGCCTGTCAGCTGATTATGTGACCCTAAACAGAGATTTCTGACTGTGAGCTCTATGAAAACAGACAGCAGAAATGGACATGAAGGAATGCACAGTATTAAGCATGGGAATGCAAAAAGAAAATCTGCATTCAAAGCGAGCAGTATTTTGCAGCACTGAAGGGATTCCAGAGGGAAAATGAAATCCAAGATGTGGGTCTCATAAATTCCATGTACTGTCTCTACACGAGGGAAAGAGAGCCCTTTGCTTAGGCTTTTACTGCCCTTGATTTGTCCTCTTAATTCCAACTGAAGTGGCTGTAGAAATAGCTGGTACTTGCAGAGACTTTCAGATGAACTGAGTGTTTCAGAGCATGTTAGCCAAATGCCACTCAGATCCATCTTGCCTCACTCTGAAGCCAGGCAGCTGAGCCAAAGGACAGTGCTGGGGAAGGACAATGAACTAATGGAAATGGCTGGAGATATATTAGCTCTGGAACTAAGAGGCTTGCTGAGAAATGATCCTTGCCATTTGCATGATGAAGTACAGCTGCTTTGGGAAAGTCAAGGTAACCATTTTCCCCAGGGAGGCTGGCCAGCACACCTCAGCCGTGTTCTGAGACAGCCTGTGCTCCCCTGGCTGGCAGGAGGGCAAGCACAGGGAGACTGCCCCTTCTGATTGCAGGTTGGACAAGGAATGGGCCTCTAGAGCCATGGCTGGACCTGACAGCCTGCACTGCTCAGCTACAAATTACAGGAGGATTTAGGAACTTCTTCCTGGGTGAAACCAATGAATTCTCAAGCCCAGGATCCTGTGCCAACAGGAGAAACCGTGTAGAGAGAGCCTGTCAGTCACTCTCTGCTCTCCATTTACATTTTACTCCCCCAAAGTGTTGTACCAAGGATGTTGCAGGGTGTATTGCACAGCCCTCTCAGTATCCCTTTCTAGGCTCTTTCTCCAGTCCCTTTCTGCACCTGCTCATACAAACACTTATGGCCACAAGATCCACAAGTTCACCACCCACTGCAGAAAGAAGCACTTTCTTTTATCTATGTTAAACTTTTTTTTTACCAGCTCCACTGAGGTTTGTGAACACTTGAAGGGATTCAAACAATAATTCCTGCTGCATCTCAAGGTAACAGTAAAAATACATATGTAGTCCTTGTTTCAGACATGAGAATTACAGAGTCCTACAGAACATCTTGAAAGTCTCCATGATCAAAGAATTAATCCCACTTTTGGACTGATTGAGTTCTAAAGTACACTAGCACCATTATGTTGGTTTAGCCCACATAGCAGCACTCAATGCAAAGGAAAAATAATAATAAAAAAAGCTCATTTTATACATGCATGCACACATACCAGATGTTCTATATTTTTAGCTTGTCTGCAGGTGTTTGTAAAAGCAGTTTTGGGACTCATTGATTGTGGAGTTCTCCAACCTGTCTTAAGCTTGCACCATTCAAAAAGAGATATAGTCCTAAGAGCCTTACTGCTAACAAGCTAAACCCTTCACAGGAGCTGACTTTTGCTTTGGCTACATTTATTTCAAACTGTGTTATTCTCTGCTAATTAAACTTTTGAAAAGGAACATCGCTGACAAGGAGCTTGGAGTAATTTGCTCAGTCCTTGATATTAGTCAGGGAGCCTCAAAGCAGAGGCCACAGAAGTACAAGAATACTAACCTCCAAGAGAAGAGACAACAGTCCTTAATTAGAGTCTGGCCTCAGATGTTGCTGGGAGGAGTGAGCTGAAGATATCAAAGATATCCAAACCCCAGATGATGCTGGTGGTGAGCGATCAGTTCAGACACACTGTGGCTACTGGATCCCCAGAGGCAAAAAGAAATGGAAGAAAGTCTGTGTATAGCTTGGAGACATGGATGCAGACTTGGCGTTTGCCCTGTGGAATTCTTGGATGCACTTGAAAGGTTCCTCTCAAGGATGAAAGTGCAGGCAGATTGTTTTTCTGACACCATCACATTATCTCACTCATTGGCAAATGGTCTTGTCCAATGGCTGCAACTGTTATTACATTACAAAATATGCAAAACGACAGATGTCTGCTAAATTAACTGCCAAATGATTAACTGGATGTTAATGAAGCATGGCTTTAAGAACAAAATTTAAAGAAAGAATCAGGTATGAAGGAAATCTGAAAACTGCTGCCTGCATTTTCAGGCTTTATCTTGCTAAAGTGCACCATTAGCCAAGGAGACACTTCTTTTTAAAGTCATAAGCAGCACATAAGTTTTTCCCACTCAGAGCAGGGTTGGTAATGTAGGGAAACTTTACCCTCTCCTCAAACTTCAGTGGAAATCACTGCTTAAAAAATGAGTTCAAAAACACTTCCCTACTCCCTTCCCTTGTTCCAGCCAAAATTACCCTCCAGCAGGGATTGGCCAATGCAGCCTTTGTGGAGACTTGGAGACTGCTGTGCCTTCTCTACACAACGTTGTGTGCACAGATCAGTGCTGTGGATGTCTACAGCAACAATGGACCGTGTCAGTAAATGACAGTAAATCTATTAAAAGACATACTTTAACCCCTCCCTCCCACACCAGCCACAGATTTAGGCACACCTTGGTAATAATTTGGCAAGCACAGGACATAGACTTATTGAAAAATGGAAGGGCAGTAGCTCTGTCATCCAGCAGGATGAAAAAAAGGCTTGATTTAACATCTTAGAAGCAGCAATCACAGGCAAAAAGCCCATGGCATAAGTCAGACTCAAACTGGCACTGCAGCTTCTTGGCACTCAAGCTAAGGGAGATTGCAAGCCCAAACCAAAGGCTGCTCAGCCCCTCTAAGCCCTGCACCGTGTCCCTGCCCCACCAATGCAGTGGGGAGCTGCAGGGCTGCTCTCACTCTGCAGCAGGCAGAAGCACTCTCCTGGCCAGCACTGGAAATGAAAATCCACCAAGCCTTCACTGCCTCCTGTTTCCTGCAGATCAGTGGTGGGTAAAGCCAAAGGCATTTGGAGGAGGGAAGGCAAAGCACTGCCTGGGATGGCAGTCCCCATTTTTCTTTTCCCTTCATATACAACTGCACACAGCTATGTATCTTCAGTTTCCAGGCTCAGGCCAGCACTGTTGGCAGCTCTCTACCACTCCAGCCATGCAAGGATACCCTGGGAGCACTCTCAGAGTCAGCTCAGTCTTGCAGCTCCCACTGGCTCTGCTTCAGGCCTGAGTGCAATCAGGCTTCAGCTAGAGACACCCAGATGTGTCCCAGCTGTGTCCCTGGCAACCCCCAGACTGGTGCCTGACAGCAGGGATCGTGTTCCTTTCTTCCACATAGAGTTAATTTATATAAACCAGCACTGACATTTATTTAGCTCTACATAACACTTTCTGAGAGGCTCTGGAAAAGCAGGGCTTTGTCTGGGATCCTGCACTGTGTCAGGACCAAGCACAGGAGGCAGAGAGATGGGAAGGGGAGTACAGGGCAGTGCCCAGTGTCTCCAGCCCCTCAACACAAACTTTCAAGGCATGGATTACTGTCAACTTTCATAGTATGATTCCTTAAACATTATTTTTCTGCCCTAGGTCACTGTCAGTGTGTACAGCACCCAGAACTAACAGCAACTGCAGGAAAACTTCACAGCAGCTGATTGAAAACTACCAGGAAACAATGTATGTTCAGGTAGTCAGAGCCAGAAGGGCAATTTGTTTGCTCCTACTCATGCTGCAAATGTGTGCTGACAATTTTAACTTTCCTAGATGTAATCTTTTGTGCTTTGAAGGATACAGCAGCAGAGCTGTAGGACTCTTTTGCATCCTACAATCAGCATGTACCACTTCCAGTCCTCTTCCAAACTGTCTGGCTGTTAGCACTTAGGAAAATACCAGAATTCAAAACTCTGTTAAGACTTCCTTATTAGCCCCACTGACTCACCTCAAATCCACAACTTTGAGCAAGGACCTCAAAACTTCACCAAGAAAAATACACTTCTGTTCTCTTGAGTTTCTGCCAAGCTGCCTGAATGCTTCACCTTCCCGTATGTGATGGGGAGCCTTGTTCTCACTGTTGGCCTGAAACACACCAAAGAAAATCCCAGTTGGAATCCCACTTTCACTTGGCTTCAGACAACTTGGTAAAGTTTGTTTTGGGACATGTCACCATGGTCTTTTTCCTCTTAGTTACCATGGCTGCCCGAGAGAGACGTGACGTGACAGAACATCTGCAGTGTGTGTAGTTCTCCTCCCCAAGAGCCAGACCAAGAAAAACAGCCTGGCAGTGCAGTCAGGTAAGTAACACAGGACAATTTGGGTGCTTTTTGCTGCTGTTGAACCATTCAGATTCCTGTGGACACTTCTACTTTGCGTGTGTGTGTGTGGTCCTACGTGTTTCTAGCAGTGCTTCATGAGATGGGCTCTACCTCTGCAAGCAAAGCTGTTCCAGCTCTCTTCTCCTCTGTTTCCACTGCTATGCTATGAAAACACAGTTGGCTGCAGTTATGGGATGGAAAGAAAACATGCAAGGGATGCAAAGAAGGAAGATGTATAGTCAACTTTCTGGGGGAAGAAGTGGGAATGACCTCCCGGCAAACATTAGCTACTGTCTGAAGTTTTTCAAGAGCTTGGAAAAACAAGGAAAGAAAAAAAATGCACAGGAAAAAGTCTGTATATCCAACCTTAATTATAGTAATGGATCACAAGTGGCTTCTGGCACTCACTTGAAACGTGTCACCCTGTCAAAGACCAGGGAGATGAAGCACCAGCTTGCAGCCATAAGCCAGACCAAAACAGGCTAGCAGTTGTGAAGAGATCCCCAGGAAATCCAAAGTAGGAGAGAGTCCAGCAGCTTCACAGCTCTGAGCACAAGCAGGCTGGATACCCTGCTCAAAATCATCATGCACAGTGGATTCACCACACTGCTCTTTAAATGCATCTTTCTGTATCAAATGGCACTTGTAGTTAGGCTGTGTCATTTCACATTGCATTAGCCTGTATCATCTCATATCATTTGGCAGTAAAATGATATGTCATAACATATACATAACCTGGGACATGTCACACCCTACATTTACAGTATTTACTATATTTTATTTGATTATGTGACCACCTTCTCCATCTTTTTCATGCCTTCCTCTTACTGAAGCTGATGGAAGAAGCATATGAAGAACTGACAGGATAATCAGGATCCAGAAGCAGAAGGAGAGGATGAGTGACAGTCTAGTTCCACTGACTTATTACCAGCAGCATCATTTCAGTTAACCTCACATAATTCTAATTCCCCTTTCTGTCTGTGGAGCATCCCCTGTTGTCATAATGTCAGGGAATGCCATTAAGCCTGGATAGTCATTAGCAAAGTCCTGAATAATCCAAAGGAATAATACTGAATTTTATTAAAGCTGTTCAGCTTCTTCTCTTGCTTTCTTGAAGATATCCTAAGGAATTTGATTGTTTTCTTCTTGCCAGATAAGGTCTTTTCTTTCCTGGCCTAAATTAAAGACTATATGGCAGCTCTTGTTGATTACCCACAGCCAATTATAACGACATAATGTATAATATGTCATCTGTATCTATAAATATGATTACATGATATTTACTTCAGTGAAATCTTCCTCATTTGTGACAGGACAAAAGATTTAAAAGCAGCCAGTGACTACATACTGTAACAGCACTCCGAATTTCTTCTCAGCACTTATCAGATCAATATCAGTAACTGGAAAGAAACTGGTCTGGAACAAGACATGAGGGTAAAAATTTGTCACGATGCTGATGAGCCTCCAAGTAGGAGCACACTGCCAAGGTGGTGATGAGAAGAGACAGGGAAGAGCTCTGACAATAAAGCATCATTTCCCAACTCCTGCAATTCAAGTGCTTCACTTCCAGCACACCTGTTCTTCCCAACTAATCTGCTCTTGGATGAAGACTTACACAGAATTAAAATAAAAAAATATCTACATCTCTCCAAGTCACAGTCACAACCAATCACACTGGACAACCAATAAATGCAATATATGGTATTTTCAGTAGAAGAGAGAGTAAAATTAATGAAGATGCCCAGCCCTGGAACCCATACTCGATCATAAAAGCAGAGACAACCTCTCTTGTTAAAAAACAAACTTGGTATAAAATTGTATATTGCTGTGCACAGGCAGTTTCTGGGCAGTTTCTATGTTACAGCACAGCAATAATTTAGCTGCACACAGCAGCCCTGCCTGGCAGTTTATGGAGAATCTATAAGGCAGCACAATATCCAAATAACATGTCGGGGGGATTTAGATGGGCACAGTGCAGTAACTGCAATTGGATTTGGGATGCTCACAGCCTCTCTCACAATCAATTACAGGGCCCTTTGGAGCTGCACACCATCAAAACCTTCATTCAAACCTCCCCAGCAGGCTGCTCTCAGGCACACACTTAGGAGTGGGAGGGCAGAACATGCTGTCACATCCTCCTGCCTCATCTTCCCTGCTCACAGCAGCCCAGGGATCCCAAGCTGGAAGCAGTGGTGGGGAGTGGGGAGCACCAGCCGTGCTGGAGGGCGGTGGCAGTGACAACAGCTCAGGGCCACATCTCTCCCTGGGGGCTGAGTGCAGGTTGAGTGACCACCTGGGTTCTCCAGTTCGGTTAACTGGGTTGCCAGTTTGTGCTCTTTCTTTTGAAAACTCACTAATAGAACAATTCTTTTCTTCAGATGAAGCCTTTGACTGTGTTTCTCTAAAATGACCTTTTCACGAATAGATGAGCACTGTTTATGTTCCCCCCCTTCCTGTCCCCAGTTTAACAGGCAATGCTCAGAGGCTGAGGTGACCTCCATCAGATGTGCCATCTAACACAGGAAATGATTGAGATTAGAGCCCATGAAGTCTATCTGCATGTCAAACACACTGGCTGCTGGTGTCAAAGGCCGGCACATAACGATACCTGATGTCTGAATTTCAAATTCATTTCAATCAGCTAATACTTAAAGCAGCATGGGAAGAAACAAAACATAACCAGTGCAGCAGAAAGACAAGCTGAAGGAGCCAAAAAGGCTGACTGACCCCATTTTTTTCTGGACCCATAAAATGTGCCAACTCACTCTTCTCATACCTACACCTCGCAGAGTTCTCCCACCAATATTCTTTAAAAAGCTGATTACCCCCTTTGGGATGGTACACATCACTGAAGCCCACCTCTCTGAGTTTTCCCTGCAGCTGGGTCTATTTCTGACCATCTCCAGCTGCTCTGTGGGACAGCTTTGCCTGTGGGGTGTGGTGGGAGATGGGATGGGAGGTCTGACAGTAAACCCAGAGTATCTGGATGCTACAGAGCCAAACTTCAGTGGGCAGTGCTGGTGGGAAGGGGGTGATTCCCAGCATTGAGGGGGGACCCCAACCTCAGCAGTGGTACTGGGGGGTGGTCTCAGTAGGTTCCTCAAGGAACATGTCTCAGCTACAGACACAGCGCTCAGCCACTGAAGGCAAAACATCTGCTAACAACTTGGCTCTGCATTTCTTTAATATTTCAAATGATGTACTTCAAGCCACTCATTTTCTGTTTGTCTGTTTTGTTTTATTTTTATTTCCCCACTAGATTAAAAGCTGGACCATTTCCTGACCCAAGTGGAGTTTACCAGGTTAAAAGCTGGACCATTTCCTGACCCAAGTGGAGCTTACCAGGTTAAATTTCATCCACGGCAAGATGTTACAGTATCCTGAATCAACAGAACAGCTTTGTGCTTACTGCTTAGTTCAGAGTTAAAGAGAAACCTCCAAGGTTGACAAGTAACAGGAAGCAATTAATTAAAGTTTTGATAATGTAATGTTTCTCAGTGACTTCCCTTCACAATAAATTTTACATCCTAAAGGAAAAACAAAACCTTGGAAAAATGTGTGCCTAACGTAAGAGACTGGCAAGCAAGGTGGACTCCTCAGCAGTGTCCCAGGAATTTTGGCAGCTTTAACACTGTTTATGGAGTGCAGGTCTTTATTCAGAAATGCTTCATCATTGAAGTGCTTCCTTAAATTGACTTTTTCTGATCAAATACTCCATAAAAATTTGGATGCCTTCTCTTTAAAAAGTCACTTCTGTTTGATAACACCCTCAGAACATTTGCAGCGTAAGTTTCACGTTTCTTTACCTTGAGAATGAAATCTTTTCACTGAAGAAGTGCAGCACATGTATCTTCTGACACGTTCAGTGCCAGCCCCTCCTGCAGACAGGATGCCAGACTGGACAGACGTGACAGCTGCTTTACTAAGGTCGTTTCTACAGTACCAACAAACATGCAGGAATTCCTGCAAGCCTTGGAGCCTGCAGTAGGCTCCATGAGTCTAAATGGTCCTGCTTACCTCTTAAAATCAAAATTCTAGACACTAAATTAACTTCCCAAACTGAAAAATCCAAAGATTTGTCTTTTTAGCCTAATGAGGATTATCACCTAGAACATGAAAATTTTGGCTTGTAGTTTCTCCATCTCCCCTACTTTCCCAAGATTTTTCAGAACACAAAGAGTCCCTTCTTCTTAACCAGTGAATAACAATAGAAGTATGAACATGACAAGTAAATGTGATAGATGACAGCTCCTGCAATAGCAGCTGAAAGCTGAGGCCCCCAGCACAATCCAGTGAGTGCACAACATTACTACAGTTACAGATGAGACCAAGGGATGGATTCATGTGTGCAGTACTGATTGTTCATCTTAACACATTGCTAACTGGCATTTAACTTCTGGAATAACAGCTTAAATCCAGCCATTAAATTCATTTTAATTAAATGTTTGGGAATGCTTTTTGCTATCATACAGCACAGAGATACTGCTGATGACTGCTCCATTAGTCTCCACACAGCATTATTCCCTGCAGCAAGCCCCTTGCTGCTTTGCCCTGTTTTGGGGAGGGTGTCAGCATTAGTCTTTATGCACAGGGCCTGATTTTTCTGCTGCTGCAGGAAGACATCTCATTGCTCAGGCTGTCACTGCTCATCCCTCAGCACGGCAGGGGATCGGCGTCGCGTGCTGAGGATGGAGCAGGGCTCGCTGCGCTCACTGCTCTACTCCTCCGTGTTTCTCTCCTGCTGCCCTTCCCCTGAGGCTGTTTCTTGCTTTCTCACAGGACTGAACAGAGCTCCTGGGTGTTTACAGAAACTTAAAGGATAGAACTGATCTCCAGAGGGTTTGGTTTCGCTTCCATACCTGTTGTGTCCCCAGACAAGCCCGGACGCACACGCAGAAATCCACAGGAGTCCCTGCAGTCGCTCACCTTTCATCTCCCCACCTCCCCCAGAACCTTCCACAGCACTCAGCACCACAGCCAGTCATGCAAGGTGGCTTTAGAGGCTGTTGTCACAGCACCTGCCCAGTGACAGAGAAGGAACTGCCATTATCAGCAAGCTTATCACCATGTCCACCCCGCTCCTGCACGCAACCACACCATCCCAGGAGCTTCTCTTCCACCACAATCACATCCCCTCATCAGTCCTGCTGGGAGCTGCCCCAAAGCTCACCCTGCTTCCAGTGCAAACTTCCATCTGCACTCCAGAATTTGCATTTGGTTAAGGCCCATTTGTTTCTCTCTCTTAAGCATGAAAAATTTAGGTTTAAACAGTTATGAAGGAGAACTTTCTAATATTTCCCTGCCTCAGTCACCTCTGGTGCTATATAATTGTGCAGCACTAAGATATAGCAGTAGTTAATCTTTTTGCCTGCCTCACAGAAGAAAAAGGTTTAAGAAAATATTTTTTTAATCTACAGTGTGATTGGTATTAGGTGGGTGGAAGGTTAAAATACCAGCAAGGATTCACAGGGAGACAGAACACTCTGGGTGGTGAGCAAATCCCAGCTTTTTGCTGGAACTGGTTAAAGATGATTTTGGAAGGGATGTCACAGCATGACTTGGTTAAGCTTTCTGTAAACTTGACAAATAAAACTCTGTCAGAATAAATTGAGAAATACTGTTTTCACATGCTTAAAGCACTAATCTCTGGAACAGAGGGACTATTAGCAGGACAGTCATTTGTCTGCAGCTGCCAGAAGAGCTAGGAAATGGGAGAAATGGTATTCTAGGCTGCAAATGGATGGATGGACTTTGCTTGGGTTAGTGGGTGAATGGAAGGAAGATCAGCTCTGCAGAATCAAGAAATGACAGCAACAGCCATCATAACTTGCTGCAGAAAGCACAGGAGCCTACAGCTCACAGGAGCTCTGAATTCCCACTGCATTAAAGTTCACAGGCAGAATGTAATTGGAAAGTTAATTCTCTTGTTTAAATAACCCTTACATTTTACCACAGAAAGAGATTTGAATTGAAGAAAACTCCAAGCACATCACTGACTAGCACACTGAGGAGGGTTGTCCAGAGTCATGAGCTGGTGCCTGTTTTCAAGATCCCAGTCTTTCAATCAGGACTGGGGAAACTCTGGGAATGTGAGCCAGCCCACTGAGGGCTCTGGTCACTGCTCTAAGTGCATTTAGGATGTCCTCCAAGAGGCTCAATCCTGCAGCAGACTGCTGGGAAGGCAAATGGAATGACAAGGAGAATTCCCATTGGAGAGTTGTGAATAAAACCCCAAGTGAGGAGTTTTATTCCACTTCTAACAGAGCCTTTATTTCACTGCATACCTCAACTTCCTGCCTGTGATGCCTCAGGTTTTAGCTTTTCTATTTTTCAGGTTCTGTGCTTCTTTAGTGTGTACTTCTGGGGTTCATTTTAGGGGATGCTGAGCTCTCTGCACAGAGCAGGGAGACAAAACAATTCCTGCTCCAGCTGGGCACCAAGGACAAACGATCCCAATCTCAGGCCCGGAGCACAAACCCCGTGGGCTGGAGAGAGAAAAACAAGCAGGGTGGGACTGCAGGGGCTAAAGCTGGGATGGGACAATGAACTGCAAGGTGCAAATGGAGCAGGACTGATCAAAGTGAGAGATCCCATGACCTGGTGTCCATTTTGGGACCATTTTGGTTCATCTTGGGTGCAGCCCTGGCTGGGCTGTTGTGCTGCCCGAGGTGGATCCATGGAGGCCTTTTAATAGATCTCTACTTTATTCTTTAGCTCTGTCTGATCTCTGTTCTAGGTCATCACCTGAGGGGCAGTCCACTGGAACACTTACACAGTGCTCTGGGCAGGATTGTTGTCAGGACAGCAATCAACTG
Source organism: Fringilla coelebs (assembly GCF_963513975.1). Classification (NCBI taxonomy): domain Eukaryota; kingdom Metazoa; phylum Chordata; class Aves; order Passeriformes; family Fringillidae; genus Fringilla; species Fringilla coelebs. Next base: position 2,197,902 of record NC_140036.1, on the reverse strand, counting down.
AATCAGAAGGTCCTAAATTGAGGAGCAGTTCAGACACATTCAAGGAGAAATAAAAGGATTTCAGACAAGCCTTTCAAAACTGACTCCTGAGATGCTATTTCAAGAAAAGAGACATATCACTTCATTTTCCAGACCACTTATCCCACAGCTCCCACTGTGATGAGTAAGAATTTCGGGATGCTCAGCAGTTTTGAAGAGCAGGATGCCTCATTTGGGAACAGCAGTGGCAGCAGGAATGTGGTGGCTCAGCAGGAGCCCTGCAGCTCTGGGGAGGTGGCAGAGTGCTCACCTGCTCCATTCAGGGGCCATCCCTGTCCAGCTGCTGGAGCTGGCATGTCCCAAGGCTCCCAGCACTGCAGATTTCCCTGAATCCAGCTGTGCTATCCTGCAGGAGAGCAGGCTGCAGGAGCTGCCCAGTTTATTGGTCCAAGGCAGGCCTGTGTTCCCAGCCCTGGGAGTCTCTCCAGCCCTGCAGGAGGAACACTGGCACAGGGTTTGCTGCTGCTGCCTGCAGGCTGGAGGGGTTTATCCCCATGGGGGATTCAGCCCTGAGCACCAAAAGCTGGGAAGGCATCAGCCTTGACCTTCCACTTAAAGAGAAATATTTCACATGAGTCAACGGACAAAAATGAGCTGCTATGGACTTGGTGCATGGCTTCCTCCCAAAATGATGCTGAATTTACATGTCCACCCAAAAAACCCCAAACACAGGTATTTTAGCTGATTCAGTTCCACATCCAGTGGGAATCTGAGGTTCATCTTCTGGAAATGAAGGAAATATTTTTTGGAAAGCTGAAAGAACATGGGAGATAGACTGAGGCTTTAACAGCCTTTAAAATACCAGTGACTTAGTGAAATTTTTGGTTTCAGACTTTCAGAGTAGAAAGCCTGAAGGGCTGACTTTAATTAATTTACAATTTCTCGCAATAATCTAATTTAGATGTCAAACAAAGTTCTGGGTTATTACTTTTTGGAGAAATTACAATGTAATTGTTATTGTTTTCTGCTATAATTACTCTGATGGAATTGACAAAGGATATTTTTAATAAGATTTGCTTATCTGAGAGATAATACTTGAACATAATATATACAAAATTCAGCCTTCATTCAGTGCTGTAATATTTTCTGTAGATGTATTCACAGTAACATCAGAATTTAGCTAAAGGGAAACCTGTTTCTGTGTTGATTTGGTATCTGGCTATAGTCATATACATCAGCAGAAGGAAGTGGACAAGAAAACTCTTGCACAAATAACAGGTTTGCTGTATTTTCATTTAGAAATTCATATATTAGGCAAAAGACCATCACTCTTGTTTGGAATATGTCAACATATTCCCCTGTATTTCAGTGAAGATTACAAGGTATATCTGCACAGGTCCTGCTGTCTGTCAAGGCATTTATTTAATCATTTTGCTGTCTTTAAATAGAGTGTGCTAGCCACTGTTTTCACATTGAACATCAAATATTAACTAGGACAAATATACCTTGTAGACATGATTACACCTGGAAGCATGGACTGCAGCATTTACAGCATAGATTTTGTAGGGAAATCACAATGCTTTATCACAGCCAAGAGTTTCCAGTCGTGTTTTCAACTTGGAAATCAGAAGGGCTTCATGAAGTTGAAATTTGAAAGTCTCAGTTTAAAGTTTCAGATTTCAGCATTGCTCTCTGCTATTTTTTCCCCTTTTTTGTGGGGCAGCCAGCATTTTGATGACCAGATTTGCACAGAAGTCACTGGCTGAGCATGCATGTGTGTACATTCTCTTCCATACAGTCATGTTTGCTGTAAAGCAATGAGGTTTCTCATGGGATTTGAAAACTCTCTCCATATTTATATGAAACTGGATGGATAATCTCTCCATTTAAGCTTTTCACCTCTGTGGCTGGGGACTGTCCTCTGCACAAAGTCCTGCTAAGGGCTGTGTCAGATCTACAAAGCACAGCAGTATTTTCACAGACTTAAATCATGGGAGTTCCCACAAGGCAGTGACCTCTGTTTATAGAGCTAAAGTTTATGAGCTATATATTTTATTACATGACTGTCTGAAAACCATATTGTATTAAGTACTCTGCATTGTCATGAATCACTGTGGGACTGGCTGAGAAAATGTACAAGGGTCTCTCCTGCAGGGTCAAGGGTACATTCCTCTGTGACCCTCCACTTCAACGTGAGGCAAGCATGGAAAATACCCAAGGCTTTTTTTTCCACTGATTGGAGGGGAAATGGCTCAGAGTTTATTAAACAGCAGATAATTCCACTATCAATCTAGCATCTTAAAGTGGGAAACCACCAACAGAGAATAGACAAGCATGGGGCCAACATTAAAATGCAGACACACACACACACACAGAGAACCTGCTATTTGAAGCAAGCAGCTCTAATAAAGCTCTTTTTTTTTTTTTTTCTTTTTGAACATATTCCTTCTGTTGCCTGAATGGCTGTGGTCCTTTTTACCTTAACTATTGTGCCCAGTGAATTAAGGCAATGTAAATTATTCAGGTATGTCTTGTGAATATTTAATGAAGAACCTCCGTAGCAAAAGAAAAAAACCCTGACCATGGAATTGTGTCCATCTGCAAAGGCCTTCCCTAATTATATTCAAATACAGATCATTTTTTAGAGAGAGAAATCATAAAAATAACATTTCAATACTGGTCTGTACATTTCTGAAATCCTAAGAATTACATGAGCTCAGCATTGTTTTTACTATCAGATTTTTATCATTAGAATTCTGATACAAAATGCTGGAGAAAGCCTAGAAATTGTGTATGACAATAGCTAATTTCTGAAGGTGAAGAACAAAATCTCCTCCCTTTCAAGGATCTCAGTATTTCATTTTAACAAGACAGATATTGTAGTATCTAATTTCATAAACAAAAATATTATCCACTTTCATCTACTGTAAGCATCTAGAATAACTAGAGGAGCTATGTTTTTATATATTTCATGTGAGTTAAAAGTGTTTTTCAGTGAAGAGATAATTGATATTGTGCTTTTAGAGCAAACCAGTGAATAGAAATGCCTTACAGATAAAAGACATTGAAAGCTTTAAAACAAACATACACCTTAGACAGCCTAATCCATCAGGCAGTTATTCACAATGGCAGGAAATACATGCTTGAGTCTTATAAGAAACTACAAATTTTTTTTTCTTGAAATTTATGAAAGAAAAGATTTGTTTGGAAATGTAAGTGCTCACAAGGAGGCTTCCAGAAATGGCTACCCTTTTGTTTTGAACTGCAATTAAGGCAGTGATTAATAGGAATTCCCTGTATTTTCTTAAAAAATCTCCAAAGAGAATCACCTCCTGCAGCAAATGTCAATCTGCCTGACATTTTTTCTCAGATTCTTCAAAGTCAGCTGAAAGGTGTGGGGTTTTTTGTTTGGGTTTCTTTGAGTGGATTTGTTGTTGTTGCTGTTTTTGTGGGATTTCTGTTTGGTTTTTGTTTGTTTTTATTTTGGTCTGGTTGTTTTCTGTTTTGTTTTGTTTTTTGTTTTCTTTTTTTTCCCTTTTTTGTTTGGTTTTGGTTTTTTAATCAGCCCATAAGTTTCAAGGCATGCCCTTACATTAGGAACCCAAATAAGACGGCTTGGTCTTCAAAAAGGCATAATATAGTGAAGAGGCAACATCTATTTTTTTACAATAAATCTAACATTTACATGCTCAAATATAGCTTTCTGCTTCTAGCTATAAATGAGTGCTAGGACTTGTGATTTTCTTCTCCCAGGTGAGTGGCCTAGTTGCCAGGCTATAAAAAGTCATTTACTCCTTCAGTCTGGCCCAATTAATATTTAATTATGTCAGGCAAAGTGGAACAGCTTGAGTGGAAGGACTTGAGGGTCCCCACACAGCCAAGGGTAGCCCAAACTTACAAATTCATGTGGCACAACAAAAGCAAAAGGGAATCCAGGTCTTCTGCATCCTAAGCAAATGTCCTACATTTCTGGCTAGCAGGGAAAAACCAGTATTACCTCTTCTGCCAGCTCTGTTTGGTGCTGGGACCAAACCACTACAGATTTGCTCTGAGGCTCAGGATCCTCTGGGGAAAGGAAGGCAGACTCTCAGGTTGTGAAGCCTGGCAAGGATTAAATGCAAGAGAAATGCCTACCTACCCCCAAAGCTGTCAGAACACTGCACAGCTGTGAGCGCTGAGAAGCAGCTCCAGCGCCCAGGCAGAGGATTCCTCATCTGGGATTCCAGCAGCTCAGTGGCAGCCAAGGAACCAAAGCCCCTCTCTGACCTAAGCTCTGATCTGGGGCCAGATTTTGACTTGACAGTCAGAAGTGACAGGTAGAGGAAGAGAAAATGAATCCATTTGCCGGCACACCTTGTCTTCTAGCTGCCATTCAGTGTTTCGTGGCAGGTGTTTTATATGCAGAAGGTTACAAAGAGAAATGCTTTGTGTTTTCTTCATGTCTAAAAAGAGTACTCTTTGAACATTTGGTTTTGCCCCCCTCAATTCAAAATACACATTTCCTGGACTGAAAAGGCACATCTTCCCACTGACACAGAAAGACTTCCAGTTCCCACCACCATTTAATAAATTTAGTTTGCAATTCCTAGTAGAAGCAAAGCTCTGTTTATGCTGTTATTTTATATTGCACCTGAAAGCTTTAGGCAACCAAGGGCCAAGGTGAATTAGCTCAGTGTTCTCTGTTCAGAGAAAATGAAATGTGGATGTCAGGGATTAGATATTTAGCTGACAGGCCTGTGTGTATGAACAGCCCCTAAATTCAGACAAAACCCTAATGTTGAAAGAGCACAATTTAACCCAAAGCAGACTCTGGGCCTGGAGTTCACAGTGCCCACGGATCAGGCAGGGAAGGCAGCATGGGGAATGGGTGGGAGGGCTGTGCCTGCTCCCAAACCAGAATCCCTGCACAGATGCCCAGATGGAGAGGGTTTGTGACACCTCCCAGCCTCGTGCCCCACAGTGCTTCACACAGCCCAGGCCTCTCACACTTGGAGTTATCTCCAAGCCCTGCAGCTCCTCCACTCTCCAAGTACAGCACTCCTGTTTCCTGAGCTCCTGTCCCAAATCTACTCCAGCCCACATCTTCCCTCTGTCTTTTCTGTCTTGCAAACTGTGCCCCAAAGCCTCCAGAATGCCACAGACCTGAGCTCTCAGTGCTTCTGTCCCACATCCCCCCTCTCTGCCAGGCTCTGTCTGGCTCTGCACCCACCACAGCATCCCTTCACTCTCAATGCCTCCATCCATCCCCACTCCCCACCTCAGGCCACAGCTCTGCTGGGCTCCAACTGTTCTGCTTGTGCTGATTATTGACTATTGATTTTGTGGCCTCTGCTGTCCCTCACCCAAGCTCTGACATCCCCCCAGCATTCACTGGCACCTTCAAACCTCCCAGCCCAGCCAACCAATCTCTTGTCTTCCCAGGACCCTGAAGGAAAGTTGTTCTGATTTCTGCTCCTGGCAAATGTTTTCAAGAGCTCAACACAGGCTACACTGGCCCAAAAGAAATTAAAATAAGCCACCTCCAAGAACAGGATGTATGGAACATATAAAGATCTGCTAGTGTGAATTGGCTGTTGGGCCCCCAAAACAAGCAACTACCAGTCTGATTTCTCTGCACACAAATGTGGAACCAGCTTTGGTTTCCCCAGTTCCTCCAGTTCTATCTGCCAAAGACTGGATGGTGCTATAGAGGTATGCATGTTGGAAATACTGTGAAGAACCCTGATGCTTTAAAATGTGACATAAACATCAATAAGCTGTCATTATAGTGCTAAGCTGTAAGCAATGCATGTGGGCTTATCACTGTAACAGCTTGGTGCCTGGGAATGGCTGCCTCATATATGTTATAGAACTCCCTTTTGCTCAGAAGCAGCAGATTAGAGTAGTTTGTGACTTCTTTTAGCACATGTTGCACATTTTTCAGAGCCCAGGCCTGAAAATGAGTTATCTGTAGGGTATTTAACCCAACATCCAAGTGGGACAGGATTTCTGTGGACGTCAATGCTGAACAGGCTGACTACTCTGTAAGTGCTGTTCACATCAGTCCTTAGTCAGCAGTTAGGGATGGCTCACATCCTGCTGATGTTCTCCAGTTTGGGGGTTTTCCTGCATTTAGCAAACCATGAAAATATGTAAAAAGGTCAGTGGTTTAAGTGTTGCCCTTGGGGTTTCTCCTAAATATTGTGCAAGAATATTACATCTTGATTTTAACAGATCTCATCTCCAATCTTACTTTCCAGTAATTTTATTAATTATAGGAATTTTAATCATTATTTTTAGGATTTCTAATCTCTATTAAGTTGATGAAATAAATATTTGGTGATATATTTAGACATGCATGTACTCAGAGTGCTATTAGTATTCCCTGTTCAGTGAGGTTAATCTGCTAGGAGGAGAAGAGAAGAGAAGAGAAGAGAAGAGAAGAGAAGAGAAGAGAAGAGAAGAGAAGAGAAGAGAAGAGAAGAGAAGAGAAGAGAAGAGAAGAGAAGAGAAGAGAAGAGAAGAGAAGAGAAGAGAAGAGAAGAGAAGAGAAGAGAAGAGAAGAGAAGAGAAGAGAAGAGAAGAGAAGAGAAGAGAAGAGAAGAGAAGAGAAGAGAAGAGAAGAGGAGATAGCATGTACTTCATCATTATGGAGACTGCAATGCATCTAAATGTTTTTACCCATTTTTTTTTAGAATAGGGACACTTCATATGTCTGCATATTTGAAAATCTGCTACTGACCTGAGACATTAAATACTTTCATACAAGTTTTGCTATTTCTAAGACTACTGTCACTACAATTTATGAATGTCATATAGTAACTCTGAAACTGTTCTGTGAACTCTGTGGATGTTGAGTCAAAATTTCAAATATTCAGCCCACAAAGATGGACAGGCATTTTAAAGGGGCTTGATGTTCACATAAGAACCTGCTTGAAATAGTCTGAATTTCAGAACAGCTCATCACCAGCAGCTGCTCAACCACCAGCCTCTTACTCTTGTTCAGATCTTGCCCAGTATGATCCCTGGTTTTGCCCTAAATGCAGGCTTGAGCTGCAGCTGAAACCAAAGCACACTGTCTGTCTCAGGACACCTCTGAAAATGCAGTTCTGCCTAACAAAATGCCCAGGCAGCCTGCAACAACTATATTCTAAGTGCTATAAAAGGCAGACAGAGACTTATAAAACCTTCCCTTGTAATTAGAAACTTTGTGGATCCCTAGTCTTTTATATAATAATTTAGTAAAGAACTGAACCCACAGAGATTTTTCTATGAGGCTCCTCAGAGCTGCATGTATTAAAGCAGTAAATATTTCATTTTCTTTATAAATGTTAACAGGAATAAAACGGAGCAAGATGCAACAAGACTTGGCTGGGGCCACAGAGTGTTCTGTCATGTTTGTGGAAGTCAGGGCAGTCGCTGGAGCAGCAGAGGCAGCAGGGATGCTGAGTGCTGCTCTGCCTGCAGAATCTGTGTCCCACAGGAAATCCCAGCACACTGTGTCCCACTGCATCCTGTGACCTCCTCCCACTGCCCCATTGCATCCCTGGCTGCTCCTCCCTCGTCCAGGCCAGCTGCCCTTGCTCCACTTCCCCCTCTGCCCAAGGGGAGCTCTGGGAATGCTGGCTGGGAGAAGGGAGGCCAGCAGTGCTGGGAACAGCTTCCCTGGCCAGGCAGCTACAAAGGCAACTTCAGAGAATGAATGAGAGCCTGGGAATGCCTCAAAACCAATTTTCCCTCCATTTCTAACAGCAGGGACATTTTACCCATCTTTTCCATAAATGCTCTGGGAAGAAGCTTATGCTGGCACTAGCATCATGTCACTCCAGAATAATTCTATCAGATTTATTACATCTAAGTGCTTCAGTAAATATTTAAAGAATCTGATTGCAGCATATACAGTTCTAAGAGATTAAAGAGAAATGTTACCTTACATTAGCATATAATATTATTTACCTAAGATAATTAAATCAACTCAGTTAATCACTAAATCAACTAAATTTTCATTACCATGACACGCTTAAGGAGTACAGGTGATGTGTGGTTAGAAATGTTAAAGTAATAATAATAAGAATGGTTGGTTGGTGGAGCTAAATTAAAGTGACATTAAACCTCACAAAGTATCTTCACCACTAATCTCAGACAAAAGTCAAGTTTGCACTGCTGTAGAGGAAAGTACTCATCCCGTTGTGGAAAGCATAGTTTAGACTTATTTACCACTTCCCCTCTATAAATACTAAATAAATATAATATGCCCTTAATCACTTCACAGGTGGGAAAGCAATGCCCTGCAGCACAGACCTTCCAAAGCAACCAGTGGTTTTCATGAGGCCCAATCTCCTGACCTTTTATTTGATACTTCACAGAGAACCCTTCATTGGAGTGCTTACAGCTATCCAGTCATTCCCTGTTGGCATGCTTAGGATACTCCAAGGTGATTATTCAATATAAAGGTGGCTGCTCAGAATCATTTTACTGCCAAAAAATTGAAAGGAAAGGCATAATAGCAGAACAACAGCCAGAGAAGAATGGTCAGAGGAATTAAGTTTGAGAACAGATGAACTACTGCCATTAGCAGCAGGAAAAATAGCTTTTTTTTCTCGTGAAACAGTGCCACTGTATGGCTCCACTTCCCATTTCATTTGCTCTCTGCACCTCTGGTATCAGATAGCACCTGGATGCTGCTTGCACAGACACTCCTTCCTCAGGAGGAAACCTGCAATTGTCACTGCACACCACAACAGCAATACACTCAATGAGTCAGAGCTTTTTTCCAGGGAAAAGCTGAACTTCTACAATTTTACTGTTTTTTCAAGATGTAACTTCTGATTAAAGCTTTTTTCAATCAGAGACATTCACTGGCAATACTATTGTTCCTCACCAACATCTCTGTGGCAACTGATTACAAAGGGAGTTGGTTCTCAGGAGAAAAATATTACAAACTCTAGTGCTCCAAATGGGAAGTAATCCAGTTTTGATTGCTGACCACAAAAAAAAAAAAAAAAAAAAAAAAAAAAGAAAAAAAAAAGGGGGGGAAAGCATTAAAATTAAACTCAGAATATTTTTTATGGTTACTAATAAAATTAATAATAGCTTTTCAAGACTTGAATGCTCTGTGAATTTTTTTTTCTCTTGACATCTCCATAAAACCTGTAGTTGTCTGTATTCTTCCAGTTATAGTCCTGAGAAACAGAAATAAGGTGATTCTATCAAAAGCAATGGGAAAGATGCTACAGTGGGACCAAAAATTTACTTTAAATCATGATTAACTCTTGTAATCTACTGGTCACTACATGTTAGGAACCTTCCTTCCCTTGTGCTGATCCACTGGGATTTTTAATGTCTTGCAGTCTTCAGCCTGAGAACCATCCTCATTCAGTCATATGCAAAAGCTTCATATTTTTAGCCTGGATGTGTTGATCCAGGTGGCATCCCCTAAATTTCCATTTCCTGGGAGTCCATCCAAGAGGAGATGGAAACCATCTCGGCCAACTGCACTGCAGGAAATGGGCCTGGAGTGAAAAACCACGGCTGAGCATCAGCACCCAGCCAGGAGGAGTGGAGCTCCTGGGAGGCCAGAATGCAAGAGGGACGTGGGAGGGAGGAGCTGTGAGAGCTGGAGCTGCCAGCTCAGCCAAAGGGGATCTGGGGAGCAAAACCTTTGTGCTTGCTCTGCTTCAATCTGTGGTCAGTGTTCTCAGCTGTAATGCAGAGTCTCACCCCAGTTATTTTGACAAGAGTGAATTCTCTGATCAGATGAACTATGGGACAGCTACACTTCAAATCCTTAACCCTTGCAGTTTAGATTCACCTTTCGTGGCTCATCCTTGCCTGCACTTTGTGTATTTTCTGTTCTACTGTACAATGTACAATTTATATTCCTTTGTTTTTAATCACCTTTACTGTGTAATTTTCTTGGGTACTTATCTACCATTTCATCTCCCTGCTTTGCCTAATTACCTGTCCCTTTTCCTTCAGATGGTTCTTTTATTACCTTCTTACTTTTCAGAATCATTAGCATTGCATTATTATTCTTAACAGCAGTACACTTATGTTTATTATGCAGTGTTTGTAAATAAATAGAGAACTGAATTTCTGGCTGTATTTACCTAAAGCTAAAAGGAGAAAATGCAATGTGCGTTGAATTCTCATTTCATTTACTTGCTTATTTTAGAAGGAATAATTTTTAAAGACTTTTAAGACCTCTGCTTTAAATCAGTACTTTTTATAGCTTTGGCGCTGCAAGGAATGTTGGAAATTTTTATCAAATCATATCATTTTAATACACAAAAAAGTACTAAAACTGAATCCAGTTTTCTTCTTCCTTGGATACTGCTCTTTTCCTTAAGGAAATTCTTGTAACTACATCAGATAACTGAAATGATCCTGAGTAAATGGTGACATTCTGCACTGTGGAGCACTTCTTGCTCATCCATATTTGACTCTATCAACCTCATAAGAGGACAAACCTACACACATGGGTGCTTTACTGCTGTAACCTTGTCAGACTGTAATTTTTTTTCCCCTGGCTGTGTGGCTGCCTTGCCATGGAGTAAGAAGAGTGAAGTGATGCCAGGCCCTTCTCCCATTCAGGTGAAGGACAAACATTCCTACAAGGTTACAGTGGAAGCAAAGCTAAATTCACCCAAGCTCCCCAACCAGGCTGTGTGTGGCTGTGCAGTAGCCACATTTGAGTCCAAAGGGCTGTTAAATGCATAAAGATCAGTCCAGACATCCCTACCTGATCAAGGCCCAGCATGTCTGCTGATCACAGAGCCACAGATTCATCTGCTTTTCTTTTGCAGAAGCAGGAGGAAGGTGGAAGATGTTGGAGTATACCATTGCTTTGTTTGAGCTCATTTTGCTTAAAATTAGCTCGGCAATTATGGTTTTGTATAAGCTAGTCTTGCTTCCTGACAGCCTGAGCACTGACTGCCATACCCACAGCAGGCTCCCAGCCAGCCTACATTAAAAAAATTGACACTTCACTTTCATCAAAGGCTGAGAGAAACTTAGCCTTTGAAGAAAGAAAAAGACATTCTCTCTTCCTCCGGGTTAGGCAGCAGTGCTTTTAATTAATCCAGGGAAACAGGGAACTTCTTCCACCAGGGAAGGTCCCAATTGCCCAGTTCCTAGGGAACCACTCCATGACTCTGTTTCTCTTTCTCTGCTGCTCTCTATTTAAAGCCCTGAGCTATGCCTGGTGCCCTGGGCTTCTCTCACCCCCTGGACTGCCACACCCCATCCTAACACGGGGGCTGTGGATAGCCTGAGTCTTTAGGTCCCTTCTATTGCTCATGCTCCTAGGAAAGAACCCCAGTTAAACACTAGAATCTAGATGGGAGGTCTCAGTATTAATCCAAAGGTGATCTGATTTGTTACATGCATTCTTTTCTCTTTGTCATCAGTAGCTAACTATCTGACATTTAATAGGAATTCTGTACCTTGCTCATTAAGTGTTGTCTGAGGCTCCCAGGATCAGCTGTGCTGTGAGATGTGTGGTTTTATAAGGTCAGGAAGCTGCTGCATGGCCCTGCTCACACAAGAACACAAGCCCAGGCTGCAGCTGAGTTCACAGAACCTGTATGACTCTGGCTGCCAACAAGCAGGAGCTGTGAGCTCAGGGGATCCCATGGCACTGGACAGAGGATGAAACCATAGAGTGGCAATAATTGCTTGCTCTTGTCCTAAGAGGTACCACTGAGCTCAAAGCTGCTGCTTCCATTTCTTATTTTGATCTTGTTTTATTCTTTATCCCAGACATTACCAGTCAGTGAACACATTAAATGATACACAAAGCAAAGCACTTATATCAATCTTTCCCTAAGAAGCTCCAGTTGTGTTTTATTAACAGAAACATTTCAGTTTCATAAATACTTAATGAAGTGACTGCCTATAGCAGGGAGACACTCCTGAGCTAATTGTTGCTGTGGTCAAACCACCAAGCTGCTTAGTATTTGCTTGCAGTGTCACATTACAATGAACACAGCTGACAAACAGGTTATTAAAGTATTGGAAGCATCTCCTCAAAAACTGGGGTTGTTTAGTCAGCACCAGTTATTGGAATGATGTGGACTAAGAGCCTGGTGCAATACTGCAGCCAAGGTAATCAATGCATCTGTACAGTAACACCAGAGAGCTCAGATTCTGGGCAGGCTGTCAGTGACAATCTGTTGGTACCCCTTTATTCTCACCAGAGGAACAGAAGCCTGAAGTTATCCTGCTGGATATACTGGTGCAGCAGCCAGCTACAGACCAGCAGGGGCAAGAGAAAGAAATCCAGAAGGACAGAGGTGATCCCAGGAGAGGTCTGGCAGCAGCCAAAGGCACGCTGCTGAGCTCTATGGGACAGAGCAGCCACTCCTCCCAAAGGAATTGGGGGATGCCTTAGGATTTTAGCTTTTATATTTTCCAAGTATTTGTAATCCTGCAGTTCTTTAGTGTCTAAATCTAAACTCCATATTCAGTTTGAGCTGCTGCTTTCCCATTTTGGGCAGACAACAATTCCTCTCCAGGCCTGGCAATCAAGGACACCTCACTGCCTCAGGCTCAGAAATGTAATATAAAAGTGAGTTGGGAGGAGCAAACTGGGGGTACATGGCTTCATTACCTGAAGCTCAAATTGTCAGATTAACCCCCAGTATGCAAAAGAACCAAACTTTTAAAAGTGTGCAAACCCATGAGCCATGGTCCATTTTTGGGTGTAGCCCCCGGGGGGCTTTGTCTGCCTGAGATGTACCTGAAGGCCCTTCAATAAATATATCCACTTTTTATTCTCCTCATTTTGTCTGGCCTCTGTTTTTGAGTAAGCCCCAAAGAGGCATCAAGGACAGTGCTGGCTGCCCATCTCTTCTGAAACCAGGCAGCCCAGAAAGGTTACTTCAAGATTAAAGTAGATGCAGAGGTTGTACATGTGAGATACTGAAGAAGGGAAATGGTAAACCAGCATCTAGACAAGCCTAAAACATCAAGGTGCGAAGCCCTACAGTCAAACTAGTTTGAACAGCCAGCAAGTGGTTTCTCTCACTGATGATAAAGTAAATTTATTGTATGTTAACTTTGCAGGATGCTGAGACACACTTACACAATGAAATTTATACCATTTTTTCCAAGATAATTTATACCACATATGGATTCTCATACCTAGTAGAATGGCACTAACATGTAAAATGAAGGTAGAATGTTTTCTTCCTTCTTTTATCCTTCTTCTTCTTATTATTAGTGAACTGGCTTACACTGTTTTTCTTGGCTTGCCCATAGGACAAAGCCTGACTGGGGATCTGAGAGGACAGAGGTGTGCAGCAGAAGCACACCAGAAAGCCTGGGTGTGATACAGTAGTCCCAAAATGACCTCCCCACTTGCTGCAGTAGCATCCCCACATTCACTCCAAAGGCAGCAGAAGAGAATTCTCGTTCACACTGGGGTTTACAGCCCAGAGCAGCCCAGCCATACTGACACCCCTGTGCATGAAGCCCAGGGGAGAAAACAAGTAGCAAATAGTACTTGAATAGTACTGGAGCCTGGAGCTTCCAAAAATAAACATCTGCTGGTCCCACTGTGGGATGGGTGAACTCCAGATGCCGGAATCACCATATAGGGCCTGAGGCATGCCTGGATTAGACTGACTGGATATGACTGACTACAGATTTTTTAGCTATTTCTATCATGACTTCTCCCTGCTACACTACACAGTGAGTCAGATTTCATGGTTAGAACAAGTGTGAGTCATACCAAGAATCACTCCCCAAACCTGTAAAAGTTAATTTCTTTATTTTCCTTTTCAGAGACTCTTGTTGACCATCCACTGCTGTTGGAGGTAGGTAATCCAGCAGCCTGATAGGATTCAAATATTGAACCAAAAAATATAAGCTGAACCAAGCACTGGAAAAAACAGATCTCACTAAAATGTGATTTAGAAGTAAGTTTCACAGGGAAAAAAGCCAAGTCAGGTCAAAGTCTGTGGAGCTGTGAGTCTGCAGCTGGCATTCTCAAAGGGTCGCCTACAACAGGCAATCTGTGCGAGTACCGGATTTCATTTCCAGATGTAACAGGGATTAAAACAAGGAAAGACATCAGAAAATATAAAGTGGCATTGGAAGACTCTTCTGAAAGGAAAACACACATGGTTGATTGAAGAAAAATTTAGTTGGTGATTATGTCAGTATGTTGACTACAGATAGCTATTTAAATTGATAAAAATGCAAGTGAGAAAATAATAAAAGTTTTGCTTTCACGTTGTTCCTTTCCCTTATGCATCACATCTCTATCTCCCTTGATAAGTTCCTTTCAGAAGTTTTCAAACACAGCTCATGACTTGCTGTGGGCTTACCCATGGAACAACACTGCTGAGCCACATAGGACTGGTTTGTACTGGGAAACTTCCTTGTGCAAGAGCGCCCTGGCTTCTCACCTACTTCTGTACAGCTCATCCCGGCAGGCACCCAGCACAGTTCTGGGGAAATCCTGCTGTGAGGTCAATGGCTGCAAGGACAGCAGCTTATTTGGGGCCTTCCTTGACTTTGGTGCTGTTGAAAAGGAGATTTATGCTCTGTTGTGGGGAAGCTGGCTAGGAAGCATGTAAACAAACAGGCCACATCCAAGCCCCAATGGAATGTGCCCCAAGCACTGAGGCGGTTGCCAATGTCAGTGTGAGGCCACACTCAATTATCTTTGAAAGGTCAAAGTGATCAGGAGATTTTTCTCAGGATTGGAAGAGCAAAGCTTCCTTTTATCTTCCTTCTAAGGAAAAGGATCCAGGCATCTATAGGCCAGTCAGCCTCACCTTCATCCCTGGGAAGGAGCAAATCCAGGGAAGAGTCACAAAGATGACTGAGGGACTGAAGTGTCTCTGGTGTGGAGAGGCTGAAAAAGTCAGGACTGCTCATCCTGGAGAAGGAAAGGCTCAGTGGGACTTTTTCGGTGTGCATAAATACCTGGTGAAAGAGTACAGGGAGAATGAGCCAGATGCTTCTCAGGGGCACCCAATGAAAGGACAAGAATCAGTGCACACAAACTGAATAGAGGAAATCCTATTAAACACAAGAAAAACCTCCAAACATGTCTTTTACCATGAGGATGGTCAAACCCTGAAACAAGTAGTTTATTGGAGTCTCCATCCTCTAAAACACTGAAGACCCAAGCAGACCTTGTTCTGAACAATCTGCTTTATAGAGGTTGCTTCAAACTCCAGGATTCTGTGATTTTGTGTGATTCTGATTTTCTGTTTAACCTGGACACCTTAGCTCAGACTAGATTCTCCTGGATTTATTTTCCTAGAAGACTGTATGAAGATTTTAAACTTCTTTTCAAATCTCTTATGATCTTCAAATCTGAAGAACTTAGATTTGAAAGGTCTGCATTGTGGACTATCAAACTGAAGATTATCTTTTTCCAAACCAGTTTTTCTTTTTCCCCATGAACGCACCTAATTGCAAGGAAAAAGTTAGATGTGGCCTATGTGGTCTGTCCCCTCCCCAAACTTGTTTACTGCTATCTTTTCTCGACTTTTGTGATGCTGTGATTCTTGCCACCAAGCTCCAAGAACAAGTAATACTACTTAAAATCCCAGACTCCTAAAGTTTTTCAAGTGGTCTCTGTATATCACAAAATTCTACAATGACAGGTTGATAGGAAGGTTTTTTTTAAAACACTCTTTACTATAATCCTCCAGATAGCACAGGGAGCCCTAGCTATAATATTTTCTTTGACTTAATGTAAAATTCATTAAATCCCATTACTTTAAATTACTGGGCTGTTGGAAATCGGCGTAACTCCACTGAAACCAGAGGAATTAAACCAACTGACTTCAGAAGATGATCCGACTATTAACCACAGTGCAACAGAATTTCACATTCAGTCTGGGAATGCAGGTCTTTGGTGACAGCCACAAGCAATCTGATTAAAAGCCACTCTGACTTTATTCAAAGCACAGAACTTTATTTCACAGACTTCTCAGGAACTTTAGGGTTTATAGGACTATCTGACAACCCAGTGATGTCTAGTCACTTAAAAATAAATCCCGTTGAGTCCCCCTTGGCCTTAAATAATATCAAGATTGGAATTATGGGCTACAGTACCTGACCTCATCACCACATCTTTCCACAAACTATTTAGGAAAAGGATTAGTTTCCTGATTAATTTACAGTTTTGTTATTGCTATGCCTACACTACTACTAGGTTCAGCTTTTTCCTCTAAGTTCTAGATATCAGCCATCTGATCCTGCTTTTTTGTTTTTATGGAACTGGTTCTACACCCTGCCTCTGACACTACCCCACAGCACATACCTGGAGAACAATTATTTTGCCAAAGTAAACCAGCTAAGTCTGCTTAGTCTCCACTTAAGGGACAGGCTTTCCACCCCCTAGTGCCACTGTAGCTTTTTCCTGTACCTGTGAATGAATCCCTTCTGAACACAACAGCTGAAATCATTCACACTGTTTAAGATGAAGTTAACAGAGAATCTATGGCTATGCACAGTCTCTAGCAGAATAATATTTTAGGTTCACACTTATCTTGCTTACAGTGATAGGCATCTTCTGGTAAATTAATGCATTTATGCCTTGCTTCTCCTTTTTCTTCCTTTTCAAATGTAGAGGTCCAATAACATATAAGAAACTTATTACTGGTCCTTAGCAGCACAGGCTTGCCCTGGGCACTGTGGAATTGCTGCTCACTTTTTAAAGTTCAGTTCTTAGAATTCTCTGGCTTTTCCTGTATGTTTTGATCTGCTAAATTTTTGATCAGCATTATAAGTGTACTCTCACCTAACCATGCCATTAACAAATATATTAAGCAAGATCAATCCATCTGTGAATCTACTCTGACCTTTACTCCCCCCTTCAGCACAGCCTACTGTTGTCTCACATTCAGCCCACTTAATTCTTGCCTTGTCCCTATCTTCATCATCCTGACTATGAAGTTACCATCTGGCAGGGCCACATGGGTTGCACACTTGCTGAGGCACAAAATACATGTGTGCATCCAAGGAAGGAAAAATGACTGTCAAAGACAACAGGATTAAGGAGAGGCTCATTTTAGGAGCGTAATCAGTTATTATTACTGATGTGTGCTTTGAGGATTAATATCTGAAGATGTGAATATCAGACCATTAATTTTTGGAAATTAAATATAGGATAAAGCTCACTTTATATCCAGATTTAACTGAATTTATGTCAGTACCTTTTGCTAATACATCTAGAGATGAAGACTCAAGAGAAATGAAGGATATAAATGGGGATTGGGAGATATGGCTTCCAGTGCCAATTTGACTTCCTTTCCATCCATATCCAGCCCTGCAAAAGGGCATTAGTGCTATGAAATGTTCAGAGCTATGGATTTCTAAGCATTTCCCCTCCATACAGACCTTGCCTCAGTTAAAAGCACTGCTCATAAATGACTGCAGCGTTACACCCACAACCTGGAAGGCAACAGAAAGCACTCAAGGCAGCAAACACACAGCAAGAGGGAAAGTGAAGCTAAATTGCACATACTTCCAGTGTTAAAACATGCACACCTGTGGGGTCCATTAGCCATAGCTGTCTCTGAGTATCAAATGCAATCACTAATACCACGTGAAGTGAGGAGGGCTTGTGCCTGTTTTCTCACCCCATCAGACAGTGTGTGGTACCATAGGCAGAGCATTTCTTGAAAGGAAGATTCCTTGTGTCTTCCTTTCAATGCTGTTTTCCCTGCTCTGTGTAAGAAATGTTGTGTGCCATTGCTGTCTCTGGAACAGCCAGAGACTGGTACTAGAGGCTAAACAGGAGGAAAATGTTGGTGCTGCCAGAGTTGTCCATGTCCCCTACAAAGCATATCTGAGCAACCTCCTGGCAAGGCAGGGAGAAAAGAAAGCCTATCCTTGCTAGTAAGGTCCTCATACTCACTTGTAACACCAGTTCCAGGACCAGAAGTAACAGAAAATCATGACTCTGCATGCTCCCAGCAGCAGCAGACTGAGAGCCTGTGCTACTTGGGTACAGCTTAGAACAGAGAGTGCTGAACACCTGAACACAGAAAAAAATTTTTCAGTTTTTTTTTTTGTAAATGATCACTTGTTTTTTACCACAGCTCTACCAAACCTTTCAATAAGCAATCTGCTCAGAACCGTTGTTTCACAATATTGTGCTCCTCTAGCAGGTTACAGGAGGGGTAGCAGCCCCACAGACAGCACTGAGGGAATACAGCCCCCTGTCAGGCTGAATCCTGAGATGCCAACAAAGGACAAGGCCTTAGGAAGTGTGCTTGTTAAAGCCCCTTGTTTTTACATGCAGTGCTGAATTATTTGTTAAGCTCCCACAACAAACACAAAAGACAAAAGGAAATAACCACAGGGAAAACACCCACCTGCTGCTTTTGAGATGGAAGAAATTAGCTACCTTTTATATTAAGACCTTTTGTTTCATGAAATAATTCTGTTGTTCTAGTTAAACAATCCACACCTGGCAGTGGCTCATTCCCATTGTTCCCAATGCTTCAGAGGGTTCACAGTGTAGAGAAAAACCACACTGCTAATGTTTCATTTCACTCTCCCTCCGATGCATGTTGTGAATGACTAAAAGTCAAACACACCCCTATTGGGATTAGAAATGATAAATTATTATAATCCTCCTACTGCTGGGCAGAATGGTTAGCAAGAGTATAAATGAAAGGCTGGTACTTTAGCACAACAAGCAACTGTGAACAGAAAAGGGATGGAGAGTTGTGGACACATAGTTATGGAGGGAAATGTGCCATGATTGATAGTCATGCTGTGAAGAAAGAAGTAAAAAGCCACATGCCACCTGGAAGAAATGCCTGTGCTTTGAAGGACTTAGAGAGAGAGCATGGTTCCCTTTATCAGCAAAATTTGTGAAGCAATAGGAGGAAAGTAAAAAGGGAGAAAAGCAGCCACTAAGTTATACTTCCAGCAGGCATTACACCACATGAACAACAATTTAGTTATAACAATTGCAGTATTTTTGTAATTTTACTTCTTTCTGCTCCTGCCACACAATAGACATGTGTCATCTACGTATGACATTTCACTAATGCCAGAGTATTGTGTCAGCTCCATGTGCTTAATGAATCATTATAACATTTGAAGTGCAGATTTATTCACAGGAACTAGAAATTATTCCCCTGTTTGCTCTGGGAGAAGTAGGGGGCATGCAATCACCCTTGCACAGCCTCTAACCATTCTTGATCTGAAGAGCAATGTGCTCCCAACTTTTTTTTCCCCTAAATCCATTCTGGAGCCTGCACTCAATAAGGAGATACTCCACATCCTTAAGTCTGCTCACTTAGCACAGCAAAACCACAGGGTCATTTGGTCTGTTCCTGGAGAAATACTTTGTCTCAAATCTTTTGGAAAAGCCTGGAAATGTCCTGGGCTGGCAACACCATGCCTTTGAGGTTCTGCTGCTGCCAAAGGCACAGCACAAACCCTGTGAGTGTTTCCAAGGAGAAAAGGAAACTGGAATAGCCCATGCTATGGTTGCCTCTGTAGAGTACTTCAAAATAAAACCTGCAGAGGTGGCTACTGAAATCTCCCTATTTGTTTCACTGCTGAACTGAGGCAGATTTAGAAACCATTTGTACACTGTCAAGCAGTTGCCAACATTCATGCTCAGAAGGGTTTCTTTTGCATGGGCTGAAAAGTTAGTTCTTCCATTTACATGAAAGTTTAGCCTCTGGAGAAGTGGATGCTGGCAACAGAAGTCTCCCAGGAAACTCATGTGCTGGCAGCCTTCTCATTTTTTCCAGGGCAGAAGGATTTTGCAAGCCTGTCAGCAATGAACTGTGCTTACTACCTGTCTTCCAGGGGGTTTGTATTTTGAAGCCTGTTACACTCAGCTGAGAACATCTGACACTGATGCTTTAAAGCTGTTAGTGGAGCTTATTGACATCTATTTCAGTGTTTGCTCCTTTGCTGAGCATGGATCCTACCCTGGTTTTCACATGTGTGTCAGCTCCGACCTCTCAAAGGTCCACAAAAGCATTTGCTGGCTCTGATGTGCGAGGTGGCCCCAGCTGATGTGAAAGCTGACATTCCTCAGTGCCATCTCCTCCTGCCTCAGGTAATAGATCAAACCAAGCAAACCCCTTCCAAGTTATGCTGTTTACTGCACCCAACAGCAATCAGGGGAGGTTTTTCTTCTTGCTGATTTCAATGATTTGTCCACCAGAGAGAAACTCTCAGTGATAGCCAGCACTGCTGATGAGAGGCAACACTGTCACGTTCACATTTTCTGAAAAATCCCTTCACCCAGGAGTTTTCTCCTGGGAAGCTGAGAAGCCTCAGAGAAAAGGAAAACAATTCTTCTCTCATTTGCTTCTCCTGTGTTGTGCTCATGTGGAGATTGTTCACCCACAGGTGATTGTTCCATTGCATTCTGCTGGGAGTTGTTTTCATTCTTTGGCCAGTCAGGGCCAAGCTGTGTCAGAGCTCTGGAGAGAGTCAGGAGTTTTCATTATTATCTTTTTAGCATTCTGTCTGTATCCTTGCTGTATTCTTTAGTATAGTATAGTTTAGTATTCTTTTAATATAATATAGTATAATAAAACAATAAATTAGCCTTCTTACAACGTGGAGTCAGATTCATCAATCTTTCCTTTGTCTGGGGGCAACGCAAATACAACACAACACCAACATTGCCCCTGTGCATACTCATGCTTTGTTGTGGGCCCTAAACAGGGGTTTGGCTGAACAATTTCATTCATTTTTGCAAAGCCTAAATCAGATAGATGCTTCCACAGTCTTCAATTCAAAAACCTTTACATAAGGCAGACCTAATTTTTCAGCACTATGAACTTCAGCTAGAGGCTAAATGAATGTTCGACGAATGAATTTTGGCCCTGTGGTCCTGCCTTTGCTCTGGATTACATGGATTAGTTGCCCTTGAAACAATTTATCAAATAAGACTTCAAAGGGGATTAATTGTACTCATGGGTTATTTCAGACACCTCATATTCCATTGCATAAAGTATATGTAGTTTGAAGAACTGATATTGCTGGACTTGATAATTAAATGTCGCAAAATCTGTTTTATTTTCCAATTTTAAAATTTAATGAGGCAATAAGTAATAAAATGGACTGGGCAGTTTCCTCTTTGCTCCTCCTTCCCAAATGTCAGCTCTGTTTAGCAGCCATTCCTGTGACAAGAATACTGTGAGAATCCAGTGTAAATAATACACTCCAGATCCATGCAGACCAGACAAAACAGAGGAAATATCTGGCAGAGACAGAAGTGACAACTGCTCATTTTTATTGCAGAAGAAATACTACCCCATGCCTTACAGGTAATAGTCTCATCTAAAGGTTTGCTCTCAGCTCAGCCCAGAACAATATCTAAAATCATTAAGCTCTAGACCTGACAGGCAATGAGAAATCAGCTAGACAGGGCCTAATGCAATGAAAGGATTTCTTGTGTGCTCTGTATTTTAATTTTAATTTTAATTTTTTTTTCTGTGTGAACTTTAATTCTGGAAATAGTTTAATTAAAAAATAATCAAGTAAAATATGAGACATTCCCATGCTGGAATAATGAAGTCAAATGAGGCTAACATGTGCATCACAAAGTACACATGAAGGGGTAACAGGATGCAGTTTTAATGACTGCTTCAGAGTGCTGTGAGGGAAATAAGCAAAAACAGGAACCCCATGTTGGAAACCCATGTTTCCAATTCATCTCAACAATGGGTCTAGGAATGGTTCTTAAAAAGCAAAGCCCAGTTAGTGGCCTGCTGAAGCCTTATTATCTCCTTTGCAAGCACCATCCCCACAGGAACAAAATCCAAAGACATTGTACACAGACTGAAAAAACTCAGGATCTCTTTCCTATGGGAAATTCTGGTATTTTGTGAGAGCTTTGTTCTGAATTAGAACAAGAAGAAGAAATTTAGAAATATCCAGAATTCAGGACATTGTGGAAGAAAAAAAAATTAGAGAAGAAAACTGTTTGCTTTGTTTTGTTTTGTTTTCCCCTGAATGAAGCAGAACAGTTTAATAACAGTTTAACAGCTCCCAGCTCTGGAGGATTTTCTGTTTTTTTACTCTGAGGGACTTCACAAGTCCTTGAAGTCATCAGTGGGATCCTACACAGAGAAGGACAAACCCTTGAACCTTTTGAGGGTCTCTGCCAAGGAAATTACAGTAAGCCACCTCACACTGAAGCCAGGGGGCCCAAAGCTTCTCCTTTCTAGACCCCATACCTGAGGACCCACAAGGCCCGAGGATCCCAAAGCTCTCAGACCACACATGGAGCCTGCACTCGAACTGAGTGCCTCAGCTCCCCAGCATCAACAAGGCAGCAAGAAACCACACAGCTCTCTACTAGAAACTCACGAATGTGTCAGCAATAGGTTGTCAAACAGCCAGGTTTCCTCAAACATTTTGGTTTCGACATAAGTGACATTTTCCAGCAGACTCTCTCTTCTAGGGGGAAAAAACCCCCCGAGCTTGGAAAGTTCCCATCCAACTGTACTTGTGATATACACCTACAGAAATAGCACTGCATTTAAAGCCATTTCAAGCTTGATTTATATGAACCTTACAAAAAAAGAAGTACAAACGCATGTGCTGAGTGTCTAATGGCACGCAATATCCTCCTGGGGAAAAGCACCTCCGAGTGTAGTGTATCTACGGAACATTCCTGCATCACAATCTGTACATGTCTGGCTCTTAGTCATCGAAATAACACCTTGATATTTCATTTTTGTGACTGCTAATTAAAGCATACTACCTTTCTTTGTGGCAACATTCTCATGCACAGCTTGACATTACAGCGCACACAGATTGCCCAGAGAAATGCAAGCTTTTTCTTTTTTTTTTGGTGTGATAATTGATCTGAACTTGCCTGCATTCATTTCCCTCAAGATGTTTCAGATTAAATGAATGAATCTCAGAGCTGCAGTAGAGTGACTATTAAAAGGATTATGCTCACCACAAGAGAGCCAGTACTCCTGAATCCACGATCACTTTTACCCACTTTCTACCTGCTCTTCAACCTATGATGTCTCCTCACTAAATGTCAGCAGGTTATGGAGTTCTGCTGAGTTTAGAGATGCTCTGACATATTTTGCTCAGGCAGACTGCATACTAAGAAGTACTGCTAAGGTTAATGACCTAATGATAACAGCAGAAGACACTTTTGCAGTCAGAAGTTCACAAACAGAATTACTGAAATGATGATGAACTTTGCTCTCTTCTAGTTTTATACATCCCTGTATCCTAGGAGGGTGCAATCTCCTCACAGAATTGCAACTTGTCATTGAGCAGCAGTGTCTTTACACCTAGTGATGGCTAGGACAACCCTTTGTCATCTTCAGGAGGTGGAATCACTGTTTTAGCTACACTAAAATGCTTTCTGAAAATGTAGGATGGAACTAGCAATTATAACCACTGAAGGAAAGGTCACCAAACAGCAATTGCCACAGGTCAGCAGCATAGCAGAGTTTGCCAGCATTTGAACAGAGGAGATAGTGGCATTAAAGTGAAGTCACCAGCAGCAGGTACAATATCTGTAGTTCTCACCAAAGAATCAGAATTATGCTCTTTGCCACAGATGTCCCTCCCTGCTCAACTGGACCCTTGGGGAGCAGATCAGTCTTACAAATGGACCTCTGGCCTCTGCTCTTTAATCTCCCATCTGACAGCAGCTGCTACACACCCAGCTTCCCCCACTCAGCAGGATCCCCCTCCAGATCCAGAAGGGATCCTACAGATCACCTTTTCCAGCTCTCTGGTCAAAGCACCTCATTGCTCAGCGCCTTCTCTGGTAGACTGAATGTCCCAAACATCTCCACAGCCCCCACACAGCACCTGCACTTCAACTGTGAGCCCTTGAGTCCCCCAGCACCAGCAAGGCTCACTCACTCTCCAGTGGGATACAAACAATCCTCTCTGGTTCCCTCCAGAATGGGAACTTTAAGTTGGCAAATTTTGTATTCATATTAAAAGTCCTCCTTATTTCAGGGTTGTACCCAAAGTCATTTCTCAGAAGCTAGATACAGAAGCAAACAATAAAGTCAAAATAGGTATTTTATCAAACTTTACTACTTAAACTACCCATGAACCAGGCAGTTAGTGTTGGGCTACACTAGAGACAGAAAGGAAGACCAGTAAACTGACAGGGCACATCAAATGAGGGACTGCAGAGAACACCTAGTCACTGCTTTAAATGTATGCATTAGATGGTATTTTATAGAGCAGGGAAGGAAAGTGTTTCCTCACCAGCAGTAAAGAAGCAGTCAAATCAGATAGCAGGAATTACAGGCACCCAGGCATTCTTAAACTGACTTTCCCTGTTTGTGTGCCAGAAATAAGGGGGGGGAGTAACTTGCACATATGCTGCCTCCCTGCCTACATCTCCAATGAAATGAAAAGTCATCCTGCAGCCACACATTTTCCTGGGAATGATGACTTAGATATGTCACCCCATTCTTCCTACACACACACACGCATATAAAAAATCACCACAGCTCCCCAGTTGTGGCCACTGAACGATGCCATCTTGTGTTTGACCATCCAATTCCACACAGGACAACACTGACCTGATGGTGCATCCTTCTTACCTTCATTTCAGTGGCTCACCTGGGGAATTTCATGCAGGAAGACAGCACCTTCTTCAAAGTCTGCGGCAACTCTGCACATCACATAGGGCTGGAAAGAGACCACCACTGGATCCTACTGAAACTGCAGGTGCACTACTCATAACACACCAAGCACAGCAAAAATAGGGCCAGGCATAGAGCCAATGCACACACTCTTGCTAAGGGCACCATCAGAGCAGCACTTGCCTCCAGCATTCAGTGCTCAGAGACTCCACCTCTCCCCTTGTCCCCCAAACATGCTGTAACACCTCTGCTCTAGCAGGAGAAACGAAAGGAACATCCATGAGATAATGAGAGGAGGGGGTTGATAGAGGTTAAGAACTCTCCCAGACAGCTTTAAAATGCTGCCTGTGTTTTAACTTCCCTATCCCCCTTTCTGAAAAGAGAATCACTATGGCCACAAAATCAGCACCTGTGTGTGTGGGTTGGGGGGGACTTCAAGTGAGAGAAACAGATTGCTCTTTAAAGCTCTTTTACATAACATGGCCACAGAATCCCTCAATGGCCCTTAAAAACACTTCAACCAGAAAAACACATCGGATGACTGAGCAGCACAGGGGGAACAAAGCACAGCTCTATTCTCAGCCTGACGTCTGAGAAACTTTTGAGATAGAAGAGGGATGGGAAACTCTCGTGCTTGTGCTGTGCAGGAAATTAATCAGGACTCCATGGGAAGCATTCCATTAAGGAATCAAGAGTATCCAGCACCTTCAGGGAGGGTAGGCCAGGATGGAGTTTGGAACACAGAAGATGAGAGAGAGGGCATTTCTGCAACTGATTTTTTTTAATGGGGTTGACACAAGAGGTAACCTTTAGAACACACTAGCTTTAAAAAAAATACTGCCCATGCTGACATAACAAGGTGATGTTGAACTATTTTTTCAAGACTTTTTTAAAAAAGGTATATGATGTATTGGGGGGACCATACAAAGAATGCTTTAGCAACCATAGCAACAAGAAAGCTGGCATTTAAAGGCTACTTGGACTTTTCCCTTTGTTTTTAAGAAAAGCTTGACTCTTTTAATAGAAAAATAGTATGTCCAGAAAGGCATTTAAGTAGTTCTTGAGTAAATATCCTCTGCTTATAATGGAGCTCTCTCCTGTGGTTCCTTGCCCACAAGGAACCTGAACTAAGCAAATTCACCTTGCAAGGATACAATTATCTGATTTCTTAAAACATGAGCAAGTTGCTCTTTTCAGTGAAGCACTGGATTTCCTGCTCTCTTCTGCTTTTTCAGGACAAGCTCCCTACTAGTGCTAAGTTCAATCTGTTGGCTAAGCAGAGAGCAGGGTTGGAAAAACAAAGAACAAGGCTGGAAAAACCCATTTCAAGGAACTGAAAACAGACTGCACTATCAAATCAGAACAAGATTAAAATTGCTCCATTTGAAGTCCTGGAAAAATGTAATTTAGCTCTAGGGTGAGCGTCAATAAAAGCACTCCACTATGATTTCACACCTTATGTCAAAGCTTTAGTATTCTTGCTGCAGGTAAGTTAGAAGGAGAAATTTATTGCTTTTTCACACTGACAAATATGTAACTTGTGTGAGTTGTGAGGGTGTGTTAGCCTTGGAAAAATAAAGCACCTAAAACATGGAAACCAACACGTTCCCCAAAAGTCATGTGTGCCAGGTCCCTTCCCTGTCCAAGTGTTTTCCCCAGTCAGAGCTGCAGCCAGCAGAGGCCTGGGCTTGGGAGGAGCACAGGCTCTGTTTACCCAGGTGGGACAGGCTCTCTTGCACCACTTCAGGAAGGAACTGGCACATTCATTAGCTGCTCTTTTGGGAGTTGCAGATGGCATCCCTCCAGCAAAACACGGTTTTCAAGTACTGACATGAAAACCCTGGAGGGGAAATAAATGCACAACACACACCTAATACCAATAGCTCTGCTTCAACTGGCCTCAGTACCCCTCCTTCCAGAAACAGACACTGATCCCACAGGGCACCACATCAGGCACAAAACCAGCTCACTGTTTCTTTGCAATGGACATGCAGGCTTACATAAAGACAAGAAGGGGAAAAAACCCCAACTTCCCACTGTGAAAAAACAGGTAATTATTTTTCATTTAATAATAAAATACTTTGCAGATGGTGCCACCATCACCTGTGGAGAAAGGGAGCAGAGCATTCTCCCTGTGGATAGCATGAACTGATCACCACAGGATGGCTGGGAACTTCCCTTTCTCAGAACACACCACCCACTCCAGCCTCATCTCCAACACCATTTCAATTACATGCCTGTGCTGCAGGGCTGGCAATAGAGCCAATGCACTGGGGAGGAGACGAGACATTTCTGGGGTAGCACAGCTCTCATTAAAACACCAGATGCCTTGCTCACTGTGAGAGAAAAGCTGCGTCATTTGGCTGTTTTAACTTAGTCTTTGTGTGAGACGATGGCAAGAAATATGCTCTAAACTCAGCTTGACTTTGGACCTTCATAGACTCATATAACCATTGGGGTTGAAAAAGACCTCTAAGATCATCCAGCCCAACCATTAACCCAGCACTGCCAAGCCCACCCCTAAACTGTGTCCCCAAGTACCACAGCTCCGTGTCCTTTAAACCCTTCCAGGGATGATTACGCCACCACTGCCCTGGCCATTTCAGTGAAGGAATTTTTCCCAGCATCCAATGTAAACCTCCCTTGGAACAACCTGAGGCCATTTCTTCTTGTCCTGTTACTTAAGAGCAGAGACCAAACCCCACCTTGCTACAACCTATTTTCAGG
The DNA here is from genome assembly GCF_963513975.1 of Fringilla coelebs. Taxonomy (NCBI): domain Eukaryota; kingdom Metazoa; phylum Chordata; class Aves; order Passeriformes; family Fringillidae; genus Fringilla; species Fringilla coelebs. Next base: position 2,170,624 of record NC_140036.1, on the reverse strand, counting down.
TAGCTGTAGAGAGCAATAAAGTCCCACTAAGCCTCATTTTCTCCAGGCTGAAGAACCCCATCATTCCTGCAATACTCAAGGCAGGGCAGGAGTATTAAGGCTAAAAAGTCAGATCCACATTTTTGAATTTTCAACACGCTGAACTGCTTATAACTAAACTGTAACTTCTTGTGAGACTAAATCCCAGTACAACAACAGGGACTTAATGTTCTTTAAGCTGGATTTCTTATCTCTCTCCAGTTTCTCAATTCACCTCAGTGGTTTCTCAAGCTTTTCTCATGAGCTGCGGCCAAATGCTCCTCCTTCTGCAAGCAATCCTTCAACTCCAGTTAGTGTCTATCCTCACACCCCAAGCAAACAAGCCACTCCCACCTACCTCTTGCAGAAGCAGCCTGTTCTCCAACATCCTTAGCCAAGTAGCCACCATTATCCAGTATCCTCTCCAGGCTGTTGCCAAGGAAAATGGTGCAGAGTCCTAGGCCAGGAAGGCTGCAAGTGCCTGCAGTTTACCTCCTGCTGAAGGGAGACACAAGGTAAAGAGTCATCTGGCAGGATCTTGCAGATCCTGGCTACTGCATCCAGTCTCATCTCATGCATTTAATGGGGCATCATCAGCTGATGCTTTTCACTGAACTGTGGCAGGTTCCTAGCAGCTCCTGCTGCACCAAGTGCTTGAGCACAGCTTGCTCCCTCCATGGAAAATGTGACAGAACACCTGGAAGCATCCCAGGCCAGCCCTGAAATCAGGGCATTACCACTTAGGCTCCTTTATCAGAGTTTGTGAAGGAGGCATTGGATGTAAGCTCCAAAGGAGTGACCTTCATATGAATGGATCCCACTCCTCTGTTCCTTTAGATGTGCTGTCCTTTACAACACATTAGAACTCCTGTCTCTTCAGAATTCAGGGTGGGAAGGGAGAACAATTTTGCTCTGTGAAGGACACAGCTTATTTTATTTTGTGAGTATGACCCAACAATTGGAATAGCATGAGGCAGGTCTGACATTTTATTCTCGTGGTACAGCTATTAAGTATCTACTTTTGTTAATGCAGAATTTAGGCAGCAGAAAATTGGTCCTGGCAGAGATGGAAGAGGACAGAGACTGGACATCACATACAGGTCTAGGGTTGGTCTAGAAGTCGAAGGGAAGACAGAAGAAAAAAAAATAGACTTGACTAGTTATGCAGATAAATGGAGACATTTCATACAGACCTCTGTCAAAACAGGTCATGAGAGGCAGGCAGCAAAACCACTCCTCATGGATAGCAGCATGGCGTACGTGGTCTTCAGAAACACAATCATGTGAATGAAATAAACTGGCCAGTATGCCAGAAATTTAAACAAAAAGTCTTGCTTTAAGAAATAGTGTCAAATGTCACAACAGTGTACAATATGCTGTCCTCCAGGCAAAATAAAGCCAGAATATTTTTCTGCTTTAATTAATTTTTAGGAAAGAAATGTCAAACTAGGTCAAGATGACAAATCACCATAAATAAAGCCTGCTATGTTGGTTCATCAAAATTAGGTTCTGCAATATGTTTTTGTTCTAATTGGAATTCCACAGCACCCAGTAAACCTGGCTGGGCAGTCCATGTTAACCTGTGGGAGCAGGGCACCAGAAAAAATCCAACATGCCTGGATTTTGGAAACTGCAATTCTTTCTGCAGAATCAGCCAATTTAGTATTCTCCTTGCAGGGAAGAAGTGAAGTGTTCCCACAAACCACACTGAGGTGTCATTAACACTGAACAAAAGTACAATAGTACTCTTGAGCAGGAAAGGGTGATTTCACAGCACTTGCAGATGAAAGACAACACGCCCCATAACACAGTATAAAAATATCCCCAAGCCTCCTGCTTCACAAAGTGATTCAATGAAGAGCTATAAATAAGCAGGAGAGAGTCAGATGTTACAGCGAAAGAACTTGGTGACTTAGTGACACATCAAGCTGATTTGGATAGTTAAGAATCAGTATGTTCCCCTAGCAAGAAGACAAATAAGCATATAAAGAAATACATAAGCCTTTCCATGCCTCTCGACAAGGTAAACAGGAGAAGACTTTTCTATACACACTGATGAGATTATAAAAATGTGACCAGATGTCTTTTATGCTTCATAATAGCCCATGAACTCTCGAGACATCTGCAGAAAATGCTTTGAGGATATCATTTTGATTTGCTGCCTTCTGCTTCCCTTCACTAACGTTGTTTCCCTTAACAGTGGACACAGATTGACTTCAAGCAGCTGTTCAACCCAGAGCAATCTGATTCTCTTCATTTTAACAGGATAAGGAGGCTACAATAACTCTGTTAAGTTGAGGGCCCTAGAGAAATAGTTTCTTGCTTAAATAGTACTTGCACTGGCAATCAAAATCAATACAAAGTCAAAAATGTAGAACCTCCCTTGGCCAGACAATGCCTTATATTTCCAGGTTAGTCACACAGCATCTTTAAAAGCTGATCTATCAATCCCCTCTTTAGTGCTCAGTGGCAGAACTTAATCAGCAGCATAAGATCAGTTTTGTCTTATTCCATTTTATAATCCATATGAAGCTAGCAATAAAGCTAGCTGGGTGGTTGAAAGATTGGCTCAATGTGCTGCTTTGGATTCACTTGAACCAATTGCTGAGCCACTGGACCTATGACCAGGAGTAACTGGGCCACTCATTACTTGAACAAGGGCTATTAAAAAAAGCAATTGGTATTGGAGGCCCACTGACATTATTTTTCATTTAATTTCAGATTACTACAAAAGGAAAGAAAGGAAGCAGAAAAGTGTGAGAATAAAAGACATCCAATATACAATTAAAAAAAAGGTTACATAAATCCAAATGTTTCAAAGTTAGAAAAGGACACTCATTACTTTGTGGTGAAAAAATTTCATGTGGTGAAAGAATTTCATGAAGATCCCCAGATCTGCCAGGGAGACAGCAGCACTGGCTCCAGTGAACCAAACCTGGTGCTGCTGCTGGATTTCACTCCTCCAGCACAGTGGTTCTGGGGCTGTGCAGGACTTCAGTGAGAGCCACCTTGCATCTCTTTTTGCATCAACTTCACAAAAGGCTGAGGAAAGGTGTTTGGCAATTCATGTGCCAGACAGATGGGTGGGAGGAATGGGACTTGGAATGTTGAATAGTGTGAATGAAGCATTTGGGGATGGATTTGAAACATTATATAGTGAGCATGGTGTACTGACAAAATCACTGGAACTAGAAAATCTGATTATGCATTAACAAAGCAGCCAGTTACTTAGGATTTTACCCTGGTTTTGACTCTAGGCTTGCCTCTGTAGCCTTTCAGCAGACACCACTCCTACTAAAAGTCAGTAGTATTTACACCATGGTGGAAAAATGCATCGGCGAGTTGCTAAGGCTAATTTTAAAAAGAACTGACAAAGTAAAATTTAATGAAGAGACAGGGGACTGGAGAGTGAACATTATTTAGATGTTTGTGGAGGAGTAAATCTGCCTTTAACTCTCAAAAAGTCAAGAAAACTTTGCAGCTAAGGATTAATACAAATTCTCTAATTAATTTTATTTTCTATATATGTCTGCATGCAGAGGACAGAAATGGGAGATGGAAACAGGGAGACCAGTAAAAAAGAGACAAACTGAAGAATGTTGGCATTCTGCATTTTTAGTGAGATGTTTCAGATAAAATTATTTTCATTCTCCTTTTTTTTGCTCAGGTTCAAATCAAAAACCAAGGAATGGAGATATCTCCAAGTGCATATTCTGTGAATTTCCCTAAACAAGCTTTGTACTTGGGATTTCTGGAGTCTTACTTGTTCTCTCCTATTTATTGTCTGGACTGCCATAACACAGCTTTAGCTTTCATTAAGGGTTCTTAAAACAAATCTGACTTGACTGAAAGCTTCCTTATAAATTTCATGCTTCTACACTGCTTTTGGTTCTCACTCTCTACATTCTCTTCACCTTTCTGTCCGTAAGATTAAAAATGCAGAGATACACACAACCATGAGCATCGCTTTTCTTTTCCCAATTGCCAGCATATGCACAGTCTAAGTAGCTCTTCAATAAAATTTCTATTTCTGCAAAATCATTTGAGTTATTTTAGAGAAACTTTCAGGCCTGTGACACCAGATAAAGATGATGACACTACATCACTGACATCTCTTCATGCTGCTGTGTCATCACTGCCAGTAATGTGGGGATCAAGGTGGAAAACACTGGAATAGTCTTTTTTTTTAACCATACAATTAATTATTTTTTTTCTCCAATGACCTCTGCATGACCTTGCACAACATGTTTTCTCTTTCTTTTACTTCCTCTCTACTTTTACTTGGAATTTATCATCTTTAGGAAGGGCTTGTCTATGAATAGGCACAGCACATACCACTGTGATCTCTCATTTCAAAGCACTAAGTACTGACAGCAAACGGTGACAAAGGTCTCAGAAATTAGAGAAGATGTGGTATAAGAGAGATTTTGCACTGCCTCTTTAGATCCACGGCAACATGAAAACTTTTCTCAGGTTTAGAGCTGGAACAATGCACGCCCAAGAGCGCTTTACGGCTCATCTGCGCACGATGCAATGTTTCACACTTACGTTTCTGTTTTACCCGTATTTAATAAGGAGGTGGTGGTGAAAAGTGAGGGAAGAAGAGCCCAACAATACAGCCGGACAGGTGAAGGGGGCAGGAAGAGAGCCTGCAGGAGGTTTCTAACCCGCGGGGAAGAGCGGGGAGTGACGGCGGCACCGCCGGCCCCAGGCCGGCTCACGCCGGGACACGGCCCCGAGCAGCAACCGAGCCGGCACACACCCGCTGGGAACACGGGAAACCGGCCTGAGGAGAGCGGCAGGGAAGGCACAGAATTCACAGAAACACTGGGCTGGAAGAGACCTTCAAGATCATCGAATCCAACCCAGCCCAAACACCTCAACTAAACCCTGGCACCGAGTGCTACATCCAGGCTTTGTTAAACACACCCAGGGATGGGGACTGCACCACCTCCCTGGGCAACCATTCCAAACTTTATCACTCTTTCGGTGAAAAACTTTTTCCTAATATCCAGCCTGTATTTCTCTTAACGCAGAGAAGGGAGGTGTCCCGGCCCTGAACAAACCCCTAGAGCGGCACGGGAGGCAGAGCCAGGCCGAGCTCTCGCCGACGCGACTGCACGGACGGGGCAAACAACTCAAAGTGAGCAGAAACCGGCCCACAGCAACCCCGGGGATGGGCAGAGGGACCGAGCCGGGCCGGAGGAGCAGCTCCTCGGCACGCCGTCCCTCAGCCCCCCGGAGCCGAGCGGACACCTCGCTGCCCTTCCCTCTCCCCCTCACCGACACCTCGCTGCCCTTCCCTCTCCCCCTCACCGACACCTCGCTCCCCTTCCCTCCCGCGCCCCTCACGTCGCCGTCTGTTCGCGGCTCTCCCGTTTCCCCTCAGCGGAGGTGGCTGGGGCAGCCACGTCCCTCACGCAGCCCCAGCTGTCCCCACGAGCACCAAATCCCACCGTAGCACAGCAGCGGGGCTGGCAGGTGTGATAATGCACACAAGGAGCCCCAGGTGTGCCGCTGCTCTCAGGTGAGGGGATGAGCGCCATGGCCTGAGTGTCTCTCGATGAGGGTGGCCGGGGCTGTGTCCCCTCCACCCTCCTGTCAGGGACAGGGGTGCCTCGTGTAGGATGTGTTTTTGGGGGCTGGAGTTGTGCTGGGCTGCTGAGCTCCCCTGAGGAGGACATGGCCCCCTGCCCAGCTCCTCCTGAGAGGGCTGCAGCGCCCAGGGCCCTCGGGCCGTGTACCTGGGCACTGTCCGGCCCCATGTCCTGCCCCTGTCCCCTGGGGTTGGCCATCACTGGGGACAGCACTGCCATAGCCTGTCCTTCCACCGGTGGGCCAGGGCCAGGAGGGAGACATGTCCTCTCCTGAACCCGTGGAAAGTGTTCAAAACCACTTATAAGGTCCTAATCAGGCTCCTCATTTGGAATCTGCCTTAGGAACAGCCAACCTTTTTGAAGGGTGGGACAAAGCCAATCTATATTTGAGCCCCAAACTATCATTAAAAACAACCTCTCTCTTCTGCACTTGACAGTCACTCAAGTAGGCCAAACTCGATAGATGGGTTTTTTTATATATAGCAGACTCAAACCATATTGCTGTGAAGCTCCCATAGGGTCTGTACACTGCTCTATTTAAGTACCTTTTAAGTATTCTGGTCTTTATTGATGTTTTTGTGAAATTTTGAGTGAAAAGAGTTCAGCAAGCCTAGTCCTGGAAATCAGAGCTTACTAAGTATTTTTTCACTATCATTTTTCACTCCCGTTTCCTCAGTTCACCTTCCTTTCCTCTGTTTTTTGCCTTGCCCAATGCTTTTGCCACTGCTCACTGTAGTGCATATCTTCTTTCTCTCTCTCTGTGTTCATCATCTCCAATCTTCTTTTAGAAGAAGGAAAATGCCACATGGTGCAACTGTCTAATAAGCTACTTCAAATAAATGATTTTATTCCATGTGGGAATAAATCAACGCAACAGATGCTGGGGTTTCTGACCTCTTTACAGGGCTTATCTTTGCCTTTGGTAGCAAATGAGAGGGTTTATTGCTGAAGGAGCAAAAGATAAACCAATATTATTTAGTTTTCACTTTGCTGCGGGCTGTTGATTAGTGCATCTGGAGGAAGATGAGAAGCAGGATCAAAGGGGTTTGGGCACATGCATCTGCCTTAATATGGGAGTGGGCTTGGTCCAGCTGTCTGGCATTAGAGTAACCCTTGGTATAAATTGCTTGAATTAAGTATCTAAGTCAAATGTGGATCTTGCACATGGTAGGACTGCTTAAAAGGAAATGTCTGAGGGAAGCCATTAGGAGAGGAAGAGAAGCTGAAAGACTCTAAGGAAGGTTAAACCTCTCTAGAGAAAACCTGATAAAATAAATTCCCCCATCTTCTCCCCTGCTGCACACACAGATGTTTGCCAACCCCAGTGGAGCAGGACAGATTACAAAGGAATTTCTTCCAGAGGATATCTTCAAAGGATGTGCACAGATGTATTTTAAAGTAAATTGGGTGGGTATTGAATTCACATCATTATACTATATGTACTGCTTGTTTCTTCCTTAGTGGGTGACTCTTGGGGATCCTTCTCTCATTAGGTCCCAGACAGGAGAAAAAGCACTTATTCCTTAACTGGAGAACTGTGTAATCTGTTTTTTTCATTGATCAATTAGTCACCACGCACAAAGGCCATAAAGTCCAGCAGGCACCACATCCCAATTTCCCATGGATAGCTTCTCTTGGGTAAAAGCACAGGAGTTATCAAATATTCTTATACACCAAAGAATAGGTTAAAGATGAACTTAAGCCATCACCTCAGCTCATGAGTTACATGCACTCATAACTGCCTCTTGAGTGGAATAATAAATTTGTTCCTCTGTATAATTTGTACTGCAAAGGATGATAAGAAAGAAAAGCTGAAGTCTAACAGAAAGCAAACCCAATATAGTCTTAAGAGAAAATATTTACCCTTCAATAACACAAAGAATTTCATATTTTTCTGCATATTGTTAATTTTTCTGACAGACTGTGAATTTTCCTTCATATGTAATGATAAAAGGTGTCAATAACAGGAATAAAATCTAAGAATGTTTTTGCCCTGTGACTTTTCTCTGATGTTGGAGTATAACCTTCCTTTTGCTCCACAAATGACATTTTATAACTTCCTACTTTGTTTGTCCAGACCAAGTCTGTTTTTTTTTCCCTTATCCAGGACAAACAAATGAATAAGGATGACTTTGTGCAGTTTGCTTCTTTCTGTTACTATGATCTGCTACTCTTTCTCCTTTTACTCCTCCTACTCTCCTCCAAGATGGAGAAGATGAGTCTGGGGCAAAAAATATATGGAATTTGGTGGTGATTCATTTAAGCAGGAGGTTGAAAGTGGGAGGGGGGAAAACACCACCTCTTTTTTTGTTGCTTAGGGGAGGGACTATTTCACCTGCCTTACCCCTGCTGGGCATACTCCAGGCCCTGCTGAGGAGCCTGGTTGAAGACTGCTATCAAAAGTTGGTGGTGCTCTCCCTCCTGAATGACTTTGCTCATGCCTAAACCTCCCTTCAAAGGCAGGTGCCAAATACTGATAAGAGGCAGAAGGAAAACTCCTCTTGGAGTGGAACTGAAAAAGAGATCTAGAGTGATTATTTTTATCAGATTATATTGTAAATGCAGGATGATTAGTAGATAGCATGCAAAAGGTTAATGAATATTCTAACAACAAATATGAGAAAAAAAATGTTCTGGAAGACAGCTTGGATCTAGGAGCTGATGGTAGCCAGTTCAACATGCTAAATGGAAATGTTTAGAAAGCAAAAGGGATATCAAGACCAGGTTAGGGTTTTGCAGCGGTTCAGGAAATGTGGCCTGCATAGGGTGGAATAAGGGTGTTGGGGACCCTGGATCCATTGTTACAGCAAATACAGACCAAAAGTGAAATCCTGGAGACAGATGAAATATACATGCATGACTGATTCCATTATTCTTAATTAGTTTGCAAGTTTTTTGAACTTACCTTGTACCTCTGTCTTTTCTGAGACAGTGCATTTTAGGCAGAGAATTACGCATTCCAGTTCACCCAGGAATGCGTAATTCTTTAGGTGTTCTCTCTGGGACTCTTTGAGTTGTGCTATTTTGGTGGGGTTGTTTAAGCCTTTCTCTTTTTTTTTACCTTTTAATTATGATTCCTTGAATTTACTGATTCACCTTCTTTCTAAACGTTATGTTTATTGATTTTTGAAGATAACCATTACAGACGTGTACTCATTACCATGTACCATGAAGTCATTTGGGAGTTCACAAAAGAACATTTGCCCAAGTAATGAGGGCTGACAGTTCACTGACCTTTGCTCATGTGACAACACAAAGTACTGTCTCATACCATCATTAAAATGAAGCACCTTGAAATCAATTATTATATCACTGCCCTGTTTTGATCTCAGTAAATGATGAATTAAGCCTTTTTATATCTAACCCAGAGTCTGTAATTCAGCCACTTCTACATTTTCTGGAGCCTTGTGCCCCAAGTCTGACTCCCCAGAAATGCTAGCAGAAATACCCTGTCTTTATTTTTCCCTAGAATAAGTCCCAGATACGTTGAGGACTACAAGCCTAGGCATCCACAGAAGAGTGCCCATTGTAGCTGGCCAGTATTAAGTGTTCCAAGGTGGTTTGTGCTTTTGGCTGTTTAAAGCATGGCCTCAAGTGATTTCTGTGTCCTTTTTCAGGAGAACAAAACACACAGCAGTGAGCAGGGCTGTCTCTTCTCTTACCTTCTGTAGATCCCACAGTCCTCTGCTGCCCAAGGAGCAAGAGGTGTGCTCAGACACAAACCCCGAGGGACTGCCTAAGACAGGGGAGGCTCAGGTGTGCCTCATTAACTTGTTCACAGACAGGAATACTCCACTTGTTTTAGGAGCAGTATTATTTTTATATTTAATACATTTTTTCCTTTTGAAATTGCTGTGTGAGCTAGCCCTCTGGAGTCTGTTAGATGAACCAGCTTTTCTCACAAAAGGACCTGAAGAAACCTGCAGGTGTTTCTGCACAGCTTGTTGGCTATACATGGAAAGAGAAATTGATAACAGTGCAAGACTCCTGCTGATCTGTCCACCAAGACAAACCTAATTAACCTAATTTCTGAGGCAGAGTTGAATACTGAGTAATAGCAGGGCTGGAGGTGTCTCCTGGCTGCCAGCATGGGCAAAAGGTAAAGGGAGAATGACCCTGTAGGTGTGCTCTGCATCATCTTGGGGCCACCTTTTACTCTAGTATCAGTTTTGGGGACCCCAGTTTGCAATGCAGGTGTTGACTGGGGCAAAGCAGGTGACATTGACAGGTAGGTTTTCAGCCAGTACAGATTTTTCCAGCCAGTACAGGTTTGAATTTTGCTGCTGTTGCATGTGCTGCCATGTGTTTCTGTAAGGATGGAACCCATTTGTAAGTTCTGCTCTGCCCAAGGAGGAGTGATCAGGAGTTTGCAGGGAGCATCCAACAGGAGAAATCATATTCCTATTAGCTCATTTTGCTCTGGGCAAGTATCAGCCTTGTGCTTTTGACTGTTCAGACAAAACAAGCTGCTACTCTTAGTTCCTTGCCTATCTGTGGATAGGAACATCTTCTTGTAAGTAACATCAGAAAGTCTGTGCATTTACCAGTGCATTTACCCCAAAGAATTCCTGTTCTGCCTGTAAGAAAAGGTCAGGGAAGTTACCACTGTGCAGTGAGTTAGCACATGCTGATGTTCTTAATTTGTTTTAATTTTTTTTTTCAGATTTCACTCATGACAAATATAATTTCTTCTTTGCATAGAAAAAACTTAAGGCTCTGGGAGGTTAATGAATGTGTTTGTTCACACTGTTCTAATAGGTTACATGCCAGAGTAGGAGCCAAAAACATGAGTTCTCATTGTGGTTCTGACATGCAATGTAAGAGTGCTGCTCCCTGAGGTTCATTTTCCCAGACAGACAATGAACTATGGGGCTCTTCATCTGAGGTTAATTGGAGTCTCTCCACCTTTCCTTAAATTACAGAAATTCCCTGAGGAAACTGATGCACCAAATGTGTCTCAAGAACTGTACATCCAATTTAAGGTGGAACTGAGAAAGACAAATGTTAAACTGTGACCTCAGCAGAGGAACACAGCAGTGCATACCAGGTGTGTGCATACCATGGATGCTTTCCAGGGAAAAGCAAAGCCACTGCCAATTCCTGAAAGATCTGAGGTTGTTCACATTTTAGACCCAGTAGGACCAAGATACTTTCTAGTTCTGCAGACCAAGTTAATTCTGTAATGGAAAATATTGATTTTGCAGCTAGAGAAGTCTACCCACTTGTGGCTGAGAAAACAGAGGGAGGCACTGTAACAGTTTGTGCTATAGGATAAGAGAGCAGCCTCCTGCTGCCCCAGCACTTGCCTGCATCAACAAATAATGAGTCCTATGAAAAAGAGGCCTTCAGTTTTTAAAGGATAGCTCTGAAACTGAAGGGGTGTCTCAGGCATAATTCATTCCTTCCTGCTCCTGGATGGAGGAAGATCAGCAGAAACGCTTCTCCTTTTCTTCATGCCGTCTGGGTTTACCTGTGGAGCATCCATGACATTGTCTGCATGTACCTTAAAAAAGGGAATGGCAGCCACTGAGAACCCTGGGGCAGAACATGGGGTCCTGCCGTGACACACCCTGTGTCCTGACCCCCGCAGGAGCAGGGTACAATGCCTGTGGGACTCCCCCATAAGGACTGAGTCTTCTCTGGGGGTTTTCAGGTTCTAGGAGTTACCTTGGATGTGTGCTGCAGAGCCAAAACTCCACAAGAAAACACAGAGTAACCGCTGTGAGTGAACAGGGCTCACATCTGGTGTAATCTCCTTCTGCTTGCTCTGGCAAATTCCTTTCATCCATATGTTGTTTTCTTGAAAACATGCAAGATAGGAAAGTAGTAGTCTGTCGTTGTAGGACATAATCCTGTAGGTGTAGGACATGGGTTTTTCTTCCTTTGGAATTCCTTATTTCTTCTAAAGTTAACTCTGAGTCTCCTTGAGGACATAATAAATGCAAATAAAACCTGTCTTTTTCTTACACAAGCAGAAGTATTTTCAGTTTGCTCTTTTAGGATGGTGGTAGTTTATGCTGGGTTCCTTAGTTAATCATGACTTCACAGGCGTTCTTTCCAAAAAAAGACTGTTTATTTTCAGATGTAAAACTGAAGTGTAGGAAGACTTCCTACACTGAAGTCACAGTGCCTCTCTCAGTATCATAAGGCAAAACATCATTCTGGTAAGTCAGTGGTTGTGTTTGGAGCTGTTCCATTTTGGAACCTCTGAGACAAGCTAAGTCAAATGCATTCTTTTTTCCCCGGAGTTTGGGTATGACCAATTCCTGATGTTTCAAAGCCAAACTACATATTGCTCATAACTAAAGCCAAACAATAAGAAGAACAAAAAAATCTAAAGAGGAAAGATGTAGATTCCTGATGGGAGAAACATGAAATGGATCCTGTGTCATTAGGCTAAGCAGAAGAGCCAGTTACTCATTGCAATTAAAGATCTTCAGTCCAAGATATGAACCCCAGCACCACTATTAAAAAATGTCCCCAGGGCACCTCATCAGATCTGATGTATTCTGAGTATTTTTGGAAAATACATATGGAATCAGGTGAGAAGCAAAGCCTTTAAATAACCTTACAAATCTGAAGTGTCAAAGAAGCACTTTTAAGGCATCTTTGGGAAAAGGAAAAACATCCTTTGAAGTGGAGGCAGGTTGGATTTCAGAATGAAGCAGTTCTGCAGATTTAGACACCTGCTTAATTAGAGGATGAATGTGAAATCCTTAAAAGGCTTTTATGAGGCAGCACTTCAGAGAACAAGCATCCCTTTAGCATAGGCAGAGAAGAGCTGTTGGCTATTATCTTTGGAGCTGGGTCAAAACCGAATATATTAGCAAAAAGCACTCTCCATACATGGTGGGATGAGCTGTGTGCAATTCCTGGACCTCACATAGGAACCCTTTTGAAAGAATCAGGAACAGCTGCAGTTGTGGATGCTTTAGGAGGCAATATGCAAATCATTCTGCAATCAAAAAAAAAAACTGACTAAGAAAAAATTGGGTAGGTAAACAGGAGGCACACAGTCACGTAAATACAATCAAGGTACATTTTGCTCATGATACTTTCGTGTTTCAGTGGTCTGTCCTACCAACCAATAGTACCAGAACAGGAAGTAAAAGAGAGAAAACCTTTCCCACCGACTTCTAAGCAGGAAGAAACCCCATCTGTTTTGATGGAGCAGTGAAGAGAAGGTCATGGAAATGAGCTTTAAGAAATGCTTGTAACAGCAAAGATCTCTGCTGTGCCACTTTGGGAAGAGACATCTGAAAAAAAAAAAAGAGATTTGTTTTACCCCCATCAAATGAAGGAAAACTGCTAAGTTTGTAACTGACAAGTGCTGAGAACATGAAGCTGACAAAAGGGAGTTCCTTTTCCTAGTACACTGGCCTAGATGAAGACAGAGCAGCAATGTGCTCCTAATCAAAACCAGGGAAAAAGGAAAGGCTTTTAATAGAGCACACAGTGATTCCAAGAACTCTGTCAGTAGAGAACTCAGTTCTGACTGTTTATGTAGGAATGGAAGTTTTTTTGGAAAAGTCCTACCTGTTGAGGGAAGTGTGTGGCCTTTACCCAGGAGACCACTGCACGTATTGCATCTCTTCAGGGGTACTGAGAGCTCCCAGGAGAGCAGGCAGGCACCTTTACACCTGACTGTGCTTATTTCAGGAAAGGAAGAAGAACATTAACAGAGTTATGTGCTGAAGAAACAGACCTTTCCTCACCAGACTACAGCCAAAATACAGAGTTCCTTCGCAGTTCTCAAGGTCTGCATCCTTTAAGCAAAGCATCATCTGAACAGGTTAAAATATATTTAAGATTTTATAAGCTTTGTAACTTACACCACTGATGAAAAACACTCAGAGGGAAAGAACAGAAATTTTAATAGATAACAATAATTTCCTGCTGTGGATTATTTATTTTTATTCCCGATCGCAGTTCACTGTCTTTTACAAAGCACGCTGTTTCACTTTTCAAAGTAGACTTGTTCTTATTTTAAGACATTGTTCTCAGACTGTTTCTTTAAATTTCTTGTGTTGTATTCAATGCTGAAAACAAACTGAAGAAAATTGACAAATTTATGCAATAAAAATATAAGCAGATATACTGCAAATAAAACACGTGCTTGGGAAATAGAAATACATATTAGAGCTTGAATACAGCCTAGGGCAAAACCAATCTATTTTGGAACTTAAAATACCCAAGATACAACTAATGTAAGATAAAAATGGAGCAGCCTATTAATTCCTGTAAAGTAAAATGAACTAAAACAAACTAGGAGGCCATAAACCAGTTATTTAAAAAGCTAAATGGCAAAGCACATATTTTACTAGTTTCTATCCCAGTGTAGTATAAACATTCATGCTGTGTTAGTTCTGATACCAAAGAACAGGAAGTAGCTGTGTTATGTATCAAATGGCAAGGTTTGGTGTACTGGCTTCCATTTTTATTCCAATAGGGCTCCATAGAGTAAGTGGGTTACAAAAAACATTTTCAGTAGTATTGCTGCTCCAAAAGCCTGCTCCCATCTGCAGCTGCAGTGTTTTGGGAGGAGGTTTCAACCCTGTTGCTCACCCCTAATGCAAAAGCTCAAATAAGTCAGTTAAATGCATCTCCTCATTATTCAAGGAGCCCCCACTGACAGCCTGACTGCTTTGTGGACTTGTCTACAGCTTTTGCCTACACATGGTTTGTCACCTGTGAGCCATAATCCTGAGGTTTTATTCCAGCCCAAAACAGAACTAAAGGGTAGATGGGCTCTTCCATGACAACCAGGTAAACTCTGACAACTTGCACCAAACCCAACCCCACTCAGGGGGATCTTTGTGAGGCCTAACATGCTGCTTTGGTTTCCTTCCAAGCTGAATGTTTAACATAATGTAGAATAATTTTTAATTCTGTTCAGAAGAAATTTAATTTCTTCTGCAGCAACTCAGGAATTTGTCATTTTGCTAATCTGGAAAATCCTGGATAATTTTACCTGGAGCTGAATGCAAAGACACACAAGCTTCAGCTGAGGCAGAGCACAGCTGCTTGCCCTCTGCTGTGTAAGCTTCCCTGAAGACATCAAAGCTACCATCAGTCTTCTCCAACGAGTCTCACTTAATTTTTGAGACCAGTTCAAGACCTGGATCCTGTTTTAACATGAAACAGAAAAATCAGACTTGATCTGCCTCAAAGCTTGATCTGTATCAGTGAACCTTCTCTGAGAAAGAATTTCTACCCTAGGAGATATTCACAGAATAAATATCTCCTTGTAGCCCAGCTACAAGGTGTAGAACCAACTGCTGCTGGAAAAGGCCCCTGCTGTGCCCTAGAAAGGGAAAATGCCAGAAGTCTTAGGGCATCCCATGTCTTACAGATTTGTGTTACAGGCATGAGACACTGTCTGATCAGTGGCTGGGGCAATGCAAAAGTTAAGCACATTTTTAATCCCTGCAGTTACTCTGATTTTCTGCACCTGCAAAAAGATGGGCAGGAATTCCCATTCTTGGGCTAGATACATATGTCAGGGTAAATTTACATTGTTAAACTGAAATCAAGGAAACTGCACTGATCTATAGGAGCTTAAAGTCTCTTCCCACATTTCACATCTCCAGAAAAGTATCTTCATTTTTGATTTCTCCATTTTGTATGTGTGGAGACTGTAAACATTTTTTTCAGATCTTCTTTTTAGAAAGATCAAATTATTTTCCTCAGTATTTTGTGCATTTAAATAGAAAATTACTATTTACCTAGAAGCTTCCTTGCAAGATGGAAGCAATCTGGTTTAATTTCCACAAGTTTAACACAGTGTTCTCAACTTCTGAACTGTATATGCATATACAGAAATGTGAAAATTACACTAGTATCTATATTCTTGAAGTCTTACTGCTTTCCTTTTTCATTACTGAATAAAACAGCCTACAAATCTGGGATGCTGTAGTTAATTATGGGAAAGTGGTATCAGACTTCCTCCATCTTAACTGCATTTAAAATGTCAGTAACTATTTTAGGTGCAATAGCCTAAAAGCCTAGTCTGGCTCATAAACCCAGAAGATGTATGAAAACGTGCTTTTGCATTCCCCTGAAAAGTAATTTTTACAACTGTGTATTTTCAAGGAGTTCACAAAACTAGCAAGGCATTTATTTTTCAAATGAATTGTCCATAGCCTGTAGAATAATTCAAACAGGTGCTAATTAGGTGCACAGAAAGGCCACTGAGGACAATTTATATATCCCCCTGCAAGAAAAAAAATCTGAATAAATATTAATTGCTTATATTATACAACTAATTATTTTTAAGATGGCACTAAATTAACTGCAAATATTATAATTACGAAGTACTGAGTAATTTACTAAAGATTAATTGAAATGATTGCGTGCAAACAGCATAATTTTGCACTTTCTACATGGAAAAAAAGAGACCAACGTGGTTGTTAGTGGGTATTTAATGAAGCACTTCAAGCACATTGTGAGAGCACCAGTGGCCTCTCTTTGATGTGCTCTTCTCCTGGAAGGGTATTACAGGATTTCCATGGGGGCAAATCCTTGTAGTGTTGGTAATGACCAGAATGCCTAAGCCAGTCTATTTTAAGGACAGTGACATGGATGACACAAAAAAATTTCATCATGGTCTGTCCAGCAGCCTCTGCTCAAAGCTACAGCAACTGCAGCTGCTTCCTGAGCAAGGACTGAAGCAGCTGCACGTGCAGTTGGAACGCATTCCTTGCAACTGGCAAAAGGACATCCACTGCAGGCAAGATATTGGAAATATCACTGTGCAGCAATAGTTCTAGTTCACTTTGCTGAATCCACTAGCAGCTTCCTGCATGCAGGCTTCCTGCTGTGCTGTGTGAAGGTGCAATGGTGATGGACCTGGAGAGGGGAGAGGGACCCGAAACATTGTTCTAGTTCATGGGGGATTTCTTTCCTAGGAGTATTCTCCATGTTCAATGAAGGATCTTTTTCTGAATTTATTCTCTGTTTATTAAAATCTCTCACCCATTTTTTTTTTGTGGCTTAATATTTAATACAATTCAAATGTAGTTATTTAGAGAGTGACAATGGAACACAGAAGAGAATTCAGTATTGAGAATAATTCTAGATTTCTGAGGAAATGGGAGGAAGATAAACTTGTGTTCTTTTTGACTAACATGTCAGAGCAGTAATGACATTGACTGGGAGATGTTTCACTTTTCAGTGACACATATGCCATATGTCATTACAAGAGGCACAGAAAGCAGAAAAATGCAAAAAATGAAAATAAATGCTTTGTACTTATGGCCAGTTTTAGCATTAAGCACTTACAATGTGTGGGATAGGGAATGTGTCCTACAGAGCTAAACCTGATCACGTGAGAAGACATGAGGAAAGCATGTATATCAACTGATTTCCCCTTTAAAATGAGTAGACTGCTTATCAATTTTCAATAAAAAGCTGGAATTCCTCTGACAGCATGCTAGCTAGGAGATTTTGACTGTAAACTTTGTTTAATGTGAAGAATTCCCTTCAGGAATGCAGGAACTTTCTGGATTGTTTGTTCTACTCAGTATCTCATTTCAATGTGTGTTTCAGCTCCCTTCACTTGAACAGACCTTGCTTAATCCTAATAATGTGCAATACTGAATATCTCAATAAATATGGGCAAAAAGGCTTGACTAATATTAAAATCAAGTCTGTACACATCATCCATTAGGACAACATGAAGAAGACTCATAGAGGATGAGAGAGTCAAATTTAAATTTTCTCTGTATGTTGCAGTCTTGGTATCAAAAGGGAATGGGGCTATTTTAAACACAGATCTGACTGAAGAGATCAGAGAGATGTGAATCTCACAGCCAGATACCCATGCACAGAGCCTCTGAAGTCAACGCAGCTGGACAGTATTATTTGTGTGCCCTTATCAAGCTCTGACAGACATTTTTACCTCAAAAGGTTCATTACTGAGAGATCAGAATCAGTTCCTTATGCAATAACGAGGCTGCGCCAGAAGAGAGGGCACAGCACTGGCAATGTGCAAGCCAGAAAAAAGTGCGAGAGGCCAGACTGTGCAAAGCATCTAAACTGCAAAAAAAAGTCCAATTCCTAGCAGGTGGCTGTGAAGTCGTCTGAAAGTGCAGTCTCTTGATTCTCTGCTGCTCTTTGCCTGGCCAGTCTCCAAGAGATGATTTGGAGAGGTGTAAAAGCTGCTTGAAATTAGCTGAGAACACTGGGCTCAGAGCAGCCAGCTGGAGGCTGCCATGCCCTGGCACCCTGCAGTCACCCACGCCTCTGCCCACCCCTGCTCATCCTCCCCTGGTGCTTCCACAGCCACAGGAAGGGGACTGGGGACACACAGACCTGAGCCTCTCACAGGAACACAGAGCTGAAGAGCAGTGAAACACTAAGAACTGACACTGTGCCCATGGCAGCTTTGTCTGATTTGGTAAAAAGCCTGCATCACTCCCAGCAGAAAATTGTACATTGATTTTACTCACAAATGTATGACAGCAGTTACTTTCCAATGCTGGCATTAACAAATGTGGGCACAACAAAATAGTCAAAGAAAGTCATAGCAAAACAATAAACAATCAGAAAGCAGTGGCTAAATACAATTCATAACTGTTAGGCATGGCTACAGCAATGCTCTTAGACTGGTACCTTATTTTACACTGAGATTACATAGACAAGTTCAAAAGTATTTTGAATTTAGACCTTTGTAATTACATCATAATTACAGTGTCCTGGGTAACAAACTAAGACTTTGTAAAGCAGGTATCTTAATTCATCTGAAAATGAATGCTTCCTTTATCTGACACAGCCAGTGGTTTTACCTTTGCTGGTATAGGTGGTTTATTTGATGGAAAACATTTGTTTGTAAAAATGTAAATGCAACTGATCCTGAAGGGAAAAAATATCATAAGCCACCAGTAAAAATAAACTGCATTGCCCTTTAAATGGCACAATTTTTGATGCTCATTGTGAACGTATTTCACGCTGGTTTGACCAGTTCTCTTCTTACAGTGTAGAAGTGTTTTTGCATGAAATGTATTAATTGATGTAGAGCCCTCTTCCCTCATTCTGCAGCAAGCTGTGTCTATCATTGTTTGAGTCCAATGAAATTGAGTTGATTCTACCTCACCCCACGATTTGATCTTGTTGTGTTTTGTTCAAGGGTTCTCTTGTTTACCTTGAGAGATGAATACAAATATTCACCAACCAATCCCCAAATCCAAACCCCTGGTTTTTCAGAGGTTTCTGTTTAGCAAAATTATGACATTTAGCAACAACAAATAGCTCCCTGGGTGAATTATTGCATACTTGCCTCCTGTGGGGTTTCTGCAGCTCCCTCTGCTGCAGCTGAACACGTGGCTGGCGAGATCACTGCTTAAATCTTTTCCAGAGCAGCCCTCAGAAACACACCTGGCTCTGGCTGATCAGGTTCCTTCTCTGCAGGTGAGAAAAATCTGAAAACTCCCAACTGCACAGCTGACATCTGGCAGGATTGGAGGCCAGCCCTGAAACCTCATCCATAGGAATCCTGATGGACACTTTCAGTGCCTGAACGATGACTGAGCACTGTAAGTGTGAGAACACTAAATCAGCAGCTGGGCTGACAAGCATCAGACAGGGATTGCTCCAGTGGTGGGGCAGTGGTGAGTGTGAGCACCCAGGGTACATTTCTGTTTGTGCACACAGAGTATCACAGTGCAGGACTCTCTAAGAGTGCCAGGCATTACTGAGTCCTTCCAGTGCACAAATGATGGGGCCTGCACAGGTAAAACAGCACTTTTCCAAAAATGAATACAAGAAGCAGCATTTTTAATTATGGTTCCATAGACTGGTGCAGCTCACAAACCCTGGAAAACACAAGAGAGCCATTTAAATACTTGTGGGAAAACTGATTTTCACTGATAGGACTGGGAAGCACTCCTTAGGGATATTAATAACCCTTCTGTTGTGAAAAATCAGAGTTAAAATATAAAATACTTGATGTTAATGTATCTTCTCCATTTCGTTTCCTTGTTTCAACATTAAAATTTAATTATCTTTTAGAAAATTTAGCTGCTGCCACTTTAGAGATGCTGCCTTTGCAGCTGGGTGCATCCATGGTTCTGATCATACCTTTTTGTTGTAAATATGATTTAGGAATCAAAACTGGAAATGAAACTAAAGCCCCACTTTGCAAACATAATTAGACATGTTCACTGATACTGTCTGGAAATGTGCAAGTGTAGTGAGCCTTTGTTCACTTATTGTCTGCTTGTTCTGTACTTTTGTCACCTCCTGTGTGGTGACCCCCAGCAGTAATCCTGGCCCATGGCACCTTCTTTGAGTCAGGCTTCTAGAACCAAAGTTGCCAATAAATTTCCTGAAGCTGGTTAGTGAGAGACAGGGCTCTTCTCTTGAGTAATCTCAGTGACTGGGTAACGCCAAGTATCAAAGAGATGTTTTACAAAAACCAAAGGCAAGTGTTTTACATTAAATCTTACAAAACTGTACATAAGAATAGTCTACAACATGAAAATGGCCATTAAACAGTTGTAATAGTTATGAAATGTAGTAAATATAACAATTCTAATGTTTCATATATTTATCATATTAATCACTGTATTCATACAGTTGTGTTTGTATACATATATTCAATGGCACTGTAAACAGTTGTTGGAAAACACACATTAACTCTTAACCCATTAGAAGTTATTATTGTACTTTTCCATCCAAAAAGTTAAAATGCATCAATGTATCATTGACTTAAAAAAAATAGCCTTGTAATATAATGCACATTTGATATTTTCTAGGGTAGCAATCAAGATGAAGCATAAGAGAGAATGTTCTAGATTTCAGAATGTTTTACATTTACACCTAACGTGATACAAAATTTTAAACATTAAATGTAATTAAATAATACACAGTTTATGAAACAGTTGATTTCAGAGATCCATAATGCACAAAATCTAGTTAGTGTCTAACGGGAGTTCCCAATAATTTATATCTCTGGGACCTTTATGGAAAACTTAAGTTGGTTTCTATGTAACATCTCATAGGTAAAGTAAGTTTGAACTGAATTATCTTTTTTTTTTTCTTTTTTTTTTCTGTACAGAGCTGCATTTAGGTGGATAAAACATTATTAAGTTTATTTATGTTTCCCTTTGCTGGACATTCATCCAATAAGCCTTGAGCATATGCTTAAGCATCTGGTAATGACATTTTGTGGGGCAGGGAAACTCACTATCTATGTCTCTCAGTAAACAAAGTGGTTCTATTTTTTCCACAGTTAAGGCAACTATACTGATATATTAGACACACCATATGTTTTTATGTTGCTTCCTACAGTCTAAACAATAAGAGTGAAAAGAAGTTTCAAACATGCTTTGATCTTCTTGACCACTCAGGAATTTCATCAAGCTGGTAGAGAGCACTTCACCCTACAGGGGAGCAACCTGGTGCCTGGGCTGGTGGGAGGGGTCCCTGCCATGGCAGGGGGGCTGGGACCCGATAATCTTTAAGGTCCATCCCAACCCCATAACGTTCTATCATTCTATGAACTCTAGCACAGCTTGTTAGCTGCTCACTTAAAAAAAAACAAAGTATGGATTGCCTTGAATTTGAAGACTGACCATTCATATAACTTACCAGAAAAATTAAACAAATAAACAACAGCCAGTCAGATTCTAGCAAATGAAATTGATAAAAACAGTAACACACACATAGACAATTTCTGGGTTTTCAGTTATTTCTACCCCATAACTTAAGCTACACAGACCCTTGTGATCATCCTCGCTGTACCGTGGGCGGGCTTTGCCAAAAGCTATCTTCAGACATTCAAAGTGATGACACTTGGTATCTGCCAACTCCAGCATTTCCCTTCTTATTTATCCTAACAAATCACATCAACTAGAGAGCCATTTCCATTTGTTTCCAGTGGGGTAAGGCTGCAGGTATCAGTGAACAGGAGCACTAGCACAGCAGCTACAGGGGACAGTGCCACAGAGCTGCCAGCGCTGCCAGCACAGCAAGGGAGGGGCTCAGGGCTGGGCTGCTCCCAGTGCCAGTCACACTGTGCTTGGAGGATGACTTGACAGTGCTTGTGGTGGTTGTGGTGTCCATCTTTTTCACGGTTGGTTTTGGTTCATTTCTGTTTTCTGCATGGGTTTTCTTGTCCTTGAGTATATCTGAAAACATGAAAGCGAACATGAGATTAATCACACGTCTTTTAAATAGTGCTTGAACATATTTAAATATTGCTGGAACATGGTGCACACTCCTCTGAATAACTGAAACATGGATGGAGACTGATGGGGCACTTGCACTCATGTTTTAGCTGGGCTCAGCGTGGCTGCTCTGTCCTCAGCACCCGCTGTTTTGCTCAACGAGTCTCCTCTGCCTGCCTGGTGGCTACTCCCAGACACAGCCTGAGCAGAATAGCAGCTGTTCTGCATTGCAGTGCCTGGCCTCAGAACCTCATCTCTCACAGAAAGCACCTTCAGTTTCTGTGGGAAACTGGGAACTAGCTCGTGCTTTAAAATGTGGAGTTAGGATTGAGTGGATTTGTGAAACTTCCTCCAGGCTGGTGGGGGGCTGCAGGAGATTGGACATTGACTTAACAGAACCCCAGAATGGTCTGGGTGGGAAGGGACCTTAAAGATCACCTTGTTCCACCCCCCTGCCATGGGCAGGGACACCTTGCACTATCCCAGGTTGCTCCAAGCCCCATCTCTGGGACCCTTCCAGAGATGGGGCATCCATCTGAAGCCCTGGGCAACCTTTGCCAGGGCTTCAGCACCCTCTGAGTACAGAACTTCTCCTAGTATCGAACCTAAATCTCTCCTCTTTTCATTTAAAATCACTAACCCTCATCCTTTTCACTGTCTGCCTGTGTAAAGGGTCACTCTCCCCCCTTTCTGTAAGTCTCCTTAAGCACTTGAAGGCTTCTCCCTCCAGATGCATTTTGAGGCAATGCCATGTATTTTTATAAAAAGAATTGGATTCAGAAGAAAGTAGGAGTAGCCCTTTATTGCAAAACCATGGATTTGTTTTTTATAGGGAGAAAATAATACATCTTCAGTTTTGAAGACATTTCCAAGCTATTTGCAAATATTACTGAGACCATATTGCCCTTAAACCCTCTCATTGGCATTGGGAAGAAAAAACAAACAAACAAACAAAAAGACTACTTCATCTGCTGAAGGGATGATGATTTTATAATCAATCTGTAAAAACATACCTGAGTGTTCAGAAAGAACAAATGCCTACCTGGGAGAATTTATAATTAACAATACATGTTCAGGTCCAAGTTTAAAGGATTTGTGTTACTAATGAATGCAGTGCACATACAAAAGAAAGCAAAAAGCATGGATTTGTAATGCAGATGAAACAGCAGTCCAATCTTAAAATGAAAACTCTGAATCACAGAAGCAAGTTCCTGGCAGAAACTGGAAAGATGGAAAGTATTCCAGAAATGTAAATGCAATCTGAGATCATTGTCTGCATGTCAGTAGTTCTGAACAACCATCAATAAATTCACTTGATACTAAAAATGAGCTATTGTATTGGGAAAGCACACATTGTTCTTTTGCCAGAATAAACTGTGAAAGAAATGCAATGAATTCCTCCATTTTACCATAATATCAACATTAATCCCAGAGGAATGTGTGATTCCTACACCTGACTCAAGAGGGACTGCAGGGAAGGGCCAGCAGCTGGCAAGGCATACTTTGGGAAAAGGGTATTCTGACATTGTGCTTGAAATTCCTTATGGCAAAGTGCAGGCAGAGCTCCTCTGTGATTGCAACTTGCAGTGGAGCTCACAGAAAGGAGGGGGAGAAAAAGCATGCTCCAAGTGTTTAGAAAATATCAGTATTCTGAGGACATTTAAAGAAAAATGGACAACCTTCAGACTGTCATTAAAGTAAATTAAGAATAAATCATGGAAATAGGTGTGTTCTGACACTGCCTCCAGTCCTTTCCATCACTGTCACTCTCCTTTGCAACTGCAGTAAAGGCACTATTTCTCTGCTGCCTCTTATATCATCCCAGCCTGCTGACTTCAGCTCTCTGGGGCCAGCTGATTAAATTAAGACCTCACTCAGGTAAATCCATTCCCCTCTTTCAGCTGGCCATGTCCAGCATTGTAACTTGATTGGCGTCTATAAATCGGGCAGACTGAAATGTATTAATTCGTTTATTTTCTTACTATTGACTTTAACAAAAATCTAGGGTAAGATTTAATGCTATCAGAGAGACTGTTGGTTTTTAAAAGCTTTCCTCTCAGTCACTGCTTAATGCACTACATAACAAGCGTTAAATAATACATTAGAAAATTCTGCATTTATCCTTTCCAGGGGAAGGACTCCATTCTGAATTCTCTCTCTGCCTCCACATCAGAGGATCCTCCGATGCTATTCATGGCCAATTCTAATTTGGGATCTAATTGTGCAAAATTGGCATTTTATTTATAATGCTCCGTTTTCTCCTTTCTTAAAAATAAATAAAAATAGCTTAACTTTCAATTCAGTTCAAGATCTTTTTCAATCCTTTCTTTGGTTTTTGAGGCACAAATTTCAGCAGTATAAAGATTTCCCATTTTATTCCAGTTTCCTCATGGTTCCTGTTGCTTACTCACTCCACGATTTTGGCTGAGAGACTCTGAGTTAAATGATTTTTTCCTCTTAAATCTTTTCCTCTGAGTCAGAGATGGTTATGTTCAGTCTACTACTGACATTCAAAAGGCAAAAAAGGACTGATCATGCTAGGAAAGAAAAAAGTGTTAGTGTGAAGACTAGCACAGAAATGAAACTTCAGTCTCAACAGAGCAAACCCCAGATGTTCAGCACCCATGAATTCAGCCCCCGGAGTATGACTTCATAAAACCAACCCAGCAAACCCCACAGCTCTGGTTTGTTCTCCTATTTACCTTCCAAATTTTAAAGGCTTTATGTTGCCCACTAGAAGCTTTCTCCATTGCTAGAAACTTCCTTCCAGCATCAGTCCCTCTCTCTGTTCCAGAAATGGAGTGGTTCACCTCTCTGAAGGCTCCAGCTCCCCTCAGCCCGAGCAGGGGATGGCCTTTGGAGCCTGGCACACGGATATTGCTCTGTGCTGTTTATTGTCACTGCGCCGTGGTGCTGATACAGCCACTGCAGCGGAGGCTGTGCTGTTCCCTCATCCAGCTCTCAGGGAGGATATTCAAATCCTGCCAAAAAGGGTGCTTAGTGAAGGCAGCTGAGTGCCAAAGCAGCCTTTCTGAGCAGCCTTTTGGGACTCCTGCCGAGGACAGGGTCTGCTGGGGTCACTGGAGATGGCTCACGGTTCCTCCAGGCCCCGTGATTACAGCTCAGTTAGGCCAGGGGATTGAGTCCACTTCCTTAGCTGAACTCTCATTTGTGTTAACTGTGCTGGACTCACATCTTGACAATATAAACAAAACAAAGAATGAAAATGACTTGACCTTGCTGTTGAGAGTGCTCAGGATTACCTTCACCTCCGAGCTGTAACCACAGATTGCTGCCCAGGAATGCACCGAGCTACTCATAAAAACCTCTGTGGATCAATACCATTCCTCAGAGAGACCAGCTCAGGATAGCAGGAGAACCAAAACTGCCACTGACAGCTAATTTAGGAACAGGAAACCTCCCTTACAGTGAGGGCTGATTATGCTTTTCAAATGCATTCACTGAGTACACCTGAATCAGAGGCAGTAAAGATTCCGGGGCAAAACAATGCCATTATAAGATTTTTTGGTTATTACCAGGTCATCAGACAGAAGTTCCAGTGATGTTGACACCCAAGCTGTCAGGCCAAATCATTTTCAGTTTGCTACTGCCAGGGATTATCAAAGATATAACTATTTACTGGTGTTCTTGCATGCTATTGCTCTCTAGTGAGTGATATCAGCAGGGTCTGCTTTAATCTGTTTATTTTCCCTACTGTCCTGCCAAGGGATGAACAAGTTCAGCTACTTAACAGAAACCTCCTTCCATTTTTGTCCTTCTCTTGATCTGATTTGAGCTCAGTCCTTTCTCTGTGATGGTAAATGAGGCCTCTGCTCATCACTGCACTCGTGACTGCCAACAGCCTGCGTGCCTCTAAGGCTGCAGATCCTCTCACCAGACAGGGGTACAGCCCTGAGAGGGGAGGCAGAATAAAAACAGAGAGGTTTGCCAGACCAGTCCTGTAAATGTTAATTACAGCAGCCTGGCTTCTAATGGAGTGGGGCACTGACAGCAGAGAATCCATGCTCATCAATCCACTGGGGGGATTCTGGACACGTTTCCATCAGTTTAACCTGGAGCTGCTGGAGGGAACCTTCAACCCAGCTATTTGGGGAGACAAAAGAAGCAGAGATTGTTTATTTCTGCTTTCCCCATGTTAATTACATCAAGTCAGACTGTTTCTAGACTCTTCTTTTCTCGTCCATGTCTTTCTAGACTTTCACTGTGCTTTGAAAAGACAGACTGTCAGCATCTACACTAGCAAATTAATGCCTTGGTCCTGAATGCCTCATCATGGGTGCAATGACACCATAATGCAGGTCTGAAGTGAACTGGTCAGCACCTGCAGTTACTCTCCACGTTGGAGCTCAGTTGCTTGATAAATTTCCCTTCGATCACAGGCTTGGGTTTGGCTGACAGCTTCATAAGAAATTAAAGCTAGGTGCAACTTGGTGGAACAGGCTCTTAAATTACAGTAGATGCTGCAGTGTTATTATTAGCTTTTTATCACCTCGGGTAGCAAAAGCTGAAATTACTTTTACATATTCAAAGGAAGAAGCTCTGAAATTGCAAAACAATGCTGTCGCCATAAAATGTACCAACAATTTCCAAATAATCCATTATCTTGACATTAAGACCAGCTGTAATTATTTCCAGTTACAGCTGCAGCAGACAAATGGAAACAGGAATGCTGTGGAAATGGGAATGTGAAGACTCCTAAAGTATGATAACTCGTGATGCAATTCTCCAAATTCTGGAGCCTGTTATTTTGGTGTGTATAATACCAGTCAGTAAAAGGTGGGTGTAATATGTAAGCTTTGTGGAGCCAGAAGAAGGGAGCAATGAACAGCGCTGTATGTACTGTTCTACCATTTTCTATTTCAGCCTGAGAACGTGGTGTCCAGAGAAGCCTTTTCCTCACATACCTTTTAATGGAAACCTGGTGTTAGGAGGAGAAAAGAAATCTTTAATCAGAAAAAGAAAGAACTCCAGGAGTTTTAAGTGCTCCACTCTCCCCACTGAATTCCTGAGTGGCATTTGGTTCAGGCCAGCCTTTCCAGAAGACCTGTGGGACAAGATTATGGGGGTAAGCTGATGTGTCCCAGTTCAATTCTGAGATATTTCCATTTCTCTCTTTAGGAACTTTCTTTTTTTAAAAAGAACGAGAGAGGGGATAATCATAGATTGGGACCAGGATTATCTATTTCCACATTTTAATTCCATATTAAGCTCTATGTGATCTTTGGCAGACTGCCATTCCCTGCGGACCAGTGAGAGAACTCCTTTACTTCCTGCACATTTTGCACATTATGGATGCAACTTCTTCTGTCTGAGAGCCATACCCACCCTCTGAAAGAAACAACACTGGCTGGAACTTTCAGGAACTAATTCAAATGCAATAAAGAAAAGGCAGGAACAGCCTTTGAGATGTCAGGTGCCTAGAAGCACACTTACATGAAATGGCAGCTCCTTCCCCTTCTCCCAAGCCACCTTTTAGTCCATACACATCTGAGTGCAATGTGCACGTGTACAGAGAGAGCAGGACATTATCTCAGCTGGCCTGCTCTAAGGAAACCTGCCCTGTGTGTGTTTGGCTTCTGATACACAGTGGCCATAGCAAACCCTGCAGGATTTTCAGGGGCACAATACAACTATATTAGTTCTGGGTTTTAAAGTAAACCTGCATGTAGAACTGCTCCTGCCATGTCAAGCAGGAACAATCTTTTCCTTGGGAAGAAATAATCCAACCTAACAAACCTCGTGTGATTCAGCAGTACTTCCATTAATCGATCAGTCATTTGCAAGGAAAGGTTTTGTCATTTTGTTTATATTAATATAGGACTTATTCAAATGCAGACAAGCTGAAAGTATAAGCTTAAAACATGCCAAACATATTTTACATTTCCTGGAAACATCTGGTTTTAGTCTAGTCCTAGGCACATGTTTGTGGTTGCATGTTTATGCTTGTTTAGTTTGCCAGATACCTCGCATGTAGTGCAGCACAGCTGACATGATATCCTGAAACACAGCATGGAAGTATCTGTAAAACATGATGTTCCCAGTAAAGCTGTGGAACATTGGTTGTAACTTTCTTGTAATAAAAGAAACAACTCAAAAGCCCTGTGACAGCCTTCTGCCTTCACTGTATGGTGCAATTAATTAGCTAAGTTTGGAAATTGTGTACATGCCTGACTGGTGCTATCAGGAAGACTGAGAGCGATCCTGATCCCGCATGCCTGGCATGCTCCAAACTCCTATTAAACTTAATGGCAGTTTGGGGGGATGCAGGAATGCAGGGCTGACCTTTATGGTTAAAGATGAATGTGAGCTCCAGACTTCAAAGATTGGGTGCCCCTGCCAGTCTGGAGTGTGCAAGTGATCAGCACGCCAAGTGCTGAAGGCATCTGCTAAATATCACGCCACAGCTCAAAGCTGTAATTAAGAAAAATATAAACTGGCTCGAGGAAGAAAAATATTAGTAATAATTGAAAATGCTTTGGCTCTTGCTTTTGTCCTGATGATCTCATTAGTTTTGGTTACAGAAACAGTTCTCACACTGGCTGACGTGGGGCATGCTTTGTTTGTGCTCTCCTTCTACCCACATCTTTCCCAGTTAAATTTTATTGCTCAATACAAAGGTCAAATCGAAGGCTTAATTAAATTGTATGTGGGGAAACTATAAACTTATTTTGGAAGGGAGTACAAAAATATTTAAAGCCATCTCAACTCCTCTCCCCCAGACACTCCTTAATTTCTTGTGAAGAAAAAGAGCACGTGTTATTGGCACTCTTTCCCTTAAGGAGAAATTGCACCTTTTCTGGCTTCATAATTTACATTTTACAAATATCCCACCTTTTCATAACCTGCTAATTGTATTTGCAATTGACATTTGTAATGAGGATTTTAATTTAGCTCTGCTGCTTTAAACACAGGGAGCTCCATTTTGTAACAGGCCTGGATATGATCTTATACTTCAGCAGTTTAAGTTCAACTTACAGCCAGGATTGGAAGTTCCCTTAAACTTTGCTTAACTTTAAAGAGAACTTGGAGCACCAGGATAAATATTATTACCCACCTGCTTAAGTTAGGCTTGCCTCTCAGGTCTAGAACTGAAAAGTAGTTCTGAAAGCACTGCCAGGTCTACCTAAGCAGCATTTACAGTTTCTTCATGCCCTGAGAGACAACCACATAGCTTGAGAGTAAGGTCAAGTCTGGGTAGGCTACAACCTGTGTACAGCAAGGCCAACCCCAAGGAATTTCAGTCCTGCTTGTGCCAGGCTGCTGCCCAAGCTGTGTTCATGCATCAGAGAGGTTCTCAGTGCTCCCAGCCAGCTGCTGCCCAGCCCTAGGGGCAGAAGGATTCTCTGGATCCCTCTCCATCTCCAGAAGCCCTCCATGGTTTGTGTTTGTGCAGCTGGCTGCACACAGAGCCCTGGGAGCTGTGCTGGAGGTGGGGATGCTCTGCAGGTCTGCTCTCCTCAGCCAGACCTTGCCAGCCTGTAGGATCACACCACGTGCAGGAGAGCAGAGAGCAATCTGCCAGCTGGGGCAGCAGTGACAGAGGGTACCAGGGCACAGAGCCCTCCTGTGAGGGATGTACAAGCAGTGCTTGCACCCAGATCTCTTCTGCGCTGTCCAGTCTGAGGACTTGTGCAGGGAGGAACATCTCAGCCTGAAGCAGGCTCTGCCTGGATACCTGGGTCTTCCCTGGAAGCAAACTGGCCCAAAATAATCAGTTAACTAACAGGGTGTCAGCCAAAAGAGAAGTGACAATAGGAACTGCTCTGTGCCCCTGCATGAGATGTGTTCATGCCTCCCCAAGGGGATGGCAGTGATGGGCAGGAGCATGGACTGCTCTCTGCTCAGGAAGCCATCCTCTCACATTTTAGCATAAGCACATCCCATATCCTCAAGGAGTGAGCAGGAGACAACCAGCCCCTGCAGAACTCCCTCCCACCAAAGGGCTGGGACTCAGGGCAGAGCCCTTTTAGCTCAGCAGCCTTTAAAGAGAGGCAGGAGAATTCAACACAGGCACTGCAGGCAGCTCGGCAAAACCCCAAGTGAATGGCCACAACTCACAGCAACTCCAGCATGGCAGCCACAGGAAAACAATCACAAGTATCTCTAAAAGATATCTGAAAGGGTCTTTTCACCCAGCCAGCAGGCTGCTCTCATCATTCCTCATTCATTAAAAGCCAGTCAAATTCCTCCACTTATTCCCATTGCTCCCTTAGAAACTTGGGCAGATACAATTCCTGCCTTAAGATTCTGAAGCCACCAGATTCAATGGCAACAGAGAGGGTTTAAAATGCTTCCTGTATTTCTGTCATTTCTTGGGCAGCCACAGAACCTTATACTAAAGATCTCTTAAAGAGGTTCAAATAGTATATAATAATAATAATAATAATTGATGTTTAATTACAGAATAAACATTGAAATCACCTCAATCTACACAGCATCTGATTGCTTTTAATCCAGATGGTAAAAAGGATTAGCTGTAATGCCAAACAATACTTCTAGTCCTTATATCAATCAGTAGGATTTTTTTTTTAATTGCATCCTTCCAGTATTTCATTTCACTCAGAACTGAAATCAAAAGAAACTGTGGCAAGATATTATCCTGGATTAATCATCTGAGCCTGAACATCAGGAATAGTACAGAAAAACATCTTGGCATTAGGCTTGCTTCAGCTCTGGTATGGGGAGCTTTAATTAGTCTTTTCTCCTGCTCTAGACTGGCAACTCTTCAGCACTGCACATCCTCTATTTCACATTGCTGGTTTATCCAGCCAGCCAGAAGCCCAGCTCCATCACAGCTGACAGTTATTGACAGGGAGGATGATTAGAGCCAACACTCTGCTGAGGAGCTGCAGCAGCAAGAACGTGTTTCATGTGAAAATACCAAAGGGTTTAAAAGCATTATCTTATTAGTAGCATGCAGTGAAACTGATGAACCCTTATCACAGTCAGCAGGATGATGAATACCCAAATCAACACAAACGGAAAGGAGATATACAACCAGCATAAAAAATAAACTTTTCTAATAGAAACTCTTACAAAACGAAGCCCCATCCATTAGGGTATGCATAAGGCTATGTTCTGTCAGTGTTCAGGCTGTGGGGCAAATTAAAGGAAGGAAATTCTTGTTTGGAGCTGGCAATGATCCCTTTCCCTGCTCTGTTTTTGTACGGATGTGAACTGCTCCCTCCAGTTTTCATGGAGTCACCTACAGCAAAAGCACCAGACTGAACAAGTCTGCCAACATTGGTACATAACAGACTGAGGGCTGCAAATCATCCCCTTTTTGGGGGAACAATACTGCTCAGCTTTACCTTGGCCAAAAGGAAAAAACATTACTGCAATTAGCCCTCACGGGCTGAACCCCCCTCCAGGCATTATCTCCATCATGAGAATGCTTAAAAACACCATTTTGAGAGTGATAAACCCTGCACTGGAGCCCAAAGATCTGGCTTCTCTCTGCACTGATGTGCTCAAGGCTGACTGCCCAGGTGACACCAGTGACAAAGCCAAGGTCCTTCTGCAGGCACCTGTGCAAGGGATCATGCCAAGGGGCTAAGGGGGGTGCTGGTGAGAAACACTGATTGTTTGTAAGGACAAGGCAGCTGGAGAGCATGCAAGCATCAGGGTGTGGCTGGAAGTGTGTGGAGAGCAGCAGGGACCCCAGATCAGGGAGTTCAGTGGGCTTGGATGAACATGAAGGACAATCTTTGCTGCTTCCATGCACAGAACTGGCATGAACATACACAGAACACTCCTCAGGTGACTGAGCAGGGGGCTTCACCTCTGTGTGCTTCCAGCCAGCCAAGGAAGCTTTGACAGGCCCTCAGCCTGCTCTGAGATGTATCAGTTATACATATTTTCTTTACTTTTTCCTGTCACAGGAGCTCCAATAAAGGGAAAACCCCACTGGAAGTTCATGAGAGCTGACACTGTGGGCTGCCATGGATCTGTTGGCACTGCTGTGGTCTGTTATGCAAATACACATCAGTGGACTTTGTACAACATAAATTATGTAAATATCCAGGTAGAGGCTCTTCAAAATGCCTGATGTTTGGAGACAATAATTAAGATCTCTGATGTGAACCTGTACTTGGGATTGCTGTGCAAGCTGGGCCAGCCTGTGGATGTCTAGGCCTAGGAAACCTCATTTCACATGCAGATTCCATCTTGGTAAGAAGAAATGTGCAGTCAATGTTGACTGTGTCATAATCTACTTAACCACTGACACCACAGGTTATAAGAGATCCTTGAATTTACAGCTGCAGAAGGGCTCCATAAGATCCCATCTGGAATTCAAGTATAGACTCGTTCAGGATTTTGAAGGGTTGTCATTTTTAATTAAGAATTTGAATTTTACTTTGACACATGCCAGACATCCACACATCTGCATGAGGGCAGGTGGCTCATCCTTCTGTGGGGGCAAGGGTTGGAGTTCTCCAGGGGTTCTCCAGCCCTGCAGTCTGCTCCTGGCCTTGGCTGAGACTTGAGTCATAACCAGCACAGACAAACTGGACTTTGGGCTGCACCATGAGCTCAGGTGCCCAGCTGGACCCAGCAGGTAGGGCTCTGCTCCTCAGGGCTCCCACTCAGGAACCAGCTCAGCACTGTGGAGGTTTAACCCCAGCTGGCAGCTGAGTGCCACACAGCTGCTGGCTCAGTCCCCTGTCACCATCTCTGAGGGCAGGAGAATAAAAAAAAATAAAAAAGTAAACCTTACAATAACTGTAATGAGAAGGAGAGAGGAATAAAACCCAAAAGAAGTCAGTGATGCCCTGCACAGTTGCTCACCACCTGCTGGCCATGCCCAGCCCATCCCTGAGCAGTGACCAGCGCCTCCTGGCCAGCTCCTCCCAGTTTGTGTTCTGGGAATGTGGGATGGAATCTCCCTTTGGCCAGCTCAGGTGTCCTGGTCACCCTCCCTCTGCACTTCCTCACTGGCAGGGCATGGGAAACAGAAGGCCTTGACTCAGGGTAAGCTCTGCTCAACAACAATCAAAACATCAGTGTCTTATCAACATTATCCTCATCCTGAATTCAAAACATAGCACTGTACTAAGATGAAAATTAACCCTATCCCATCTGAAAACTGGATAAACAGATTTTTTTTTTCCCAGAGAACACTAAACATCTTAGATTGGGCCCAGTAGGCCAATTCCTGTCATCTGACATCTTCCAAAAATCTAGGCCAAGTAATATATCCTTTGCTGGAAAAGAAAAACATCACAGACTGTCTACTTGGGTAAAGAATTTGGAGAAACTAGGTTTTCAGGAATAGTAAACTGAGCATCTGTTGGACTTCATTAAATTCTTATTTAACTTGAGTTGAGATCAGTGAAATTAACCTTTATACCTCAACTGTGTTCTTCCTGCTTGAAGCAGCTGAATCAAAGCAGCTTACCAAGGGCATCCTTCTGCTTTATAACTTCAAAGAACATTTATTCAGAGATAGCATGTGAGGATCACATAACTGGAGCCAGATGATAGGGAAATCACTGCAAACTGAGGTAGGCAGGAAAAATACCTAATTTAAAGATAGATTAGAGATCTGAAACAAAGGTTCAAAAAGACTGGTGTGTTACAAAGCAGAGGTAACAATTTCCCAGACAGGCAGAGACAGTGCAAGGTGAATGGAAAAGTCTCTCTAACCACTGCTGCTGAGTAGTGCTCCCTGAACCACAAACTATAAAAAGAAAAGGAGCTCAGAAGATGATTTGCAACCATGTAGTTTTCCTTACTGGCCTGTGTAGGCTCCTCAGGACATGGACAGTAATTTCTGTGCACCTACAGTAGCCAAGGTTGTGATCTTGACTGGGACATTCATGCACTGCTGTCAAATCAAAAATGGGAAGATATAAACAATGGTAATTAAAGGGCAGCAAAGAACAACAGTGGACATTTTAACATTCAATTAAACCCCAACATTTACTGGTATCCAGAACAGTTACCAAGTTACCAGCCATCCATAAGGTTGCAATCAAAGTCTAAAGCAGATCTACAGCCCTCTAGTTACAAACTTATATTAGAAACATTCAGAATAATTAGAAGGGATAGATTAGACCTGATCATTTCACTGAATCTTCTCCAGCTGACCGCGAGTGTATCCAATCTGGGATATGCACTGAGACATCCCTCTATCACTGGCCTGCTACGCTCAAGCACTACAGACATCTCCAAAGCTGAGAGCAAGTCAAGGAAACAGAAATACTTCTGTGATGTGACCCAGCCATAAGAACCCTCAGTTCCACCATGGATATTCCAAAGGGCAGAAGGTATTGTGAGATGAGACCTTGCAACACCCAGAGCATTTATTTCTAGCTCTGGAGTGGGAGAAGGCAGGAGAAGATATGATCTTGTATCTGGTTTTCTGCAACAAATTGTTGCACCTCACTGAATATCAAAAGGCAGTTTAGTTCTGCCATTGATAGTAAATGAAAAAAAATTGCTGTGGAGTGCCAGTGGTCATGCAGCTCTGTGCAGCTTTAATGGAACTAATGACATGGTTCCCTTCTAAAATACCAAGCCTTGTTTGTGCAAGGATTACTGTAGTAACATCCCTTACAAGCAAAACAATTCTTTGTCCATGGGCTGATGCACAATCTCTTCCCCATGCCACATTTCCATCAGCTTCCATTAAAAAATTAGAAGCAAATTGCTTGACTTGTAGTAACAAACCTTCCATCAATGTGCATTTGAAAGTGGACTGGGAGAAATGCCTGAAGTTTGCTCTGGACTTCACTCTCACTATCCAGTTACACAGGGATGCTTTTTGGGAATAGATTTTGCTTAAAACTGACACCTCTCAGAGAGAAATAATTTTACTAAATGGTCTCCAATTAGTGTGGCAGAGCATGGGCAGGCAGAGAAGTGGTGGCCCCACACAGCTCAATCAGGTGTCCCCCTGTTCAGCCAGACAGGAAAAGGAAAGGCAGAGGATGGTGGGATGGGGCACATGGTGACAAACAGGAGAGCAAAACCTCCAATTGCACTGGAAGTGGCACAGATGTGAAGGGTCACAGGAAAGGCCCATCATCAGTGAAAGGGAGACCAGGAGAAATGTGGTCAATGGTTCAGGGTGAGAGAGGACACTCAAAACCTGAGGTATTAAATGCCTTCTCTGCCCTGGCTTCACTAACAAGGTGATTGCTCAGGTTCCCAAAGCTCTGGGGAGGGAAGATCCCAGGGCAGAGGAAAATCCAGTTAGGGACTGTGTGCTGGCAGTGGGATGAGGAGCAGCACTAGGGCTATGCAGGCAGCTGCCTATGGGGTGCTGTGAAAGCCCTCTCAGTGGAGGTTTTTAAACCCAGATGAGGCACACAGGGATGGGTTTGTCAGAGCTGACTCTGGCCTGGGACACTCATCCATCCTAGAGAAGCTTCTCCATCACTGTTTTCAATCTTCCAATGATCCATTCATTTTGATGAATCTACTCCATGTGAAAAGCAAATGAAAACAAAGTATTCAATCAGTTTGTGACTAAATTTGTAACTATCTATAAAAACCAAGGGTGAACATCTTGTAAAAAGAATATACACTGGCAGCTATTGCTGATGAAGTGCTATTGATAGGCATTAAAGCTGCAAATGGCAAGGTGTTGGCAAAGTGAGAGGAATTGCTGCAGAAAGTAAAAAGCCAATCTGTATGATGAACAGAGTGTACATAAAGTACAGCAAATTACCAGACACACAGCCCTGGGAGCACAGAGGCATGGGAGCTGATTAAGAAGTCCTTGTGAAGAAATCTTGAAGGCTGGCCAGTTCCCCCTAATTCTCTGGCAGGCGCTGCAGCCGCTCAGCCAGTGAAAAGAGCACTGTCTGTGATGTGAGCACACGCACTCGTGGATTACAGGGAGATGATGGATGTGCCATACCACAGCAAATGGCTGCTTGGAACTGCCACCCCCTTGCAGAACAATCCTGCTTTTCAAAGCCTCAGTACTCCTGGCTGAAGGCCAGAGAGGGAGGCTTGAAAGGCGCAGCAGCTCCCGGGTTCCTCCGCGAGGAACCCGCCGGGCGCGTGGCGGGATGTGCCAGGCGTCACCGCCACCTCGGCTGGGTGACCCTAGAGCCGCTGCTGCTGGGCTGTGCCTCTGCACACCTCACCCTGTGCTTTGTAACCTGAGAGGGAGATGGTGGCCATGAGTCCTCAGAAGCCCAACAGCTGCTGATCTTCTCTAAACCCAGGAGCCTGATTTTTATTTATTTTTTTCACTTCCTGGGTCTTCTCAAGACATTCCTTCTTCTATTTTCTTCTAATTAAATACAATAGAGCCTTGCTCTTTAGCCTGCTAACTAGAGAAAGAAAATGAATGACTTTCTGGTCATTTTAAGAGCTATCAAATTGTTTAGACTGGAGAAGACCTTTAACATCATGAAGCCCAACCTCTAACCCAGCACTGCCAAGTCCAACACTAAACCCTGTCCCTAAGCACTGGGGCAGGAGCTTGGACTAGATGACCTTTAACAAAGGTTCCTTCCAACCCAAGCTAGTCTATGGTTTTATGAAAATATGATTTATTTGAGTACTGTTAATAATGGCTTGTGCCAAGGAAAAATTAACTGGACTGAATCTGATGTAACTGAAAGATTAGCTTGGCTTAGAGTCACAAAAGGACTGATTAAGCTCAGGGTTTGTACTGGAAACTATTCTCTGCTTTACCAGCTCTCCAGGAAAACTTCAAGGCAACAAAATCACAAACATTACTAAATTTAGTCCGATTTCCCTGTCCATTTGAAAATTACCAGTGCTTTAATTCTTCCCATTTCTGAGACAGTCTGCTTTAAATGAAAGCTGAGTAGGCAGACATAGCCTGGTAAAAAATTCATTACTGTCTTTTTGCTAACCTATTGAAAAGGAAAGACTCCCCCAAATTACAAACATAACTAGTTTAATTGGGGATTCTGGGTGCAGCAGCAAGGGAAATAATAAAGCATGCATGAGATTATGATTGTTGAACTTTCATCAGCTTACTTCATCACTCTACAGCCAAAATTAATCGGAAATAGGCAATTGCAAACATCAGCCAAATGCTATTCCAAGGGTGCGTCTAAGTAATTTGTCTTGTTTTCAGACCCACCAAGTATCTGTAACTCCCATTAGAATCAAGACCTTGAAATGCATCTCCAGGAACATCCCCCTGTGGTGCTGTGGCAGGGCCAGGGAGCACAGCTGAGCAGTTTTCACTGCTATGCTTCCCCAAAGCAGAGCAGCAGAAACGCTTCCAGGAGTGTTCCACCGTCTCTCTAACAGGGCACACAGCATCAAAGGAGCACCACTTGTTTCAGGCAGCTCAGCACCTGGGACAGCTTTCCTGGGGAGCTGCCCCAGCACAGCCCATCCCACCCAGGAGGCAGCACAGATGAACAGCAGCACTCGGGGCAGCTGGAAATGGAAGAGCAGTTTTTGCTCTTCCTGTGTGGAGTGGAGGAAAAAGGAGATTGTGGAAGAGTGTGGGGATGGCACTGGGATGGGAGGGAAGGTACAGCTGTTTTCTGCACCTTCCAATGTGCTTTGGTCTAAGCCAGGAGGGCACGCTGAGTTGTGTTTTTCTTTTCAAAACTGCATCTTGCACACGCAGCTGAGGGGCTCTTCCACTTCTTTACATCCTCCTACAGCACATCTGCCAGCCTGCCAAGCACTGCTCAGCACTGTGTGTACCAGGAGAGCTGGGTTTGTTCTGGCAGGGCTCTGAGCCACAAAGGTCAAAACATTTACAGGTATAATATACTCTTGACTCAGGTGTTATTGTGCCCTTATGTAGCCTTTAAAACCACTAAATTAATTTTTTTCAATAGCTCTGAAGCTGTGCTGCAAATGTATTATGTGACTTCTGAAGGAACTGCCTGTAAAATGTGACAGAAAATGAATGCAACTATACCCAAACAAACCCCTGCCTCACTCCCAGAAACACCACATCTTTTACATCCTGGCATTCTTCAGTAGTTAAAGCCATACTTCAGTTGAATTTCCACTTTTTAGGTAAAATTTATGATGCAACGGCCAAGTAATTTATATTCTTGTTTGTTATGAGATTTCTAAATTCTGCTTTACTACAGATGTCAGCCACTATACTATATTCTATCATTTGCCAGTGAAAGCTTTTCTTTGGAGTTAAGACATTCAGATGAATCACGTTTTCTTTGCATCTTTTTAAAATGAAAGGTTTCCTTGTCTCTGTAATTCCCACTCCCCATCCTCCAGTTTCTGTTGCTCTCACTCTACAGAGACAGACTGAGATATTTATTCCCTTACTTAACAATGAATAGTACAACATATCAGAGAAGGCCTTTCTGAAATCAATGAGACTTTTTATGGAGTGTGCTACTACTCATTGTGAGCAGGAGTGTTTCAGTTTGGCCTGAAGAAAGACCCAAGATGACATAAGCTGGAATGAATAGAGTTACTCAGCACTACAATACATGTGTTAAAGAGACCTGGGCAGATGGAAAACCATTTCAGCAGCTGCCAAGTGTTCTGACCCCCTAGAGCAGGTAACAAGAGACCCTGGCAGTTCTTAAATCAAAGCATGACTGTCTTGACAGTAATTTCAGAATAATCAATGGAAGAAGTAACTTTTTACATTCCTAAAAAGTCTTTAGTCTGAGTCTTAACAGATATTACAAACAGCAAGTATGGCAGCACTCCTGGGAAGTGTCATTCCCATTTTTCAGATGAAATAACAGACATGAAGTGGCTAAAATGATCCAGGTGGTGTCACAGCAGAAACCTGCCATGGCCTTCAGAGTCAGCACTATCCTTCCATCTTCAGTCCAGAAACCAGTGCAGCCAAATGTCATTTCATTCCAAATGTGGCAATTTACTAAAAGCTAATTTACTGTGTGTGTCCAAATCAAAATCAAACTGTAGGTGGTGATATGTTGGCTTTCCAGCCTGTAGCTCACATGTAGCTCGTGATTCTTAGCCCCCAATATCTGATGGGGGATTGGATTGTCTTTGTTCTGTTTGACAGTCTGATCTCACACCAGGGCCCCAGGAATATCTGGATCATTCATTTATTGTAATTAGCTAGGGTGTACCATAACTGAATGCTTGTCCTTGCTAAAAACAGGATGGGCATCAAAAACGAAAAATGTGGAATGAAAAATAAACAGTAATAATCAGATGTGATGACAGAAGTACACAGCAGCTGCTGCTCTTGTGAGGTGCTGGGAAGTCCAAGCTGGAAGTATCAAAGCAGAGTTACAGTGGAGAAAGCTGTCAGCAAACAGACCTGAAAGATGAAATAGCCTTCCCCAGATGATGCAGTCTGTGCCAAGTTTCACATGAGATATGATACAGGTTATCACATGGGATACAGTGAAGGTCCAGTAAGTTCAGTATTTCTGTGTGTGGGTGTGTGATTTGGAGTTTTTAATACTTCCTACAGTGGAAATGAATGGCACCAGGTTCCTGAAGCACAATTTGATAGACTACAAACATCCATTTAATTCAGACATTCTCAGCACCTGTGAGGAGTTACAAAGCCATCCAACCTACCTCTAAAAAAATAAAGGTATCCAAAGACAACATATGTCTCAGCATCTGGAGATCACCATGCAGCACACACATCAAACCTTGCTTGCACAGGCTCAGACAGGCAGGAGTTTGCTTTTTATCTCACCTGCTACACTGTGAGATTGTTATCCCTGAAATACACTGAATGATTATGTAAAGAGAACTCCATGCCTGACCAAGTACACAATGAAATCAACATTTTAAAGCCACTCTGTACATGTCTAATCTTCCTGCTGTCTTCATCTTTGTCCCTGTTCCTGTGGTGACCAATACTTATTTACTTGTCTCTCACTTTGAGACACTTGCCCCAGGTTTCTGGAATGAAATGAAGATTCTTCCCTCAGGTACCTCTAAGCAATTTGCTTTTTCCTTTGACATTTCTGGCTTTCTGCACATCCTGATTGCTTCCCCTAGTCAAAGTATTATTTCTCCTGTTTGCTCCAAGTGTTTTTGGGTTCCCTGTGTGCTGAAGGGAACGGCACAAGTTCTCTGACACTGTCACCAGTGACACCTGTGTAGGAACAGAGCCCAGCCTTTTCCTGGGCTGGGGATCTGTGCAGCAGCTCTGCTGCAGGGCACTGTCCTGGCACGAAGGGATATTGCAACAGGACACAAAATGAACGACAAGCACACGCTGAAATGCCCAAGGTAAAAAGGAAAAGTTTATTTCCAAACACCAGTATTTATAGACTTTGAAAAGTGACAATGGATTGCAGGATGAAATTGCCACTTCTCCAGCCACACTGGTCAAACCAACAACAGTCCATCAAATTTCTCCTCCTCCAGAAAGGAATGCAAAACAATCATTATTTATATGAAAAGTGCATGAGAACCTCCAGTACAAAAATGTAAACACCAGAAGGCTTAGAAGAACTCAGAAGAACAGGGAGACAAAGGGCCCTTCATGGACTGCTGGCATGTAAAACCTTTACACCTTGCATGACAACAGGAGAGAAGACTGGTTAATGCACAAAATATTGAGTATCATCTGTTCTAAGAGACCAAAGATGGTTAGGCTTTAGGGGGAGCAGCCCCAGAGCTCCCACTGATATCCCCTCTCTGGAAGGGAATGGCATAGCCTTGCCCATACCCACACACTGCCATCCTGCACAGCCACAGGCTCTTTCAGGCACTAATCAGCCACTGGGAGTGAAAGAATTCATTTGTACATGTAGAAATGCAGCATTAGGAACGTGCAGTAGCACGCAGAGCAGTCATTTCAATTTTACTTGTTTATGTACCTCTTGTAAAAATAATCATTTATGGTCATTATAAACCTGCTCCAGTGTAAATCAAATGAACAAACCAGAGCATTGCTGCTGCCTGCTTTGCTCAGGTTCATTTGGCAGCGGGGTCTGTCAGCACTGCCAGAGCCCAGGTGATCAGGTGAAGAAGAGGTGGGTGTCACACTGAGGCTGAGTGTGGAGAGTGAGGGGTTGCTCATCCCTCTCTGCAGGAGGCAGAGTGGGGCTGCTCCTACGATGCCTTAGGAGTTTAGCTTTTATATTTTTCATAGATTTGTAATCCTGCAATTCTTTAGTGTGCAACTCTAAAGCCCCATAGCCTGTCAGCTGCTGTTCTCCCATTGTATTCTGACAAAACAATTCCTCTCCAGGCCTGGCAATCAAGGACCTCACTATCTCAGGCCCCAAAAAGTAAAAACAAGAGTAAATTTGAGGGAGCAAACTGGGGGTAAAATGACTTCATTACCTGAAGCTGCCATTGGAGAATTAACCCCTGATATGCAAACAGACCAAAATGATATCTGTCTGAAAAACTGGTGACCAATGTCCATCTTGGGTGTCTTTTCCACTTTGTCTGGCCTCTGTTTCTAGGTAAGCCCAAAACAGGCACCAATTTTGTGCTTCTTTGCACTCTGAAAGCAAAGGAATGACAGAACCTGATGTGATACCAACCCCATCCCTTGATAATCTTCTCATTATTCCCTCCTAGGTGACTTCATTCAGTGACAAAGTGGCAAACCAAAGAGAGAGGAAAACGTGGGGAGCAATGCCTAAATCAAAAGAAAGGCTGCATGGAAAAATCTTTCCCTTGAGACTTTTGGCATCTCAAAATACGAATTACTTATTTTTACTGGAGAGCTGCCTGGAATAATCTGGGGAGAAATAAGGGCCTGTGACTTGCTCCAAGTTAAAAATATTGTTGAGAGGAAAGCTGAGGGCACTTTTTGCTTGTACCCAGCAACTTTTCTATGCAGTCTGATAGGTATCACATTGTGTTATGCATGAGCACAAAAGAGAGCACAGAGGAGCCCGCTCCTATAACAGATCCTCAAAAATAAAAGAGATTTGAAAGGAGATTTTTTTTTCCCCCTCTTGAAGAAGTCACTTATCAGCTCCAAAGAGTCCCTGTGGGGAAATAAACCTTCAGAATCCTCCAGTAAAAAGCTCCAATGCATTTCATCCTTCTTGAAATATAACCTAGGGTGCCAAGCAGGAAAAGAACGGGGATAATGGGGAGGAGAAGTGCATCTACCAAAATATCCCTGACAACATCCTGGGCTGTGCCCCAGAGTGAGGAGCTGTGCCCTGAAAAACCTTGGTGGGCTTCAGTTTCCTATGGGAATGTGCCACCAGGCAGAAAAATCCTCAAACCAACTATATTTAGAACCTCTACTGCTAATTTATCTCTATCAGAAATACAATTTGCATCTTGGTTTGGCTCAGAAATGAACACATTTGTAAAGCAGACAGAGCACCTCTGAGTTCTACAGCCTTTAAGGAAAGATGCTATGAAATCCTGCAGTTCTCTGTATTCCCTGGGCAACATCCTGCACAGTGTTACCTGCTCAGCATGCAGCTCAAAATGAGTACAGACAGGTATTTGCTCTCATAATTACCATTTGATAGCAGGGATTATGTTCTGTCCTGAATCTGCCATCTCCCCCTAGAGCAAACCTGCCTGGATGACGAGCATTCATCAGAAATGAACTGATCAGGAGCTGGACTTGACATCAGTGGTTTCCTGCCTGGTACTCACATGTCCCTCTCCATGTGCTGGGATCCAGTAACTCACACTGGCACAGTGTCCCCAGAGCTCAGGGGTTACTGGGATGGGATCTGTGAGTGCAGAGCACAGCACAACACACACATCTCAGAAGTGGCACTGGCAGGTGTCACCCTGCACTGTGCCACACACCATGGCAGCACTGCCAGCCCCAGAGAGCCATGCAAGGGGGCTTGCTCCCCACTGCTCCCTGCCCTGCTTGCTGCCCTCCCTGTTGTGATTGATCTGATTCCCCATCAAGGGCAGCACTCTGGTTGTTCCCTCACAGTCTTTGGGTGAAGAGGTCCTGAAAACTGGAAT
Organism: Fringilla coelebs; assembly: GCF_963513975.1. Lineage (NCBI taxonomy): Eukaryota > Metazoa > Chordata > Aves > Passeriformes > Fringillidae > Fringilla > Fringilla coelebs. The sequence goes on along the minus strand of NC_140036.1, from coordinate 2,127,984 downwards.
AGAAAAGTCCTGAAAACTGGAATAGCCTCATCTCTGGGTGAGGTCCTCTTGTGAAAAGCCAGGCTGTGAAGGATCTAAAGGGTGCTGTGTTATAGACCTACTTCCAAATGTGACACCTCTGGCAGAAGGAAGCTGTCACCCAGCATGGATATGTCACCAACAAGGCCACAGAACACATGCAAAAGGACTGAAACTTGCTCTCCCTAGGAACATTTCCTGTATCCCAAACACTGCCCTAGAAAATCAGTCTTCAAGGCAAAGCAATTCCCCAAACAAACATCCCCAAGTGGGCACCTACTAAGAAAGTCAACCTTGCAAATCACAGAATCACAGAACCACTGGGCTGGAAGAGACCTGAAGGTTTCTTCATCATGGAGTCCAACCCAGCCCCAGCACCTCAACACCCCCCTGGCACCCAGTGCCACATCCAGGCTTTGTTAAAGACACCCAGGGATGGGGACTCCACCACCTCCCTGGGCAGAACATTCCAGAACTTTATCACTCTTATTGTGAAAAACTTTTTCCTGATATCCAGCCTGTATTTCCCTCGGCATAGCTCCAGGCTGTGTGCTCTGGTTCTGTCAGTCCCTGCAGAAAGAGCCCAGCCCAGCTGAGCACAGGCACCTTTCAGGAGCTGTGAGAGTGATGAGGGCAGCCCTGAGTCTCCTTTTCTCCAGGCTGAGCACCCCCAGCTCCCTAAGGGGTTCCTCTCAGGGTTTGTGTTCCCAGCCCCTCTCCAGCCTCACTGCCCCCTCTGGATGTGCTCAGTGTCCCAAGGTCCTTCCCAAGCTGAGGGGCCAGAGCTGGGCACAGCACTCCAGGTGAGGCCTTGACAGTCACAATCTGGCAAATCTGATCCCTTCTGGATCCAACTTCCAGCACTGTGGAAGGGATTTATCTTCTTCACAAGGTTGGTGAGGGAATGAAATCACTGTGTAAGTGTAGATGCTGCAGTGCCAAGTCAACCCAGTTCTTTAAGTATGCCCTACATCCTTCTGCAGAGGAAACAGATTCATCCTGAGGGACTGACACTGAAAGGCTTCTATGCTTTTTCCTCCTTAAAAAATAGAACAGAAAAGTCACAGCTGAGATTCTTGGTGTTTGGTGATCACTGATGAAGGTCTTACTGAATCTGCCCTGAATTTTTTCATGTTAGCATTTGATCCAAAGGTTACTTTTCTATACTAAGAGGGGATAAATTCTGTATTTTTTGTTAAAGGCAATTCCTTATGTAGGGAGGTGGAATTCTTCAATGCTTGTATCAAACTCATAAGAAGAAATTCACATTTTCTAGCAATTTCATTAGCCTCACGGAAGTATTGAAAGTTTGATGCCTTAAAACTCCTGTGGTTTTTGAAATAGTTAGCCTGGACAGGAAAATACTGCAGCATATTTACTATATGTAAATAGACCTGCTAGCTGAGAAGTCTTAATTACCTTTCAACTGGAAGCAAACATTCATCAATACACCAAAAAATCTCATGGATTTGATTCTTTGTTGTAAAAGACATCAAAGTGATGATAAACATGAATGAATGAATGAATGCAATAGAAAACTCATCCCATTTTTTTTTTCAGAGATTCGCTAATGTAGTGGAAAAAAGAAAATAAATTAATGAAGTTCCACTGCATATTTACAAATATTGTGGGAAATGTTTCTTTACTGAAGTTGTCCAAGAATTTGATTTTATCTAAGCCACATTGCTGAAGAAAGCATATTTTAATTAAAATGTTGACTGCATTGAACACCTCAAGTCAATATTTACATCCTATTAACATCGAAGAGATACACTTCAGTGCCCTGCTGAATGGGGACAGTCTGGTCATTTTGGGACATTTCTGCCATAAATCAGCTTCTGCCAGCTCCAGAGGAATCTCCTACAGCTTGTCCCAGTGCTGGAGAGCCATTCAGAGACACCATCAGCTCTTATGTCTGAAGTCTCAGGAAGCCACTCTTAATGGAACAGAAGAATTAAAGAAAAAAAAATGGAGGTGCACAAAGAAAGTCTGAATTCTATGGAAAGTGCAAAACAACTGATGATAAAATATTGCAGTTGCAACTATTTGCATGGACAAGATGAACTTCTGCACAAAAATAAAAAGCATTTGACTGCACTCCCTGCAAGTGTTAGTGCCTGTGTTGTAAGAGGAAAGGAAAAGAAGAATTGGACAGTTCTAGGCTGAATCACCTCTTATTTGTTTTAAGCCAGCTTTACTGGCTTCAGTGGAAAGACTCTTGCCACTTAGGTTTGAACCAAAGATTTCAGGATACTCTTGGGTGTGAATATACAATTCCTAGGACTTTTGCAGGGTTTCTGTTCAGACAGCAAACTTTTCTCTCCCTTGTCACTGAGGAGGTGGCTGCTCTCTGCCACTCTGAGCTTGTCACTGCTGTGTGTGCCCACGATGGGCTGGGCATCACTGTGGGAGCAGCAGACCCAGCACAGCACATCTCAAAGGGGCTGAACAGCATCCCTGAGTGTGCCTGATGCTTTCACACATGTTCCTGCCCGGGGCATGCAGGCTGGAAGCAGACTGATTGTCCTTAGAGGCACTGGCTCCATGGCCAGTGGGGTCTCAGCACCTGCCAGGATTGGGCCCATCCATTCCTGAAGCCTGGCATGCCAACAGTGTCTCCAACACACCCCTCCTCCCTCGCTGCTGCTCTCCAGTGCCCTAGAAAGCAGTGGTTCAGAGTTCAGACACAAATCTGGCACAGAAGCAGCAGCTGACTCAACAAGCTGCCTGGGGAAACAGTGCCCTTCTGCAAGCCCCTGCTGGCAGTTTCTGAGGTGTCTGGCTCCAGCAAGGCAAATGCTGTTTGCTTTTACCATCACAAATACAGAGACATGCAACTTTGGTTGAAGACTCTGCTGAAAACATTCAGCACTATTTTCATATTGTCTACTTGAACTCTACATGTGCCCTTTTCCTCTCAGCAGCACTGCAATGGGGAGTAATGGTCTGTGACTGCAGAAGCTCTCAGGTAAGCTAGAGAGCTCTCAAGCTCACAGACATCCTCAAAAGGTCGATTTTGTGTATGTCTTGCTCCAACAAAACACTTGGAAGAACAGTTTAAGAGATTAATCAATTTCTTCATGAGGTGGGATTTTTCACTGCGTGTATTTCCCCATCATTTAGTCTTACAGAGATGACACTGCTCTGATAAACAGACTGACTCGGTGTAGTTCATCAGGAATTTCAAAAAACACTCTCTCAAACTTCTAATTCCTTTCTCTTAAACCCTGTACTGTGGAAATCCCGATTTTGCTTCACCAAGCTCCAATAAAGTGTCTCTGTACAACATTTATATACAAATCCTAAGCCAGACCCAAGTATGTGATTTTAATGGTCTGAGGTCATATTACTGTAGGTGCACAGCTCACAGTTTACATGACCTGCTGGCTGCCTTGTTTATCAAAATGTGTGATGGTGGCTAATTCTGTTTTATATGTCTGGGCTGGGCTGGGGTGAAGGTCAGCTGCAGGAGACAGCCTGGGGCCAGTGGCAGTCACTGAGGGAGGCACAGACAGACAGACAGCAGGCTGCAGACACACAGCTGTGGGAACAGGACAGAGAAGAAGCTGGACAGAGCACAAATGTGGCCTGTGGGTGAAGGCACAGGAAACCCAAAGCCCAGGCAAGGAGAGATGTGCTTTCCAAACTCACCTCCTGCAGCAGGAAGCACGGCAGAGAGAATTCCACAAAGAAACTAGTGGCAGAGGGCAGAAGAGAGAACCGAGAAATAAAACCCTGGGAAAGCACGTGAGGCAGCACAGGGGGGAGAAGAGAAGGCCCAGAAGGCAAATGGAGGGGACAAAAGCGGAGGGAAGCAAAAAGAAAAAGGGCGATGAGAGCGTGGCCAACAATGGCACAACTGCCTGTCAGTGCAGGGTGTAACATCACCCTGACACAGGTGTGATCAGCACTGACTCCACGATACAGAAGGCTCAACCACTGCTTTATTCTTCTATCCTGTATTATTACTATATTAAGAAACCTGTAACCCCTTCCAGCCTGTCTGATACAGCTTTTACCTCATTGGTGACCCCACCAAAACAGCACCACAACAAATCTCCACAGCACATTCACATTAGCCCAGCAACAGGTGCAGCAAGTGGAATAAGAATTGCTTTAATTCTTTCTGAGAGCTTCCTCACAGCTTCTTGCAACCTTCCCCAGGGAAAATGCCTGGGAAGGGCTGTCCCTGCTCTCTGCTGCCACAGCTGCACATGTGGGACCTCAGCACCTGCGAATGAAATGCCCTTTGGGTGGATCTTCCTTTGTGATTTTACCACTGCTGCAAACAGCCTGCTGTGGATTTGCTTGGGTACCCCTGAAAACCCCGTGTGCAGCTAGAAAGCTCCTTTGAAAACTCGCTCCAAACACGGATTTGCACGGCTGCATTCTGGTGTCCAGGTTGGGAAGTGCTGATGGAGTTGCCCAGAACAGCGCTGGGAGAATGGCTTAGCTGCAGTCTATGGAGTAATGCTGCCTTAATTCTGCTAAGAACCTCTGAGCCAGCATTTAACAAAAATATAAAGAATTTACCTCCAGTTCCCTGTATGACATATGTCGAGATACTTTGTACCAGAAACTTCTTCAGGGTAATTCTGGAAGGACAACCCAGTTCAAAGATACACCACATGTTGGTGCTGTCATTTCCCAGACTATCCTGCTCCATTCAGCTCAAAATAAGAGAAAAAGATAAAAAAATAGAGAAAAACTACATCCTTCTCCATTTGTCTGCTGAAAAGCAAGGAATGGAGTTTTGTTCCTTTCCTGTAAAAGAATCTGAGTAAGATCCATTAAAGTCAATCTTTTAAACCCCAGTACAGAATGCACTGTACAGGATTACACAGTCAATACTATAAAATTTTTGCATACAAGCCTAAGTACATGAGCACAGCTACACATGCTCAAAGAAAAAAACATTTATCTTCATCACCTGCAAGTTAACACACCCCTAAAAGGGAGAAGACTTGTAACTCAGCAAGTGGATACTCTGGGTCTGCCATTTAATATCTGTAAAGATTTCCTGCAGAATCCCTTTTTTTCTTTCCAAAAATCCTCATGCAAAGCACATTCGAGCCGCCCATTTAAAGAGAAACTGTCTACTTGAGATAAGCTGCTCCCTACACATTTCTGCATTTATAAAATATGGCTTAACTGAGAAAACAAAATGAAAATCTATTAGCTGCAATTCAGAGCTGTGACTGCAGTGTAATGGCTTCATTATGAGCGGGATGATAAACATTCCCAACTGCAGGCTCTGTTTCAGCAGCAGCTACCCAACAGGAGCTACACTTGAGCTCACTGACACAGCACACAGTGCCCAGCCCTCCTCGGGGCAAGGACCTCAGGCTGGACTTCCCAGGAGGTGCATTCCATCCCCTGCCCTCAAATTTCCCTGTAGCCTTTGGAAAATGAACTGTTTGCTGTGTGTCTCCATTCCCAGCCTGCACATGGGAGAACGAATGCAGAGGAGGCCCTGTTTTATTACAGCAACTGGCCACGAAAACATCTTCAGGGTGTTAAGGATTTATGCCATAATATAACAGCAACCCTGGTTTTCTATGAATTTTCATCTAGCCTCCTATAAGGGTCTGAGGAGATATTGCCATGGTCTGGGGAAGTGGAGCTGTTTGCTGGGGACTCCTGAGAAATCGGAGAGCTGGGCTTTGTTAGAGCCTGCCATGGTGTTCCAGATTGCAAGGCAAGATGTATTCTATTGCCATCTGTTTGGCAGTTGTCTGGTGTTAAGTGGGCAATGCTCCTTATCTCTCTTCCTGAGTGATCATAATCAACAGGGGCACATCTGCTGATAAGGGGCTATTGAATGTCACCCCATGACTGATAAGAACTGTAACATCCCATGGTGAGATGCTCCGCCCAGAGGGAGGAGCCAAGCATTCCTACCCAGATATAATCTGGAGATTCTGACACACCAGCACGGCTCTTCTCCACTGGACTGCCCAGAGGAACAGCAGCTGCTTCTACTTCCACAGATCTGCAGAGGAAGAATTCACCCCTTTCCTACAGGACCCCCCTGCTCCAACAGAACCACCCCTGACACTCCAGGAGGACTGCAGCCCCTTTTCCAACTGGACTGCTGCCAACACCCTGACCCACAGGGTGTCAGGTTGAGTTCTGACTCTGACAGTGTTGTTCTAGTGTATTGCATTGTTTATTTTATCATTTTATTTTTTTCCCTTCCCTATTAAAGAACTGTTATTTCCTGCTCCCATGTTTTTGCCTGAGAGCCCTTTATTTAAAATTCACAGCAATTGGGAGGGGTGGGGAGGGTTTGCATTGTCCATTTCAGGGGAGGCTCCTGTCTCTTTTAGCAGGCACCTGGCTTTCCAAACCAAGACACATGGCCCTGTGCAAAAGCCACCCCCTCTCCCTGTGGCACACTGTTCACACCCCCAGACACACAGCTCGGGGCCAGAGCCTGCTCTGTGGGAGTGATCAGCTCCCCCATCCCACAGCAGCAGCTGCAGGCAGTGCCTGTTTGGAGATTCTGTGCAGTGTGAGCTGCAAAAGCACACGTAGAGTTCAGCTGCCTCCGTGCTCTCCCTTTGTGCTCAGCTCGAATTAATTGCTTAAAAATCCAAATATGAATTACTCACATATTTGCCTATAAATTAGAAGCTTTCACAGTAAACCTGGGCAAGTTATTTACTACCCACACAGAGCTCAAAGCAACCTTTAATAGTAGTAGCCACAAGGCCAAGTCCTGAGCTAAAAAAGCATCAAGCTTATGAGTCTTACAAACACAGAGTTAAAAAACCTGCTCCTAATCTGAAGAACAAATAAGGGATTTATTCAGAGAATGCCAGAGGGACTGTGGTAATGCCAGCAGACGGCTGCAGCCAGCCTTGTGGAAGGTGAGCAAAGTTCAGACTTGGTACACTAAAGCTTTTAGAATAAGTCAGGACAAAAAAAGGACATGAAAAAAAGACAGAAACTGCAGGAGGAACTTGAACCAGCGTGGTTAGAGCTGATCAGGGAATAGATCAGGCTGCTTTAGGTAAGCACAGCAGAGAAGGAGGCCAAGTTTAGACCCAGCCTTCCAAAACACAGTGACAAATTCAGTAAAACCCCATTCCCTGTTTGTAATGCTGTGGGTTTATGCTGTTTGTTAGATGATCCCTGGGTAGCCCCAGGGCTGTGTTCCCCTGGCACTGAACTCAGGCTCACACTCAAGTTCCCACCTCCAGATGTAGAGACACCCTGCCTTCCTTCCTTCCTTCCCTCCAGCACAACTCCTGACACACGGGGCAAGGTGTGCTGCTCCTGGGATGGCCCCTCCCTGACCTTTCTCAACAGCTTATGAGAAATTATGAGAGTTTTTAGACAAAGATTTTTATCTTTCTTAATCAAAAAAACCAAAACAAAAACAAAACAACACAACCAAAACCCACACAAATTCTTATTAATTTTCTGTTTACAAAGTATGTAGTATTTTAATTCATTTGCTTCTACGCTTCCCATGACTGATATTTTTGGAATATCCCATTTTTTGCTGGAATTGATTCCTGCAAGTGGGATACCTTTCCCTAAGCTCCTAATTCCTGTCCAGAGTGCTTGGTGAAGAGGAACAGGGTGAGTCTCACTCATTAGGGAAAGCTGATGTTTCACCCTTGTAATTATCTTTAATAAAACCATAATGCAACTGAACTTTGAGAAAGGGAGCATTCAGGGATCAGGAAATATGGACAGAAGGTGGGAAATTTACTATCTTCAATTTTAGGCTTTTGCCATACACTCTTGATTTCTGTCCAAGAGGGAGAAAAATTTAAAATAAAGTTTCTCACAACACAGAAGCAGTCCTAGGAAGTCCCTAGGATAAAGACTGATGGGAATTGTCACTTTTACATTTACAAGGGGTTTTTGTCAGAGACAGATCTCTGGCAAAATTAAACTACCCTTAGACTTGTATATTCTGATTCTAAATTTAAAAATAAATTTCTATGTTTACCTTAAAAAAATAGAGAACTTAAAAATATCTCCTACAGAAGTTAGTTTTATGAAATTGAACAATTTAGCCAGCTCTCCCTGAGTTAAGCCCACCAAACTGCAGCTGCACACTTGACAGAGGACTCCTGAATGCCCTGGAGAACACAGACCTTTAGTTGGCACCTTCAGGTAGTGTAAGATGAACTCTCAGAATTTCAGTTCTATTAAACACCTCTTAACTACTTGGCACTAGCAGAATTTATTCCCAGTAAACTTAATTTATTTAAGTTAATTAAGTACTGCTTAACAGCATTCTCTATCATTAGGCAAAATCAGTTTTCTGGGAAAAGTCATCATCTAGAGGCAACTTCATTTCAGAGTGTTCCAAGTCTGAGCAGTGTGTTGTGATAAAGTTCATTTCAGAGCACCTCAGCAGCACCATTTCCCCAATATTCTGTGTGCAGCCAGGACACTGTCCCAGCCCTGCAGGGCTGCTGAGGACAGCAAGTGACAAAGGACAAGGACAGCAGACAGGTGTGCCTGCAGATGTGGCAGGAGGCTGCTCTGGAGCTGCCACTGGGGGTGAAAAACAAGAGAATTGGGAAATTGGGGGAGAGGAGAGGAGAGGAGAGGAGAGGGAGAGGAGAGGAGAGGAGAGGAGAGGAGAGGAGAGGAGAGGAGAGGAGAGGAGAGGAGAGGAGAGGAGAGGAGAGGAGAGGAGAGGAGAGGAGAGGAGAGGAGAGGAGAGGAGAGGAGAGGAGAGGAGAGGAGAGGAGAGGAGAGGAGAGGAGAGGAGAGGAGAGGAGAGGAGAGGAGAGGAGAGGAGAGGAGAGGAGAGGAGAGGAGAGGAGAGGAGAGGGACTACATGGCAGGACACGACATGACATGAGAGGCCTTAGACTGAAATTGGTTAAGCTGGTATCAATGAGGAGATTGAGATTCCCAGTCTGATACTGGTCTGGACTGGGGAGGAAGGTTTGTGGGCTATCAGCACATGGCAGCCCTTGTGTTTGCCCACGTGGGTGAGATTCCTGCTGCTTTTGTGGGAGCTCAGCTGAGGCCAACCCGACTGCCTGGGAAATCCTGCCCGTGCTGCTTCAGACCACCAGCACAGGACACTGCAGTCATTACTTCTTGTTAAAACTGAGTGTCCTGTGGAACAGCTGTGATGCTCTTTAGAGTAAATTTCTGCCTTTCCATAAGTGATTTAGAAGCCCTTTAAGAGTTCTTTGTATATACACTTACTAATTGGTTCCTGTAACTTTAAAATGCAAGTATCCCAGCAGCTGCCTTGTCCCAACCTCTGTAAGCATGTGGTCATCCTGGTGATCCAGAGAATGCAGGAATACAATATTCCAACTCATTGTCCAGTCAATAAAGTGAAAAATGCCATTCCTGTTTTAAGCAGATGGCAGCAGAAACGCAATACAAGGAGCAAGAACACTAATATAGAAATCAATATCTATTACAGTTTAAATCACATTGCAGTCTTGAAATGATAATAGCAATCCTTTAAAAGCTAATGCTGATCCTGTTTGTATTAGAAATCGGTTCAATGTATTTCAGGTTTTAATTCTGTTACAAAAATAATTACCTTTTAACCTAGACCCTTCAGCCCCAGCCCCCTCCTCCTTCCCCAGCCCCTGATCCCACAGAAGAAAAACAAACCAACCAGCAAAAAAAGCCCCCAAACAAACAAACTTAATCACTTCCTTCCTTCCAGTCTATGGCTGGGGAAGGGATTTTTATAACAGGAATTCCCACAGCAGCACAGCACAGCCAGTGCAGAGGGATTGTTCAGGCAGCTCAGCCCATTGCTGGGCAAAGCCCTTGTGGACAGCTACAGAGCAGCATGAAGAAGGAAGAAAAGAAGTCTTCAGAAACTGCTGACAGAGAAAACACTTCCTCTTTGAGTGAAACTAGTGCTTTGATGCTAGAACAGCATCTTTTGATATAATCAGAAGAGCTCCTTGCACAGCAATGCTGGCAAACCCCATCTCTGCTGGTTAATGGTCTGCCATGATCAGCAGGTCAGAACTGTCTGGGGCGTCATTTCCACGGCAAATAGCAAAGAACAGACACTGGGAAACACCCACAGGCCCTGGCTGTGCTGGGTCACCCGAGGAGCTGGCAGCAGCAGAAGAGAGCCTCCAGCCTGGAGCAGCACCCAGCACCCAGCCCTACCTTTCTCTTCACAGAGAAAAGCACAATTCTTCCCAAGAATAATCTTATCTCCTTTGCTGTGCCTGTGTTTGTGCCACAGTAGAATGCAATGTGGAGAGTGTTTACCCACAGGGATGGTGTTTTGTTTCCTTGGCCTGTCAGGGCCAGGTGTGTGTGTGTGTGTCAGGACTTTTGGGTGACAGTCACGAGATTCTGGGCAGTGTGAGCAGCTGAGTGCTTGGCAGGTTCAGTTTAGATGTAATGTAACATAGTATAGAATAATATAGGATAATAAAGTAATTAATTAGCCTGCTGATATCAGTGGAGTCAGATGCATCACTCTCTCCCCTTGCTGGGGCTGCCTGCAAATTCAGTACCTGCCCCAAGCAGCTTTCTGGCTCCAGGGACCACAGTGGCTCAGGCACAGAGCAGGGAAAACCAAATCAATTCTGTTGCCACTGCAGCCAGCAAAATCCCACCTTCAGCACTGGTGTTCACACATCAGGGGAGAGAGTGATAAATTCCCAATGGCTCTAAGTCCTGAGACTGATTAAGGATGGGAAAACACATCTTACAGTGACAGTCTCAAGGAGTTCAATTTATTTAGCTTATCAAAGATTAGGTTAAGGCATGTCTGATCACCAAGTAAATACTTACTTGGGGAAAGGGAAACTGATAAGAAGAGGCTTTTCATCCTAGCAGAGGTGCAGCAGTCCCAGAGGCAGAACATGAAACCAGACAAATTTAGGCAGGCAAAAGCCACACACTTTTAATAATAGAGGAATAAACCACTGGACAAATTCCTGATAATTTTAGAAATATAAATGGGTACTTCTTTAAAAGAAGAGTAAAATTTTGGCTAGCTCCCAAAGTTGAAGAAAGCCTAGAATAAAAGGTAATTTTATTAGCTTTTTGATTTTTCATTTCCTGTCTCTCTAGCATTCAACAAATGTTGTTTGATTCAATAAAAAAAGCCTCAATGTTGTAGATGTTGTTTCTAGCTCATTTTACCTCTCCAAAACCTACTCCTTTCTACTTTTGAGTACAAAACTACTCAACAGCTTCATTTGCTTCCTCCTTTGAGTAAAACTGAAGTCTTTTTATGCCAGACACAATCTTTTTTGCTTCATTTGTTTCTTCAGCTTCCTTTGGAAGAATTTCTATCCGTGTCCTTAATGGTAAATGTGTGTGTGCACACACTTTACATGACAGGGCACAGGGACTGCAGGTCAGGCTCCTTTACACCATGTGCCTTTCAATGCCTTGCTGTCCCTTCATCCCCATGCCCAATTTTCCAAGAAGTTGTCTCTCCTTTCTGATGATTTCCTGTCCTTCCCAGTGAGCAGAGGTGCAGGGTTGTCCCTGGTTTCCCTCTTGCTGGGCTGGGGAAGGGGATCCCTGCATTTCCCTTCAGCTTCACTCCAGGCTTGGTGGAGTGCCCTGAGCCCAGGGGTGGCTGCAGGACTCCTGCCATCTCCTGGGTGCTTCTGGGAAGATCTAACACCCCGGCTCAGGCATTTTTTTCCCCCTTCCACTTGCCAAAATGGATGTTTGCATGTTTCCATTCAGACTGGCACAGGTGGCACTTCTCTGATCCTGGGCTTCTCCTGCTGACTCCTTTCCTCCTCCCCTGCCACTGCTCCATCCCACACCCAGGGGAACACTCTGTCTCACTCCTCCAGCATCTGCCACAGAAAGAGGAACCCTCAAAGAGCAAACCTTGGAGATCAGCCTCTCAAACACACAGGCAGGCAGGCCCCAAATCCCTGTCCCTTGGAAAAGCCACTCTGCCTGTGACAAGCCACTCTCTGCAGCAGCCAGGAGCAGTGAGCACAGGACACGAGGGCTTGTCAAACACCTTTGAGCAAAGGGGGTTTTAAGGAAAAAAAGGCCAGGCTGGAGGGACCTTGGCTCACATCTGCTGCTCACCCAACAGCTGTGTGTTTGCTCCTGTGAGATGCAGCACACTTATTCAATGTGGCCCTGCTTATTGCTAACTGGATGGCCAACTCTGGGAACACATTCTGGGAGCAAAGGCAGTGGCCCAGGAGCCACCCCCTGCCCAGGGCACAGCTGAGCCCCAGCAGGGTGGGGTCAGATCACTGCCAAGAGCTGCTGCCCTGGCCAAGTCCTCGCCCTCTGCCCCTCCTGCTGCCAGCCATGTTTGCTGGATTTTACTTGAGTAAAAACTTTTGGGTTTTGGGGAGAGGGATCAGTGTCTGCCCAGCACCCTTGCCAGTAGCTCCTGCATTTTGCAGTGACAGGGATGACATGAGAGCCACTTGTCCAAATGGTTTTGTCCACAGCACTCTTGAAACCAGAGATCCGAGCAAAAACTGTGCAATTGGAGCTTTTATATTCACTGATTTGAGAAAAACTAACCAAGCCTCATTGTTAAGAAAATCCAAACTTTCCAGAGTCTTAGCCAGCTGAAGTCTCTGGAAATTCTGGGTTTAACTCAATTATTTTTTATTTTCTTTATTGTCAGTCTCATATCAGAGCAGCTGAGATCAGTCAGCTTTCACAGCAATGTACACATCAGCCTTTGGATCAGGACCAGAAACAAAGATTTTTAAGAAATCTTGACAAATACTGAACAGTTAAAACAAACACAATAGCTAATAGGTTACATACATCACTTAGTATAATAAACCTCGGCTGATTTATTATGTTTTGAATTCTTGCAATATGCAAAACACTTAAATTAATCATTTCTGTAGAGGCATAATAATACTGGGCTCCAATGTCATATCTCTGCAGTGCAGTTTGCCTGGAGGACTAATAAAAACTGATCATTAAAACAACTGGATTTGGCTTTGATTAGAATCACCATAGAATAAAGGGAATAAAAGGAATTAGAAAGAAAAATGAGAAAAGTAAATGAAACAGACAGATACTAGTGAATACTGTACATTAATATTTACTAAGGAATTAGGATAAAAACTTTTAATATGGCCGGCAATGAGGTGTGAAATACACCATATTAACAGGTTACTCACTGCTGCACCAGAATATAAACCAACAGGGTAAGGTGCAATCAGAGGTCATTTCCATCCTTCTACACTAAATTACCCTCTACCCCATTTGGAAACACAAACAAAGCTTTGAAACAGAACCACAAACCCCCTTGCATATACACGTATGAAAAATAAATTACTTTGTTAATCGTGTTAGACTGGAGATCAGATTTCACCCTGCTCCCACCCTGACTGCTCCTGTCACCATCTCTGTACATTTCGCAGTCAAATGTGTTTTTCCTCTGCAAAGTGGCAACTTTCTACTTGAAAAACTACCAACTGTTTCCTTAGCACAAGTGGCAAAATATTTAATAGAAGATCAAACACTGATTGCTCTTTTTAAAATTTCACTTTAGTTAGCAGTTCCCACATCTCCCTTTCAAATTAGTCCCACTAATATCTAGAGGTAGAGCATATTGAAATTTACACTTAATAGTTTTTTGGCAAGGACATGTTTCTGGTTTGCACATTCCATCCTGTCTTCATTTATTCTGAGGAAGAGAGGGTGCAAAACCAGCTGCTTTGCTGAGGTACCCGTGCTGCTGCTGCCTGCACTGAACTGGCTCTGCAGCTCCTCACTCCAGCATGGGATTCTGCAGAAGTCACCACTCACAAGCAGCAGTTTTGATGATTTCAGTGTAACTAAACCTCAGAGGAGGGGACACCTTGCATCATGGAATATTTGCAGCACTGGGGGACAGGTTGTCTCTGTCAGTTTGAAAATGGGCAATAAGTCTTTGATGTATCAATATGGAACATAAGGGATTTCACATTTGACTATATGCTGGTAGCCCTCTGGACAATGCTTTTGGGACTTTCCACATGAAAATCTCAGTGCCTGAACTCTCTCCATATGAAAAAATATTTGGATCAGGCTCTGAAGACATAGGTACTTCTTTTTTGACTTCCTGAGCCTTGATGCTGTACATTAAGTTACTGAAACACGAATGTAACTTAGCTTCACTCTGGATCTAGAACAGAAACAAAGGACAAATGCCTATTCCCTAAGGCAGATGATTTTCATCAGGCACTGGCTGAAAGCCTCAGCTATGGTGCTGGTAGCTGGGATGGGGCTGAAGTGTGAACAGGACTGACAGTATCACCTTCCCATCAACATCACTACCAGTGCCCCAGCACTAATAAATGAAGTCATGACTTGTTTTTCACACTCTTCTCCTGGAAAGATAACTTTAACAGCTCATCAAGGGGGATCAAAACTAGCAGTGGTAAATGTTCTAGGGAAAAAACCCCATGCAGCATCAATGTAATAAGCATAACTCCCATGGTCAGTGCTACCACAGCCCCATGGATCAGTCCCAGCCTTTGCAGCCACTTGGGGACGGGGCTGAGCTGCACAGAGTGACCCAGGCTTAGTGATCTGTGACCACTCCAGGTGAGCACTGGAAAGAACTGCAAGCCAAAGAGGTATCTATTGATCAGCTAAACAAAGGAAAATGCCCTCGAGAACCTGTTTTCAGAAGGTCCCTGAAGAATTATTGGAACAAGAATCCACATCCCTATTTTATACTGTTCCTCAAGGTACAGCCTTGAAACCCACCCCCAAAGCACAACAAAAGGCCTCACCACAGCTGAAGTGGTGGCTTCCCAAAAGGTGTCTCTTGGATAAAAGTGGCAGATTTGAAGCTCTAGGGGACAGAGGCAGACTGAGTGTCCCCTGTGCCCTAAGCCTGTAGCCCATGGACAATCCCTGCCCACCCCAGTGCACCTGCCTGTGGGACATTATGGTAATCAGGATGGGAGAATTGGCAAGTTTTCAACCCAGCTCAGCTCTTCAAACCTCATCATGTGTCACAGGCAGAGTTATGTGCAAGTAATGGAAAGGGAGGAGTGGGACAGGAGTAAACAGGGAGGCAGAAATACAAACTGCCTTTTCAAAACCCTTTCACTCTTCATGCCTCGCTCCTGTTAGGGAAACCAATACAGAAACCTGGGTGCCTGGGTCACTGTGTGCTTTGTTGGAGTGTGGATTCCCAAAACTCAGCTGCATCTCCAGGGTGGCAGAGCTGAGACAAAGAACTTTCAACAAAGGCAGGGTCCCAGGAAGGACAGAACAGTGCAACACATCCAGGCCAGGCAAAACAGGCACAGGGAGCCCCAAAGATGCAGAGGAGCGGCTGCCCCTGAGCCATGGACAGGAGTGAAACCACATGGAAAATGTATTTGACAATATTTAATTGCTCAAGGCACAAGTCACAGATTGGTTTTTACTGTTCTTGTATTTTGTTTCCTGTTCAGGAAAGAAGATAAGGCAGAGCAGGAGATGCACACAGCAACCAGAGCATGAATTAGAGATTGTGAGAGAAAACACAGAGAGCAGGGAGTGTCACTGAGGGACCTCTCGCTTCCTGTGATACCCACAGATAAGATGAAACATTTGTATTTTCCACAGCAAATAAAGACTTGCTTTGACATCAATAATCTACACAGCACATCCTTCTAGTGGCACAGCACTGCCTCACCTCTCAGACACTGATAATCATGGGGACAAGTGCTCCTTTTACACTGCATGCAACCTGCAACACTGCAAGCAATGCACAGGATGAAGCTGTGGAGTAAATAAGCACAATTAAAGACAGCTAATATTTTTCTGTAAAAACGGTGTTGTCAATAAGAAATTGAAAAGAAAGAAAATTCCCTGTTTGATTAAGACCATGTTTGGTTAATAATGATCATTTCATCATTGTGATAAGGTTTTTATATGGGGGTTTGATTTAGGGCAGCATAATATTCTGGTTAAAAACAAATTATAACAAGTCAACTGAAAAAATTAAAGTGCTAGCTTGCCAAAGGATCATAATTAAAAGAGCTTTCTAATGGGGATTCCTAATGAATTGTTATGGGTCTCCCTGAATTTCCCAACACTTCCAGCCATGCTCCAGATGGGAATAAATTATAACTGCTACTAAAACCTGGGGGTAACATAGGTAAATAAAGAAAAAATGGTGCCTGTACAGAGGAATACAAACCACCCATCTCAATTACAGAAATTAAACTTGACCAGAATCAAATGTGACGTGGTAAACCTGTCTGAACATGTTAATCCTGCTGATGTGCATTTTACACTGCCTGCAGTTCACTTCCTCCTCCAGCCTTCAAACGACTTCAGACATGGCAGCTACTGGGAGGAGAGGCCCAGAAGAGCCAAGTTTGTGCCTGGCTTTTGAAGTTTATAGTTTACTATTCCAACATTATGCACACTGAGCCACTGAGATAGGTAATCCCCAACACCAAAGGCACTGTTGGGGAAAGCAGTCTGAGTAATGAAAAACATGATTGCACATTTTGTACAGTGCGCTGCTGTGCTCCCAGTTTAAATGGCTGCAGCAATCAATGCCTGACAAAGGAAATCCTCCTGCCTCTCACCATTTGTTTCTGCTTCCTCACGTGCCTTCTGCTCTTTCCTGCTGCTGCCAGCAGCGAGCCTTTGTCACCTGCCTGTGCTGCCCCATGGGAGTGAGCCCCTCTCTAGTTCAATGTGCAACTTGGAGATCTCTTTCCCACTCCTTCAATTGTTCTAACCCTCTAACTACATGAGTTGTCACTGTTAGAGTTCATCACTTGTTCTCTGTTGCCTGAAAGCTGTATAATTAGGAGCAGCATGTGGCCTGACTTGTTTGGGGATATGACTGCCACGGAAATTGTTAAACACAATCAGATTTGGATTGTGTTGCCTTCCTTTCCTCCCTTAACCCGTGTTTCAAATCTCTTCCAATCCAATCTTCCTTATCCCTTATCCTGTACCCTCAGGACAGCTTCTCTGAGCTATCTGTTGTACATTTTACCTCTAAAGCAGGCCACGCACACATAAGCATGTGAACAATGAACCACACACACTCATGTGAGCTGGGGGTAGCCCAGGTCCCCAGGGGGAACTCACACAAGCACATTTCCCTGATTCCACCATCTCATTTGCTCCGCTGGAAAACGTTAAGCATGAGGAATTATGCAGAGCACAGAATGCTGTGTGAATGGAGGTCTGGGCAGGGAAAGCTTGGGTGTTCTTAATGAGCACCTGCTGCAAGAGATGCTGCCAATATCCTGTGCAGATGACACCAGCCAGAGCAAGGCAGGTATTGATTGGTGCCTCCAGGGTGCAGGAGGAATTGTTAAGGGTCTGCTGAAAGCACAAGGCACAGCAGTTCCTGGGAGATGTGTGAGTTGCTGGTAATAACATTATCCCTGCCATCCCGGCTCCCGGATCAGCAACGCGCCGCGGAGCAGAACCAGCAAGAGGCTTTCCAGAAATAGAGATGCAAACGAGCATCCCATTTACCAACCCTGTCACTTTAAAGGAACTATAGATTAAATAAAGTCCAACTTGCTGTTTCTGAGTAGGCAGATTGTTGTGGGTAAGACACTTCCTACTGTGTTGACTTCTTAAATCTACCAGAGCCTGCTCGAAGAGGGCTGAAACCGATTAGACCCAATGTGCTAAATGTCACTTAGTCATGATATGTGAGGTTTCTTCCTGCCTCCTGTGGACTGGGAGAAAACAGGCTGAGCTATAATTTTGTACCAGTGAGAGAAAGTTCGGTCACCAAAGGGCCAAGGAAATGCTGCCAAGCTGGTGAGGGTGGCAGGAGGTGGAAAGAATGGGGAAAGAAGAAATAATAAATACGTGAACTGTCGTGAAAGCTTTAAGGAGCTACAATTAAAAAACTGGGGAGATATTTTAGGGAGATGAAACACTTGCTAATGTGATGCTTATATTAAAATTGTAACCAGATTGGATAGTGGTATAAAACATGTCACTGGAACCAGCATTTCCATATTGTATGTTATGAATTTTGCCTTAAGGGCAGAAAAAGCAGCAAATGAAACAGGAGATTTCCACCCCACCACCCCAGCTGAGTTTCATGTGGTTATTTCAGCAGGCTTACTTAGCAGGAGGCATACTGCAAAGAAGTATTTTTAACAGAAACTATCAGAATCAGACAATTCAGCCCTTTTTTTGACTCTTTAGTGATAAGATCTTAACCTGAGGAAGGTGGTTTTAATTTCATTTGAGTACTTTTTTATCTCGGTAAAATGCTGCAATATGGGGCACTTCAAGCAGCTCACTTCCAAAATGACAGCAGTATTTTATTTTATTTTATTATTTGTTGCAATGGATCTCTGGGAGGGACAGAGAATGCAAAGGAAAGGAAGGTCAGAGGATTTCTCTGGGATGGACTCAAGTACTCCCATTACGTGGAGACAGGATGCCATGCTGGCATTCCTGCTACTGCCAGGCCTCTGTAGAGACACCCTCCTGAAAGGAAGGAAATCCCCTTCTTGGGACTTCTCAGTCCCAATGGGAGAGCACCTCCCAGCATGGTGGGGGCTCACTGCTGAACCAGTTTCCTTTGTCTAAAGGTTTGTGACTGGAAGGAAATGATGAATCACCCAGACAAAATGATGTTGTCAGCACAAATGGAAGGCTCAGCAGAAGAGAGCTCAGGGAACCTTCACTGTAGGAGGAGCTGCCAGTGCCTTGTGCAGCTCAACAGCAAGGCTGAAGCACCTTTCACTCTGGCTGTATCCACCCAGATAACTCCAAAGGGGGAATATTCTGGCAAATATTGGACTTCTCTTATACCTCAGCATGAAAAAAAAAAAAAAAAAGGCAACCAAAAGACTATAAACAAACTTCTTTGGATTAAGTTGACAGAATTTGAAAATAGCTAGTAATAAAATGCATAGATACTCCAGCCTATTTTCCATGCAATTTATTGCACTTGGAGAGAATTAACAAACACCAGGCAGATTCTTCACGGGTGGGGAAGGAGGGTATTTAGGATGACAGGAATTACAGTAAAATTGCACTGAAGACTAATGGATATGGCACTTCCCTGTGTGGAAAGCCCCAAAGCTAGGCAGTGACTAGTGAAATAGCTTATTTAAACCTCAGACCCTCTGTAAATTTATAGAAATGTGGATAGCAATGATAAGGCAGTCAGTATGGAACTGAGGAGAAGTTCTGGCAGCCCTTGATTTCTCTCTGAAAACTGAATTTTGGCTGCTTCTTAAGTGATTCAGTGTCTGCTAAATGTTTGACTCCCCCTCCAACTTACAAAATATGTTTGGCAGAACATTGCTTATTTCTATGCTAGCCTTGGGTTAAATACCCCTGAACCTCTCAGAAACCAGGACCAGCCTCAGCACCCAACCCACAGTCCCAAAGTTGGGCTCCTGTGCTGCACACAGTTTATCTGGTGGCTGAACTTGCCCTGAAGTTCACCCCAACACTGCAGGGCCAGGCAGGCAGAAGTGTCTGAGAGGAAGGATGGGTTACCCCTCTGGGAAACACTTCTGCTCCTTGCCAGGCAGATCTCTGTCCCTTCACCTGTGGCAGAGGCTGTGCTTTCTTCTTCAGCCAGCTCAGAAGATGGCCAGGGTTCTGAATTGGACAGGAAACCTTGGCCACACTGGGGGGAGTCTCCCCATTTGCTCAGGCATCATCTTTAAAATCTCTCACCTGCCAGTGATCAAAACCCACTCAAAGCATTTTTTCCAACACAGAAGTAAGAATCCCTCTGGGTTTTTTGCCTGAGATGTGAATCCCCAAGGCAGTGCTTCCCCCAGGCCTTGCTGTGGAATGGTGTGTTCTGGCTTTCAGCAGTTTTGCTCACTGCTCACTCATTTACAGCCCCTGATCCAGGCAGTACTGCCACCCTTGTCATGGCCCCAACCATCTCCCAACAAGCTTCAAGAGGGATGCAGGTTTAAGCATTATATTTAAATATAATATTAAACCTGTGGATGCAGGTTTATAAATATCAGCAGCCCATGTGAAGCAAGCCTACCTGGGCAATCGTCACTACAGGTGCAATGTGACCCCTCTGGGACAAGGCTGGCTGCACTATGGGGCAGTTTGCCACAGCAGCTCCCTTGGACTGAGGTGTCCCCTGCTGCCCTCCTTCCCCAGAGCTCTGACAGCCTTACCTTGGGGTGACAACACTACCAGATCCTTGGGAGCCCCTGGAATCCCTCAAAACACACCAAGACTTGGCATTTTCACTCATGTCAGGAGAAACACTGCTCCTGAACAAATGTGTTCAAGACCAGAATTTCCCTTTTATCCCAGGTCTGCTCCTAAGAACTCATTAAGAGAAGCACACACTTATCTCTAATAACCATTTGCCTTGCTCTATCCTAAATTCAGATCCTTTTCACTTTCCTTGAAAAGATATTTATCACGGTAAATTTCTCCATTTTCCATCCCATCCCTTTAAAGGTCAGGGTACAATGCTGTATTTATAGAAAAATCATAGTTATCAACAGCTAACATATGGGCTGCACTGAATAGCAGAAGTCACGGTATTTATATCATATTTACTGAAAATGTGTTTGCAGCCTCATCCCTCCTGTACTGCTGGGTGATGCACTAACTTACAAATGAAACATTACCAGTGATGGCAACTGATTTACTAAACAGAAATCATAATGATTCACTAAATCACAGCAGCACCTGCTGTTACATATTGGCATTTATGAGCATTGATGAATTTTAACACTACAAAGTGTTAGAGATACCAGCTAATACGCTCTCCACTCAGATCAATAGGGCTCATGAAAATCAGCACCAATTACTCTGTTCCCACTGGTGCCAACGTTTGCCTTCATATTCAAGGTTGTACAGTTACAGCTACTAAATTCCAGCCACGAGAGAAACAGGACAATCCAAATTAATTCTGCTGTGAGAGCAAAGCTCAGCAGTGAAGCCCTGCTCTCCTCTGACTTACACCTCCAGTGACATCTCCAGCTCACCCCCCCTTCCCCTGCGTGGACAGGAGAGCAACTGCAAACCCCAAACCACTCTGATGCTTGATTTATGGCAGTGGAGCTGCCTCTGCTGCAACCTGTCCTGTCTCAGTGGGAAATGAAGGTCTTTTAGAGCTGAACTGCTCTTTAGAGAGTGATTTATGTCCTGAGATGCTGCAAGCACAGCTCCTGTGCCACGTCTGGTGCCAGCAGTGCCCTCCTGGAGCTCCCCAGCTGCTGCCACATCACAAGGACAGCAAACACGTGGGACTCCAAAACAAACTCACTTTGGGGCTTTAGTGTTTGTTTGGGTTTTTAAAGCTTGGCTTTCCCCCAAGAAAGCACTTATTATGAACTCAGTGTTGCATTGTAAGGACAAGTTTCTCCCTTTCACCCTCTCTCCTGTGCCCTGTGCCCCATCTTTGGAAAAGCAGGGAACACCTGAATGAGTGTCAACAGCAGAGTGCCATCAGGGCACGTTCTGCCTCTAATCTGACCCCAGGCACTGGCCTGGCTTATCAAGTATTGATGTACTGGCTTATCAACTATTGATGTACTGGCTTATCAAGTATTTAATGTGCTCTGCTGGCTGGTGGTCCTGTAGGGAGCTGGGGCTCTGAACCCAAACACCTCTGTCAGGAAAGAAACATTTCTGTCAGCCTGAAGGACAGCAACTGCTTTTTCCTCCTCTTGCATGCAAGCTCACCTAGCTCAGGAGAGGATTGCTGGTTTGCAGATTGAGGACTCAGTGCTACTGAGGGCACAGCAAATGCCTCACTTGTCTGATTTAATGGGAATTCTTCTGGTCAGCTTGTGTTACTCTGCCAGTCTCCACAGATGCTGAGAATCAGATCTCAACGTGCTCAGTAGTTACAGGGCTGGTTCTTAATTGTTATGAACTGGCCTCTTAATCTGTTAGAAAGGAGAGTTAAACCTGGTTGTTTTATAACCCTTGAAAAGAAACATTTGAACCCACTAAGGGTATGTATACATACATACATACATACATACATACATACATACATACAATAAAATATATAAATATAGAAAATATATAAAAATGGGTATATAATGTGAAGCAGCTGCTTAACATGTCCACAGGGACAGTCTTATGGGAAGCAAAGGATGCAGCTCTCCCTGCAAAGCTGACAGTCATCACATGGAAATTTCACTGCAAATCCTCTGTGCTGCCACCCTCCAAACGTGGCAGCCAGTGCTGCTGAGAAGCTCTCAGGATGGCAGGCCCACCTCATAACAATCACCTTGTTAAACTATCATCTGTCATCGTAATTTAATTACTTGGTGCCTAGGCCATTCCTGCTCAGGATTGTTTTTCAACACCTGTGGTAGTAGATCATTTACCCAGATGACATTTTATTTCATTTTTACAGTTCTAATCTAATCTGTGAGCTAACAGAATTGTTTTAGCTGCCGTGAATTCAGGCACACAAATAGCTTCATTAGACATCAGCCTCTTTATTTTGCTGATGCTTTAAGAAAAATTTACCAAAACCAAGCATTCCTCTCATTTCAGTATAAACTCTCCAATTCTCTTCAGGTTAGACTGAAAAGTAGAGCACTCCATTATCACAGTACATTTAAAATATGCATTAAACACAAAACTACACCTAATCTTGTTTAATGCCAACATAAAACCAGATCTGTATCAACTTGAAATGCTGGATGGCCTCTCAAATTACTTAGTGTTTGAATTAAAGAAAACTGTTCTTTTCATATGAAGTACCTGATCATGCAAACACCACATGCCTAGCCCTCCTCACACAGGTTGGGGAGTGATGGAGACCTCACTTTCCCTCTCAAACACCTGATTTCTGTCTGCTGTGCCCTGCACAGGGAATCCAGGAGCTCCCCAAGCCTTTCCAAATCAGACTTCACTCCCTGGGGAGCTGCACAGCCTGTCAGAATCTGTGGGGAACTGGCAGAGCCTTTTTGGAAGAACACTTCTTTGATTAACCAGCAGATTACAGTGAGTGGAAGCCTTTGGGTAGCAAGGGAAGGAGATGTACCCAGGGATGTGGGGATGCTGGCAGCCATGCCAAAATCAAAACTCTGACCTAAATTGCCTGGCAGCCTTTGCTGTACCTCTTGGGAGCTGGCACTGAATTCCTTGGGTGAAATTTTCAGACAATTGAGTGACTGTGCTTAACTTTCCAAGCCCTGGCCATGCTCCTCTCAGCAGCTCAAGGTTATAATTCAATGGCCTCTCCCTGCTCCACACAGGACCTGCTGTGCCAGGCTCCCAGCCAGACAAACACCCCTCACAACTCCACACAGCCTCCTCTCTAAAAAAGCCAGGGGCCACACATCTCCTGCCCTCCAGGGATCCTCTGGTGTCAGCACTTTCCTACACACAGTGCAATGCACACCTCTGATCTTCCAGAGCAGAAACTGATGCCTTGGGATTTCAGCTTGTATGTTTTTCACATATTTATAATCCTGCAATTCTTTAGTGCATAACTCCAAACTCCACACACAGTGGGAGCTGCTGCTCTCCCATTTTGGTCAGACACAACAATTCCTCTCCAGGCCTGGCAGTCAAGAACACCTCACTGCCTCAGGCCCTGAGAGATGGAAACAAAAGTGAGTTGGGGGGAGCAAACTGGGGGTACATGGCTCCATTACCTGAAGCTGGAATTGGAAGATGAACCCCCAATGTGCAGATGGCCCAAACTTATAAAAGTGTGCAAACCCATGGTCCATTTTTGGGTGTAGCCCCTGGGGGGCTTTGTCTGCCCTAAATGTACCTGAAGGCCCTTCAATAAATAGAACTGCTTTTTATTCCCTTAAATTTGTCTGGCCTCTGGTTTTAGGTAGCCCTGAAAAAGGCATTAAGAGACTTCAGCAGCACCACAGAACCAGGACTTGTGCTCCTCTCCTGGGGCTTTCCCAGCTGTAAGGGCTCAGGAGCCTTTGGATACCATGGATGTATCCCCATGGGTGTGCTGGGGAGTTGGAGCAATTGCTAAACTTCTTAAATTGAAAAAAAATCTAGTTTATGGATCTGCCTTATCAAATAAAAAATATAGTTTGTTAATCTTAAGTAATAATAATCCACATTGAGGTAAAAAAAAAAAAAGCCCAACTGTCTAGGACAGACAGCACAGGTACACTTGTTTAGAAAAGTCACAAACACATGCCCTGTGACACAGACAGGCCCTTCCATCCCATCCAAGGCCTCTCCTCTGCCCCAGGAGGCATCTGCCCCTCCTGCTGAATCACTGTTCAATTCCAGTGTCCCCCTTGTACCTGTTGGTGGGGGGCTCCTGGCAAAGCCCTTTTGGGCAGGGTTAAGTAATTTGTGATCCCTCCCCAGGGCTGCTTCCTGCAGCCAGCATTAATCACTGCTGCCAGCCCAGCTCCCACAGGCCTGCAAGGCAGCTTTATGAATTAATTGTTCCAGCAGGGATCTCACTTCCAGGCAATGATTAAAACTACTTATTTCTTTATTTTTAAGGAGTGCAGGATCCAGCTTCAATCTCAGGTGATGAAACTCCTGCACACATTTACCTCTCTGGCTGATTTGCCCTTACTAGTCTCTTTTTTTTTTTTAGGCAAAGCTCAAAGATTTTTCCTAAGAGATGGTTATTCACAACTTTTCTATCATCTCAGTACAGCAGTTTGATACTCCACAGGAGTTCTCTAATCACATCTGGGTTATAGAGAAGGGATGAAGGATACAGCTTTTTTTTTTTTTTTAGAAAAGAAAAGAACCCACAAAAAAACCCCACCAAACCCCAACACAAAAACACAGAGAAAAACCAAGTTCACAAAAACCTCGTTGATCTTTCAGGATCCCTGAGTTACTGTTCTCCCAGAAGAGACTTCATATTTGAAATTATGAAGGGTTTGTGCCACTCTTGAATTTCCTTTTCAAGCAATGATCTCTTTTACTTTAATGATATTCTTCAGAGCTCGGGGAACCCAGAGGTACTTTTGTCTGCAGTGCATTTGAAGCTGCACAGACTCACAGGTTCTATCCCATATCTGAGGGGTTTTGTTTTGAAATCTCTGCCCACTGGTTTCAGATGATCTTCATCTTCTTTTGATGGGAGGTATTTTCTTCTGTGAAACCCAAAGATATTGAGCTGGGAAGTGAAGATTCCTGTCCTGGCAGGAGCAGCAGTGCCAACATGGACACTGGATTGTGCCTCTCTTCCCAGGGAACCCGTCCCAACCTCCTCCTCCTCCTCTCCCTCCTTTGTACATAAGTGTAGCAAATAGGATGGAGCCAGAAGGGAATAAGGACTACAAATAAACTTCACAGCTGGGAAAAGATGAGTCTTAGCACATTTCCATTCCCTCCCTAGCACCCCCTAACCATTACTGAAATATTGTTTCTCATTTGTTACTTGTGCACATGAGGAGTCAGTGACAGCAAACACACCTGGGATGGCATCTTCCAAAAAGGAAGCTGCAAATGGGGCTGCTGAGGCACATGGAAAGATCTGGCATCCAGATCCCAAACTAATTCCCCTGCAACAGCCAGCCAGGACAATTGTGTTCCTTTTCCCACAAAACCTTGGCTTTTACTTCTTCCTCAGGAACCAAGCAAGAGATTTACACTTGCCAGCTGAAGTCTGGGGACCCCAGACTGATTTTACTTTCTGAAGACCTGCTCCCACTATGAAAGCTGCACCACATTAAAATGAGAAGGCACTTAAGAGAAGCCCATTCTTTTGCTCTAAACCAAGAACCAAGCACTGCAATGATTTGTATCACCTGCTCCCTTCCAGCATCAATATCACTTGCATGTGACTGAGAAAAATATTCCATCATTTTGGTGGATCAGGGAAGATAATTAACAGATGCATAGGCTAGTCTGTATTTATGCATAATAATCTCTAACTGTTAAGGCTACTAAGTCAGCCTTAAGTGTCCAAAAGTAAGAGATTGATCATATTTCTTGAAATATGCCTTTGTCTTGCAGAACTGGACCTGCTCCAGTTGGGAGGTGACAAGATCCACGGGAGAGCTCAGCACAAACACCAGCCTGATGGCTACAACATCCTCAGAGAGCTGTGCCAGAAGATCTCCCCCCAAAGGCTGCTCTATTGGCAAACACAGCTATTCAGGAGAAATTCCCTTCTGTGCATGAATAGGGTATCTGCACAGCTCAGGATCCTGTTCATTTCTGTGCACAGAAAAGCCTGAAGTTACCCTGAACCTCTGGACACTTGGGTCCCTCTTTCTGGAAGCATCCAAGAAACTTCAGCTTCATCTGTCAGTGTGAGCAGACTAGAGCAGACTGAAAGTAATCCATTTTGTAAAATCACAAACTTCACTGATTGATTACATCTTCATTTTCTCTAACCATCATCAAATGTGCACGTGAAGAGAAGAAAAGAGCCAAGGTGACTTCTTGCACCTCATGAGGGAACACAGATGGAATTCAGCAGCAGGAAAAGGACAAGCAGATCAGATTTGTGACTTTCCCACGTGCCTGATTCCCACCTCCCTGGCAGCTCCTGCAGCCTGGCAGCCACTGCCCTCCCCTGCCCTGGGCCCTTCCAGCTTCCCTCACACCCATGAAACCTGTCACAAGCTTGACTTGATGCACCTGCCTTTCAAAATATCCTCTGATTGCAGAGAAATATGATATGACAGATAACTTACACAACATGGTATTTGTTAAAAACCATAAATAAATGTGGGCACGGGACGGGGACCCTCCCTTCAGTGAGGAGGGAGGAGATGCCCCTGTCAGGGAACCCTTCTGAGCAGGGCAGCCTGCAGAGCAGCACGCCTTTGATGCCTTAGGATTTTAGGATTTGTATATTTTCCATGTATTTGTAATCCTGCAGTTCTTTAGTGCATAACTCTAAACTCCACACACAGTGTGAGCTGCTGCTCTCCCATTTTGGGCAGACACAACAATTCCTCTCCAGGCCTGGCAGTCAAGGACACCTCACTGCCTCAGGTTCTGAGAGATGGAAACAAAAGTGAGTTGGGAGGAGCAAACTGGGGGTAAATGGCTTCATTACCTGAAGCTGGAATTGGAAGATGAACCCCCAATATGCAAATGGACCAAATTTATAAAAGTGTGAAAACCCATGGACCATTTTTGGGTGTAGCCCCTGGGGGGCTTTGTCTGCCCTAAATGTACCTGAAGGCCCTTCAATAAATAGAACTGCTTTTTATTCCCTTAACTTTGTCTGGCCTCTGTTTTTAGGTACTCTCAAAAGGCATCACCTGGCTCCTGCTGGATTTCTGGCCAGCTGCTGTTCACACACAGAGGGCTCCTGCCCCACCACTCATCCCAGCATGATCAGCTGATCTGTTCTCCTTGCCTCTGTGACCACCTGGGGATTTACTCGGTGGGAAAAGGTTTGTTTAATTACACACACCAGGGTGGGCTGCAGCCACACAGAATCCACCTGACAGCACTGACAGCTTGGGAAGGTCTGAGGTGAGCCCTGGCAGGACCAGCCAGTGCCCCCAGCACAGCATCAGGAGCCTCAGGGAGTGGTGCTGTGGGATGTGTGCAACAAGATGAACTGTGTTCATTATTTTCAAAATTAGCATCAGAAAACAGACTCTCAAATTTCAATCCCGATTTATTTCCTCATTTAAATATCACCTACTTTTCCTGAATGAAGCCTGCAATATTTTGATTTAAATTATAGTCATCAGTTAAATCACTCATTTCAGGTATGACAGTAAAAGTGATGTGTTGTAAAATTCATTCCTCAGCTAACTTGATTTTCATGTGTGTGACTAAAACAGCTGCTGCTTTCTGTACATTTGCCTTTGAAAACACCTCCAGAAATAGTGAGGCTGGAGAAATGCTGTGGTAAATAAAAATTGCTTTCTCTGGACCGGTTTCTGGCAGCCTTGGATGTGTAAAGAGAAAGACATTGGCTTTAGGAACTATCCATGTTTATGAGAAGGCTAAATATATTCATGAAAAGGCACACTGTTCATGGACAAGGAAAGCAAGCTGTTTTCAGGAACAATTTGCATGAGATCTTACCCACTAACCTAGAAAAATAAATGGTGTATTCTAACACACTGGGGAAAAAGAGCACAAAACCAAAACCAACAATTCCTCCAAAACAGCAACATACCCCTGTCAAAGAGAGAAACCAAACACAGAACAGAAACTGGCATCCTCTCCTGCCTTGACATCTCTTCATCATTTTTACACTTATCAAAACATTCAGGAAAGTCATGTCCAACATTTCCACCTTGCTTCCAGAGTGCCTGAAGGAGGGAGGAAATGTCCAGGTTTGATGGGAGCAGCCAGCCCCTGCAGCAGACAGGAGCCACCACAGCTCCAGAGCTGTGCCAACCAGCCACATGAGGTGGGGACATGCAAGCCCAGATGCATTAATGCTCAATAAATCCTTCCCTGACAATCACAGAAACATTCAGAAGCCAATTAAAAAAGCAACAGCACAGAAAAAAGTCTGTGGAGGTGACTAATTTGGTGAGTGAGCACAAACAGGATACACAACAGCTGCAGGTTCAGGCCCAGGACACCTGCAGGGAAAATGCAGCTTCTCATCAGGGTGTGCAAACCCAGGGCACTGGGAATATTCCTCTGTCTGCTCTTTGGGGGAGCTAAAGGGTTAAAAGCAAAACCTCCATTGTGTGGGTGAGCCCATGGTGGGAAAGATCCTCTGCTCCCAGTGCTGTAATATTTTTCTCTATTCAGCCCTCTGTTGTATTTTTGATAAGGTTTTAATAAAGTTTTTGAAATTTTTGGAAGTGAGTATCATTTCTCTCACCTATTTCCCCAAACACAGTCCAGTCCTGCCACAGACACAGCAGCTCAGCCTGGGAAACTCTGACTCCACATGCCCACTCTGATCTGGTGAGAGAGGCTGGCACAGTGTGTCTGGGCAGAGCTCCCCTGTGCACAGCCCTCAGAGCTCCCAGGCAGGGTCACCAATGTGAGAAATGACTGCTCACTTTTAAAAAATGTTATTAAACTTTAACAAAGACTACAACAAAGGACTAAATAAGGAAAAATTACAGCACTGAGAACCCCCCCTGTGGCTGCCTCCTACGTGGCTCATCTACAAAATGCATGTTCTGCCTTTTATATCCTTAGTCCCTCTGCAAGTTTTGTCAGCCAACTCTTTCTCTGCTGTCCATTGGTGGAGATTACTTTTTACACCTTGACTGGAGGTCAGGTGCTGTTATGCTGCCCCTCCTGGTACCAAGCCAGCCTCCTCTCAATGTCTTGACTACTGAGGCTATAACAAAGAGGGAGGGAAAGAGGACTAAGAAATGACATATTACAATAACATTACATCTATATAATATCTATCTCTTAATTTTGAAAGCCAACTATTACATTACTTATCTCTAACACTGAGAACAGGCACAGCCCTGAGGTGCTCAGTGCCAGCTGTCTGGGGAGCTGGGAACACCTTTTGTCTTCTGGATCTGGATGCTTAAGACCAGACATTGTGTTTGTAACTGTGTGACCTGCCTACACTGAGCACCAAGCCCTACCTCCTGCCTTACAGGGGCTTTGCAGATGTTCCCACCCTGCTGCAGACAATTCACTGGCAAGTTGTGGTGAGTGGAGATTCTTGTAATGGTGGCTTAGAAGCTGCACTGAGTTTTTCACTGAGTGCAAAGACCACCACAGCCCTCAAAGCAGCAAGCAACACCTGATGCTTCCCCACAGCCACACACACAGAGCCTGCCCTGCCTCTGCTCAGAGGTGACACCCAGGGTGGCAGAGCCCTTGGGACAGAAACCACAGCCCCTTTTGCCATGCTGATTCTCTCCACGTTCTGCACAATACCCATATTCTTCAGCCCCCTCTTCCTCTGCTCTACACTTTGCCATCCTCTCTCCCTCCCTCCCTCCATGCTCCTGCCCAGCCCACCCAGCTGAGGAAGGTGGCAGCAGCAGGAGCTGCACCCACAAGGACCAGAGCTGACAGCAGCAGGGTGTGCAGCACAGAGGGGGCTGCAGGCTGAGGGGTGCCCCCCTGTCACCCCCCAAAGGGGCAGGAGCTGGGCAGCAGCACCTGTGCAGGAAAGGGTTATGCTGCTCTGCCGTGTCACACAGACACAGTCTCAACTCTACAGAGCAGCTGAAATGCACTTGGGAAAGCTGCAAGAGTTCCAAGTTCATCTTCCCACGCGCCCAGTCACTTATTTGAAAATTTAAAGGCACTTTACACAGCTTGTCCTCACTTACAGCCTCTCCTGCCACGTATACATTTCCTTCCCCCTACCTTGCTTTCATTGTTACACTGCCACCACCACTGTCAAAAGTAATTTTATTTCAATTTCATGCCTTGATTGGGCTGAATGTAATGGAACCAGATGCTGTGAATGAATGAAAGTTCCTTCTGTGAAGACCCATCATATTTTTGAGCTAAGTGGGCCATGTTCAGCTGCATATAGGTACTTCATGTGCTTTCAGAGCATTAATCTGTCTGCACCAGGTATGAAGCCAGTCCAATGAGCCTGAACTAAAGTAAAAGCATTAAACTGGCCTTTGTTGTTCCATAAAGAAAAATATTATAAAGCTTTAATTGCTAGGTAATCAACATACTCCAAAATAAATTAATCATACTATTTTCCTTGGTGCTTACATGGTTTAAAATAGCTAGAAAATTACACGCTCGTTTTCCCCCAAGGGGAAACAGTTGCAAACTGTTTCAAAGATGAAACAATTTACCCAGAACATTTTATTTCAGTAAAATCATGAGGCCACTGCTGAATAAGGCTGCATAAAACTCAGTATTGGAGAGTGCTAGCGGCTGGTGTGCTGAGTAGCTCCTTCAGAAACATGATTTTCCTGAAATCCTCTTTTATGCTCCCATCCAGTGGAATGACAGGGTTGTGCTGTGCCAGGGAGGAAATTGCCCAGCCAGCATGGGCAATACTTTGGAGACTACTAAAGCAATTCTTGAAGGTATTTCAAGGGGTTTCAAAGCAGCATTTTTTTCTAACTTTTCCTAGTGGCTGTCCAGTGGCAGAGTTCATGGAACTTGGTCCAAAGATATTCACAGGATTCCCTTTCTGATAACTTCAGCAGCAATAAAACATGGAATTCACCAACTGAATGAAACATAATGGAACAAACCCGCTGCATAATAGAGGTATTTAGTATAATACTTCCAAAATCAATCAGTGAACAGCAGTATTAATCTTGAAACATGTACATTTTTAAAGAAGTCTCAGGTAGTGAGATTCCAGCCTGCTGGAGGCTGATCTTGCCCAAGCTTCAGAATTATATTGGTGGGGAAAAATGAAATCTCCTTGGATGTGTGAGTGGCAGCCTGAGCATGAAGAGGACTGAGGTGTCAGAGGGCCATCAGGACTGAGCCCTTCCTTTGCTAATGGCTACTGCAGGACTATTCATCAATATCCACTGGCAGGCCTAAATGCCTATAAAGCATCTTAATGTGCACTAGAAAGCTCTTGTGAAGTCTGCTGGCCTTATTACAGTCCTCCTGCCTCCTGGGGATGCACTTGAGGTGCTCTGTAGAGCAGGATTTCCTGCTCTGTGCCCAGCACCCAGCACACCAAGGGAACAGAGGCTGCTGGGCTCTCCGAGGCCTCCAGGCTCGTGCCCTGTGTACAGTTTGGCTACTAAATCCAGAAAAGGAAATTTTGTGGATTACCAGTTGGTTTAGGAATAAACACCCACATTTAGGTGTAGTTTCACAGAGATGGGAATCTGGACGTGAGGAAGCCCTGGATGTGCAGCAGTGTTACTGACAGCAGCTCTGGAACATGGCTTAAACAGGAACTGCTATGGCATCTGAGTGCATTTCCCACTGCTGATCCTGTCTTAGTCCAGAGTGACAGAGAGGACAGAGCATCACCAAGAAAGTTGTTTTTTCCTGAGGGTCTCCTTTCCTTGGTTCCCCACACAGGCAGCTGAGCATGACAGGGTGCACAGGTGAGATTTTGGGTGTCTCCCAGCCTGTGTGGATCACAGCACACTGGAACTGGAACAGGTGACCCTCTGGATGAGGGTCTGGGCCCTGTGGATGGGGACCATCACCACCTGTGATGCCTTAGGATTTGAGCTTTTCTATTTTCCAAATTCTGAAGTGCCCTGGGGTACAATTCTAAAGCTCCATAGGCTGTCAGCTACTGCTGTCCTGGTTTACTCAGACAAAACAATTCCTCTCCAGACCTGAAACCCCAGGACACCTCACTGCCTCAGGCCCCCAAAAATCTACACAAAAGTGAATTGGGGGGGAGCAAACTGGGGGTAAATGACTTCATTTCCTGAAGCTGTAATTGGTGGATAATATGTGAATGGACCAAACCTAAAATTGTCTGAAAAACCCATGACCATTGCCATCTTGGGTGTAGCCCCTGGGGTCTTCATCTGCCCTTAATCTACCTGAAGGCCCTTCATTAAATATATCTGCTTTTATCCTTTGGATTTTGTCTGGCCTCTGTTTCTAGATAAGCCCAAAAAGGCATCACCTGGACAGTGATGCCTCACCTGGACACTGCATCCATAAACACACAGGGGCTGCTATCAGTACATCTATCCAGGAACCCAACCAATAAACACTAACAGGGGATTTTAATTCAAATAACACTTATTATGGGATGGTGGGGGGTGGAAAGTATTTGAGCTTCTAATGTAAAGCTTGAAATTCAGAGAGCTGCCTATATTAACTCATCCACTCTTCATTTCCACATTTAATTGCAATACCAGCTAATTTTCTAAATGAAAAAAAAAAATCTTTCTGAGGTTAAGTTCCTTATTTCAACAGTATCCCAACAAAAAATTCTTTAGATGGCCAACAGACAATTTTCCCCTCAATATTTTTGGTAGATGGCTCATTATGGAAAATCAATTATGTTGTTTCTCATTAAATGGTCCAACAGTATCATGAATGTTAAATGTAATAAATTTCACATTGCAAGACAATTTCCATAGTTGAAATCATGAGGTTAGTGACATTATTAGCCTTTTTCTTAGATAAAGCTCTTATATTACTTCTGATTTTCTCTTCCTCCTAGGAAGATATAATTTATGAGGGTAACCTAGTGTAAGCTGGGTTACTACTTGAATTCTTGCTATTGAGAAGCAGTCTTATCTACTAAAATAACAGAATAAAACTACTTAAATATCTCTAGAATATGGATGAATTTTCCTGTTGAAAAGAGATGAATTTAATACTACAGGAATAGGCACAAATTTGAATTAATCAATACACCAAGCAAAGAGAGGGAAAAATGCTTCTTGTGCAAAGGAATTGACATTCATGGTTCTTGTGTTGGGCATGGAAACCTCAGCAAGGAACTGAAATTATGAACAGAACATTCTCAACACTGAACACAACCTTTCCATCCTCCCCCTGAGCACACCCACCACACCCTGAACCCATAAACAGCCCCCATGGTGAGCACTGAGGGATTTCACAGTTCCCAGCATGCAGAATCCCCTGACCATGGATGGGGGTGTCCCTTGCAGCTGCCCCCATGGTGAGCATCGAGGGATTTCACAGTTCCCAGCATGCAGAATCCCCTGACCATGGATGGGGATGTCCCTTGCAGCTGCACAGAGGCTCTGCCTGTGGTCTCAAGCTGCCCCAGCTCTGACAGAAGGTGCTTGGTGGGGGTCACAGGCTCCCTTTCCAGCAAGGAAAGGTTCCATGGGAAGCCACACCACCAGTGCCATTTATGTTTTCTAAAACAAACAACATAACCAATATAAAGTTATTTTACTCGATATGGAAAGCATTTCATGGTCTATGAAGGATCCAGAACAGTTTCTGGACTGTGTCATCTCTGAGCAGGCAGAACCAACAAACACAGACCTGGGAGAATGCTCTGGAAACCACTTCCCACAGGCAGCACCCAAACCTGCACTCCCAGCACAGCCTGAGAGCCAGGGCAGCTGAGGAATGCCTCTCCAGAAAGCACACACATCACAGACACAGCACAGGAATGAGGAATCCTGGAGCACAAATGTCCCTGGGCAGGGCTGGCACTGCTGGACGTTGCCAGAGGGCTGGCAGTGCCCAGGAGAGGAGCTGACTGAGGCTGTCAGGCTGGAACATTGTTTTCCTGCTACCTCAGGGCAGCTTCTGCAAGAAGGATTTGTGTGACACTTCAGCAAGTCACACTCCATGTCCCTGGCACTTCAAACCTGTGGAATTAAACTGTGGAATTAAAACTGGCCAACCTGGGATTAGGATTGGAGCTGAGTTCTGATCCCAGCAGGACTCCCCAACACATCCCTGCAGCTGCTGCTCAGAAAATGTCCTTGTACCCTTGTTTGACTGCAGGAAGGAAACACTGAGTTTGCTTGAGCCCTCAATGACTTAAAATGAGCATTGAGATTTCCCTCCCCCTCCTTTTTTCTTCCTTAGGTGTTTTTCAGCTGTGGATGAGGGGATGAAAACATGCTGTGGCTGAAACCATGCTTCAGGCTGAGGAAAGGGTCTGTGGCTTGCAAAAGCACAAAGGCATAAACCTCAACCTTTCTATTAATAACTGAAGGAAGGAAATTTCTTTGCACATTATATCCTTGCAATAGCTTTTGTGATTCTATTTTTATAGCACCATGGATTGCCTACCAATCTCTGTCGTCTAATAAACTTTCAAAACACCTCACACAGGCAAACAAGCATTTTCTAATGCATTCCTGACTGTAAATATAGTACTACAGAACACAAAATTAACTAAAATTGCAAGCAAGACCAGGGATGGAAAGCAAACCAGCTTTGACACTTCCCCCAGAAGAGAGAACAAAGCCTGCTGTTCTTCAGTCACAGTCAGCCTACATCACCAAGAGAGAAGAGCAGTGCTTCACTTCCAGATTAAGTCCTGCTTCTCCAGGGTGTTACAACCCAAACTGTCACTTGCACAGACTGAAATCCTGGGGCTAGAACACGCTGCAGCCTGTAGCTAACCCAGGTGCCTAACACAGGATTCCAGCACAGGATCTGCTTCCCTGTGTCCTGTCCTTAGGTTTATCCTCTGAACTGCAACACCCCCCCACTCACAACACACACACTCAAAGAATGTTTTACCAGGATAAGGAATGCAAACTACACATTTTCTCATCCACATACAGTGAGAGGAAGTTTACAAAAAGGCAATGAACCAGCCCCAGGTGACATTTGCTGCTCAGGCAGTTTGCAGCACCTGAAAGTCCCAAGGCAAGAACTTGGCACACACATCAGTTCCAGCAGTGGAGCTGGGAGAGGAAGATTTCAAAGAAAATCAAGTGGGAACCTGAGAGGTGTGGGGACAAGGAGCAGCATTCCAGGCAGAGGGATATATAGGAATCCTTCTGGCTCAAGAGCTGGGGCACTGAATGCTACTGGAACCTCTGATGTCTGGCTGGTGTGACTGGGCTGAGAAGATTAAATACTGAAGCCCTCATCAGCTGTACCAAAAACCTGGAGTTTACATGGGTGGTCAAACTCAGCTGTGCCTCAGCCATGGGGGCACCACACCTTCCTCACAGGACAGGACAGGCTGAGCCAGCTTGGCTTTGGGGGGCTCACTTACACACCAGGTCCTGAAGAGAGAGGAAAGGTTTTAAAATACTGGCTAGTACAAGGGAGAAAGAGGCAGTAAAAATAACAGGCTTGGGGAAGGATCCTGAGCAATGTTGTGTCAGAAGATTGTGAAAATTATTGAAGAAAACTGAACTTCTCAGAACAGTCTGGTGCCACTCAGCTGCAGAGGCAGCACCACTTCCACCAGGCAGGAATCTGGCCCAGCTCGCTGTCTCTGCACTGCCTCTCTGCTCAGGAACAGCCACAGTAAGATCTGGGAGTTGAAAGCAGAAAAGAACCCCAATCTGTTCTGCTCAGCTCAGCACAGGTAGCATACAAATAAAATATTCACCATGTGAGCTCTGGCCCTCGTGAATTCCCTCCCTCCCTGGAGGCACGGATCTGATCTCTTCATTCAGCCTGCACAGCACTGGCAGGTGCCAACAGGCATTGCTGGACCTGCCTCACCCACCTGAGGAACTCTGTGCTGCTCCTACCCCCTGGCCAAACGTTCAGGAGTGTGGGGAAAAGTCTGAATGGCAAGGGGATTATATTAGATTCCCTGGAAGTTTTCAGGGAACCCTGGCTTCTTTACAAGGAACGTTATACAAATTCACCATCAAAGGCTCTCTCCCTAACAAGCAGCAAAAGCTCATGGAAAACAGTGTCAAAAGCAATATGCCCTGAGGCTCAATAAACACGAAAAATTCTCTTTCCTGGTTGTGTGAACTGTCCATGATGCTGTTTCTCAGCTGGTGGGTCAGGAGCGTCAGGCAAGAGAGCAGAGCAGGCACCAGGAAAGGTCATGAGATGGTGACCACTGCACTGCAGCCTCCAAGAGCTTCTTCCTTAAGCTCAACACCTCCCTGGCAGAGCATCCTCTGTGAGTGATGCAGTGTGGAAGTAAATTCTAGGGCTCTAACTGTGCAGTCATTAAGAAAATACGACTTTGAGAGTGAGGATAAAAAATGTGGAGTCGTTAAAAAAAACAGAGTTTGAATAAATGACTGGTAATCTGAAAATGCAGCAAGATACTTGTTTGGAAGAATCTTCCCTTTTTAGGGCTGCAGAGACAGGACTGCTCATGGTGGGTAAAGTGCAGGATCCACACAATCTGCTGCAGCAGGTAATCAGCTGGATAATTTAATATGACTTAAGGAAGAACAATTAGACATCTAATGGCTAAGAGAAAAGCAAAATACATCATGATTAAGGTTTTGCTGGAGGAAATGGGAAAGGCTGGAATACTCTAGGAATTACACTACAGAGAAGAATGATTAGCACATCAGCTCAGTGCAGATCACTTCTTGCAAAGGGAGATACAAGAGAAAAAAGCTTGCTGCTGCTCTGACCCTGCTTCCTAACAGAGAGTAGGGGAGTTCTAGGCTCAGCTCTGGTCAGTGTTATTGTTAATTTCAGTTTTAAGATAATCTTTCATGTTAAGAAAAGTACAAAAAACCTCAAGCCACAACACCGAATCAGGGACTATAAAATGTTTTCAGTAATTTTACACAGCACACTTGGATGAACAAGGCAAATAGATGATACTTCTTGAAAGCTCATCACTGTAGATTCAGGATGCCATCCACATCTTCCATCAAAAATAATAATTTTGCATAAGATGCTGCATTTACTCAAAGCCTTTTTTGATGAGGTTTTTTTAAAACTCTCTATAGAATAGAAATGGCAACCTGAATGTGGGAGAATCTAGACCAGGTGCCACTTGACAGAAGGTGAGTGCACATGACACCACTCCTGAGGCAGCATGGAGCATCTGATATAGAAAGTTTTTGATTTTGACTTCCAGGGTTTTGCTTATTCACTGATTTGATGGGGGTCAGTTAAAGCCTAAAAGCAATGCATCTGCCAACCTGTCAGAGGTATGAAACATCTAAAAAGAAGAATATGAAGTTTAAAGGAGGCACCTGCAGGAAAGACCAGCGAATGTTTTTAATTCTATTAAAAAATAATAATAATTTTGGGCACTTGCCCAAAGCTCAGGCTGCAAGTTTTTGTGAGTAACTGCACTCTGCAGCAGGCACTGCATGCTGGAGTCAGAAAGGCCAGAGAGCCTCTTGCCCCTGAGAGGGGCAACCAAAACCCTGCAGGAGAGGCAGCAGAAGCCCAGTAATGAGGGATGCAGAGGGAGGGACCTGGGATCTCTGCACAATTAAATTTGTGAGAACTGAAAGCCCCTGTGCCTCACTCCCCTTATCTACAGAAGGGAGATTATCACCCTCTGCTTTAGTACTCTGGCATTAATATATACATAAATAAATATATTTATAGATATATATATATTTATATATAGATAGATATAGACACACACACACACACACACACATATATGTGTGTATTTATATTCTCCTCTATATTCTATATATAGAGAGAATATTGAGGAAGTTGAGCAGTCAATCTTTCCTTTTTTGAGCAATTTAAAAAAAATTTTAAAAAATCATGTTCTGGTTTTTTAGCACCTCTTCTGTTTTTCCACATGCAGAGAACATTCTGGAGCTTTCTGCTCCTCCAGTGCACTGTTTCCCTGACTTTAGTTTCTTAAAGAGGGCAGGAGCAGAAAGCAAAAATAATATTCATTTCACAAAAAGTAGAAAACTAACTCTGGGTGTTAAAATAGCCCACAAAATTGGTATATTTTCAGTATATGGTTGTACATGAACTGTTTAATTTTCTTAACCATAAGATTTATATAACAGAATTTTTTACACATTCAAAGCCTCTCAATGTTTACTGGTTCATTGTAGGATATTTAAAACCAGGGTCTGCAAAAGAGAAGTATTCTGTAGAAAACAGAACAGTACTTTGAGTGCTGTACTTGTGTCCAAATAACAAGGCAGATATCATTTTTGAACACTCTACCACACACACTCCTTCTTCTTTCATTTAAAAGCATTAGGGCTGTTAAACCTGTAAATGGCAGCTCCAGGGCCAGGCAATAAAAATGCACTTAGAGCTATTTTAGCCCCACATGTAAGTAATTCAACCCTTCAGGTTATTAGAAAAGACACCAATTGTGACAAAATTGAGAGGCTTTTCCCACCATTCATACACCAGGCTGAGAAAGAGAGATGCTGTTCCTCAGCTCTGCTCCATCCCCACCTTTGTGCTGGCCAGGGGTGTCAGTCTGTAATAAATCAGCCTGCTCAGAGGCCTTTGCAGATCCCAGTGTGAGGGCACAGCTCTGACAGACACACCTGGAGTGCACAGACACACCTGGAGTGCACAGACACACACCTGGAGTGCACACACACACACACACACCTGGAGTGCACACACACACACACCTGGAGTGCACACACACACACCTGGAGTGCACACACACACACACCTGGAGGGCACACACACACACCTGGAGTGCACACACACACCTGGAGTGCACACACACACACCTGGAGTGCACAGACACACCTGGAGTGCACACACACACCTGGAGTGCACACATACACACCTGGAGTGCACAGACACACCTGGAGTGCACACACACACCTGGAGTGCACAGACACACACACCTGGAGTGCACAGACACAGCTGGAATGCACAGACACACCTGGATTGCATGCACACACACCTGGAGTGCACAGACACACACCTGGAGTGCACAGACACACCTGGAGTGCACACACACACACCTGGAGTGCACAGACACACACCTGGAGTGCACACACACACACACCTGGAGTGCACACACACACACCTGGAGTGCACACACTCACCTGGAGTGCACAGACACACACCTGGAGTGCACAGACACACACCTGGAGTGCACACACACACACCTGGAGTGCACAGACACACACCTGGAGTGCACACACACACACCTGGAGTGCACAGACACACACCTGGAGTGCACACACACACACACCTGGAATGCACACACACACCTGGAGTGCACACACACACACACACACCTGGAGTGCACACACACACACACCTGGAGTGCACACACACACACCTGGAGTGCACAGACACACACCTGGAATGCACACACACACCTGGAGTGCACACACACACACACACACCTGGAGTGCACAGACACACACCTGGAGTGCACACACACACACACACACCTGGAGTGCACACACACACACACCTGGAGTGCACACACACACACCTGGAGTGCACACACACACACCTGGAATGCACACACACACCTGGAGTGCACAGACACACACCTGGAGTGCACACACACACCTGGAGTGCACAGACACACACCTGCAGGGCACACACACACCTGGAGTGCACACACACAAGTGTTCATGAGAGAGGTGTCTGTGCCTGGCTACCAGAGCAGCCTCCATCACTGCTGGATGGGCTCACCCTGCTGGGATTTGTCCCTGCGTGCCCACAGGCTGGGCCAGACACCTCTACAGAATTCTGCACTTGTTGCCAATTTTCAAGGTCACATCCTGGAGAAAAGGAGGCTCAGGGGTGACCTTATCACTCTCCACACCTCCCTGAAAGGTGGCTGTAGTCAGGTGGGGGTTGGTCTCTTCCCTCAGGCAACAACTGACAGAATGAGAGGACACAGCCTTAAGCTGCACCAAGGGAAATTAGACAAGGGTTAGACATTAGAAATTAGACCAAAGGTTAGACACTAGAAAAAAAATTCTTCACTGACAGAGTGACTGGGCACTGGAATTGTCTGCCCAGGGAGGGGCTGGAGTCACTGTCCCTGGAGGTGTTTAACAAAGCCTGGATGTGGCACTCAGTGCCAGGGTTTGGTTGGTGAGGAGCTGTTAGGGCAGGGTTGGACTAGAGGATCTCAAAGGTCTTTTCCAACCTCGTTAATTCTGTGATTCTGTGACATTCACAGCCCTGCCCCTGGAGCTGGGTCACACCCACACAGGGGGGTCTCCCTGGCACGGCTGGCAGACAAACCCACCCTGAGGAAAGCCTGACTCCACACGCAGCACTACAGCAACTGTGCTTTCCTACCAGTTAAAAATACACATCAAGCATCCTTGGTGGAACAGCCCTGATACTGAATTTGCCTGTAACATCTGCTGGATACTTGAGTGTATTGCAAGGGTCAAATTGAAGGAAGCAACTTAATGCCTTAAAAATACACATCATAATCTGCAATTTCAGCTAGTAGAGCTAAGCTGGTAAAACCAATAATTCTCAAGCAATAATTGAATTTCTTAGGTACAAAGGGCTAAACAAGGGCAGTATCACTGTCCCTGTGAAGGTATAACCCGTTTCTGTCAAACCCCTTTCCCTCACTCAGAATTTCAGCACTGGTGGAATGAGACATGGTTTTGCCTCTGGTCAATGCACTGGAATAATCTCCTTCCAACCTGTGCTGGCCTCAAAATCATTCCTACACAGCAGAGCTTTCCCTCTCTCCTCTGGGCACATCTTGGAAAAATAAAAGTACTGTTTGTTTATCTGGCTTTGTTCGGAGCCCAGCCAAGTTAGGGATGGATTTCACTCTTCTCCCAGCAAATGAAGTCAACAGGATCCCTGTTTCCCACTTGGAGGGAGGCATTCCAGGGGAAGCTCTGCACTGCTCCATAACCAAAGGGCAGGAGACATCTCCTCAGGTTATTTCTCCTATGGAGTGAGGAACAATTGCACACATTGCCCCTGGAGGGGAGCACAGATGGGCAGCTGCAGGTAGAAGCACTCCCAGCTCCCATCCAGTGAGCTCAGCCAACACCTCCTGCTCCCCTGCCCGCCCAGAGCCCAGGCACAGGCTCAGCTCCTGACACCAGAGCACTGCCAGGGCTCCCACACCCCTGCCAGCACTGCACACAAGGACACCAATCCTACTCCAAATGGCTTTGCTAGTTTCATTTCAATTGGCATAATGATGCAATCAGAAATATTCACTGTCCCTAAGTAAAAGAAGATGCATCATAAAAAACAAGTGCAACTCTGTATTCTTCATTGCTGGGACTGAAAAGGGTTCTGGCACTGAAAGGTCAACCCACCTGGCTACTCAGCTCTCTGAGCCAACACCCTTTAGTTTCTTGACCATTACAAAGGAGTTTTTTTTTTGCTGTTGTTTTGGTGTTGATTTTTTTGTTTGTTTTTCTCTTTTGTTTGGGTTCTGGGAGAAGTTTAGTCCAAAAGGGTGGCATCCCTTTAACAGAGAACCTGGCTGGAGTTCCAGAATCCTTTTATTTCCAGGTTCCTAGATCTCCTCTTCCACAGTGGAAAGCACAGGCCTGCTCACACCTGCAGGGTCTCAGACATCAGGGAAGCTCCTTGTTCCCCTCACACTTCTGAGGGCAAATCCAGCACTTAAACTGTGGCATTCACATTCTCTGAACATGATCCCTTCACCCAGGATTTTTCTCCTGGGAAGCTGAAAAGCCTCAGAGAAAAGGAAAACAATTCTTATCTCATTTGCTTCTCCTGTGCTGTGCTCCTGTGGAATGTGTTTGGAGATTGTTCACCCACAGGTGATTGTTCCATTGCATTCTGCTGGGAGTTGTTTTCACTCTTTGGCCAAGCAGGGCCAAGCTGTGTCAGGGCTCTGGAGAGAGTCAGGAGTTTGCATTATTATCTTTTTAGCATTCTGTAAGTATCCTTTCTGTATTCTTTAGTATAGTATAGCATTCTTTAATATAATATAGTAT
Source organism: Fringilla coelebs (assembly GCF_963513975.1). Classification (NCBI taxonomy): domain Eukaryota; kingdom Metazoa; phylum Chordata; class Aves; order Passeriformes; family Fringillidae; genus Fringilla; species Fringilla coelebs. The sequence continues at coordinate 2,086,003 of NC_140036.1, read as the reverse complement.
CATAAAGTAATAAATGAGCCTTCTGAGAACATGAAGTCAGATGCATCATTCCTCCCTGTCACGGGGCTCACTGTGAATTTACAATACTTAAACTGCAGCCAGCTCTCCCTGGGTTGGTGGCAAGGGGACTGAGGGCCAGGCACCACATTTTGGACACTCTGGCTTAGAGTACACAGGATGTCACTGGGGCTTTTCATCTATGCTGTTACTGTGGTATCATTACACTCCAAGGACAATGAAAAACATCCCAGCTCCTAACCAGGCTGGTACTATAACCACCCATCCTAAAGGCTGTCCTGAAGGCTCTGCATTTAGGAATTCAAAAAAGCAAGACCAGCGGTGTTGGCTTCCACTCCTGATTCGTGCTTTGAGTTCAGCCTTTTTTCCTTTGGGCTTTCTGAGTTCCAGTATGTTTCCTCTGAACCAGCAGAGCTGCCTGTCTGGATTGGCCAGAAAGGAGCCTGGGACACATCAGCCACCCCTGCCTGCTCCCAGCACCTGGGACTGCCTGCAGGGAGGGCAAGAGCAGCCTGCTTTGCTGCCAGGGCCAGTGAGAGGGAAACAGGCCCTGATTAGCTGTGCTCAAGCCTTGAGCACAGCATCCATCACAGAATCACTCCTGAGCTGAGAGAGTAGCCAGGAAAAACCCTGCACTGTAAACCAGGCAAGAGGACAAATGTACTTCAGAAGGAAGCTAAAGAACCCCTGACATATCCACAGATGCTCAAAAAACATGATGAAGTCCCAAAATAGTAACCAGTAAAAGTAACTTTAGAAGCTACTAGCTTTGCTGATAGAGCAGCTTCCCAATACAATATTGTTTACTAATTTCAGATGAAATCATTTTTTGTTGAACTGAATCTCCATGAAGAGCTTTTACTGATGGCTGAAATGGGTGGAGGTTTAGGAACTGAGCGGGTCTGAGTGCAAAAAGATCTGCAACAAAAACAAAAGACAGGCTTATACAACACTCTCACATTATCTCTGCATCTCTCTGATATCAACTTATTATCACAATAAGAAAGTAAGAACCTTCCTTCAGATGCCAGAACTTATCCAAAGCTAGAAGAAATAATACTTATTAGAGTTTAGCCCTGTTCCTTTAGAGCAGCTAAGTCCTGTGAAGCAGCCCCCATGCCAAGAGATGTATTGCACAGGCTGTTTTCATAAACCATCCTCAAACCAAAGACCACATTTCTTCACTTTGGCAATCGGTAAACCTAATTAAGGAAGAGAAACATTGCAAATGAATGCACTTAATTTTGAAGAAAATGTGCAGCGTATGCAAACTTGTAGCACACTGAAAAAATGGCTGGGCATTCTTTTTCCTCTCCTCAGGTCTCAGGAGCTCTGCAAGAAAAACAGCTACTGAGTCAAAGCAGGGGAAATGCACCAATTCTTGCCACCCAAGGGTCACAAATCACCCCAGCTTCCTCTGCACACTCCCTTCCAAAGCCATGGAATCACAGACTAGTTTGGCTTGGAAGGAACCTTTCAAGGTCCCCCCCAGAGTAAATCATTGATCTACAGAGGCCTGCACACAAAAATTCTGCTCTGGATAAAGAACCCTCAAGGAGCAAGCCCCAGTGCCAGGGGGTGATGCAGTGAGGCCAGAGAGGATGGGAGGAAGGTGCAGAGTGCTCATCCACAGACAGGCTCAGGGATCATGAATTCTCTGAAGATAACTCCTGTGGTATTCACAGGCACAGAATTTCCTCCCAGGGAACAGCACTGCCCTGGTGTCTGAGCAGGGCAGGGCTCAGCTCCAAAGCTCTCTGAGTTTGCAGTGTCACGCATGGGGCTCGTGTCAATGCCAAAACTTTTGACCACAACCTGTTTAAACATGTTGTGTTTTTAAAGGCTTCCTCCTAAACAACAACAACAGTGACTGGTAGTAATAGAACTGGAAGTTGTATATAAAGGAAATGGGGAATTGTTTAGGCTAATCTTTAAAAGGACCCTTAAATAAGGTAACTTTGCTTACAACAGACAGGGCCAAAGATTAACATTATTTTAGGTTTTGTACTGTGGTTTTTGTTTTTTAAACCACTGCAGGAAAGGAACAAACTGATGTTTATTAACGTTAGCTTGACTTACAGAAAAAAACCAGAGTAATTTGGCCATATAAAATTCAGAGGGGACAGGGATGAGCCTAAAATCTGAAACCATGTGGATTTCAGCACTTGCAATTACCAACAGGACAGGTAAGGATTCAAATGCATCCTTAAGCATGGACTGCCATAGTCTGTGGAATCTGCATTTCTGTGGAGATGGTTTCCAGTCTCTTCAGGCACATTGCAGGATGTCTGTTAACCAGCCCCTAGTTCTATTAAAACGAGGGTTATGGTATTTGCTCACTGAATTATGGCCTGCAAAACCTTAGATGGATTATTTTACATATCTGATTTCAGCAGTCAATGATCTCTTAACATGAAAGGGCTCTGCAGCACTCCATGGCACAGCCTGTCAGCCACAGAAAGGTGTGTGATGTAGGGTAAGGACTGCTCACCCCTGCAACTACCTGAGAGGCATGGCTGCTCTGCTAATTGGCAACAATCAAATTATACTTTTAATGCTACAAGCAGTGGAAAAGGCTGTCCAGATGAACACGCTGCAGCAGATGACTTCTCCACTCTAAGTTCTGTTACCTGAAGCAGTGAGAAGGGAGAAACACTGCAAGGAGTGAAGTGCTTGATGTAGTCAGAGAGCCACAGGATTGCTGGGACATGCTTCATGCCTTGGAACCTCAAAAGTGACAGCCACACCATGAAACATACCTGGAAGGGACACTGCTGGTTTTGTCCCATTTGTTTTGCCTGGCAAAACAGATTTCTGTTTGGCTCCCAGACAGGTGATTTAAAATATAATGGAGCCAGTGAAGGGCATTAATATTTGCAGTAGCCCCATATATCAGATCTTCCAGACATTTTTTCTATGCCCAGATCTGAACTGAAAGCAGATAGATTGTGACAGATTCTCTGTCTTGAAGCTCAGAGCAAGAAAGTCTACGGAAGAAGAAAAAAAACCAAACCAAAATCTAAAGAACTGAAGTCTCTGCTTGTTTTTCCCTTCCCTTTTCCAGGGGGAAAAAAATCCTTCACTCAGAAAATACAAGGCTACAACTCCTGACTTGCAGCTGGCACACAGAACATTGAAGTAGATTATGTAAGCCACAGAATGCAACACAAACCAGTTGTTTCCCCAAAAGCTTCAGAAGCATGGAGTCATACATCTGATGCATTCCCTGAACTCCAAGGTCTGGCTCAGATTTGTATCTGGCTGTGTGAGTGCTGCCAATGAACATCACTCAAAACTTGGCCTGAGCTGTGTATTTCTGTGCAAGTTGATTGTGTGGAACTGAACCCAATGCACATAGATTCACAGAGCACTGCAAACACTGCACAGTGCTGCTGGCTCCTCTGCATTTCTGAAGGCTGGAACTGCAGGAATGCCATGCAGAATGGGCAAAGCAGGATGGCTCACACCCCACCTACTTCCACAGAGGCTCCTCTCCACCTGGAGCTCCCCAGGACTAACACATGCACTTAAGTCCCTGGGTCCCCCACCCAGTTTGTTTCAGTCCTCATCACCTATCAGGCTCTGAAGTGGGTGTAGCTGGTCATTCAGCTCCCTTCATCACCTTCCCTCCAGAAGGTTATCACTTTCCCTCAGAAAAACCCTTCAGGGACCAGCAGCACAGTGGGGTGGCAGCCAGGGATCAGGAGACCCTGGCTCTGTTGCCAGCCCTGGTGCTGGAGAATGGCAGCACAAATCAAAACCCTCCTCTGCTCCCCATCCCTTCAGCCTGGCACACCAGGGCCAGAGGCCACTTTCCCAGGTTAAAGTGCAATTCCTCATGTCACAGCACCCTGGCATGGATGCATATTCTAGACAGAAAAGCAATGCAGCTTTTAAAAAGCTGGAAAGATTTCACAGAGTCAACATCTGGCAGCAGTTGCCAAAACAAACACAGCATAGAAATATTTGTAAAATAGCTGAGGAGCACTATGGATAATGTGGCATTATACTAGAAACAGAGCAGCATATTAATCAAGGAACAATAAAGCTTTTAATTATATTTTAAAGGGTCTCACTTAAAACCAGTGCAAAACAAAACTCATGTGGAATGACTGGCCTATTTCCCATTGGCTCCCTATGCCAGTTCCCCAGCTGTAAAATTAAGAAAACAAGTCTTGGGGGCATAATGAGGAAAAAAAAAAGATGAAAGACTAAGGAGCTCCAATAGAGCTGTAATTGAGACCATGTAAGTAGGTGGGCTAGAGATCATTATCCAAGTACTACAAAATTGGGTTTGTTTGGAAGGAAATACCACAAACATTAGAAGAGGACTTGTGGCCATCCAGTACACAAGTGCAGATTCACTGGGGAAGTCAAACACCCTTCAGCTCTCTCCTACCTTCTGTGACACACTGAGAGCTCACAGCAAACCTTCTGTGGAACACTGACACTGCCCACCCACAGCCATGAGGCCACTGTCACCCACTCACTGCACCCTGGGAGAGCTGGCTGCCAAAATGCTCCTTCCTCTTGAGCTTTGAGCAGGCAGAAAGAGATGAGGCTGTGACACGCTCCTAAGCTGCACCAGGACAGGGTATTTTACACCCAATATCTGGAGCACACATGAATCAAAGGAACTTTCAGACATAAGGGACACAAGATTGACAATATCTGCTGGTTTGAGGTGCTGAGAAGAGAGGCTGTCATCGTTTACTGTCAGCTACACAAGGGCTATATGGCCCTCTGCAGCACTCACCTCATCCCCAGCTTCCACCAGGACAAGTGTCAGATTGATGGAAGCCCTGCATGAACAAGGTGCATCTCCATGGAAATCCACTGTGAGGAAAGAATCTGCCACAGGAGAGGGAGAGCAGAGCAGCTGGGGCTCAGTGACACTGGGTGACACTCAACTGATTAAATGGCAGCACTGGCCACAAGCACTTTGGGAGTTTTTTGCTTTAAAACCCACCCTGCTCAAACTCACCCTGTTCAAAATGACCTTTCATCCTAAAATTTCAGGATGACTATAGTTAGAAAACATCAGTGCAGTAAAAGCTGTAACAACTCATTTAGATATTCCCAAAATGAGTGCTCTGTGTGAAGCCTTCCCCAGGCCCCACTTTCCCAGTGATTTTTTCTATTCCTATTAAAGGGACCTAAGCATCCTCTCCTCCACAAAGCTCTGAATATTGTAGTTGCTCATCACTGCACACTTCCAAAGAAGCAGGACTGTACTTTGCAGTGTGGGTTTAACACACAGAACTCATGGGAGGTGTTCATGGCACTGCAAACTCACAGTCTGGTGTCACTTGAGGGCCTCTGGCAGCACCAAGGGAAAAACATCACCCCAGCTGAACACTCAGAATATTGCAAAGAATGGAAAAAGGGATCTTTAATTAGATTCTAGTGACCAAGGAGTGTAAGTGCAGAATGTGAGATACCAAAAGTCAACCTGAGACTCGGTGACAGATGTGAAAGCCCATGACACAGATGTTCTGCAGCTGGATTTGTTCAAAGAGAACAGTAAAGCAGAAGAGGAGCTGCCTCACTGTTCCCCATGTGGCTACACAGTCCCTCAGCTTTGGGATTATTTGTGATAATGCCAGGGAATATGGAAAGAGAGACTGGAATGTCTTAGCAGGAAATGGATATGGAAGTGGCCAATGTGCCATGTTCTGCCTGAGACAGGCACCAGAAAACAGAAATGCACCATAAAGAGCCATCCATGGTGATGTCTCTGATGGAAAACCACAACAGTCCCAACTCCAGGTCTAACTGAGATCACACCAAAGTCTGTAACAAACCCTGCCTGAGGGCACAAAGTGTCTGTAGGGGAATAAGGGTAGAAACCCACAGAACTGATTGTGCTCTGGCCTTCCCAACTTTTGAGAGCAGGAGACAGACTGTATTGCTGAAGGCTTCTCTGGTCCAAGCCATGCCAGCAAGGGCCTGAAGTGATTTTCTACAAAGAGGGGAAAAGTGAATCAAATTTCCAGCACTGGACAATGAACTTTTCAGCTCAAAGTAAGCAGCAGAGATTCTCCTCCTTCCAGCCAGGCCTTAACTGCATGAATCCCTCAAAGAGAAGGCTAAGTGGTAATTTATATTTGAAAAGATACAGACACCAACCCATGAGTAACAGGGTATTTAAATTACAAGTTACTGTAACCAAGCCAGGTCAGGCCCAGGAGCTCTCCTGAGGATGGGGTCCAAGCTTTGAGCAATCCAGGATACTAAACCAGGCAGAGATAACCCTGATTTGGGCACATTTATTTTTAACTCTTCAACTTAACCCAGCAGTCACCTGTTGCAAAAACACTTAGGATGATACAGGCTGACTCCAGGATCATGCTCTGTAAATCACCCATGCTGGACTTGAACAGAATGAAGTCAGAAAATAGCTTTGCCCAGGTAAAAGGCAGGAGAAGAACACTCCAATGCTGGGACAGCAGATAAGCTCGATGGAGAGAACCTGAATTAATTTTACTGTATTGCACAGGAGACTACCCAAGGGATGCTATTATACAAAAGAATTATTCCTTATCTAATTTCTGCACACCCAGAGGATTGTGTCCAGTGCCTGCAGACAATGCATCTAGGTAGAATATTAGCACACTATCCAAGAAGCAAGCTGAAAGGCAGTACATTTTCACTAGGGCCATAATTCCACAAGAGAGTATATTTTTATGGAAAAATCCATTTTTCACTTTCACAGTGATGTTTAAGTATTGCAATACATTTTACAGTAGTTTCCTCAACATTAAAAATACAACTTCAAATAATACAGAGCTATAAATGTGACACTTATGAATATGATGGCAAATGAAGCAGGGATGAGTTCTGGGCTCATATCTTTAAGGTGGGTTGATATATTGGGTTGACATACCTGTAAATGCCACTTTTCTTTGGCTATTTTTTTCTCTTTTCTAGGCTTAATATTGCCAATTTCTTCTTGACTGGTGTTGGTATTTTAGAGAGGAGAGAAGAGAAGAAATGAGGGGCAGGATGATGCCAGTTGTTGCATCTGGCACTCTGGTGAGAGTTTGAAAATTACTTTTAATTAACAAAGTGTTGATTTTTAAAGTCAAGAGTAATCTGAGCCTGTAACACACAGCTGGGAAAGCAAACAGACACGAGTTCAGCTGATAAGCACATGCTGAAGACTGGCAAAGGAGGACATTGCCTGGGATCCCACATGATGCAGACACAGAGTGGCTGGGGCTGTGCTTGCACACGTGTGTGAGCACATGTGCACCAGCAAGGCCTGACCCAGCCAGGCTGGGCCCAGAGCTTCAGCTCAGTGAGAGGCTCTCCTCAGAATGCTACCTGCTCAGAAAAGCAGGTGATTTGCAAGGATAATCTGATTTCTGATGTGACATCAGCAGATACCACAGCAGCCTGGGCAGCAGACTGACTGCAAACTTGCCTTAGAGTTACCAGTCAACAAAAAAAGCCCCCCAGTCCCTGTCCAACACCTCTGTCCCTTCAGATCTGAGTTAGGGGCAGCAGAACCAGCCCCTGGCACACAACACCTCTGCAGAGCAGGGGGCTACATGGGCAGGCAGTGGGGAAATCCCTTGTGATCCCACTGCAACAGAAGGAAACACTAAGGAAACCTGGTGTGATGCAAGAGAAAGCTCAGAAGGAACAAAGCTTGTTCTTATCTGTTCTAGAGCCAACAATCAGCTGAAATCAGGCACATGAATGGTCCTGGCTGTAGAGGAGAGAGCTGGAAGCATTTGCAGTGGTTCTTCTGTGGGTTAGAGCCTCTGGAAGGCAAAGAGCCAGCACTGCCCTTGCTCTCCCCACTCCCAGGCACTGCACAATGGTGAGATCAGCACGGTGTGCTCTCTCCACACTACTGAGATCTCACTTCTCCTCTCATCCAAAATCACTGTCAGACCAAGAGAATGCCCCTGAGGACTGCTCCTGCTTGCAAGTCAGAGTCCAGAGGAGTTCAGGGCTCCTGCCCTGATCAGCTGCTGCTGTCCATGCTCCACATTTGGCCAGCCTGGCTGCAGCTGGAGCCAGCAGGGAGCTGGGAGAGGGATTTCCTGTGGGGATCCCAGGCTGCAGAAACTGGAATCCCTCAAGCTGAGAGAAAGGGAAAAAAGAGATGATAAAGCAGTGACCAAGGAGTGTAAGGGCAGAATGTGAGATACCAAAAGTCAACCTGAGACTGAGCCAGAGGAGCTGGGAGAGGGATTTCCTTTTTGGATTCCAGGCTGCAGAAACTGGAATCCCTCAAGCTGAGAGAAAGGACAGTGTCTGGAGGATGTTGCAAAGTTATTTCTGATAGGCACTGAAAGCTTACAAAGAATTAGCAGAGAATTAGGCTGAAATGGAGTTATGGTGCTCAGATGGGTGTGATCAGGCTGCAGCACTTCCAGGAAGGAATGTTAAAGGAAGCCAAGCCGTGGAGCTCAGCCTGGGCACAGCTGCAACACATGATAGCAGAGCCCAGGAAACCAGGAGCTTGGGGAGGGACACCAAAGGGGGCTGGGAAAATGAGGAGCAGGGACAGCTGGCTCTGTGAACCCCCAGAGCTGTGTGAGCAGCAAAGGCACTCTGGTGACACACTGAATATGTTCTTTTCTGCCTAGGAAAATGCCAATACCTGCATCCAAAGGCATCAGCAGCTTCTGAGATAGTGCCAGAAAATTAGAATTTAACTTTTTACCCAAAAGCAACACCAAGGGAACGTTAACAAAGAACAGAAAGAGAAACATGGGTTCACAGCTCACAGCCACAAGAAGAGCCTTGCCCTTTGCAATGTTCAGCTGCTCCCCACAGCCCAGCCCTCTGTAACAAAGGCTGTCCTGGCTCCTTCCCTTGGCTCAGCCAGGAGGGCTTTCCTCCCAATTCACCTGCCCAGCACCCAGGCATTCCCCTCATGTCCCCCAAAGAAATTCACATTTGAGACTGCTCAGATCTTCAGACATGCTCATCAGACAAAAGTACCCTGGAATTTCAGATAAAAAGAAGAGATTTTGAATACTGCATGGATTTTAGCTATCTGTTGTGAAAATAGATCATTGCACTAAGTTTTCTGTGAGGAAAAACCTAAAAAGAAATAATAAAAATAAAAAAAAGCCCCAAATCCTCAGGCTGAGACAGTGACCTCTAGAGAAGTCAGAAGAGATCTGAGCAAATGAAAACTATGCTGCTATTTATTCACATGGCACAATTAAGGTAGTTTCACAAAATGCACTGAAATTTCAACACTTCTTGTAAGCCATTACACTTTAAAATCAAGACTGTTCACAGATTGTCTTCTTTTAAAACCAAGATTTTTTTTAAAATTTCAGTAAAAGTCAGAATGTTTCATCTCAGTCATAATTGCTAATCAGGAAGATGTGATACAATCTGCTAAATCTCAGGAGTGCTAAGATATGAAGGGCCTTTAGCAGTGGTACAGGTAATTAAGTTTGTTATGATTTCCTATATATTCTGCAGCAGAAAATCTGATTGTTCTTTTGGCAAGGGGCCATGTCTGCTCATCTTCAAAGATGACCTGCTTTAAATTTTAAAATAAATATTATTTATAGTTGAAGGTAATTTTGTTTTAATAGAGCACACAATACCAATGTAAATTCTTCATTACATACAGCAATTTTTTTTTTTGGCTAATATACCATTGCACTGAAAATTTGTCTGATTTTTTAAATACATATTCAAAAGATGGAAACACTAAAGGCAGGTGATGTTAACTAAGATGACAGATCCTGTGGAGCTGTATTAACATACTGCATACTAAGAGTCTGGAATTTCATGACTGGCTGTAGCAAAGGGGAAGATTTGAGGAAGAGGCTTTGAAAAATAGGAGATCTTAGCACAACTTTTTCCTAATTATTGGTATTTCTCAGCAATTTCCATGAGACATTATGAGAAACAATGACTGTGGGAGATCTCCAGGGATTTTGCTAGTTGACAGCAGAAGCAGAATATTATTTTGGGAGGATCATGGGGTAAGGGGCTCCCATTTCTCTGGACTGGAGGGAATACAAACCTTTTGTGCCACTGCTTGGGAGTGTTCCACGTGGAATCAGACCTAAAAATGCCATGGGTATTTGGTACCTCCAGCAGAGCTACTCTAAACTCTCATTAGAGTCAGCTCAAAGGTGATTTATTTCATCAAACAGAAATTTACACACACCCTGATCTTAACCCTCGATGTTTCAGCCACTATTCAAAGTTCTGAGTGTCATTAATGCACACATGCTCCCACATCTGCTCCCAGACAGCACATCCAATTTGTTTTCTTCCTCCAGAAACTGTCTCAAGTGAAGCCCCCAAGAAAGCCCTAACCACATGCAACTCACCACTTCCTGAGATTTACTCCCAAAACTATTTGACAAGCTATTAGACTGAACTGAAAAAGAAAAAAAAAAAGATGAGTGAAGCATGTAGCTGCTTTACTGTACAGACAGCTGCTTTAGCAGCTAAATAAAATTAGAAGTATCTGACCAGTTCTCATGTAGAGGCTTTGTTAATTTACAGGCACAATTTGGATATCTGGAAAATGCTTCCTGTTGTCCATTTTGAAATGATACTTTTGCTTTGGTATATTATATTACTGAAGTCTCCAACTCTAACAAATATGTTAAAGATAAGCCAAACTTGGTGCATGGTATCATTAATCAGCAGTCATTTAACTTCATCATGTTTGTGTATTTTTCCTAAAAAGCATTCACTTGAAAACAAGGCAATAATCAAATAATTTATCTACACCCTGTAACAACCAGATTTCCTTAGCACAGACTAACACATTTGCACTACCTTAGCCCAATGAAGAATTAAAAAGTATTAATGCAGCATTTTCAAGGGAAAGGTGTGAGCTTGCCAGGGATGCATCAATTATTACATTACCACCTAGTGCCTGGGAGTTTAGCCATGCTGCTTTTGATGATGGGCATTTGAAGGCATTAATGCTGGGCAATTTTCTCAAAATTCCTTTCAGGACAAATCTCCTTAAGCTCATAACACCTTAATGCTCTCCAAGAACAAAAGCCTTCCGTTCCACGAGAGCAGCACTAATGCAGGGTGCATTTGTGAGGAGTGACTTGCACCAGACCCCAGGAGAGAACAGATTACAGCTGTTAGCTGCTGCTTCTGTGGGGGCAGCTGGGGAGGCCATGCAGGCAGAGAGTGCCTGATCTGCCATGGCCACACAGCTCTGACATGGCCACATTGCCCTGACATGGTCACATTGCTCTGCCATGGTCACACAGCCCTGCCAGGTGTGGCTCTCCCTTGGCCACATTGCCCTGCCATGGTCACACAGCCCTGCCAGGTGTGGCTCTCCCTTGGCCACATTGCCCTGCCATGGCCACACAGCCCTGCCAGGTGTGGCTCTGCTAGGGCCACACAGCTCTGCCATGGCCATGCAGTTTTGCCAGGTGTGGTTCTGCCAGCTGTGGCTCTGCTATGGCCACACAGCCCTGCCATGGCCACACAGCTCTGGCAGGTGTGGCTCTGCCATGGTCATACAGCTTTGCCATGGCCACACAGCTCTGCCATGACCACACAGCTCTGCCATGGCCATACAGCCCTGACATGGTCACACAGCCCTGCCAGCTGTGGCTCTGCCATGGTCCCACAGCCCTGCCATGGTCACACAGCTCTGCCAGGTGTGGCTTTGCTGTGGCCACACAGCTCTGCCAGCTGTGGCTCTGCCAGCTGTGGCTCTGCCATGGTCGCACAGCTTTGCCATGGCCACACAGCCCTGCCAGCTGTGGCTCTGCCATGGCCACACAGCCCTGCCATGGCCACACAGCTCTGCCTCTGCCAGATGTGATTCTACCACAGCCACACAGCTCTGCCAGCTGTGGCTCTGCCAGCTGTGGCTCTGCCAAGGCCACACAGCTCTGCCAGGTGTGGCTCTGCCAGCTGTGACTCTGCCAGCTGTGGCTCTGCCATGGCCACACAGCCCTGCCATGGCCACACAGCCCTGCCAGATGTGGCTCTGTCAGCTGTGGCTCTGCCATGGCCCCCCAGCTCCACAGGCACTTCCAGGGCTCTGTGTGGCCCTGCAGCCTGAGAGTCCCAAAGAGGAGACTGCCATGAGAATGGGAAACCCTTCTGTCTCAGAAGGGGATTTGTGAGCAGGTCCCAAATCCCAGCAATCGCTGACTGTGTGACATGGGTGATGTGGAAAGTGCAGAGGACCTGAATTCTCACCAGGGGAGGATTTTTGACTGTTTACCTTCTAAAGTTGCTGGCATTTACCCAGCAGCTGTGGCCAGAGGGGAAAAGGATAATTGCAAAGACTTAACCTGAAGGCTCTTTCAGGGGAGCACAGCAAACACAGAAAAGTTACCTGCACCAAAAACCAAGGCACCTGTCTGCAAAACAGGGGAAAGAGCCCTTAAATAAAGAGACACCTGTGTTCAAGTCTTCTTTGTAACAGGAGGGAACAAATAAAGAAAGATCTCTGTTTTATAATAGGCTTCTGCTCTTAAAAAAATTACATTATTAAGGTGTATAATCTATAAGTCCATCTAAAAAGAATGTACATGGCAGAAAGGGATGGTGTTTGATTATGTAAGTGGTGGTGGATTACATTGCACTCCAGTGTCAGCAGAACATAAAGGATTTGAAAACAATGATTTGATTTTTAACCAGATGCAGAGAGTTTGTCCATGGTTAGTCAGAAGCATTGTACTTTACATAAATGCCTCACAAATGGTGACATAGTAATTACAGCACCAGAAAATGGCCACTATCTGTCTGCTCTGCACTTTACAGACTAAATAGAGATTTCATGCATAATGAATACACTTGTGTTAGCCCAATTCACTTTTTCAATATTATTTTATAAGGTGAGAATAATATAAATTTTAAATAGTTATTCAAGTGTTACATCTATTTTATCACGAGTTACATTTTTAATAAAATGCAACTTTACTTGAAGCTCACATAATGTTTGCATAATCTGTGGAAGAAAATTGGCACTCTAGGAATTTATAATTTGCTTATTTCTTATAAAGCCTTTTGATGTATCCTGCAGATTGATAGGGTTTCAGTGTATTTATACAGATAGAAAAATATTTTCTGTGGTTGGCTATTTGCTGCTTTGAATAGACTTCTTTACAGTTTGCAATGCATTTTTGTACAGTTTGCAAAAATAAGTTTATGATTTATCCGTAGTTTAAAAAATTCATTTGATTCATTCAAATCTCCTTTGATACAACACACTTCCAATTTTTGTTGTGACACAGATTATGCAAATGTGCTCCACAAAGAGGATGCAAAGTGATTTTAAAGCAGAACATCAGCTGACAGTGCCCAGGCTGCTGTGGGAACTCAAAAGGATTGGGGGTTTACAGCCCCATGGATGGACATTGATTACTTGGGGATTTTCTTGGATTAATGGGGAGGCTCCCACTGGGCATTTCCCAGTGATGCATTTGGGTGTGATCCCGAAGCACTGCTGTGTCCCCATTAGTGTCACACACCTTTTTCATTTACTGACAAGCTGTCAAGGACCTACTAACATGTCAGGACTCTGGAACGTGATTAAAGTTTTTTTTTTTTTTTGATAAATCTCTTTTCAGTCCATGATATCCATGTGGAGTTTATGTTGAGGCTTAAAGCAGCTTGGAGACAGCCAGTGCCTTCCTACTCATGTGTGGAGGACTGCACATGCAGCAGAATCCCTGGAGCAGGGCAGAACCCCACGGGGATGGAGGATTCACAGTGGAATCTCACATGCTGCTCAGCAGGGCAGGAATCCTGTCTCAGCACCAAGGGACCTGAGCAGGGAACATTGCTCCAGGAAAAGCTGCATTCCCAACCCCACGGGATCAGCAGGCCACGGGGAACAACACACACCAGTGGCTGTGGGCTGGAGAGAGAGAGAGGAGAGAGTTCTTCCACGTGCAGCCACTGAAACTGTGGAGGCAATGACTGGAATGCAAGTGATGCCTTAGGATTTCAGCTTTTATATTTTTCTAATCCTGTACTGCATTAGTGCATAGCTCTAAACTGCATATAAAGTGTTATTTAACTGTCCTCACATTTTGGTCAGACAAAACAATCCCTCTGGGCCTGAGATCCAAGGACACCCCACAGCCTCAGGCCCCAAAAAGTACAAACAAAAGTGATTTGGGGGAGCAAACTGGGGGTGAATGACTTCATTACCTGGAGCTGTAATTGCAGAATTAACCCCTGATATGTGAATGGACCAAATTCATAATTGTCTGAAAAACTGGTGACCACTGTCCAGCTTGGGTGTAGCCCCTGGGGAGACTGTGACTGCCCAAGGTGAACCTGCTTGAAGGCCTCCAATAAATACCCACTTTATTCTCTGAATCTTGTCTGGCCTCTGCTCTAGGGAGCCACTCCAAGGTATCAGAGGAGGTGAGGTTGCTGAGAAGCTGTCTGGCTCTCTTACAGGCCATATTCCCCCCTGTCTGAGGGGAAAATACATAAACATGTGATAGTGCCAACCACAGAACTGCTCTGCAGCTACAAGAAAAACCTCCAGATGTGAGGCTTTGAGTATGACACAGCCTCATGACTCTGCTGATGCTCAGGGCTTCTTTTCTGCTTTGGAAAAGCAAAACCCAGGCAGCACCTGGCTGGGTCCATGCTCCTGTGCAGCCCTTGGAGGGCTGGAATGAAATCTGCAAGGACGGCGGTTGGAGAGGCCCTGGCAGGCAGGATTATGGCAAAGAACTTCCAAGAAAAATCCCCTAAGGTCCATAGAGTGAACACAAGTGCAGCAGGTAGTGGCCAGACTGCTGGAACACAGGGATGCTTCTCACACCAAGGACTCAACAAAAGGAATGATATTCCCATGGCTTTAATAAAAAATTGTAGAGCTCCATGAAGAGAGAAAGAGAAAAACCTACTTCCACTCTACATGAGTAGTTGGTCATTTTCAAAACCAGTAATTTTTAATGCATGGATATAACATGAATATTTCAATTCCCAGGACTGTTCTGCAAGTACTTTTCCTGATAAGTGATAAAATGTTCCTGCCTGGATGCAATTGTACTAAACTACTGTAATGGATTCTCTGCTTGAACTTGCAATGGAGCTGCACCCCAGCTTTGGGGCTGCACCCCACACTTTTGAGAGGATACTTTATTATCAACAGCTGAGTTTCAAAAGGGGCCATGATCTGTGTAAATCAGATAAATCAGGATATCAAAAGAAGACAGTGTCACAGTTGTTTGACCTGAAGCAATGGAATTTCTGTGCTTTGGCACAGGCCAGGCTCACTGCTGCAGGTCACCATGGGCAGCATCTTTGCAGCAGCCTCAGGGTCACCATGCTGGGCAGCAGAATCCAACCCTTTGTTTCTTGGCTCAAACTGCTGTCTCATTAAGTCAAAAGCAAAATCCCCAGTGATAATTACTGGGTCAGAATCAGGCCAAACTCCCCCATCTTGTTTTTTTCTGGCCTTTATATTCTTTCTTGTGAATTTTAGAATGTAATGCCTTTAAATCAAGAACTTTCTAGCTAAAAATATCAAGCTTATGATACATTATAAAGATTACAAAAGCTATATATTATTTGCAGGGGGTAAAATATTCCAGCTTGAATCAATATTTTCCCTTTTGTGTTCAAAACCTACAAAAAAATATCCCCTGAAATTAACATTCTTCCAATTGCATATGTACAACAAATGTTTCCATTTTTCAAAATGAAACCTTTTCGATAGAGAAACAAATTTGTGGGTTTTTAAACAGGAAGAAAACTGCTTTTCCCCCATCAGCTCCACTGTTTTTCTATTGTGTAAGAGATTTATCCTGATGGAGTTTAGCCCAGGGCACTGTGCTTGCCCCTCCACGTTCAGGTTACTGCAAATGTTCTTTGTGCTGTTGGAGCAGTGTCCTGTGTGTGCTGCAGCTCCATACATATTTAACCAGGCTGTTGCTTTACAAGCACATGTTCAAAAGATTTTACCTAATCAAATTTTAAATAGGAAATTACTTGTCTGACTTCACATCAGAAAGCCATTCCTTTCCCTGCTGCTCCAGATTGGGTTATTAGGACTTCACTACCAAATGGTCAGCAGTGTTTCTGAGTCACCACTTTTAATTCTGGGCTATAAATATCAGATGATGATTTATTACCAGGCAGTTGCAATGCTGCAGGAGCAAATTCTCTTTAATCTCTTTAATTTGGAGAGGAATGGTAAATAGTTTGGAAAGCTGAGAATTTCTAAAGTTCTCTGTGCAAGTAACAGTTCTATCTAGCTGATTTCAGTGTCTCCCTCCACTTTCTGGTGATCCCAAGAGGTTTTCATGCCCACACTGACCCAGTCCTGCTTCTCTCTGTGAATTAACTCCTAACTGTGGGCAGCAATTCCATGGTAAATGGGCTAAAGCTGTGATGGTGAGAATATTCAATGACTTTCACAAGTAAATAGAATAAACTTTGAAGGAGTAGTTGTTCCCTTGGGTGCTACCTGCCTCAGCACTGTTCCACATTCCCACCTCACTGGGGCCTCAGCTGAGAGTTTATGGTTTGCACAGTGACAGAAATGGTACTGCCTGCATATTCAGAAGGTGGAGTTTGCTCCCCAGAATATCCACTTACAGCTCTCAGCTCTTCCAAATGCTAATTCTGTTTCTCCTAAAGGGCACCAGACCAGTGTGTCTCACCCTTTTTGGGCAATGGAGCTGCCCAGGCAGGTTGCTGGTGCAGGGGAGATTTGCTTGTGCAGATCACACCTTGATCAAGAATGTGCATCATTTCAGAAAGCATTAAAGCAGGAAATGGACTTAAATCTCACTGAAGACTGATCTGCAAACTAACAGGATTGCTTATTTAGAAGATGAACTAACTAATGTGACACAAGATACCTCAAGAGATTAAAAAAAAAAACCCAACCAAACCCATTTTTTTAATTTCAAAATACCTTTTTGTCATAGTCAAAGTTTGGTTGGTTCTTTATAGTTTTTTATTTCAGAATTAGTTCAAATTTGGCTTGACAAACTATTAGGCATTCAGAGAAGAACAAGCACAATAGGGAGATTAAAGAAGACAACCTAAAGAATGTCAGACAATCTGTCTAAATCTTAAAAGACAGGAAGGAAGAAAAGAAAACATTTTCTGATTGTGATATTTAGGAGCCTGAACTAGGAATAGAATGTAATTTGGAAAAATAAAAGCTTCTGATACAAGTAAACATGAGGGGCAATTACTGGAGGCAAATAGAGGAAACCAGACTAACAGCAGTGTTGGAAGTGCTGTAGGATCTTGTACCCAGCTGTCTTTTCCATCACTGAGAACTGTGACCCTCAGTCATCCATTATTTAGGAATTTCACCCTGTTTAGGAATTTCATCTGTTTGTACAGATTGAGGCTCCACAATTCAGCACCTCATATAAACCCAAAAAGGTTTCTAAATTCTCTCTTTTGCAAGTTAAATCCAGTTCCTGAGTTTGGAGCTACTGGGTGATGTTACAGCCCAACACACCCTAAAAGGCCTCTGAAAGGTGTCAGCTGTCCTGGCCAAACTGGAGATTTCAGGGAAATATTACTTGGCTGCTTTCAGGATCAAAGGACAGAAATAAACACTCCTAAAAACCAGCAGACAGGAGACACTGTGGGATAAACCAGATGCAAAATCACCTGCTGAGGAATAATGTGCTTAATCTTTGAACACTTTTCAGGGAAGGTATTTAAGTACATGCAAGATCATCAGCTGGCTTAAGTTATTTTGAAGTACCTTGATCTCAAGGCAGCCAGATCCAGCCCTATAAATTCTTGATCCTGTTGATATGTCACATACTTTAGCCTGAAGTTCTGTTCTTTTTGTAGTAAATCGAGTCTAGAGCACAGAGCAGTTGTGCTGTGCTCTCTGTTACTGTAAAACTAAACTGTGCTTGCTTTCAGGGTATTGTTCTGATCCTAAATTTCTCAGCTGAGACATTCTGATGGCATATCTGCTGGCTTCAGGCACAACAGAACTCTTTTAAGGAGTGTTATTTTACCTTAAAATGGACAATCAAGGAATAGAAATCCTCCAAATGTGCACCTGGTGTACTCAAGGCAGCTTCTCCCTGAAAGCAAAGACAAAGCACCTCCAAGAAACATTGGTTCAAAAGAGGGAGGGAAAACAAACCAGAGCAGTTCTTTTCCTCCTCTATAAGAACAGCAACTGCTTAGGCTTTCCTTCTGAACCATAAAACAAGGGAAAGTGTCAGCAGGGAATAAGAAAGTGTATTTTCATTTGTCAGTAACTTTCAGTTCTATTTCCACTGCCAAGCAGCTGCACCACCTGCCTTCCACTTGTTGTGTGCAATGAGAGATGACAGAGGGCTTCTTAAAGCCTTTAAGGTTGCAGTAATTCATAACCTTACCTTAATTAACCTGGCAGAATTTACCTTGGGAAGAAACAAGGCCCATGGTTTGATTTTAGTATCTTCCTTTCTTGGAGGGAAGGTGAGGAGAGAAGGTGGCAGAGGTGGAGCACAAGGAGCAGGAAACAATGTCCCTGTCACCTGGCACTGGCCAGGTACGTGCTCCTCCCTTGAGTGGCACCAAAACCAACTGGCAGGTGAACATTTTCCTTGGGCTTGCAGGATTGTTTTGAGAATTTATAATCTGATGGCATGGATATTTTAACAGGGAGCTTCTGTGGTGTTTGTGAGGTCCCCAGGATGAGGTGAAGGATGAGAATCTGACTCTATGTTCTCAGTAGGCTGATTTATTATTGTATGATATTATATTATAATAAAATAATACTGTACTAAAACTATACTAAAGAAAGAGAAAGGAGACATCAGAAGGCTTAACAAGAATGAATAATAAAAACCTGTGACTGCTTCCAGAGTCCTGACACAGCTGGACTGTGATTAGTCATTAAGTTAAAACAATTCACATGAAACCAATCCAGCATTCACCTGTTGGATAAACAATGTCCAGACCACATTCCAAAGCAGCCAAACACAGGAGAAGCAATCAGATAATTATTATTTACATTTTTCTCTGAGGCTTCTCAGCTTCCGAGGAGAAGAAATCCTGGCAAAGGGATTTTTCAGAAAATATCACAGTGACAAGCTTCCATTTAATGTTGTCTGTTATCTGTTTTGGAGCAATTTGAAGAACCTTTCACTGTTAAATCCTCTTAATTAATTTTGGCTTTATGATATTTTGGGGGCAGATTGCCTCAGCCTTCACATTTACCCTATCACTGTGTGGCACGACCAAGATATTGGAGCTCTCAGGTGAATTCCTTGTCAGAAGGATGCAAACCACACACCTCACGAGAGCTCCATGTGAAGGATTGGTTTTATTCTCCACCTGTGAACTCTGGGTGCCAGCCTGCTCCTGCAAATGACATTCCCAGGAAAAAGCACCATGACTGTGGGGTCAAAGTATCCATCTGCAGAGTGCTCCCACAGCCTGAATCAAGATGTCCTGCTTCATGTGTTTAGCAGTGTAATTTTTCCTGGAAACCTGGCTTTCTCATATTTTAGCCATCAAACTCCAAGTTGCTTCTTTTTGTTCATGCTCTTTGTGGTTTGACTATGGTCCTGTTTAGAGCCATTCAGCTTTGTGGCACTTCTGTTTAAAAGAAGTCCTTTTCATTAATACCTGTGAGAAATGCTGCTGAGTGGGAACTCACTGGAAAATGAGATCAATGAGTTTTCAGTTTAGGGCTGTTTTCAAAACCCATCTCAGAAACAGATGTACACATGGAATTACTCCTGTGGAAAGGAACCAGCTAAAATACTGCTGACAAGGGCAGTGAAAATTGTTCTGCTGTAAGAAGTGTGTTCAAGGGACAGAGATTACTGGTAATATTTTTAGTTGGAAGTTGGTAAAAGCTCATTACCCTTCAGTGATCCCCAGTGCAGTCCCTGATGGCTGCTTATTCAGAATCACTGCAAACACTTGAGCCCCAAATGTCTTTATCCTGATCTCTCCAATGTTTAATTTTCTCCTACAGAACATGCTTAGGGTACCTTAAGCAACTAAAATGCTCTACCTTTTAATTTTGTATAAATGCTGCTAAGATGATCAGAAATGTGCTGTAATTTACATTTCTCTGGTGAAATGGTAAAACTGCATTTCCCCAGTTACCATTTTGCCTCTTTGAAGGCACCAGAGATAGCACCAAAGCTGTTCAGAGAGTCACAGAGCTGGCACACAGTCTGTTGTTCCTCTAGCTACTGCTCTGCTCAGCATTAGGAGAAATTCCTGCAGGGAATGTGTTTATCTGGTCATGCAGAAAGTCATTTCTACAACTTGGCAAAAACTCCTGTCTTGAGTGGATCTAAGCAGGAGCCCTGGTAGTGCTGGGAACTCTCACCTCAGGTCTGGGGGTGAGAATCTGAAGGAACTGAATCTCCTTCTTTTACACCTCAAACTGCCACATCAGTGCTGAGGCTGAGGAAGGTTGAGGAATGATTCTAAGATTCTTCTGTTCATTCCAGTTAAAATTATACTGTGTAATGCAGAACACTAAACAACAAAAAATAACTTTCTCCTTATTGGCAGATTATAAAATAGATTTACCCAGGGACAGAGATGAGGAAACCTCCTTCTACCTCTCCCTTTTTTTTCCTCTCTTCTTCCCTCCCTTTGCAACACTCTCTTCCCTTCTCTGAAGCCCCTCAGCACAGAGCAGAGCCTGCAGGAAATGTCACTGCCACCCTGAGAATCTCTCAGCCAGGTGTACCCAGGAGGGAATAGTGGGACACCACTGTGACATCAAAGTCACTCATCTCAGGACTAGACCTTCCCAAGTTCGAATAAATATTCAAAAATCTGTATTTTTAATTGGATTATTTTGGTTTCTCTGATTTTTTCTGCTCCTATGTCTCTTCCCAAACTGTATCCTAAAACAGAAGCCACAGCCAGAAATTTGCCAGCTGCGGAGCTACCACTCACTCTCCCCCACACATGCTGAAGACCCTGGCAGGGTTTGCTTGACAGAGGCTCATGTCTCTCTACCACCCCAAATGGCAAGCATAAGGTGAGTTTTCCTGAAAATCAAACTTCTATAAGGGTTTAACATGTTACTGTGCTGTTCTGAGGACAGAATGAGGCATTTATGCTGAGGGCAATCTAGGAATTTATAGGCTTTCTAAAAAGAGAGCTGGAGATAAGATGTCTTGAGCAACAAAGGATGTAGAAAAATGGCAATGCAAGGCAGCAGGATGGGGAGGAGGTGTGATGGAGAGGTTTCTCTAGGCAGGAAGATAGAAGAGACTGAAAATGCAGCATTTCTGTGAGCCAGGATCATCTGTGAGGACGTGTGGCAATGAGAAGCTGATGAGCATGGCTGACTGCCAGCAGATATTATGATCTCAGAATATTGATGTTTTGTACTAATAATTACAAAATCAGCAGCTGTACAACTGCGTATTTGGATAAATACAAGTGTAAGTGCAGCCTGTGACACGGGGAATGGAAATGAAGGATGATTAAAATGACAGGTCACACAGTAATACTGATGCCAAGAAAAGACTGACAAGCTGGGAGAATGATAACATAATAAAGCATTAAAGAATCTTGATATTCAAAAGGAAAAAACTGATAATGGAAACATTCATAAGCAGTCAGAGAAACACATTAACTTTCCATTGCTGTTGAGAGCAGATACAGATCAGACAGAAGACAGTAAGAAAAAAGAAAATTTACTTGTCTGCACTTGTAAAGGCATATTGGGGCAAAAACTTATCCTTCTCATAAGCTCTAAATAACAAACCTACAAGTAGGATAATCTCTTCAGATAGTCTGAAAGATAAGCAGAAAGCTGGGGATTGTCTATACAGCCAAGGAAAAAGCCAGTTGGAGTCATGTCATCTGAATGTTCCAAGTAGATTTGTTGTAGATTCCCACCCAGGCAATGATCTGTGACAATAAGGCAGGATGTTCAACTGGGATGTCCAAAATGTGAGAGTTCTTGTTCAAAGGAGGGAGCTTCATGAAGGAATTAGGAAGAAGTACAGAATTAAACTGTTACTGGGATTAGGTAAGCTTTTGGCAAAAATCACAGTAATAAAACACATTTAGGCCACAGTCAGGGTCAATGTCTGGCTGGGATGTCCCAGGATGTGTTTTTATTGAATGCCTGCACTGACAGACATGATTGAAAGTATTGTAAAAAATCTGCTGTGCCTGGGGGTCAGGTACTTGTTATTCCACGGACACCCCCTGCTCTTGGGATGGGGACACAGCAGAAGCCCATCTCTGTGTGGAACAAGGCAGTGAGCCAGGCCAAAGGAAAGCTCCATATTTCCATTTCCCAATGATCTCAAGTTTCAAGGCTTGTCAGGAGTGGGGTTAACACCTGTCCCACTTGAGGGCTGAGCTTTTTAAGCTGCACAAATTCTGACCTCAGGGAGGTGCATCTGAAGAATGAAGTTCAAGTCACCAGACATTTGGGGTTGTCTATTCTGTCCAGTGGAGGAGGACCCAAGGATGGACTGAACTGTCTTTTCCTTCCCCAGAGGACAGCTCCACTCCCTGGGACTTTACACAATGCTGCATCAGGCTCCTCAAGACAGAAGCTGGGATGAATTTCTGCCTTGCACAGGCGCTGTGAAACATCCAGCCTCAGACACAGGGATCCAGGAACACCTGGGTGTCCCTGCATGCTGGTGTGCTCATGGACTCGTGCCCACAATGGTGTCAGCACAACCTTGTCACCACAGTGCTCCACAACTTCCACACAGCTGGCTTTGGCCTTGAATTAAACACAGGTTTAAGCCTTCCTGTGGACTAAACATTTCCTCCACCTCTGTTTAGGAGTGAATCACTGATGATTTCCCTGAACTGACCCCTAATGTTGGTTGTCATTGCTTGGGTGGGGCCTCATCACAACACAGAGCTGGGAATTGGAATTCCTAGCACAGGCTTCCTTCCCACTTTTTACCAAACATTTTTCTCCTCTGAAAAGGAGGCAGCAGAGGCAGCACCCAGTGTGAACCTGTTGCTGCTCTCTTTTCATGAGCAGCAGGACTCTCATTTCTCTCCCTCAATCCTGCAAGGCACCGAGCAATCCCTGCTCTCTCCAGCATCCCCACCTTCATGCAAGGGCTAAAGAACAAGGACTGACACCAGTGGACTCACAGTGTGATCAGAAGCACACAAGACACTGGCTCTGAGAGCAGGCTGGGCTCAGCAAAGCTAAGCCTAAGATGCTGCTTTGCCCTTCTGCCTAGAAACCTGCAGGACTGCAGCAGGGCAAACCACAGAGCAGCTTCCCCATCCACGCTCCAGATTTACATGGCTGGCTTTCCTCTTCTTAAATCTCTCCCAACAAAGCTTTGTTCCAAGATGATTCACAGATGTTGTCATTAAAAAGTTGGGACTTGCCAACAAATAACACATGGGCCTGCTTGAGAAACTGCTGTTCCCACAGCTTTCCCCAGGAAGAGATACTCAGGGTAATTGGTAAGGCCTGTGAGAACAGCACATTATAAAGCATCTTCTACCATCCATAATTTTTGAAGAGAATTCTAGTTTCCTGAGAATTTATCTTGTTCATTTAAAAAACACATGGATAAACACACATGATAGAGAATACATAATTAAGGCCATTATCATGAAAGAAGTGTTGATCTTTTCAGGTAATAGTGAATGGGTCAAGCAAAGGCTTATTTGCAACAAACACAAACAAAATCCAGCACTAGCTAATAGACAGTCATGTATCTTAATTAGAGACATAAAATAAAATTATTAATTGATATGAAGGCATTGAGTCTCAAAGGCCAGAAGGTGACAAACAAATGGACAGGACTGTACTGTCCATTGCAGGATGAGCTGAACTACAGAGAGAGCAAACCCCAACCAAAAGGGAATAAAAACCAACAGAGGGAAAAGGGGGTTACAGTGACCTGGCTGGAATCACTTCTGTGCTCACCCACTCAGGACAGGCTGAAATCTAAAATCCAGGAGCCCAGCCCTCTGTAAGCAGCTTGGAAAAGCAACGTGGGGAGTCAGCAGGGGACTCTGTCTGGGCAGATCTTTACCAATAGCTAGGAACAGAAATGTTTCATGATGGTCACCCATATACTGATGAAATTCTTGGTCATTCAGCAGTAAGGAAAGGCTTTTTTTTTTTTTCCTGGGAGGTGGAAAGAAATGAGCATTCAGTAGTTTTTCAAAAACTAAAAGTAAACTCAGTCTTTTGCAATGCTCTCAACACACAGAGCAGTAAATATAATTTTCATGTAGTTTTGAATAAATGACAGATGTAGTACATATTTACTACATTCTCAATTCAGAGGCTGACATTAAAATATTTTCCTCCGTTTTTCATGGGCCTGTTGTTAAAAGCATGGCTGCTTTGCCAGAAAGTGTGTTTGGAAAGGCTTTTATTCCTTCTTCATTCCTTTTGTCCTGCTGTGTGACTCCATGCTCCAACGTGCCCCAAAGAGGTTGGTGGCCTCTCACAGCTCTCCTTGTGTCTCAGCCACACCTGTAAGGACATTCCCACTGGCCTCACCACCCTTCAAACCAGGGCTCCATTAGGGATTTGGCTTTGGAGCCAATTCACCACTCAGTTTCCAGGCAAGCAGGGAACAGGCAATGCTGTCATATTCCCCTTCCACAAAACAATGAGTAGATGGACTGGATGAGTTTAAAGCTTAGGAAATACAAGTTCACAGGCTGTACAACTGCCAACATCATCTCACAGACATGCAGCAAGGGGAAATTCAACTAATCTGATGTTTGTTTTTCTTTAACATTCTATTAAAGCAAAGCAGCTCCATAATGAGATTACTGCATTTTATCTCTTAATTGTATCCAGATATGGAAAAGAGATTTACTGCTAGTGGCTTGTATACAGTACAATATTTAAAGCTAATTATGATAGAGCATTACTATTGTCACACAATGAAATACTTATTCCTCTGTTATGAATCAATACCATTTTCTAAAATTTATTGTAACTACCTTTTTAATTGGATATACACCCTGCTAAATTCTGAAACAGACAGTTATATAAATATAATTCTTTTAAATCCAGGATGATATCAGCATAAAATATTTTAATTAAATAGATTGCAAAAAAGGAGAAAAAGTAACATTAAGTAGCTTTCCATTATTAAAGCCAGCTGAAAGTCAAGCCTTGAAAGCATTCAAATTTTTATTTTTTAACTCTACCATTGTCCATGGAAGCATGGATATACATCCTCCCCAGATAGTGTATTAATAGTTTGACTGTTCATTGAAGACTACCAAGCACCTGACTTTTGTTTCTATTACTCCACAACAGAGGAAATCATATTAAGTTTTTATCTCTCTAAATCCCCAGGGCCTAAAACCTCTACAAGTCTTTTCTTTGCTTATGGATGAAATACAGTAAACAATTAAAAAGTTTTTAAAATAACATTGTATCCAAGTTTCTTTTTCAAAAGTATTGGTGAGTAGATGGTGAAAACCTCTGCTTGATCTGTCATTTGTAATTACTTAATGATTTTTAAAAACAACGTCCCTATGTGATGATACCCTGATCACACAGGCCATCAATGCAAACTAAAATTCAATTCAATTATAAGCTGGCACTACAATTACCTGTAACACTTTGCACACATTCCAAAGTACATCTTTAAGCCTGGTTTTCCAGAACAAATATTCACAATAGGGATAGCTGACGTTTTCACCACCAGCTGATCACAGTGTGCCTGCAAATCTAACCTGAGTATGAGACAGCTGCTCCCCCTCTCCACTCAGGGGCAAAGGGACAAAGAAAAGGCATTTGTTTTTCTCAGCAGAGTCAAGCACCAGTTTAAAACCTACCTGAGCCCCAGCCATCTCAATGGGCATTGTTTTCAGCACTCACATACCTGTATTTCATGGATTTACACATCCAACCCACATTATATTTACACTATGGTAAATTAAACCAGTCACATTTTGGTGAGGTAAAATGAATCAGAACTTAGAGATGAGGTAAATCAATATTATCAAGTATTTAGAAACATCTTACTTTTTATTAAGTTACTGAAAGAATTTAACTACATATCATATTGCCAGTATGTTGGTGGAAGTTGTTAGATATTGAAGCTGATTCTACACTTGATGACATATTATCCAAGTAATTTAATGAAAAAATATTGCAGAATGCAATATCTGAGACTGTCAAGAAATTTCATTTAACCAGCAGCTCGCCACTAAGGAAAAACCCCACAGTATTCCTTATGGGTTTTTTTCAAGAATATATACATTGAACCAACTCTGGATCATCCTTCAGTATGATTTTGCAATAAACAAATGTTTATGTTAACACTTAGAATACTCTATAAGGTGATCAATTGTCTATTTATCTGAAGGGCTCACATTATGTAGGAAGGCTCTTCA
Source organism: Fringilla coelebs (assembly GCF_963513975.1). NCBI lineage: Eukaryota > Metazoa > Chordata > Aves > Passeriformes > Fringillidae > Fringilla > Fringilla coelebs. Next base: position 2,059,705 of record NC_140036.1, on the reverse strand, counting down.
GCATTCCTGTGATTCAGATTTCACTGGAGACATTATTCACTCTACATTTAAGTCTTTTATCTGCATGCCAAGTGTTAAATTATATTGGGTTACTGTCTGTATCATTCTATTTTTACTGCAGCCCTTCACAGATTAAGATTCAAATCCTTTGAATTCAGTAGGATTTTGACAGCAATTCAAGCAGTGTCAATCTTAGCCCTGTCCACCTAATGGTGACACAGGAATTTCTAAGCTCTCCAAGTGCCTAGAAAAGGTGTGTTTACCTGCTGTGTGCATCCTGTCCCCAGATCCTTGGCAGCCATCCTCATCATCACAGTCTCCACTTGACTCCATCTCTTCACTCCTTCCAGCCCCACTGCCAGCATCCTGGGGACCCCACCTCTCCAGCTTCAACTTGGCCTTCTCAGCATCCAGCTGAAATGGAAGAAGTGACAAACCAACCATGGTCAGAGTATTCACACAGCTCCTACCCCTGGCACTCCTCTGGTTTATTCAGCAACAAACATCTTCTCATGCACTTTCAAGAGCAGCTCCTCAAGCTGGAAGCTGTTTCTGGCAATGGCATTCAAATATTCTGGAATAACAAGAGTGTGCAGCCAAATGTTCTGCACTATAGATGACCAGGGGCACTTATCAAACTTTTAATTGAAAACATCACATCTACCAGTACCACCACAGGGAGTGCTGTTCCCACAGCTGGGGAGTCTTTGCTTCTTTTCTGCCAGGATCAGAATTAAATGCATGAGATGGAATTTCTTGCCTGGACTCAGATGTTTATTAGTTCTTATCTATGTTACAGTCTGACAAACCCTGAGTTCTACAGCACTTCACTCTAATAAACTAAAATGGAGCCCCATCTCTCTCTCTCCAAGGCCTTTTAAGGATAAACTGTCTAATTAAGAAATGACACCTCAACTATTTTTACTTTTAACCCAATAACCAACCACCCGTGCCTGCAATGTGGATTTTTTTACCCAATTACACAAAACCACCCAAACCCACAGAGAAGAAGTGAAGAAGAAGGACCAGCCTCCACCCTAAAACCTCCATCTTGCTTTATATATATTACTGTATTCTAAACCCTTAAACTCTAAGTTTTCCACCCTGTGATATTACACACTTCTACTCAAACTCCACACCCACAACCCCAGTTCTATCATTCCATTTTGGAAGCCTTCTCCACGTCCTCAGGTCAAATTCAGTGTTCTCCTGGGATTCAGTGCCTGGCAGCACAGAAAGTCTGAAATTCTCAGTAACCAGGGTTCCAACACACAGCCTTTCCTTTGCCAAGCACAGTTTGGGGAACACTTGTTAAGGATGGTACAATCTGCCAGCTGTCCAAGTACTTGTTTTGAAGAATTTACAGTTGAAGACCATGACAAACTTCACAGCTGAGGGCATTTTCTAGTTTTCATGATGGGCTTGGTCACTTGGAAACCTCGCCCCTGGATATGACTTTTAAGATGCTGTTATTTAAGATGTCTGTTCCAACTGCAAGCTGTTCATTAGAATACTTCCAGGACTGAGCACAGAATAAGAAAACCTTTTCTAAAATAAATCTAAATCTATCATACCAGGTCATGCTTGCTCTAACAACACATTTACCCCACAACACTCAGCTTTTCGATGTTTAGATAACTCTTTCTCCTGCTGTCACCATGAACAGCTGCCTACTAGTAGCACTGTGGAAATAAACGATTTTTCAGCTCTCTGGTAGTTCCAAAAGATGAAAAATCCCATTTTCTTGGGAGTGAATCTAAACCCAGCCCGTGCAGGTCACACCAAGAGCAGCACTACCTGGGGGGAAGAAAACCCCAAACCCAAATGTCTTAGACTAATAAATTGTGTTATAGGGCAAATATTCATCAAGCAAGGATGGTCCAGGAGAAGCCTGAACCTTTCCCCCCACCTGAGGAGCACTGACCAGATGGAAAGACTGCACTGTTCTCAAAGCCTCTGCAGGGCTGCCAGATCGGATCTATCCAATACCCTTCAGCACAAGCATCTTCCTCCCAAAGTACTCCAGATCCATTTCAGGCTTTGTGATCTGCTTCATCCCAGGGGACTGATTATTCTTGGTACTGAGCAAAATGTACTTTGAAATGTAACGCTTTGGAGATTCAAACACTACAAAGGAGCAGTTCTGGGAGCTGTGGGTGAACTGGAGCACAGGGCTAAAAAATGTATTAACTGGGCTGCAAGGATGGTGATGGGTGCAGCAGTTTCTCTGTAGTGGGAAGCTTTGTGTCACAGTCTCCTTTTTCTTCAGGTGCTGGAGCTGCCATCCTCACTTTGGGGCTGACAAACACTTGGAGCAGAGATCTGGTTCTGTGGAACAACAGATGCCAGCTTCTACAGAACTCAGGAAATTCTGCACCCTCTCCCTGAAGAGCTCAGTTTGCTCCTTCTGAAGACACAAATAACTGCACAGGGCAGTGGGAAGATCAGCAAGTAGGAGGAGAGGGTATGGACTTGAGTGGGGAAGCACATTGAACACTCTCTAATTGTTACTGCATGTCTGGTTTTTATAAACAAGTTGCTTAAGAGCCTTGCTATTCACAGCTATGAAGACCCATGTCACAGCCATACAAAACAACATTTTTGTTAAACAATTGGAAAATTTTGCCTGTGAGGGAGAAAGATAACTCAGTTCTTTCACAAATTTATTGTGTCCTGATCATATTAGAAAAGTCTCATCCATTCTTAGTTATAATTCTTCAGAATGAAAAGAAATGGCTAAGTGGCAAACAGAACAGACACAGAATTTAATAAAGGCTTTTAACGACTGTTTGCAAGTCAGAGCAGAAATGTTTACTGCCTGTTAAGGCACTCCTCCTTTGCAAAGATCTGATTTCATTCATTGCCCATGGCTCAAATCCTGACCTCTGCTCAAAACAAGCAATTCTTGAACCAAATGGGCCCCAGCTCTGAGCAGGAAGATGAGCTTTCCAGCATGATGCACTGCAGCATTTCTGGGTTCTGGTGCCTTCACTGCAGCAAGAGAGGAGCTGGAGCCCAGATCTGCATCTCCTCTGTATCTCTGAAGGTACATCCAGCCCTTCCTTGGCTTGTCAGCAGAGAGGGGCCACCAAGTGACCCAGAATCCTGATAACCAGGTTCACCATGACCACTTCAGATGAGCTCAGGTGTGACCTACCAACCCTTTTCACCTTGGATACACTTTCCCAGCCTCTTCACAACAGGACTTTTATGTCCTGTGGCTACCACTCATCCAGAATGACGGACAAGAGCCTGACTTTGTGCATCAGTAACGCTTTATCTATAAATAAACTCATTCCAGGAGATGGGCTAGTGTAGCCTCTTCAGTGAGGAGCTCCAGACACACCAATCATCCCTTTTGAGAAGGCAATGTCATCATTTCTCAGTGACTTGTGACACAGCATCATTCTCTTTTCCACATTCTGAAGGCACAGCTTTCCTTTGGCTACTGCCAACAGGACTCCAGTGAGATCAGTGTTTCAGGGCAATAGCAAAGCTTATGGCAGCATGCCTCACTTTCCTTTTTTTCACAGCATAACAGAAACCTGTCTCAAAGGCTGAGACTTCCCCCTGGATGTGTTTAAAAAAGCCTGGACATGGCACTCAGTGCCATGGTTTAGTTGGTGACGAGGTGTTAGGGCAAAGGTTGGACTAGATGATCTTAAAGGTCTTTTCCAACCTAGATCATTCTGTGAAAATAGCACTGACTGCATCAGGATGCACTGGGATGGTGGAGCTTTAGAAGACTATAATGGAAGACATTAATAATATTTTTTCCTCTCTGGTCCCAGGGGTTGGGTGTGGGCAGGGAATACTTGCTGTGCTTTGTGGCTGTGGGACTACAAGGTCCCCAGCAGAGGAGCTGGAGGTCACCCGAAGGTTCAGGTCATCTTCAGAGACAGCCTGGCTGACACAGATCTGTTAGAAACCTTGAACAATTCTCCAGGCTGCTGCCACCAAGCACAAATCCTCCTGCCTCCCCAGATGGCTGAGGGGAGAACCAGAGTGCCTTGCTCCTATTTAGCACTGGGGAGCAGAGATGGGAGTCAGATGTGGCATTTCTGCACTGCTTAAGAGCCACTCTTAAAAACACTTTATTTTGATGGCTCTTTCCCTGCCAGCTGACAAATGATGCCATCCAGCCACTCTGGCAACTCTGCACAACAGCTCCTGCCTGGCCTGGTGCCCTGTCCTGGTGCTGAGAATTGATGCCTTGGGTAAATAATTGCAATGAATTTCAGGCTGGGCCCTGGAGCTTGTGCCTTTACCTTCACAAAGCATAATATAAGGAATACTGTAATCTTAACAGCTTAAAAATTAAGTCTTCAAGTTTTTGTGAAAGATTTTTTCCCCCTCTTGAAAAGGTTATACAAATAGATCAATAAGATTTGTACAGTCCAACTGGAAACTGACTCAAATCAGGAATTTTCCCAACTGCAATAAGTTTGGATCAGGTTCATAAACCTCTGAAGGGTTTCTGAGAAGCTATAGTGCTTCTGTGGGGAGGCTTTAGTGTCTGTATCTGACTCAGCTGAAAGGCAAAAATCACATATTACTATTCAGCTCTGAGTCAGACACAGATGACTCTGCTGCATAGATTTTATTTATTCCAGCAAAGGTCCCAACCTTAAGTGACATTAAAAAAAACCCAAATTCTGCTGACATAAGGTTTTCTGGAGAAGAAAGAATTCATATGAGAGTGGCTCCTGTCTTTCTTCCCTATTAATACTTCATGATGTAGCAAACACATTCCCAGTCACATAAAAGAGTCCTTCAGACTTCAGAGGCTTCAAAGAGCCCCTGACACAGAACCTCTGAGCTCTCCACAACCAGTCTAACCCTAATTCTCACTCTGAACACAGGTATGGCAGAATACAAATTCATGATCGTGGTTTTTCATGAAGCCATGTTCTACTTGAATACTTCCCCACCTTAATGAAATAATAACTGCTTCCCTCCATGAAAAGCATTGTAGGAAAAGGTGCCAATTTCTATCTGTTTTATTGACCAGTCTATTTGCATCATATATGCATGTGTATGATTTCAAGCTGTAGGATAATAACCCCATTTTATCAGAAAATAGGTTTCAAAAATTATATTTTACACCACAGTTTCAGACTTTTCAAGTCAGTGAACACAACAATGAAAATATTCTCTTTGAATAAAGCCACTTAAAAGTTGTGTGCTTGGAATATTCTGAGAGAAATTCCATAGAATAATTGTTCCAGAGGGATTTGGTAATGAGTTTTCTACATGACAGATTGCACTGGGAGTGCTTTTTCCTTCTGAGGAGTCAGCTCTGAGGTGAAATGTGACTTCTGTCCACTCACCATGTGAGCACAGCTATCACTCTCTGGTGTTTCCAGTGGGAGGAAAAACCAGCTGATTGTACACTGCATTTAGGAGCTGTAAGCTAAAGATTTTTTCTCAAGGTACTTACAAGTAGCTGCCTTTTTCAAAGTGCTCTAGTGACATAAATATGATTTGCAGAGACAAAGGTTTTGCCAGCTTATGCACAAATAATGCACAAAGCCTCATCTTGAAAAGAGTCATGAATGACTCAATCCTCCCATTCATTTCTTTAAAAATAAAAATAAAAAATCCTTTCTAAACCATTATTAGGTCAGAAATGACTACAACTGGAAAAGACAATGTGCCTTTGTTTCTGGCCTGTTATATACATTTTTTGTTAGGAACTGACATACTGCTTTAGGCATAAAGCTGCATTTTACTGGTGCCTTGTGACTGAGCAGATGTTCTGTCATTTCACAAAACAATAGCAACATAACAAATTTTAGACATAACTGCCATATATACGCTTATTCCAAGTGGGACCTCTCTGAGATAACATTTATGGCTCATTTTCCTCCACATATGCTCTTAGCTCCTTTATAAAAGCATTTGGCAGTTGGTTTTTTGTTTTTCTTCTTTTCATATTATCTAGCACTCATCTATTACAACGTAACTAAGGAAAATAAACTTATTTAGCTTCAATTTTGTCAGACATTTTCTTTAGTTCGTTCTTCCTTTGTCTCTATTTCACAGAACACCCAAAAGGCCTGATGAATTATCCCCTTCTAGTTTCTTCAGGAAGTAGTACAGCTCAAGGAGGTTTCTCCTGCTGTCACCATGAACAGCTGCCTACTAGCAGCACTGTGGAAATAAATGATTTTTCAGCTCACTGGTAGTTCCAAAAGAGCTCCAAAATCCCCTTTTTAGCAGAAGGGAACAGACATCCAACCTTCTGCAGCAACCAACACCCCCAGCCCTCCTTCTGCTGTTTATTCAGATCCTTCCAATAACCTTTCATGACACATCCTGCTTCACAAGTCACCTGGACACATTACAATAATTTAAATGAACAGCCATACATAATTTATGGGGCACACTTATGGGCTGACAATGGCTTTGGAATTTTATCCACATCCCTCCAGAGCAGACCTTTTCAGCTCAGGAACTGGACCAACACTGGTAAATTCCTTTGTTCTGTGGTTTTCTCTCCAGCCTAAGCACCTCACATTTACATACATTGATATTTGTATTTATTGTTTGTGCCCATGCTCCTAGAATATATAAATATATATATATTTTATATGCACTGAAGGGAAGGCTCTCTTGAGGCACATGGAAACATGCTGAGTGCAAGTCTCAGCAAGTGGGGCCTGACACCTTGTTTTGCCCTCTGCCTAAGTGTATCTCCACTCAAGCTACACACAGGAATGTCAAAGTTCTTTTTCCATTTTTGGCCATTTTTTCCCCAGGTTTTTCTTATTTGTTCTCCCATCAAGTTTCTCAGAATAGCCCTCCCCTCTCTGTATTGGTTTGGGACATTGCAGCTCCCCACAGAGCCACCTTTTGGATAAAGTGCACCAATTTCTGGTTGAGCAGGACAGGCTTACAGGTCCAGCAGCAGGAGGGTCACAGTGCCAGAAGCTTCCTTGGGATCACTGCATGTGGCAGGGGAAATGACACAGCTGCTTCTAATGTCTTTTCCATGTTGTTTTTAATCTTTTACTTCATTCTAGAATTATTTTGTTCCAAGTATGTTGATTATTTGACCAACCCTCCCACTGTTTCTGAGCATCTCCAGTAGGAGCTGTACATCTTCTGGGAAGGTCAGGACTTGTTTTCTGATTTTATCCATCTTTTTTAAGCCAAAAAGCTGTTGGAATTGGTGTTTTGATTTGTTTTGACTTGCTTTTATTCACATCAAATCACTAAATTACTGCTTTCAGAAACAGCATCTGTATTCCTACAATGGCTTTAGATTCTTATGGTTTCAGTGGAAGTTTCATGCAAACATTCCTTTATTTTCTCTCTGTTTCCCTCCTAATTTTAAAGCCTTAGCTTCTCCACACACACTTTCCATCCTCTGTCACTGAGGCTTTGTATTTGCCCACATCTGTCTCTACCTGTGATTCCTTTTTGCTCTCCTGGTTTAGGCAGATTGACTGATTAACCTCTTCCTTATATTTTTATTGCCAGGTGACACAGTGGATACCTACAAATCCACACTTTCACTTATATTTGACTACTTTTCATTTCTTTTCTGAGTCCTTCCTCCACCCTGGCTGTGTCTCTCTGATTTCCTGGACATTTCACAGCAGATCCATACCCCAGAGCACAGGAGCTAAAAGCATTTATTTCTTCCTGGCTGGATTACAAATGTTTCAACAGGAATCTAAAGATGGTTTTTAGAGATTCACTTTGTTACACTGCACAATTAATGCTTCTATTTTGGCAGTTTAAGGTTTCTGTTTTCCAACTGCTTATCTAACGTAAGCTAGGAGACTGCTAGCACCAGGAGCAGCTCAATATTCACTGAATTAAATTACACAAGCTACAAATGTTCTCATATTTACTGATTTCACTGTGAAGGAACAACAAGAATGGGCACTCACAGAATCTTACACTGTTAGCAAGAGCTTCACAGTAACAGTTTGGGGAAAATGTCACCCAAGAAGCACTAATTGTGACTGATTGTAAAGTGAGAACAAGTTAAAAAATACTTATTAATAATGTGCTTTAACAGATGTTTACAGAGAAGAAAGAAAATCTGATTTAAATTCAGCAATCAATTGGGGCAAGGGGGCAGCAGACACCTCTCCTTGATGTCTGGTCTTGGTGTTGGGCTGTAACATTTGGTATTTTGTGACGCACTAAAGAAGATCCTTCTGATCTGGTATCTAACATGCCTAACTCAGACATAGATATTGGGTTAGTCCCTGCCACAGGTGTGAATTTCACCTTTAGACAGAGAATGTAGCCCAGCATTGCCCAAAAAACATAACTGGCTTTTTAAGCTGCAGTAGGTGTTGTTTGAAAACAGAGCATATGGCAAAAAAATCTGTCGTGTTACACTGAAGACTTCATGCATCTTGTTAAGGTAAAAAAGAGGTAAACAATTGCAATAAAATTGTAATATTTTGTAATAAAAATGTAACATAAACATAATTATTGGTGAGGAATAGGCAGTAGTTGCTTACAAAAGACCTCAGACTCTTCAAAGTAGTTCACTTTCAGGGAAAAAAAACCCCTTTAAATGGCATAGTGGACTTTTTCCAAAAATAAAACCTGCTTACAAAAGACCTTTTACCCTTCAAAATAGTTCATTACTTGGGAGAGGGTCTGTTTGATACAACAGCTTCAGAGGCAGAGGGTTGCTGGGAGTGCCCATAAGGTAGTGAGAATGATATAAAAACAACAGAAGTTTGTTTAAAGTTTAAGAATGTAAATTACCAGAAATCATAGGTATGTCAGTCTCTTTTCAGTGGGCTTTCGCTTACCCCTCAGCTCTCTGTGCATGATATTCACTACAGCATGGCTCAAATTCCAAGTTTTGTATAGATAAAGTATACTAAGATATACCACTTATATAAAATATACTGTATTTTATATAGATAAAATTGTTTTATATCTAAAATATTATATATAAAATATACTATATTAAATTAATATATAATACTATTTTAAATATATGAAATATTTTCTATATATAAAATATACTATATTTTACTTAGTAAAATATACTAAGAGCCTGAGAAGAGCATGGCACAAAGATGACTGGGAGAATCTGGTTATTATTGGTAAAAGGTATTTTGCCTTTCCCTTAAATGCAGACATCTCTGAGAATAAAAGAAGCATAGAAAAAAACAGGTGGAAACAAGCATTTTAACTATCAGAGTGATGAGTTTTGGGAGCAGCCCCCCAGGAGGAAGGTGGGGACAAAAATTCTCAAGCATTTGCAAGCCCTGGCTGAATAAATGGGTGAGGGGAGTTGCCTGTGATGTCAGTGAGCTACATGTGGTATTCCAGGAGGTCTCTTCCACACTTCTATCCTGTAGCTCTACACTCCATTGGTTTCTAATATTAGAAAATTGATCTGTAAAATCCCAAACCAGAACTATCCCCATTAGCAATTAGGAGTGGTTTTTTTTTTCCTTGCTTCTCTGATTTCTATGTGGGAAAATTGTATCTACCTAGCAAATTATGTCCATTCTTTCTTCTAGGCTAAGAATGAACCCTCTTAATTGTGCCTGAAGTCAAAAATGTGGTTCAAAAAAATGTATTAATTATTACTGGGGCTTAACATGGTTTACAAATGAGTTCTGACTCATCAGGGTTTAGATGTCTAATAATAGCCAAGGACCTTGTGTCTGATCAGACTTGGGAAGTGTGAAATGAGAAGTGCTCGCAATCAGCAGGCTGGTCACACTCCATCAGCCCTGGAATGGCACCCTTCTGCTAGGCTGCATGTTTTTATGGGCTAAGTGAGTAAACAGTGGCCAATCTCAATTGTCTAAGGAACAGAGCCAACCTTTCTCCTTGCTTTGTACTCTGACAGCAATTACCTTTGTTATTTGCTGAGGGAAATGTTCATGACATGCTCCAGTGCATGTTAATTCTGTTTCATGTTCTTGGATAATTATCTGTTTTCAAGCTCTATGTTGGGGAACATCATTTTCATACTATGAAAAGTTTGACATTTCATTGGAAAGACTTGTGAACAATCAAAGTCTCTCATTTCTTGGTAGTGCTCAACAGACCCAGGCTTCAAATTTGACATTTCGTGTTAAAACATGACAGAAGCAGGGATCTGCTTAGGCTCCTCCACACTAAATCACAGCAACGAAGCACTAAAATACAACATGGAAGGAAGCATGGAAAATATGGAAAGAAGATGGCTAATGATGTTTGTCATCCATTTAGCATGTATCAATGCTGGGAGCTAAATCACCAATTATTCATTACACAAGCTAACCAGCTTTAATGACATTGCAACCCAAAGCCACATATAGAAATAATCCCACTGTCTCAGGGCCACCCCACTTCTCTGAAATCCTGAATATCATAAATATCTTGTATTATTTAGAAAGTGCCACATGTACAGGACAAGAAAAATAAAGGACTGGAGCCTGTGCTGCTATGAATCAGCAAACTGAATTCCGTGGAGCTGCTCCAGTTTATTCCACATGAAGGGCCAGCCCAGATTTTTTCTGTTTGGGAAAGCATGATGTTGTAACAGAACAGACAAATGCATTTCATGTTGCATAAGCCTGACAGAAGAAAAGACTCTTTTTCCAGATGTTGTACTCCCATGGTTTCGTGGTAACATCTGAGGACATGATTGAATGCTTTTGCTAAATCATTTTTATTTAAAAAGGGAAGAAGAGGGAAGAAAATAAACTTCTGCAAGCAGCAGCTGTCACTGGAGCTTTTTTCCTTATGTTTTTTCCTATGGCTTTTCATTGATAGCTTCCACGGAGGTTCTGTGTCCTCACAAAGACTGAGTTCACAATACTGCACTTTTACCAGCAAGTCTCTCTCCTCACAGAACTCAGGATCTGTTAAATTTGATTAAAATTGGCTAAAGAGTAGATCCAGCAGGAGTAGCAAAGCTGAGAGGCAGGGACACAGCAGAGCACATTACATAAGCTGTGTTTGTTTATGAAACCAGGTTAAAACACAACGAGAGGGCAAACAACCAACTGCCCTTGGCAGCCCAGCAGTGAAATTTCTGGAGAGCAGTAAGTGCTCTTTGTCTGATGCAGCTTTGCTTTTCCCCTCCCAAGTTTAAATTCTGTTCAGGCTCAGAACAGGCACAGTAAGTGGAAAAAGGTCAAGGCATTGGTCTTCATGGAATATCATCTGCTCCTGCTGCCTTTTGAGAGCCACTAACAAGATAATCTGATCACAAAGATCAAAAGCTCTCTCGTGGTGCACTGGGGAAACTGATAACTGCATCCTCCTATGCTGGCTATCCTATAATTCAGAGCTGGGAACTGGCCCACATTTACCAGAGATGTAAAGTGGCTTTGAAAGTCTGTCTTTATCTCTCATTCACACTATATAAAGGAACTGATATTTCCTGGGAGAGAACAGGATTGTTCAGAACAGGGCTGCAGACTTGTGCTACAGCACTTTACTGCAGGACTCATTTAAGCCATTTCAGCACATCCAAGCAACCATCACTTGCCCTGATGTTTTACACTTCTATTTTATACTTATTAATTCAGAATGTTTTCTTGACAAGTGACTAAACTCCCACTTAATCAAATAGAATAATTTTCACTGATGTAGCTTCTGAGATTTCTGAATTTTTCCATTCCATTTTTTATTTCCCCAAAAATTTAATTCTTTATTTAATTAAAACAATCATCCTATTTTCTCCATTGATGGGTCTAAATTAGATTCTGCTCTTGTACAGCTCTGTAGATCTTACCGAACTTCCAGCAGTGTTCAAAAGGAGCAAAGAAAAGATGTCAGCTCTGCTAAAGACCAGAGAGAATTCTGGACTGGAGCTGGCTTCAATTATTTTTAAGACCTAGTTTGGAATAGGTGAAAACCCAGGAAAATGACCTAAGAAGTACCAGGGTAAGACAGTCAGTGGAAAACAAAACATTCTACTGATCTTGTTTTCCCCCTTCTCAGCAAGATGCCCTCCATTTCACTTCTATTTCATCTTTCTTGCCAGTTCCTCTTCACTACTCATGACCCACGCCTCTTCTTTTTGCCTTCTCATGGAAGAGCATCCTCTTTCCTGCCTAAATGCAGTCATCATTCAGCTGAGCATGAGGGCTCTCGGTCCCTTCTGTCTGAATGCATCACTAGGTTTTACATGTGGAAGCTCTTCTTCTCCTGGAGAGCAGTCCCTGGTGGGCTGCAGCAGCTCTGCCTAGCAGACACTGAAGGCTGTGAGGACCCTCAGTGTTCCCACCTGTGTCTCTTCCCTGCCTCAGACCTCTGCAGAGCAAGGCTGGCCTGCATTTTCATTTTGCTCTCTCACAGCTTCTGTACTGTTGGAACCCTGACTGCTGAGAATTTCAGAATTTCACTGACCCCCCAAGAGAACACTGCATTCGACCTGAGGACATGGAGAAGGCTTCCAAGATTGAATGATAGAACTGAGATTATGGGTGTGGAGTTTGAATAGAAGTGTGTAATATCACAGGGTGGAAAACTTAAGAGTTTAAGGGTTTAGAATATAGTAATATATATAAAAGAAAATGTAAGTTTTAGGGCAAAGGCTAGTCCTTCTTCTTTATCTTCTTCTTCTTCTTCTTCTTCACCTTTTTCTTGCTAGGTTTAGGTAGTATTGTGTAATTAGATAAAAAAATCTGCATTGTGAGGCACGAGTAGTTAATTATTGAGTTAAAAGTGAAACTAATTTAGGTGTCATTTCTTAATTAGACAACCTTAAAAAACCATGTAGAGAAAGAGATACAACTCCATTTTGTAGTTTGTTAGGAAAGTGCTACAAAACTCACAGCCTGTAATAATATAATATAAATAAGAACTATTAAACATCTGAGTCTGAACAAGAAACACAGTCTCATGATTTAATCCTGACCTTAGCAGAAAAAAGCAACAAAAAAATCCACACTGTCCTACTCAGAATCTGCCTTGCTGCAGGGATTCTCAGTGGAAACAAGGAGGACTCCACCCCAGGGATCTCACCACTGACCACCAGCAAGTTTCCCCATGGTCTGGGAGCTCCCAGATGAGCAATGCAGTGCTTTAGGGGAGAAACTGGGCTGGGGAAGATCCCACATTTCCGTGGACATGGTCCCATGAAAGGCCAGATTCACGCCTAATTTGGATCAGATGACCAAATACACAGCGGGCTTCTTGCTAGACTTCATGTTATGTTTCAGCAGGCATGAAATGACCAGACCCATGGTCTGGGTCTTTGAAGTATTTCTGAGGTAATACAACTATATTTAGCTGCTGAAATGTAACATGAAGTGTTATAGATGGATAATGAGATGATTTGCTCTCGCAATAAAAAGATAACTATTGTGTGAATATTAAGCAAGGCTTTAGTGATGTACAGTTATGTTATTGTAGTTTAGATGTCCTCAGTTCTCCCCACAGTTCCCTTTCCCCCTGTACTGCTGCCATCAGACAGCCTGGGCTGTCCAGCACAGGTAAAAGAAGCTGCACAGGTGTCCCTTGCCTGGGGCAGGTGGGAATGGAAAAGCTCAGGGGTGAGGCATGGCAGCACCTGCCCTCCAGTGCAGTGACAAGAAAGCAGTGTGCACTGATAAATGGCACAGCAGAGCTGCCTGACAGACTTTGGGAAGGGCCAGGGCTGGCTGATGCAGCCCCAGGGGTACAAAAGCCTGAGCATCCCCCTTGAAGGGAACTGGCCATGTGGTGTGCACGAGGGGCAGCTCCCAGCGCTGCAGCTTCTTCCTCATGGAGTCCTTTGTTCTATTTTTGTTAAGGTTTAATAAACCTCTTTACATTTTCAAAGCGAGCAGCTGTCTCTTACCTGAAGTATAGCAAGAAGCCTGCTGTGTATTTGATAACATACCATTTCCATGTTATTCAAGGTAAGATGGCTCTAGGACAGCTTACATTGTGCTTGTTGAGCATCCCGTGTGGGGTACCTGTCCTGCTGTCTTGTCCTGCTGTCCTGTCCTTGTACTCCGTGTGGGGTACCTGTCCTGCTGTCCTGTCCTGCTGTCCTGTCCTTGTACCCCATGTGGGGTACCTGTCTGTTGTGGTTGGTTTAGGGGGATCCCTGGGGGCCCCCTAAGCTGTGTTCGCTGGTAGCAGCAGGCAGGCAAGGAGACTCCACACGGCTTCTGAGGGTGCTGATTAGATGAGAGTTTCTTGGGGGTCCCAGCCCCGGGAGCAGCATGGTTTCTGAGGGAGAAAGGGAGAAGGGGGAAGGAGAGGGAGAGCCTAGGGAGAGAAGGGTCCAGAGAGAGCAAAGGGCCAAGAGAGTGTCTCATCTTTCTCGCACAGCTTAACAGGGAGATCCAAAGTGGGCGCAGAATGAGCCTTGGGCCAATGGGATGGCATGTACACGATCCTCAGGGGAGGATCACAGGCCTGAAATAAACTGTACATTTTCGAGGGGTGGGACAGAGTAAACCATTTAATTAAAATGTAACACTGCACCTGCCCTGATGTCCTGCTGCCTGTCCTGCTGTCCTGTCCTCGGACCCCGTGTGGGGTACCCGTCCTGCTGCCTGCGGCCTGCCCTGAGGGGAGCTGAGGCGCGACTGCACCCAGGGCTGGTTCTGCCCCCAGTCCTCCTCTGCTCCCCCTGAGCTGTGCCTGAGGGGCAACGACAGGAAACGAACACAGCCCGGGCTAAGCTGTGCCTTCCAAAGAAAAAGCTGAGGGTGAGAGGCCCTGGATTTCAGAGCTGACAGCAAACACTGTCAGTCTTCCTTCCCGGCAAGGCCCTGGCAGTGTAGTGAAGGACGAGATGTGGCACTGCCACCTCGCAGCTCACGGGCTGTGGCACTGCCACATCACATGTGGCTCACGGGCTGTGGCACTGCCACCTCACACGTGGCTCACGGGCTGTGTGGCACTGCCACCTCTCAGCTCACGGGCTGTGGCACTGCCACCTCACACGTGGCTCACGGGCTGTGGCACTGCTGCCTCACAGCTCACGGGCTGTGGCACTGCCACCTCACATGTGGCTCACGAGCTGTGGCACTGTCACCTCACAGCTCACGGGCTGTGGCACTGCTGCCTCACAGCTCACGGGCTGTGGCACCGCCACCTCACATGTGGCTCACGGGCTGTGGCACTGCCACCTCGCAGCTCACGGCAGCCTGGCTCGCTGTTCCTCTGACCCAAGGTGGGTGTGTGCACGCCAGCTCTGGGAGGAACCACTGCTTGTGATGGCAAAAAGGATGATCCGAGCAAGCAAAGGCACACTCCCTGCCCCTGTCTTCTCACCTGATGCTTGAGCAATCACATTACCGAGCCCTGATTCTGCCCTGGGCGTTTTCCTAAGCACAGATCACAAAAAGCAGAGATGGCATGAAGAGACCATGAAGTGTCTTCTTCTCCTTGCTGGCACTCAGTCGTGGCCGTGCTGAGCCCTGCCTGCTCTGGCAGCAGCCACACGAACCAGTGCTGGCTCTAACCCAGCTGGGAAGGAGCAGCAGTCCCCAGAGAAGCCCGGCACCACTGCTGTATCTGGGGGAGTTGTTTGGTCTGGGTCTTTGATGCATTTCTGAGGTAATACATCTATATTTAGCTGCTGAAACGTAGCACAAAGTCTAGCGAGGAGCCCGCTGTGTATTTGGTCATCTGATCCAAATCAGGCATGAAAAAGAAGGGATCTATCTTTGGTTTAAGTTCAAAGCCGAGGCCGGGGTTCCTGCTGTCAGGCAGGTAGGGCTGGCGGTGATAGCTGCGACTGCAGCCGCGGGGGCAGCTGGAAAGGCTCAGCAGCACTAATGCTCCCTCTGTCTCTCCTCCTGGCTGCTGTGTGAGTTATGGGGCAGGCCAGGGCTATTCATTCCCATTACTCTGATGTCTTCAATGACTGACTACCAAATCAAAGCCTGCTCACTGATTTCACTCAAGGTGATCCCTCAAAAAATTTCCCCTCCCCAGTGCTGTCCCCAGCCCTCCCCGTGCTCAATGCAGAGACACAGCCACCAGCACTCACAGGGACACAAAGAGAATGGAGCTACAAGCCTTTTTATAGAGCAAAGTGGGCAAAAGCCACTGTGGGAATTGTGTTAAGATCCACCTCCACCATAAAGCTCTCTGTTGTGCTCTCTGTCACCCTCCCCAGAGCTTTACCTGGCCTCCTGTATTTGCAAGCTCTGCAGGGACTGCCTACTCTTTTGGATTTATTACCAGCTTAGAGGGCTGTTCTTAGCTGGTCCCTTATTCCATCTGTAATAAACATGATTAATCATAATAATTAAAAGGATATCCCCCCTGCTTTTTGTTCTTTTATTGCTATACAGATGGTAGGTGGTTTTTTCCTGTTTTCTTTTCTATGCTGGGTTTTTCCTTTCAAATCTAATCTCACCACCTCTTCACTGCAATGTATATATACATCAGACAAGTAAGTGCAATTTTAATAAGGGGAATGGTGCTTAATTGTGCCCATTTTTATAAATCACGTTTCCTCTTACCCCCCTTCATCTGACACATTACACTCCAGGTAATGTGGACTTACACCAGTTATACCATGACAACACACATTTCAAGTTTTGTTGTGATTATTTAAATACATGGTGCCCTGATTCTTATTCATTTCAGCTGGTCTTTGTTAACAGAGATGGCAACATGGAACCATAATGAAGGACCTTCTTGTCAAATTTAATCTTCAAGGAGGTTGGATTAATGTGAAGCACACAGCTGAGGTATCTGTGTTTTGAAGGGCCTGAGAGACTGTTTAATTGCTGCAATCTGTTGTGCCTCTCAGATCTATCTGTGAGGTGTTCAGCACTGTGCGTGCTTTGCTGATCAGCTATTCTTTGTCTCGTAATGAAGAGATGTTTTGTCTTCTGTCAGATATTAGAGCCACCGATATTTTAATGTTTAAGAATGGGAAATGAAAGAATGAATATTAACAAAAGAATGAAAGCAGTTATGATGATGGTTGATACAACATTGTAGGGTGGTGTTTTACTATTTTATTATGTTTTGTTTATCTCTCTTCTGTTCATTAGCTAGAAGCCCAGGAGTTTTCTTTCAACACATCCTCTACTCTAATGCTTTCTAGAAAAAGGCAGTTTATTACCTCCAAATAAACTGTTACTATGGGCTACATACATATGTTTTCTATATCCTTTCTCTGGGCCTACGGTGGATGTTTTACATTAGCGGTCTCTCTCAGAAATTCCCATTTTTAAGATGTCTCTAAATTGTCTTTATACAGGGAAATAAGCAGCAATAGTTGATTATAGCCCCTAATTCTTCTTAGTATTCTATCAAAAATGGGAATTTATGTCACAACATGGGTGGGACTACCACTGGAGCAGAAAACTTTCATAAATGTTGATTTAATACTAATAATAAATCATGCCTATGTTATCTCCATAGGAATCTAATACTTAAAATAAATGTCCAGTACAGAGCAGACCAAGTCACTGCTCACTTGTAAGGAAGAGGAAACTGACTGAAGCAACCACATTTTGCAATAATTTTCATGAAGTCTCCCTTCTCCCTGTTGTATTTCTCCCACACCCTTCTGATGAGTAATACACATCCCAGATAAACACCCTGGGGCTTCTCCCCATCCATCCTCATCCTCCCTGCTTGCTCCCACAAGCAAATGTCTCCATTCCCCTCTCCCACCACTCTGGGGTAATGTCTTCCCCCTTTACCTGATCTCACACACTTTATTCAGCCTCCTCTCGCTGCCTGCAAAGCCTCCATCACTGCAGTTTGCTTCTCACATCTACTCCAAGTCCCTTTATTCAGCTATGAAAGAGTGGAAGTACTCGGGGTGCTGATCTGGAGTTGCTGCCTTTGTTAACTTTTTTTTGTACTACAACTCCCTTTGTACAGTGTCTTCTAAATTGTGGTGTACCTGATACTGGGATCCTGATTTAATCTCGTTTAACTCTGTGGAAGTTAGCGCAGCCTGCCAGATCAGAACTAACCACTCTCAGGCTACTCATTTTCACAGACCATATTAGTCAAGAGTTTTTTCATTTCTCAGCGCCAGAGCTGCCAATGGAAGGTGAGGAATAATGATCTACCTCCAGAACAGAGCTTAATATTTAATGGTCCATGATCACTATTTAATTTGGACCAATCCCATACTGTATGCCATAGAGGTCTCTCTCTACTGTTCCACATCTGTTAAATATTTTAGATATTTTAGCTTTATATTTATGTAGTTGAGGTGCAGTATAATAAAGCCTGTTAAAATCAAGAGTGTATGAGGTTATATTGGGTATTCTGAGAAAGACAGATTTAGCAAGCTTAATGGAAACCATTCACTCCTCTGTGGAGACGTCACATTTGTTTCTCACAGTTTAGCACACTATGTTTAACTCAGTTTTTTCCATCAAAGGCAACTGATGTCTTCTAGCAACACACTCAGACATGGTTTCCTTGTTAGCTCCAGCTTCTCCAAATAAATTAATACGACAGACAGTGGCATGCATGTGAAGAAGATCATTCTGTATGCAAAATGACGTCTCCATAAAAACATAAAGGAGCACAACTTACTGTCTACATCTACTGGAATCCTTCCTTCTAAGCTCCTACTGGGGTTCTTGTTAACATTTGGGCAGCACATTCCCATTGTGGCTACAAACTCTTGCTCTGATTTTCCTAAGCTTTAATCAGCCAGGAATGTCAGGCTAGGACCACAGCAATTCCACCTCATTTTCAGCAAACTGTTCCACAAAGCTTGAGTGTCATTAGGTGGATGGAGCATTACAGATGTGTCTCTGCCATCAGGCTTCTATCCACAACCCTCTGCTGTCAGTATTTTTGCTAAAATCGAAGCTTTTTTCCTCAGGAAAGACTCCTACCCTGAAGCAGGACACCTGTCTTTGCCAAAGGCCAAATTTCCTAATGATACTAGGGCAGGTTTAGGTGAGGGAAGACAGAAGTACCCCCAGATCACATCCCCACTGTTACAACTGTGGACACCACAGTCTTACTGTGAAATGCAACTGAGAAATGCGGATCTGACCAACAAAATGTGGGAACAACTCCCAGTCTCACTCCTCACTAAAGTGCTTTAAAGTGATCTCACTGGGCAGGGGTACTGGGCAAGGCCTAATGATTAAACTGGATGACATAAACTTGGAATTTGAGCCGTACTAGAGCAGACATGATCCTCACAGACAGCTGAGGGGGAAGCAAGAACCCACTCAAAAGAAAGAGACTGGCAGACATATCTACTATTTCCTATCATTTACATTCTTAATCTTTAAACCAAACTTCTGCTTTATTTATTTGTGCAATTAAGCAGATTATTTCATCACTGGCTGTGCACAAAGCTTGGAGGATTTAGTTGAGCTCTTAAGCAATTCTGAAACGTACTGTGAATACTTGTCCAAAAACGTGCCCATACCATATAGCATGGACAGGTAAGAGAGTTAATCAGAGAAGAAAAAAGCTGATGTTGAGGAGGAAATGCTCTCAGGGGATACTAACACAAAGCAAAAGACACATTATGGCTTGTGTGAATTACTTACAGAAGCATTTGCTCTCTTATTGCAGCATTAATCTTTGCAGTGGTGGGGTTTATCCTCGCCCCTGTCGTGCAGCAGGCAGGGAGCTGCAGGTCACCACTGCCTCCTGCCCTCCTTCAGCCACTGACAGCACTGACCTCCTGCAATCTGTGTAGGTCAACAGTGCCTCTGGCAGAGAGAGGAGGATTTCTTTCCATCTCTCTCACAAATACCATTGAGACAATGCACAGTTTCACTGGGCCTCTGCCCCATGTCCCAAAGTTTCCTCTCCCTTTCCCTCCACAAGCACAGGACCACACTAGCTAAGCTTGGCCATGTCCCCCCTGAGTCCCACAGTCCAGACCCTTGTACTCATTCCCATCAAGGTTCACAGGGACTCTCTGCCCTCTGTACTCCTGCAGAAGAAGGGCTGGATCAAGAAAATGTGGCACGACACAGGCACAGGTGCAAAATGCCCCCCGACAAGCCCCCACATCGCTGTCTGGCAGTGCAAGGCCACATTTGCAGGGCTAGGTTTTTGTCCCAAGCAGAAAATTAAAAAAAACCCTTCTGAATCTTGGAGGTGTCAAGCACAAAAAGGAGATAAACAACATCTGCTCTTCATAAAATAATAAAAGCACCGAACTTTTCAAGCTAGAGGCTTCCCGAACGCAAAGCACAGCCCCACGTAACGTGACCTTCCAAAAGAGAAATATCACCTCCTGATTTATACTTGCAATATCACATCTTTTCTGCATGAATTTCAAAGTGTATGATAATGTACTACAAGTCCTCAGAGCCAGAGTGAATTGCTGAATAGCTGGCTCGGGATCAAACTGATCAGTATGCCATAAAAATGGCCCTACAGGTTGAGAGAGGAGTTCATCCAGCCCAATATTCTGCTCCTGATGGTGGCACAAACCTGATACTGCTCCGTGCCCCTTCAGGCAAAGTGTGTTCATCATCCTGGTGACAACAGGCAAAGGAATTTGCTGACTCCCTCCTTGAGGAGATGACCTGCAGCTGGTGGTGAGCACTGTGGGACACGGGCCAGAGCAGGGGATGTGACAGCCTCAGGGGGCTCTCAGGTGACAGCAAGGCTTCAGGAGCCTGAGCCAGACTGCCTCTTCCTCCTCAGGAACCTGCTGCTCTCCCAGCACTGAGGTCTGCCTGAGGGATTCCTCCCCACTCTGGGACCCTGAAGCCCAGGATGGGCTGGACATGCTGGGTAGAGCTGAGAGCCATGAGGGAACTGCAGGTTGGAGCCCAACACCACCAGTGAAGTTTTTCTCAATGCAGCTCTTGGAAACCTCCAGGTGAGCATGTGCACCTGTGCCTGTCACATTGCTGCATTCCCGAGTCTTCCCATGGCCACAGCTCCCAGTGGGCACGTTTAGCATGGCAGGGCACAGATGCCTTGGGATTTTGGCTTTTGTATTTTCCATGTATTTGTAATCCTGCAGTTCTTTAGTGTTTAACTCTAAACTCCATATTCAGTTTGAGCTGCTGCTTTCCCATTTTGGGCAGACACAACAATTCCTCTCCAGGCCTGGCAATCAAGGACACCTCACTGCCTCAGACCCAGAAATGTAAAATAAAACTGAGTTGGAGGGAGCAAGCTTGGAGTAAATGACTTCATTACCTGAAGCTGTAATTGGAAGATGAACCCCCAATATGCAAATGGACCAAACATAAAAGTGTGCAAACCCATGAGCCATGGTCCATTTTTGGGTGTAGCCCCTGGGGGGCTTTGTCTGCCTGAAATGTATCTGAAGGCCTTTCAATAAACAGAACTGCTTTTTATTGCCTTAGTTTTGTCTTTCCTGTTTTTAGATAGCCCAAAAAGCCATCAGCATGATGGCTCCATGAGGGCTGTGCTCAGGCCCAGCTGGCTCTGCAGCACCTGCTGCCACCAGCTCGTGTCTCCCCATGTCCCAAATACACCAGGGTGCTCCTGCAGAGCTCCTGAGAGGCTTTAAACAGCACAGCTGCAGATCTGCTCCTGCTGACCCTGCAAAGAGCCCCATCAAAGGGCACACACTGAGACAGGAGAGAGCCCTGGCTGTGCCTGAGTCCTGCTCCCAGCACACGCCTGGGAGCTGGGAGGAAATGCAACCTAAAGTGTCCATTTGTAATCCCTGCTAGCTGCCATGAAATAAAACCAGGGGCGTAGAGGAAATGCCTGACTGATAGTGTAAGCACTCATGTAAATGTGTGCAGGCTGGCAGGCTGATTTTCATCACTCAGGCTGCTCTATTCTTTGAAGATATGTCACTTGCCTGGATCATGCAGCTGTGTGTTTGAAGCTCACACTAGCTGGACAACATGATTTGTTCATGATCTTAATGTTTAGCCCTTTCACGGAAAAAAATTCCAGCACTTCAAGCTTTTGTGAGTCTGAAAGGCTCATTCAGTTTTTACTGATCTGCCTTAGCTTTTCTATTTCAATTATTTATTTGAAGCCTGAGCAGGCAATTTGATGAATGAAAGAGAGAGGGTGGACAAGAAAGCCCACAAATATCATACTATATATAATTTTGCCAATTATCACGCAACAGTCCTCAACCAGTTGAGAAGATTTAGTATTTTTGGTATGCTACTACACGGGGTTTCTTTCATTTTCTTGTTGCTTTCCTCTTTCCTTATTATTAATTAATCTATTCAATCAAGAGAGAATCTAATTTTAGAAACTGATCCTGATGTTTTTGCCTACACAGAGCAGTAGTTATGCTATGTTATCTTCAGGAAACCAATGTCCTGATCCAAGAAAATCAAAGCACTGGATTCCAGAGCTGGAGGGATATTCACTTCATTCAAGGCTCTTATGCAAAGATGTTGAATTTCTCACCCCTGCTTCTTCTGTGCATATTTTTACAATTTTAACCCTCTGCATACACACGTGGCTGATTTCCTCCCTTGCATCTCAACCAACACACAGAAATTTGAATAGTAAGATGCTGTTATTTCAGGAGTGTCACTAGTGCCAGCCCCATCCAGGGAAAGGTGGTTGTGGTGTCTCTCAGTGAGGCAGGTAAAGCACAAAACATCCCATCAATGCAGTTGATTCTTCATTTGACTCACTGTGGGGCTTCATTCTTTCTGAAGTGACAGATTAATCTGAAGTGAGACTCAGCGCAACCCCTCTTTTATTGATGTGAGTTTGGCTATATTGCTTCCCTGAGAGGATCTGCCCCTACACATCTACAAACCTGCTGGCTTCCCCATATGATAAAAAGATATTTTTAGAGCACTCCTTGCACCTGAGGGAATAATTTAATAAAGAATCGTTATTTTTGCAGAGTTCTTAATGCCAACCTATTTCCCAGCAAAGATTTGCTGAATTTCCTGTTTTGTTCATCAGGGCAATCTCTACACTCAGTGCCATGTTATTTCTTTTCATTCTATATTTTCCAGAGGACTGCTCTACTGGGGAGTGTGAAATTTAGGCCTGAAAGCATTGACTATTTTTTGAAGCTAACCCTAAGCCTCTGAGCTACTAAATTATTTCTTAAGCAGAACCAGCACACTCTTCATTTAAGATCATTCAGCATCCTCTTGATTACAGTCTGTCATTACTTAAACTGCTGGAAAACTTTAGCTAGTCAGTAAGTTTTACACTGATCGTATTTTGCCAGTAAAATTTTAACTATGACATAGTTAAAGAGACATCTTTCATAGCTGCTGACTGAATATTAATCTGATTTTTTATTTCCACCAGACTCCATTAGAATGTAACTAAACATTAAAAATGAGCCCTGGATTCAGTGATGCTTATTCCCCCATTGCCCATCATTATGTGACTCCTGAGTTCTGTTTCTCTTCATCCCATTTGAGGTCCCATCCATCTGATTTATGGAGCAGGCTGTGGCAGGAAGTGGAAAGGAATTCTAAATCAGCACTCACTCGTCAGACTTCAATACTAAGTGCAAAATATGGTATTAAAGCAAGACTGAAAGCTTTCTTAGGAGAAAATACCTCCTTGCTCAGGGCTGCAAGGAACAGCAGAGGTAATGGGATAAGTGGTCAGGAATTTTCCAACGCTCAGCTGCTCTGCACCTGTGTGCCACCAGCCAGGGGAGAGCTGGAGGCAGGCTCAAACATGCAGAGTACATTCCAGTTTATGACTTAATTGTGCTGAGAACCAGCACTGTTAGGTTGGATCAATGGTGCTGAGAGGAGCATTTCTACCTCTGGGAGCTTCCCACACTGATCTGCAATTACCCTGCAAACTGTCCACTTCCTGCACTGTCCTGCAGGATGATGCCTTCTCCAAGAGACATTAAGGGGTTTCATTTCTGCTGCTCAGCTTTCTTTTCCATCTTAAACTTCCAAAGGATTCATGCTATCTGACATATGGTGCTTATACTATCTGCACTGCTGAATTACTGCTTCAAAAACTATACAAGCCTATTTTAATTAGATTTATGGGAAATCTTCCTAAGGCAAATTCTTCCCAGTTGCAATTACAGAGCACACCTGAGATAAAGGGACGGCAGCGGAAGGAATTATCTTTCTTTCAACATGAAATAGAGTTTATTTGGCTGTTTTCATTATCAAAAGAGGTAATAATATTTTCAAAAGAAGCGAAGTGGCTCATCTTTATGAATCATTAACTGTCTATCCATAAATATGCACAAAGCTGAAAGAAATAAAGGAAATGAGGTTTCCTGCCCTGGAGAGTGTACAAAATGATGCTATAGACGAACTTGCTGTGGCAGCAGAGCACTGGGGAACACCTATCACTTGAACTGTGTGTGCAGAATGAGCAAAGACTCAAAATTACCATGGCAAAATTTCTCTAAGATCTTTCAAGGCAAGTGGATGCCTCTGGACCTTGGGTGCTGAGCCCTGGGAGTGTAGAACTGCCTCTCTTTGGGATGAATCCAATGTGAGGCCCCAGGTTTATCTTTTCTATTTTTCACATTCTGTGCTGCTTTAGTGTATGGGTCTGGGCTTCACATCAGGGGATGCTGAGCTCTCTGCACAGAGCAGGGAGACAAAACAATTCCTACTCCAGCTGGGCACCAAGGACAAATGATCCAGATATCAGGCCCAAGAGCATAAACAACACCAAAATGAAGAGAGAAAAACAAGCAGGGTGGGACTGCAGGGGCTAAAGCTGGGATGGGACAATGAACTGCAAGGTGCAAATGGAGCAGAGCTGATCCCAGGGAGAGACCCCGTGCCTGGCCGTGCATTTTGGGACCATTTTGGGTCATCTTGGGTGCAGCCCTGGCTGGGCTCTGGTGCTGCCCAAGGTGGATCCATTGAGGCCTTTTAATAAATCCCTGCTTTATTCTTTAACTCTGTCTGGTCTCTGTTCTAGGTCAGCCCTCACAAGGCATCCAATGCACCTTCCCAAGTCCTGAGCAGGGCCAGGAGCAGCAGTCCTCTGTGAACCTGCCTCTTCCCATGCAGCTGGCAGCCCTTTGCCCCCTTCTGCCCAGCACAGCCCCACCCCAGCTATGCAGAAGGCAGCTCTCACACACCTGAGAGCAGGGCAAGTACAAGCAGAGGGAGAAGATGGGGTCAGGAAATAGGAGAAAACATGTCAACCATTGCCTTCTGCTCTCTTCATTACTCAGAACTGAGCAGCCCCCCATCAGCATAAAAAGCTTGCCCAAAACAAGGCAGACATTGAAAGGAAACCCCCCCAATGGTGACTTCAGGACACCCCTGCACTGACTTTGCAAGGCTTACAAGAAACAGTGCTTGTTTTTATCACTATATGCAGAAATGAAAATTGTATTTCATGCAAAAAGCTGCTCTGCTTAAATAGAACAGCTGATGAGAAGTAACCCCCTCAAATTGTGTTAACACCTGGTCCTTTTAGCTTCTGCTTTGAATGAGATTTTCCAGTTGAATTCTGAGTTGCTCAGGGAGGGAGGCTGGGAGGGAAGTGCTGACATCCCCTTCCCACGGCTGTGCTGGGAAAGGTACAGCAGTGCCACGTTTGGGATGTCAGCTAAACGGGAAGTCAGATGTTGTCACTAATATAAACCACAATTTTCAGTACAAAAGTCATCTTACATTTTTGGAAATGCAGTAGCAGTAATAGTTAAATTTAACAAAATGCAAGCATGTGACCTTCATGCAGACTAAGCACAGCTAGGACTGTATATGCAGATCCATGGCCTCAACTGCATTTTGCTAGGTAAAATCCCATGACAGCTACATTATTACACCATAAATGTAGCTTTTCTCTAAATATAATACATGTCAATTGTGGCAGATTTGATGTCACCATGACAATGACCTGAACAGAACACTTCAAGAATCTGCAGAACAACAAAAAGCTACAGCAAACAAAAAAACCCCAAATCAAGAATGAGATGAT
The DNA here is from genome assembly GCF_963513975.1 of Fringilla coelebs. Taxonomy (NCBI): domain Eukaryota; kingdom Metazoa; phylum Chordata; class Aves; order Passeriformes; family Fringillidae; genus Fringilla; species Fringilla coelebs. The sequence goes on along the minus strand of NC_140036.1, from coordinate 2,033,959 downwards.
CTTTAAAGTCCCTTTCAACCCAAACCACGCTGTGACAATATCTGTACTATAGATCACCAAGATATTAAACATATCTGACAGAACAAGAACCCCTGAATTCAGCAACTAAGACAGGCAGAGCTACATAATATGATGCAGGATCTAAGGAAGTCCTCGTGCTTTCCCTGCAAGTAAATATTTTAAAGTTTTCATTGAAGAGCTGCACACGAGCTTCTTGTGTGGAACTCTGGACCAGCTCTCTCTCATTAGCAATACGAAATCCCTGGAAAAACCAATACAAATATAAAAGATTACTGTCCTTTCAAACAGTGTTTTAAAATGTTTTTCAGGAACATGCAATTATCCTAGCTGGGAATGGAATGAAAACTAAATAGAAACACGTGTAATCATTTCCTTAATGATGTTCTAATTTACTAGATGGATAAGCTCAACATTCATTCCATGCAGGAGAGATGATTTTGGCTCCTTGCAGCTATGGAAGTTCTGGCACAATCTTCTAAACCCAGCACACAACAGTGCTTGAGGAGGCATTCATGACATCCTGGCTCCCTCCACATTGTCCCACTCATGGGGCAGCAGGGGTGTCCCAAAGGATGGATCTCAGATCTCCAAATCTACTCTGAGCATTGCTCTGCCCACACAGAACCAAAAAGATTTTCCATCTTAGGAGAGATGTTAGAAGGGTCTCTTTTTGTGCTCACTATTGTCACATTCACAACTTTTTTGCACACCAGTGACTGCTGTACTTCTTCTAATGTTCCTTCCAGACCCTGACTCGTTCTCTTCTTTACAAGCTCTTATTTTTTACATATTGCATATATATATATTTTTATATATGCAATATGTAAAGCTCTTACTTTTTACATATTGCATATATATTGCATTATATATTGCATATGTATTTTTATATTTTATATATATTTATATATATATTTTTATATATATTATATTCCTATATAACACACATATACACATATATAAAAAACACACACATATATAATATATAAAGTATATAAATATATGTATGATATCTATACACATGTTTTTATATATTAAATATATATAATATATAAAATAGATAATATACTAAATATATAGATATTAGATTAAATATATATAATATATAAATAGATAATATATAAATATATATTGTTAAATATAATATATATACATAATAAATAAAAATAAATATTTATAATATTATTTGTTATGATGGATGATATTATAAATAATATGTAGAAATATTTGGGTTTATATTTATATATTATATTATAATAACATTAAATTATATATATATATATATACACATATATATATATATATACACACACACACACATATATATATATATATATATATATATATATATATATATATATATATATATATACATATACATATATACATATATACACATGTAGAAAATTCTGCCCTGAATGTGTTCTTTGGATGCTTAAATGAAGATACCCAAAATGGAAGCAGCAACACACGTACTAAATGTTAGAGTGGTCAAATGGTCACTTGTACAAGTATTAGCTTGCTTTTGCAACATTCAGGATTTAACTCTTGGCTCAATAATCCTGGTGCACTCCTCAGTGCCAGTCAATATCCATTTAATATTTCATGCTGAAGCTAACCAGTGAGCACCAGATCAATGTGCCTCCCTGAGCTCTGGGAAGCACACAGGAGCTGCAGGCAGCCAGGGATGCTCCCCCTGCTCCTGGGAATGCTCCTGTCCCCACTGCTGCCACCCCTCCCTCTGGCCTGTCCTCAGGAGGAAGCAGGTGACAAATCTTCACTGCCTGGCTCTTTCTGCTCCCTCTGCTCTGAGCCCTCCAAGCACTGGTTTAGCAGCACAGGGAAGCCTGAGGAAGCCCAGAGCTGCAATCCTGATGGCAGAGCTGTGCTGGAAGCCATGGAGCACTTCTGCTAATGGCTGTGCCTTCCAGCTCAGGACTTTCCTTGGGTTGTGTCAGGAGGATAAGAAAGCAAAGGCTTTCATTCCTGGTCACTCTGCCTTGCCTGGCTGTCCTGCAGAGTGGGGGTCACCCTTTAGGTATTCTCCATCACCAGCTGCTGCCCAAGGAAGGCACTGGAGCAGCAGGAGGAAGTGTTTGGGTTTTGCCTGTCCCCCACAGCCTCCTTTCTTCCTAAGAGGAATAACTGGGTTTATGCAGGGGAAGAGTAACTTTGCTCTCAGTGGAGGAGATGTAACTTCCCCAAAGCAGAGGGAATTGTGTTTTACTGTTATGTGGTTTAGGTGCTGAGAACACAAGTGGCATTCCAGCCTCACAGCTCCACCACTGCTGTGAATTCACCTCTCCAGGACCCCTGTGAGGTTTGCCCTCACAATGGCCCTATTAGATAAGAGATGCTATTTTTCACCTGAAAGCCTGAGAGCAGGTGACTTACCCAAGCACAATGATGGAGGTAAGTCTGAACCTAATTTTGGGAAAATACAAAATTCTGTCCTTCTCACTCACAGTGCTTCCAACCAAAACTGAGCAGATGATTTGATTTCAGGACATGTACAGGGAACTCCACTCATTAACCAGCTGAGTGAGCACCAGCTAAACAAGAATGCTGACATCCAGGACCACACTTCAACTGCTCACACTCTTTACATTTTCAATTTAGCAAGTACATTCCAAAAGTTTTCATGTCACAAAGCAAACAAACAAACAAAAATGAAAAAGGTGAGGAAAATCCACCAAATTATGAAGAGAAAGGACAAAACCAAGCCAGCAACAAGCATCACTTGCAGGGTTAAAGCAGCAGCAGCAGGTGTCTCAAGGGCCCTGGAGCGGGTGGCACAAGGTGGGAGCAGCAGGGACACACTGGGACAGACAGACACTGGGACAGACACTGGGACAGACACTGGTCCCCTCCAGAGCCAGTCCTGCAGCCCTGGCTGCTGCTGGCAGCCAGACCCAGCCTGCAGCTCCTGCTTCTAATTACTGTGCTTGTGCAGTAGTGTTCCTCAGGAAACTTCTCATTTCCAGATCTGAACTCTGGAGATCAGGCTCCTTCCTACTTATGTATTGATCCTTTTGAACCCAGATGCCTCCAGGGATGTTTAAATTGCACATTTTGTAGTACTGACAGAGACCTGTGCTTCTCTCACAGCATGTGATTGTGCCTCCACAGTCGTGGGGTAGACAGAAACTTCACAATTTACTTTGGGGTGAAAGTCTGAACTTGTAAGCTTTTAGGAAAAGCAGAATTGTTTCAAATTTAATTTCTCTTTTATGTTACTGCTTCAAGTTTTGGCATTCGAAAACCTCAGATGCAGGGAAACAAAATAAAAAAGGGAACTCAATTAAATTAGTGGCTCCCAAAGTTGTGTCTATAGCACTGGCTTGCCTCCTGATCTGCAGCTGAAATAAAACAGATGTGAGGGGAAATTAAGGGAGCAGCCAAAGCAAATGGTGTGACTTGGTCAAAAGGAACTCCCTCTCCCCTGCCAGATTTCAAGACTCCCCCTGCACTAGAGCCAGCTGAAGGGATATAAATACTTTGCCATTTACACCTGGTTGAAGCTTTCTGGATTTAATTTTCCCTCTTCCTTTCATCTCCCCCTGATTCCAGCCATGCTCTGCACAGGTACACATGCACCTATGGAAACACACTGAGCTAGAAATGCACAACACATTATGGGCTGGATTAAAACACCCCATGATTTGCAGGGTAATGGATTCTGAAATGTGAAATGCTATCTAAAAACTGTGTAGAAAATCGCAAAGTGAGTCATTAAGACAATTTCTGGAGACCCAGTTCGGTGTTGGAGCTCCAGCATTAGATGTTAGTTAGCATTTTGTGCACTGTGCCTTTAAGTTAACACCAATTACCATCAGCCCTGTCACTAAAACAGCTATTTCACCTCACAGTGCTTGGACTTTACTAGTGGCACTTTCTTTCACACATAAATTGTGCAAAGCATGTGAACAGCTACAATGTTTTCATTAAGCACTATTGATATCTCAATTTATTGTTTCATCTCTTGCTGCCTGTAAACTGCTCTGAAGTTTGGGAGAGCAGAACAGATGCTCAGCACCACCTGGGCTGGCCCTGCCAGGGTGAGGAAAACCATTCTGCCAACTCAGTGGAAAGAAGGAACACCCCCCTCAGAAGGGGACTTCAAGCAGCTGACAGGCACAGTGCAGGCTCATCTGACAGCAGAGCTGATTTATGGAAGAAAAATTCTTTAATGGGAAATCTGAGAGAGAGACAGAGCCAGGATGGAGGTGAAGAGCAAAACGCAGGGCAAACTTTTGTCATGTCCAGCTGTCAGGGCTCACCCAGCAGCTGGCTGTGAGACAAAGGGGTGATGCTCCTGTTTGATGAAAAAGCCACAAACTGCACGATGGGCTGATCTAATCCTAAGTGAGAAAAATGTGTAGGCACCTGTTATTGAGTCTAAATCTGCTTGTTTGTTTGTTGTGCAAAGATAATTCAGCAGTGTTTGAGGGGTCTGGGGTCCATTTGGAGGCTCCATGCTCCCATCCTGCTCTCCCAGTTTCTGTGGATGGTGGTAGCAGAGAGAAAGAGAGCCCTGGGGAGCAATCCACGCCCTGACACACAAGCTCTGTCTGCTCCTCACATGCCTCATGCACTCTGGGTTCACTAAAAAGCCTGTCACCACCCTCCTGCTCAATTAAACCCGGGAAAAATCCACACCAACCATTTGTTGAAGTGTTGTGAATACCCCCACAAAATAAACTTAAAGCCAACATGAATTGGCAGGGCTTCATTTTCCCTCATGAATATGCATAACTAATATAGAAAATGCTAATCTTGCCCTCCTCCACTTCCTTTCTGCCTTCTCCGTCTGCCCCTTTTGGAATTAAGCACTTATCTCCTATGGAGTGAATAGGGCTCCATTATGTGGAGGGCTGCAGAATTTTAATGAATTGCAAAATATAGTTAATTATGGAAAAAAGACATCTTCTGCACTTTTTCATGTAAATTAGACAAATTAATTGGTGTTCGGTATTTTTTTTAAACACATGCAGCCCTGGGAGGGAAGGGAAAAAAGCCACTTGACAATTCAGCACTGGAATGGTGACAGAGAAAGGAAAACTGAGGGGGCATTTCTGATCATGCACTAATCCAGCCCCCAAAGTGACGACCATAATTCCAAGCAGAATCGTGAGAAACCCAGGGAAGGCTGTTTCCACAAGCTGAGTTATTAATTTTTGATGTTTTCACCTCTTGGAGCTCTCAGATCTCAGGAACACGTATCAAGAGCTGGGTCTGAGCAGAGCTCAGGGTGCTGGTGCCACCTCCATGCCCATTTCCCTCCAAGTGGCACTGGTGGCACCCTGGATGGACACACGTGTCCAGCTGGGGCTGCAGTGACTCTGCTGGGTGAGGTTTTGGTTACACTTTACCAGCATTGGCATCCAGCATCTTCAAAATGATAACAAACTGTTCTGCCTAGAACCCTGTCCATGAAGAAAGCACTGCAAATTACACAGGCTGTAGCAGTGAACAGTAAAAAATATTAAATATACTCCAGGAGAGTCTGAGTCCTTCAAAACACAACGTAAATCTGCACTGCTGACCTAAACAAAGCACCTACATCCTGCCTTGGCTGCCCAAATCAATACTCATGTGTTGCAGGTGGGTTAAAGGAGTTCTGTTTAACTGGAGCTCAGCACAGAGCACTCTGTCAGCTGCAATAAAAGGAATGGGTTTATTTCTCAACATGTAAAATTGACTCTGGATACTTTCAGAGAGGGTTACTGTCACAAAACAACAGAGCAGCAGCAATAACAGCATCTATTAAAATGACAATATAAAACATGCCAGGGTGTATTAGGGCTGCTCTTTATAAATAACATTGCACTCTTACATTGCAACTGGCATCTGTAACAGAAGCATTCAGGCTGATTTATGTCAGTGCAGCAATGCAGCATTACCCACACTGTATTATTTCTTTAATCTGGCTGGAGCAATGCCCCATTTGGAACAGCTGAACCCAGAATGTGCTGACATGGAGCACAATTTCATGTCCTGAGAACCTCTGAAGCAGGGCACAAAAATGGGTATTTGAGGGATCTGGGGTATGAGCATCTGGCAGTGCTGTTGGCCCCCACACACCCTGTGGTCCAGCACGTTGCTCCCCTGTTTCATACATGCATTCTGTGTGCCTTTATTGGCATGTGGAAAAAAATATTCCCCTTGGAATATTTCCTTTCACAACTGGTATGGCTTCTGCTTGTTCAGGATGCTTTAATACCTAATGACAATAAAAGCTTCAGTGAAGATTTGAGTCTTTGGGTGCTCCACAAGCCCAAGAGACAGGAGATGCTCATGAAGAGGAAGGTGCTGATGCAGCCAAGGGAGAGAGGAGCTCCTTCCTCACAGGGAGATGCCAAAGCAGGAACCCAACTCAAAGGGGTCTGAATATCTTCTAGTATTTCTCTTCCTCTACCCTAAATAGAGAAGGGTCCTGTAGACACTGAAAAGGACTAACATCAGCCTTTAACAGCATTCCTGTATCTCCTCCTCAAAGAGATTAGATGAAAACATCTAAAGCGATTCCAAGTTCAAAATTTATCACAAATATTAACAAAATGAACTTTGTAACATTAATATGAGGTAAACACAAGAAAATTTTCTTTCTTGTTGTACAGACGGAGCAATTGACATTATTTAGATTGATCTTAACATTTAAGTAATATTAAAAAAATCCCAATTAAAAAGTAACTTGACTCTGATGGAAGAATGATAAATGCTGAAAGCAATTTTATCCAAGTAAGAGTTCAAAGCCCTGCAAAGCGCAGCTGATCCTCCCTGACATGAAGAGAGCATGCCTCAAAGATATCAGGGCTTGTTTCAGGAACTGATTTATTTGAAACATGAAACACTTCTCAGAAAAAAGCTGCTGATGAGACCTTTTTAAGAGGCAGCCTGTAAGTCACTCAGTGAGTTGGGCAGGGGATGAACTCAGTTGTGGGTCATCTGCAGACAAGTCGAGACGTGGAAGTGCTGAAAGAGTTAGGAAGCATTAGCAACAAATTCCAACCAGATTAAATTCCTGTAGGAAAACCTGCCTGCTCCCAGGAAACATTTGTGCCTTGTTAGGAACTTTAGAAGATTAGGAAGAGTTTAGCATCACAATTTTAAGCACTGGAGGGAACCTCTGCTAACCTTTCTATGTTTCCTTTTACTGACCATGGTTTTAACTTTAAAAACCCCTCCACAGAGTGTTTTCTCCATCCCCAATCTCTTTGAACCACACTACAGCTGGCTTACATTTTTTTGTCAAATAACACACCAAGGATCAGACATCCTTGGAAATCCATGTAGGTTTTTAGGGCTATCTGTATCAGGCCCTGAATTAGCATTGAAGCACTTCAGCATCTCCTTAACTGTTAAGCAGATACTACATCCCTCCTCTAGCCACTGATGAAAATTAAGATTATTTAAAGTCCTTTTGATGCCCCAGGTTTTAGCTTTTATATTTTTCAGATTCTGTGCTGCTTTAGTGTGTACTTCTGAGCTTCACATTAGGGGATGCTGAGCTTTCTGCACAGAGTAGAGAGACAAAACAATTCCTGCTCCAGCTGGGCACCAAGGACAAATGACCCAAATCTCAGCCCCAGAGCACAAACCCCGTGGGCTGCAGAGAGAAAAACAAGCAGGGTGGGACTGCAGGGGCTGAAGCTGGGATGGGACAATGAACTGCAAGGTGCAAATGGAGCAGAACTGATCCCAGGGAGAGACCCCGGCAGCACTCGGGGATTTTGGGGCCATTTTGGGTCATCTTGGGTGCAGCCCTGGCTGGGCTCTGGTGCTGCCCAAGGTGGATCCATGGAGGAGATCCTTTTAATAAATGCCTACTTTATTCTTTAGCTCTGATTTCTGTTCTAGGTCAGCCTTCACAAGGCATCACTTTGCTGAAAAGAATGGAATGAAGCACCTTCCTCCCAACCAGCCTAGGAAACAACAGAACCAATGAGCAGAGCCCTTCTTTGTAAAGAAACTTCATATGGGAAATGCAACCTCAGATAGATGTATCTGACAGAGCCATTAGGAATCACCTAAGTAAGATCACATAAATCAGTTTTGCTCTGCATTTCCTTCTAGCCAGACTTGTCTGGGCTCCTGTTGTCTTAGGGTACCTCATGAAACACAGAATCACAGAATCATGTGGATGGAAGAGACCTCTAAGATCATCGAGTCCAGCCCATGCCCTAACACCTCAACCAGACCATAGCAACAAGTGCTGTGTCCAGTCTTTTTTAAACACATCTGGAGATGGTGATTCCACCCCCTCCCTGGGAATAGCATTCCACTACTTGATTATTCTTTCAATGAAAACTTTTTGTCCTAAAAAACCACAATCACAACTGAAGCCTGTGAGGGCACAACACATGTGAACACAGTTGCTGAGTTTAAGCTTCTACACTACTGGTACCTCTAATTTAAATCTTAAGTAATTCAGGTTCTGCTGTGAGCAGGGAGAGTGAGAACCCTGAGCAGCAGGAGCTGATAAAACCCCTTCAGCAGGTACTCCACAGCTGGAACACCCCAGGAATTAACAGGCTCTGCTGGGGAAGAGTGAATCAGCCTATTTCAAGTGCCACCAGTTTGCTCTACACTGCAATTTCATCTGTCAGCTAAAACCCCCTGAATGTTGCATGATCAGTTGCAGTGTGTTGATTTGAAAAGGGTGTGAAATTCCAGGCTCTGTGTTTCCTGCACTGCAATCAGGAACAGCTTCAGCAGCTCTCCTGTGCGAAGCAGGATGTGCCTGCCTGGGCACAGCTGTGCAAAGCTGAGCTTCCCCACACAGGATCCATCAGCATGGAAGGAGCCTTGATGAAAGGGAGGAGAGAGAGCACCGATTTCCCTGCCACACTGAAGCCTCTGAAGAAGCAGAGTACTGCCAGCTGGAATGAACCTCTGCCCCTGAGAGAGCTCAGTGCAAGGTCCCATCCAAACAAGCACTGCAGGGCAGCCCCACAGGGCTCAGGCAGCTCCTGCTCCAGCACTCAGGGAGCCTGGACATCTCTCTGCAGGCTGAGCTCACCCACCTGGGCAGCTCTTGGACTACTCACAAAAATCCTGCAAATCTTATTACCATTCCTGAAGCTACTTAAGAAAACAGAGTTGAGAAAAGTAAATCAAAAGTACATTTTATAGAACAGATTCTGTGTAATAATGAATTCAGTTCCCATTATCAAGCTTCATTTATATTTGTCTAGATAATGAATGAGATCTATCTTCCTGATGCTAACAAAATTTATTTGCAAACAGATACTCCCATTGTCCAAAGCACCAGGAGATGCTTCTACCTGATAAACAGACATTGTACAAAATAAATAGCTTTGAATGGCATTTCAAAGATATGCTTCATTTATTTCTACTTTATCTGCCTGGAACAAAAAAGGAGATCATGATGCTTTTGCTTGAATTCCTCATCTTAGCCTGTTTCTTGCAACAAGAATTAATTATCACCATCTATCCATTATATTATCCTGACAGATGCCCTTCAGTTTTTTCAGGTATAGACAGAGAGAAGAATCTCACTGTGTCCTTTTAAATAAATATTTTAGGGCTAAATACATGATGTGTGCACAGAATAGCCATTGTACAGCATTGTTCTGCATGTACCATTTAAAAAAATCCCTTCTACCTTTAATTGTTGCTGAATTTATCATTGTTATGAGGAAAGTAAGATGAAGGAATGTCTTGAACTGGTGGTAAGCTTGCTTAATTTTCAGGGGACGCTTTTCTCTAAAAAAAAAAAAAAATTGGTATTTTGAAATAAATGTTCTTAAAAAGAAACATTTTTAAAAATGCTGTAAGGGCCTAATTAGTACAAACAGCCCTCTCCCTCAAATCAGGAGGAACCACACTGCACTTTAAATGAGGAAGCTGAAGTTACTCCTCCAATTCCCAGTTTTCCAGGAAAACTTGGAATTTTGCAAAGTCAGAAATTCTGGCAAAGAAAAGGTGATTTTTATGAAACATGTTCTCTCATCTGTCCAGTCCAGTGTTCCCCCAATGTCCACTATTGCTTTCTAACCACAAATAAAGGCAGGGTTTTTCCAAGGTCCACATTATCCCTCGCTTCAGCAGCATTTCCAACAAACAATCTAATGATCCTCCTGTGAAAAATGATGATTCTTAATTCTCTAGTTAATCTTCATTTTTTCTTTTTGATCACAGCTTTTTATCCAACTTACTTTTTTCAAAAGCCTTCATTAAGACTGAAGTGATGTGTACTTG